>NC_139221.1:171054690-172254690 GCF_055691185.1 Crinia signifera | reverse complement strand
CCCAAAAAAATGGGCATTTCAAATGAGAAATGAGTCAAATGAACAAAATAGGGTGAATAAGTATGTATTTCAGGGGTGAGTTAGCAGGTTATTGGGGAAGTAAGTCCTGATATTTTTGGAGGTTGCAGGGGCCACTACACCATTCAAAATAGGCAGGCTTTAGCATATGCAGTTATGCCTCGTAGGATGATTTTAGCTAAAAAGTGCCCCAATCACTCAAACGGGCTTGTATCTGGGAAGGGAAAATATGGGAAACATGACTTAGACAGCAAATGATACACTGTTTGCCATGTTTCCAAATTTTTATGCACAGTGGTTACAGCATGAAGCGAATGCATGTGAATATACAAAGGTGCATTGCATTAAACAAGTCCACTGAGTGTCCCAAAATGGCCGGCCTGCCTGCTTTCATCCATCAATTGTTCTAAATTTTTCATTAACCAATGAGCTGAGGTGGAGTCTTAGCCAGTGGTACTATCAGGGAGGTGTGTAAAGCACTTTAGGCTAGACAGCCAATCAGCTGCCAGCTTCCATCTGTCAATCAAATACAGCAGCCAATCAGAAAGCTGCCCATTGATCAGCAGGCCCTTTATGACATCACAAACAGACCCTCAGAACTATCTGTGCATGTCTAATGGCTGGCTGTCAGTTGGGCGGGTGGGTGGCAGACGGAGGGGATGTCTGTCTCGTTTCTCCTGAAAATTGTGGTTTTTCTGCGTTTACGGGAAAAGTTGAGGTCCGACGCGCAAAAGTGGGGTATCGTAGAAATCACATTTTAAAGTCGCACATTTCTGGCCCCCCAAAAATGGGCATTTCAAATGAGAAATGAGTCCAATGAACAAAATAGGGTGAATAAGTATGTATTTCAGGGGTGAGTTAGCAGATTATTGGGGAAGTAAGTCCTGATATTTTTGGAGGTTGCAGGGGCCACTACACCATTCAAAAAAGGCAGGTTTTAGCATATGCAGTTAGGCCCCGTAGGATGATTTTAGCTAAAAAGTGCCCCAAACACTCAAACGGGCTTGTATCTGGGAAGGGAAAAAATGGGAAACATGACTTAGACACCAAATGATACACTGTTTGCCATGTTTCCAAATTTTTATGCACAGCGGTTACAGCATGAAGCGAATGCATGTGAATATACAAAGGTGCATTGCATTAAACAAGTCCAATGAGCGTCCCAAAATGGCCGGCCTGCCTGCTTTCATCCATCAATTGTTCTAAATTTTTCATTTCCCAACAAGCTGAGGTGGAGTCTTAGCCAGTGGTACCATCAGGGAGGTGTGTAAAGCACTTTAGGCTAGTCTGCCAATCAGCTGCCAGCTTCTATCTGTCAATCAAATACAGCAGCCAATCAGAAAGCTGCCCCTTAATCAGCAGGCCCTTTATGACATCACAGAAAGACCCTCAGAACTATCTGTGCATGTCTAATGGCTGGCTGTCAGTTGGGCGGGTGGGTGGCAGAGGGAGGGGATGTCTGTCTCGTTTCTCCTGAAAATTGCGTTTTTTCTGCGTTTACGGGAAAAGTTGAGGTCCGACGCGCAAAAGTGGGGTATCGCAGAAATCACCTTTTATAGAAGCACATTTCTGGCCCCCCAAAAATGGGCATTTCAAATGAGAAATGAGTCCAATGAACAAAATAGGGTGAATAAGTGTGTATTTCAGGGGTGAGTTAGCAGGTTATTGGGGAAGTAAGTCCTGATATTTTTGGAGGTTGCAGGGGCCACTACACCATTCAAAATAGGCAGGGTTTAGCATATGCAGTTAGGCCCCGTAGGTTGATTTTAGCTAAAAAGTGCCACAAACACTCAAACGGGCTTGTATCTGGGAAGGGAAAATATGGGAAACATGACTTAGACAGCAAATGATACACTGTATGCCATGTTTCCAAATTTTTATGCACAGTGGTTACAGCATGAAGCGAATGCATGTGAATATACAAAGGTGCATTGCATTAAACAAGTCCAATGAGCGTCCCAAAATGGCCGGCCTGCCTGCTTTCATCCGTCAATTGTTCTAAATTTTTCATTACCCAATGAGCTGAGGTGGAGTCTTAGCCAGTGGTACCATCAGGGAGGTGTGTAAAGCACTTTAGGCTAGACAGCCAATCAGCTGCCAGCTTCCATCTGTCAATCAAATACAGCAGCCAATCAGAAAGCTGCCCATTGATCAGCAGGCCCTTTATGACATCACAAACAGACCCTCAGAACTATCTGTGCATGTCTAATGGCTGGCTGTCAGTTGGGCGGGTGGGTGGCAGAGGGAGGGGATGTCTGTCTCGTTTCTCCTGAAAATTGCGGTTTTTCTGCGTTTACGGGAAAAGTTGAGGTTCGACGCGCAAAAGTGGGGTATCGTAGAAATCACAATTTAAAGACGCACATTTCTGGCCCCCCAAAAATGGGCATTTCAAATGAGAAATGAGTCCAATGAACAAAATAGGGTGAATAAGTATGTATTTCAGGGGTGAGTTAGCAGATTATTGGGGAAGTAAGTCCTGATATTTTTGGAGGTTGCAGGGGCCACTACACCATTCAAAATAGGCAGGTTTTAGCATATGCAGTTAGGCCCCGTAGGATGATTTTAGCTAAAAAGTGCCCCAAACACTCAAACGGGCTTGTATCTGGGAAGGGAAAATATGGGAAACATGACTTAGACAGAAAATGATACACTGTATGCCATGTTTCCAAATTTTTATGCACAGTGGTTACAGCATGAAGTGAATGCATGTGAATATACAAAGGTGCATTGCATTAAACAAGTCCACTGAGTGTCCCAAAATTGCCGGCCTGCCTGCTTTCATCCATCAATTGTTCTAAATTTTTCATTACCCAATGAGCTGAGGTGGAGTCTTAGCCACTGGTACCATCAGGGAGGTGTGTAAAGCACTTTAGGCTAGACAGCCAATCAGCTGCCAGCTTCCATCTGTCAATCAAATACAGCAGCCAATCAGAAAGCTGCCCATTGATCAGCAGGCCCTTTATGACATCACAAACAGACCCTCAGAACTATCTGTGCATGTCTAATGGCTGGCTGTCAGTTGGGCGGGTGGGTGGCAGAGGGAGGGGATGTCTGTCTCGTTTCTCCTGAAAATTGTGGTTTTTCTGCGTTTACGGGAAAAGTTGAGGTCCGACGCGCAAAAGTGGGGTATCGTAGAAATCACATTTTAAAGACACACATTTCTGGCCCCCCAAAAATGGGCATTTCAAATGAGAAATGAGTCCAATGAACAAAATAGGGTGAATAAGTATGTATTTCAGGGGTGAGTTAGCAGATTATTGGGGAAGTAAGTCCTGATATTTTTGGAGGTTGCAGGGGCCACTACACCATTCAAAAAAGGCAGGTTTTAGCATATGCAGTTAGGCCCCGTAGGATGATTTTAGCTAAAAAGTGCCCCAAACACTCAAACGGGCTTGTATCTGGGAAGGGAAAAAATGGGAAACATGACTTAGACACCAAATGATACACTGTTTGCCATGTTTCCAAATTTTTATGCACAGCGGTTACAGCATGAAGCGAATGCATGTGAATATACAAAGGTGCATTGCATTAAACAAGTCCAATGAGCGTCCCAAAATGGCCGGCCTGCCTGCTTTCATCCATCAATTGTTCTAAATTTTTCATTTCCCAACAAGTTGAGGTGGAGTCTTAGCCAGTGGTACCATCAGGGAGGTGTGTAAAGCACTTTAGGCTAGTCTGCCAATCAGCTGCCAGCTTCTATCTGTCAATCAAATACAGCAGCCAATCAGAAAGCTGCCCCTTAATCAGCAGGCCCTTTATGACATCACAGAAAGACCCTCAGAACTATCTGTGCATGTCTAATGGCTGGCTGTCAGTTGGGCGGGTGGGTGGCAGAGGGAGGGGATGTCTGTCTCGTTTCTCCTGAAAATTGCGGTTTTTCTGCGTTTACGGGAAAAGTTGAGGTCCGACGCGCAAAAGTGGGGTATCGCAGAAATCACCTTTTATAGAAGCACATTTCTGGCCCCCCAAAAATGGGCATTTCAAATGAGAAATGAGTCCAATGAACAAAATAGGGTGAATAAGTATGTATTTCAGGGGTGAGTTAGCAGGTTATTGGGGAAGTAAGTCCTGATATTTTTGGAGGTTGCAGGGGCCACTACACCATTCAAAATAGGCAGGGTTTAGCATATGCAGTTAGGCCCCGTAGGTTGATTTTAGCTAAAAAGTGCCACAAACACTCAAACGGGCTTGTATCTGGGAAGGGAAAATATGGGAAACATGACTTAGACAGCAAATGATACACTGTTTGCCATGTTTTCAAATTTTTATGCACAGTGGTTACAGCATGAAGCGAATGCATGTGAATATACAAAGGTGCATTGCATTAAACAAGTCCAATGAGCGTCCCAAAATGGCCGGCCTGCCTGCTTTCATCCATCAATTGTTCTAAATTTTTCATTACCCAATGAGCTGAGGTGGAGTCTTAGCCAGTGGTACCATCAGGGAGGTGTGTAAAGCACTTTAGGCTAGACAGCCAATCAGCTGCCAGCTTCCATCTGTCAATCAAATACAGCAGCCAATCAGAAAGCTGCCCATTGATCAGCACGCCCTTTATGACATCACAAACAGACCCTCAGAACTATCTGTGCATGTCTAATGGCTGGCTGTCAGTTGGGTGGGTGGGTGGGTGGCAGAGGGAGGGGATGTCTGTCTCGTTTCTCCTGAAAATTGCGCTTTTTCTGCGTTTACGGGAAAAGTTGAGGTCCGACGCGCAAAAGTGGGGTATCGTAGAAATCACCTTTTAAAGACGCACATTTCTGGCCCCCCAAAAATGGGCATTTCAAATGAGAAATGAGTCCAATGAACAAAATAGGGTTAATAAGTATGTATTTCAGGGGTGAGTTAGCAGGTTATTGGGGAAGTAAGTCCTGATATTTTTGGAGGTTGCAGGGGCCACTACACCATTCAAAATAGGCAGGCTTTAGCATATGCAGTTAGGCCCCGTAGGATGATTTTAGCTAAAAAGTGCCCCAAACACTCAAACGGGCTTGTATCTGGGAAGGCAAAATATGAGAAACATGACTTAGACAGCAAATGATACACTGTTTGCCATGTTTCCAAATTTTTATGCACAGTGGTTACAGCATGAAGCGAATGCATGTGAATATACAAAGGTGCATTGCATTAAACAAGTCCACTAAGTGTCCCAAAATGGCTGGCCTGCCTGCTTTCATCCATCAATTGTTCTAAATGTTTCATTACCCAATGAGCTGAGGTGGAGCCTTAGCCAGTGGTACCATCAGGGAGGTGTGTAAAGCACTTTAGGCTAGACAGCCAATCAGCTGCCAGCTTCCATCTGTCAATCAAATACAGCAACCAATCAGAAAGCTGCCCATTGATCAGCAGGCCCTTTATGACATCACAGACAGACCCTCAGAACTATCTGTGCATGTCTAATTGCTGGCTGTCAGTTGGGCGGGTGGGTGGCATAGGGGGGGGGATGTCTGTCTCGTTTCTCCTGAAAATTGCAGTTTTTCTGCGTTTACGGGAAAAGTTGAGGTCCGACGCGCAAAAGTGGGGTATCGTAGAAATCACCTTTTAAAGTCGCACATTTCCGGCCCCCCAAAAATGGGCATTTCAAATGAGAAATGAGTCCAATGAACAAAATAGTGTGAATAAGTATGTATTTCAGGGGTGATTTAGCAGATTATTGGGGAAGTTAGTCCTGATATTTTTGGAGGTTGCAGGGGCCACTACACCATTTAAAATAGGCAGGTTTTAGCATATGCAGTTAGGCCCTGCAGGATGATTTTAGCTAAAAAGTGCCCCAAACACTCAAATGGGCTTGTATCTGGGAAGGGAAAAAATGGGAAACATGACTTAGACACCAAATGATACACTGTTTGCCATGTTTCCAAATTTTTATGCACAGCGGTTACAGCATGAAGCGAATGCATGTGAATATACAAAGGTGCATTGCATTAAACAAGTCCAATGAGCGTCCCAAAATGGCCGGCCTGCCTGCTTTCATCCATCAATTGTTCTAAATTTTTCATTTCCCAACGAGCTGAGGTGGAGTCTTAGCCAGTGGTACCATCAGGGAGGTGTGTAAAGCACTTTAGGCTAGACTGCCAATCAGCTGCCAGCTTCTATCTGTCAATCAAATACAGCAGCCAATCAGAAAGCTGCCCCTTAATCAGCATGCCCTTTATGACATCACAGAAAAACCCTCAGAACTATCTGTGCATGTCTAATGGCTGGCTGTCAGTTGGGCGGGTGGGTGGCAGAGGGAGGGGATGTCTGTCTCGTTTCTCCTGAAAATTGCGCTTTTTCTGCGTTTACGGGAAAAGTTGAGGTCCGACGCGCAAAAGTGGGGTATCGTAGAAATCACATTTTAAAGACGCACATTTCTGGCCCCCCAAAAATGGGCATTTCAAATGAGAAATGAGTCCAATGAACAAAATAGGGTGAATAAGTATGTATTTCAGGGGTGAGTTAGCAGATTATTGGGGAAGTAAGTCCTGATATTTTTGGAGGTTGCAGGGGCCACTACACCATTCAAAAAAGGCAGGTTTTAGCATATGCAGTTAGGCCCCGTAGGATGATTTTAGCTAAAAAGTGCCCCAAACACTCAAACGGGCTTGTATCTGGGAAGGGAAAATATGGGAAACATGACTTAGACACCAAATGATACACTATATGCCATGTTTCCAAATTTTTATGCACAGTGGTTACAGCATGAAGCGAATGCATGTGAATATACAAAGGTGCATTGCATTAAACAAGTCCACTGAGTGTCCCAAAATGGCCGGCCTGCCTGCTTTCATCCATCAATTGTTCTAAATTTTTCATTACCCAATGAGCTGAGGTGGAGTCTTAGCCAGTGGTACCATCAGGGAGGTGTGTAAAGCACTTTAGGCTAGACAGCCAATCAGCTGCCAGCTTCCATCTGTCAATCAAATACAGCAGCCAATCAGAAAGCTGCCCATTGATCAGCAGGCCCTTTATGACATCACAGACAGACCCTCAGAACTATCTGTGCATGTCTAATGGCTGGCTGTCAGTTGGGTGGGTGGGTGGCAGAGGGAGGGGATGTCTGTCTCGTTTCTCCTGAAAATTGCGCTTTTTCCGCGTTTACGGGAAAAGTTGAGGTCCGACGCGCAAAAGTGGGGTATCGTAGAAATAACCTTTTAAAGACGCACATTTCTGGCCCCCCAAAAATGGGCATTTCAAATGAGAAATGAGTCCAATGAACAAAATAGGGTGAATAAGTATGTATTTCAGGGGTGAGTTAGCAGGTTATTGGGGAAGTAAGTCCTGATATTTTTGGAGGTTGCAGGGCCACTACACCATTCAAAATAGGCAGGCTTGAGCATATGCAGTTAGGCCCCGTAGGATGATTTTAGCTAAAAAGTGCCCCAAACACTCAAACGGGCTTGTATCTGGGAAGGGAAAATATGGGAAACATGACTTAGACAGCAAATGATACACTGTTTGCCATGTTTACAAATTTTTATGCACAGTGGTTACAGCATGAAGCGAATGCATGTGAATATACAAAGGTGCATTGCATTAAACAAGTCCACTGAGTGTCCCAAAATGGCCGGCCTGCCTGCTTTCATCCATCAATTGTTCTAAATTTTTCATTTCCCAACGAGCTGAGGTGGAGTCTTAGCCAGTGGTACCATCAGGGAGGTGTGTAAAGCACTTTAGGCTAGACTGCCAATCAGCTGCCAGCTTCTATCTGTCAATCAAATACAGCAGCCAATCAGAAAGCTGCCCCTTAATCAGCATGCCCTTTATGACATCACAGAAAAACCCTCAGAACTATCTGTGCATGTCTAATGGCTGGCTGTCAGTTGGGCGGGTGGGTGGCAGAGGGAGGGGATGTCTGTCTCGTTTCTCCTGAAAATTGCGCTTTTTCTGCGTTTACGGGAAAAGTTGAGGTCCGACGCGCAAAAGTGGGGTATCGTAGAAATCACCTTTTAAAGACGCACATTTCTGGCCCCCCAAAAATGGGCATTTCAAATAAGAAATGAGTCGAATGTACAAAATAGGGTGAATAAGTATGTATTTCAGGGGTGAGTTAGCAGATTATTGGGGAAGTAAGTCCTGATATTTTTGGAGGTTGCAGGGGCCACTACACCATTCAAAATAGGCAGGTTTTAGCATATGCAGTTAGGCCCCGTAGGATGATTTTAGCTAAAAAGTGCCCCAAACACTCAAACGGGCTTGTATCTGGGAAGGAAAAATATGGGAAACATGACTTACACAGAAAATGATACACTGTATGCCATGTTTCCAAATTTTTATGCACAGTGGTTACAGCACGAAGCGAATGCATGTGAATATACAAAGGTGCATTGCATTAAACAAATCCAATGAGCGTCCCAAAATGGCCGGCCTGCCTGCTTTCATCCATCAATTGTTCTAAATTTTTCATTACCCAATGAGCTGAGGTGGAGTCTTAGCCAGTGGTACCATAAGGGAGGTGTGTAAAGCACTTTAGGCTAGACAGCCAATCAGCTGCCAGCTTCCATCTGTCAATCAAATACAGCAGCCAATCAGAAAGCTGCCCATTGATCAGCAGGCCCTTTATGACATCACAAACAGACCCTCAGAACTATCTGTGCATGTCTAATGGCTGGCTGTCAGTTGGGCGGGTGGGTGGACGAGGGAGGGGATGTCTGTCTCGTTTCTCCTGAAAATTGCGGTTTTTCTGCGTTTACGGGAAAAGTTGAGGTCCGACGCGCAAAAGTGGGGTATCGTAGAAATCACATTTTAAAGACGCACATTTCTGGCCCCCCAAAAATGGGCATTTCAAATGAGAAATGAGTCCAATGAACAAAATAGGGTGAATAAGTATGTATTTCAGGGGTGAGTTAGCAGGTTATTGGGGAAGTAAGTCCTGATATTTTTGGAGGTTGCAGGGGCCACTACACCATTCAAAATAGGCAGGCTTTAGCATATGCAGTTAGGCCTCGTAGGATGATTTTAGCTAAAAAGTGCCCCAATCACTCAAACGGGCTTGTATCTGGGAAGGGAAAATATGGGAAACATGACTTAGACAGCAAATGATACACTGTTTGCCATGTTTCCAAATTTTTATGCACAGTGGTTACAGCATGAAGCGAATGCATGTGAATATACAAAGGTGCATTGCATTAAACAAGTCCACTGAGTGTCCCAAAATGGCCGGCCTGCCTGCTTTCATCCATCAATTGTTCTAAATTTTTCATTACCCAATGAGCTGAGGTGGAGTCTTAGCCAGTGGTACCATCAGGGAGGTGTGTAAAGCACTTTAGGCTAGACAGCCAATCAGCTGCCAGCTTCCATCTGTCAATCAAATACAGCAGCCAATCAGAAAGCTGCCCATTGATCAGCAGGCCCTTTATGACATCACAGAAAGACTCTCAGAACTATCTGTGCATGTCCAATGGCTGGCTGTCAGTTGGGTGGGTGGGTGGCAGAGGGAGGGGATGTCTGTCTCGTTTCTCCTGAAAATTGCGCTTTTTCTGCGTTTACGGGAAAAGTTGAGATCCGACGCGCAAAAGTGGGGTATCGTAGAAATCACCTTTTAAAGATGCACATTTCTGCCCCCCCCAAAAATGGGCATTTCAAATGAGAAATGAGTCCAATGAACAAATTAGGGTGAATTAGTATGTATTTCAGGGGTGAGTTAGCAGGTTATTGGGGAAGTAAGTCCTGATATTTTTGGAGGTTGCAGAGGCCACTACACCATTCAAAATAGGCGGGTTTTAGCATATGCAGTTAGGCCCCGTAGGATGATTTTAGCTAAAAAGTGCCCCAAACACTCAAACGGGCTTGTATCTGGGAAGGGAAAATATGGGAAACATGACTTAGACAGCAAATGATACACTGTTTGCCATGTTTCCAAATTTTTATGCACAGTGGTTACAGCATGAAGCGAATGCATGTGAATATACAAAGGTGCATTGCATTAAACAAGTCCAATGAACGTCCCAAAATGGCCGGCCTGCCTGCTTTCATCCATCAATTGTTCTAAATTTTTCATTACCCAATGAGCTGAGGTGGAGTCTTAGCCAGTGGTACCATCAGGGAGGTGTGTAAAGCACTTTAGGCTAGACAGCCAATCAGCTGCCAGCTTCCATCTGTCAATCAAATACAGCAGCCAATCAGAAAGCTGCCCATTGATCAGCAGGCCCTTTATGACATCACAAACAGACCCTCAGAACTATCTGTGCATGTCTAATGGCTGGCTGTCAGTTGGGCGGGTGGGTGGCAGAGGGAGGGGATGTCTGTCTCGTTTCTCCTGAAAATTGCGGTTTTTCTGCGTTTACGGGAAAAGTTGAGGTCCGACGCGCAAAAGTGGGGTATCGTAGAAATCACATTTTAAAGACGCACATTTCTGGCCCCCCAAAAATGGGCATTTCAAATGAGAAATGAGTCCAATGAACAAAATAGGGTGAATAAGTATGTATTTCAGGGGTGAGTTAGCAGATTATTGGGGAAGTAAGTCCTGATATTTTTGGAGGTTGCAGGGGCCACTACACCATTCAAAAAAGGCAGGTTTTAGCATATGCAGTTAGGCCCCGTAGGATGATTTTAGCTAAAAAGTGCCCCAAACACTCAAACGGGCTTGTATCTGGGAAGGGAAAAAATGGGAAACATGACTTAGACACCAAATGATACACTGTTTGCCATGTTTCCAAATTTTTATGCACAGCGGTTACAACATGAAGCGAATGCATGTGAATATACAAAGGTGCATTGCATTAAACAAGTCCAATGAGCGTCCCAAAATGGCCGGCCTGCCTGCTTTCATCCATCAATTGTTCTAAATTTTTCATTTCCCAACGAGCTGAGGTGGAGTCTTAGCCAGTGGTACCATCAGGGAGGTGTGTAAAGCACTTTAGGCTAGTCTGCCAATCAGCTGCCAGCTTCTATCTGTCAATCAAATACAGCAGCCAATCAGAAAGCTGCCCCTTAATCAGCAGGCCCTTTATGACATCACAGAAAGACCCTCAGAACTATCTGTGCATGTCTAATGGCTGGCTGTCAGTTGGGCGGGTGGGTGGCAGAGGGAGGGGATGTCTGTCTCGTTTCTCCTGAAAATTGCGTTTTTTCTGCGTTTACGGGAAAAGTTGAGGTCCGACGCGCAAAAGTGGGGTATCGCAGAAATCACCTTTTATAGAAGCACATTTCTGGCCGCCCAAAAATGGGCATTTCAAATGAGAAATGAGTCCAATGAACAAAATAGGGTGAATAAGTATGTATTTCAGGGGTGAGTTAGCAGGTTATTGGGGAAGTAAGTCATGATATTTTTGGAGGTTGCAGGGGCCACTACACCATTCAAAATAGGCAGGGTTTAGCATATGCAGTTAGGCCCCGTAGGTTGATTTTAGCTAAAAAGTGCCACAAACACTCAAACGGGCTTGTATCTGGGAAGGGAAAATATGGGAAACATGACTTAGACAGCAAATGATACACTGTTTGCCATGTTTCCAAATTTTTATGCACAGTGGTTACAGCATGAAGCGAATGCATGTGAATATACAAAGGTGCATTGCATTAAACAAGTCCAATGAGCGTCCCAAAATGGCCGGCCTGCCTGCTTTCATCCATCAATTGTTCTAAATTTTTCATTAACCAATGAGCTGAGGTGGAGTCTTAGCCAGTGGTACCATCAGGGAGGTGTGTAAAGCACTTTAGGCTAGACAGCCAATCAGCTGCCAGCTTCCATCTGTCAATCAAATACAGCAGCCAATCAGAAAGCTGCCCATTGATCAGCAGGCCCTTTATGACATCACAAACAGACCCTCAGAACTATCTGTGCATGTCTAATGGCTGGCTGTCAGTTGGGTGGGTGGGTGGCAGAGGGAGGGGATGTCTGTCTCGTTTCTCCTGAAAATTGCGCTTTTTCTGCGTTTACGGGAAAAGTTGAGGTCCGACGCGCAAAAGTGGGGTATCGTAGAAATCACCTTTTAAAGACGCACATTTCTGGCCCCCCAAAAATGGGCATTTCAAATGAGAAATGAGTCCAATGAACAAAATAGGGTTAATAAGTATGTATTTCAGGGGTGAGTTAGCAGGTTAGTGGGGAAGTAAGTCCTGATATTTTTGGAGGTTGCAGGGGCCACTACACCATTCAAAATAGGCAGGCTTTAGCATATGCAGTTAGGCCCCGTAGGATGATTTTAGCTAAAAAGTGCCCCAAACACTCAAACGGGCTTGTATCTGGGAAGGCAAACTATGAGAAACATGACTTAGACAGCAAATGATACACTGTTTGCCATGTTTCCAAATTTTTATGCACAGTGGTTACAGCATGAAGCGAATGCATGTGAATATACAAAGGTGCATTGCATTAAACAAGTCCACTGAGTGTCCCAAAATGGCCGGCCTGCCTGCTTTCATCCATCAATTGTTCTAAATTTTTCATTACCCAATGAGCTGAGGTGGAGTCTTAGCCAGTGGTACCATCAGGGAGGTGTGTAAAGCACTTTAGGCTAGACAGCCAATCAGCTGCCAGCTTCCATTCTTCAATCAAATACAGCAGCCAATCAGAAAGCTGCCCATTGATCAGTAGGCCCTTTATGACATCACAGACAGACCCTCAGAACTATCTGTGCATGTCTAATGGCGGGCTGTCAGTTTGGCGGGTGGGTGGCAGAGGGAAAGGATGTCTGTCTCGTTTCTCCTGAAAATTGCGCTTTTTCTGCGTTTACGGGAAAAGTTGAGGTCCGACGCGCAAAAGTGGGGTATCGTAGAAATCACCTTTTAAAGACGAACATTTCTGCCCCCCCCCCCAAAAAAAATGGGCATTTCAAATGAGAAATGAGTCCAATGAACAAAATAGGGTGAATAAGTATGCATGTATCAGGGGTGAGTTAGCAGGTTATTGGGGAAGTATGTCCTGATAATTTTGGAGGTTGCAGGGGCCACTACACCATTCAAAATAGGCAGGCTTTAGCATATGCAGTTAGGCCCCGTAGGATGATTTTAGCTAAAAAGTGCCCCAAACACTCAAACGGGCTTGTATCTGGGAAGGGAAAATATAGGAAACATGACTTAGACAGCAAATGATACACTGTTTGCCATGTTTCCAAATTTGTATGCACAGTGGTTACAGCATGAAGCGAATGCATGTGAATATACAAAGGTGCATTGCATTAAACAAGTCCACTGAGTGTCCCAAAATGGCCTACCTGCCTGCTTTCATCCATCAATTGTTCTAAATTTTTCATTACCCAATGAGCTGAGGTGGAGTCTTAGCCAGTGGTACCATCAGGGAGGTGTGTAAAGCACTTTAGGCTAGACAGCCAATCAGCTGCCAGCTTCCATCTGTCAATCAAATACAGCAGCCAATCAGAAAGCTGCCCATTGATTAGCAGGCCCTTTATGACATCACAGAAAGACCCTCAGAACTACCTGTGCATGTCTAATGGCTGGCTGTCAGTTGGGCGGGTGGGTGGCAGAGGGAGGGGATGTCTGTCTCGTTTCTCCCTAAAATTGCGTTTTTTCTGCGTTTACGGGAAAAGTTGAGGTCCGACGCGCAAAAGTGGGGTATCGTAGAAATCACCTTTTAAAGACGCACATTTCTGCCCCCCCAAAAATGGGCATTTCAAATGAGAAATGAGTCCAATGAACAAAATAGGGTGAATAAGTATGTATTTCAGGGGTGAGTTAGCAGGTTATTGGGGAAGTATGTCCTGATAATTTTGGAGGTTGCAGGGGCCACTACACCATTCAAAATAGGCAGGCTTTAGCATATGCAGTTAGGCCCCGTAGGTTGATTTTAGCTAAAAAGTGCCCCAAACACTCAAACGTGCTTGCATCTGGGAAGGGAAAATATGGGAAACATGACTTAGACACCAAAAGATACACTATATGCCATGTTTCCAAATTTTTATGCACAGTGGTTACAGCATGAAGCGAATGCATGTGAATATACAAAGGTGCATTGCATTAAACAAGTCCACTGAGTGTCCCAAAATTGCCGGCCTGCCTGCTTTCATCCATCAATTGTTCTAATTTTTTCATTACCCAATGAGCTGAGGTGGAGTCTTAGCCACTGGTACCATCAGGGAGGTGTGTAAAGCACTTTAGGCTAGACAGCCAATCAGCTGCCAGCTTCCATCTGTCAATCAAATACAGCAACCAATCAGAAAGCTGCCCATTGATCAGCAGGCCCTTAATGACATCACAGACATACCCTCAGAACTATCTGTGCATGTCTAATGGCTGGCTGTCAGTTGGGCGGGTGGGTGGCAGAGGGAGGGGATGTCTGTCTCGTTTCTCCTGAAAATTGCAGTTTTTCTGCGTTTACGGGAAAAGTTGAGGTCCGACGCGCAAAAGTGGGGTATCGTAGAAATCACCTTTTAAAGACGCACATTTCTGGCCCCCCAAAAATGGGCATTTCAAATGAGAAATGAGTCCAATGAACAAAATAGGGTGAATAAGTATGTATTTCAGGGGTGAGTTAGCAGGTTATTGGGGAAGTAAGTCCTGATATTTTTGGAGGTTGCAGGGGCCACTACACCATTCAAAATAGGCAGGCTTTAGCATATGCAGTTAGGCCCCGTAGGATGATTTTAGCTAAAAAGTGCCCCAAACACTCAAACGGGCTTGTATCTGGGAAGGTAAAATATGGGAAACATGAATTAGACAGCAAATGATACACTGTTTGCCATGTTTCCAAATTTTTATGCACAGTGGTTACAGCATGAAGCGAATGCATGTGAATATACAAAGGTGCATTGCATTAAACATGTCCACTGAGTGTCCCAAAATGGCCGGCCTGCCTGCTTTCATCCATCAATTGTTCTAAATTTTTCATTACCCAATGAGCTGAGGTGGAGTCTTAGCCAGTGGTACCATCAGGGAGGTGTGTAAAGCACTTTAGGCTAGACAGCCAATCAGCTGCCAGCTTCCATCTGTCAATCAAATACAGCAGCCAATCAGAAAGCTGCCCATTGATCAGCAGGCCCTTTATGACATCACAGAAAGACCCTCAGAACTATCTGTGCATGTCTAATGGCTGGCTGTCAGTTGGGTGGGTGGGTGGCAGAGGGAGGGGATGTCTGTCTCGTTTCTCCTGAAAATTGCGCTTTTTCTGCGTTTACGGGAAAAGTTGAGGTCCGACGCGCAAAACTGGGGTATCGTAGAAATCACCTTTTAAAGACGCACATTTCTGCCCCCCCCCCCCAAAAAAAATGGGCATTTCAAATGAGAAATGAGTCCAATGAACAAAATAGGGTGAATAAGTATGTATTTCAGGGGTGAGTTAGCAGGTTATTGGGGAAGTAAGTCCTGATATTTTTGGAGGTTGCAGGGCCACTACACCATTCAAAATAGGCAGGCTTGAGCATATGCAGTTAGGCCCCGTAGGATGATTTTAGCTAAAAAGTGCCCCAAACACTCAAACGGGCTTGTATCTGGGAAGGGAAAATATGGGAAACATGACTTAGACAGCAAATGATACACTGTATGCCATGTTTCCAAATTTTTATGCACAGTGGTTACAGCATGAAGCGAATGCATGTGAATATACAAAGGTGCATTGCATTAAACAAGTCCACTGAGTGTCCCAAAATGGCCGGCCTGCATGCTTTCATCCGTCAATTGTTCTAAATTTTTCATTACCCAATGAGCTGAGGTGGAGTCTTAGCCAGTGGTACCATCAGGGAGGTGTGTAAAGCACTTTAGGCTAGACAGCCAATCAGCTGCCAGCTTCCATCTTTCAATCAAATACAGCAGCCAATCAGAAAGCTGCCCATTGATCAGCAGGCCCTTTATGACATCACAGAAAGACCCTCAGAACTATCTGTGCATGTCTAATGGCTGGCTGTCAGTTGGGCGGGTGGGTGGCAGAGGGAGGGGATGTCTGTCTTGTTTCTCCCTAAAATTGCGGTTTTTCTGCGTTTACGGGAAAAGTTGAGGTCCGACGCGCAAAAGTGGGGTATCGTAGAAATCACCTTTTAAAGACGCACATTTCTGTCCCCCCAAAAATGGGCATTTCAAATGAGAAATGAGTCCAATGAACAAAATAGGGTGAATAAGTATGTATTTCAGGCATGAGTTAGCAGGTTATTGGGGAAGTAAGTCCTGATATTTTTGGAGCTTGCAGGGGCCACTACACCATTAAAAATAGGCAGGCTTTAGCATATGCAGTTAGGCCCCGTAGGTTGATTTTAGCTAAATGTGCCCCAAACACTCAAACGGGCTTGTATCTGGGAAGGGAAAATATGGGAAACATGACTTAGACAGCAAATGATACACTGTATGCCATGTTTCCAAATTTTTATGCACAGTGGTTACAGCATGAAGCGAATGCATGTGAATATACAAAAGGTGCATTGCATTAAACAAGTCCAATGAGCGTCCCAAAATGGCCGGCCTGCCTGCTTTCATCCATCAATTGTTCTAAATTTTTCATTACCCAATGAGCTGAGGTGGAGTCTTAGCCAGTGGTACCATCAGGGAGGTGTGTAAAGCACTTTAGGCTAGACAGCCAATCAGCTGCCAGCTTCCATCTGTCAATCAAATAAAGCAGCCAATCAGAAAGCTGCCCATTGTTCAGCAGGCCCTTTATGACATCACAGAAAGACCCTCAGAACTATCTGTGCATGTCTAATGGCTGGCTGTCAGTTGGGCGGGTGGGTGGCAGAGGGAGGGGATGTCTGTCTCGTTTCTCCCTAAAATTGCGGTTTTTCTGCGTTTACGGGAAAAGTTGAGATCCGACGCGCAAAAGTGGGGTATCGTAGAAATCACCTTTTAAAGACGCACATTTCTGGCCCCCCAAAAATGGGCATTTCAAATGAGAAATGAGTCCAATGAACAAAATAGGATGAATAAGTATGTATTTCAGGGGTGAGTTAGCAGGTTATTGGGGAAGTAAGTCCTGATATTTTTGGAGGTTGCAGGGGCCACTACACCATTCAAAATAGGCAGGCTTTAGCATATGCAGTTAGGCCCTGTAGGATGATTTTAGCTAAAAAGTGCCCCAAACACTCAAACGGGCTTGTATCTGGGAAGGGAAAATATGGGAAACATGACTTAGACAGCAAATGATACACTGTTTGCCATGTTTCCAAATTTTTATGCACAGTGGTTACAGCATGAAGCGAATGCATGTTAATATACAAAGGTGCATTGCATTAAACATGTCCACTGAGTGTCCCAAAATGGCCGGCCTGCCTGCTTTCATCCATCAATTGTTCTAAATTTTTCATTACCCAATGAGCTGAGGTGGAGTCTTAGCCAGTGGTACCATCAGGGAGGTGTGTAAAGCACTTTAGGCTAGACATCCAATCAGCTGCCAGCTTCCATCTGTCAATCAAATACAGCAGCCAATCAGAAAGCTGCCCATTGATCAGCAGGCCCTTTATGACATCACAGAAAGACCCTCAGAACTATCTGTGCATGTCTAGTGGCTGGCTGTCAGTTGGCTGGGTGGGTGGCAGAGGGAGGGGATGTCTGTCTCGTTTCTCCTGAAAATTGCGCTTTTTCTGCGTTTACGGGAAAAGTTGAGGTCCGACGCGCAAAACTGGGGTATTGTAGAAATCACCTTTTAAAGACGCACATTTCTGCCCCCCCAAAAATGGGCATTTCAAATGAGAAATGAGTCCAATGAACAAAATAGGGTGAATAAGTATGTATTTCAGGGTTGAGTTAGCAGGTTATTGGGGAAGTAAGTCCTGATATTTTTGGAGGTTGCAGGGCCACTACACCATTCAAAATAGGCAGGCTTTAGCATATGCAGTTAGGCCCCGTAGGATGATTTTAGCTAAAAAGTGCCCCAAACACTCAAACGGGCTTGTATCTGGGAAGGGAAAATATGGGAAACATGACTTAGACAGCAAATGATACACTGTTTGCCATGTTTACAAATTTTTATGCACAGTGGTTACAGCATGAAGCGAATGCATGTGAATATAGAAAGGTGCATTGCATTAAACAAGTCCACTGAGTGTCCCAAAATGGCCGGCCTGCCTGCTTTCATCCATCAATTGTTCTAAATTTTTCATTACCCAATGAGCTGAGGTGGAGTCTTAGCCAGTGGTACCATCAGGGAGGTGTGTAAAGCACTTTAGGCTAGACAGCCAATCAGCTGCCAGCTTCCATCTGTCAATCAAATACAGCAGCCAATCAGAAAGCTGCCCATTGATCAGCAGGCCCTTTTTTGACATCACAGAAAGACCCTCAGAACTATCTGTGCATGTCTAATGGCTGGCTGTCAGTTGGGCGGGTGGGTGGCAGAGGGAGGGGATGTCTGTCTCGTTTCTCCCTAAAATTGCGGTTTTTCTGAGTTTACGGGAAAAGTTGAGGTCCGACGCGCAAAAGTGGGGTATCGTAGAAATCACCTTTTAAAGACGCACATTTCTGGCCCCCCAAAAATGGGCATTTCAAATGAGAAATGAGTCCAATGAACAAAATAGGGTGAATAAGTATGTATTTCAGGGGTGAGTTAGCAGGTTATTGGGGAAGTAAGTCCTGATATTTTTGGAGGTTGCAGGGCCACTACACCATTCAAAATAGGCAGGCTTTAGCATATGCAGTTAGGCCCCGTAGGATGATTTTAGCTAAAAAGTGCCCCAAACACTGAAACGGGCTTGTATCTGGGAAGGGAAAATATGGGAAACATGACCTAGACAGCAAATGATACACTGTTTGCCATGTTTACAAATTTTTATGCACAGTGGTTACAGCATGAAGCGAATGCATGTGAATATACAAAGGTGCATTGCATTAAACAAGTCCACTGAGTGTCCCAAAATGGCCGGCCTGCCTGCTTTCATCCATCAATTGTTCTAAATTTTTCATTACCCAATGAGCTGAGGTGGAGTCTTAGCCAGTGGTACCATCAGGGAGGTGTGTAAAGCACTTTAGGCTAGACAGCCACTCAGCTGCCAGCTTCCATCTGTCAATCAAATACAGCAGCCAATCAGAAAGCTGCCCATTGATCAGCAGGCCCTTTATGACATCACAGAAAGACCCTCAGAACTATCTGTGCATGTCTAATGGCTGGCTGTCAGTTGGGCGGGTGGGTGGCAGAGGGAGGGGATGTCTGTCTCGTTTCTCCCTAAAATTGCGGTTTTTCTGCGTTTACGGGAAAAGTTGAGGTCCGACGCGCAAAAGTGGGGTATCGTAGAAATCACCTTTTAAAGACGCACATTTCTGCCCCCCCAAAAATGGGCATTTCAAATGAGAAATGAGTCCAATGAACAAAATAGGGTGAATAAGTATGTATTTCAGGGGTGAGTTAGCAGGTTATTGGGGAAGTAAGTCCTGATATTTTTGGAGGTTGCAGGGGCCACTACACCATTCAAAATAGGCAGGCTTTAGCATATGCAGTTAGGCCCCGTTGGATGATTTTAGCTAAAAAGTGCCCCAAACACTCAAACGGGCTTGTATCTGGGAAGGGAAAATATGGGAAACATGACTTAGACAGCAAATGATACACTGTATGCCATGTTTCCAAATTTTTATGCACAGTGGTTACAGCATGAAGCGAATGCATGTGAATATACAAAAGGTGCATTGCATTAAACCAGTCCAATGAGCGTCCCAAAATGGCCGGCCTGCCTGCTTTCATCCATCAATTGTTCTAAATTTTTCATTACCCAATGAGCTGAGGTGGAGTCTTAGCCAGTGGTACCATCAGGGAGGTGTGTAAAGCACTTTAGGCTAGACAGCCAATCAGCTGCCAGCTTCCATCTGTCAATCAAATAAAGCAGCCAATCAGAAAGCTGCCCATTGATCAGCAGGCCCTTTATGACATCACAGAAAGACCCTCAGAACTATCTGTGCATGTCTAATGGCTGGCTGTCAGTTGGGCGGGCAGAGGGAGGGGATGTCTGTCTCGTTTCTCCCTAAAATTGCGGTTTTTCTGCGTTTACGGGAAAAGTTGAGATCCGACGCGCAAAAGTGGGGTATCGTAGAAATCACCTTTTAAAGACGCACATTTCTGGCCCCCCAAAAATGGGCATTTCAAATGAGAAATGAGTCCAATGAACAAAATAGGATGAATAAGTATGTATTTCAGGGGTGAGTTAGCAGGTTATTGGGGAAGTAAGTCCTGATATTTTTGGAGGTTGCAGGGGCCACTACACCATTCAAAATAAGCAGGCTTTAGCATATGCAGTTAGGCCCTGTAGGATGATTTTAGCTAAAAAGTGCCCCAAACACTCAAACGGGCTTGTATCTGGGAAGGGAAAATATGGGAAACATGACTTAGACAGCAAATGATACACTGTTTGCCATGTTTCCAAATTTTTATGCACAGTGGTTACAGCATGAAGCGAATGCATGTGAATATACAAAGGTGCATTGCATTAAACATGTCCACTGAGTGTCCCAAAATGGCCGGCCTGCCTGCTTTCATCCATCAATTGTTCTAAATTTTTCATTACCCAATGAGCTGAGGTGGAGTCTTAGCCAGTGGTACCATCAGGGAGGTGTGTAAAGCACTTTAGGCTAGACAGCCACTCAGCTGCCAGCTTCCATCTGTCAATCAAATACAGCAGCCAATCAGAAAGCTGCCCATTGATCAGCAGGCCCTTTATGACATCACAGAAAGACCCTCAGAACTATCTGTGCATGTCTAATGGCTGGCTGTCAGTTGGGCGGGTGGGTGGCAGAGGGAGGGGATGTCTGTCTCGTTTCTCCTGAAAATTGCGCTTTTTCTGCGTTTACGGGAAAAGTTGAGGTCCGACGCGCAAAAGTGGGGTATCGTAGAAATCACCTTTTAAAGACGCACATTTCTGCCCCCCCAAAAATGGGCATTTCAAATGAGAAATGAGTCCAATGAACAAAATAGGGTGAATAAGTATGTATTTCAGGGGTGAGTTAGCAGGTTATTGGGGAAGTAAGTCCTGATATTTTTGGAGGTTGCAGGGCCACTACACCATTCAAAATAGGCAGGCTTTAGCATATGCAGTTAGGCCCCGTAGGATGATTTTAGCTAAAAAGTGCCCCAAACACTCAAACGGGCTTGTATCTGGGAAGGGAAAATATGGGAAACATGACTTAGACAGCAAATGATACACTGTTTGCCATGTTTACAAATTTTTATGCACAGTGGTTACAGCATGAAGCGAATGCATGTGAATATAGAAAGGTGCATTGCATTAAACAAGTCCACTGAGTGTCCCAAAATGGCCGGCCTGCCTGCTTTCATCCATCAATTGTTCTAAATTTTTCATTACCCAATGAGCTGAGGTGGAGTCTTAGCCAGTGGTACCATCAGGGAGGTGTGTAAAGCACTTTAGGCTAGACAGCCAATCAGCTGCCAGCTTCCATCTGTCAATCAAATACAGCAGCCAATCAGAAAGCTGCCCATTGATCAGCAGGCCCTTTATGACATCACAGAAAGACCCTCAGAACTATCTGTGCATGTCTAATGGCTGGCTGTCAGTTGGGCGGGTGGGTGGCAGAGGGAGGGGATGTCTGTCTCGTTTCTCCCTAAAATTGCGGTTTTTCTGAGTTTACGGGAAAAGTTGAGGTCCGACGCGCAAAAGTGGGGTATCGTAGAAATCACCTTTTAAAGACGCACATTTCTGGCCCCCCCAAAAATGGGCATTTCAAATGAGAAATGAGTCCAATGAACAAAATAGGGTGAATAAGTATGTATTTCAGGGGTGAGTTAGCAGGTTATTGGGGAAGTAAGTTCTGATATTTTTGGAGGTTGCAGGGGTCACTACACCATTCAAAATAGGCAGGCTTTAGCATATGCAGTTAGGCCCCGTAGGTTGATTTTAGCTAAAAAGTGCCCCAAACACTGAAACGGGCTTGTATCTGGGAAGGGAAAATATGGGAAACATGACCTAGACAGCAAATGATACACTGTATGCCATGTTTCCAAATTTTTATGCACAGTGGTTACAGCATGAAGCGAATGCATGTGAATATACAAAGGTGCATTGCATTAAACAAGTCCAATGAGCGTCCCAAAATGGCCGGCCTGCCTGCTTTCATCCATCAATTGTTCTAAATTTTTCATTACCCAATGAGCTGAGGTGGAGTCTTAGCCAGTGGTACCATCAGGGAGGTGTGTAAAGCACTTTAGGCTAGACAGCCACTCAGCTGCCAGCTTCCATCTGTCAATCAAATACAGCAGCCAATCAGAAAGCTGCCCATTGATCAGCAGGCCCTTTATGACATCACAGAAAGACCCTCAGAACTATCTGTGCATGTCTAATGGCTGGCTGTCAGTTGGGCGGGTGGGTGGCAGAGGGAGGGGATGTCTGTCTCGTTTCTCCTGAAAATTTCGCTTTTTCTGCGTTTACGGGAAAAGTTGAGGTCCGACGCGCAAAAGTGGGGTATCGTAGAAATCACCTTTTAAAGACGCACATTTCTGCCCCCCCCAAAAATGGGCATTTCAAATGAGAAATGAGTCCAATGAACAAAATAGGGTGAATAAGTATGTATTTCAGGGGTGAGTTAGCAGGTTATTGGGGAAGTAAGTCCTGATATTTTTGGAGGTTGCAGGGCCACTACACCATTCAAAATAGGCAGGCTTTAGCATATGCAGTTAGGCCCCGTAGGATGATTTTAGCTAAAAAGTGCCCCAAACACGCAAACGGGCTTGTATCTGGGAAGGGAAAATATGGGAAACATGACTTAGACAGCAAATGATACACTGTTTGCCATGTTTACAAATTTTTATGCACAGTGGTTACAGCATGAAGCGAATGCATGTGAATATACAAAGGTGCATTGCATTAAACAAGTCCACTGAGTGTCCCAAAATGGCCGGCCTGCCTGCTTTCATCCATCAATTGTTCTAAATTTTTCATTACCCAATGAGCTGAGGTGGAGTCTTAGCCAGTGGTACCATCAGGGAGGTGTGTAAAGCACTTTAGGCTAGACAGCCAAGCAGCTGCCAGCTTCCATCTGTCAATCAAATACAGCAGCCAATCAGAAAGCTGCCCATTGATCAGCAGGCCCTTTATGACATCACAGAAAGACCCTCAGAACTATCTGTGCATGTCTAATGGCTGGCTGTCAGTTGGGTGGGTGGGTGGCAGAGGGAGGGGATGTCTGTCTCGTTTCTCCCTAAAATTGCGGTTTTTCTGCGTTTACGGGAAAAGTTGAGGTCCGACGCGCAAAAGTGGGGTATCGTAGAAATCACCTTTTAAAGACGCACATTTCTGCCCCCCCAAAAATGGGCATTTCAAATGAGAAATGAGTCCAATGAACAAAATAGGGTGAATAAGTATGTATTTCAGGGGTGAGTTAGCAGGTTATTGGGGAAGTAAGTCCTGATATTTTTGGAGGTTGCAGGGGCCACTACACCATTCAAAATAGGCAGGCTTTAGCATATGCAGTTAGGCCCCGTAGGATGATTTTAGCTAAAAAGTGCCCCAAACACTCAAACGGGCTTGTATCTGGGAAGGGAAAATATGGGAAACATGACTTAGACAGCAAATGATACACTGTTTGCCATGTTTCCAAATTTTTATGCACAGTGGTTACAGCATGAAGCGAATGCATGTGAATATACAAAGGTGCATTGCATTAAACATGTCCACTGAGTGTCCCAAAATGGCCGGCCTGCCTGCTTTCATCCATCAATTGTTCTAAATTTTTCATTACCCAATGAGCTGAGGTGGAGTCTTAGCCAGTGGTACCATCAGGGAGGTGTGTAAAGCACTTTAGGCTAGACAGCCAATCAGCTGCCAGCTTCCATCTGTCAATCAAATACAGCAGCCAATCAGAAAGCTGCTCATTGATCAGCAGGCCCTTTATGACATCACAGAAAGACCCTCAGAACTATCTGTGCATGTCTAGTGGCTGGCTGTCAGTTGGGTGGGTGGGTGGCAGAGGGAGGGGATGTCTGTCTCGTTTCTCCTGAAAATTGCGCTTTTTCTGCGTTTACGGGAAAAGTTGAGGTCCGACGCGCAAAACTGGGGTATTGTAGAAATCACCTTTTAAAGACGCACATTTCTGCCCCCCCAAAAATGGGCATTTCAAATGAGAAATGAGTCCAATGAACAAAATAGGGTGAATAAGTATGTATTTCAGGGTTGAGTTAGCAGGTTATTGGGGAAGTAAGTCCTGATATTTTTGGAGGTTGCAGGGCCACTACACCATTCAAAATAGGCAGGCTTTAGCATATGCAGTTAGGCCCCGTAGGATGATTTTAGCTAAAAAGTGCCCCAAACACTCAAACGGGCTTGTATCTGGGAAGGGAAAATATGGGAAACATGACTTAGACAGCAAATGATACACTGTTTGCCATGTTTCCAAATTTTTATGCACAGTGGTTACAGCATGAAGCGAATGCATGTGAATATACAAAGGTGCATTGCATTAAACAAGTCCACTGAGTGTCCCAAAATGGCCGGCCTGCCTGCTTTCATCCATCAATTGTTCTAAATTTTTCATTACCCAATGAGCTGAGGTGGAGTCTTAGCCAGTGGTACCATCAGGGAGGTGTGTAAAGCACTTTAGGCTAGACAGCCAATCAGCTGCCAGCTTCCATCTGTCAATCAAATACAGCAGCCAATCAGAAAGCTGCCCATTGATCAGCAGGCCCTTTATGACATCACAGAAAGACCCTCAGAACTATCTGTGCATGTCTAATGGCTGGCTGTCAGTTGGGCGGGTGGGTGGCAGAGGAAGGGGATGTCTGTCTCGTTTCTCCTGAAAATTGCGCTTTTTCTGCGTTTACGGGAAAAGTTGAGGTCCGACGCGCAAAAGTGGGGTATCGTAGAAATCACCTTTTAAAGACGCACATTTCTGCCCCCCCAAAAATGGGCATTTCAAATGAGAAATGAGTCCAATGAACAAAATAGGGTGAATAAGTATGTATTTCAGGGGTGAGTTAGCAGGTTATTGGGGAAGTAAGTCCTGATATTTTTGGAGGTTGCAGGGCCACTACACCATTCAAAATAGGCAGGCTTTAGCATATGCAGTTAGGCCCCGTAGGATGATTTTAGCTAAAAAGTGCCACAAACACTCAAACGGGCTTGTATCTGGGAAGGGAAAATATGGGAAACATGACTTAGACAGCAAATGATACACTGTTTGCCATGTTTACAAATTTTTATGCACAGTGGTTACAGCATGAAGCGAATGCATGTGAATATACAAAGGTGCATTGCATTAAACAAGTCCACTGAGTGTCCCAAAATGGCCGGCCTGCCTGCTTTCATCCATCAATTGTTCTAAATTTTTCATTACCTAATGAGCTGAGGTGGAGTCTTAGCCAGTGGTACCATCAGGGAGGTGTGTAAAGCACTTTAGGCTAGACAGCCAATCAGCTGCCAGCTTCCATCTCTCAATCAAATACAGCAGCCAATCAGAAAGCTGCCCATTGATCAGCAGGCCCTTTATGACATCACAGAAAGACCCTCAGAACTATCTGTGCATGTCTAATGGCTGGCTGTCAGTTGGGCGGGTGGGTGGCAGAGGGAGGGGATGTCTGTCTCGTTTCTCCCTAAAATTGCGGTTTTTCTGCGTTTACGGGAAAAGTTGAGATCCGACGCGCAAAAGTGGGGTATCGTAGAAATCACCTTTTAAAGACGCACATTTCTGGCCCCCCAAAAATGGGCATTTCAAATGAGAAATGAGTCCAATGAACAAAATAGGATGAATAAGTATGTATTTCAGGGGTGAGTTAGCAGGTTATTGGGGAAGTAAGTCCTGATATTTTTGGAGGTTGCAGGGGCCACTACACCATTCAAAATAGGCAGGCTTTAGCATATGCAGTTAGGCCCTGTAGGATGATTTTAGCTAAAAAGTGCCCCAAACACTCAAACGGGCTTGCATCTGGGAAGGGAAAATATGGGAAACATGACTTAGACACCAAAAGATTCACTAAATGCCATGTTTCCAAATTTTTATGCACAGTGGTTACAGCATGAAGCGAATGCATGTGAATATACAAAGGTGCATTGCATTAAACAAGTCCAATGAGCGTCCCAAAATGGCCGGCCTGCCTGCTTTCATCCATCAATTGTTCTAAATTTTTCATTACCCAATGAGCTGAGGTGGAGTCTTAGCCAGTGGTACCATCAGGGAGGTGTGTAATGCACTTTAGGCTAGACAGCCAATCAGCTGCCAGCTTCCATCTGTCAATCAAATACAGCAGCCAATCAGAAAGCTGCCCATTGATCAGCAGGCCCTTTATGACATCACAGACAGACCCTCAGAACTATCTGTGCATGTCTAATGGCTGGCTGTCAGTTGGGTGGGTGGGTGGCAGAGGGAGGGGATGTCTGTCTCGTTTCTCCTGAAAATTTCACTTTTTCTGCGTTTACGGGAAAAGTTGAGGTCCGACGCGCAAAAGTGGGGTATCGTAGAAATCACCTTTTAAAGACGCACATTTCTGGCCCCCCAAAAATGGGCATTTCAAATGAGAAATGAGTCCAATGAACAAAATAGAATGAATAAGTATGTATTTCAGGGGTGAGTTAGCAGGTTATTGGGGAAGTAAGTCCTGATATTTTTGGAGGTTGCAGGGCCACTACACCATTCAAAATAGGCAGGCTTGAGCATATGCAGTTAGGCCCCGTAGGATGATTTTAGCTAAAAAGTGCCCCAAACACTCAAACGGGCTTGTATCTGGGAAGGGAAAATATGGGAAACATGACTTAGACAGCAAATGATACACTGTTTGCCATGTTTACAAATTTTTATGCACAGTGGTTACAGCATGAAGCGAATGCATGTGAATATACAAAGGTGCATTGCATTAAACAAGTCCACTGAGTGTCCCAAAATGGCCGGCCTGCATGCTTTCATCCATCAATTGTTCTAAATTTTTCATTACCCAATGAGCTGAGGTGGAGTCTTAGCCAGTGGTACCATCAGGGAGGTGTGTAAAGCACTTTAGGCTAGACAGCCAATCAGCTGCCAGCTTCCATCTTTCAATCAAATACAGCAGCCAATCAGAAAGCTGCCCATTGATCAGCAGGCCCTTTATGACATCACAGAAAGACCCTCAGAACTATCTGTGCATGTCTAATGGCTGGCTGTCAGTTGGGCGGGTGGGTGGCAGAGGGAGGGGATGTCTGTCTTGTTTCTCCCTAAAATTGCGGTTTTTCTGCGTTTACGGGAAAAGTTGAGGTCCGACGCGCAAAAGTGGGGTATCGTAGAAATCACCTTTTAAAGACGCACATTTCTGTCCCCCCAAAAATGGGCATTTCAAATGAGAAATGAGTCCAATGAACAAAATAGGGTGAATAAGTATGTATTTCAGGCGTGAGTTAGCAGGTTATTGGGGAAGTAAGTCCTGATATTTTTGGAGCTTGCAGGGGCCACTACACCATTCAAAATAGGCAGGCTTTAGCATATGCAGTTAGGCCCCGTAGGATGATTTTAGCTAAAAAGTGCCCCAAACACTCAAACGGGCTTGTATCTGGGAAGGGAAAATATGGGAAACATGACTTAGACAGCAAATGATACACTGTTTGCCATGTTTCCAAATTTTTATGCACAGTGGTTACAGCATGAAGCGAATGCATGTGAATATACAAAGGTGCATTGCATTAAACATGTCCACTGAGTGTCCCAAAATGGCCGGCCTGCCTGCTTTCATCCATCAATTGTTCTAAATTTTTCATTACCCAATGAGCTGAGGTGGAGTCTTAGCCAGTGGTACCATCAGGGAGGTGTGTAAAGCACTTTAGGCTAGACAGCCAATCAGCTGCCAGCTTCCATCTGTCAATCAAATACAGCAGCCAATCAGAAAGCTGCTCATTGATCAGCAGGCCCTTTATGACATCACAGAAAGACCCTCAGAACTATCTGTGCATGTCTAGTGGCTGGCTGTCAGTTGGGTGGGTGGGTGGCAGAGGGAGGGGATGTCTGTCTCGTTTCTCCTGAAAATTGCGCTTTTTCTGCGTTTACGGGAAAAGTTGAGGTCCGACGCGCAAAACTGGGGTATTGTAGAAATCACCTTTTAAAGACGCACATTTCTGCCCCCCCAAAAATGGGCATTTCAAATGAGAAATGAGTCCAATGAACAAAATAGGGTGAATAAGTATGTATTTCAGGGTTGAGTTAGCAGGTTATTGGGGAAGTAAGTCCTGATATTTTTGGAGGTTGCAGGGCCACTACACCATTCAAAATAGGCAGGCTTTAGCATATGCAGTTAGGCCCCGTAGGATGATTTTAGCTAAAAAGTGCCCCAAACACTCAAACGGGCTTGTATCTGGGAAGGGAAAATATGGGAAACATGACTTAGACAGCAAATGATACACTGTTTGCCATGTTTCCAAATTTTTATGCACAGTGGTTACAGCATGAAGCGAATGCATGTGAATATACAAAGGTGCATTGCATTAAACAAGTCCACTGAGTGTCCCAAAATGGCCGGCCTGCCTGCTTTCATCCATCAATTGTTCTAAATTTTTCATTACCCAATGAGCTGAGGTGGAGTCTTAGCCAGTGGTACCATCAGGGAGGTGTGTAAAGCACTTTAGGCTAGACAGCCAATCAGCTGCCAGCTTCCATCTGTCAATCAAATACAGCAGCCAATCAGAAAGCTGCCCATTGATCAGCAGGCCCTTTATGACATCACAGAAAGACCCTCAGAACTATCTGTGCATGTCTAATGGCTGGCTGTCAGTTGGGCGGGTGGGTGGCAGAGGAAGGGGATGTCTGTCTCGTTTCTCCTGAAAATTGCGCTTTTTCTGCGTTTACGGGAAAAGTTGAGGTCCGACGCGCAAAAGTGGGGTATCGTAGAAATCACCTTTTAAAGACGCACATTTCTGCCCCCCCAAAAATGGGCATTTCAAATGAGAAATGAGTCCAATGAACAAAATAGGGTGAATAAGTATGTATTTCAGGGGTGAGTTAGCAGGTTATTGGGGAAGTAAGTCCTGATATTTTTGGAGGTTGCAGGGCCACTACACCATTCAAAATAGGCAGGCTTTAGCATATGCAGTTAGGCCCCGTAGGATGATTTTAGCTAAAAAGTGCCCCAAACACTCAAACGGGCTTGTATCTGGGAAGGGAAAATATGGGAAACATGACTTAGACAGCAAATGATACACTGTTTGCCATGTTTACAAATTTTTATGCACAGTGGTTACAGCATGAAGCGAATGCATGTGAATATACAAAGGTGCATTGCATTAAACAAGTCCACTGAGTGTCCCAAAATGGCCGGCCTGCCTGCTTTCATCCATCAATTGTTCTAAATTTTTCATTACCTAATGAGCTGAGGTGGAGTCTTAGCCAGTGGTACCATCAGGGAGGTGTGTAAAGCACTTTAGGCTAGACAGCCAATCAGCTGCCAGCTTCCATCTCTCAATCAAATACAGCAGCCAATCAGAAAGCTGCCCATTGATCAGCAGGCCCTTTATGACATCACAGAAAGACCCTCAGAACTATCTGTGCATGTCTAATGGCTGGCTGTCAGTTGGGCGGGTGGGTGGCAGAGGGAGGGGATGTCTGTCTCGTTTCTCCCTAAAATTGCGGTTTTTCTGCGTTTACGGGAAAAGTTGAGATCCGACGCGCAAAAGTGGGGTATCGTAGAAATCACCTTTTAAAGACGCACATTTCTGGCCCCCCAAAAATGGGCATTTCAAATGAGAAATGAGTCCAATGAACAAAATAGGATGAATAAGTATGTATTTCAGGGGTGAGTTAGCAGGTTATTGGGGAAGTAAGTCCTGATATTTTTGGAGGTTGCAGGGGCCACTACACCATTCAAAAAAGGCAGGCTTTAGCATATGCAGTTAGGCCCTGTAGGATGATTTTAGCTAAAAAGTGCCCCAAACACTCAAACGGGCTTGCATCTGGGAAGGGAAAATATGGGAAACATGACTTAGACACCAAAAGATTCACTAAATGCCATGTTTCCAAATTTTTATGCACAGTGGTTACAGCATGAAGCGAATGCATGTGAATATACAAAGGTGCATTGCATTAAACAAGTCCAATGAGCGTCCCAAAATGGCCGGCCTGCCTGCTTTCATCCATCAATTGTTCTAAATTTTTCATTACCCAATGAGCTGAGGTGGAGTCTTAGCCAGTGGTACCATCAGGGAGGTGTGTAATGCACTTTAGGCTAGACAGCCAATCAGCTGCCAGCTTCCATCTGTCAATCAAATACAGCAGCCAATCAGAAAGCTGCCCATTGATCAGCAGGCCCTTTATGACATCACAGACAGACCCTCAGAACTATCTGTGCATGTCTAATGGCTGGCTGTCAGTTGGGTGGGTGGGTGGCAGAGGGAGGGGATGTCTGTCTCGTTTCTCCTGAAAATTTCACTTTTTCTGCGTTTACGGGAAAAGTTGAGGTCCGACGCGCAAAAGTGGGGTATCGTAGAAATCACCTTTTAAAGACGCACATTTCTGGCCCCCCAAAAATGGGCATTTCAAATGAGAAATGAGTCCAATGAACAAAATAGAATGAATAAGTATGTATTTCAGGGGTGAGTTAGCAGGTTATTGGGGAAGTAAGTCCTGATATTTTTGGAGGTTGCAGGGCCACTACACCATTCAAAATAGGCAGGCTTGAGCATATGCAGTTAGGCCCCGTAGGATGATTTTAGCTAAAAAGTGCCCCAAACACTCAAACGGGCTTGTATCTGGGAAGGGAAAATATGGGAAACATGACTTAGACAGCAAATGATACACTGTTTGCCATGTTTACAAATTTTTATGCACAGTGGTTACAGCATGAAGCGAATGCATGTGAATATACAAAGGTGCATTGCATTAAACAAGTCCACTGAGTGTCCCAAAATGGCCGGCCTGCATGCTTTCATCCATCAATTGTTCTAAATTTTTCATTACCCAATGAGCTGAGGTGGAGTCTTAGCCAGTGGTACCATCAGGGAGGTGTGTAAAGCACTTTAGGCTAGACAGCCAATCAGCTGCCAGCTTCCATCTTTCAATCAAATACAGCAGCCAATCAGAAAGCTGCCCATTGATCAGCAGGCCCTTTATGACATCACAGAAAGACCCTCAGAACTATCTGTGCATGTCTAATGGCTGGCTGTCAGTTGGGCGGGTGGGTGGCAGAGGGAGGGGATGTCTGTCTTGTTTCTCCCTAAAATTGCGGTTTTTCTGCGTTTACGGGAAAAGTTGAGGTCCGACGCGCAAAAGTGGGGTATCGTAGAAATCACCTTTTAAAGACGCACATTTCTGTCCCCCCAAAAATGGGCATTTCAAATGAGAAATGAGTCCAATGAACAAAATAGGGTGAATAAGTATGTATTTCAGGCGTGAGTTAGCAGGTTATTGGGGAAGTAAGTCCTGATATTTTTGGAGCTTGCAGGGGCCACTACACCATTCAAAATAGGCAGGCTTTAGCATATGCAGTTAGGCCCCGTAGGTTGATTTTAGCTAAATGTGCCCCAAACACTCAAACGGGCTTGTATCTGGGAAGGGAAAATATGGGAAACATGACTTAGACAGCAAATGATACACTGTATGCCATGTTTCCAAATTTTTATGCACAGTGGTTACAGCATGAAGCGAATGCATGTGAATATACAAAAGGTGCATTGCATTAAACAAGTCCAATGAGCGTCCCAAAATGGCCGGCCTGCCTGCTTTCATCCATCAATTGTTCTAAATTTTTCATTACCCAATGAGCTGAGGTGGAGTCTTAGCCAGTGGTACCATCAGGGAGGTGTGTAAAGCACTTTAGGCTAGACAGCCAATCAGCTGCCAGCTTCCATCTTTCAATCAAATACAGCAGCCAATCAGAAAGCTGCCCATTGATCAGCAGGCCCTTTATGACATCACAGAAAGACCCTCAGAACTATCTGTGCATGTCTAATGGCTGGCTGTCAGTTGGGCGGGTGGGTGGCAGAGGGAGGGGATGTCTGTCTCGTTTCTCCTGAAAATTGCGCTTTTTCTGCGTTTACGGGAAAAGTTGAGGTCCGACGCGCAAAACTGGGGTATCGTAGAAATCACCTTTTAAAGACGCACATTTCTGCCCCCCCAAAAATGGGCATTTCAAATGAGAAATGAGTCCAATGAACAAAATAGGGTGAATAAGTATGTATTTCAGGCGTGAGTTAGCAGGTTATTGGGGAAGTAAGTCCTGATATTTTTGGAGCTTGCAGGGGCCACTACACCATTCAAAATAGGCAGGCTTTAGCATATGCAGTTAGGCCCCGTAGGTTGATTTTAGCTAAATGTGCCCCAAACACTCAAACGGGCTTGTATCTGGGAAGGGAAAATATGGGAAACATGACTTAGACAGCAAATGATACACTGTATGCCATGTTTCCAAATTTTTATGCACAGTGGTTACAGCATGAAGCGAATGCATGTGAATATACAAAAGGTGCATTGCATTAAACAAGTCCAATGAGCGTCCCAAAATGGCCGGCCTGCCTGCTTTCATCCATCAATTGTTCTAAATTTTTCATTACCCAATGAGCTGAGGTGGAGTCTTAGCCAGTGGTACCATCAGGGAGGTGTGTAAAGCACTTTAGGCTAGACAGCCAATCAGCTGCCAGCTTCCATCTTTCAATCAAATACAGCAGCCAATCAGAAAGCTGCCCATTGATCAGCAGGCCCTTTATGACATCACAGAAAGACCCTCAGAACTATCTGTGCATGTCTAATGGCTGGCTGTCAGTTGGGCGGGTGGGTGGCAGAGGGAGGGGATGTCTGTCTCGTTTCTCCTGAAAATTGCGCTTTTTCTGCGTTTACGGGAAAAGTTGAGGTCCGACGCGCAAAACTGGGGTATCGTAGAAATCACCTTTTAAAGACGCACATTTCTGCCCCCCCAAAAATGGGCATTTCAAATGAGAAATGAGTCCAATGAACAAAATATGGTGAATAAGTATGTATTTCAGGGGTGAGTTAGCAGGTTATTGGGGAAGTAAGTCCTGATATTTTTGGAGGTTGCAGGGCCACTACACCATTCAAAATAGGCAGGCTTGAGCATATGCAGTTAGGCCCCGTAGGTTGATTTTAGCTAAATGTGCCCCAAACACTCAAACGGGCTTGTATCTGGGAAGGGAAAATATGGGAAACATGACTTAGACAGCAAATGATACACTGTATGCCATGTTTCCAAATTTTTATGCACAGTGGTTACAGCATGAAGCGAATGCATGTGAATATACAAAAGGTGCATTGCATTAAACAAGTCCAATGAGCGTCCCAAAATGGCCGGCCTGCCTGCTTTCATCCATCAATTGTTCTAAATTTTTCATTACCCAATGAGCTGAGGTGGAGTCTTAGCCAGTGGTACCATCAGGGAGGTGTGTAAAGCACTTTAGGCTAGACAGCCAATCAGCTGCCAGCTTCCATCTGTCAATCAAATAAAGCAGCCAATCAGAAAGCTGCCCATTGATCAGCAGGCCCTTTATGACATCACAGAAAGACCCTCAGAACTATCTGTGCATGTCTAATGGCTGGCTGTCAGTTGGGCGGGTGGGTGGCAGAGGGAGGGGATGTCTGTCTCGTTTCTCCCTAAAATTGCGGTTTTTCTGCGTTTACGGGAAAAGTTGAGATCCGACGCGCAAAAGTGGGGTATCGTAGAAATCACCTTTTAAAGACGCACATTTCTGGCCCCCCAAAAATGGGCATTTCAAATGAGAAATGAGTCCAATGAACAAAATAGGATGAATAAGTATGTATTTCAGGGGTGAGTTAGCAGGTTATTGGGGAAGTAAGTCCTGATATTTTTGGAGGTTGCAGGGGCCACTACACCATTCAAAATAGGCAGGCTTTAGCATATGCAGTTAGGCCCTGTAGGATGATTTTAGCTAAAAAGTGCCCCAAACACTCAAACGGGCTTGTATCTGGGAAGGGAAAATATGGGAAACATGACTTAGACAGCAAATGATACACTGTTTGCCATGTTTCCAAATTTTTATGCACAGTGGTTACAGCATGAAGCGAATGCATGTGAATATACAAAGGTGCATTGCATTAAACATGTCCACTGAGTGTCCCAAAATGGCCGGCCTGCCTGCTTTCATCCATCAATTGTTCTAAATTTTTCATTACCCAATGAGCTGAGGTGGAGTCTTAGCCAGTGGTACCATCAGGGAGGTGTGTAAAGCACTTTAGGCTAGACAGCCAATCAGCTGCCAGCTTCCATCTGTCAATCAAATACAGCAGCCAATCAGAAAGCTGCCCATTGATCAGCAGGCCCTTTATGACATCACAGAAAGACCCTCAGAACTATCTGTGCATGTCTAATGGCTGGCTGTCAGTTGGGCGGGTGGGTGTCAGAGGGAGGGGATGTCTGTCTCGTTTCTCCTGAAAATTGCGCTTTTTCTGCGTTTACGGGAAAAGTTGAGGTCCGACGCGCAAAACTGGGGTATTGTAGAAATCACCTTTTAAAGACGCACATTTCTGCCCCCCCAAAAATGGGCATTTCAAATGAGAAATGAGTCCAATGAACAAAATAGGGTGAATAAGTATGTATTTCAGGGTTGAGTTAGCAGGTTATTGGGGAAGTAAGTCCTGATATTTTTGGAGGTTGCAGGGCCACTACACCATTCAAAATAGGCAGGCTTTAGCATATGCAGTTAGGCCCCGTAGGATGATTTTAGCTAAAAAGTGCCCCAAACACTCAAACGGGCTTGTATCTGGGAAGGGAAAATATGGGAAACATGACTTAGACAGCAAATGATACACTGTTTGCCATGTTTACAAATTTTTATGCACAGTGGTTACAGCATGAAGCGAATGCATGTGAATATACAAAGGTGCATTGCATTAAACAAGTCCACTGAGTGTCCCAAAATGGCCGGCCTGCCTGCTTTCATCCATCAATTGTTCTAAATTTTTCATTACCCAATGAGCTGAGGTGGAGTCTTAGCCAGTGGTACCATCAGGGAGGTGTGTAAAGCACTTTAGGCTAGACAGCCAATCAGCTGCCAGCTTTCATCTGTCAATCAAATACAGCAGCCAATCAGAAAGCTGCCCATTGATCAGCAGGCCCTTTATGACATCACAGAAAGACCCTCAGAACTATCTGTGCATGTCTAATGGCTGGCTGTCAGTTGGGCGGGTGGGTGGCAGAGGGAGGGGATGTCTGTCTCGTTTCTCCCTAAAATTGCGGTTTTTCTGAGTTTACGGGAAAAGTTGAGGTCCGACGCGCAAAAGTGGGGTATCGTAGAAATCACCTTTTAAAGACGCACATTTCTGGCCCCCCCAAAAATGGGCATTTCAAATGAGAAATGAGTCCAATGAACAAAATAGGGTGAATAAGTATGTATTTCAGGGGTGAGTTAGCAGGTTATTGGGGAAGTAAGTTCTGATATTTTTGGAGGTTGCAGGGGTCACTACACCATTCAAAATAGGCAGGCTTTAGCATATGCAGTTAGGCCCCGTAGGTTGATTTTAGCTAAAAAGTGCCCCAAACACTGAAACGGGCTTGTATCTGGGAAGGGAAAATATGGGAAACATGACCTAGACAGCAAATGATACACTGTATGCCATGTTTCCAAATTTTTATGCACAGTGGTTACAGCATGAAGCGAATGCATGTGACTATACAAAGGTGCATTGCATTAAACAAGTCCAATGAGCGTCCCAAAATGGCCGGCCTGCCTGCTTTCATCCATCAATTGTTCTAAATTTTTTATTACCCAATGAGCTGAGGTGGAGTCTTAGCCAGTGGTACCATCAGGGAGGTGTGTAAAGCACTTTAGGCTAGACAGCCACTCAGCTGCCAGCTTCCATCTGTCAATCAAATACAGCAGCCAATCAGAAAGCTGCCCATTGATCAGCAGGCCCTTTATGACATCACAGAAAGACCCTCAGAACTATCTGTGCATGTCTAATGGCTGGCTGTCAGTTGGGCGGGTGGGTGGCAGAGGGAGGGGATGTCTGTCTCGTTTCTCCTGAAAATTGCGCTTTTTCTGCGTTTACGGGAAAAGTTGAGGTCCGACGCGCAAAAGTGGGGTATCGTAGAAATCACCTTTTAAAGACGCACATTTCTGCCCCCCCAAAAATGGGCATTTCAAATGAGAAATGAGTCCAATGAACAAAATAGGGTGAATAAGTATGTATTTCAGGGGTGAGTTAGCAGGTTATTGGGGAAGTAAGTCCTGATATTTTTGGAGGTTGCAGAGACACTACACCATTCAAAATAGGCAGGCTTTAGCATATGCAGTTAGGCCCCGTAGGATAATTTTAGCTAAAAAGTGCCCCAAACACTCAAACGGGCTTGTATCTGGGAAGGGAAAATATGGGAAACATGACTTAGACAGCAAATGATACACTGTTTGCCATGTTTACAAATTTTTATGCACAGTGGTTACAGCATGAAGCGAATGCATGTGAATATACAAAGGTGCATTGCATTAAACAAGTCCACTGAGTGTCACAAAATGGCCGGCCTGCCTGCTTTCATCCATCAATTGTTCTAAATTTTTCATTACCCAATGAGCTGAGGTGGAGTCTTAGCCAGTGGTACCATCAGGGAGGTGTGTAAAGCACTTTAGGCTAGACAGCCAATCAGCTGCCAGCTTCCATCTCTCAATCAAATACAGCAGCCAATCAGAAAGCTGCCCATTGATCAGCAGACCCTTTATGACATCACAGAAAGACCCTCAGAACTATCTGTGCATGTCTAATGGCTGGCTGTCAGTTGGGCGGGTGGGTGGCAGAGGGAGGGGATGTCTGTCTCGTTTCTCCCTAAAATTGCGGTTTTTCTGCGTTTACGGGAAAAGTTGAGATCCGATGCGCAAAAGTGGGGTATCGTAGAAATCACCTTTTAAAGACGCACATTTCTGGCCCCCCAAAAATGGGCATTTCAAATGAGAAATGAGTCCAATGAACAAAATAGGATGAATAAGTATGTATTTCAGGGGTGAGTTAGCAGGTTATTGGGGAAGTAAGTCCTGATATTTTTGGAGGTTGCAGGGGCCACTACACCATTCAAAATAGGCAGGCTTTAGCATATGCAGTTAGGCCCTGTAGGATGATTTTAGCTAAAAAGTGCCCCAAACACTCAAACGGGCTTGCATCTGGGAAGGGAAAATATGGGAAACATGACTTAGACACCAAAAGATTCACTAAATGCCATGTTTCCAAATTTTTATGCACAGTGGTTACAGCATGAAGCGAATGCATGTGAATATACAAAGGTGCATTGCATTAAACAAGTCCAATGAGCGTCCCAAAATGGCCGGCCTGCCTGCTTTCATCCATCAATTGTTCTAAATTTTTCATTACCCAATGAGCTGAGGTGGAGTCTTAGCCAGTGGTACCATCAGGGAGGTGTGTAATGCACTTTAGGCTAGACAGCCAATCAGCTGCCAGCTTCCATCTGTCAATCAAATACAGCAGCCAATCAGAAAGCTGCCCATTGATCAGCAGGCCCTTTATGACATCACAGACAGACCCTCAGAACTATCTGTGCATGTCTAATGGCTGGCTGTCAGTTGGGTGGGTGGGTGGCAGAGGGAGGGGATGTCTGTCTCGTTTCTCCTGAAAATTTCACTTTTTCTGCGTTTACGGGAAAAGTTGAGGTCCGACGCGCAAAAGTGGGGTATCGTAGAAATCACCTTTTAAAGACGCACATTTCTGTCCCCCCAAAAATGGGCATTTCAAATGAGAAATGAGTCCAATGAACAAAATAGGGTGAATAAGTATGTATTTCAGGCGTGAGTTAGCAGGTTATTGGGGAAGTAAGTCCTGATATTTTTGGAGCTTGCAGGGGCCACTACACCATTCAAAATAGGCAGGCTTTAGCATATGCAGTTAGGCCCCGTAGGTTGATTTTAGCTAAATGTGCCCCAAACACTCAAACGGGCTTGTATCTGGGAAGGGAAAATATGGGAAACATGACTTAGACAGCAAATGATACACTGTATGCCATGTTTCCAAATTTTTATGCACAGTGGTTACAGCATGAAGCGAATGCATGTGAATATACAAAAGGTGCATTGCATTAAACAAGTCCAATGAGCGTCCCAAAATGGCCGGCCTGCCTGCTTTCATCCATCAATTGTTCTAAATTTTTCATTACCCAATGAGCTGAGGTGGAGTCTTAGCCAGTGGTACCATCAGGGAGGTGTGTAAAGCACTTTAGGCTAGACAGCCAATCAGCTGCCAGCTTTCATCTGTCAATCAAATACAGCAGCCAATCAGAAAGCTGCCCATTGATCAGCAGGCCCTTTATGACATCACAGAAAGACCCTCAGAACTATCTGTGCATGTCTAATGGCTGGCTGTCAGTTGGGCGGGTGGGTGGCAGAGGGAGGGGATGTCTGTCTCGTTTCTCCCTAAAATTGCGGTTTTTCTGAGTTTACGGGAAAAGTTGAGGTCCGACGCGCAAAAGTGGGGTATCGTAGAAATCACCTTTTAAAGACGCACATTTCTTGTCCCCCCAAAAATGGGCATTTCAAATGAGAAATGAGTCCAATGAACAAAATAGGGTGAATAAGTATGTATTTCAGGGGTGAGTTAGCAGGTTATTGGGGAAGTAAGTTCTGATATTTTTGGAGGTTGCAGGGGTCACTACACCATTCAAAATAGGCAGGCTTTAGCATATGCAGTTAGGCCCCGTAGGTTGATTTTAGCTAAAAAGTGCCCCAAACACTGAAACGGGCTTGTATCTGGGAAGGGAAAATATGGGAAACATGACCTAGACAGCAAATGATACACTGTATGCCATGTTTCCAAATTTTTATGCACAGTGGTTACAGCATGAAGCGAATGCATGTGAATATACAAAGGTGCATTGCATTAAACAAGTCCAATGAGCGTCCCAAAATGGCCGGCCTGCCTGCTTTCATCCATCAATTGTTCTAAATTTTTCATTACCCAATGAGCTGAGGTGGAGTCTTAGCCAGTGGTACCATCAGGGAGGTGTGTAAAGCACTTTAGGCTAGACAGCCAATCAGCTGCCAGCTTCCATCTCTCAATCAAATACAGCAGCCAATCAGAAAGCTGCCCATTGATCAGCAGACCCTTTATGACATCACAGAAAGACCCTCAGAACTATCTGTGCATGTCTAATGGCTGGCTGTCAGTTGGGCGGGTGGGTGGCAGAGGGAGGGGATGTCTGTCTCGTTTCTCCCTAAAATTGCGGTTTTTCTGCATTTACGGGAAAAGTTGAGATCCGACGCGCAAAAGTGGGGTATCGTAGAAATCACCTTTTAAAGACGCACATTTCTGGCCCCCCAAAAATGGGCATTTCAAATGAGAAATGAGTCCAATGAACAAAATAGGATGAATAAGTATGTATTTCAGGGGTGAGTTAGCAGGTTATTGGGGAAGTAAGTCCTGATATTTTTGGAGGTTGCAGGGGCCACTACACCATTCAAAATAGGCAGGCTTTAGCATATGCAGTTAGGCCCTGTAGGATGATTTTAGCTAAAAAGTGCCCCAAACACTCAAACGGGCTTGCATCTGGGAAGGGAAAATATGGGAAACATGACTTAGACACCAAAAGATTCACTAAATGCCATGTTTCCAAATTTTTATGCACAGTGGTTACAGCATGAAGCGAATGCATGTGAATATACAAAGGTGCATTGCATTAAACAAGTCCAATGAGCGTCCCAAAATGGCCGGCCTGCCTGCTTTCATCCATCAAATGTTCTAAATTTTTCATTACCCAATGAGCTGAGGTGGAGTCTTAGCCAGTGGTACCATCAGGGAGGTGTGTAATGCACTTTAGGCTAGACAGCCAATCAGCTGCCAGCTTCCATCTGTCAATCAAATACAGCAGCCAATCAGAAAGCTGCCCATTGATCAGCAGGCCCTTTATGACATCACAGACAGACCCTCAGAACTATCTGTGCATGTCTAATGGCTGGCTGTCAGTTGGGTGGGTGGGTGGCAGAGGGAGGGGATGTCTGTCTCGTTTCTCCTGAAAATTTCACTTTTTCTGCGTTTACGGGAAAAGTTGAGGTCCGACGCGCAAAAGTGGGGTATCGTAGAAATCACCTTTTAACCCCTTCCTGACAGAGCTAGTTTTTGCGTTCCTGACAGAGCCATTTTTTTCAAATCTGACATGTCTCACTTAAGTGGGGATAACTTTTTTTTGCTTTTACTTATCCCAGTGATTTTGAGATTGTTTTTTCGTGACACATTGTACTTCAAATTAGTGGTAAATTTGGGTCGATACAGTCTGTGTTTTTTTGTGAAAAATACCAAAATGTCGTGAAAAAATGGAAAATTTAGCGATTTGCAAAATGTTAAATTTTCTGCTTGTGAGACAAATAATCATACCACTCAAAATAGTTAATAACTAACATAGACCATATGTCTACTTTATATTTCCATCATTATTTCAACTTCCTTTTAATTTTTTTAGACACTAGGAGGCTTACAATATGAATAGCAAATTCTCAAATTTTCAAGAAAATTTCAAACACTGATTTTTTTAGGGACCAGTTCAGTTCTGATGTGACTTTGAGGGACTTGTATGTGAGACACCCCCATAAATGATGCCATTTCAAAAACTGCACCCCTCACAGTATTCAAAACAGCATTTTGGAAGTTTGTTAACCCTTTAGGTCTTTCACAGGAATTAAAACAAAGTGTAGGTGAAATTTCAAAATTTCATTTTTTTTGCAGATTTGCAATTTTAATACATTTTTCTAAGGAACACAGTACATTTTACTAGAGAAATGTGACTAAAAATTGATTCCCCCAATTCTTTTGTTTTCATAAATATCCTATATGTGGCCCTAGTGTGCACGTTGACCAAACCACAGGCTTCATAATAGAAGGAGCACATACTTGATTTTGGAGACTCCTTTTTATGAGATTATTTTTTAGGCACCATGTAGGTTTCTAGGCACCATAAGATGCTAAAATTTAGGAACCCCCCCACAAGTGACCCCATTTTGCAAACTACACCCCTCAGGGAATTCATCTAGGGGTATAGTGTACATTTCAAACCCCCAGGGGTTTCACCAATTGTGGTACAACTGGGCAGTGAAAATGAAAAATTAAATTTTTTACACAAAAATGCAGTTCTGGCTCAAAAATTTTCATTTTCAGAAGGAATGAAGGAGACAAAGCACCCCAAAATCTGTGCCCCAATTTCTCCCGAGTACGGCAATGCCTCACATGTGACCAAAAAATACCAGTTGGGTGCATGGCAGGACTCAGAAGGGAAGGAGTGATTTTTGGATTTTGCAGCTCAGATTCTGGTGGAATTTTGGTGGGTGCTATGTCGCATTAGCAAGACCCCCCAAGCACCAATACAGTGGAACCCCCCCACAAGTCACCCCATTTTGCAAACTACACCCCTCAGGGAATTCATCTAGGGGTATAGTGTACATTTCAAACCCCCAGGGGTTTCACCAATTTTGATACAAGTGGGCAGTGAAAATGAAAAATTAAATTTTTTTACACAAAAATGCAGTTCTGGCTCAAAATTTTACATTTTAAGAAGGTATGAAGGAGAAAAAGCACCCCAAAATCTGTGCCCCAATTTCTCCCGAGTACGGCAATGCCTCACATGTGACCAAAAAATACCAGTTGGGTGCATGGCAGGACTCAGAAGGGAAGGAGTGATTTTTGGATTTTGCAGCACAGATTTTGGTGGAATGAATGGTGGGTGCTATGTTGCACCAATACAGTGGAACCCCCCCACAAGTCACCCCATTTTGCAAAGTACACCCCTCAGGGAATTCATCTAGGGGTATAGTGTACATTTCAAACCCCCAGGGGTTTCACCAATTTTGATACAAGTGGGCAGTGAACATGAAAAATTACATTTTTTTACACAAAAATGCAGTTCTGGCTCAACATTTTTCATTTTCAGAAGGTATGAAGGAGAAAAAGCACCCCAAAATCTGTGCCCCAATTTCTCCCGAGTACGGCAATGCCTCACATGTGACCAAAAAATACCAGTTGGGTGCATGGCAGGACTCAGAACGGAAGGAGTGATTTTTTGGATTTTGCAGCTCAGATTCTGGTGGAATTTTGGTGGGTGCTATGTCGCATTAGCAAGACCCCCCAAGCACCAATACAGTGGAACCCCCCCACAAGTCACCCCATTTTGCAAACTACACCCCTCAGGGAATTCATCTAGGGGTATAGTGTACATTTCAAACCCCCAGGGGTTTCACCAATTTTGATACAAGTGGGCAGTGAACATGAAAAATTACATTTTTTTACACAAAAATGCAGTTCTGGCTCAAAATTTTTCATTTTCAGAAGGTATGAAGGAGAAAAAGCACCCCAAAATCTGTGCCCCAATTTCTCCCGAGTACGGCAATGCCTCACATGTGACCAAAAAATACCAGTTGGGTGCATGGCAGGACTCAGAAGGGAAGGAGTGATTTTTTGGATTTTGCAGCTCAGATTCTGGTGGAATTTTGGTGGGTGCTATGTCGCATTAGCAAGACCCCCCAAGCACCAATACAGTGGAACCCCCCCACAAGTCACCCCATTTTGCAAACTACACCCCTCAGGGAATTCATCTAGGGGTATAGTGTACATTTCAAACCCCCAGGGGTTTCACCAATTTTGATACAAGTGGGCAGTGAACATGAAAAATTACATTTTTTTACACAAAAATGCAGTTCTGGCTCAAAATTTTTCATTTTCAGAAGGTATGAAGGAGAAAAAGCACCCCAAAATCTGTGCCCCAATTTCTCCCGAGTACGGCAATGCCTCACATGTGACCAAAAAATACCAGTTGGGTGCATGGCAGGACTCAGAAGGGAAGGAGTGATTTTTTGGATTTTGCAGCTCAGATTCTGGTGGAATTTTGGTGGGTGCTATGTCGCATTAGCAAGACCCCCCAAGCACCAATACAGTGGAACCCCCCCACAAGTCACCCCATTTTGCAAACTACACCCCTCAGGGAATTCATCTAGGGGTATAGTGTACATTTCAAACCCCCAGGGGTTTCACCAATTTTGATACAAGTGGGCAGTGAACATGAAAAATTACATTTTTTTACACAAAAATGCAGTTCTGGCTCAACATTTTTCATTTTCAGAAGGTATGAAGGAGAAAAAGCACCCCAAAATCTGTGCCCCAATTTCTCCCGAGTACGGCAATGCCTCACATGTGACCAAAAAATACCAGTTGGGTGCATGGCAGGACTCAGAAGGGAAGGAGTGATTTTTTGGATTTTGCAGCTCAGATTCTGGTGGAATTTTGGTGGGTGCTATGTCGCATTAGCAAGACCCCCCAAGCACCAATACAGTGGAACCCCCCCACAAGTCACCCCATTTTGCAAACTACACCCCTCAGGGAATTCATCTAGGGGTATAGTGTACATTTCAAACCCCCAGGGGTTTCACCAATTTTGATACAAGTGGGCAGTGAACATGAAAAATTACATTTTTTTACACAAAAATGCAGTTCTGGCTCAAAATTTTTCATTTTCAGAAGGTATGAAGGAGAAAAAGCACCCCAAAATCTGTGCCCCAATTTCTCCCGAGTACGGCAATGCCTGACATGTGACCAAAAAATACCAGTTGGGTGCATGGCAGGACTCAGAACGGAAGGAGTGATTTTTTGGATTTTGCAGCTCAGATTCTGGTGGAATTTTGGTGGGTGCTATGTCGCATTAGCAAGACCCCCCAAGCACCAATACAGTGGAACCCCCCCACAAGTCACCCCATTTTGCAAAGTACACCCCTCAGGGAATTCATCTAGGGGTATAGTGTACATTTCAAACCCCCAGGGGTTTCACCAATTTTGATACAAGTGGGCAGTGAACATGAAAAATTACATTTTTTTACACAAAAATGCAGTTCTGGCTCAACATTTTTCAATTTCACAAGGAATGAAGGAGAAAAAGCACCCCAAAATCTGTGCCCCAATTTCTCCCGAGTACGGCAATGCCTGACATGTGACCAAAAAATACCAGTTGGGTGCATGGCAGGACTCAGAACGGAAGGAGTGATTTTTTGGATTTTGCAGCTCAGATTCTGGTGGAATGAATGGTGGGTGCTATGTTGCACCAATACAGTGGAACCCCCCCACAAGTCACCCCATTTTGCGAAGTACACCCCTCAGGGAATTCATCTAGGGGTATAATGTACATTTCAAACCCCCAGGGGTTTCACCAATTTTGATACAAGTGGGCAGTGAAAATGAAAAATTACATTTTTTTACACAAAAATGCAGTTCTGGCTCAAAATTTTTCATTTTCAGAAGGAATGAAGGAGACAAAGCACCCCAAAATCTGTGCCCCAATTTCTCCCGAGTACGCCAATGCCTCATGTGTGACCAAAAAGTGGCAGGACTCAGAAGGGAAGGAGTGATATTTGGATTTTGCAGCACAAATTCTGGTGGAATGATGGTGGGTGCTATGTCGCATTAGCAAGACCCCCAAAGCACCAATACAGTGGAACCCCCCCACAAGTGACCCCATTTTGCAAACTACACCCCTCAGGGAATTCATCTAGGGGTATAGTGTACATTTCAAACCCCCAGGGGTTTCACCAATTTTGATACAAGTGGGCAGTGAACATGAAAAATTACATTTTTTTACACAAAAATTCAGTTCTGGCTCAACATTTTTCAATTTCACAAGGAATGAAGGAGAAAAAGCACCCCAAAATCTGTGCCCCAATTTCTCCCAAGTACGGCAATGCCTCACATGTGACCAAAAAATACCAGTTGGGTGCATGGCAGGACTCAGAAGGGAAGGAGTGATTTTTGGATTTTGCAGCTCAGATTCTGGTGGAATTTTGGTGGGTGCTATGTCGCATTAGCAAGACCCCCGAAGCACGGTGAAATTATGAACCTAATATTCCATAGATGTGTGGTATAATTTAAAACACTCCTTTATACATAGGCCGGGTTTGTCGGGGCAAGTGTCACACTGGAAAATAGTTTGCTTTCTTATTCCCTTTTTATAGCAAACTTTGCACCTTTTTTGTGTCCTGCCCTTTTTTCCAGTGGAGGGGATTTCATCAGGAAAATGCTGCCCTGGTACAATACGGGGGCCAGTACTAGAAGTACTGGGGCCCTCTGCCTGCTGGTTCCCAAATATTAGGCCCTTTATGACTTCCTCTTGAAAGTGCATAAATGTCCCCCTCTGGCCAGTAGAACGGAATAGCACGTAAGCGTTATACAGTGCCATCTGGATGATATACACGGCCACCTTCTTGTACCAGATTTTTGTTTTCCGCAGGGCACTGTACGGCTTCAGTACCTGATCTGAAAGATCCACTCCGCCCATGTACCTATTGTAATCCAGGATACAATTAGGTTTGGAGGTGTGGGTACTGGTACCTCGTACAGGGACGGAGGTGGTACTGTCTCCGTGAATTGTTGTCAGTATAAGGACATCCCTCTTGTCCTTATATTTGACCAACAACATATTTTCGTTGCATATTCCCCTGCTTTCACCCCTTCTCATTACTTGGGCAATGTGCGTTTTTGGGAGGCCTCTTTGGTTCTTGCGCACAGTACCGCAAGCTGCTGTACCTCTTGAACCAAGGGCCTTAAACAGGGGGATGCTAGTGTAAAAGTTATCCACATAGAGGTGATAACCTTTATCCAGGAAGGGGTGCACTAAATCCCAGACAATTTTCCCACTAACACCTACGAGGGAGGGGGGGCATTCTGGCGGTTGAATTCTTGAATCCTTCCCTTCATAAACCCTAAACCTGTGGGTGTACCCTGAGGTGCTTTCACACAGTTTATACATTTTTATGCCATACCTTGCCCTCTTACTGGGAAGGTACTGGCGGAATTTAACCCTTCCTTTAAAATGTATAAGGGACTCGTCGATACAAATACATTTTTCAGGGATGTACACCTCTTCAAATTTGGCACTGAAATGATCAATGACCGGCCTGACTTTGAATAGCCGGTCAAAGGTGGGATCATCTCTGGGTGGGCACTGTGCATTATCGGTGTAATGTATAAATTTAAGAATTGTCTCAAATCGAGTCCGGGGCATGGCCATACGGTAAAATGGAGTACTGTACAGAACATCTGTACTCCAATATTGCCTAATTTCTGGCTTTTTTACTACACCAGACCCCAAAACGCCATCATCTCTACTGCATCTACAGGGGTCCACCTAGCAAATGATGACGTGGGGTTTTGAGCAATAAACTGCTGGGCATATAAATTAGTTTGGTCCACCATTAAATTTATAAAATCATCAGAGAAAAATAATTTGAAAAAGTCAATTTCTCTGAGACCTGTGGAATCAAATTGGATTCCTGGCATGGCCAAAAACTCAGGAACCTGGGGCTCAAAATTGTCTGGTGGTGGGGTCCATACTAGATCAATTATTGGGGGGGGAATCTCAGCTGATCTACGGGGGCGTCTTTGAGGGGGTCCCTCATCACCAGAGGAGGAAGAGGAGCTTAAGACGAATCCTTCAAATTCCCCGCTTGCATCACTGGCTGTGTCAGAGTCAGAGGCTAGCATGGCATATGCCTCCTCCACTGAATACATTCTCCTGGATGACTGGGAGGACATTTGGGAGGACATTTGGGAGGACATTTGGGATGCCATTTTTATTTTTGTGTTACTGGTAGTGAAATGTTTCAACACGTGTATAGTGTAGGGGGGGGGTACAAACTTTATTTCAACCCGGGGGGTATGTAGTGTGTAGTGTGTAGTGTGCAGAAAAAAAAATACTTTATACCAATAAAAAAAAAAAAAAAATGAAGGGGTTAAAAATAAAAAATTGAAGGGGTTAAAAAAAAAAAAAAAAGGTCCTGCGCCAAAAATTGAGCACAGATGTTGGTCAGTAACGTCTGTCACTGAACAGCGCTCAAAGGCAACAGGAATCTGATCAAAAAAAAAAAAAAAATAGATCAACCCTGTGCCGAAAAAGCTGATCAGTGATGTACGTCACTGATCGGCGCACAGTGGCCACAGGACACCCACAAAATCAGTGTGTGTAAAAAAAAAATTAAAAAAAGACCCCACAGCACTCACAAAAAAAAAAAAGGTGATCAGTGATGCGACACTGATTACCAGTGAGGGACAGCAGGTGCACAACCTTTGGTGCAACTGACAGTGCAACTGGCAGCAACTGACAGGTATATATATAAAAAAAAAACCTCTGCGCCCCCAAAAAGTTGCTGATCAGCACAGATATACTGATCAGCACAAAAGGGGGGGTAGCAGACACAAAATATACACTCTCTATCACTCTCTGTCACTATCTCTCTCTATCTCTCACTATCTCTCACTATCTATCACTCTAGGACACTGCAGCAGCAGCACTGACAGTTATATGTATAAAAAAAACCTGCACCCCCAAAAAGGGGGGGTAGCAGACACAAAATATACACTCTCTATCACTCTCTGTCACTATCTCTCTCTATCTCTCTATCTCTCACTATCTATCACTATCTATCACTCTATGACACTGCAGCAGCAGCAGCACTGACAGTTATATATATAAAATAAAACCCCTGCACCCCCAAAAAGGGGGGGTAGCAGACACAAATCTCTCTATCTCTCTACCTCTCACTATCTATCACTATCTATCACTATCTATCACTGTATGACACTGCAGCAGCAGCACTGACAGTTATTTATATATAGAAAACCCCTGCACCCCCAAAAAGGGGGGGTAGCAGACACAAAATATAGCTCTCTCTGTCACTATCTCTCTCTATCTCTCTCTATCTCTCTCTATCTCTCTCTCTATCTCTCTATCTCTCTATCACACTGCAGCAGCAGCAGGAAGTCACAAGAAGTCAGATCCAGGAAGCGTCCAGCACGCTACAAGCAGTGAGTAGGTGATCAGGTAAGGTATTTGCAAGGATCAGGTAAGTATTAGCAAGGATCAGGTCGGTATTCACGGCAGGCAGGCACGGTGACCGTTCTGCACGCTATTCCAGACCGGAATGGCGTCTGCAGCGCAGTCACCGTCAGTTTAAATGTCGCGCCTTGGCTGTGATTGGTCCGTGGGTCCCACGGACCAATCACAGCCTTGGGGGCAGGTGGGGTGAGGGTGGGGTGAGGTGTCATCGTCACCGATGACCCCCTCATGCCCCCTGACGCCCGGCGGTGATTGACACCTGTGTTACCGAGCGTCTGATTCGCTGGTAACACAGGAAAACGCTGTGAATGGCTGTTCACACTGAACAGCCAATCACAGCGATCGCCGACGGGGGGGCGGCATCGCAGCCCCCCCTGGGCATGCAGGGACATGTCTGCTGTCAGGGACAGCAGACATCGTCCCTCTGTCACTGCGTCTCGAGACGCAGTGACAGTTTAAAGTCATGACGTACATTTATGCCATGTGTCGGGAAGTACCTCCCGGCCATGACGTAAATGTACGTCAAATGTCGGGAAGGGGTTAAAGACGCACATTTCTGGCCCCCCAAAAATATGCATTTCAAATGAGAAATGAGTCCAATGAACAAAATAGAATGAATAAGTATGTATTTCAGGGGTGAGTTAGCAGGTTATTGGGGAAGTAAGTCCTGATATTTTTGGAGGTTGCAGGGCCACTACACCATTCAAAATAGGCAGGCTTGAGCATATGCAGTTAGGCCCCGTAGGATGATTTTAGCTAAAAAGTGCCCATTGATCAGCAGGCCCTTTATGACATCACAGACAGACCCTCAGAACTATCTGTGCATGTCTAATGGCTGGCTGTCAGTTGGGTGGGTGGGTGGCAGAGGGAGGGGATGTCTGTCTCGTTTCTCCTGAAAATTTCACTTTTTCTGCATTTACGGGAAAAGTTGAGGTCCGACGCGCAAAAGTGGGGTATCGTAGAAATCACCTTTTAAAGACGCACATTTCTGGCCCCCCAAAAATGGGCATTTCAAATGAGAAATGAGTCCAATGAACAAAATAGAATGAATATGTATGTATTTCAGGGGTGAGTTAGCAGGTTATTGGGGAAGTAAGTCCTGATATTTTTGGAGGTTGCAGGGGCCACTACACCATTCAAAATAGGCAGGCTTTAGCATATGCAGTTAGGCCCTGTAGGATGATTTTAGCTAAAAAGTGCCCCAAACACTCAAACGGGCTTGTATCTGGGAAGGGAAAATATGGGAAACATGACTTAGACAGCAAATGATACACTGTTTGCCATGTTTCCAAATTTTTATGCACAGTGGTTACAGCATGAAGCGAATGCATACAAAGGTGCATTGCATTAAACATGTTCACTGAGTGTCCCAAAATGGCCGGCCTGCCTGCTTTCATCCATCAATTGTTCTAAATTTTTCATTAACCAATGAGCTGAGGTGGAGTCTTAGCCAGTGGTACCATCAGGGAGGTGTGTAAAGCACTTTAGGCTAGACAGCCAATCAGCTGCCAGCTTCCATCTGTCAATCAAATACAGCAGCCAATCAAAAAGCTGCCCATTGATCAGCAGGCCCTTTATGACATCACAAACAGACCCTCAGAACTATCTGTGCATGTCTAATGGCTGGCTGTCAGTTGGGCAGGTGGGTGGCAGAGGGAGGGGATGTCTGTCTCGTTTCTCCTGAAAATTGCGGTTTTTCTGCGTTTACGGGAAAAGTTGAGGTCCGACGCGCAAAAGTGGGGTATCGTAGAAATCACATTTTAAAGACGCACATTTCTGGCCCCCCAAAAATGGGCATTTCAAATGAGAAATGAGTCCAATGAACAAAATAGGGTGAATAAGTATGTATTTCAGGGGTGAGTTAGCAGATTATTGGGGAAGTAAGTCATGATATTTTTGGAGGTTGCAGGGGCCACTACACCATTCAAAATAGGCAGGTTTTAGCATATGCAGTTAGGCCCCGTAGGATGATTTTAGCTAAAAAGTGCCCCAAACACTCAAACGGGCTTGTATCTGGGAAGGGAAAATATGGGAAACATGACTTAGACAGAAAATGATACACTGTATGCCATGTTTCCAAATGTTTATGCATAGTGGTTACAGCATGAAGCGAATGCATGTGAATATACAAAGGTGCATTGCATTAAACAAGTCCAATGAGCGTCCCAAAATGGCCGGCCTGCCTGCTTTCATCCATCAATTGTTCTAAATTTTTCATTACCCAATGAGCTGAGGTGGAGTCTTAGCCAGTGGTACCATCAGGGAGGTGTGTAAAGCACTTTAGGCTAGACAGCCAATCAGCTGCCAGCTTCCATCTGTCAATCAAATACAGCAGCCAATCAGAAAGCTGCCCATTGATCAGCAGGCCCTTTATGACATCACAAACAGACCCTCAGAACTATCTGTGCATGTCTAATGGCTGGCTGTCAGTTGGGCGGGTGGGTGGCAGAGGGAGGGGATGTCTGTCTCGTTTCTCCTGAAAATTGCGGTTTTTCTGCGTTTACGGGAAAAGTTGAGGTCCGACGCGCAAAAGTGGGGTATCGTAGAAATCACCTTTTAAAGACGCACATTTCTGCCCCCCCCCCCCCAAAATGGGCATTTCAAATGAGAAATGAGTCAAATGAACAAAATAGGGTGAATAAGTATGTATTTCAGGGGTGAGTTAGCAGGTTATTGGGGAAGTAAGTCCTGATATTTTTGGAGGTTGCAGGGGCCACTACACCATTCAAAATAGGCAGGCTTTAGCATATGCAGTTAGGCCTCGTAGGATGATTTTAGCTAAAAAGTGCCCCAATCACTCAAACGGGCTTGTATCTGGGAAGGGAAAATATGGGAAACATGACTTAGACAGCAAATGATACACTGTTTGCCATGTTTCCAAATTTTTATGCACAGTGGTTACAGCATGAAGCGAATGCATGTGAATATACAAAGGTGCATTGCATTAAACAAGTCCACTGAGTGTCCCAAAATGGCCGGCCTGCCTGCTTTCATCCATCAATTGTTCTAAATTTTTCATTAACCAATGAGCTGAGGTGGAGTCTTAGCCAGTGGTACCATCAGGGAGGTGTGTAAAGCACTTTAGGCTAGACAGCCAATCAGCTGCCAGCTTCCATCTGTCAATCAAATACAGCAGCCAATCAGAAAGCTGCCCATTGATCAGCAGGCCCTTTATGACATCACAGAAAGACTCTCAGAACTATCTGTGCATGTCTAATGGCTGGCTGTCAGTTGGGTGGGTGGGTGGCAGAGGGAGGGGATGTCTGTCTCGTTTCTCCTGAAAATTGCGCTTTTTCTGCGTTTACGGGAAAAGTTGAGATCCGACGCGCAAAAGTGGGGTATCGTAGAAATCACCTTTTAAAGATGCACATTTCTGCCCCCCCAAAAATGGGCATTTCAAATGAGAAATGAGTCCAATGAACAAAATAGGGTGAATAAGTATGTATTTCAGGGGTGAGTTAGCAGGTTATTGGGGAAGTAAGTCCTGATATTTTTGGAGGTTGCAGGGGCCACTACACCATTCAAAATAGGCGGGCTTTAGCATATGCAGTTAGGCCCCGTAGGTTGATTTTAGCTAAAAAGTGCCCCAAACACTCAAACGGGCTTGTATCTGGGAAGGGAAAATATGGGAAACATGACTTAGACAGCAAATAATACAGTGTATGCCATGTTTCCAAATTTTTATGCACAGTGGTTACAGCATGAAGCGAATGCATGTGAATATACAAAGGTGCATTGCATTAAACAAGTCCAATGAGCGTCCCAAAATGGCCGGCCTGCCTGCTTTCATCCATCAATTGTTCTAAATTTTTCATTACCCAATGAGCTGAGGTGGAGTCTTAGCCAGTGGTACCATCAGGGAGGTGTGTAAAGCACTTTAGGCTAGACAGCCAATCAGCTGCCAGCTTCCATCTGTCAATCAAATACAGCAGCCAATCAGAAAGCTGCCCATTGATCAGCAGGCCCTTTATGACATCACAAACAGACCCTCAGAACTATCTGTGCATGTCTAATGGCTGGCTGTCAGTTGGGTGGGTGGGTGGCAGAGGGAGGGGATGTCTGTCTCGTTTCTCCTGAAAATTGCGGTTTTTCTGCGTTTACGGGAAAAGTTGAGGTCCGACGCGCAAAAGTGGGGTATCGTGGAAATCACATTTTAAAGACGCACATTTCTGGCGCCCCAAAAATGGGCATTTCTAATGAGAAATGAGTCCAATGAACAAAATAGGGTGAATAAGTATGTATTTCAGGGGTGAGTTAGCAGATTATTGGGAAAGTAAGTCCTGATATTTTTGGAGGTTGCAGGGGCCACTACACCATTCAAAATAGGCAGGTTTTAGCATATGCAGTTAGGCCCCGTAGGATGATTTTAGCTAAAAAGTGCCCCAAACACTCAAACGGGCTTGTATCTGGGAAGGGAAAATATGGGAAACATGACTTAGACAGAAAATGATACACTGTATGCCATGTTTCCAAATTTTTATGCACAGTGGTTACAGCATGAAGCGAATGCATGTGAATATACAAAGGTGCATTGCATTAAACAAGTCCACTGAGTGTCCCAAAATTGCCGGCCTGCCTGCTTTCATCCATCAATTGTTCTAAATTTTTCATTACCCAATGAGCTGAGGTGGAGTCTTAGCCACTGGTACCATCAGGGAGGTGTGTAAAGCACTTTAGGCTAGACAGCCAATCAGCTGCCAGCTTCCATCTGTCAATCAAATACAGCAGCCAATCAGAAAGCTGCCCATTGATCAGCAGGCCCTTTATGACATCACAAACAGACCCTCAGAACTATCTGTGCATGTCTAATGGCTGGCTGTCAGTTGGGCGGGTGGGTGGCAGAGGGAGGGGATGTCTGTCTCGTTTCTCCTGAAAATTGCGGTTTTTCTGCGTTTACGGGAAAAGTTGAGGTCCGACGCGCAAAAGTGGGGTATCGTAGAAATCACATTTTAAAGACGCACATTTCTGGCCCCCCAAAAATGGGCATTTCAAATGAGAAATGAGTCCAATGAACAAGATAGGGTGAATAAGTATGTATTTCAGGGGTGAGTTAGCAGATTATTGGGGAAGTAAGTCCTGATATTTTTGGAGGTTGCAGGGGCCACTACACCATTCAAAAAAGGCAGGTTTTAGCATATGCAGTTAGGCCCCGTAGGATGATTTTAGCTAAAAAGTGCCCCAAACACTCAAACGGGCTTGTATCTGGGAAGGGAAAATATGGGAAACATGACTTAGACACCAAATGATACACTATATGCCATGTTTCCAAATTTTTATGCACAGTGGTTACAGCATGAAGCGAATGCATGTGAATATACAAAGGTGCATTGCATTAAACAAGTCCACTGAGTGTCCCAAAATGGCCGGCCTGCCTGCTTTCATCCATCAATTGTTCTAAATTTTTCATTACCCAATGAGCTGAGGTGGAGTCTTAGCCAGTGGTACCATCAGGGAGGTGTGTAAAGCACTTTAGGCTAGACAGCCAATCAGCTGCCAGCTTCCATCTGTCAATCAAATACAGCAGCCAATCAGAAAGCTGCCCATTGATCAGCAGGCCCTTTATGACATCACAGACAGACCCTCAGAACTATCTGTGCATGTCTAATGGCTGGCTGTCAGTTGGGTGGGTGGGTGGCAGAGGGAGGGGATGTCTGTCTCGTTTCTCCTGAAAATTGCGATTTTTCTGCGTTTACGGGAAAAGTTGAGGTCCGACGCGCAAAAGTGGGGTATCGTAGAAATAACCTTTTAAAGACGCACATTTCTGGCCCACCAAAAATGGGCATTTCAAATGAGAAATGAGTCCAATGAACAAAATAGGATGAATAAGTATGTATTTCAGGGGTGAGTTAGCAGGTTATTGGGGAAGTAAGTCCTGATATTTTTGGAGGTTGCAGGGGCCACTACACCATTCAAAATAGGCAGGCTTTAGCATATGCAGTTAGGCCTCGTAGGATGATTTTAGCTAAAAAGTGCCCCAATCACTCAAACGGGCTTGTATCTGGGAAGGGAAAATATGGGAAACATGACTTAGACAGCAAATGATACACTGTTTGCCATGTTTCCAAATTTTTATGCACAGTGGTTACAGCATGAAGCGAATGCATGTGAATATACAAAGGTGCATTGCATTAAACAAGTCCACTGAGTGTCCCAAAATGGCCGGCCTGCCTGCTTTCATCCATCAATTGTTCTAAATTTTTCATTACCCAATGAGCTGAGGTAGAGTCTTAGCCAGTGGTACCATCAGGGAGGTGTGTAAAGCACTTTAGGCTAGACAGCCAATCAGCTGCCAGCTTCCATCTGTCAATCAAATACAGCAGCCAATCAGAAAGCTGCCCATTGATCAGCAGGCCCTTTATGACATCACAAACAGACCCTCAGAACTATCTGTGCATGTCTAATGGCTGGCTGTCAGTTGTGCGGGTGGGTGGCAGAGGGAGGGGATGTCTGTCTCGTTTCTCCTGAAAATTGCGCTTTTTCTGCGTTTACGGGAAAAGTTGAGGTCCGACGCGCAAAAGTGGGGTATCGTAGAAATCCCATTTTAAAGACGCACATTTCTGGCCGCCCAAAAATGGGCATTTCAAATGAGAAATGAGTCCAATGAACAAAATAGGGTGAATAAGTATGTATTTCAGGGGTGAGTTAGCAGATTATTGGGGAAGTAAGTCCTGATATTTTTGGAGGTTGCAGGAGCCACTACACCATTCAAAATAGGCAGGTTTTAGCATATGCAGTTAGGCCCCGTAGGATGATTTTAGCTAAAAAGTGCCCCAAACACTCAAACGGGCTTGTATCTGGGAAGGGAAAATATGGGAAACATGACTTAGAAAGAAAATGATACACTGTATGCCATGTTTCCAAATTTTTATGCACAGTGGTTACAGCATGAAGCGAATGCATGTGAATATACAAAGGTGCATTGCATTAAACAAGTCCAATGAGCGTCCCAAAATGGCCGGCCTGCCTGCTTTCATCCATCAATTGTTCTAAATTTTTCATTACCCAATGAGCTGAGGTAGAGTCTTAGCCAGTGGTACCATCAGGGAGGTGTGTAAAGCACTTTAGGCTAGACAGCCAATCAGCTGCCAGCTTCCATCTGTCAATCAAATACAGCAGCCAATCAGAAAGCTGCCCATTGATCAGCAGGCCCTTTATGACATCACAAACAGACCCTCAGAACTATCTGTGCATGTCTAATGGCTGGCTGTCAGTTGGGCGGGTGGGTGGCAGAGGGAGGGGAAGTCTGTCTCGTTTCTCCTGAAAATTGCGCTTTTTCTGCGTTTACGGGAAAAGTTGAGGTCCGACGCGCAAAAGTGGGGTATCGTAGAAATCACATTTTAAAGACGCACATTTCTGGCCCCCCAAAAATGGGCATTTCAAATGAGAAATGAGTCCAATGAACAAAATAGGGTGAATAAGTATGTATTTCAGGGGTGAGTTAGCAGATTATTGGGGAAGTAAGTCCTGATATTTTTGGAGGTTGCAGGAGCCACTACACCATTCAAAATATGCAGGTTTTAGCATATGCAGTTAGGCCCCGTAGGATGATTTTAGCTAAAAAGTGCCCCAAACACTCAAACGGGCTTGTATCTGGGAAGGGAAAATATGGGAAACATGACTTAGAAAGAAAATGATACACTGTATGCCATGTTTCCAAATATTTATGCACAGTGGTTACAGCATGAAGCGAATGCATGTGAATATACAAAGGTGCATTGCATTAAACAAGTCCAATGAGCGTCCCAAAATGGCCGGCCTGCCTGCTTTCATCCATCAATTGTTCTAAATTTTTCATTACCCAATGAGCTGAGGTGGAGTCTTAGCCAGTGGTACCATCAGGGAGGTGTGTAAAGCACTTTAGGCTAGACAGCCAATCAGCTGCCAGCTTCCATCTGTCAATCAAATACAGCAGCCAATCAGAAAGCTGCCCATTGATCACCTGGCCCTTTATGACATCACAAACAGACCCTCAGAACTATCTGTGCATGTCTAATGGCTGGCTGTCAGTTGGGCGGGTGGGTGGCAGAGGGAGGGGATGTCTGTCTCGTTTCTCCTGAAAATTGCGGTTTTTCTGCGTTTACGGGAAAAGTTGAGGTCCGACGCGCAAAAGTGGGGTATCGTAGAAATCACATTTTAAAGACGCACATTTCTGACCCCCCAAAAATGGGCATTTCAAATGAGAAATGAGTCCAATGAACAAAATAGGGTTAATAAGTATGTATTTCAGGGGTGAGTTAGCAGGTTATTGCGGAAGTAAGTCCTGATATTTTTGGAGGTTGCAGGGGCCACTACACCATTCAAAATAGGAAAGGCTTTAGCATATGCAGTTAGGCCCCGTAGGTTGATTTTAGCTAAAAAGTGCCCCAAACACTCAAACGGGCTTGTATCTGGGAAGGGAAAATATGGGAAACATGACTTAGACAGCAAATGATACACTGTATGCCATGTTTCCAAATTTGTATGCACAGTGGTTACAGCATGAAGCGAATGCATGTGAATATACAAAGGTGCATTGCATTAAACAAGTCCAATGAGCGTCCCAAAATGGCCGGCCTGCCTGCATTCATCCATCAATTGTTCTAAATTTTTCATTACCCAATGAGCTGAGGTGGAGTCTTAGCCAGTGGTACCATCAGGGAGGTGTGTAAAGCACTTTAGGCTAGACAGCCAATAAGCTGCCAGCTTCCATCTGTCAATCAAATACAGCAGCCAATCAGAAAGCTGCCCATTGATCAGCAGGCCCTTTATGACATCACAAACAGACCCTCAGAACTATCTGTGCATGTCTAATGGCTGGCTGTCAGTTGGGTGGGTGGGTGGCAGAGGGAGGGGATGTCTGTCTCGTTTCTCCTGAAAATTGCACTTTTTCTGCGTTTACGGGAAAAGTTGAGGTCTGACGCGCAAAAGTGGGGTATCGTAGAAATCAGCTTTTAAAGACGCACATTTCTGACCCCCCAAAAATGGGCATTTCAAATGAGAAATGAGTCCAATGAACAAAATAGGGTTAATAAGTATGTATTTCAGGGGTGAGTTAGCAGGTTATTGGGGAAGTAAGTCCTGATATTTTTGGAGGTTGCAGGGGCCACTACACCATTTAAAATAGGCAGGTTTTAGCATATGCAGTTAGGCCCTGTAGGATGATTTTAGCTAAAAAGTGCCCCAAACACTCAAATGGGCTTGTATCTGGGAAGGGAAAAAATGGGAAACATGACTTAGACACCAAATGATACACTGTTTGCCATGTTTCCAAATTTTTATGCACAGCGGTTACAGCATGAAGCGAATGCATGTTAATATACAAAGGTGCATTTCATTAAACAAGTCCAATGAGCATCCCAAAATGGCCGGCCTGCCTGCTTTCATCCATCAATTGTTCTAAATTTTTCATTTCCCAACGAGCTGAGGTGGAGTCTTAGCCAGTGGTACCATCAGGGAGGTGTGTAAAGCACTTTAGGCTAGACAGCCAATCAGCTGCCAGCTTCCATCTGTCAATCAAATACAGCAGCCAATCAGAAAGCTGCCCATTGATCAGCAGGCCCTTTATGACATCACAGACAGACCCTCAGAACTATCTGTGCATGTCTAATGGCGGGCTGTCAGTTGGGCGGGTGGGTGGCAGAGGGAGGGGATGTCTGTCTCGTTTCTCCCTAAAATTGCGGTTTTTCTGCGTTTACGGGAAAAGTTGAGGTCCGACGCGCAAAAGTGGGGTATCGTAGAAATCACCTTTTAAAGACGCACATTTCTGCCCCCCCAAAAATGGGCATTTTAAATGAGAAATGAGTCCAATGAACAAAATAGGGTGAATAAGTATGTATTTCAGGGGTGAGTTAGCAGGTTATTGCGGAAGTAAGTCCTGATATTTTTGGAGGTTGCAGGGGCCACTACACCATTCAAAATAGGCAGGCTTTAGCATATGCAGTTAGGCCCCGTAGGTTGATTTTAGCTAAAAAGTGCCCCAAACACTCAAACGGGCTTGTATCTGGGAAGGGAAAATATGGGAAACATGACTTAGACAGCAAATGATACACTGTATGCCATGTTTCCAAATTTTTATGCACAGTGGTTACAGCATGAAGCGAATGCATGTGAATATACAAAGGTGCATTGCATTAAACAAGTCCAATGAGCGTCCCAAAATGGCCGGCCTGCCTGCATTCATCCATCAATTGTTCTAAATTTTTCATTACCCAATGAGCTGAGGTGGAGTCTTAGCCAGTGGTACCATCAGGGAGGTGTGTAAAGCACTTTAGGCTAGACAGCCAATCAGCTGCCAGCTTCCATCTGTCAATCAAATACAGCAGCCAATCAGAAAGCTGCCCATTGATCAGCAGGCCCTTTATGACATCACAAACAGACCCTCAGAACTATCTGTGCATGTCTAATGGCTGGCTGTCAGTTGGGTGGGTGGGTGGCAGAGGGAGGGGATGTCTGTCTCGTTTCTCCTGAAAATTGCGCTTTTTCTGCGTTTACGGGAAAAGTTGAGGTCCGACGCGCAAAAGTGGGGTATCGTAGAAATCACCTTTTAAAGACGCACATTTCTGACCCCCCAAAAATGGGCATTTCAAATGAGAAATGAGTCCAATGAACAAAATAGGGTTAATAAGTATGTATTTCAGGGGTGAGTTAGCAGGTTATTGCGGAAGTAAGTCCTGATATTTTTGGAGGTTGCAGGGGCCACTACACCATTCAAAATAGGAAAGGCTTTAGCATATGCAGTTAGGCCCCGTAGGTTGATTTTAGCTAAAAAGTGCCCCAAACACTCAAACGGGCTTGTATCTGGGAAGGGAAAATATGGGAAACATGACTTAGACAGCAAATGATACACTGTATGCCATGTTTCCAAATTTGTATGCACAGTGGTTACAGCATGAAGCGAATGCATGTGAATATACAAAGGTGCATTGCATTAAACAAGTCCAATGAGCGTCCCAAAATGGCCGGCCTGCCTGCATTCATCCATCAATTGTTCTAAATTTTTCATTACCCAATGAGCTGAGGTGGAGTCTTAGCCAGTGGTACCATCAGGGAGGTGTGTAAAGCACTTTAGGCTAGACAGCCAATCAGCTGCCAGCTTCCATCTGTCAATCAAATACAGCAGCCAATCAGAAAGCTGCCCATTGATCAGCAGGCCCTTTATGACATCACAAACAGACCCTCAGAACTATCTGTGCATGTCTAATGGCTGGCTGTCAGTTGGGTGGGTGGGTGGCAGAGGGAGGGGATGTCTGTCTCGTTTCTCCTGAAAATTGCGCTTTTTCTGCGTTTACGGGAAAAGTTGAGGTCTGACGCGCAAAAGTGGGGTATCGTAGAAATCAGCTTTTAAAGACGCACATTTCTGACCCCCCAAAAATGGGCATTTCAAATGAGAAATGAGTCCAATGAACAAAATAGGGTTAATAAGTATGTATTTCAGGGGTGAGTTAGCAGGTTATTGGGGAAGTAAGTCCTGATATTTTTGGAGGTTGCAGGGGCCACTACACCATTTAAAATAGGCAGGTTTTAGCATATGCAGTTAGGCCCTGTAGGATGATTTTAGCTAAAAAGTGCCCCAAACAATCAAATGGGCTTGTATCTGGGAAGGGAAAAAATGGGAAACATGACTTAGACACCAAATGATACACTGTTTGCCATGTTTCCAAATTTTTATGCACAGCGGTTACAGCATGAAGCGAATGCATGTTAATATACAAAGGTGCATTTCATTAAACAAGTCCAATGAGCATCCCAAAATGGCCGGCCTGCCTGCTTTCATCCATCAATTGTTCTAAATTTTTCATTTCCCAACGAGCTGAGGTGGAGTCTTAGCCAGTGGTACCATCAGGGAGGTGTGTAAAGCACTTTAGGCTAGACAGCCAATCAGCTGCCAGCTTCCATCTGTCAATCAAATACAGCAGCCAATCAGAAAGCTGCCCATTGATCAGCAGGCCCTTTATGACATCACAGACAGACCCTCAGAACTATCTGTGCATGTCTAATGGCGGGCTGTCAGTTGGGCGGGTGGGTGGCAGAGGGAGGGGATGTCTGTCTCGTTTCTCCCTAAAATTGCGGTTTTTCTGCGTTTACGGGAAAAGTTGAGGTCCGACGCGCAAAAGTGGGGTATCGTAGAAATCACCTTTTAAAGACGCACATTTCTGCCCCCCCAAAAATGGGCATTTTAAATGAGAAATGAGTCCAATGAACAAAATAGGGTGAATAAGTATGTATTTCAGGGGTGAGTTAGCAGGTTATTGCGGAAGTAAGTCCTGATATTTTTGGAGGTTGCAGGGGCCACTACACCATTCAAAATAGGCAGGCTTTAGCATATGCAGTTAGGCCCCGTAGGTTGATTTTAGCTAAAAAGTGCCCCAAACACTCAAACGGGCTTGTATCTGGGAAGGGAAAATATGGGAAACATGACTTAGACAGCAAATGATACACTGTATGCCATGTTTCCAAATTTTTATGCACAGTGGTTACAGCATGAAGCGAATGCATGTGAATATACAAAGGTGCATTGCATTAAACAAGTCCAATGAGCGTCCCAAAATGGCCGGCCTGCCTGCTTTCATCCATCAATTGTTCTAAATTTTTCATTTCCCAACGAGCTGAGGTGGAGTCTTAGCCAGTGGTACCATCAGGGAGGTGTGTAAAGCACTTTAGGCTAGACAGCCAATCAGCTGCCAGCTTCCATCTGTCAATCAAATACAGCAGCCAATCAGAAAGCTGCCCATTGATCAGCAGGCCCTTTATGACATCACAGACAGACCCTCAGAACTATCTGTGCATGTCTAATGGCGGGCTGTCAGTTGGGCGGGTGGGTGGCAGAGGGAGGGGATGTCTGTCTCGTTTCTCCCTAAAATTGCGGTTTTTCTGCGTTTACGGGAAAAGTTGAGGTCCGACGCGCAAAAGTGGGGTATCGTAGAAATCACCTTTTAAAGACGCACATTTCTGGCCCCCCCAAAAATGGGCATTTCAAATGAGAAATGAGTCCAATGAACAAAATAGGGTGAATAAGTATGTATTTCAGGGGTGAATTAGCAGGTTATTGGGGAAGTAAGTCCTGATATTTTTGGAGGTTGCAGGGGCCACTACACCATTCAAAATAGGCAGGCTTTAACATATGCAGTTAGGCCCCGTAGGATGATATTAGCTAAAAAGTGCCCCAAACACTCAAACGGGCTTGCATCTGGGAAGGGAAAATATGGGAAACATGACTTAGACACCAAAAGATACACTATATGCCATGTTTCCAAATTTTTATGCACAGTGGTTACAGCATGAAGCGAATGCATGTGAATATACAAAGGTGCATTGCATTAAACAAGTCCACTGAGTGTCCCAAAATTGCCGGCCTGCCTGCTTTCATCCATCAATTGTTCTAAATTTTTCATTACCCAATGAGCTGAGGTGGAGTCTTAGCCACTGGTACCATCAGGGAGGTGTGTAAAGCACTTTAGGCTAGACAGCCAATCAGCTGCCAGCTTCCATCTGTCAATCAAATACAGCAACCAATCAGAAAGCTGCCCATTGATCAGCAGGCCCTTTATGACATCACAGACATACCCTCAGAACTATCTGTGCATGTCTAATGGCTGGCTGTCAGTTGGGCGGGTGGGTGGCAGAGGGAGGGGATGTCTGTCTCGTTTCTCCTGAAAATTGCAGTTTTTCTGCGTTTACGGGAAAAGTTGAGGTCCGACGCGCAAAAGTGGGGTATCGTAGAAATCACCTTTTAAAGTCGCACATTTCCAGCCCCCCAAAAATGGGCATTTCAAATGAGAAATGAGTCCAATGAACAAAATAGGGTTAATAAGTATGTATTTCAGGGGTGAGTTAGCAGGTTATTGGGGAAGTAAGTCCTGATATTTTTGGAGGTTGCAGGGGCCACTACACCATTTACAATAGGCAGGTTTTAGCATATGCAGTTAGGCCCTGTAGGATGATTTTAGCAAAAAAGTGCCCCAAACACTCAAACGGGCTTGTATCTGGGAAGGGAAAATATGGGAAACATGACTTAGACAGCAAATGATACACTGTTTGCCATGTTTCCAAATTTTTATGCACAGTGGTTACAGCATGAAGCGAATGCATGTGAATATACAAAGGTGCATTGCATTAAACATGTCCACTGAGTGTCCCAAAATGGCCGGCCTGCCTGCTTTCATCCATCAATTGTTCTAAATTTTTCATTACCCAATGAGCTGAGGTGGAGTCTTAGCCAGTGGTACCATCAGGGAGGTGTGTAAAGCACTTTAGGATAGACAGCCAATCAGCTGCCAGCTTCCATCTGTCAATCAAATACAGCAGCCAATCAGAAAGCTGCCCATTGATCAGCAGGCCCTTTATGACATCACAGAAAGACCCTCAGAACTATCTGTGCATGTCTAATGGCTGGCTGTCAGTTGGGTGGGTGGGTGGCAGAGGGAGGGGATGTCTGTCTCGTTTCTCCTGAAAATTGCGCTTTTTCTGCGTTTACGGGAAAAGTTGAGGTCCGACGCGCAAAACTGGGGTATCGTAGAAATCACCTTTTAAAGACGCACATTTCTGCCCCCCCCAAAAATGGGCATTTCAAATGAGAAATGAGTCCAATGAACAAAATAGGGTGAATAAGTATGTATTTCAGGGGTGAGTTAGCAGGTTATTGGGGAAGTAAGTCCTGATATTTTTGGAGGTTGCAGGGGCCACTACACCATTCAAAATAGGCAGGCTTTAGCCTATGCAGTTAGGCCCCGTAGGATGATTTTAGCTAAAAAGTGCCCCAAACACTCAAACGGGCTTGTATCTGGGAAGGGAAAATATGGGAAACATGACTTAGACAGCAAATGATACACTGTTTGCCATGTTTCCAAATTTTTATGCACAGTGGTTACAGCATGAAGCGAATGCATGTGAATATACAAAGGTGCATTGCATTAAACATGTCCACTGAGTGTCCCAAAATGGCCGGCCTGCCTGCTTTCATCCATCAATTGTTCTAAATTTTTCATTACCCAATGAGCTGAGGTGGAGTCTTAGCCAGTGGTACCATCAGGGAGGTGTGTAAAGCACTTTAGGCTAGACAGCCAATCAGCTGCCAGCTTCCATCTGTCAATCAAATACAGCAGCCAATCAGAAAGCTGCCCATTGATCAGCAGGCCCTTTATGACATCACAAACAGACCCTCAGAACTATCTGTGCATGTCTAATGGCTGGCTGTCAGTTGGGTGGGTGGGTGGCAGAGGGAGGGGATGTCTGTCTCGTTTCTCCTGAAAATTGCGCTTTTTCTGCGTTTACGGGAAAAGTTGAGGTCCGACGCGCAAAAGTGGGGTATCGTAGAAATCAGCTTTTAAAGACGCACATTTCTGACCCCCCAAAAATGGGCATTTCAAATGAGAAATGAGTCCAATGAACAAAATAGGGTTAATAAGTATGTATTTCAGGGGTGAGTTAGCAGGTTATTGGGGAAGTAAGTCCTGATATTTTTGGAGGTTGCAGGGGCCACTACACCATTTAAAATAGGCAGGTTTTAGCATATGCAGTTAGGCCCTGTAGGATGATTTTAGCTAAAAAGTGCCCCAAACACTCAAATGGGCTTGTATCTGGGAAGGGAAAAAATGGGAAACATGACTTAGACACCAAATGATACACTGTTTGCCATGTTTCCAAATTTTTATGCACAGCGGTTACAGCATGAAGCGAATGCATGTTAATATACAAAGGTGCATTTCATTAAACAAGTCCAATGAGCATCCCAAAATGGCCGGCCTGCCTGCTTTCATCCATCAATTGTTCTAAATTTTTCATTTCCCAACGAGCTGAGGTGGAGTCTTAGCCAGTGGTACCATCAGGGAGGTGTGTAAAGCACTTTAGGCTAGACAGCCAATCAGCTGCCAGCTTCCATCTGTCAATCAAATACAGCGGCCAATCAGAAAGCTGCCCATTGATCAGCAGGCCCTTTATGACATCACAGACAGACCCTCAGAACTATCTGTGCATGTCTAATGGCGGGCTGTCAGTTGGGCGGGTGGGTGGCAGAGGGAGGGGATGTCTGTCTCGTTTCTCCCTAAAATTGCTGTTTTTCTGCGTTTACGGGAAAAGTTGAGGTCCGACGCGCAAAAGTGGGGTATCGTAGAAATCACCTTTTAAAGACGCACATTTCTGGGCCCCCCAAAAATGGGCATTTCAAATGAGAAATGAGTCCAATGAACAAAATAGGGTGAATAAGTATGTATTTCAGGGGTGAGTTAGCAGGTTATTGGGGAAGTAAGTCCTGATATTTTTGGAGGTTGCAGGGGCCACTACACCATTCAAAATAGGCAGGCTTTAACATATGCAGTTAGGCCCCGTAGGATGATATTAGCTAAAAAGTGCCCCAAACACTCAAACGGGCTTGCATCTGGGAAGGGAAAATATGGGAAACATGACTTAGACACCAAAAGATACACTATATGCCATGTTTCCAAATTTTTATGCACAGTGGTTACAGCATGAAGCGAATGCATGTGAATATACAAAGGTGCATTGCATTAAACATGTCCACTGAGTGTCCCAAAATGGCCGGCCTGCCTGCTTTCATCCATCAATTGTTCTAAATTTTTCATTACCCAATGAGCTGAGGTAGAGTCTTAGCCAGTGGTACCATCAGGGAGGTGTGTAAAGCACTTTAGGCTAGACAGCCAATCAGCTGCCAGCTTCCATCTGTCAATCAAATACAGCAGCCAATCAGAAAGCTGCCCATTGATCAGCAGGCCCTTTATGACATCACAGAAAGACCCTCAGAACTATCTGTGCATGTCTAATGGCTGGCTGTCAGTTGGGTGGGTGGGTGGCAGAGGGAGGGGATGTCTGTCTCGTTTCTCCTGAAAATTGCGGTTTTTCTGCGTTTACGGGAAAAGTTGAGGTCCGACGCGCAAAACTGGGGTATCGTAGAAATCACCTTTTAAAGACGCACATTTCTGCCCCCCCAAAAATGGGCATTTCAAATGAGAAATGAGTCCAATGAACAAAATAGGGTGAATAAGTATGTATTTCAGGGGTAAGTTAGCAGGTTATTGGGGAAGTAAGTCCTGATATTTTTGGAGGTTGCAGGGGCCACTACACCATTCAAAATAGGCAGGCTTTAGCATATGCAGTTAGGCCCCGTAGGATGATTTTAGCTAAAAAGTGCCCCAAACACTCAAACGGGCTTGTATCTGGGAAGGGAAAATATGGGAAACATGACTTAGACAGCAAATGATACACTGTTTGCCATGTTTCCAAATTTTTATGCACAGTGGTTACAGCATGAAGCGAATGCATGTGAATATACAAAGGTGCATTGCATTAAACATGTCCACTGAGTGTCCCAAAATGGCCGGCCTGCCTGCTTTCATCCATCAATTGTTCTAAATTTTTCATTACCCAATGAGCTGAGGTGGAGTCTTAGCCAGTGGTACCATCAGGGAGGTGTGTAAAGCACTTTAGGCTAGACAGCCAATCAGCTGCCAGCTTCCATCTGTCAATCAAATACAGCAGCCAATCAGAAAGCTGCCCATTGATCAGCAGGCCCTTTATGACATCACAGAAAGACCCTCAGAACTATCTGTGCATGTCTAATGGCTGGCTGTCAGTTGGGTGGGTGGGTGGCAGAGGGAGGGGATGTCTGTCTCGTTTCTCCTGAAAATTGCGGTTTTTCTGCGTTTACGGGAAAAGTTGAGGTCCGACGCGCAAAACTCGGGTATCGTAGAAATCACCTTTTAAAGACGCACATTTCTGCCCCCCCAAAAATGGGCATTTCAAATGAGAAATGAGTCCAATGAACAAAATAGGGTGAATAAGTATGTATTTCAGGGGTGAGTTAGCAGGTTATTGGGGAAGTAAGTCCTGATATTTTTGGAGGTTGCAGGGGCCACTACACCATTCAAAATAGGCAGGCTTTAGCATATGCAGTTAGGCCCCGTAGGATGATTTTAGCTAAAAAGTGCCCCAAACACTCAAACGGGCTTGTATCTGGGAAGGGAAAATATGGGAAACATGACTTAGACAGCAAATGATACACTGTTTGCCATGTTTACAAATTTTTATGCACAGTGGTTACAGCATGAAGCGAATGCATGTGAATATACAAAGGTGCATTGCATTAAACATGTCCACTGAGTGTCCCAAAATGGCCGGCCTGCCTGCTTTCATCCATCAATTGTTCTAAATTTTTCATTACCCAATGAGCTGAGGTGGAGTCTTAGCCAGTGGTACCATCAGGGAGGTGTGTAAAGCACTTTAGGCTAGACAGCCAATCAGCTGCCAGCTTCCATCTGTCAATCAAATAAAGCAGCCAATCAGAAAGCTGCCCATTGATCAGCAGGCCCTTTATGACATCACAGAAAGACCCTCAGAACTATCTATGCATGTCTAATGGCTGGCTGTCAGTTGGGTGGGTGGGTGTCAGAGGGAGGGGATGTCTGTCTCGTTTCTCCTGAAAATTGCGCTTTTTCTGCGTTTACGGGAAAAGTTGAGGTCCGACGCGCAAAACTGGGGTATCGTAGAAATCACCTTTTAAAGACGCACATTTCTGCCCCCCCAAAAATGGGCATTTCAAATGAGAAATGAGTCCAATGAACAAAATAGGGTGAATAAGTATGTATTTCAGGGGTGAGTTAGCAGGTTATTGGGGAAGTAAGTCCTGATATTTTTGGAGGTTGCAGGGCCACTACACCATTCAAAATAGGCAGGCTTTAGCATATGCAGTTAGGCCCCGTAGGATGATTTTAGCTAAAAAGTGCCCCAAACACTCAAACGGGCTTGTATCTGGGAAGGGAAAATATGGGAAACATGACTTAGACAGCAAATGATACACTGTTTGCCATGTTTACAAATTTTTATGCACAGTGGTTACAGCATGAAGCGAATGCATGTGAATATACAAAGGTGCATTGCATTAAACAAGTCCACTGAGTGTCCCAAAATGGCCGGCCTGCCTGCTTTCATCCATCAATTGTTCTAAATTTTTCATTACCCAATGAGCTGAGGTGGAGTCTTAGCCAGTGGTACCATCAGGGAGGTGTGTAAAGCACTTTAGGCTAGACAGCCAATCAGCTGCCAGCTTCCATCTTTCAATCAAATACAGCAGCCAATCAGAAAGCTGCCCATTGATCAGCAGGCCCTTTATGACATCACAGAAAGACCCTCAGAACTATCTGTGCATGTCTAATGGCTGGCTGTCAGTTGGGCGGGTGGGTGGCAGAGGGAGGGGAAGTCTGTCTCGTTTCTCCCTAAAATTGCGGTTTTTCTGCGTTTACGGGAAAAGTTGAGGTCCGACGCGCAAAAGTGGGGTATCGTAGAAATCACCTTTTAAAGACGCACATTTCTGGCCCCCCCAAAAATGGGCATTTCAAATGAGAAATGAGTCCAATGAACAAAATAGGGTGAATAAGTATGTATTTCAGGGGTGAGTTAGCAGGTTATTGGGGAAGTAAGTCCTGATATTTTTGGAGGTTGCAGGGGCCACTACACCATTCAAAATAGGCAGGCTTTAACATATGCAGTTAGGCCCCGTAGGATGATATTAGCTAAAAAGTGCCCCAAACACTCAAACGGGCTTGCATCTGGGAAGGGAAAATATGGGAAACATGACTTAGACACCAAAAGATACACTATATGCCATGTTTCCAAATTTTTATGCACAGTGGTTACAGCATGAAGCGAATGCATGTGAATATACAAAGGTGCATTGCATTAAACAAGTCCACTGAGTGTCCCAAAATTGCCGGCCTGCCTGCTTTCATCCATCAATTGTTCTAAATTTTTCATTACCCAATGAGCTGAGGTGGAGTCTTAGCCACTGGTACCATCAGGGAGGTGTGTAAAGCACTTTAGGCTAGACAGCCAATCAGCTGCCAGCTTCCATCTGTCAATCAAATACAGCAACCAATCAGAAAGCTGCCCATTGATCAGCAGGCCCTTTATGACATCACAGACATACCCTCAGAACTATCTGTGCATGTCTAATGGCTGGCTGTCAGTTGGGCGGGTGGGTGGCAGAGGGAGGGGATGTCTGTCTCGTTTCTCCTGAAAATTGCAGTTTTTCTGCGTTTACGGGAAAAGTTGAGGTCCGACGCGCAAAAGTGGGGTATCGTAGAAATCACCTTTTAAAGTCGCACATTTCCAGCCCCCCAAAAATGGGCATTTCAAATGAGAAATGAGTCCAATGAACAAAATAGGGTTAATAAGTATGTATTTCAGGGGTGAGTTAGCAGGTTATTGGGGAAGTAAGTCCTGATATTTTTGGAGGTTGCAGGGGCCACTACACCATTTACAATAGGCAGGTTTTAGCATATGCAGTTAGGCCCTGTAGGATGATTTTAGCAAAAAAGTGCCCCAAACACTCAAACGGGCTTGTATCTGGGAAGGGAAAATATGGGAAACATGACTTAGACAGCAAATGATACACTGTTTGCCATGTTTCCAAATTTTTATGCACAGTGGTTACAGCATGAAGCGAATGCATGTGAATATACAAAGGTGCATTGCATTAAACATGTCCACTGAGTGTCCCAAAATGGCCGGCCTGCCTGCTTTCATCCATCAATTGTTCTAAATTTTTCATTACCCAATGAGCTGAGGTGGAGTCTTAGCCAGTGGTACCATCAGGGAGGTGTGTAAAGCACTTTAGGATAGACAGCCAATCAGCTGCCAGCTTCCATCTGTCAATCAAATACAGCAGCCAATCAGAAAGCTGCCCATTGATCAGCAGGCCCTTTATGACATCACAGAAAGACCCTCAGAACTATCTGTGCATGTCTAATGGCTGGCTGTCAGTTGGGTGGGTGGGTGGCAGAGGGAGGGGATGTCTGTCTCGTTTCTCCTGAAAATTGCGCTTTTTCTGCGTTTACGGGAAAAGTTGAGGTCCGACGCGCAAAACTGGGGTATCGTAGAAATCACCTTTTAAAGACGCACATTTCTGCCCCCCCCAAAAATGGGCATTTCAAATGAGAAATGAGTCCAATGAACAAAATAGGGTGAATAAGTATGTATTTCAGGGGTGAGTTAGCAGGTTATTGGGGAAGTAAGTCCTGATATTTTTGGAGGTTGCAGGGGCCACTACACCATTCAAAATAGGCAGGCTTTAGCATATGCAGTTAGGCCCCGTAGGATGATTTTAGCTAAAAAGTGCCCCAAACACTCAAACGGGCTTGTATCTGGGAAGGGAAAATATGGGAAACATGACTTAGACAGCAAATGATACACTGTTTGCCATGTTTCCAAATTTTTATGCACAGTGGTTACAGCATGAAGCGAATGCATGTGAATATACAAAGGTGCATTGCATTAAACATGTCCACTGAGTGTCCCAAAATGGCCGGCCTGCCTGCTTTCATCCATCAATTGTTCTAAATTTTTCATTACCCAATGAGCTGAGGTGGAGTCTTAGCCAGTGGTACCATCAGGGAGGTGTGTAAAGCACTTTAGGCTAGACAGCCAATCAGCTGCCAGCTTCCATCTGTCAATCAAATACAGCAGCCAATCAGAAAGCTGCCCATTGATCAGCAGGCCCTTTATGACATCACAAACAGACCCTCAGAACTATCTGTGCATGTCTAATGGCTGGCTGTCAGTTGGGTGGGTGGGTGGCAGAGGGAGGGGATGTCTGTCTCGTTTCTCCTGAAAATTGCGCTTTTTCTGCGTTTACGGGAAAAGTTGAGGTCCGACGCGCAAAAGTGGGGTATCGTAGAAATCAGCTTTTAAAGACGCACATTTCTGACCCCCCAAAAATGGGCATTTCAAATGAGAAATGAGTCCAATGAACAAAATAGGGTTAATAAGTATGTATTTCAGGGGTGAGTTAGCAGGTTATTGGGGAAGTAAGTCCTGATATTTTTGGAGGTTGCAGGGGCCACTACACCATTTAAAATAGGCAGGTTTTAGCATATGCAGTTAGGCCCTGTAGGATGATTTTAGCTAAAAAGTGCCCCAAACACTCAAATGGGCTTGTATCTGGGAAGGGAAAAAATTGGAAACATGACTTAGACACCAAATGATACACTGTTTGCCATGTTTCCAAATTTTTATGCACAGCGGTTACAGCATGAAGCGAATGCATGTTAATATACAAAGGTGCATTTCATTAAACAAGTCCAATGAGCATCCCAAAATGGCCGGCCTGCCTGCTTTCATCCATCAATTGTTCTAAATTTTTCATTTCCCAACGAGCTGAGGTGGAGTCTTAGCCAGTGGTACCATCAGGGAGGTGTGTAAAGCACTTTAGGCTAGACAGCCAATCAGCTGCCAGCTTCCATCTGTCAATCAAATACAGCGGCCAATCAGAAAGCTGCCCATTGATCAGCAGGCCCTTTATGACATCACAGACAGACCCTCAGAACTATCTGTGCATGTCTAATGGCGGGCTGTCAGTTGGGCGGGTGGGTGGCAGAGGGAGGGGATGTCTGTCTCGTTTCTCCCTAAAATTGCTGTTTTTCTGCGTTTACGGGAAAAGTTGAGGTCCGACGCGCAAAAGTGGGGTATCGTAGAAATCACCTTTTAAAGACGCACATTTCTGGGCCCCCCAAAAATGGGCATTTCAAATGAGAAATGAGTCCAATGAACAAAATAGGGTGAATAAGTATGTATTTCAGGGGTGAGTTAGCAGGTTATTGGGGAAGTAAGTCCTGATATTTTTGGAGGTTGCAGGGGCCACTACACCATTCAAAATAGGCAGGCTTTAACATATGCAGTTAGGCCCCGTAGGATGATATTAGCTAAAAAGTGCCCCAAACACTCAAACGGGCTTGCATCTGGGAAGGGAAAATATGGGAAACATGACTTAGACACCAAAAGATACACTATATGCCATGTTTCCAAATTTTTATGCACAGTGGTTACAGCATGAAGCGAATGCATGTGAATATACAAAGGTGCATTGCATTAAACATGTCCACTGAGTGTCCCAAAATGGCCGGCCTGCCTGCTTTCATCCATCAATTGTTCTAAATTTTTCATTACCCAATGAGCTGAGGTAGAGTCTTAGCCAGTGGTACCATCAGGGAGGTGTGTAAAGCACTTTAGGCTAGACAGCCAATCAGCTGCCAGCTTCCATCTGTCAATCAAATACAGCAGCCAATCAGAAAGCTGCCCATTGATCAGCAGGCCCTTTATGACATCACAGAAAGACCCTCAGAACTATCTGTGCATGTCTAATGGCTGGCTGTCAGTTGGGTGGGTGGGTGGCAGAGGGAGGGGATGTCTGTCTCGTTTCTCCTGAAAATTGCGGTTTTTCTGCGTTTACGGGAAAAGTTGAGGTCCGACGCGCAAAACTGGGGTATCGTAGAAATCACCTTTTAAAGACGCACATTTCTGCCCCCCCAAAAATGGGCATTTCAAATGAGAAATGAGTCCAATGAACAAAATAGGGTGAATAAGTATGTATTTCAGGGGTAAGTTAGCAGGTTATTGGGGAAGTAAGTCCTGATATTTTTGGAGGTTGCAGGGGCCACTACACCATTCAAAATAGGCAGGCTTTAGCATATGCAGTTAGGCCCCGTAGGATGATTTTAGCTAAAAAGTGCCCCAAACACTCAAACGGGCTTGTATCTGGGAAGGGAAAATATGGGAAACATGACTTAGACAGCAAATGATACACTGTTTGCCATGTTTCCAAATTTTTATGCACAGTGGTTACAGCATGAAGCGAATGCATGTGAATATACAAAGGTGCATTGCATTAAACATGTCCACTGAGTGTCCCAAAATGGCCGGCCTGCCTGCTTTCATCCATCAATTGTTCTAAATTTTTCATTACCCAATGAGCTGAGGTGGAGTCTTAGCCAGTGGTACCATCAGGGAGGTGTGTAAAGCACTTTAGGCTAGACAGCCAATCAGCTGCCAGCTTCCATCTGTCAATCAAATACAGCAGCCAATCAGAAAGCTGCCCATTGATCAGCAGGCCCTTTATGACATCACAGAAAGACCCTCAGAACTATCTGTGCATGTCTAATGGCTGGCTGTCAGTTGGGTGGGTGGGTGGCAGAGGGAGGGGATGTCTGTCTCGTTTCTCCTGAAAATTGCGGTTTTTCTGCGTTTACGGGAAAAGTTGAGGTCCGACGCGCAAAACTCGGGTATCGTAGAAATCACCTTTTAAAGACGCACATTTCTGCCCCCCCAAAAATGGGCATTTCAAATGAGAAATGAGTCCAATGAACAAAATAGGGTGAATAAGTATGTATTTCAGGGGTGAGTTAGCAGGTTATTGGGGAAGTAAGTCCTGATATTTTTGGAGGTTGCAGGGGCCACTACACCATTCAAAATAGGCAGGCTTTAGCATATGCAGTTAGGCCCCGTAGGATGATTTTAGCTAAAAAGTGCCCCAAACACTCAAACGGGCTTGTATCTGGGAAGGGAAAATATGGGAAACATGACTTAGACAGCAAATGATACACTGTTTGCCATGTTTACAAATTTTTATGCACAGTGGTTACAGCATGAAGCGAATGCATGTGAATATACAAAGGTGCATTGCATTAAACATGTCCACTGAGTGTCCCAAAATGGCCGGCCTGCCTGCTTTCATCCATCAATTGTTCTAAATTTTTCATTACCCAATGAGCTGAGGTGGAGTCTTAGCCAGTGGTACCATCAGGGAGGTGTGTAAAGCACTTTAGGCTAGACAGCCAATCAGCTGCCAGCTTCCATCTGTCAATCAAATAAAGCAGCCAATCAGAAAGCTGCCCATTGATCAGCAGGCCCTTTATGACATCACAGAAAGACCCTCAGAACTATCTATGCATGTCTAATGGCTGGCTGTCAGTTGGGTGGGTGGGTGTCAGAGGGAGGGGATGTCTGTCTCGTTTCTCCTGAAAATTGCGCTTTTTCTGCGTTTACGGGAAAAGTTGAGGTCCGACGCGCAAAACTGGGGTATCGTAGAAATCACCTTTTAAAGACGCACATTTCTGCCCCCCCAAAAATGGGCATTTCAAATGAGAAATGAGTCCAATGAACAAAATAGGGTGAATAAGTATGTATTTCAGGGGTGAGTTAGCAGGTTATTGGGGAAGTAAGTCCTGATATTTTTGGAGGTTGCAGGGCCACTACACCATTCAAAATAGGCAGGCTTTAGCATATGCAGTTAGGCCCCGTAGGATGATTTTAGCTAAAAAGTGCCCCAAACACTCAAACGGGCTTGTATCTGGGAAGGGAAAATATGGGAAACATGACTTAGACAGCAAATGATACACTGTTTGCCATGTTTACAAATTTTTATGCACAGTGGTTACAGCATGAAGCGAATGCATGTGAATATACAAAGGTGCATTGCATTAAACAAGTCCACTGAGTGTCCCAAAATGGCCGGCCTGCCTGCTTTCATCCATCAATTGTTCTAAATTTTTCATTACCCAATGAGCTGAGGTGGAGTCTTAGCCAGTGGTACCATCAGGGAGGTGTGTAAAGCACTTTAGGCTAGACAGCCAATCAGCTGCCAGCTTCCATCTTTCAATCAAATACAGCAGCCAATCAGAAAGCTGCCCATTGATCAGCAGGCCCTTTATGACATCACAGAAAGACCCTCAGAACTATCTGTGCATGTCTAATGGCTGGCTGTCAGTTGGGCGGGTGGGTGGCAGAGGGAGGGGAAGTCTGTCTCGTTTCTCCCTAAAATTGCGGTTTTTCTGCGTTTACGGGAAAAGTTGAGGTCCGACGCGCAAAAGTGGGGTATCGTAGAAATCACCTTTTAAAGACGCACATTTCTGGCCCCCCCAAAAATGGGCATTTCAAATGAGAAATGAGTCCAATGAACAAAATAGGGTGAATAAGTATGTATTTCAGGGGTGAGTTAGCAGGTTATTGGGGAAGTAAGTCCTGATATTTTTGGAGGTTGCAGGGGCCACTACACCATTCAAAATAGGCAGGCTTTAACATATGCAGTTAGGCCCCGTAGGATGATATTAGCTAAAAAGTGCCCCAAACACTCAAACGGGCTTGCATCTGGGAAGGGAAAATATGGGAAACATGACTTAGACACCAAAAGATACACTATATGCCATGTTTCCAAATTTTTATGCACAGTGGTTACAGCATGAAGCGAATGCATGTGAATATACAAAGGTGCATTGCATTAAACAAGTCCACTGAGTGTCCCAAAATTGCCGGCCTGCCTGCTTTCATCCATCAATTGTTCTAAATTTTTCATTACCCAATGAGCTGAGGTGGAGTCTTAGCCACTGGTACCATCAGGGAGGTGTGTAAAGCACTTTAGGCTAGACAGCCAATCAGCTGCCAGCTTCTATCTGTCAATCAAATACAGCAACCAATCAGAAAGCTGCCCATTGATCAGCAGGCCCTTTATGACATCACAGACATACCCTCAGAACTATCTGTGCATGTCTAATGGCTGGCTGTCAGTTGGGCGGGTGGGTGGCAGAGGGAGGGGATGTCTGTCTCGTTTCTCCTGAAAATTGCAGTTTTTCTGCGTTTACGGGAAAAGTTGAGGTCCGACGCGCAAAACTGGGGTATCGTAGAAATCACCTTTTAAAGACGCACATTTCTGCCCCCCCAAAAATGGGCATTTCAAATGAGAAATGAGTCCAATGAACAAAATAGGGTTAATAAGTATGTATTTCAGGGGTGAGTTAGCAGGTTATTGGGGAAGTAAGTCCTGATATTTTTGGAGGTTGCAGGGGCCACTACACCATTTAAAATAGGCAGGTTTTAGCATATGCAGTTAGGCCCCGTAGGATGATTTTAGCTAAAAAGTGCCCCAAACACTCAAACGGGCTTGTATCTGGGAATGGAAAATATGGGAAACATGACTTAGACAGCAAATGATACACTGTTTGCCATGTTTACAAATTTTTATGCACAGTGGTTACAGCATGAAGCGAATGCATGTGAATATACAAAGGTGCATTGCATTAAACAAGTCCACTGAGTGTCCCAAAATGGCCGGCCTGCCTGCTTTCATCCATCAATTGTTCTAAATTTTTCATTACCCAATGAGCTGAGGTGGAGTCTTAGCCAGTGGTACCATCAGGGAGGTGTGTAAAGCACTTTAGGCTAGACAGCCAATCAGCTGCCAGCTTCCATCTTTCAATCAAATACAGCAGCCAATCAGAAAGCTGCCCATTGATCAGCAGGCCCTTTATGACATCACAGAAAGACCCTCAGAACTATCTGTGCATGTCTAATGGCTGGCTGTCAGTTGGGCGGGTGGGTGGCAGAGGGAGGGGATGTCTGTCTCGTTTCTCCCTAAAATTGCGGTTTTTCTGCGTTTACGGGAAAAGTTGAGGTCCGACGCGCAAAAGTGGGGTATCGTAGAAATCACCTTTTAAAGACGCACATTTCTGGCCCCCCCAAAAATGGGCATTTCAAATGAGAAATGAGTCCAATGAACAAAATAGGGTGAATAAGTATGTCTTCAGGGGTGAGTTAGCAGGTTATTGGGGAAGTAAGTCCTGATATTTTTGGAGGTTGCAGGGGCCACTACACCATTCAAAATAGGCAGGCTTTAACATATGCAGTTAGGCCCCGTAGGATGATATTAGCTAAAAAGTGCCCCAAACACTCAAACGGGCTTGCATCTGGGAAGGGAAAATATGGGAAACATGACTTAGACACCAAAAGATACACTATATGCCATGTTTCCAAATTTTTATGCACAGTGGTTACAGCATGAAGCGAATGCATGTGAATATACAAAGGTGCATTGCATTAAACAAGTCCACTGAGTGTCCCAAAATTGCCGGCCTGCCTGCTTTCATCCATCAATTGTTCTAAATTTTTCATTACCCAATGAGCTGAGGTGGAGTCTTAGCCACTGGTACCATCAGGGAGGTGTGTAAAGCACTTTAGGCTAGACAGCCAATCAGCTGCCAGCTTCCATCTGTCAATCAAATACAGCAACCAATCAGAAAGCTGCCCATTGATCAGCAGGCCCTTTATGACATCACAGACATACCCTCAGAACTATCTGTGCATGTCTAATGGCTGGCTGTCAGTTGGGCGGGTGGGTGGCAGAGGGAGGGGATGTCTGTCTCGTTTTTCCTGAAAATTGCAGTTTTTCTGCGTTTACGGGAAAAGTTGAGGTCCGACGCGCAAAACTGGGATATCGTAGAAATCACCTTTTAAAGACGCACATTTCTGCCCCCCCCAAAAATGGGCATTTCAAATGAGAAATGAGTCCAATGAACAAAATAGGGTTAATAAGTATGTATTTCAGGGGTGAGTTAGCAGGTTATTGGGGAAGTAAGTCCTGATATTTTTGGAGGTTGCAGGGGCCACTACACCATTTAAAATAGGCAGGTTTTAGCATATGCAGTTAGGCCTCGTAGGATGATTTTAGCTAAAAAGAGCCCCAAACACTCAAACGGGCTTGTATCTGGGAAGGGAAAATATGGGAAACATGACTTAGACAGCAAATGATACACTGTTTGCCATGTTTACAAATTTTTATGCACAGTGGTTACAGCATGAAGCGAATGCATGTGAATATACAAAGGTGCATTGCATTAAACAAGTCCACTGAGTGTCCCAAAATGGCCGGCCTGCCTGCTTTCATCAATCAATTGTTCTAAATTTTTCATTACCCAATGAGCTGAGGTGGAGTCTTAGCCAGTGGTACCATCAGGGAGGTGTGTAAAGCACTTTAGGCTAGACAGCCAATCAGCTGCCAGCTTCCATCTTTCAATCAAATACAGCAGCCAATCAGAAAGCTGCCCATTGATCAGCAGGCCCTTTATGACATCACAGAAAGACCCTCAGAACTATCTGTGCATGTCTAATGGCTGGCTGTCAGTTGGGCGGGTGGGTGGCAGAGGGAGGGGATGTCTGTCTCGTTTCTCCCTAAAATTGCGGTTTTTCTGCGTTTACGGGAAAAGTTGAGGTCCGACGTGCAAAAGTGGGGTATCGTAGAAATCACCTTTTAAAGACGCACATTTCTGGCCCCCCCAAAAATGGGCATTTCAAATGAGAAATGAGTCCAATGAACAAAATAGGGTGAATAAGTATGTATTTCAGGGGTGAGTTAGCAGGTTATTGGGGAAGTAAGTCCTGATATTTTTGGAGGTTGCAGGGGCCACTACACCATTCAAAATAGGCAGGCTTTAACATATGCAGTTAGGCCCCGTAGGATGATATTAGCTAAAAAGTGCCCCAAACACTCAAACGGGCTTGCATCTGGGAAGGGAAAATATGGGAAACATGACTTAGACACCAAAAGATACACTATATGCCATGTTTCCAAATTTTTATGCACAGTGGTTACAGCATGAAGCGAATGCATGTGAATATACAAAGGTGCATTGCATTAAACAAGTCCACTGTCCACTGAGTGTCCCAAAATTGCCGGCCTGCCTGCTTTCATCCATCAATTGTTCTAAATTTTTCATTACCCAATGAGCTGAGGTGGAGTCTTAGCCACTGGTACCATCAGGGAGGTGTGTAAAGCACTTTAGGCTAGACAGCCAATCAGCTGCCAGCTTCCATCTGTCAATCAAATACAGCAACCAATCAGAAAGCTGCCCATTGATCAGCAGGCCCTTTATGACATCACAGACATACCCTCAGAACTATCTGTGCATGTCTAATGGCTGGCTGTCAGTTGGGCGGGTGGGTGGCAGAGGGAGGGGATGTCTGTCTCGTTTCTCCTGAAAATTGCAGTTTTTCTGCGTTTACGGGAAAAGTTGAGGTCCGACGCGCAAAACTGGGGTATCGTAGAAATCACCTTTTAAAGACGCACATTTCTGCCCCCCCCAAAAATGGGCATTTCAAATGAGAAATGAGTCCAATGAACAAAATAGGGTTAATAAGTATGTATTTCAGGGGTGAGTTAGCAGGTTATTGGGGAAGTAAGTCCTGATATTTTTGGAGGTTGCAGGGCCACTACACCATTCAAAATAGGCAGGCTTTAGCATATGCAGTTAGGCCCCGTAGGATGATTTTAGCTAAAAAGTGCCCCAAACACTCAAACGGGCTTATATCTGGGAAGGGAAAATATGGGAAACATGACTTAGACAGCAAATGATACACTGTTTGCCATGTTTACAAATTTTTATGCACAGTGGTTACAGCATGAAGCGAATGCATGTGAATATACAAAGGTGCATTGCATTAAACAAGTCCACTGAGTGTCCCAAAATGGCCGGCCTGCCTGCTTTCATCCATCAATTGTTCTAAATTTTTCATTACCCAATGAGCTGAGGTGGAGTCTTAGCCAGTGGTACCATCAGGGAGGTGTGTAAAGCACTTTAGGCTAGACAGCCAATCAGCTGCCAGCTTCCATCTTTCAATCAAATACAGCAGCCAATCAGAAAGCTGCCCATTGATCAGCAGGCCCTTTATGACATCACAGAAAGACCCTCAGAACTATCTGTGCATGTCTAATGGCTGGCTGTCAGTTGGGCGGGTGGGTGGCAGAGGGAGGGGATGTCTGTCTCGTTTCTCACTAAAATTGCGGTTTTTCTGCGTTTACGGGAAAAGTTGAGGTCCGACGCGCAAAAGTGGGGTATCGTAGAAATCACCTTTTAAAGACGCACATTTCTGCCCCCCCCAAAAATGGGCATTTCAAATGAGAAATGAGTCCAATGAACAAAATAGGGTGAATAAGTATGTATTTCAGGGGTGAGTTAGCATGTTATTGGGGAAGTAAGTCCTGATATTTTTGGAGGTTGCAGGGGCCACTACACCATTCAAAATAGGCAGGCTTTAACATATGCAGTTAGGCCCCGTAGGATGATATTAGCTAAAAAGTGCCCCAAACACTCAAACGGGCTTGCATCTGGGAAGGGAAAATATGGGAAACATGACTTAGACACCAAAAGATACACTATATGCCATGTTTCCAAATTTTTATGCACAGTGGTTACAGCATGAAGCGAATGCATGTGAATATACAAAAGGTGCATTGCATTAAACAAGTCCAATGAGTGTCCCAAAATGGCCGGCCTGCCTGCTTTCATCCATCAATTGTTCTAAATTTTTCATTACCCAATGAGCTGAGGTGGAGTCTTAGCCACTGGTACCATCAGGGAGGTGTGTAAAGCACTTTAGGCTAGACAGACAATCAGCTGCCAGCTTCCATCTGTCAATCAAATACAGCAGCCAATCAGAAAGCTGCCCATTGATCAGCAGGCCCTTTATGACATCACAGAAAGACCCTCAGAACTATCTGTGCATGTCTAATGGCTGGCTGTCAGTTGGGTGGGTGGGTGGCGGAGGGAGGGGATGTCTGTCTCGTTTCTCCTGAAAATTGCGCTTTTTCTGCGTTTACGGGAAAAGTTGAGATCCGACGCGCAAAAGTGGGGTATCGTAGAAATCACCTTTTAAAGACGCACATTTCCGGCCCCCCAAAAATGGGCATTTCAAATGAGAAATGAGTCCAATGAACAAAATAGGGTTAATAAGTATGTATTTCAGGGGTGAGTTAGCAGGTTATTGGGGAAGTAAGTCCTGATATTTTTGGAGGTTGCAGGGGCCACTACACCATTTAAAATAGGCAGGTTTTAGCATATGCAGTTAGGCCCTGTAGGATGATTTTAGCTAAAAAGTGCCCCAAACACTCAAATGGGCTTGTATCTGGGAAGGGAAAAAATGGGAAACATGACTTAGACACCAAATGATACACTGTTTGCCATGTTTCCAAATTTTTATGCACAGCGTTTACAGCATGAAGCGAATGCATGTGAATAAACAAAGGTGCATTTCATTAAACAAGTCCAATGAGCATCCCAAAATTGCCGGCCTGCCTGCTTTCATCCATCAATTGTTCTAAATTTTTCATTTCCCAACGAGCTGAGGTGGAGTCTTAGCCAGTGGTACCATCAGGGAGGTGTGTAAAGCACTTTAGGCTAGACAGCAAATCAGCTGCCAGCTTCCATCTGTCAATCAAATACAGCAGCCAATCAGAAAGCTGCCCATTGATCAGCAGGCCCTTTATGACATCACAGACAGACCCTCAGAACTATCTGTGCATGTCTAATGGCGGTCTGTCAGTTGGGCGGGTGGGTGGCAGAGGGAGGGGATGTCTGTCTCGTTTCTCCTGAAAATTGCGCTTTTTCTGTGTTTACGGGAAAAGTTGAGATCCGACGCGCAAAAGTGGGGTATCGTAGAAATCACCTTTTAAAGACGCACATTTCCGGCCCCCCAAAAAATGGGCATTTCAAATGAGAAATGAGTCCAATGAACAAAATAGGGTTAATAAGTATGTATTTCAGGGGTGAGTTAGCAGGTTATTGGGGAAGTAAGTCCTGATATTTTTGGAGGTTGCAGGGGCCACTACACCATTCAAAATAGGCAGGCTTTAGCATATGCAGTTAGGCCCCGTAGGATGATTTTAGCTAAAAAGTGCCCCAAACACTCAAACGGGCTTGTATCTGGGAAGGGAAAATATGGGAAACATGACTTAGACAGCAAATGATACACTGTTTGCCATGTTTCCAAATTTTTATGCACAGTGGTTACAGCATGAAGCGAATGCATGTGAATATACAAAGGTGCATTGCATAAAACATGTCCACTGGGTGTCCCAAAATGGCCGGCCTGCCTGCTTTCATCCATCAATTGTTCTAAATTTTTCATTACCCAATGAGCTGAGGTGGAGTCTTAGCCAGTGGTACCATCAGGGAGGTGTGTAAAGCACTTTAGGCTAGACAGCCAATCAGCTGCCAGCTTCCATCTGTCAATCAAATACAGCAGCCAATCAGAAAGCTGCCCATTGATCAGCAGGCCCTTTATGACATCACAGAAAGACCCTCAGAACTATCTGTGCATGTCTAATGGCTGGCTGTCAGTTGGGTGGGTGGGTGGCAGAGGGAGGGGATGTCTGTCTCGTTTCTCCTGAAAATTGCGCTTTTTCTGCGTTTACGGGAAAAGTTGAGGTCCGACGCGCAAAACTGGGGTATCGTAGAAATCACCTTTTAAAGACGCACATTTCTGCCCCCCCAAAAATGGGCATTTCAAATGAGAAATGAGTCCAATGAACAAAATAGGGTGAATAAGTATGTATTTCAGGGGTGAGTTAGCAGGTTATTGGGGAAGTAAGTCCTGATATTTTTGGAGGTTGCAGGGCCACTACACCATTCAAAATAGGCAGACTTTAGCATATGCAGTTAGGCCCCGTAGGATGATTTTAGCTAAAAAGTGCCCCAAACACTCACACGGGCTTGTATCTGGGAAGGGAAAATATGGGAAACATGACCTAGACAGCAAATGATACACTGTATGCCATGTTTCCAAATTTTTATGCACAGTGGTTACAGCATGAAGCGAATGCATGTGAATATACAAAGGTGCATTGCATTAAACAAGTCCAATGAGCGTCCCAAAATGGCCGGCCTGCCTGCTTTCATCCATCAATTGTTCTAAATTTTTCATTACCCAATGAGCTGAGGTGGAGTCTTAGCCAGTGGTACCATCAGGGAGGTGTGTAAAGCACTTTAGGCTAGACAGCCAATCAGCTGCCAGCTTCCATCTGTCAAGCAAATACAGCAGCCAATCAGAAAGCTGCCCATTGATCAGCAGGCCCTTTATGACATCACAAACAGACCCTCAGAACTATCTGTGCATGTCTAATGGCGGGCTGTCAGTTGGGCGGGTGGGTGGCAGAGGGAGGGGATGTCTGTCTCGTTTCTCCTGAAAATTGCGCTTTTTCTGCGTTTACGGGAAAAGTTGAGGTCCGACGCGCAAAACTGGGGTATCGTAGAAATCACCTTTTAAAGACGCACATTTCTGCCCCCCCAAAAATGGGCATTTCAAATGAGAAATGAGTCCAATGAACAAAATAGGGTGAATAAGTATGTATTTCAGGGGTGAGTTAGCAGGTTATTGGGGAAGTAAGTCCTGATATTTTTGGAGGTTGCAGGGCCACTACACCATTCAAAATAGGCAGGCTTTAGCATATGCAGTTAGGCCCCGTAGGTTGATTTTAGCTAAAAAGTGCCCCAAACACTGAAACGGGCTTGTATCTGGGAAGGGAAAATATGGGAAACATGACCTAGACAGCAAATGATACACTGTATGCCATGTTTCCAAATTTTTATGCACAGTGGTTACAGCATGAAGCGAATGCATGTGAATATACAAAGGTGCATTGCATTAAACAAGTCCAATGAGCGTCCCAAAATGGCCGGCCTGCCTGCTTTCATCCATCAATTGTTCTAAATTTTTCATTACCCAATGAGCTGAGGTGGAGTCTTAGCCAGTGGTACCATCAGGGAGGTGTGTAAAGCACTTTAGGCTAGACAGCCAATCAGCTGCCAGCTTCCATCTGTCAAGCAAATACAGCAGCCAATCAGAAAGCTGCCCATTGATCAGCAGGCCCTTTATGACATCACAAACAGACCCTCAGAACTATCTGTGCATGTCTAATGGCGGGCTGTCAGTTGGGCGGGTGGGTGGCAGAGGGAGGGGATGTCTGTCTCGTTTCTCCTGAAAATTGCGCTTTTTCTGTGTTTACGGGAAAAGTTGAGGTCCGACGCGCAAAAGTGGGGTATCGTAGAAATCACCTTTTAAAGACGCACATTTCTGCCCCCCCCCCCCAAAAATGGGCATTTCAAATGAGAAATGAGTCCAATGAACAAAATAGGGTGAATAAGTATGTATTTCAGGGGTGAGTTAGCAGGTTATTGGGGAAGTAAGTCCTGATATTTTTGGAGGTTGCAGGGGCCACTACACCATTCAAAATAGGCAGGCTTTAGCATATGCAGTTAGGCCCCGTAGGATGATTTTAGCTAAAAAGTGCCCCAAACACTCAAACGGGCTTGTATCTGGGAAGGGAAAATATGGGAAACATGACTTAGACAGCAAATGATACACTGTTTGCCATGTTTCCAAATTTTTATGCACAGTGGTTACAGCATGAAGCGAATGCATGTGAATATACAAAGGTGCATTGCATAAAACATGTCCACTGAGTGTCCCAAAATGGCCGGCCTGCCTGCTTTCATCCATCAATTGTTCTAAATTTTTCATTACCCAATGAGCTGAGGTGGAGTCTTAGCCAGTGGTACCATCAGGGAGGTGTGTAAAGCACTTTAGGCTAGACAGCCAATCAGCTGCCAGCTTCCATCTGTCAATCAAATACAGCAGCCAATCAGAAAGCTGCCCATTGATCAGCAGGCCCTTTATGACATCACAGAAAGACCCTCAGAACTATCTGTGCATGTCTAATGGCTGGCTGTCAGTTGGGTGGGTGGGTGGCAGAGGGAGGGGATGTCTGTCTCTCTCCTGAAAAATTGCGCTTTTTCTGCGTTTACGGGAAAAGTTGAGGTCCGACGCGCAAAACTGGGGTATCGTAGAAATCACCTTTTAAAGACGCACATTTCTGCCCCCCAAAAATGGGCATTTCAAATGAGAAATGAGTCCAATGAACAAAATAGGGTGAATAAGTATGTATTTCAGGGGTGAGTTAGCAGGTTATTGGGGAAGTAAGTCCTGATATTTTTGGAGGTTGCAGGGCCACTACACCATTCAAAATAGGCAGGCTTTAGCATATGCAGTTAGGCCCCGTAGGATGATTTTAGCTAAAAAGTGCCCCAAACACTCACACGGGCTTGTATCTGGGAAGGGAAAATATGGGAAACATGACTTAGACAGCAAATGATACACTGTTTGCCATGTTTACAAATTTTTATGCACAGTGGTTTACAGCATGAAGCGAATGCATGTGAATATACAAAGGTGCATTGCATTAAACAAGTCCACTGAGTGTCCCAAAATGGCCGGCCTGCCTGCTTTCATCCATCAATTGTTCTAAATTTTTCATTACCCAATGAGCTGAGGTGGAGTCTTAGCCAGTGGTACCATCAGGGAGGTGTGTAAAGCACTTTAGGCTAGACAGCCAATCAGCTGCCAGCTTCCATCTTTCAATCAAATACAGCAGCCAATCAGAAAGCTGCCCATTGATCAGCAGGCCCTTTATGACATCACAGAAAGACCCTCAGAACTATCTGTGCATGTCTAATGGCTGGCTGTCAGTTGGGTGGGTGGGTGGCAGAGGGAGGGGATGTCTGTCTCGTTTCTCCCTAAAATTGCGGTTTTTCTGCGTTTACGGGAAAAGTTGAGGTCCGACGCGCAAAAGTGGGGTATCGTAGAAATCACCTTTTAAAGACGCACATTTCTGGCCCCCCAAAAATGGGCATTTCAAATGAGAAATGAGTCCAATGAACAAAATAGGGTGAATAAGTATGTATTTCAGGCGTGAGTTAGCAGGTTATTGGGGAAGTAAGTCCTGATATTTTTGGAGCTTGCAGGGGCCACTACACCATTCAAAATAGGCAGGCTTTAGCATATGCAGTTAGGGCCCCGTAGGTTGATTTTAGCTAAAAAGTGCCCCAAACACTCAAACGGGCTTGTATCTGGGAAGGGAAAATATGGGAAACATGACTTAGACAGCAAATGATACACTGTATGCCATGTTTCCAAATTTTTATGCACAGTGGTCACAGCATGAAGCGAATGCATGTGAATATACAAAAGGTGCATTGCATTAAACAAGTCCAATGAGCGTCCCAAAATGGCCGGCCTGCCTGCTTTCATCCATCAATTGTTCTAAATTTTTCATTACCCAATGAGCTGAGGTGGAGTCTTAGCCAGTGGTACCATCAGGGAGGTGTGTAAAGCACTTTAGGCTAGACAGCCAATCAGCTGCCAGCTTCCATCTGTCAATCAAATACAGCAGCCAATCAGAAAGCTTCCCATTGATCAGCAGGCCCTTTATGACATCACAGAAAGACCCTCAGAACTATCTGTGCATGTCTAATGGCTGGCTGTCAGTTGGGCGGGTGGGTGGCAGAGGGAGGCGATGTCTGTCTCGTTTCTCCCTAAAATTGCGGTTTTTCTGAGTTTACGGGAAAAGTTGAGGTCCGACGCGCAAAAGTGGGGTATCGTAGAAATCACCTTTTAAAGACGCACATTTCTGGCCCCCCCAAAAATGGGCATTTCAAATGAGAAATGAGTCCAATGAACAAAATAGGGTGAATAAGTATGTATTTCAGGGGTGAGTTAGCAGGTTATTGGGGAAGTAAGTTCTGATATTTTTGGAGGTTGCAGGGGTCACTACACCATTCAAAATAGGCAGGCTTTAGCATATGCAGTTAGGCCCCCTAGGTTGATTTTAGCTAAAAAGTGCCCCAAACACTGAAACGGGCTTGTATCTGGGAAGGGAAAATATGGGAAACATGACCTAGACAGCAAATGATACACTGTATGCCATGTTTCCAAATTTTTTATGCACAGTGGTTACAGCATGAAGCGAATGCATGTGAATATACAAAGGTGCATTGCATTAAACAAGTCCAATGAGCGTCCCAAAATGGCCGGCCTGCCTGCTTTCATCCATCAATTGTTCTAAATTTTTCATTACCCAATGAGCTGAGGTGGAGTCTTAGCCAGTGGTACCATCAGGGAGGTGTGTAAAGCACTTTAGGCTAGACAGCCAATCAGCTGCCAGCTTCCATCTGTCAAGCAAATACAGCAGCCAATCAGAAAGCTGCCCATTGATCAGCAGGCCCTTTATGACATCACAAACAGACCCTCAGAACTATCTGTGCATGTCTAATGGGTGGCTGTCAGTTGGGCGGGTGGGTGGCAGAGGGAGGGGATGTCTGTCTCGTTTCTCCTGAAAATTGCGCTTTTTCTGCGTTTACGGGAAAAGTTGAGGTCCGACGCGCAAAAGTGGGGTATCGTAGAAATCACCTTTTAAAGACGCACATTTCTGCCCCCCCCCCCAAAAAATGGGCATTTCAAATGAGAAATGAGTCCAATGAACAAAATAGGGTGAATAAGTATGTATTTCAGGGGTGAGTTAGCAGGTTATTGGGGAAGTAAGTCCTGATATTTTTGGAGGTTGCAGGGGCCACTACACCATTCAAAATAGGCAGGCTTTAGCATATGCAGTTAGGCCCTGTAGGATGATGTTAGCTAAAAAGTGCCCCAAACACTCAAACGGGCTTGTATCTGGGAAGGGAAAATATGGGAAACATGACTTAGACAGCAAATGATACACTGTTTGCCATGTTTCCAAATTTTTATGCACAGTGGTTACAGCATGAAGCGAATGCATGTGAATATACAAAGGTGCATTGCATTAAACATGTCCACTGAGTGTCCCAAAATGGCCGGCCTGCCTGCTTTCATCCATCAATTGTTCTAAATTTTTCGTTACCCAATGAGCTGAGGTGGAGTCTTAGCCAGTGGTACCATCAGGGAGGTGTGTAAAGCACTTTAGGCTAGACAGCCAATCAGCTGCCAGCTTCCATCTGTCAATCAAATACAGCAGCCAATCAGAAAGCTGCCCATTGATCAGCAGGCCCTTTATGACATCACAGAAAGACCCTCAGAACTATCTGTGCATGTCTAATGGCTGGCTGTCAGTTGGGTGGGTGGGTGGCAGAGGGAGGGGATGTCTGTCTCGTTTCTCCTGAAAATTGCGCTTTTTCTGCGTTTACGGGAAAAGTTGAGGTCCGACGCGCAAAACTGGGGTATTGTAGAAATCACCTTTTAAAGACGCACATTTCTGCCCCCCCAAAAATGGGCATTTCAAATGAGAAATGAGTCTAATGAACAAAATAGGGTGAATAAGTATGTATTTCAGGGGTGAGTTAGCAGGTTATTGGGGAAGTAAGTCCTGATATTTTTGGAGGTTGCAGGGCCACTACACCATTCAAAATAGGCAGGCTTAAGCATATGCAGTTAGGCCCCGTAGGATGATTTTAGCTAAAAAGTGCCCCAAACACTCAAACGGGCTTGTATCTGGGAAGGGAAAATATGGGAAACATGACTTAGACAGCAAATGATACACTGTTTGCCATGTTTCCAAATTTTTATGCACAGTGGTTACAGCATGAAGCGAATGCATGTGAATATACAAAGGTGCATTGCATTAAACAAGTCCACTGAGTGTCCCAAAATGGCCGGCCTGCCTGCTTTCATCCATCAATTGTTCTAAATTTTTCATTACCCAATGAGCTGAGGTGGAGTCTTAGCCAGTGGTACCATCAGGGAGGTGTGTAAAGCACTTTAGGCTAGACAGCCAATCAGCTGCCAGCTTCCATCTGTCAATCAAATACAGCAGCTAATCAGAAAGCTGCCCATTGATCAGCAGGCCCTTTATGACATCACAGAAAGACCCTCAGAACTATCTGTGCATGTCTAATGGCTGGCTGTCAGTTGGGCGGGTGGGTGGCAGAGGGAGGGGATGTCTGTCTCGTTTCTCCCTAAAATTGCGGTTTTTCTAAGTTTACGGGAAAAGTTGAGATCCGACGCGCAAAAGTGGGGTATCGTAGAAATCACCTTTTAAAGACGCACATTTCTGGCCCCCCCAAAAATGGGCATTATAAATGAGAAATGAGTCCAATGAACAAAATAGGGTGAATAAGTATGTATTTCAGGGGTGAGTTAGCAGGTTATTGGGGAAGTAAGTTCTGATATTTTTGGAGGTTGCAGGGGTCACTACACCATTCAAAATAGGCAGGCTTTAGCATATGCAGTTAGGCCCCGTAGGTTGATATTAGCTAAAAAGTGCCCCAAACACTGAAACGGGCTTGTATCTGGGAAGGGAAAATATGGGAAACATGACTTAGACAGCAAATGATACACTGTTTGCCATGTTTACAAATTTTTATGCACAGTGGTTACAGCATGAAGCGAATGCATGTGAATATACAAAGGTGCATTGCATTAAACAAGTCCACTGAGTGTCCCAAAATGGCCGGCCTGCCTGCTTTCATCCATCAATTGTTCTAAATTTTTCATTACCCAATGAGCTGAGGTGGAGTCTTAGCCAGTGGTACCATCAGGGAGGTGTGTTAAGCACTTTAGGCTAGACAGCCAATCAGCTGCCAGCTTCCATCTGTCAATCAAATACAGCAGCCAATCAGAAAGCTGCCCATTGATCAGCAGGCCCTTTATGACATCACAGAAAGACCCTCAGAACTATCTGTGCATGTCTAATGCCTGGCTGTCAGTTGGGCGGGTGGGTGGCAGAGGGAGGGGATGTCTGTCTCGTTTCTCCCTAAAATTGCGGTTTTTCTGCGTTTACGGGAAAAGTTGAGATCCGACGCGCAAAAGTGGGGTATCGTAGAAATCACCTTTTAAAGACGCACATTTCTGGCCCCCCAAAAATGGGCATTTCAAATGAGAAATGAGTCCAATGAACAAAATAGGATGAATAAGTATGTATTTCAGGGGTGAGTTTGCAGGTTATTGGGGAAGTAAGTCCTGATATTTTTGGAGGTTGCAGGGGCCACTACACCATTCAAAATAGGCAGGCTTTAGCATATGCAGTTAGGCCCTGTAGGATGATTTTAGCTAAAAAGTGCCCCAAACACTCAAACGGGCTTGCATCTGGGAAGGGAAAATATGGGAAACATGACTTAGACACCAAAAGATACACTAAATGCCATGTTTCCAAATTTTTATGCACAGTGGTTACAGCATGAAGCGAATGCATGTGAATATACAAAGGTGCATTGTATTAAACAAGTCCAATGAGCGTCCCAAAATGGCCGGCCTGCCTGCTTTCATCCATCAATTGTTCTAAATTTTTCATTACCCAATGAGCTGAGGTGGAGTCTTAGCCAGTGGTACCATCAGGGAGGTGTGTAATGCACTTTAGGCTAGACAGCCAATCAGCTGCCAGCTTCCATCTGTCAATCAAATACAGCAGCCAATCAGAAAGCTGCCCATTGATCAGCAGGCCCTTTATGACATCACAGACAGACCCTCAGAACTATCTGTGCATGTCTAATGGCTGGCTGTCAGTTGGGTGGGTGGGTGGCAGAGGGAGGGGATGTCTGTCTCGTTTCTCCTGAAAATTTCGCTTTTTCTGCGTTTACGGGAAAAGTTGAGGTCCGACGCGCAAAAGTGGGGTATCGTAGAAATCACCTTTTAAAGACGCACATTTCTGGCCCCCCAAAAATGGGCATTTCAAATGAGAAATGAGTCCAATGAACAAAATAGAATGAATAAGTATGTATTTCAGGGGTGAGTTAGCAGGTTATTGGGGAAGTAAGTCCTGATATTTTTGGAGGTTGCAGGGGCTACTACACTATTCAAAATAGGCAGGCTTTAGCATATGCAGTTAGGCCCCGTAGGATGATTTTAGCTAAAAAGTGCCCCAAACACTCAAACGGGCTTGTATCTGGGAAGGGAAAATATGGGAAACATGACTTAGACAGCAAATGATACACTGTTTGCCATGTTTCCAAATTTTTATGCACAGTGGTTACAGCATGAAGCGAATGCATGTGAATATACAAAGGTGCATTGCATTAAACAAGTCCACTGAGTGTCCCAAAATGGCCGGCCTGCCTGCTTTCATCCATCAATTGTTCTAAATTTTTCATTACCCAATGAGCTGAGGTGGAGTCTTAGCCAGTGGTACCATCAGGGAGGTGTGTAAAGCACTTTAGGCTAGACAGCCAATCAGCTGCCAGCTTCCATCTGTCAATCAAATACAGCAGCCAATCAGAAAGCTGCCCATTGATCAGCAGGCCCTTTATGACATCACATAAAGACCCTCAGAACTATCTGTGCATGTCTAATGGCTGGCTGTCAGTTGGGCGGGTGGGTGGCAGAGGGAGGGGATGTCTGTCTCATTTCTCCTGAAAATTGCGCTTTTTCTGCGTTTACGGGAAAAGTTGAGGTCCGACGCGCAAAAGTGGGGTATCGTAGAAATCACCTTTTAAAGACGCACATTTCTGGCCCCCCAAAAATGGGCATTTCAAATAAGAAATGAGTCCAATGTACAAAATAGGGTGAATAAGTATGTATTTCAGGGGTGAGTTAGCAGGTTATTGGGGAAGTAAGTCCTGATATTTTTTGGAGGTTGCAGGGGCCACTACACCATTCAAAATAGGCAGGTTTTAGCATATGCAGTTAGGCCCCGTAGGATGATTTTAGCTAAAAAGTGCCCCAAACACTCAAACGGGCTTGTATCTGGGAAGGGAAAATATGGGAAACATGACTTAGACACCAAATGATACACTATATGCCATGTTTCCAAATTTTTATGCACAGTGGTTACAGCATGAAGCGAATGCATGTGAATATACAAAGGTGCATTGCATTAAACAAGTCCACTGAGTGTCCCAAAATGGCCGGCCTGCCTGCTTTCATCCATCAATTGTTCTAAATTTTTCATTACCCAATGAGCTGAGGTGGAGTCTTAGCCAGTGGTACCATCAGGGAGGTGTGTAAAGCACTTTAGGCTAGACAGCCAATCAGCTGCCAGCTTCCATCTGTCAATCAAATACAGCAGCCAATCAGAAAGCTGCCCATTGATCAGCAGGCCCTTTATGACATCACAGACAGACCCTCAGAACTATCTGTGCATGTCTAATGGCTGGCTGTCAGTTGGGTGGGTGGGTGGCAGAGGGAGGGGATGTCTGTCTCGTTTCTCCCTAAAATTGTGGTTTTTCTGCGTTTACGGGAAAAGTTGAGATCCGACGCGCAAAAGTGTGGTATCGTAGAAATCACCTTTTAAAGACGCACATTTCTGGCCCCCCAAAAATGGGCATTTCAAATGAGAAATGAGTCCAATGAACAAAATAGGATGAATAAGTATGTATTTCAGGAGTGAGTTTGCAGGTTATTGGGGAAGTAAGTCCTGATATTTTTGGAGGTTGCAGGGGCCACTACACCATTCAAAATAGGCAGGCTTTAGCATATGCAGTTAGGCCCTGTAGGATGATTTTAGCTAAAAAGTGCCCCAAACACTCAAACGGGCTTGCATCTGGGAAGGGAAAATATGGGAAACATGACTTAGACACCAAAAGATACACTAAATGCCATGTTTCCAAATTTTTATGCACAGTGGTTACAGCATGAAGCGAATGCATGTGAATATACAAAGGTGCATTGTATAAAACAAGTCCAATGAGCGTCCCAAAATGGCCAGCCTGCCTGCTTTCATCCATCAATTGTTCTAAATTTTTCATTACCCAATGAGCTGAGGTGGAGTCTTAGCCAGTGGTACCATCAGGGAGGTGTGTAATGCACTTTAGGCTAGACAGCCAATCAGCTGCCAGCTTCCATCTGTCAATCAAATACAGCAGCCAATCAGAAAGCTGCCCATTGATCAGCAGGCCCTTTATGACATCACAGACAGACCCTCAGAACTATCTGTGCATGTCTAATGGCTGGCTGTCAGTTGGGTGGGTGGGTGGCAGAGGGAGGGGATGTCTGTCTCGTTTCTCCTGAAAATTGCGTTTTCTGCGTTTACGGGAAAAGTTGAGGTCCGACGCGCAAAAGTGGGGTATCGTAGAAATCACCTTTTAAAGACGCACATTTCTGGCCCCCCAAAAATGGGCATTTCAAATGAGAAATGAGTCCAATGAACAAAATAGAATGAATAAGTATGTATTTCAGGGGTGAGTTAGCAGGTTATTGGGGAAGTAAGTCCTGATATTTTTGGAGGTTGCAGGGGCTACTACACTATTCAAAATAGGCAGGCTTTAGCATATGCAGTTAGGCCCCGTAGGATGATTTTAGCTAAAAAGTGCCCCAAACACTCAAACAGGCTTGTATATGGGAAGGGAAAATATGGGAAACATGACTTAGACAGCAAATGATACACTGTTTGCCATGTTTCCAAATTTTTATGCACAGTGGTTACAGCATGAAGCGAATGCATGTGAATATACAAAGGTGCATTGCATTAAACAAGTCCACTGAGTGTCCCAAAATGGCCGGCCTGCCTGCTTTCATCCATCAATTGTTCTAAATTTTTCATTACCCAATGAGCTGAGGTGGAGTCTTAGCCAGTGGTACCATCAGGGAGGTGTGTAAAGCACTTTAGGCTAGACAGCCAATCAGCTGCCAGCTTCCATCTGTCAATCAAATACAGCAGCCAATCAGAAAGCTGCCTATTGATCAGCAGGCCCTTTATGACATCACATAAAGACCCTCAGAACTATCTGTGCATGTCTAATGGCTGGCTGTCAGTTGGGCGGGTGGGTGGCAGAGGGAGGGGATGTCTGTCTCGTTTCTCCTGAAAATTGCGCTTTTTCTGCGTTTACGGGAAAAGTTGAGGTCCGACGCGCAAAAGTGGGGTATCGTAGAAATCACCTTTTAAAGACGCACATTTCTGGCCCCCCAAAAATGAGCATTTCAAATAAGAAATGAGTCCAATGTACAAAATAGGGTGAATAAGTATGTATTTCAGGGGTGAGTTAGCAGGTTATTGGGGAAGTAAGTCCTGATATTTTTTGGAGGTTGCAGGGGCCACTACACCATTCAAAATAGGCAGGTTTTAGCATATGCAGTTAGGCCCCGTAGGATGATTTTAGCTAAAAAGTGCCCCAAACACTCAAACGGGCTTGTATCTGGGAAGGGAAAATATGGGAAACATGACTTAGACACCAAATGATACACTATATGCCATGTTTCCAAATTTTTATGCACAGTGGTTACAGCATGAAGCGAATGCATGTGAATATACAAAGGTGCATTGCATTAAACAAGTCCACTGAGTGTCCCAAAATGGCCGGCCTGCCTGCTTTCATCCATCAATTGTTCTAAATTTTTCATTACCCAATGAGCTGAGGTGGAGTCTTAGCCAGTGGTACCATCAGGGAGGTGTGTAAAGCACTTTAGGCTAGACAGCCAATCAGCTGCCAGCTTCCATCTGTCAATCAAATACAGCAGCCAATCAGAAAGCTGCCCATTGATCAGCAGGCCCTTTATGACATCACAGACAGACCCTCAGAACTATCTGTGCATGTCTAATGGCTGTCTGTCAGTTGGGTGGGTGGGTGGCAGAGGGAGGGGATGTCTGTCTCGTTTCTCCCTAAAATTGTGGTTTTTCTGCGTTTACGGGAAAAGTTGAGATCCGACGCGCAAAAGTGTGGTATCGTAGAAATCACCTTTTAAAGACGCACATTTCTGGCCCCCCAAAAATGGGCATTTCAAATGAGAAATGAGTCCAATGAACAAAATAGGATGAATAAGTATGTATTTCAGGAGTGAGTTTGCAGGTTATTGGGGAAGTAAGTCCTGATATTTTTGGAGGTTGCAGGGGCCACTACACCATTCAAAATAGGCAGGCTTTAGCATATGCAGTTAGGCCCTGTAGGATGATTTTAGCTAAAAAGTGCCCCAAACACTCAAACGGGCTTGCATCTGGGAAGGGAAAATATGGGAAACATGACTTAGACACCAAAAGATACACTAAATGCCATGTTTCCAAATTTTTATGCACAGTGGTTACAGCATGAAGCGAATGCATGTGAATATACAAAGGTGCATTGTATTAAACAAGTCCAATGAGCGTCCCAAAATGGCCAGCCTGCCTGCTTTCATCCATCAATTGTTCTAAATTTTTCATTACCCAATGAGCTGAGGTGGAGTCTTAGCCAGTGGTACCATCAGGGAGGTGTGTAATGCACTTTAGGCTAGACAGCCAATCAGCTGCCAGCTTCCATCTGTCAATCAAATACAGCAGCCAATCAGAAAGCTGCCCATTGATCAGCAGGCCCTTTATGACATCACAGACAGACCCTCAGAACTATCTGTGCATGTCTAATGGCTGGCTGTCAGTTGGGTGGGTGGGTGGCAGAGGGAGGGGATGTCTGTCTCGTTTCTCCTGAAAATTTCGCTTTTTCTGCGTTTACGGGAAAAGTTGAGGTCTGACGCGCAAAAGTGGGGTATCGTAGAAATCACCTTTTAAAGACGCACATTTCTGGCCCCCCAAAAATGGGCATTTCAAATGAGAAATGAGTCCAATGAACAAAATAGAATGAATAAGTATGTATTTCAGGGGTGAGTTAGCAGGTTATTGGGGAAGTAAGTCCTGATATTTTTGGAGGTTGCAGGGGCTACTACACTATTCAAAATAGGCAGGCTTTAGCATATGCAGTTAGGCCCCGTAGGATGATTTTAGCTAAAAAGTGCCCCAAACACTCAAACAGGCTTGTATATGGGAAGGGAAAATATGGGAAACATGACTTAGACAGCAAATGATACACTATATGCCATGTTTCCAAATTTTTATGCACAGTGGTTACAGCATGAAGCGAATGCATGTGAATATACAAAGGTGCATTGCATTAAACAAGTCCACTGAGTGTCCCAAAATGGCCGGCCTGCCTGCTTTCATCCATCAATTGTTCTAAATTTTTCATTACCCAATGAGCTGAGGTGGAGTCTTAGCCAGTGGTACCATCAGGGAGGTGTGTAAAGCACTTTAGGCTAGACAGCCAATCAGCTGCCAGCTTCCATCTGTCAATCAAATACAGCAGCCAATCAGAAAGCTGCCCATTGATCAGCAGGCCCTTTATGACATCACAGACAGACCCTCAGAACTATCTGTGCATGTCTAATGGCTGGCTGTCAGTTGGGTGGGTGGGTGGCAGAGGGAGGGGATGTCTGTCTCGTTTCTCCTGAAAATTGCGCTTTTTCTGCGTTTACGGGAAAAGTTGAGGTCCGACGCGCAAAAGTAGGGTATCGTAGAAATCACCTTTTAAAGACGCACATTTCTGGCCCACCAAAAATGGGCATTTCAAATGAGAAATGAGTCCAATGAACAAAATAGGATGAATAAGTATGTATTTCAGGGGTGAGTTAGCAGGTTATTGGGGAAGTAAGTCCTGATATTTTTGGAGGTTGCAGGGGCCACTACACCATTCAAAATAGGCAGGCTTTAGCATATGCAGTTAGGCCTCGTAGGATGATTTTAGCTAAAAAGTGCCCCAATCACTCAAACAGGCTTGTATCTGGGAAGGGAAAATATGGGAAACTTGACTTAGACAGCAAATGATACACTGTTTGCCATGTTTCCAAATTTTTATGCACAGTGGTTACAGCATGAAGCGAATGCATGTGAATATACAAAGGTGCATTGCATTAAACAAGTCCACTGAGTGTCCCAAAATGGCCGGCCTGCCTGCTTTCATCCATCAATTGTTCTAAATTTTTCATTACCCAATGAGCTGAGGTGGAGTCTTAGCCAGTGGTACCATCAGGGAGGTGTGTAAAGCACTTTAGGCTAGACAGCCAATCAGCTGCCAGCTTCCATCTGTCACTCAAATACAGCAGCCAATCAGAAAGCTGCCCATTGATCAGCAGGCCCTTTATGACATCACAAACAGACCCTCAGAACTATCTGTGCATGTCTAATGGCTGGCTGTCAGTTGGGCGGGTGGGTGGCAGAGGGAGGGGATGTCTGTCTCGTTTCTCCTGAAAATTGCGCTTTTTCTGCGTTTACGGGAAAAGTTGAGGTCCGACGCGCAAAAGTGGGGTATCGTAGAAATCACCTTTTAAAGACGCACATTTCTGGCCCCCCAAAAATGGGCATTTCAAATAAGAAATGAGTCCAATGTACAAAATAGGGTGAATAAGTATGTATTTCAGGGGTGAGTTAGCAGGTTATTGGGGAAGTAAGTCCTGATATTTTTTGGAGGTTGCAGGGGCCACTACACCATTCAAAATAGGCAGGTTTTAGCATATGCAGTTAGGCCCCGTAGGATGATTTTAGCTAAAAAGTGCCCCAAACACTCAAACGGGCTTGTATCTGGGAAGGGAAAATATGGGAAACATGACTTAGACACCAAATGATACACTATATGCCATGTTTCCAAATTTTTATGCACAGTGGTTACAGCATGAAGCGAATGCATGTGAATATACAAAGGTGCATTGCATTAAACAAGTCCACTGAGTGTCCCAAAATGGCCGGCCTGCCTGCTTTCATCCATCAATTGTTCTAAATTTTTCATTACCCAATGAGCTGAGGTGGAGTCTTAGCCAGTGGTACCATCAGGGAGGTGTGTAAAGCACTTTAGGCTAGACAGCCAATCAGCTGCCAGCTTCCATCTGTCAATCAAATACAGCAGCCAATCAGAAAGCTGCCCATTGATCAGCAGGCCCTTTATGACATCACAGACAGACCCTCAGAACTATCTGTGCATGTCTAATTGCTGGCTGTCAGTTGGGCGGGTGGGTGGCATAGGGGGGGATGTCTGTCTCGTTTCTCCTGAAAATTGCAGTTTTTCTGCGTTTACGGGAAAAGTTGAGGTCCGACGCGCAAAAGTGGGGTATCGTAGAAATCACCTTTTAAAGTCGCACATTTCCGGCCCCCCAAAAATGGGCATTTCAAATGAGAAATGAGTCCAATGAACAAAATAGTGTGAATAAGTATGTATTTCAGGGGTGATTTAGCAGATTATTGGGGAAGTTAGCCCTGATATTTTTGGAGGTTGCAGGGGCCACTACACCATTTAAAATAGGCAGGTTTTAGCATATGCAGTTAGGCCCTGCAGGATGATTTTAGCTAAAAAGTGCCCCAAACACTCAAATGGGCTTGTATCTGGGAAGGGAAAAAATGGGAAACATGACTTAGACACCAAATGATACACTGTTTGCCATGTTTCCAAATTTTTATGCACAGCGGTTACAGCATGAAGCGAATGCATGTGAATATACAAAGGTGCATTGCATTAAACAAGTCCAATGAGCGTCCCAAAATGGCCGGCCTGCCTGCTTTCATCCATCAATTGTTCTAAATTTTTCATTTCCCAACGAGCTGAGGTGGAGTCTTAGCCAGTGGTACCATCAGGGAGGTGTGTAAAGCACTTTAGGCTAGACTGCCAATCAGCTGCCAGCTTCTATCTGTCAATCAAATACAGCAGCCAATCAGAAAGCTGCCCCTTAATCAGCAGGCCCTTTATGACATCACAGAAAAACCCTCAGAACTATCTGTGCATGTCTAATGGCTGGCTGTCAGTTGGGCGGGTGGGTGGCAGAGGGAGGGGATGTCTGTCTCGTTTCTCCTGAAAATTGCGCTTTTTCTGCGTTTACGGGAAAAGTTGAGGTCCGACGCGCAAAAGTGGGGTATCGTAGAAATCACATTTTAAAGACGCACATTTCTGGCTCCCCAAAAATGGGCATTTCAAATGAGAAATGAGTCCAATGAACAAAATAGGGTGAATAAGTATGTATTTCAGGGGTGAGTTAGCAGATTATTGGGGAAGTAAGTCCTGATATTTTTGGAGGTTGCAGGGGCCATAACACCATTCAAAAAAGGCAGGTTTTAGCATATGCAGTTAGGCCCCGTAGGATGATTTTAGCTAAAAAGTGCCCCAAACACTCAAACGGGCTTGTATCTGGGAAGGGAAAATATGGGAAACATGACTTAGACACCAAATGATACACTGTTTGCCATGTTTCCAAATTTTTATGCACAGCGGTTACAGCATGAAGCGAATGCATGTGAATATACAAAGGTGCATTGCATTAAACAAGTCCAATGAGCGTCCCAAAATGGCCGGCCTGCCTGCTTTCATAGATCAATTGTTCTAAATTTTTCATTACCCAATGAGCTGAGGTGGAGTCTTAGCCAGTGGTACCATCAGGGAGGTGTGTAAAGCACTTTAGGCTAGACAGCCAATCAGCTGCCAGCTTCCATCTGTCACTCAAATACAGCAGCCAATCAGAAAGCTGCCCATTGATCAGCAGGCCCTTTATGACATCACAAACAGACCCTCAGAACTATCTGTGCATGTCTAATGGCTGGCTGTCAGTTGGGCGGGTGGGTGGCAGAGGGAGGGGATGTCTGTCTCGTTTCTCCTGAAAATTGCGCTTTTTCTGCGTTTACGGGAAAAGTTGAGGTCCGACGCGCAAAAGTGGGGTATCGTAGAAATCACATTTTAAAGACGCACATTTCTGGCCCCCCAAAAATGGGAATTTCAAATGAGAAATGAGTCCAATGAACAAAATAGGGTGAATAAGTATGTATTTCAGGGGTGAGTTAGCAGATTATTGGGGAAGTAAGTCCTGATATTTTTGGAGGTTGCAGGGGCCACTACACCATTCAAAATAGGCAGGTTTTAGCATATGCAGTTAGGCCCCGTAGGATGATTTTAGCTAAAAAGTGCCCCAAACACTCAAACGGGCTTGTATCTGGGAAGGAAAAATATGGGAAACATGACTTAGACAGAAAATGATACACTGTATGCCATGTTTCCAAATTTTTATGCACAGTGGTTACAGCACGAAGCGAATGCATGTGAATATACAAAGGTGCATTGCATTAAACAAGTCCAATGAGCGTCCCAAAATAGCCGGCCTGCCTGCTTTCATCCATCAATTGTTCTAAATTTTTCATTACCCAATGAGCTGAGGTGGAGTCTTAGCCAGTGGTACCATCAGGGAGGTGTGTAAAGCACTTTAGGCTAGACAGCCAATCAGCTGCCAGCTTCCATCTGTCAATCAAATACAGCAGCCAATCAGAAAGCTGCCCATTGATCAGCAGGCCCTTTATGACATCACAAACAGACCCTCAGAACTATCTGTGCATGTCTAATGGCTGGCTGTCAGTTGGGCGGGTGGGTGGACGAGGGAGGGGATGTCTGTCTCGTTTCTCCTGAAATTTGCGGTTTTTCTGCGTTTACGGGAAAAGTTGAGGTCCGACGCGCAAAAGTGGGGTATCGTAGAAATCACATTTTAAAGACGCACATTTCTGGCCCCCCAAAAATGGGCATTTCAAATGAGAAATGAGTCCAATGAACAAAATAGGGTGAATAAGTATGTATTTCAGGGGTGAGTTAGCAGGTTATTGGGGAAGTAAGTCCTGATATTTTTGGAGGTTGCAGGGGCCACTACACCATTCAAAATAGGCAGGCTTTAGCATATGCAGTTAGGCCTCGTAGGATGATTTTAGCTAAAAAGTGCCCCAATCACTCAAACGGGCTTGTATCTGGGAAGGGAAAATATGGGAAACATGACTTAGACAGCAAATGATACACTGTTTGCCATGTTTCCAAATTTTTATGCACAGTGGTTACAGCATGAAGCGAATGCATGTGAATATACAAAGGTGCATTGCATTAAACAAGTCCACTGAGTGTCCCAAAATGGCCGGCCTGCCTGCTTTCATCCATCAATTGTTCTAAATTTTTCATTACCCAATGAGCTGAGGTGGAGTCTTAGCCAGTGGTACCATCAGGGAGGTGTGTAAAGCACTTTAGGCTAGACAGCCAATCAGCTGCCAGCTTCCATCTGTCAATCAAATACAGCAGCCAATCAGAAAGCTGCCCATTGATCAGCAGGCCCTTTATGACATCACAGAAAGACTCTCAGAACTATCTGTGCATGTCTAATGGCTGGCTGTCAGTTGGGTGGGTGGGTGGCAGAGGGAGGGGATGTCTGTCTCGTTTCTCCTGAAAATTGCGCTTTTTCTGCGTTTACGGGAAAAGTTGAGATCCGACGCGCAAAAGTGGGGTATCGTAGAAATCACCTTTTAAAGATGCACATTTCTGCCCCCCCAAAAATGGGCATTTCAAATGAGAAATGAGTCCAATGAACAAAATAGGGTGAATAAGTATGTATTTCAGGGGTGAGTTAGCAGGTTATTGGGGAAGTAAGTCCTGATATTTTTGGAGGTTGCAGGGGCCACTACACCATTCAAAATAGGCGGGCTTTAGCATATGCAGTAAGGCCCCGTAGGTTGATTTTAGCTAAAAAGTGCCCCAAACACTCAAACGGGCTTGTATCTGGGAAGGGAAAATATGGGAAACATGACTTAGACAGCAAATGATACACTGTATGCCATGTTTCCAAATTTTTATGCACAGTGGTTACAGCATGAAGCGAATGCATGTGAATATACAAAGGTGCATTGCATTAAACAAGTCCAATGAGCGTCCCAAAATGGCCAGCCTGCCTGCTTTCATCCATCAATTGTTCTAAATTTTTCATTACCCAATGAGCTGAGGTGGAGTCTTAGCCAGTGGTACCATCAGGGAGGTGTGTAAAGCACTTTAGGCTAGACAGCCAATCAGCTGCCAGCTTCCATCTGTCAATCAAATACAGCAGCCAATCAGAAAGCTGCCCATTGATCAGCAGGCCCTTTATGACATCACAAACAGACCCTCAGAACTATCTGTGCATGTCTAATGGCTGGCTGTCAGTTGGGCGGGTGGGTGGCAGAGGGAGGGGATGTCTGTCTCGTTTCTCCTGAAAATTGCGCTTTTTCTGCGTTTACGGGAAAAGTTGAGATCCGACGCGCAAAAGTGGGGTATCGTAGAAATCACCTTTTAAAGATGCACATTTCTGCCCCCCCAAAAATGGGCATTTCAAATGAGAAATGAGTCCAATGAACAAAATAGGGTGAATAAGTATGTATTTCAGGGGTGAGTTAGCAGGTTATTGGGGAAGTAAGTCCTGATATTTTTGGAGGTTGCAGGGGCCACTACACCATTCAAAATAGGCGGGCTTTAGCATATGCAGTTAGGCCCCGTAGGTTGATTTTAGCTAAAAAGTGCCCCAAACACTCAAACGGGCTTGTATCTGGGAAGGGAAAATATGGGAAACATGACTTAGACAGCAAATGATACACTGTATGCCATGTTTCCAAATTTTTATGCACAGTGGTTACAGCATGAAGCGAATGCATGTGAATATACAAAGGTGCATTGCATTAAACAAGTCCAATGAGCGTCCCAAAATGGCCAGCCTGCCTGCTTTTATCCATCAATTGTTCTAAATTTTTCATTACCCAATGAGCTGAGGTGGAGTCTTAGCCAGTGGTACCATCAGGGAGGTGTGTAAAGCACTTTAGGCTAGACAGCCAATCAGCTGCCAGCTTCCATCTGTCACTCAAATACAGCAGCCAATCAGAAAGCTGCCCATTGATCAGCAGGCCCTTTATGACATCACAAACAGACCCTCAGAACTATCTGTGCATGTCTAATGGCTGGCTGTCAGTTGGGCGGGTGGGTGGCAGAGGGAGGGGATGTCTGTCTCGTTTCTCCTGAAAATTGCGCTTTTTCTGCGCTTACGGGAAAAGTTGAGGTCCGACGCGCAAAAGTGGGGTATCGTAGAAATCACATTTTAAAGATGCACATTTCTGCCCCCCCAAAAATGGGCATTTCAAATGAGAAATGAGTCCAATGAACAAAATAGGGTGAATAAGTATGTATTTCAGGGGTGAGTTAGCAGGTTATTGGGGAAGTAAGTCCTGATATTTTTCGAGGTTGCAGGGGCCACTACACCATTCAAAATAGGCAGGTTTTAGCATATGCAGTTAGGCCCTGTAGGATGATTTTAGCTAAAAAGTGCCCCAAACACTCAAACGGGCTTGTATCTGGGAAGGAAAAATATGGGAAACATGACTTAGACAGAAAATGATACACTGTATGCCATGTTTCCAAATTTTTATGCACAGTGGTTACAGCACGAAGCGAATGCATGTGAATATACAAAGGTGCATTGCATTAAACAAGTCCAATGAGCGTCCCAAAATGGCCGGCCTGCCTGCTTTCATCCATCAATTGTTCTAAATTTTTCATTACCCAATGAGCTGAGGTGGAGTCTTAGCCAGTGGTACCATCAGGGAGGTGTGTAAAGCACTTTAGGCTAGACAGCCAATCAGCTGCCAGCTTCCATCTGTCAATCAAATACAGCAGCCAATCAGAAAGCTGCCCATTGATCAGCAGGCCCTTTATGACATCACAGAAAGACTCTCAGAACTATCTGTGCATGTCTAATGGCTGGCTGTCAGTTGGGTGGGTGGGTGGCAGAGGGAGGGGATGTCTGTCTCGTTTCTCCTGAAAATTGCGCTTTTTCTGCGTTTACGGGAAAAGTTGAGATCCGACGCGCAAAAGTGGGGTATCGTAGAAATCACCTTTTAAAGATGCACATTTCTGCCTCCCCCAAAAATGGGCATTTCAAATGAGAAATGAGTCCAATGAACAAAATAGGGTGAATAAGTATGTATTTCAGGGGTGAGTTAGCAGGTTATTCGGGAAGTAAGTCCTGATATTTTTGGAGTTTGCAGTCGCCACTACACCATTCAAAATAGGCGGGCTTTAGCATATGCAGTTAGGCCCCGTAGGTTGATTTTAGCTAAAAAGTGCCCCAAACACTCAAACGGGCTTGTATCTGGGAAGGGAAAATATGGGAAACATGACTTAGACAGCAAATGATACACTGTATGCCATGTTTCCAAATTTTTATGCACAGTGGTTACAGCATGAAGCGAATGCATGTGAATATACAAAGGTGCATTGCATTAAACAAGTCCAATGAGCGTCCCAAAATGGCCAGCCTGCCTGCTTTCATCCATCAATTGTTCTAAATTTTTCATTACCCAATGAGCTGAGGTGGAGTCTTAGCCAGTGGTACCATCAGGGAGGTGTGTAAAGCACTTTAGGCTAGACAGCCAATCAGCTGCCAGCTTCCATCTGTCAATCAAATACAGCAGCCAATCAGAAAGCTGCCCATTGATCAGCAGGCCCTTTATGACATCACAAACAGACCCTCAGAACTATCTGTGCATGTCTAATGGCTGGCTGTCAGTTGGGCGGGTGTGTGGCAGAGGGAGGGGATGTCTGTCTCGTTTCTCCTGAAAATTGCGCTTTTTCTGCGTTTACGGGAAAAGTTGAGATCCGACGCGCAAAAGTGGGGTATCGTAGAAATCACCTTTTAAAGATGCACATTTCTGCCACCCCAAAAATGGGCATTTCAAATGAGAAATGAGTCCAATGAACAAAATAGGGTGAATAAGTATGTATTTCAGGGGTGAGTTAGCAGGTTATTGGGGAAGTAAGTCCTGATATTTTTGGAGGTTGCAGGGGCCACTACACCATTCAAAATAGGCGGGCTTTAGCATATGCAGTTAGGCCCCGTAGGTTGATTTTAGCTAAAAAGTGCCCCAAACACTCAAACGGGCTTGTATCTGGGAAGGGAAAATATGGGAAACATGACTTAGACAGCAAATGATACACTGTATGCCATGTTTCCAAATTTTTATGCACAGTGGTTACAGCATGAAGCGAATGCATGTGAATATACAAAGGTGCATTGCATTAAACAAGTCCAATGAGCGTCCCAAAATGGCCAGCCTGCCTGCTTTCATCCATCAATTGTTCTAAATTTTTCATTACCCAATGAGCTGAGGTGGAGTCTTAGCCAGTGGTACCATCAGGGAGGTGTGTAAAGCACTTTAGGCTAGACAGCCAATCAGCTGCCAGCTTCCATCTGTCAATCAAATACAGCAGCCAATCAGAAAGCTGCCCATTGATCAGCAGGCCCTTTATGACATCACAGACAGACCCTCAGAACTATCTGTGCATGTCTAATGGCTGGCTGTCAGTTGGGTGGGTGGCAGAGGGAGGGGATGTCTGTCTCGTTTCTCCTGAAAATTGCGCTTTTTCTGCGTTTACGGGAAAAGTTGAGGTCCGACGCGCAAAAGTGGGGTATCGTAGAAATCACATTTTAAAGACGCACATTTCTGGCCCCCCAAAAATGGGCATTTCAAATGAGAAATGAGTCCAATGAACAAAATAGGGTGAATAAGTATGTATTTCAGGGGTGAGTTAGCAGATTATTGGGGAAGTAAGTCCTGATATTTTTCGAGGTTGCAGGGGCCACTACACCATTCAAAATAGGCAGGTTTTAGCATATGCAGTTAGGCCCTGTAGGATGATTTTAGCTAAAAAGTGCACCAAACACTCAAACGGGCTTGTATCTGGGAAGGAAAAATATGGGAAACATGACTTAGACAGAAAATGATACACTGTATGCCATGTTTCCAAATTTTTATGCACAGTGGTTATAGCACGAAGCGAATGCATGTGAATATACAAAGGTGCATTGCATTAAACAAGTCCAATGAGCGTCCCAAAATGGCCGGCCTGCCTGCTTTCATCCATCAATTGTTCTAAATTTTTCATTACCCAATGAGCTGAGGTGGAGTCTTAGCCAGTGGTACCATCAGGGAGGTGTGTAAAGCACTTTAGGCTAGACAGCCAATCAGCTGCCAGCTTCCATCTGTCAATCAAATACAGCAGCCAATCAGAAAGCTGCCCATTGATCAGCAGGCCCTTTATGACATCACAGAAAGACTCTCAGAACTATCTGTGCATGTCTAATGGCTGGCTGTCAGTTGGGTGGGTGGGTGGCAGAGGGAGGGGATGTCTGTCTCGTTTCTCCTGAAAATTGCGCTTTTTCTGCGTTTACGGGAAAAGTTGAGATCCGACGCGCAAAAGTGGGGTATCGTAGAAATCACCTTTTAAAGATGCACATTTCTGCCCCCCCAAAAATGGGCATTTCAAATGAGAAATGAGTCCAATGAACAAAATAGGGTGAATAAGTATGTATTTCAGGGGTGAGTTAGCAGGTTATTGGGGAAGTAAGTCCTGATATTTTTGGAGTTTGCAGTCGCCACTACACCATTCAAAATAGGCGGGCTTTAGCATATGCAGTTAGGCCCCGTAGGTTGATTTTAGCTAAAAAGTGCCCCAAACACTCAAACGGGCTTGTATCTGGGAAGGGAAAATATGGGAAACATGACTTAGACAGCAAATGATACACTGTATGCCATGTTTCCAAATTTTTATGCACAGTGGTTACAGCATGAAGCGAATGCATGTGAATATACAAAGGTGCATTGCATTAAACAAGTCCAATGAGCGTCCCAAAATGGCCAGCCTGCCTGCTTTCATCCATCAATTGTTCTAAATTTTTCATTACCCAATGAGCTGAGGTGGAGTCTTAGCCAGTGGTACCATCAGGGAGGTGTGTAAAGCATTTTAGGCTAGACAGCCAATCAGCTGCCAGCTTCCATCTGTCAATCAAATACAGCAGCCAATCAGAAAGCTGCCCATTGATCAGCAGGCCCTTTATGACATCACAAACAGACCCTCAGAACTATCTGTGCATGTCTAATGGCTGGCTGTCAGTTGGGCGGGTGGGTGGCAGAGGGAGGGGATGTCTGTCTCGTTTCTCCTGAAAATTGCGCTTTTTCTGCGTTTACGGGAAAAGTTAAGGTCCGACGCGCAAAAGTGGGGTATCGTAGAAATCACATTTTAAAGACGCACATTTCTGGCCCCCCAAAAATGGGCATTTCAAATGAGAAATGAGTCCAATGAACAAAATAGGGTGAATAAGTATGTATTTCAGGGGTGAGTTAGCAGATTATTGGGGAAGTAAGTCCTGATATTTTTGGAGGTTGCAGGGGCCACTACACCATTAAAAAAAGGCAGGTTTTAGCATATGCAGTTAGGCCCCGTAGGATGATTTTAGCTAAAAAGTGCCCCAAACACTCAAACGGGCTTGTATCTGGAAAGGGAAAAAATGGGAAACATGACTTAGAAACCAAATGATACACTGTTTGCCATGTTTCCAAATTTTTATGCACAGCGGTTACAGCATGAAGCGAATGCATGTGAATATACAAAGGTGCATTGCATTAAACAAGTCCAATGAGCGTCCCAAAATGGCCGGCCTGCCTGCTTTCATCCATCAATTGTTCTAAATTTTTCATTACCCAATGAGCTGAGGTGGAGTCTTAGCCAGTGGTACCATCAGGGAGGTGTGTAAAGCACTTTAGGCTAGACAGCCAATCAGCTGCCAGCTTCCATCTGTCAATCAAATACAGCAGCCAATCAGAAAGCTGCCCATTGATCAGCAGGCCCTTTATGACATCACAAACAGACCCTCAGAACTATCTGTGCATGTCTAATGGCTGGCTGTCAGTTGGGTGGGTGGGTGGCAGAGGGAGGGGATGTCTGTCTCGTTTCTTCTGAAAATTGCGCTTTTTCTGCGTTTACGGGAAAAGTTGAGGTCCGACGCGCAAAAGTGGGGTATCGTAGAAATCACCTTTTAAAGACGCACATTTCTGGCCCCCCAAAAATGGGCATTTCAAATGAGAAATGAGTCCAATGAACAAAATAGGGTTAATAAGTATGTATTTCAGGGGTGAGTTAGCAGGTTATTGGGGAAGTAAGTCCTGATATTTTTGGAGGTTGCAGGGGCCACTACACCATTCAAAATAGGCAGGCTTTAGCATATGCAGTTAGGCCCCGTAGGATGATTTTAGCTAAAAAGTGCCCCAAACACTTAAACGGGCTTGTATCTGGGAAGGCAAAATATGAGAAACATGACTTAGACAGCAAATGATACACTGTTTGCCATGTTTCCAAATTTTTATGCACAGTGGTTACAGCATGAAGCGAATGCATGTGAATATACAAAGGTGCATTGCATTAAACAAGTCCACTGAGTGTCCCAAAATGGCTGGCCTGCCTGCTTTCATCCATCAATTGTTCTAAATGTTTCATTACCCAATGAGCTGAGGTGGACTCTTAGCCAGTGCTACCATCAGGGAGGTGTGTAAAGCACTTTAGGCTAGACAGCCAATCAGCTGCCAGCTTCCATCTGTCAATCAAATACAGCAACCAATCAGAAAGCTGCCCATTGATCAGCAGGCCCTTTATGACATCACAGACAGACCCTCAGAACTATCTGTGCATGTCTAATTGCTGGCTGTCAGTTGGGCGGGTGGGTGGCATAGGGGGGGGATGTCTGTCTCGTTTCTCCTGAAAATTGCAGTTTTTCTGCGTTTACGGGAAAAGTTGAGGTCCGACGCGCAAAAGTGGGGTATCGTAGAAATCACCTTTTAAAGTCGCACATTTCCGGCCCCCCAAAAATGGGCATTTCAAATGAGAAATGAGTCCAATGAACAAAATAGTGTGAATAAGTATGTATTTCAGGGGTGAGTTAGCAGATTATTGGGGAAGTAAGTCCTGATATTTTTGGAGGTTGCAGGGGCCACTGCACCATTCAAAAAAGGCAGGTTTTAGCATATGCAGTTAGGCCCCGTAGGATGATTTTAGCTAAAAAGTGCCCCAAACACTCAAACGGGCTTGTATCTGGGAAGGGAAAATATGGGAAACATGACTTAGACAGCAAATGATACACTGTTTGCCATGTTTCCAAATTTTTATGCACAGCGGTTACAGCATGAAGCGAATGCATGTGAATATACAAAGGTGCATTGCATTAAACAAGTCCAATGAGCGTCCCAAAATGGCCGGCCTGCATGCTTTCATCCATCAATTGTTCTAAATTTTTCATTTCCCAACGAGCTGAGGTGGAGTCTTAGCCAGTGGTACCATCAGGGAGGTGTGTAAAGCACTTTAGGCTAGACTGCCAATCAGCTGCCAGCTTCTATCTGTCAATCAAATACAGCAGCCAATCAGAAAGCTGCCCCTTAATCAGCAGGCCCTTTATGACATCACAGAAAAACCCTCAGAACTATCTGTGCATGTCTAATGGCTGGCTGTCAGTTGGGCGGGTGGGTGGCAGAGGGAGGGGATGTCTGTCTCGTTTCTCCTGAAAATTGCGCTTTTTCTGCGTTTACGGGAAAAGTTGAGGTCCGACGCGCAAAAGTGGGGTATCGTAGAAATCACATTTTAAAGACGCACATTTCTGGCCCCCCAAAAATGGGCATTTCAAATGAGAAATGAGTCCAATGAACAAAATAGGGTGAATAAGTATGTATTTCAGGGGTGAGTTAGCAGATTATTGGGGAAGTAAGTCCTGATATTTTTGGAGGTTGCAGGGGCCACTGCACCATTCAAAAAAGGCAGGTTTTAGCATATGCAGTTAGGCCCCGTAGGATGATTTTAGCTAAAAAGTGCCCCAAACACTCAAACGGGCTTGTATCTGGGAAGGGAAAATATGGGAAACATGACTTAGACACCAAATGATACACTATATGCCATGTTTCCAAATTTTTATGCACAGTGGTTACAGCATGAAGCGAATGCATGTGAATATACAAAGGTGCATTGCATTAAACAAGTCCACTGAGTGTCCCAAAATGGCCGGCCTGCCTGCTTTCATCCATCAATTGTTCTAAATTTTTCATTACCCAATGAGCTGAGGTGGAGTCTTAGCCAGTGGTACCATCAGGGAGGTGTGTAAAGCACTTTAGGCTAGACAGCCAATCAGCTGCCAGCTTCCATCTGTCAATCAAATACAGCAGCCAATCAGAAAGCTGCCCATTGATCAGCAGGCCCTTTATGACATCACAGACAGACCCTCAGAACTATCTGTGCATGTCTAATGGCTGGCTGTCAGTTGGGTGGGTGGGTGGCAGAGGGAGGGGATGTCTGTCTCGTTTCTCCTGAAAATTGCGCTTTTTCTGCGTTTACGGGAAAAGTTGAGGTCCGACGCGCAAAAGTGGGGTATCGTAGAAATAACCTTTTAAAGACGCACATTTCTGGCCCACCAAAAATGGGCATTTCAAATGAGAAATGAGTCCAATGAACAAAATAGGGTGAATAAGTATGTATTTCAGGGGTGAGTTAGCAGGTTATTGGGGAAGTAAGTCCTGATATTTTTGGAGGTTGCAGGGGCCACTACACCATTCAAAATAGGCAGGCTTTAGCATATGCAGTTAGGCCTCGTAGGATGATTTTAGCTAAAAAGTGCCCCAATCACTCAAACAGGCTTGTATCTGGGAAGGGAAAATATGGGAAACATGACTTAGACAGCAAATGATACACTGTTTGCCATGTTTCCAAATTTTTATGCACAGTGGTTACAGCACGAAGCGAATGCATGTGAATATACATAGGTGCATTGCATTAAACAAGTCCAATGAGCGTCCCAAAATGGCCGGCCTGCCTGCTTTCATCCATCAATTGTTCTAAATTTTTCATTACCCAATGAGCTGAGGTGGAGTCTTAGCCAGTGGTACCATCAGGGAGGTGTGTAAAGCACTTTAGGCTAGACAGCCAATCAGCTGCCAGCTTCCATCTGTCAATCAAATACAGCAGCCAATCAGAAAGCTGCCCATTGATCAGCAGGCCCTTTATGACATCACAAACAGACCCTCAGAACTATCTGTGCATGTCTAATGGCTGGCTGTCAGTTGGGCGGGTGGGTGGACGAGGGAGGGGATGTCTGTCTCGTTTCTCCTGAAAATTGCGGTTTTTCTGCGTTTACGGGAAAAGTTGAGGTCCGACGCGCAAAAGTGGGGTATCGTAGAAATCACATTTTAAAGACGCACATTTCTGGCCCCCCAAAAATGGGCATTTCAAATGAGAAATGAGTCCAATGAACAAAATAGGGTGAATAAGTATGTATTTCAGGGGTGAGTTAGCAGGTTATTGGGGAAGTAAGTCCTGATATTTTTGGAGGTTGCAGGGGCCACTACACCATTCAAAATAGGCAGGCTTTAGCATATGCAGTTAGGCCTCGTAGGATGATTTTAGCTAAAAAGTGCCCCAATCACTCAAACGGGCTTGTATCTGGGAAGGGAAAATATGGGAAACATGACTTAGACAGCAAATGATACACTGTTTGCCATGTTTCCAAATTTTTATGCACAGTGGTTACAGCATGAAGCGAATGCATGTGAATATACAAAGGTGCATTGCATTAAACAAGTCCACTGAGTGTCCCAAAATGGCCGGCCTGCCTGCTTTAATCCATCAATTGTTCTAAATTTTTCATTACCCAATGAGCTGAGGTGGAGTCTTAGCCAGTGGTACCATCAGGGAGGTGTGTAAAGCACTTTAGGCTAGACAGCCAATCAGCTGCCAGCTTCCATCTGTCAATCAAATACAGCAGCCAATCAGAAAGCTGCCCATTGATCAGCAGGCCCTTTATGACATCACAGAAAGACTCTCAGAACTATCTGTGCATGTCTAATGGCTGGCTGTCAGTTGGGTGGGTGGGTGGCAGAGGGAGGGGATGTCTGTCTCGTTTCTCCTGAAAATTGCGCTTTTTCTGCGTTTACGGGAAAAGTTGAGATCCGACGCGCAAAAGTGGGGTATCGTAGAAATCACCTTTTAAAGATGCACATTTCTGCCCCCCCAAAAATGGGCATTTCAAATGAGAAATGAGTCCAATGAACAAAATAGGGTGAATAAGTATGTATTTCAGGGGTGAGTTAGCAGGTTATTGGGGAAGTAAGTCCTGATATTTTTGGAGGTTGCAGGGGCCACTACACCATTCAAAATAGGCGGGCTTTAGCATATGCAGTAAGGCCCCGTAGGTTGATTTTAGCTAAAAAGTGCCCCAAACACTCAAACGGGCTTGTATCTGGGAAGGGAAAATATGGGAAACATGACTTAGACAGCAAATGATACACTGTATGCCATGTTTCCAAATTTTTATGCACAGTGGTTACAGCATGAAGCGAATGCATGTGAATATACAAAGGTGCATTGCATTAAACAAGTCCAATGAGCGTCCCAAAATGGCCAGCCTGCCTGCTTTCATCCATCAATTGTTCTAAATTTTTCATTACCCAATGAGCTGAGGTGGAGTCTTAGCCAGTGGTACCATCAGGGAGGTGTGTAAAGCACTTTAGGCTAGACAGCCAATCAGCTGCCAGCTTCCATCTGTCAATCAAATACAGCAGCCAATCAGAAAGCTGCCCATTGATCAGCAGGCCCTTTATGACATCACAAACAGACCCTCAGAACTATCTGTGCATGTCTAATGGCTGGCTGTCAGTTGGGCGGGTGGGTGGCAGAGGGAGGGGATGTCTGTCTCGTTTCTCCTGAAAATTGCGTTTTTTCTGCGTTTACGGGAAAAGTTGAGGTCCGACGCGCAAAAGTGGGGTATCGTAGAAATCACATTTTAAAGACGCACATTTCTGGCCCCCCAAAAATGGGCATTTCAAATGAGAAATGAGTCCAATGAACAAAATAGGGTGAATAAGTATGTATTTCAGGGGTGAGTTAGCAGATTATTGGGGAAGTAAGTCCTGATATTTTTGGAGGTTGCAGGGGCCACTACACCATTCAAAATAGGCAGGTTTTAGCATATGCAGTTAGGCCCCGTAGGATGATTTTAGCTAAAAAGTGCCCCAAACACTCAAACGGGCTTGTATCTGGGAAGGGAAAATATGGGAAACATGACTTAGACAGAAAATGATACACTGTATGCCATGTTTCCAAATTTTTATGCACAGTGGTTACAGCATGAAGCGAATGCATGTGAATATACAAAGGTGCATTGCATTAAACAAGTCCACTGAGTGTCCCAAAATGGCTGGCCTGCCTGCTTTCATCCATCAATTGTTCTAAATGTTTCATTACCCAATGAGCTGAGGTGGAGTCTTAGCCAGTGGTACCATCAGGGAGGTGTGTAAAGCACTTTAGGCTAGACAGCCAATCAGCTGCCAGCTTCCATCTGTCAATCAAATACAGCAACCAATCAGAAAGCTGCCCATTGATCAGCAGGCCCTTTATGACATCACAGACAGACCCTCAGAACTATCTGTGCATGTCTAATTGCTGGCTGTCAGTTGGGCGGGTGGGTGGCATAGGGGGGGGATGTCTGTCTCGTTTCTCCTGAAAATTGCAGTTTTTCTGCGTTTACGGGAAAAGTTGAGGTCCGACGCGCAAAAGTGGGGTATCGTAGAAATCACCTTTTAAAGTCGCACATTTCCGGCCTCCCAAAAATGGGCATTTCAAATGAGAAATGAGTCCAATGAACAAAATAGTGTGAATAAGTATGTATTTCAGGGGTGATTTAGCAGATTATTGGGGAAGTTAGTCCTGATATTTTTGGAGGTTGCAGGGGCCACTACACCATTTAAAATAGGCAGGTTTTAGCATATGCAGTTAGGCCCTGTAGGATGATTTTAGCTAAAAAGTGCTCCAAACACTCAAATGGGCTTGTATCTGGGAAGGGAAAAAATGGGAAACATGACTTAGACACCAAATGATACACTGTTTGCCATGTTTCCAAATTTTTATGCACAGCGGTTACAGCATGAAGCGAATGCATGTGAATATACAAAGGTGCATTGCATTAAACAAGTCCAATGAGCGTCCCAAAATGGCCGGCCTGCCTGCTTTCATCCATCAATTGTTCTAAATTTTTCATTTCCCAACGAGCTGAGGTGGAGTCTTAGCCAGTGGTACCATCAGGGAGGTGTGTAAAGCACTTTAGGCTAGACTGCCAATCAGCTGCCAGCTTCTATCTGTCAATCAAATACAGCAGCCAATCAGAAAGCTGCCCCTTAATCAGCAGGCCCTTTATGACATCACAGAAAAACCCTCAGAACTATCTGTGCATGTCTAATGGCTGGCTGTCAGTTGGGCGGGTGGGTGGCAGAGGGAGGGGATGTCTGTCTCGTTTCTCCTGAAAATTGCGTTTTTTCTGCGTTTACGGGAAAAGTTGAGGTCCGACGCGCAAAAGTGGGGTATCGTAGAAATCACCTTTTAAAGAAGCACATTTCTGGCCCCCCAAAAATGGGCATTTCAAATGAGAAATGAGTCCAATGAACAAAATAGGGTTAATAAGTATGTATTTCAGGGGTGAGTTAGCAGGTTATTGGGGAAGTAAGTCCTGATATTTTTGGAGGTTGCAGGGGCCACTACACCATTCAAAATAGGCAGGCTTTAGCATATGCAGTTAGGCCCCGTAGGATGATTTTAGCTAAAAAGTGCCCCAAACACTCAAACGGGCTTGTATCTGGGAAGGGAAAATATGAGAAACATGACTTAGACAGCAAATGATACACTGTTTGCCATGTTTCCAAATTTTTATGCACAGTGGTTACAGCATGAAGCGAATGCATGTGAATATACAAAGGTGCATTGCATTAAACAAGTCCACTGAGTGTCCCAAAATGGCTGGCCTGCCTGCTTTCAGCCATCAATTGTTCTAAATTTTTCATTACCCAATGAGCTGAGGTGGAGTCTTAGCCAGTGGTACCATCAGGGAGGTGTGTAAAGCACTTTAGGCTAGACAGCCAATCAGCTGCCAGCTTCCATCTGTCAATCAAATACAGCAACCAATCAGAAAGCTGACTATTGGTCAGCAGGCCCTTTATGACATCACAGACAGACCCTCAAAACTATCTGTGCATGTCTAATGGCTGGCTGTCAGTTGGGCGGGTGGGTGGCAGAGGGGGGGGATGTCTGTCTCGTTTCTCCTGAAAATTGCAGTTTTTCTGCGTTTACGGGAAAAGTTGAGGTCTGACGCGCAAAAGTGGGGTATCGTAGAAATCACCTTTTAAAGTCGCACATTTCCAGCCCCCCAAAAATGGGCATTTCAAATGAAAAATGAGTCCAATGAACAAAATAGAGTGAATAAGTATGTATTTCAGGGGTGAGTTAGCAGGTTATTGGGGAAGTAAGTCCTGATATTTTTGGAGGTTGCAGGGGCCACTACACCATTTAAAATAGGCAGGTTTTAGCATATGCAGTTAGGCCCTGTAGGATGATTTTAGCTAATAAGTGCCCCAAACACTCAAATGGGCTTGTATCTGGGAAAGGAAAAAATGGGAAACATGACTTAGACACCAAATGATACACTGTTTGCCATGTTTCCAAATTTTTATGCACAGCGGTTACAGCATGAAGCGAATGCATGTGAATATACAAAGGTGCATTTCATTAAACAAGTCCAATGAGCATCCCAAAATGGCCGGCCTGCCTGCTTTCATCCATCAATTGTTCTAAATTTTTCATTTCCCAACGAGCTGAGGTGGAGTCTTAGCCAGTGGTAACATCAGGGAGGTGTGTAAAGAACTTTAGGCTAGACAGCCAATCAGCTGCCAGCTTCCATTCTTCAATCAAATACAGCAGCCAATCAGAAAGCTGCCCATTGATCAGTAGGCCCTTTATGACATCACAGACAGACCCTCAGAACTATCTGTGCATGTCTAATAGCGGGCTGTCAGTTTGGCGGGTGGGTGGCAGAGGGAGGGGATGTCTGTCTCGTTTCTCCTGAAAATTGCGCTTTTTCTGCGTTTACGGGAAAAGTTGAGGTCCGACGCGCAAAAGTGGGGTATCGTAGAAATCACCTTTTAAAGACGCACATTTCTGCCCCCCCCCCCCAAAAATGGGCATTTCAAATGAGAAATGAGTCCAATGAACAAAATAGGGTGAATAAGTATGTATGTATCAGGGGTGAGTTAGCAGGTTATTGGGGAAGTATGTCCTGATAATTTTGGAGGTTGCAGGGGCCACTACACCATTCAAAATAGGCAGGCTTTAGCATATGCAGTTAGGCCCCGTAGGATGATTTTAGCTAAAAAGTGCCCCAAACACTCAAACGGGCTTGTATCTGGGAAGGGAAAATATGGGAAACATGACTTAGACAGCAAATGATACACTGTTTGCCATGTTTCCAAATTTTTATGCACAGTGGTTACAGCATGAAGCGAATGCATGTGAATATACAAAGGTGCATTGCATTAAACAAGTCCACTGAGTGTCCCAAAATGGCCTACCTGCCTGCTTTCATCCATCAATTGTTCTAAATTTTTCATTACCCAATGAGCTGAGGTGGAGTCTTAGCCAGTGGTACCATCAGGGAGGTGTGTAAAGCACTTTAGGCTAGACAGCCAATCAGCTGCCAGCTTCCATCTGTCAATCAAATACAGCAGCCAATCAGAAAGCTGCCCATTGATTAGCAGGCCCTTTATGACATCACAGAAAAACCCTCAGAACTACCTGTGCATGTCTAATGGCTGGCTGTCAGTTGGGCGGGTGGGTGGCAGAGGGAGGGGATGTCTGTCTCGTTTCTCCCTAAAATTGCGTTTTTTCTGCGTTTACGGGAAAAGTTGAGGTCCGACGCGCAAAAGTGGGGTATCGTAGAAATCACCTTTTAAAGACGCACATTTCTGCCCCCCCAAAAATGGGCATTTCAAATGAGAAATGAGTCCAATGAACAAAATAGGGTGAATAAGTATGTATTTCAGGGGTGAGTTAGCAGGGTATTGGGGAAGTATGTCCTGATAATTTTGAGGTTGCAGGGGCCACTACACCATTCAAAATAGGCAGGCTTTAGCATATGCAGTTAGGCCCCGTAGGATGATTTTAGCTAAAAAGTGCCCCAAACACTCAAACGGGCTTGTATCTGGGAAGGGAAAATATGGGAAACATGACTTAGACAGCAAATGATACACTGTTTGCCATGTTTCCAATTTTTTATGCACAGTGGTTACAGCATGAAGCGAATGCATGTGAATATACAAAGGTGCATTGCATTAAACAAGTCCACTGAGTGTCCCAAAATGGCCTACCTGCCTGCTTTCATCCATCAATTGTTCTAAATTTTTCATTACCCAATGAGCTGAGGTGGAGTCTTAGCCAGTGGTACCATCAGGGAGGTGTGTAAAGCACTTTAGGCTAGACAGCCAATCAGCTGCCAGCTTCCATCTGTCAATCAAATACAGCAGCCAATCAGAAAGCTGCCCATTGATTAGCAGGCCCTTTATGACATCACAGAAAGACCCTCAGAACTACCTGTGCATGTCTAATGGCTGGCTGTCAGTTGGGCGGGTGGGTGGCAGAGGGAGGGGATGTCTGTCTCGTTTCTCCCTAAAATTGCGTTTTTTCTGCGTTTACGGGAAAAGTTGATGTCCGACGCGCAAAAGTGGGGTATCGTAGAAATCACCTTTTAAAGACGCACATTTCTGCCCCCCCCAAAAATGGGCGTTTCAAATGAGAAATGAGTCCAATGAACAAAATAGGGTGAATAAGTATGTATTTCAGGGGTGAGTTAGCAGGTTATTGGGGAAGTATGTCCTGATAATTTTGGAGGTTGCAGGGGCCACTACACCATTCAAAATAGGCAGGCTTTAGCATATGCAGTTAGGCCCCGTAGGTTGATTTTAGCTAAAAAGTGCCCCAAACACTCAAACGGGCTTGCATCTGGGAAGGGAAAATATGGGAAACATGACTTAGACACCAAAAGATACACTATATGCCATGTTTCCAAATTTTTATGCACAGTGGTTACAGCATGAAGCGAATGCATGTGAATATACAAAGGTGCATTGCATTAAACAAGTCCACTGAGTGTCCCAAAATTGCCGGCCTGCCTGCTTTCATCCATCAATTGTTCTAAATTTTTCATTACCCAATGAGCTGAGGTGGAGTCTTAGCCACTGGTACCATCAGGGAGGTGTGTAAAGCACTTTAGGCTAGACAGCCAATCAGCTGCCAGCTTCTATCTGTCAATCAAATACAGCAACCAATCAGAAAGCTGCCCATTGATCAGCAGGCCCTTAATGACATCACAGACATACCCTCAGAACTATCTGTGCATGTCTAATGGCTGGCTGTCAGTTGGGCGGGTGGGTGGCAGAGGGAGGGGATGTCTGTCTCGTTTCTCCTGAAAATTGCAGTTTTTCTGCGTTTACGGGAAAAGTTGAGGTCCGACGCGCAAAAGTGGGGTATCGTAGAAATCACCTTTTAAAGTCGCACATTTCCAGTTCCCCAAAAATGGGCATTTCAAATGAGAAATGAGTCCAATGAACAAAATAGGGTTAATAAGTATGTATTTCAGGGGTAAGTTAGCAGGTTATTGGGGAAGTAAGTCCTGATATTTTTGGAGGTTGCAGGGGCCACTACACCATTTAAAATAGGCAGGTTTTAGCATATGCAGTTAGGCCCTGTAGGATGATTTTAGCTAAAAAGTGCCCCAAACACTCAAACGGGCTTGTATCTGGGAAGGGAAAATATGGGAAACATGACTTAGACAGCAAATGATACACTGTTTGCCATGTTTCCAAATTTTTATGCACAGTGGTTACAGCATGAAGCGAATGCATGTGAATATACAAAGATGCATTGCATTAAACATGTCCACTGAGTGTCCCAAAATGGCCGGCCTGCCTGCTTTCATCCATCAATTGTTCTAAATTTTTCATTACCCAATGAGCTGAGGTGGAGTCTTAGCCAGTGGTACCATCAGGGAGGTGTGTAAAGCACTTTAGGCTAGACAGCCAATCAGCTGCCAGCTTCCATCTGTCAATCAAATACAGCAGCCAATCAGAAAGCTGCCCATTGATCAGCAGGCCCTTTATGACATCACAGAAAGACCCTCAGAACTATCTGTGCATGTCTAATGGCTGGCTGTCAGTTGGGTGGGTGGGTGGCAGAGGGAGGGGATGTCTGTCTTGTTTCTCCTGAAAATTGCGCTTTTTCTGCGTTTACGGGAAAAGTTGAGGTCCGACGCGCAAAACTGGGGTATCGTAGAAATCACCTTTTAAAGACGCACATTTCTGCCCCCCCAAAAATGGGCATTTCAAATGAGAAATGAGTCCAATGAACAAAATAGGGTGAATAAGTATGTATTTCAGGGGTGAGTTAGCAGGTTATTAGGGAAGTAAGTCCTGATATTTTTGGAGGTTGCAGGGGCCACTACACCATTCAAAATAGGCAGGCTTTAGCATATGCAGTTAGGCCCCGTAGGATGATTTTAGCTAAAAAGTGCCCCAAACATTCAAACGGGCTTGCATCTGGGAAGGGAAAATATGGGAAACATGACTTAGACACCAAAAGATACACTATATGCCATGTTTCCAAATTTTTATGCACAGTGGTTACAGCATGAAGCGAATGCATGTGAATATACAAAGGTGCATTGCATTAAACAAGTCCACTGAGTGTCCCAAAATTGCCGGCCTGCCTGCTTTCATCCATCAATTGTTCTAAATTTTTCATTACCCAATGAGCTAAGGTGGAGTCTTAGCCACTGGTACCATCAGGGAGGTGTGTAAAGCACTTTAGGCTAGACAGCCAATCAGCTGCCAGCTTCCATCTGTCAATCAAATACAGCAACCAATCAGAAAGCTGCCCATTGATCAGCAGGCCCTTAATGACATCACAGACATACCCTCAGAACTATCTGTGCATGTCTAATGGCTGGTTGTCAGTTGGGCGGGTGGGTGGCAGAGGGAGGGGATGTCTGTCTCGTTTCTCCTGAAAATTGCAGTTTTTCTGCGTTTACGGGAAAAGTTGAGGTCCGACGCGCAAAAGTGGGGTATCGTAGAAATCACCTTTTAAAGTCGCACATTTCCAGCCCCCCAAAAATGGGCATTTCAAATGAGAAATGAGTCCAATGAACAAAATAGGGTTAATAAGTATGTATTTCAGGGGTAAGTTAGCAGGTTATTGGGGAAGTAAGTCCTGATATTTTTGGAGGTTGCAGGGGCCACTACACCATTTAAAATAGGCAGGTTTTAGCATATGCAGTTAGGCCCTGTAGGATGATTTTAGCTAAAAAGTGCCCCAAACACTCAAACGGGCTTGTATCTGGGAAGGGAAAATATGGGAAACATGACTTAGACAGCAAATGATACACTGTTTGCCATGTTTCCAAATTTTTATGCACAGTGGTTACAGCATGAAGCGAATGCATGTGAATATACAAAGATGCATTGCATTAAACATGTCCACTGAGTGTCCCAAAATGGCCGGCCTGCCTGCTTTCATCCATCAATTGTTCTAAATTTTTCATTACCCAATGAGCTGAGGTGGAGTCTTAGCCAGTGGTACCATCAGGGAGGTGTGTAAAGCACTTTAGGCTAGACAGCCAATCAGCTGCCAGCTTCCATCTGTCAATCAAATACAGCAGCCAATCAGAAAGCTGCCCATTGATCAGCAGGCCCTTTATGACATCACAGAAAGACCCTCAGAACTATCTGTGCATGTCTAATGGCTGGCTGTCAGTTGGGTGGGTGGGTGGCAGAGGGAGGGGATGTCTGTCTCGTTTCTCCTGAAAATTGCGCTTTTTCTGCGTTTACGGGAAAAGTTGAGGTCCGACGCGCAAAACTGGGGTATCGTAGAAATCACCTTTTAAAGACGCACATTTCTGCCCCCCCAAAAATGGGCATTTCAAATGAGAAATGAGTCCAATGAACAAAATAGGGTGAATAAGTATGTATTTCAGGGGTGAGTTAGCAGGTTATTGGGGAAGTAAGTCATGATATTTTTGGAGGTTGCAGGGGCCACTACACCATTCAAAATAGGCAGGCTTTAGCATATGCAGTTAGGCCCCGTAGGATGATTTTAGCTAAAAAGTGCCCCAAACACTCAAACGAGCTTGTATCTGGGAAGGGAAAATATGGGAAACATGAATTAGACAGCAAATGATACACTGTTTGCCATGTTTCCAAATTTTTATGCACAGTGGTTACAGCATGAAGCGAATGCATGTGAATATACAAAGGTGCATTGCATTAAACATGTCCACTGAGTGTCCCAAAATGGCCGGCCTGCCTGCTTTCATCCATCAATTGTTCTAAATTTTTCATTACCCAATGAGCTGAGGTGGAGTCTTAGCCAGTGGTACCATCAGGGAGGTGTGTAAAGCACTTTAGGCTAGACAGCCAATCAGCTGCCAGCTTCCATCTGTCAATCAAATACAGCAGCCAATCAGAAAGCTGCCCATTGATCAGCAGGCCCTTTATGACATCACAGAAAGACCCTCAGAACTATCTGTGCATGTCTAATGGCTGGCTGTCAGTTGGGTGGGTGGGTGGCAGAGGGAGGGGATGTCTGTCTCGTTTCTCCTGAAAATTGCGCTTTTTCTGCGTTTACGGGAAAAGTTGAGGTCCGACGCGCAAAACTGGGGTATCGTAGAAATCACCTTTTAAAGACGCACATTTCTGCCCCCCCCCCAAAAATGGGCATTTCAAATGAGAAATGAGTCCAATGAACAAAATAGGGTGAATAAGTATGTATTTCAGGGGTGAGTTAGCAGGTTATTGGGGAAGTAAGTCCTGATATTTTTGGAGGTTGCAGGGCCACTACACCATTCAAAATAGGCAGGCTTTAGCATATGCAGTTAGGCCCCGTAGGTTGATTTTAGCTAAAAAGTGCCCCAAACACTCAAACGGGCTTGTATCTGGGAAGGGAAAATATGGGAAACATGACTTAGACAGCAAATGATACGCTGTTTGCCATGTTTCCAAATTTTTATGCATAGTGGTTACAGCATGAAGCGAATGCATGTGAATATACAAAGGTGCATTGCATTAAACAAGTCCAATGAGCGTCCCAAAATGGCCGGCCTGCCTGCTTTCATCCATCAATTGTTCTAAATTTTTCATTACCCAATGAGCTGAGCTGGAGTCTTAGCCAGTGGTACCATCAGGGAGGTGTGTAAAGCATTTTAGGCTAGACAGCCAATCAGCTGCCAGCTTTCATCTGTCAATCAAATACAGCAGCCAATCAGAAAGCTGCCCATTGATCAGCAGGCCCTTTATGACATCACAAACAGACCCTCAGAACTATCTGTGCATGTCTAATGGCTGGCTGTCAGTTGGGTGGGTGGGTGGCAGAGGGAGGGGATGTCTGTCTCGTTTCTCCTGAAAATTGTGCTTTTTCTGCGTTTACGGGAAAAGTTGAGGTCCGACGCGCAAAAGTGGGGTATCGTAGAAATCACCTTTTAAAGACGCACATTTCTGGCCCCCCAAAAATGGGCATTTCAAATGAGAAATGAGTCCAATGAACTAAATAGGGTTAATAAGTATGTATTTCAGGGGTGAGTTAGCAGGTTATTGGGGAAGTAAGTCCTGATATTTTTGGAGGTTGCAGGGGCCACTACACCATTCAAAATAGGCAGGCTTTAGCATATGCAGTTAGGCCCCGTAGGTTGATTTTAGCTAAAAAGTGCCCCAAACACTCAAACGGGCTTGTATCTGGGAAGGGAAAATATGGGAAACATGACTTAGACAGCAAATGATACACTGTTTGCCATGTTTCCAAATTTTTATGCACAGTGGTTACAGCATGAAGCGAATGCATGTGAATATACAAAGGTGCATTGCATTAAACAAGTCCAATGAGCGTCCCAAAATGGCCGGCCTGCCTGCTTTCATCCATCAATTGTTCTAAATTTTTCATTACCCAATGAGCTGAGCTGGAGTCTTAGCCAGTGGTACCATCAGGGAGGTGTGTAAAGCATTTTAGGCTAGACAGCCAATCAGCTGCCAGCTTTCATCTGTCAATCAAATACAGCAGCCAATCAGAAAGCTGCCCATTGATCAGCAGGCCCTTTATGACATCACAAACAGACCCTCAGAACTATCTGTGCATGTCTAATGGCTGGCTGTCAGTTGGGTGGGTGGGTGGCAGAGGGAGGGGATGTCTGTCTCGTTTCTCCTGAAAATTGTGCTTTTTCTGCGTTTACGGGAAAAGTTGAGGTCCGACGCGCAAAAGTGGGGTATCGTAGAAATCACCTTTTAAAGACGCACATTTCTGGCCCCCCAAAAATGGGCATTTCAAATGAGAAATGAGTCCAATGAACTAAATAGGGTTAATAAGTATGTATTTCAGGGGTGAGTTAGCAGGTTATTGGGGAAGTAAGTCCTGATATTTTTGGAGGTTGCAGGGGCCACTACACCATTCAAAATAGGCAGGTTTTAGCATATGCAGTTAGGCCCCGTAGGATGATTTTAGCTAAAAAGTGCCCCAAACACTCAAATGGGCTTGTATCTGGGAAGGAAAAAAATGGGAAACATGACTTAGACACCAAATGATACACTGTTTACCATGTTTCCAAATTTTTATGCACAGCGGTTACAGCATGAAGCGAATGCATGTGAATATACAAAGGTGCATTGCATTAAACAAGTCCAATGAGTGTCCCAAAATGGCCGGCCTGCCTGCTTTCATCCATCAATTGTTCTAAATTTTTCATTTCCCAACGAGCTGAGGTGGAGTCTTAGCCAGTGGTACCATCAGGGAGGTGTGTAAAGCACTTTAGGCTAGACATCCAATCAGCTGCCAGCTTCCATCTGTCAATCAAATACAGCAGCCAATCAGAAATCTGCCCCTTGATCAGCAGGCCCTTTATGACATCACAGAAAGACCCTCAGAACTATCTGTGCATGTCTAATGGCTGGCTGTCAGTTGGGCGGGTGGGTGGCAGAGGGAGGGGATGTCTGTCTCATTTCTCCTGAAAATTGCGTTTTTTCTGCGTTTACGGGAAAAGTTGAGGTCCGACGCGCAAAAGTGGGGTATCGTAGAAATCACCTTTTAAAGACGCACATTTCTGGCACCCCAAAAATGGGCATTTCAAATGAGAAATGAGTCCAATGAACAAAATAGGGTGAATAAGTATGTATTTCAGGGGTGAGTTAACAGGTTATTGGGGAAGTAAGTCCTGATATTTTTGGAGGTTGCAGGGGCCACTACACCATTCAAAATAGGCAGGCTTTAGCATATGCAGTTAGGCCCCGTAGGATGATTTTAGCTAAAAAGTGCCCCAAACACTCAAACAGGCTTGTATCTGGGAAGGAAAAATATGGGAAACATGACTTAGACAGCAAATGATACACTGTTTGCCATGTTTACAAATTTTTATGCACAGTGGTTACAGCATGAAGCGAATTCATGTGAATATACAAAGGTGCATTGCATTAAACAAGTCCACTGAGCGTCCCAAAATGGCCGGCCTGCCTGCTTTCATCCATCAATTGTTCTAAATTTTTCATTACCCAATGAGCTGAGCTGGAGTCTTAGCCAGTGGTACCATCAGGGAGGTGTGTAAAGCATTTTAGGCTAGACAGCCAATCAGCTGCCAGCTTTCATCTGTCAATCAAATACAGCAGCCAATCAGAAAGCTGCCCATTGATCAGCAGGCCCTTTATGACATCACAAACAGACCCTCAGAACTATCTGTGCATGTCTAATGGCTGGCTGTCAGTTGGGTGGGTGGGTGGCAGAGGGAGGGGATGTCTGTCTCGTTTCTCCTGAAAATTGTGCTTTTTCTGCGTTTACGGGAAAAGTTGAGGTCCGACGCGCAAAAGTGGGGTATCGTAGAAATCACCTTTTAAAGACGCACATTTCTGGCCCCCCAAAAATGGGCATTTCAAATGAGAAATGAGTCCAATGAACTAAATAGGGTTAATAAGTATGTATTTCAGGGGTGAGTTAGCAGGTTATTGGGGAAGTAAGTCCTGATATTTTTGGAGGTTGCAGGGGCCACTACACCATTCAAAATAGGCAGGCTTTAGCATATGCAGTTAGGCCCCGTAGGTTGATTTTAGCTAAAAAGTGCCCCAAACACTCAAACGGGCTTGTATCTGGGAAGGGAAAATATGGGAAACATGACTTAGACAGCAAATGATACACTGTTTGCCATGTTTCCAAATTTTTATGCACAGTGGTTACAGCATGAAGCGAATGCATGTGAATATACAAAGGTGCATTGCATTAAACAAGTCCAATGAGCGTCCCAAAATGGCCGGCCTGCCTGCTTTCATCCATCAATTGTTCTAAATTTTTCATTACCCAATGAGCTGAGCTGGAGTCTTAGCCAGTGGTACCATCAGGGAGGTGTGTAAAGCATTTTAGGCTAGACAGCCAATCAGCTGCCAGCTTTCATCTGTCAATCAAATACAGCAGCCAATCAGAAAGCTGCCCATTGATCAGCAGGCCCTTTATGACATCACAAACAGACCCTCAGAACTATCTGTGCATGTCTAATGGCTGGCTGTCAGTTGGGTGGGTGGGTGGCAGAGGGAGGGGATGTCTGTCTCGTTTCTCCTGAAAATTGTGCTTTTTCTGCGTTTACGGGAAAAGTTGAGGTCCGACGCGCAAAAGTGGGGTATCGTAGAAATCACCTTTTAAAGACGCACATTTCTGGCCCCCCAAAAATGGGCATTTCAAATGAGAAATGAGTCCAATGAACTAAATAGGGTTAATAAGTATGTATTTCAGGGGTGAGTTAGCAGGTTATTGGGGAAGTAAGTCCTGATATTTTTGGAGGTTGCAGGGGCCACTACACCATTCAAAATAGGCAGGTTTTAGCATATGCAGTTAGGCCCCGTAGGATGATTTTAGCTAAAAAGTGCCCCAAACACTCAAATGGGCTTGTATCTGGGAAGGAAAAAAATGGGAAACATGACTTAGACACCAAATGATACACTGTTTACCATGTTTCCAAATTTTTATGCACAGCGGTTACAGCATGAAGCGAATGCATGTGAATATACAAAGGTGCATTGCATTAAACAAGTCCAATGAGTGTCCCAAAATGGCCGGCCTGCCTGCTTTCATCCATCAATTGTTCTAAATTTTTCATTTCCCAACGAGCTGAGGTGGAGTCTTAGCCAGTGGTACCATCAGGGAGGTGTGTAAAGCACTTTAGGCTAAACATCCAATCAGCTGCCAGCTTCCATCTGTCAATCAAATACAGCAGCCAATCAGAAATCTGCCCCTTGATCAGCAGGCCCTTTATGACATCACAGAAAGACCCTCAGAACTATCTGTGCATGTCTAATGGCTGGCTGTCAGTTGGGCGGGTGGGTGGCAGAGGGAGGGGATGTCTGTCTCATTTCTCCTGAAAATTGCGTTTTTTCTGCGTTTACGGGAAAAGTTGAGGTCCGACGCGCAAAAGTGGGGTATCGTAGAAATCACCTTTTAAAGACGCACATTTCTGGCACCCCAAAAATGGGCATTTCAAATGAGAAATGAGTCCAATGAACAAAATAGGGTGAATAAGTATGTATTTCAGGGGTGAGTTAACAGGTTATTGGGGAAGTAAGTCCTGATATTTTTGGAGGTTGCAGGGGCCACTACACCATTCAAAATAGGCAGGCTTTAGCATATGCAGTTAGGCCCCGTAGGATGATTTTAGCTAAAAAGTGCCCCAAACACTCAAACAGGCTTGTATCTGGGAAGGAAAAATATGGGAAACATGACTTAGACAGCAAATGATACACTGTTTGCCATGTTTACAAATTTTTATGCACAGTGGTTACAGCATGAAGCGAATTCATGTGAATATACAAAGGTGCATTGCATTAAACAAGTCCACTGAGCGTCCCAAAATGGCCGGCCTGCCTGCTTTCATCCATCAATTGTTCTAAATTTTTCATTACCCAATGAGCTGAGCTGGAGTCTTAGCCAGTGGTACCATCAGGGAGGTGTGTAAAGCATTTTAGGCTAGACAGCCAATCAGCTGCCAGCTTTCATCTGTCAATCAAATACAGCAGCCAATCAGAAAGCTGCCCATTGATCAGCAGGCCCTTTATGACATCACAAACAGACCCTCAGAACTATCTGTGCATGTCTAATGGCTGGCTGTCAGTTGGGTGGGTGGGTGGCAGAGGGAGGGGATGTCTGTCTCGTTTCTCCTGAAAATTGTGCTTTTTCTGCGTTTACGGGAAAAGTTGAGGTCCGACGCACAAAAGTGGGGTATCGTAGAAATCACCTTTTAAAGACGCACATTTCTGGCCCCCCAAAAATGGGCATTTCAAATGAGAAATGAGTCCAATGAACTAAATAGGGTTAATAAGTATGTATTTCAGGGGTGAGTTAGCAGGTTATTGGGGAAGTAAGTCCTGATATTTTTGGAGGTTGCAGGGGCCACTACACCATTCAAAATAGGCAGGCTTTAGCATATGCAGTTAGGCCCCGTAGGTTGATTTTAGCTAAAAAGTGCCCCAAACACTCAAACGGGCTTGTATCTGGGAAGGGAAAATATGGGAAACATGACTTAGACAGCAAATGATACACTGTTTGCCATGTTTCCAAATTTTTATGCACAGTGGTTACAGCATGAAGCGAATGCATGTGAATATACAAAGGTGCATTGCATTAAACAAGTCCAATGAGCGTCCCAAAATGGCCGGCCTGCCTGCTTTCATCCATCAATTGTTCTAAATTTTTCATTACCCAATGAGCTGAGCTGGAGTCTTAGCCAGTGGTACCATCAGGGAGGTGTGTAAAGCATTTTAGGCTAGACAGCCAATCAGCTGCCAGCTTTCATCTGTCAATCAAATACAGCAGCCAATCAGAAAGCTGCCCATTGATCAGCAGGCCCTTTATGACATCACAAACAGACCCTCAGAACTATCTGTGCATGTCTAATGGCTGGCTGTCAGTTGGGTGGGTGGGTGGCAGAGGGAGGGGATGTCTGTCTCGTTTCTCCTGAAAATTGTGCTTTTTCTGCGTTTACGGGAAAAGTTGAGGTCCGACGCGCAAAAGTGGGGTATCGTAGAAATCACCTTTTAAAGACGCACATTTCTGGCCCCCCAAAAATGGGCATTTCAAATGAGAAATGAGTCCAATGAACTAAATAGGGTTAATAAGTATGTATTTCAGGGGTGAGTTAGCAGGTTATTGGGGAAGTAAGTCCTGATATTTTTGGAGGTTGCAGGGGCCACTACACCATTCAAAATAGGCAGGTTTTAGCATATGCAGTTAGGCCCCGTAGGATGATTTTAGCTAAAAAGTGCCCCAAACACTCAAATGGGCTTGTATCTGGGAAGGAAAAAAATGGGAAACATGACTTAGACACCAAATGATACACTGTTTACCATGTTTCCAAATTTTTATGCACAGCGGTTACAGCATGAAGCGAATGCATGTGAATATACAAAGGTGCATTGCATTAAACAAGTCCAATGAGCGTCCCAAAATGGCCGGCCTGCCTGCTTTCATCCATCAATTGTTCTAAATTTTTCATTACCCAATGAGCTGAGCTGGAGTCTTAGCCAGTGGTACCATCAGGGAGGTGTGTAAAGCATTTTAGGCTAGACAGCCAATCAGCTGCCAGCTTTCATCTGTCAATCAAATACAGCAGCCAATCAGAAAGCTGCCCATTGATCAGCAGGCCCTTTATGACATCACAGAAAGACCCTCAGAACTATCTGTGCATGTCTAATGGCTGGCTGTCAGTTGGGCGGGTGGGTGGCAGAGGGAGGGGATGTCTGTCTCATTTCTCCTGAAAATTGCGTTTTTTCTGCGTTTACGGGAAAAGTTGAGGTCCGACGCGCAAAAGTGGGGTATCGTAGAAATCACCTTTTAAAGACGCACATTTCTGGCACCCCAAAAATGGGCATTTCAAATGAGAAATGAGTCCAATGAACAAAATAGGGTGAATAAGTATGTATTTCAGGGGTGAGTTAACAGGTTATTGGGGAAGTAAGTCCTGATATTTTTGGAGGTTGCAGGGGCCACTACACCATTCGAAATAGGCAGGCTTTAGCATATGCAGTTAGGCCCCGTAGGATGATTTTAGCTAAAAAGTGCCCCAAACACTCAAACAGGCTTGTATCTGGGAAGGAAAAATATGGGAAACATGACTTAGACAGCAAATGATACACTGTTTGCCATGTTTACAAATTTTTATGCACAGTGGTTACAGCATGAAGCGAATTCATGTGAATATACAAAGGTGCATTGCATTAAACAAGTCCACTGAGTGTCCCAAAATGGCCGGCCTGCCTGCTTTCATCCATCAATTGTTCTAAATTTTTCATTACCCAATGAGCTGAGGTGGAGTCTTAGCCAGTGGTACCATCAGGGAGGTGTGTAAAGCACTTTAGGCTAGACAGCCAATCAGCTGCCAGCTTCCATCTTTCAATCAAATACAGCAGCCAATCAGAAAGCTGCCCATTGATCAGCAGGCCCTTTATGACATCACAGAAAGACCCTCAGAACTATCTGTGCATGTCTAATGGCTGGCTGTCAGTTGGGCGGGTGGGTGGCAGAGGTAGGGGATGTCTGTCTCGTTTCTCCCTAAAATTGCGGTTTTTCTGCGTTTACGGGAAAAGTTGAGGTCCGACGCGCAAAAGTGGGGTATCGTAGAAATCACCTTTTAAAGACGCACATTTCTGCCCCCCCAAAAATGGGCATTTCAAATGAGAAATGAGTCCAATGAACAAAATAGGGTGAATAAGTATGTATTTCAGGGGTGAGTTAGCAGGTTATTGGGGAAGTAAGTCCTGATATTTTTGGAGGTTGCAGGGGCCACTACACCATTCAAAATAGGCAGGCTTTAGCATATGCAGTTAGGCCCCGTAGGATGATTTTAGCTAAAAAGTGCCCCAAACACTCAAACGGGCTTGTATCTGGGAAGGGAAAATATGGGAAACATGACTTAGACAGCAAATGATACACTGTTTGCCATGTTTCCAAATTTTTATGCACAGTGGTTACAGCATGAAGCGAATGCATGTGAATATACAAAGGTGCATTGCATTAAACAAGTCCAATGAGCGTCCCAAAATGGCCGGCCTGCCTGCTTTCATCCATCAATTGTTCTAAATTTTTCATTACCCAATGAGCTGAGCTGGAGTCTTAGCCAGTGGTACCATCAGGGAGGTGTGTAAAGCATTTTAGGCTAGACAGCCAATCAGCTGCCAGCTTTCATCTGTCAATCAAATACAGCAGCCAATCAGAAAGCTGCCCATTGATCAGCAGGCCCTTTATGACATCACAGAAAGACCCTCAGAACTATCTGTGCATGTCTAATGGCTGGCTGTCAGTTGGGCGGGTGGGTGGCAGAGGGAGGGGATGTCTGTCTCATTTCTCCTGAAAATTGCGTTTTTTCTGCGTTTACGGGAAAAGTTGAGGTCCGACGCGCAAAAGTGGGGTATCGTAGAAATCACCTTTTAAAGACGCACATTTCTGGCACCCCAAAAATGGGCATTTCAAATGAGAAATGAGTCCAATGAACAAAATAGGGTGAATAAGTATGTATTTCAGGGGTGAGTTAACAGGTTATTGGGGAAGTAAGTCCTGATATTTTTGGAGGTTGCAGGGGCCACTACACCATTCGAAATAGGCAGGCTTTAGCATATGCAGTTAGGCCCCGTAGGATGATTTTAGCTAAAAAGTGCCCCAAACACTCAAACAGGCTTGTATCTGGGAAGGAAAAATATGGGAAACATGACTTAGACAGCAAATGATACACTGTTTGCCATGTTTACAAATTTTTATGCACAGTGGTTACAGCATGAAGCGAATGCATGTGAATATACAAAGGTGCATTGCATTAAACAAGTCCAATGAGCGTCCCAAAATGGCCGGCCTGCCTGCTTTCATCCATCAATTGTTCTAAATTTTTCATTACCCAATGAGCTGAGCTGGAGTCTTAGCCAGTGGTACCATCAGGGAGGTGTGTAAAGCATTTTAGGCTAGACAGCCAATCAGCTGCCAGCTTTCATCTGTCAATCAAATACAGCAGCCAATCAGAAAGCTGCCCATTGATCAGCAGGCCCTTTATGACATCACAGAAAGACCCTCAGAACTATCTGTGCATGTCTAATGGCTGGCTGTCAGTTGGGCGGGTGGGTGGCAGAGGGAGGGGATGTCTGTCTCATTTCTCCTGAAAATTGCGTTTTTTCTGCGTTTACGGGAAAAGTTGAGGTCCGACGCGCAAAAGTGGGGTATCGTAGAAATCACCTTTTAAAGACGCACATTTCTGGCACCCCAAAAATGGGCATTTCAAATGAGAAATGAGTCCAATGAACAAAATAGGGTGAATAAGTATGTATTTCAGGGGTGAGTTAACAGGTTATTGGGGAAGTAAGTCCTGATATTTTTGGAGGTTGCAGGGGCCACTACACCATTCGAAATAGGCAGGCTTTAGCATATGCAGTTAGGCCCCGTAGGATGATTTTAGCTAAAAAGTGCCCCAAACACTCAAACAGGCTTGTATCTGGGAAGGAAAAATATGGGAAACATGACTTAGACAGCAAATGATACACTGTTTGCCATGTTTACAAATTTTTATGCACAGTGGTTACAGCATGAAGCGAATTCATGTGAATATACAAAGGTGCATTGCATTAAACAAGTCCACTGAGTGTCCCAAAATGGCCGGCCTGCCTGCTTTCATCCATCAATTGTTCTAAATTTTTCATTACCCAATGAGCTGAGGTGGAGTCTTAGCCAGTGGTACCATCAGGGAGGTGTGTAAAGCACTTTAGGCTAGACAGCCAATCAGCTGCCAGCTTCCATCTTTCAATCAAATACAGCAGCCAATCAGAAAGCTGCCCATTGATCAGCAGGCCCTTTATGACATCACAGAAAGACCCTCAGAACTATCTGTGCATGTCTAATGGCTGGCTGTCAGTTGGGCGGGTGGGTGGCAGAGGTAGGGGATGTCTGTCTCGTTTCTCCCTAAAATTGCGGTTTTTCTGCGTTTACGGGAAAAGTTGAGGTCCGACGCGCAAAAGTGGGGTATCGTAGAAATCACCTTTTAAAGACGCACATTTCTGCCCCCCCAAAAATGGGCATTTCAAATGAGAAATGAGTCCAATGAACAAAATAGGGTGAATAAGTATGTATTTCAGGGGTGAGTTAGCAGGTTATTGGGGAAGTAAGTCCTGATATTTTTGGAGGTTGCAGGGGCCACTACACCATTCAAAATAGGCAGGCTTTAGCATATGCAGTTAGGCCCCGTAGGATGATTTTAGCTAAAAAGTGCCCCAAACACTCAAACGGGCTTGTATCTGGGAAGGGAAAATATGGGAAACATGACTTAGACAGCAAATGATACACTGTTTGCCATGTTTCCAAATTTTTTATGCACAGTGGTTACAGCATGAAGCGAATGCATGTGAATATACAAAGGTGCATTGCATTAAACATGTCCACTGAGTGTCCCAAAATGGCCGGCCTGCCTGCTTTCATCCATCAATTGTTCTAAATTTTTCATTACCCAATGAGCTGAGGTGGAGTCTTAGCCAGTGGTACCATCAGGGAGGTGTGTAAAGCACTTTAGGCTAGACAGCCAATCAGCTGCCAGCTTCCATCTGTCAATCAAATACAGCAGCCAATCAGAAAGCTGCCCATTGATCAGCAGGCCCTTTATGACATCACAGAAAGACCCTCAGAACTATCTGTGCATGTCTAATGGCTGGCTGTCAGTTGGGTGGGTGGGTGGCAGAGGGAGGGGATGTCTGTCTCGTTTCTCCTGAAAATTGCGCTTTTTCTGCGTTTACGGGAAAAGTTGAGGTCCGACGCGCAAAACTGGGGTATCGTAGAAATCACCTTTTAAAGACGCACATTTCTGCCCCCCCCAAAAATGGGCATTTCAAATGAGAAATGAGTCCAATGAACAAAATAGGGTGAATAAGTATGTATTTCAGGGGTGAGTTAGCAGGTTATTGGGGAAGTAAGTCCTGATATTTTTGGAGGTTGCAGGGCCACTACACCATTCAAAATAGGCAGGCTTGAGCATATGCAGTTAGGCCCCGTAGGATGATTTTAGCTAAAAAGTGCCCCAAACACTCAAACGGGCTTGTATCTGGGAAGGGAAAATATGGGAAACATGACTTAGACAGCAAATGATACACTGTTTGCCATGTTTCCAAATTTTTATGCACAGTGGTTACAGCATGAAGCGAATGCATGGGAATATACAAAGGTGCATTGCATTAAACATGTCCACTGAGTGTCCCAAAATGGCCGGCCTGCCTGCTTTCATCCATCAATTGTTCTAAATTTTTCATTACCCAATGAGCTGAGGTGGAGTCTTAGCCAGTGGTACCATCAGGGAGGTGTGTAAAGCACTTTAGGCTAGACAGCCAATCAGCTGCCAGCTTCCATCTGTCAATCAAATACAGCAGCCAATCAGAAAGCTGCCCATTGATCAGCAGGCCCTTTATGACATCACAGAAAGACCCTCAGAACTATCTGTGCATGTCTAATGGCTGGCTGTCAGTTGGGTGGGTGGGTGGCAGAGGGAGGGGATGTCTGTCTCGTTTCTCCTGAAAATTGCGCTTTTTCTGCGTTTACGGGAAAAGTTGAGGTCCGACGCGCAAAACTGGGGTATCGTAGAAATCACCTTTTAAAGACGCACATTTCTGCCCCCCCAAAAATGGGCATTTCAAATGAGAAATGAGTCCAATGAACAAAATAGGGTGAATAAGTATGTATTTCAGGGGTGAGTTAGCAGGTTATTGGGGAAGTAAGTCCTGATATTTTTGGAGGTTGCAGGGCCACTACACCATTCAAAATAGGCAGGCTTGAGCATATGCAGTTAGGCCCCGTAGGATGATTTTAGCTAAAAAGTGCCCCAAACACTCAAACGGGCTTGTATCTGGGAAGGGAAAATATGGGAAACATGACTTAGACCAGGGGTTCTCAAACTGTGCGCCGCGGCTCCCTGGTGTGCCGCGATGCTGTGACAGGGGAGCCGCGGCGCCAGAGTCCCTACACACGAAAGCCGCAGTTAGAAGCGGTAGCGGGTGCCGTCAGTGAGTGACAGGCAGCTCCGGTCACTGTGCGCCGGACGGCCCGGGTGCAGGAGTGAGCGCGGCAGGAGGGGAGGGGGGAGGACTGCCTGCGCTCGCTCCCTCAGGATTGGCTCCCTGGAGGGTGTCAATCAATTGTGCAGCCACTGGACATGGGTAGACTGCACAGGACATCCGGGGCTCCTTGGAGGTGCGTCTGTGTTCCTGTGTGTTTCCTGAAGGCTGCTGCTGATCATATCTGGTGAGTGGCAGTACATTTGACAGTTGTGGGGGGGGGGGGGGGGGGGAGGGGGGTTAGGGGGGTTATGTCTGAGTTTGTAAAGCCACACAGTTGCTTTAAGTGCTACGGGGGGGGGGGTGTCTAGGAGGTTTGTAAAAGCCACGCTGTGAGTGCTGGGCTGTGTGCCAGGCCCACAGCAGGGGTGTGATGTCCCTGCTGTCCTTGTCCCTCTTGGTGTCCCTGCCATCCCACTGACTGTCCCTGCTGTCCTAGTCCCTCTTGGTGTCCCTGCCATCCCACTGACTGTCCCTGCTGTCCTAGTAGTAGTAGTACGTTTATTTATTTATAAGGCGCCACAAAGTGTCCGCAGCGCCGTACATAGCAAACAAAAAAAATTACGAGGTAACGTACAGGGTGTGTTGAAAAATGTCCTAGTCCCTCTTGGTGTCCCTGCCGTCCCACTGACTGTCCCTGCCGTCCCTCTTGGTGTCCCTGATGTCCCACTGCCTGTCCCTGCCGTCCCACTTGGTGTCCCTGCTGTCCCACTTGGTGTCCCTGCCATCCTACTGCCTGTCCCTGCCATCCCTCTTGGTGTCCCTGCCGTCCCACTGCCTGTCCCCGCCGTCACTCTGACTGTCCCCGCCGTCACTCTGACTGTCCCCGCCGTCACTCTGACTGTCCATGCCGTCACTCTGACTGTCCATGCCGTCACTCTGACTGTCCATGCCGTCACTCTGACTGTCCCCGCCGTCACTCTGACTGTCCATGCCGTCACTCTGACTGTCCATGCCGTCACTCTGACTGTCCATGCCGTCACTCTGACTGTCCATGCCGTCACTCTGACTGTCCCCGCCGTCACTCTGACTGTCCATGCCGTCACTCTGACTGTCCATGCCGTCACTCTGACTGTCCCCGCCGTCACTCTGACTGTCCATGCCGTCACTCTGACTGTCCATGCCGTCACTCTGACTGTCCATGCCGTCACTCTGACTGTCCATGCCGTCACTCTGACTGTCCCCGCCGTCACTCTGACTGTCCATGCCATCCCACTGACTGTCCCTGCTGTCCTAGTAGTAGTAGTACGTTTTTTTATTTATAAGGCGCCACAAAGTGTCCGCAGCGCCGTACATAGCAAACAAAAAAAATTACGAGGTAACGTACAGGGTGTGTTGAAAAATGTCCTAGTCCCTCTTGGTGTCCCTGCCGTCCCACTGACTGTCCCTGCCGTCCCACTGCCTGTCCCTGCCGTCCCTCTTGGTGTCCCTGACATCCCACTGCCTGTCCCTGCCGTCCCACTTGGTGTCCCTGCTGTCCCACTTGGTGTCCCTGCCATCCTACTGCCTTTCCCTGCCATCCCTCTTGGTGTCCCTGCCGTCCCACTGCCTGTCCCCGCCGTCACTCTGACTGTCCCCGCCGTCACTCTGACTGTCCCCGCCGTCACTCTGACTGTCCATGCCGTCACTCTGACTGTCCATGCCGTCACTCTGACTGTCCATGCCGTCACTCTGACTGTCCATGCCGTCACTCTGACTGTCCCCGCCATCACTCTGACTGTCCATGCTGTCACTCTCTCTGTCCTGACCAGAGCCTCCTCTTCACAGCTGCAGAAGCCAATTACAGCTTTTTCCACACCACCGCTGACCACAGCCTCCTCCTTCACACTACCGCCGCTGAATCCAGCCTCCTTCTCCACACTACCGCCGCTGAACCCAGCCTCATCTGCAAGGTATTATACATGTGGGGCATAACATGTAATGGGCATTACGGTGTGGTGTCGTGTAATAGGTATTATGGTGTGTGGCATTATGTGTAATGGACATTATGGTGTGTGGCGTCATGTGTAATGGGCATTGCGCTCCTATTGTCATGTAGCTACTCCTCAATCTTTGTGTCACCACACCCCCCTCATGCCATGTGTCCACACCTACAGCGTGTGCTTTGAGTACCACCAAGAAAAATGTACTTGTTGCACCACTGGGTATGTGAGCTACAGTGCTATAAGTGACTTTTACAAGCTGGCAAAGGGGGGTTGTCTAGGTGCTGCTTAATAGGGCACTTAGCATTCTTGCCTTTTCTGCATTGATGTACAGATTTCCACCTTCTGAGATGGTGAATCTGAACGCCATGGAGTAGAAAGCATTACTTTCCATTCCTTCATGAATCACACTCGCCATACTAAAGTATGGTGATGCGATTCAGACGCAGGGCTGGAGTACCACTGGAGAAGTCTAAGCCACTCTATACTTACAGTCAGGATGCCGGCAGTCAGGATTTTGGAATTGGCATATCTGTTGATGTCAGTATTCCAGTATCCTGCCTGCTTTCACAAGTAAAATCACATTTGCCTAGTCAGGTAGGAACAACAGTGCAAGGGTTTCCGGTGGCTTAAAAGGGCTGACCCAGTTTATGCATATTCCTACCAATCGTACCAAACCTGTACTTTATTATTTATAGAAGGCGATTTTTGGTGTCAATCCCATTTTAAGCAAAATCGATAAATGAGGTACCATTGTAAGATTAAGTTCTCTGCTTCTGACGAATTGTTAATTTGCAATTGCACATTGTATTTTTTGTTTGAAATCTATGTTAAAAATTTACTTTTGGCCCCTAGAGTTCTTTCCCTGGTTGCGTCGATATGTCACGGCTAACAGGGCCTTCACACGTAGTGTTTTAGGGGCATTTTTTAAGTGATCTCACTAGATTGCTTACAAAATACCATAGTGATAGTGATGCATTGACCTGCACGCCGATATTGCCCAGTGATTAATATCCACCATGTGGGATATTAATCGGTCAGGGCCAGTGTTTGCTGTGTGCTGAGCAATCTTACTGAGCGATCTAGCATCAGTCAGTACGCTTACCTGCATCTCCCCGTGTGTAGGCCCCTTAAGAGGATCAGTTTTGCTCAGCTACTCGAAATGGCTACAAATTAACTGTCTTTTCTTTCATCCTACTACAAACCACCAACCTCGCTATAACACCTAGTTACCTATATTTGTATGCTAAGCAACTGCGTATGATCCATTGCTCAGCCTTAATTGTGTGACTAAATTATCAGTAAGGGGGTGTATGGATTTTATAATTGTAACCTGTAGCATTTCCCCTGTTTTTATGGTGTTGCTTTTTGGAAGCACAATTTACAGTAACTTATCGGATAGAAGCTACAAAGGATTTGCCTTCAACTTAAATTCATTTATTGTGATTGCTCCAGTACAGAATTATTTTGTTGCACAAAAAATGGAAAGGTTTTTGAACACTGGAAAGAAGACTGGTAGTGAAGAAAAGGATGAAGAACCACAGACCAGTGGTGCAGTTGGAAAGAAAAGGAAACATCGCAGATACGACGATTCTTATCTAGACATCGGTTTTACATCTGTAGATGTCAACCATGAAGAGCGTCCACAGTGTGTACTTTGCCTGAAGATATTATCAGCAGAAAGCATGATTCCAAGCAAACTAAGACGCCATTTGGAGACAAATCACCCTAACATGGCTAAGAAACCGCGTGATTTCTTCATCAGAAAGCTAAAAGAATTCAAAGAACAAAAAGGCTCATTTTTTAAGCAAGCATCCATACCAAGCAATGCTTTGCTTGCATCCTACAAGGTGGCACATAGAATTGCGATGTGTAAAAAGCCTCACACCATCGCAGAAGAACTGATTCTACCGGCTGCAGTGGATTTGGTTAACATTATGGTTGGGGAATCAGCTGGAAAACTGCTTTCGAAGGTACCTTTATCAAACAGTACCATCAGTCGCAGAATCCAACATATGGCTGAAGATCTACAGGACCAGTTAATTGAAAAAATGAAAGGGAAGGATTTTGCACTGCAACTAGATGAGGCAACAGACAGCAATAAGGATGCTCATCTGATTTGCTACACACGCTTTATAGATTGTGGCAATATTGTGGAAGACCTTCTCTTTTGTAAAACTATAACCGCCGGTATAAAGGCACAAGACTTGTTTCAGATCATTGACACTTTTATGAGTGAAAACCAGTTAGACTGGACAAAGTGCTGTGGTGTCTGTACTGATGGTGGCCGTTCTATGTCTGGCTGTTACGGAGGATTGCAGGCACTCATACGAAGCAAAGCTGCTGATGCACTGTGGACCCACTGCATTATCCACAGGGAAGCACTTGCATCAAGGCATCTGAGTCCTCCACTGAATGTAGTGATGGAAAGTGTATTGAAAGCTGTAAATTTTATAAAGACTCGGCCACAGAAGGCAAGGTTTTTTAGAAAAATGTGTGAGGATATGGGCTCTGAGCACACATCTTTGTTGTACTACTGCAGCTCACGATGGCTCTCCCGTGGCAATGTACTTTCTCGTGTTTATAGATTACACCAGGAACTCTACTCCTATCTTGCTGAGGAAGAACACGAGTGTGCCAATAATTACTTGGATACCGGGTTTTTGTCCAAGTTAGCCTACCTTTGTGATATCTTTGACAAACTGAATGCACTGAATCTCTCACTGCAGGGAAACAACACCCACATTCTGAAACTCTCAGAGAAGGTATCAGCATTCAGGAAAAAATTGTTTCTTTGGAGAAGAAAAGTAAATGAAGACTGTTACGATGACTGTTTCCCCATGTTGCATCAGTTTGTTACATCCAATGATGTTTGTTTGACACATGAACTTAAATCAGTTTTTGAGCAGCACCTAAAAAACCTCAGTGACTGGTTTGAAAAATATTTTCCTGAAAATATGGAAAAGTTTGTATGGATCCAAGATCCATTCAATACTAGCGCCCCAACAGAATTTACTTCTGTAGAAGAAGAAAAACTAATTGAGCTTTCCTGTGACAAGACCTTGAAAGTAAAATTCAGCAGCATGGGACTTCAAGAATTTTGGATATCCATTAAAGATGAATATCCGATGCTCAGTGCTAAAGCACAACAAATCCTTGTTCCTTTTGCCACAACATATTTGTGTGAAGCCGGGTTTTCAGCAGTTGCTGTAATTAAAAGCAAGTATCGTTCAAAAATCAATGTGGAACAGGAAATGAGGGTGGCCGTGTCCAAGCTGATCCCAAGGTTTGAAAAGTTGTGTAGTGCACAACAGGCTCACATATCCCATTAATAAGTGTTGTCATTGTTGATCACTCTTTAATAAATGTTATTGTTGTTTATTTTGTTTGATATTATTCCTGTTAACGAGTGCTGTCAATTGTTCTTTGAAAGAAATCAAATTAAAGAAATATATTTTTTTCTTGAATTTATGTTTATTATTTTTACAAGCAAGCTAATAATAATTTTAGCATTGTTTTATTCCAACTACTTTAAAAAAGGGACAGTTCGGTAATTATTTTGGCTTAGGGGTGCCTTGAAAACGTCATGGAGACCCAAAGGGTGCCTTGGACTGAAAAAGTTTGGGAACCACTGACTTAGACAGCAAATGATACACTGTTTGCCATGTTTACAAATTTTTATGCACAGTGGTTACAGCATGAAGCGAATGCATGTGAATATACAAAGGTGCATTGCATTAAACAAGTCCACTGAGTGTCCCAAAATGGCCGGCCTGCCTGCTTTCATCCATCAATTGTTCTAAATTTTTCATTACCCAATGAGCTGAGGTGGAGTCTTAGCCAGTGGTACCATCAGGGAGGTGTGTAAAGCACTTTAGGCTAGACAGCCAATCAGCTGCCAGCTTCCATCTTTCAATCAAATACAGCAGCCAAACAGAAAGCTGCCCATTGATCAGCAGGCCCTTTATGACATCACAGAAAGACCCTCAGAACTATCTGTGCATGTCTAATGGCTGGCTGTCAGTTGGGCGGGTGGGTGGCAGAGGGAGGGGATGTCTGTCTTGTTTCTCCCTAAAATTGCGGTTTTTCTGCGTTTACGGGAAAAGTTGAGGTCCGACGCGCAAAAGTGGGGTATCGTAGAAATCACATTTTAAAGACGCACATTTCTGTCACCCCAAAAATGGGCATTTCAAATGAGAAATGAGTCCAATGAACAAAATAGGGTGAATAAGTATGTATTTCAGGCGTGAGTTAGCAGGTTATTGGGGAAGTAAGTCCTGATATTTTTGGAGCTTGCAGGGGCCACTACACCATTCAAAATAGGCAGGCTTTAGCATATGCAGTTAGGCCCCGTAGGTTGATTTTAGCTAAATGTGCCCCAAACACTCAAACGGGCTTGTAACTGGGAAGGGAAAATATGGGAAACATGACTTAGATAGCAAATGATACACTGTATGCCATGTTTCCAAATTTTTATGCACAGTGGTTACAGCATGAAGCGAATGCATGTGAATATACAAAAGGTGCATTGCATTAAACATGTCCACTGAGTGTCCCAAAATGGCCGGCCTGCCTGCTTTCATCCATCAATTGTTCTAAATTTTTCATTACCCAATGAGCTGAGGTGGAGTCTTAGCCAGTGGTACCATCAGGGAGGTGTGTAAAGCACTTTAGGCTAGACAGCCAATCAGCTGCCAGCTTCCATCTGTCAATCAAAAACAGCAGCCAATCAGAAAGCTGCCCATTGATCAGCAGGCCCTTTATGACATCACAGAAAGACCCTCAGAACTATCTGTGCATGTCTAGTGGCTGGCTGTCAGTTGGGTGGGTGGGTGGCAGAGGGAGGGGATGTCTGTCTCGTTTCTCCTGAAAATTGCGCTTTTTCTGCGTTTACGGGAAAAGTTGAGGTCCGACGCGCAAAACTGGGGTATTGTAGAAATCACCTTTTAAAGACGCACATTTCTGCCCCCCCAAAAATGGGCATTTCAAATGAGAAATGAGTCCAATGAACAAAATAGGGTGAATAAGTATGTATTTCAGGGTTGAGTTAGCAGGTTATTGGGGAAGTAAGTCCTGATATTTTTGGAGGTTGCAGGGCCACTACACCATTCAAAATAGGCAGGCTTTAGCATATGCAGTTAGGCCCCGTAGGATGATTTTAGCTAAAAAGTGCCCCAAACACTCAAACGGGCTTGTATCTGGGAAGGGAAAATATGGGAAACATGACTTAGACAGCAAATGATACACTGTTTGCCATGTTTACAAATTTTTATGCACAGTGGTTACAGCATGAAGCGAATGCATGTGAATATACAAAGGTGCATTGCATTAAACAAGTCCACTGAGTGTCCCAAAATGGCCGGCCTGCCTGCTTTTATCCATCAATTGTTCTAAATTTTTCATTACCCAATGAGCTGAGGTGGAGTCTTAGCCAGTGGTACCATCAGGGAGGTGTGTAAAGCACTTTAGGCTAGACAGCCAATCAGCTGCCAGCTTCCATCTGTCAATCAAATACAGCAGCCAATCAGAAAGCTGCCCATTGATCAGCAGGCCCTTTATGACATCACAGAAAGACCCTCAGAACTATCTGTGCATGTCTAATGGCTGGCTGTCAGTTGGGCGGGTGGGTGGCAGAGGGAGGGGATGTCTGTCTCGTTTCTCCCTAAAATTGCGGTTTTTCTGAGTTTACGGGAAAAGTTGAGGTCCGACGCGCAAAAGTGGGGTATCGTAGAAATCACCTTTTAAAGACGCACATTTCTGGCCCCCCCAAAAATGGGCATTTCAAATGAGAAATGAGTCCAATGAACAAAATCGGGTGAATAAGTATGTATTTCAGGGGTGAGTTAGCAGGTTATTGGGGAAGTAAGTTCTGATATTTTTGGAGGTTGCAGGGGTCACTACACCATTCAAAATAGGCAGGCTTTAGCATATGCAGTTAGGCCCCGTAGGTTGATTTTAGCTAAAAAGTGCCCCAAACACTGAAACGGGCTTGTATCTGGGAAGGGAAAATATGGGAAACATGACCTAGACAGCAAATGATACACTGTATGCCATGTTTCCAAATTTTTATGCACAGTGGTTACAGCATGAAGCGAATGCATGTGAATATACAAAGGTGCATTGCATTAAACAAGTCCAATGAGCGTCCCAAAATGGCCGGCCTGCCTGCTTTCATCCATCAATTGTTCTAAATTTTTCATTACCCAATGAGCTGAGGTGGAGTCTTAGCCAGTGGTACCATCAGGGAGGTGTGTAAAGCACTTTAGGCTAGACAGCCACTCAGCTGCCAGCTTCCATCTGTCAATCAAATACAGCAGCCAATCAGAAAGCTGCCCATTGATCAGCAGGCCCTTTATGACATCACAGAAAGACCCTCAGAACTATCTGTGCATGTCTAATGGCTGGCTGTCAGTTGGGCGGGTGGGTGGCAGAGGGAGGGGACGTCTGTCTCGTTTCTCCTGAAAATTGCGCTTTTTCTGCGTTTACGGGAAAAGTTGAGGTCCGACGCGCAAAAGTGGGGTATCGTAGAAATCACCTTTTAAAGACGCACATTTCTGCCCCCCCCCCCAAAAATGGGCATTTCAAATGAGAAATGAGTCCAATGAACAAAATAGGGTGAATAAGTATGTATTTCAGGGGTGAGTTAGCAGGTTATTGGGGAAGTAAGTCCTGATATTTTTGGAGGTTGCAGGGCCACTACACCATTCAAAATAGGCAGGCTTTAGCATATGCAGTTAGGCCCCGTAGGATGATTTTAGCTAAAAAGTGCCCCAAACACTCAAACGGGCTTGTATCTGGGAAGGGAAAATATGGGAAACATGACTTAGACAGCAAATGATACACTGTTTGCCATGTTTACAAATTTTTATGCACAGTGGTTACAGCATGAAGCGAATGCATGTGAATATACAAAGGTGCATTGCATTAAACAAGTCCAATGAGCGTCCCAAAATGGCCGGCCTGCCTGCTTTCATCCATCAATTGTTCTAAATTTTTCATTACCCAATGAGCTGAGGTGGAGTCTTAGCCAGTGGTACCATCAGGGAGGTGTGTAAAGCACTTTAGGCTAGACAGCCAATCAGCTGCCAGCTTCCATCTGTCAATCAAATACAGCAGCCAATCAGAAAGCTGCCCATTGATCAGCAGGCCCTTTATGACATCACAGAAAGACCCTCAGAACTATCTGTGCATGTCTAATGGCTGGCTGTCAGTTGGGCGGGTGGGTGGCAGAGGGAGTGGATGTCTGTCTCGTTTCTCCCTAAAATTGCGGTTTTTCTGCGTTTACGGGAAAAGTTGAGATCCGACGCGCAAAAGTGGGGTATCGTAGAAATCACCTTTTAAAGATGCACATTTCTGGCCCCCCAAAAATGGGCATTTCAAATGAGAAATGAGTCCAATGAACAAAATAGGATGAATAAGTATGTATTTCAGGGGTGAGTTAGCAGGTTATTGGGGAAGTAAGTCCTGATATTTTTGGAGGTTGCAGGGGCCACTACACCATTCAAAATAGGCAGGCTTTAGCATATGCAGTTAGGCCCTGTAGGATGATTTTAGCTAAAAAGTGCCCCAAACACTCAAACGGGCTTGCATCTGGGAAGGGAAAATATGGGAAACATGACTTAGACACCAAAAGATTCACTAAATGCCATGTTTGCAAATTTTTATGCACAGTGGTTACAGCATGAAGCGAATGCATGTGAATATACAAAGGTGCATTGCATTAAACAAGTCCACTGAGTGTCCCAAAATGGCCGGCCTGCCTGCTTTTATCCATCAATTGTTCTAAATTTTTCATTACCCAATGAGCTGAGGTGGAGTCTTAGCCAGTGGTACCATCAGGGAGGTGTGTAAAGCACTTTAGGCTAGACAGCCAATCAGCTGCCAGCTTCCATCTGTCAATCAAATACAGCAGCCAATCAGAAAGCTGCCCATTGATCAGCAGGCCCTTTATGACATCACAGAAAGACCCTCAGAACTATCTGTGCATGTCTAATGGCTGGCTGTCAGTTGGGCGGGTGGGTGGCAGAGGGAGGGGATGTCTGTCTCGTTTCTCCCTAAAATTGCGGTTTTTCTGAGTTTACGGGAAAAGTTGAGGTCCGACGCGCAAAAGTGGGGTATCGTAGAAATCACCTTTTAAAGACGCACATTTCTGGCCCCCCCAAAAATGGGCATTTCAAATGAGAAATGAGTCCAATGAACAAAATCGGGTGAATAAGTATGTATTTCAGGGGTGAGTTAGCAGGTTATTGGGGAAGTAAGTTCTGATATTTTTGGAGGTTGCAGGGGTCACTACACCATTCAAAATAGGCAGGCTTTAGCATATGCAGTTAGGCCCCGTAGGTTGATTTTAGCTAAAAAGTGCCCCAAACACTGAAACGGGCTTGTATCTGGGAAGGGAAAATATGGGAAACATGACCTAGACAGCAAATGATACACTGTATGCCATGTTTCCAAATTTTTATGCACAGTGGTTACAGCATGAAGCGAATGCATGTGAATATACAAAGGTGCATTGCATTAAACAAGTCCAATGAGCGTCCCAAAATGGCCGGCCTGCCTGCTTTCATCCATCAATTGTTCTAAATTTTTCATTACCCAATGAGCTGAGGTGGAGTCTTAGCCAGTGGTACCATCAGGGAGGTGTGTAAAGCACTTTAGGCTAGACAGCCACTCAGCTGCCAGCTTCCATCTGTCAATCAAATACAGCAGCCAATCAGAAAGCTGCCCATTGATCAGCAGGCCCTTTATGACATCACAGAAAGACCCTCAGAACTATCTGTGCATGTCTAATGGCTGGCTGTCAGTTGGGCGGGTGGGTGGCAGAGGGAGGGGACGTCTGTCTCGTTTCTCCTGAAAATTGCGCTTTTTCTGCGTTTACGGGAAAAGTTGAGGTCCGACGCGCAAAAGTGGGGTATCGTAGAAATCACCTTTTAAAGACGCACATTTCTGCCCCCCCCCCAAAAATGGGCATTTCAAATGAGAAATGAGTCCAATGAACAAAATAGGGTGAATAAGTATGTATTTCAGGGGTGAGTTAGCAGGTTATTGGGGAAGTAAGTCCTGATATTTTTGGAGGTTGCAGGGCCACTACACCATTCAAAATAGGCAGGCTTTAGCATATGCAGTTAGGCCCCGTAGGATGATTTTAGCTAAAAAGTGCCCCAAACACTCAAACGGGCTTGTATCTGGGAAGGGAAAATATGGGAAACATGACTTAGACAGCAAATGATACACTGTTTGCCATGTTTACAAATTTTTATGCACAGTGGTTACAGCATGAAGCGAATGCATGTGAATATACAAAGGTGCATTGCATTAAACAAGTCCAATGAGCGTCCCAAAATGGCCGGCCTGCCTGCTTTCATCCATCAATTGTTCTAAATTTTTCATTACCCAATGAGCTGAGGTGGAGTCTTAGCCAGTGGTACCATCAGGGAGGTGTGTAAAGCACTTTAGGCTAGACAGCCAATCAGCTGCCAGCTTCCATCTGTCAATCAAATACAGCAGCCAATCAGAAAGCTGCCCATTGATCAGCAGGCCCTTTATGACATCACAGAAAGACCCTCAGAACTATCTGTGCATGTCTAATGGCTGGCTGTCAGTTGGGCGGGTGGGTGGCAGAGGGAGTGGATGTCTGTCTCGTTTCTCCCTAAAATTGCGGTTTTTCTGCGTTTACGGGAAAAGTTGAGATCCGACGCGCAAAAGTGGGGTATCGTAGAAATCACCTTTTAAAGATGCACATTTCTGGCCCCCCAAAAATGGGCATTTCAAATGAGAAATGAGTCCAATGAACAAAATAGGATGAATAAGTATGTATTTCAGGGGTGAGTTAGCAGGTTATTGGGGAAGTAAGTCCTGATATTTTTGGAGGTTGCAGGGGCCACTACACCATTCAAAATAGGCAGGCTTTAGCATATGCAGTTAGGCCCTGTAGGATGATTTTAGCTAAAAAGTGCCCCAAACACTCAAACGGGCTTGCATCTGGGAAGGGAAAATATGGGAAACATGACTTAGACACCAAAAGATTCACTAAATGCCATGTTTGCAAATTTTTATGCACAGTGGTTACAGCATGAAGCGAATGCATGTGAATATACAAAGGTGCATTGCATTAAACAAGTCCAATGAGCGTCCCAAAATGGCCGGCCTGCCTGCTTTCATCCATCAATTGTTCTAAATTTTTCATTACCCAATGAGCTGAGGTGGAGTCTTAGCCAGTGGTACCATCAGGGAGGTGTGTAATGCACTTTAGGCTAGACAGCCAATCAGCTGCCAGCTTCCATCTGTCAATCAAATACAGCAGCCAATCAGAAAGCTGCCCATTGATCAGCAGGCCCTTTATGACATCACAGACAGACCCTCAGAACTATCTGTGCATGTCTAATGGCTGGCTGTCAGTTGGGTGGGTGGGTGGCAGAGGGAGGGGATGTCTGTCTCGTTTCTCCTGAAAATTTCGCTTTTTCTGCGTTTACGGGAAAAGTTGAGGTCCGACGCGCAAAAGTGGGGTATCGTAGAAATCACCTTTTAAAGACGCACATTTCTGCCCCCCCCCCAAAAATGGGCATTTCAAATGAGAAATGAGTCCAATGAACAAAATAGGGTGAATAAGTATGTATTTCAGGGGTGAGTTAGCAGGTTATTGGGGAAGTAAGTCCTGATATTTTTGGAGGTTGCAGGGCCACTACACCATTCAAAATAGGCAGGCTTTAGCATATGCAGTTAGGCCCCGTAGGATGATTTTAGCTAAAAAGTGCCCCAAACACTCAAACGGGCTTGTATCTGGGAAGGGAAAATATGGGAAACATGACTTAGACAGCAAATGATACACTGTTTGCCATGTTTACAAATTTTTATGCACAGTGGTTACAGCATGAAGCGAATGCATGTGAATATACAAAGGTGCATTGCATTAAACAAGTCCAATGAGCGTCCCAAAATGGCCGGCCTGCCTGCTTTCATCCATCAATTGTTCTAAATTTTTCATTACCCAATGAGCTGAGGTGGAGTCTTAGCCAGTGGTACCATCAGGGAGGTGTGTAAAGCACTTTAGGCTAGACAGCCAATCAGCTGCCAGCTTCCATCTGTCAATCAAATACAGCAGCCAATCAGAAAGCTGCCCATTGATCAGCAGGCCCTTTATGACATCACAGAAAGACCCTCAGAACTATCTGTGCATGTCTAATGGCTGGCTGTCAGTTGGGCGGGTGGGTGGCAGAGGGAGTGGATGTCTGTCTCGTTTCTCCCTAAAATTGCGGTTTTTCTGCGTTTACGGGAAAAGTTGAGATCCGACGCGCAAAAGTGGGGTATCGTAGAAATCACCTTTTAAAGATGCACATTTCTGGCCCCCCAAAAATGGGCATTTCAAATGAGAAATGAGTCCAATGAACAAAATAGGATGAATAAGTATGTATTTCAGGGGTGAGTTAGCAGGTTATTGGGGAAGTAAGTCCTGATATTTTTGGAGGTTGCAGGGGCCACTACACCATTCAAAATAGGCAGGCTTTAGCATATGCAGTTAGGCCCTGTAGGATGATTTTAGCTAAAAAGTGCCCCAAACACTCAAACGGGCTTGCATCTGGGAAGGGAAAATATGGGAAACATGACTTAGACACCAAAAGATTCACTAAATGCCATGTTTCCAAATTTTTATGCACAGTGGTTACAGCATGAAGCGAATGCATGTGAATATACAAAGGTGCATTGCATTAAACAAGTCCAATGAGCGTCCCAAAATGGCCGGCCTGCCTGCTTTCATCCATCAATTGTTCTAAATTTTTCATTACCCAATGAGCTGAGGTGGAGTCTTAGCCAGTGGTACCATCAGGGAGGTGTGTAATGCACTTTAGGCTAGACAGCCAATCAGCTGCCAGCTTCCATCTGTCAATCAAATACAGCAGCCAATCAGAAAGCTGCCCATTGATCAGCAGGCCCTTTATGACATCACAGACAGACCCTCAGAACTATCTGTGCATGTCTAATGGCTGGCTGTCAGTTGGGTGGGTGGGTGGCAGAGGGAGGGGATGTCTGTCTCGTTTCTCCTGAAAATTTCGCTTTTTCTGCGTTTACGGGAAAAGTTGAGGTCCGACGCGCAAAAGTGGGGTATCGTAGAAATCACCTTTTAAAGATGCACATTTCTGGCCCCCCAAAAATGGGCATTTCAAATGAGAAATGAGTCCAATGAACAAAATAGGATGAATAAGTATGTATTTCAGGGGTGAGTTAGCAGGTTATTGGGGAAGTAAGTCCTGATATTTTTGGAGGTTGCAGGGGCCACTACACCATTCAAAATAGGCAGGCTTTAGCATATGCAGTTAGGCCCTGTAGGATGATTTTAGCTAAAAAGTGCCCCAAACACTCAAACGGGCTTGCATCTGGGAAGGGAAAATATGGGAAACATGACTTAGACACCAAAAGATTCACTAAATGCCATGTTTCCAAATTTTTATGCACAGTGGTTACAGCATGAAGCGAATGCATGTGAATATACAAAGGTGCATTGCATTAAACAAGTCCAATGAGCGTCCCAAAATGGCCGGCCTGCCTGCTTTCATCCATCAATTGTTCTAAATTTTTCATTACCCAATGAGCTGAGGTGGAGTCTTAGCCAGTGGTACCATCAGGGAGGTGTGTAATGCACTTTAGGCTAGACAGCCAATCAGCTGCCAGCTTCCATCTGTCAATCAAATACAGCAGCCAATCAGAAAGCTGCCCATTGATCAGCAGGCCCTTTATGACATCACAGACAGACCCTCAGAACTATCTGTGCATGTCTAATGGCTGGCTGTCAGTTGGGTGGGTGGGTGGCAGAGGGAGGGGATGTCTGTCTCGTTTCTCCTGAAAATTTCGCTTTTTCTGCGTTTACGGGAAAAGTTGAGGTCCGACGCGCAAAAGTGGGGTATCGTAGAAATCACCTTTTAAAGACGCACATTTCTGGCCCCCCAAAAATGGTCATTTCAAATGAGAAATGAGTCCAATGAACAAAATAGAATGAATAAGTATGTATTTCAGGGGGGAGTTAGCAGGTTATTGGGGAAGTAAGTCCTGATATTTTTGGAGGTTGCAGGGGCCACTACACCATTCAAAATAGGCAGGCTTTAGCATATGCAGTTAGGCCCTGTAGGATGATTTTAGCTAAAAAGTGCCCCAAACACTCAAACGGGCTTGTATCTGGGAAGGGAAAATATGGGAAACATGACTTAGACAGCAAATGATACACTGTTTGCCATGTTTCCAAATTTTTATGCACAGTGGTTACAGCATGAAGCGAATGCATGTGAATATACAAAGGTGCATTGCATTAAACATGTCCACTGAGTGTCCCAAAATGGCCAGCCTGCCTGCTTTCATCCATCAATTGTTCTAAATTTTTCATTACCCAATGAGCTGAGGTGGAGTCTTAGCCAGTGGTACCATCAGGGAGGTGTGTAAAGCACTTTAGGCTAGACAGCCAATCAGCTGCCAGCTTCCATCTGTGCATGTCTAATGGCTGGCTGTCAGTTGGGCGGGTGGGTGGCAGAGGGAGGGGATGTCTGTCTCGTTTCTCCCTAAAATTGCGGTTTTTCTGCGTTTACGGGAAAAGTTGAGATCCGACGCGCAAAAGTGGGGTATCGTAGAAATCACCTTTTAAAGACGCACATTTCTGGCCCCCCAAAAATGGGCATTTCAAATGAGAAATGAGTCCAATGAACAAAATAGGATGAATAAGTATGTATTTCAGGGGTGAGTTAGCAGGTTATTGGGGAAGTAAGTCCTGATATTTTTGGAGGTTGCAGGGGCCACTACACCATTCAAAATAGGCAGGCTTTAGCATATGCAGTTAGGCCCTGTAGGATGATTTTAGCTAAAAAGTGCCCCAAACACTCAAACGGGCTTGCATCTGGGAAGGGAAAATATGGGAAACATGACTTAGACACCAAAAGATTCACTAAATGCCATGTTTCCAAATTTTTATGCACAGTGGTTACAGCATGAAGCGAATGCATGTGAATATACAAAGGTGCATTGCATTAAACAAGTCCAATGAGCGTCCCAAAATGGCCGGCCTGCCTGCTTTCATCCATCAATTGTTCTAAATTTTTCATTACCCAATGAGCTGAGGTGGAGTCTTAGCCAGTGGTACCATCAGGGAGGTGTGTAATGCACTTTAGGCTAGACAGCCAATCAGCTGCCAGCTTCCATCTGTCAATCAAATACAGCAGCCAATCAGAAAGCTGCCCATTGATCAGCAGGCCCTTTATGACATCACAGACAGACCCTCAGAACTATCTGTGCATGTCTAATGGCTGGCTGTCAGTTGGGTGGGTGGGTGGCAGAGGGAGGGGATGTCTGTCTCGTTTCTCCTGAAAATTTCGCTTTTTCTGCGTTTACGGGAAAAGTTGAGGTCCGACGCGCAAAAGTGGGGTATCGTAGAAATCACCTTTTAAAGACGCACATTTCTGGCCCCCCAAAAATGGGCATTTGAAATGAGAAATGAGTCCAATGAACAAAATAGAATGAATAAGTATGTATTTCAGGGGTGAGTTAGCAGGTTATTGGGGAAGTAAGTCCTGATATTTTTGGAGGTTGCAGGGGCTACTACACCATTCAAAATAGGCAGGCTTTAGCATATGCAGTTAGGCCCCGTAGGATGATTTTAGCTAAAAAGTGCCCCAAACACTCAAACGGGCTTGTATCTGGGAAGGGAAAATATGGGAAACATGACTTAGACAGCAAATGATACACTGTTTGCCATGTTTCCAAATTTTTATGCACAGTGGTTACAGCATGAAGCGAATGCATGTGAATATACAAAGGTGCATTGCATTAAACAAGTCCACTGAGTGTCCCAAAATGGCCGGCCTGCCTGCTTTCATCCATCAATTGTTCTAAATTTTTCATTACCCAATGAGCTGAGGTGGAGTCTTAGCCAGTGGTACCATCAGGGAGGTGTGTAAAGCACTTTAGGCTAGACAGCCAATCAGCTGCCAGCTTCCATCTGTCAATCAAATACAGCAGCCAATCAGAAAGCTGCCCATTGATCAGCAGGCCCTTTATGACATCACATAAAGACCCTCAGAACTATCTGTGCATGTCTAATGGCTGGCTGTCAGTTGGGCGGGTGGGTGGCAGAGGGAGGGGATGTCTGTCTCGTTTCTCCTGAAAATTTCGCTTTTTCTGCGTTTACGGGAAAAGTTGAGGTCCGACGCGCAAAAGTGGGGTATCGTAGAAATCACCTTTTAAAGACGGACATTTATGGCCCCCCAAAAATGGGCATTTCAAATAAGAAATGAGTCCAATGTACAAAATAGGGTGAATAAGTATGTATTTCAGGGGTGAGTTAGCAGGTTATTGGGGAAGTAAGTCCTGATATTTTTTGGAGGTTGCAGGGGCCACTACACCATTCAAAATAGGCAGGTTTTAGCATATGCAGTTAGGACCCATAGGATGATTTTAGCTAAAAAGTGCCCCAAACACTCAAACGGGCTTGCATCTGGGAAGGGAAAATATGGGAAACATGACTTAGACACCAAAAGATACACTAAATGCCATGTTTCCAAATTTTTATGCACAGTGGTTACAGCATGAAGCGAATGCATGTGAATATACAAAGGTGCATTGCATTAAACAAATCCACTGAGTGTCCCAAAATTGCCGGCCTGCCTGCTTTCATCCATCAATTGTTCTAAATTTTTCATTACCCAATGAGCTGAGGTGGAGTCTTAGCCACTGGTACCATCAGGGAGGTGTGTAAAGCACTTTAGGCTAGACAGCCAATCAGCTGCCAGCTTCCATCTGTCAATCAAATACAGCAGCCAATCAGAAAGCTGCCCATTGATCAGCAGGCCCTTTATGACATCACAAACAGACCCTCAGAACTATCTGTGCATGTCTAATGGCTGGCTGTCAGTAGGGTGGGTGGGTGGCAGAGGGAGGGGATGTCTGTCTCGTTTCTCCTGAAAATTGCGGTTTTTCTGCGTTTACGGGAAAAGTTGAGGTCCGACGCGCAAACGTGGGGTATCGTAGAAATCACATTTTAAAGACGCACATTTCTGGCCTCCCAAAAATGGGCATTTCAAATGAGAAATGAGTCCAATGAACAAAATAGGATGAATAAGTATGTATTTCAGGGGTGAGTTAGCAGGTTTTTGGGGAAGTAAGTCCTGATATTTTTGGAGGTTGCAGGGGCCACTACACCATTCAAAATAGGCAGGCTTTAGCATATGCAGTTAGGCCTCGTAGGATGATTTTAGCTAAAAAGTGCCGCAATCACTCAAACGGGCTTGTATTTGGGAAGGGAAAATATGGGAAACATGACTTAGACAGAAAATGATACACTGTATGCCATGTTTCCAAATTTTTATGCACAGTGGTTACAGCATGAAGCGAATGCATGTGAATATACAAAGGTGCATTGCATTAAACAAGTCCAATGAGCGTCCCAAAATGGCCGGCCTGCCTGCTTTCATCCATCAATTGTTCTAAATTTTTCATTACCCAATGAGCTGAGGTGGAGTCTTAGCCAGTGGTACCATCAGGGAGGTGTGTAAAGCACTTTAGGCTAGACAGCCAATCAGCTGCCAGCTTCCATCTGTCAATCAAATACAGCAGCCAATCAGAAAGCTGCCCATTGATCAGCAGGCCCTTTATGACATCACAGAAAGACTCTCAGAACTATCTGTGCATGTCTAATGGCTGGCTGTCAGTTGGGCGGGTGGGTGGCAGAGGGAGGGGATGTCTGTCTCGTTTCTCCTGAAAATTGTGGTTTTTCTGCGTTTACGGGAAAAGTTGAGGTCCGACGCGCAAAAGTGGGGTATCGTAGAAATCACATTTTAAAGACGCACATTTCTGGCCCCCCAAAAATGGGCATTTCAAATGAGAAATGAGTCCAATGAACAAAATAGGGTGAATAAGTATGTATTTCAGGGGTGAGTTAGCAGGTTATTGGGGAAGTAAGTCCTGATATTTTTGGAGGTTGCAGGGGCCACTACACCATTCAAAATAGGCAGGCTTTAGCATATGCAGTTAGGCCTCGTAGGATGATTTTAGCTAAAAAGTGCCCCAATCACTCATACGGGCTTGTATCTGGGAATTGAAAATATGGGAAACATGACTTAGACAGCAAATGATACACTGTTTGCCATGTTTCCAAATTTTTATGCACAGTGGTTACAGCATGAAGCGAATGCATGTGAATATACAAAGGTGCATTGCATTAAACAAGTCCACTGAGTGTCCCAAAATGGCCGGCCTGCCTGCTTTCATCCATCAATTGTTCTAAATTTTTCATTACCCAATGAGCTGAGGTGGAGTCTTAGCCAGTGGTACCATCAGGGAGGTGTGTAAAGCACTTTAGGCTAGACAGCCAATCAGCTGCCAGCTTCCATCTGTCAATCAAATACAGCAGCCAATCAGAAAGCTGCCCATTGATCAGCAGGCCCTTTATGACATCACAGAAATACTCTCAGAACTATCTGTGCATGTCTAATGCATGGCTGTCAGTTGGGCGGGTGGGTGGCAGAGGGAGGGGATGTCTGTCTCGTTTCTCCTGAAAATTGCGGTTTTTCTGCGTTTACGGGAAAAGTTGAGGTCCGACGCGCAAAAGTGGGGTATCGTAGAAATCACATTTTAAAGACGCACATTTCTGGCCCCCCAAAAATGGGCATTTCAAATGAGAAATGAGTCCAATGAACAAAATAGGGTGAATAAGTATGTATTTCAGGGGTGAGTTAGCAGGTTATTGGGGAAGTAAGTCCTGATATTTTTGGAGGTTGCAGGGGCCACTACACCATTCAAAATAGGCAGGCTTTAGCATATGCAGTTAGGCCTCGTAGGATGATTTTAGCTAAAAAGTGCCCCAATCACTCAAACGGGCTTGTATCTGGGAATTGAAAATATGGGAAACATGACTTAGACAGCAAATGATACACTGTTTGCCATGTTTCCAAATTTTTATGCACAGTGGTTACAGCATGAAGCGAATGCATGTGAATATACAAAGGTGCATTGCATTAAACAAGTCCACTGAGTGTCCCAAAATGGCCGGCCTGCCTGCTTTCATCCATCAATTGTTCTAAATTTTTCATTACCCAATGAGCTGAGGTGGAGTCTTAGCCAGTGGTACCATCAGGGAGGTGTGTAAAGCACTTTAGGCTAGACAGCCAATCAGCTGCCAGCTTCCATCTGTCAATCAAATACAGCAGCCAATCAGAAAGCTGCCCATTGATCAGCAGGCCCTTTATGACATCACAGAAAGACTCTCAGAACTATCTGTGCATGTCTAATGGCTGGCTGTCAGTTGGGTGGGTGGGTGGCAGAGGGAGGGGATGTCTGTCTCGTTTCTCCTGAAAATTGCGCTTTTTCTGCGTTTACGGGAAAAGTTGAGAGCCGACGCGCAAAAGAGGGGTATCGTAGAAATCACCTTTTAAAGATGCACATTTCTGCCCCCCCAAAAATGGGCTTTTCAAATGAGACATGAGTCCAATGAACAAAATAGGATGAATAAGTATGTATTTCAGGGGTGAGTTAGCAGGTTATTGGGGAAGTAAGTCCTGATATTTTTGGAGGTTGCAGGGGCCACTACACCATTCAAAATAGGCAGGCTTTAGCATATGCAGTTAGGCCTCGTAGGATGATTTTAGCTAAAAAGTGCCCCAATCACTCAAACGGGCTTGTATCTGGGAATTGAAAATATGGGAAACATGACTTAGACAGCAAATGATACACTGTTTGCCATGTTTCCAAATTTTTATGCACAGTGGTTACAGCATGAAGCGAATGCATGTGAATATACAAAGGTGCATTGCATTAAACAAGTCCACTGAGTGTCCCAAAATGGCCGGCCTGCCTGCTTTCATCCATCAATTGTTCTAAATTTTTCATTACCCAATGAGCTGAGGTGGAGTCTTAGCCAGTGGTACCATCAGGGAGGTGTGTAAAGCACTTTAGGCTAGACAGCCAATCAGCTGCCAGCTTCCATCTGTCAATCAAATACAGCAGCCAATCAGAAAGCTGCCCATTGATCAGCAGGCCCTTTATGACATCACAAACAGACCCTCAGAACTATCTGTGCATGTCTAATGGCTGGCTGTCAGTTGGGCGGGTGGGTGGCAGAGGGAGGGGATGTCTGTCTCGTTTCTCCTGAAAATTGCGGTTTTTCTGCGATTACGGGAAAAGTTGAGGTCCGACGCGCAAAAGTGGGGTATCGTAGAAATCACCTTTTAAAGACGCACATTTCTGCCCCCCCCCCCAAAAAAATGGGCATTTCAAATGAGAAATGAGTCAAATGAACAAAATAGGGTGAATAAGTATGTATTTCAGGGGTGAGTTAGTAGGTTATTGGGGAAGTAAGTCCTGATATTTTTGGAGGTTGCAGGGGCCACTACACCATTCAAAATAGGCAGGCTTTAGCATATGCAGTTAGGCCTCGTAGGATGATTTTAGCTAAAAAGTGCCCCAATCACTCAAACGGGCTTGTATCTGGGAAGGGAAAATATGGGAAACATGACTTAGACAGCAAATGATACACTGTTTGCCATGTTTCCAAATTTTTATGCACAGTGGTTACAGCATGAAGCGAATGCATGTGAATATACAAAGGTGCATTGCATTAAACAAGTCCACTGAGTGTCCCAAAATGGCCGGCCTGCCTGCTTTCATCCATCAATTGTTCTAAATTTTTCATTAACCAATGAGCTGAGGTGGAGTCTTAGCCAGTGGTACCATCAGGGAGGTGTGTAAAGCACTTTAGGCTAGACAGCCAATCAGCTGCCAGCTTCCATCTGTCAATTAAATACAGCAGCCAATCAGAAAGCTGCCCATTGATCAGCAGGCCCTTTATGACATCACAGAAAGACTCTCAGAACTATCTGTGCATGTCTAATGGCTGGCTGTCAGTTGGGTGGGTGGGTGGCAGAGGGAGGGGATGTCTGTCTCGTTTCTCCTGAAAATTGCGCTTTTTCTGCGTTTACGGGAAAAGTTGAGATCCGACGCGCAAAAGTGGGGTATCGTAGAAATCACCTTTTAAAGATGCACATTTCTGCCCCCCCAAAAATGGGCATTTCAAATGAGAAATGAGTCCAATGAACAAAATAGTGTGAATAAGTATGTATTTCAGGGGTGAGTTAGCAGGTTATTGGGGAAGTAAGTCCTGATATTTTTGGAGGTTGCAGGGGCCACTACACCATTCAAAATAGGCGGGCTTTAGCATATGCAGTTAGGCCCCGTAGGTTGATTTTAGCTAAAAAGTGCCCCAAACACTCAAACGGGCTTGTATCTGGGAAGGGAAAATATGGGAAACATGACTTAGACAGCAAATGATACAGTGTATGCCATGTTTCCAAATTTTTATGCACAGTGGTTACAGCATGAAGCGAATGCCTGTGAATATACAAAGGTGCATTGCATTAAACAAGTCCAATGAGCGTCCCAAAATGGCCGGCCTGCCTGCTTTCATCCATCAATTGTTCTAAATTTTTCATTACCCAATGAGCTGAGGTGGAGTCTTAGCCAGTGGTACCATCAGGGAGGTGTGTAAAGCACTTTAGGCTAGACAGCCAATCAGCTGCCAGCTTCCATCTGTCAATCAAATACAGCAGCCAATCAGAAAGCTGCCCATTGATCAGCAGGCCCTTTATGACATCACAAACAGACCCTCAGAACTATCTGTGCATGTCTAATGGCTGGCTGTCAGTTGGGCGGGTGGGTGGCAGAGGGAGGGGATGTCTGTCTCGTTTCTCCTGAAAATTGCGGTTTTTCTGCGTTTACGGGAAAAGTTGAGGTCCGACGCGCAAAAGTGGGGTATCGTAGAAATCACATTTTAAAGACGCACATTTCTGGCCCCCCAAAAATGGGCATTTCAAATGAGAAATGAGTCCAATGAACAAAATAGGGTGAATAAGTATGTATTTCAGGGGTGAGTTAGCAGATTATTGGGGAAGTAAGTCCTGATATTTTTGGAGGTTGCAGGGGCCACTACACCATTCAAAATAGGCAGGTTTTAGCATATGCAGTTAGGCCCCGTAGGATGATTTTAGCTAAAAAGTGCCCCAAACACTCAAACGGGCTTGTATCTGGGAAGGGAAAATATGGGAAACATGACTTAGACAGAAAATGATACACTGTATGCCATGTTTCCAAATTTTTATGCATAGTGGTTACAGCATGAAGCGAATGCATGTGAATATACAAAGGTGCATTGCATTAAACAAGTCCAATGAGCGTCCCAAAATGGCCGGCCTGCCTGCTTTCATCCATCAATTGTTCTAAATTTTTCATTACCCAATGAGCTGAGGTGGAGTCTTAGCCAGTGGTACCATCAGGGAGGTGTGTAAAGCACTTTAGGCTAGACAGCCAATCAGCTGCCAGCTTCCATCTGTCAATCAAATACAGCAGCCAATCAGAAAGCTGCCCATTGATCAGCAGGCCCTTTATGACATCACAAACAGACCCTCAGAACTATCTGTGCATGTCTAATGGCTGGCTGTCAGTTGGGCGGGTGGGTGGCAGAGGGAGGGGATGTCTGTCTCGTTTCTCCTGAAAATTCCGTTTTTTATTTGCGTTTACGGGAAAAGTTGAGGTCCGGCGCGCAAAAGTGGGGTATCGTAGAAATCACCTTTTAAAGACGCACATTTCTGCCCCCCCCCCAAAAAAAATGGGCATTTCAAATGAGAAATGAGTCAAATGAACAAAATAGGGTGAATAAGTATGTATTTCAGGGGTGAGTTAGCAGGTTATTGGGGAAGTAAGTCCTGATATTTTTGGAGGTTGCAGGGGCCACTACACCATTCAAAATAGGCAGGCTTTAGCATATGCAGTTATGCCTCGTAGGATGATTTTAGCTAAAAAGTGCCCCAATCACTCAAACGGGCTTGTATCTGGGAAGGGAAAATATGGGAAACATGACTTAGACAGCAAATGATACACTGTTTGCCATGTTTCCAAATTTTTATGCACAGTGGTTACAGCATGAAGCGAATGCATGTGAATATACAAAGGTGCATTGCATTAAACAAGTCCACTGAGTGTCCCAAAATGGCCGGCCTGCCTGCTTTCATCCATCAATTGTTCTAAATTTTTCATTAACCAATGAGCTGAGGTGGAGTCTTAGCCAGTGGTACTATCAGGGAGGTGTGTAAAGCACTTTAGGCTAGACAGCCAATCAGCTGCCAGCTTCCATCTGTCAATCAAATACAGCAGCCAATCAGAAAGCTGCCCATTGATCAGCAGGCCCTTTATGACATCACAGAAAGACTCTCAGAACTATCTGTGCATGTCTAATGGCTGGCTGTCAGTTGGGTGGGTGGGTGGCAGAGGGAGGGGATGTCTGTCTCGTTTCTCCTGAAAATTGCGCTTTTTCTGCGTTTACGGGAAAAGTTGAGATCCGACGCGCAAAAGTGGGGTATCGTAGAAATCACCTTTTAAAGATGCACATTTCTGCCCCCCCCCAAAAATGGGCATTTCAAATGAGAAATGAGTCCAATGAACAAAATAGGGTGAATAAGTATGTATTTCAGGGGTGAGTTAGCAGGTTATTGGGGAAGTAAGTCCTGATATTTTTGGAGGTTGCAGGGGCCACTACACCATTCAAAATAGGCGGGCTTTAGCATATGCAGTTAGGCCCCGTAGGTTGATTTTAGCTAAAAAGTGCCCCAAACACTCAAACGGGCTTGTATCTGGGAAGGGAAAATATGGGAAACATGACTTAGACAGCAAATGATACAGTGTATGCCATGTTTCCAAATTTTTATGCACAGTGGTTACAGCATGAAGCGAATGCATGTGAATATACAAAGGTGCATTGCATTAAACAAGTCCAATGAGCGTCCCAAAATGGCCGGCCTGCCTGCTTTCATCCATCAATTGTTCTAAATTTTTCATTACCCAATGAGCTGAGGTGGAGTCTTAGCCAGTGGTACCATCAGGGAGGTGTGTAAAGCACTTTAGGCTAGACAGCCAATCAGCTGCCAGCTTCCATCTGTCAATCAAATACAGCAGCCAATCAGAAAGCTGCCCATTGATCAGCAGGCCCTTTATGACATCACAAACAGACCCTCAGAACTATCTGTGCATGTCTAATGGCTGGCTGTCAGTTGGGCGGGTGGGTGGCAGAGGGAGGGGATGTCTGTCTCGTTTCTCCTGAAAATTGCGGTTTTTCTGCGTTTACGGGAAAAGTTGAGGTCCGACGCGCAAAAGTGGGGTATCGTAGAAATCACATTTTAAAGACGCACATTTCTGGCACCCCAAAAATGGGCATTTCTAATGAGAAATGAGTCCAATGAACAAAATAGGGTGAATAAGTATGTATTTCAGGGATGAGTTAGCAGATTATTGGGGAAGTAAGTCCTGATATTTTTGGAGGTTGCAGGGGCCACTACACCATTCAAAATAGGCAGGTTTTAGCATATGCAGTTAGGCCCCGTAGGATGATTTTAGCTAAAAAGTGCCCCAAACACTCAAACGGGCTTGTATCTGGGAAGGGAAAATATGGGAAACATGACTTAGACAGAAAATGATACACTGTATGCCATGTTTCCAAATTTTTATGCACAGTGGTTACAGCATGAAGCGAATGCATGTGAATATACAAAGGTACATTGCATTAAACAAGTCCACTGAGTGTCCCAAAATTGCCGGCCTGCCTGCTTTCATCCATCAATTGTTCTAAATTTTTCATTACCCAATGAGCTGAGGTGGAGTCTTAGCCACTGGTACCATCAGGGAGGTGTGTAAAGCACTTTAGGCTAGACAGCCAATCAGCTGCCAGCTTCCATCTGTCAATCAAATACAGCAGCCAATCAGAAAGCTGCCCATTGATCAGCAGGCCCTTTATGACATCACAAACAGACCCTCAGAACTATCTGTGCATGTCTAATGGCTGGCTGTCAGTTGGGCGGGTGGGTGGCAGAGGGAGGGGATGTCTGTCTCGTTTCTCCTGAAAATTGCGGTTTTTCTGCGTTTACGGGAAAAGTTGAGGTCCGACGCGCAAAAGTGGGGTATCGTAGAAATCACATTTTAAAGACGCACATTTCTGGCCCCCCAAAAATGGGCATTTCAAATGAAAAATGAGTCCAATGAACAAAATAGGGTGAATAAGTATGTATTTCAGGGGTGAGTTAGCAGATTATTGGGGAAGTAAGTCCTGATATTTTTGGAGGTTGCAGGGGCCACTACACCATTCAAAAAAGGCAGGTTTTAGCATATGCAGTTAGGCCCCGTAGGATGATTTTAGCTAAAAAGTGCCCCAAACACTCAAACGGGCTTGTATCTGGGAAGGGAAAATATGGGAAACATGACTTAGACACCAAATGATACACTATATGCCATGTTTCCAAATTTTTATGCACAGTGGTTACAGCATGAAGCGAATGCATGTGAATATACAAAGGTGCATTGCATTAAACAAGTCCACTGAGTGTCCCAAAATGGCCGGCCTGCCTGCTTTCATCCATCAATTGTTCTAAATTTTTCATTACCCAATGAGCTGAGGTGGAGTCTTAGCCAGTGGTACCATCAGGGAGGTGTGTAAAGCACTTTAGGCTAGACAGCCAATCAGCTGCCAGCTTCCATCTGTCAATCAAATACAGCAGCCAATCAGAAAGCTGCCCATTGATCAGCAGGCCCTTTATGACATCACAGACAGACCCTCAGAACTATCTGTGCATGTCTAATGGCTGGCTGTCAGTTGGGTGGGTGGGTGGCAGAGGGAGGGGATGTCTGTCTCGTTTCTCCTGAAAATTGCGCTTTTTCTGCGTTTACGGGAAAAGTTGAGGTCCGACGCGCAAAAGTGGGTATCGTAGAAATAACCTTTTAAAGACGCACATTTCTGGCCCACCAAAAATGGGCATTTCAAATGAGAAATGAGTCCAATGAACAAAATAGGATGAATAAGTATGTATTTCAGGGGTGAGTTAGCAGGTTATTGGGGAAGTAAGTCCTGATATTTTTGGAGGTTGCAGGGGCCACTACACCATTCAAAATAGGCAGGCTTTAGCATATGCAGTTAGGCCTCGTAGGATGATTTTAGCTAAAAAGTGCCCCAATCACTCAAACGGGCTTGTATCTGGGAAGGGAAAATATGGGAAACATGACTTAGACAGCAAATGATACACTGTTTGCCATGTTTCCAAATTTTTATGCACAGTGGTTACAGCATGAAGCGAATGCATGTGAATATACAAAGGTGCATTGCATTAAACAAGTCCACTGAGTGTCCCAAAATGGCCGGCCTGCCTGCTTTCATCCATCAATTGTTCTAAATTTTTCATTACCCAATGAGCTGAGGTAGAGTCTTAGCCAGTGGTACCATCAGGGAGGTGTGTAAAGCACTTTAGGCTAGACAGCCAATCAGCTGCCAGCTTCCATCTGTCAATCAAATACAGCAGCCAATCAGAAAGCTGCCCATTGATCAGCAGGCCCTTTATGACATCACAAACAGACCCTCAGAACTATCTGTGCATGTCTAATGGCTGGCTGTCAGTTGGGCGGGTGGGTGGCAGAGGGAGGGGATGTCTGTCTCGTTTCTCCTGAAAATTGCGCTTTTTCTGCGTTTACGGGAAAAGTTGAGGTCCGACGCGCAAAAGTGGGGTATCGTAGAAATCACATTTTAAAGACGCACATTTCTGGCCCCCCAAAAATGGGCATTTCAAATGAGAAATGAGTCCAATGAACAAAATAGGGTGAATAAGTATGTATTTCAGGGGTGAGTTAGCAGATTATTGGGGAAGTAAGTCCTGATATTTTTGGAGGTTGCAGGAGCCACTACACCATTCAAAATATGCAGGTTTTAGCATATGCAGTTAGGCCCCGTAGGATGATTTTAGCTAAAAAGTGCCCCAAACACTCAAACGGGCTTGTATCTGGGAAGGGAAAATATGGGAAACATGACTTAGAAAGAAAATGATACACTGTATGCCATGTTTCCAAATTTTTATGCACAGTGGTTACAGCATGAAGCGAATGCATGTGAATATACAAAGGTGCATTGCATTAAACAAGTCCAATGAGCGTCCCAAAATGGCCGGCCTGCCTGCTTTCATCCATCAATTGTTCTAAATTTTTCATTACCCAATGAGCTGAGGTGGAGTCTTAGCCAGTGGTACCATCAGGGAGGTGTGTAAAGCACTTTAGGCTAGACAGCCAATCAGCTGCCAGCTTCCATCTGTCAATCAAATACAGCAGCCAATCAGAAAGCTGCCCATTGATCAGCAGGCCCTTTATGACATCACAAATAGACCCTCAGAACTATCTGTGCATGTCTAATGGCTGGCTGTCAGTTGGGCGGGTGGGTGGCAGAGGGAGGGGATGTCTGTCTCGTTTCTCCTGAAAATTGCGGTTTTTCTGCGTTTACGGGAAAAGTTGAGGTCCGACGCGCAAAAGTGGGGTATCGTAGAAATCACATTTTAAAGACGCACATTTCTGGCCCCCCAAAAATGGCCATTTCAAATGAGAAATGAGTCCAATGAACAAAATAGGATGAATAAGTATGTATTTCAGGGGTGAGTTAGCAGGTTATTGGGGAAGTAAGTCCTGATATTTTTGGAGGTTGCAGGGGCCACTACACCATTCAAAATAGGCAGGCTTTAGCATATGCAGTTAGGCCCCGTAGGATGATTTTAGCTAAAAAGTGCCCCAAACACTCAAACGGGCTTGTATCTGGGAAGGGAAAATATGGGAAACATGACTTATACAGCAAATGATACACTGTTTGCCATGTTTCCAAATTTTTATGCACAGTGGTTACAGCATGAAGCGAATGCATGTGAATATACAAAGGTGCATTGCATTAAACAAGTCCACTGAGTGTCCTAAAATGGCCGGCCTGCCTGCTTTCATCCATCAATTGTTCTAAATTTTTCATTACCCAATGAGCTGAGGTGGAGTCTTAGCCAGTGGTACCATCAGGGAGGTGTGTAAAGCACTTTAGGCTAGACAGCCAATCAGCTGCCAGCTTCCATCTGTCAATCAAATACAGCAGCCAATCAGAAAGCTGCCCATTGATCAGCAGGCCCTTTATGACATCACAAACAGACCCTCAGAACTATCTGTGCATGTCTAATGGCTGGCTGTCAGTTGGGTGGGTGGGTGGCAGAGGGAGGGGATGTCTGTCTCGTTTCTCCTGAAAATTGCGGTTTTTCTGCGTTTACGGGAAAAGTTGAGGTCCGACGCGCAAAAGTGGGGTATCGTAGAAATCACATTTTAAAGACGCACATTTCTGGCCCCCCAAAAATGGGCATTTCAAATGAGAAATGAGTCCAATGAACAAAATAGGATGAATAAGTATGTATTTCAGGGGTGAGTTAGCAGGTTATTGGGGAAGTAAGTCCTGATATTTTTGGAGGTTGCAGGGGCCACTACACCATTCAAAATAGGCAGGCTTTAGCATATGCAGTTAGGCCCCGTAGGATGATTTTAGCTAAAAAGTGCCCCAAACACTCAAACGGGCTTGTATCTGGGAAGGGAAAATATGGGAAACATGACTTAGACAGCAAATGATACACTGTTTGCCATGTTTACAAATTTTTATGCACAGTGGTTACAGCATGAAGCGAATGCATGTGAATATACAAAGGTGCATTGCATTAAACAAGTCCACTGAGTGTCCCAAAATGGCCGGCCTGCCTGCTTTCATCCATCAATTGTTCTAAATTTTTCATTACCCAATGAGCTGAGGTGGAGTCTTAGCCAGTGGTACCATCAGGGAGGTGTGTAAAGCACTTTAGGCTAGACAGCCAATCAGCTGCCAGCTTCCATCTGTCAATCAAATACAGCAGCCAATCAGAAAGCTGCCCATTGATCAGCAGGCCCTTTATGACATCACAGACAGACCCTCAGAACTATCTGTGCATGTCTAATGGCTGGCTGTCAGTTGGGCGGGTGGGTGGCAGAGGGAGGGGATGTCTGTCTCGTTTCTCCTGAAAATTGCGGTTTTTCTGCGATTACGGGAAAAGTTGAGGTCCGACGCGCAAAAGTGGGGTATCGTAGAAATCACCTTTTAAAGACGCACATTTCTGCCCCCCCCAAAAAAATGGGCATTTCAAATGAGAAATGAGTCAAATGAACAAAATAGGGTGAATAAGTATGTATTTCAGGGGTGAGTTAGTAGGTTATTGGGGAAGTAAGTCCTGATATTTTTGGAGGTTGCAGGGGCCACTACACCATTCAAAATAGGCAGGCTTTAGCATATGCAGTTAGGCCTCGTAGGATGATTTTAGCTAAAAAGTGCCCCAATCACTCAAACGGGCTTGTATCTGGGAAGGGAAAATATGGGAAACATGACTTAGACAGCAAATGATACACTGTTTGCCATGTTTCCAAATTTTTATGCACAGTGGTTACAGCATGAAGCGAATGCATGTGAATATACAAAGGTGCATTGCATTAAACAAGTCCACTGAGTGTCCCAAAATGGCCGGCCTGCCTGCTTTCATCCATCAATTGTTCTAAATTTTTCATTAACCAATGAGCTGAGGTGGAGTCTTAGCCAGTGGTACCATCAGGGAGGTGTGTAAAGCACTTTAGGCTAGACAGCCAATCAGCTGCCAGCTTCCATCTGTCAATTAAATACAGCAGCCAATCAGAAAGCTGCCCATTGATCAGCAGGCCCTTTATGACATCACAGAAAGACTCTCAGAACTATCTGTGCATGTCTAATGGCTGGCTGTCAGTTGGGTGGGTGGGTGGCAGAGGGAGGGGATGTCTGTCTCGTTTCTCCTGAAAATTGCGCTTTTTCTGCGTTTACGGGAAAAGTTGAGATCCGACGCGCAAAAGTGGGGTATCGTAGAAATCACCTTTTAAAGATGCACATTTCTGCCCCCCCAAAAATGGGCATTTCAAATGAGAAATGAGTCCAATGAACAAAATAGTGTGAATAAGTATGTATTTCAGGGGTGAGTTAGCAGGTTATTGGGGAAGTAAGTCCTGATATTTTTGGAGGTTGCAGGGGCCACTACACCATTCAAAATAGGCGGGCTTTAGCATATGCAGTTAGGCCCCGTAGGTTGATTTTAGCTAAAAAGTGCCCCAAACACTCAAACGGGCTTGTATCTGGGAAGGGAAAATATTGGAAACATGACTTAGACAGCAAATGATACAGTGTATGCCATGTTTCCAAATTTTTATGCACAGTGGTTACAGCATGAAGCGAATGCATGTGAATATACAAAGGTGCATTGCATTAAACAAGTCCAATGAGCGTCCCAAAATGGCCGGCCTGCCTGCTTTCATCCATCAATTGTTCTAAATTTTTCATTACCCAATGAGCTGAGGTGGAGTCTTAGCCAGTGGTACCATCAGGGAGGTGTGTAAAGCACTTTAGGCTAGACAGCCAATCAGCTGCCAGCTTCCATCTGTCAATCAAATACAGCAGCCAATCAGAAAGCTGCCCATTGATCAGCAGGCCCTTTATGACATCACAAACAGACCCTCAGAACTATCTGTGCATGTCTAATGGCTGGCTGTCAGTTGGGCGGGTGGGTGGCAGAGGGAGGGGATGTCTGTCTCGTTTCTCCTGAAAATTGCGGTTTTTCTGCGTTTACGGGAAAAGTTGAGGTCCGACGCGCAAAAGTGGGGTATCGTAGAAATCACATTTTAAAGACGCACATTTCTGGCACCCCAAAAATGGGCATTTCTAATGAGAAATGAGTCCAATGAACAAAATAGGGTGAATAAGTATGTATTTCAGGGATGAGTTAGCAGATTATTGGGGAAGTAAGTCCTGATATTTTTGGAGGTTGCAGGGGCCACTACACCATTCAAAATAGGCAGGTTTTAGCATATGCAGTTAGGCCCCGTAGGATGATTTTAGCTAAAAAGTGCCCCAAACACTCAAACGGGCTTGTATCTGGGAAGGGAAAATATGGGAAACATGACTTAGACAGAAAATGATACACTGTATGCCATGTTTCCAAATTTTTATGCACAGTGGTTACAGCATGAAGCGAATGCATGTGAATATACAAAGGTACATTGCATTAAACAAGTCCACTGAGTGTCCCAAAATTGCCGGCCTGCCTGCTTTCATCCATCAATTGTTCTAAATTTTTCATTACCCAATGAGCTGAGGTGGAGTCTTAGCCACTGGTACCATCAGGGAGGTGTGTAAAGCACTTTAGGCTAGACAGCCAATCAGCTGCCAGCTTCCATCTGTCAATCAAATACAGCAGCCAATCAGAAAGCTGCCCATTGATCAGCAGGCCCTTTATGACATCACAAACAGACCCTCAGAACTATCTGTGCATGTCTAATGGCTGGCTGTCAGTTGGGCGGGTGGGTGGCAGAGGGAGGGGATGTCTGTCTCGTTTCTCCTGAAAATTGCGGTTTTTCTGCGTTTACGGGAAAAGTTGAGGTCCGACGCGCAAAAGTGGGGTATCGTAGAAATCACATTTTAAAGACGCACATTTCTGGCCCCCCAAAAATGGGCATTTCAAATGAAAAATGAGTCCAATGAACAAAATAGGGTGAATAAGTATGTATTTCAGGGGTGAGTTAGCAGATTATTGGGGAAGTAAGTCCTGATATTTTTGGAGGTTGCAGGGGCCACTACACCATTCAAAAAAGGCAGGTTTTAGCATATGCAGTTAGGCCCCGTAGGATGATTTTAGCTAAAAAGTGCCCCAAACACTCAAACGGGCTTGTATCTGGGAAGGGAAAATATGGGAAACATGACTTAGACACCAAATGATACACTATATGCCATGTTTCCAAATTTTTATGCACAGTGGTTACAGCATGAAGCGAATGCATGTGAATATACAAAGGTGCATTGCATTAAACAAGTCCACTGAGTGTCCCAAAATGGCCGGCCTGCCTGCTTTCATCCATCAATTGTTCTAAATTTTTCATTACCCAATGAGCTGAGGTGGAGTCTTAGCCAGTGGTACCATCAGGGAGGTGTGTAAAGCACTTTAGGCTAGACAGCCAATCAGCTGCCAGCTTCCATCTGTCAATCAAATACAGCAGCCAATCAGAAAGCTGCCCATTGATCAGCAGGCCCTTTATGACATCACAGACAGACCCTCAGAACTATCTGTGCATGTCTAATGGCTGGCTGTCAGTTGGGTGGGTGGGTGGCAGAGGGAGGGGATGTCTGTCTCGTTTCTCCTGAAAATTGCGCTTTTTCTGCGTTTACGGGAAAAGTTGAGGTCCGACGCGCAAAAGTGGGTATCGTAGAAATAACCTTTTAAAGACGCACATTTCTGGCCCACCAAAAATGGGCATTTCAAATGAGAAATGAGTCCAATGAACAAAATAGGATGAATAAGTATGTATTTCAGGGGTGAGTTAGCAGGTTATTGGGGAAGTAAGTCCTGATATTTTTGGAGGTTGCAGGGGCCACTACACCATTCAAAATAGGCAGGCTTTAGCATATGCAGTTAGGCCTCGTAGGATGATTTTAGCTAAAAAGTGCCCCAATCACTCAAACGGGCTTGTATCTGGGAAGGGAAAATATGGGAAACATGACTTAGACAGCAAATGATACACTGTTTGCCATGTTTCCAAATTTTTATGCACAGTGGTTACAGCATGAAGCGAATGCATGTGAATATACAAAGGTGCATTGCATTAAACAAGTCCACTGAGTGTCCCAAAATGGCCGGCCTGCCTGCTTTCATCCATCAATTGTTCTAAATTTTTCATTACCCAATGAGCTGAGGTAGAGTCTTAGCCAGTGGTACCATCAGGGAGGTGTGTAAAGCACTTTAGGCTAGACAGCCAATCAGCTGCCAGCTTCCATCTGTCAATCAAATACAGCAGCCAATCAGAAAGCTGCCCATTGATCAGCAGGCCCTTTATGACATCACAAACAGACCCTCAGAACTATCTGTGCATGTCTAATGGCTGGCTGTCAGTTGGGCGGGTGGGTGGCAGAGGGAGGGGATGTCTGTCTCGTTTCTCCTGAAAATTGCGCTTTTTCTGCGTTTACGGGAAAAGTTGAGGTCCGACGCGCAAAAGTGGGGTATCGTAGAAATCACATTTTAAAGACGCACATTTCTGGCCCCCCAAAAATGGGCATTTCAAATGAGAAATGAGTCCAATGAACAAAATAGGGTGAATAAGTATGTATTTCAGGGGTGAGTTAGCAGATTATTGGGGAAGTAAGTCCTGATATTTTTGGAGGTTGCAGGAGCCACTACACCATTCAAAATATGCAGGTTTTAGCATATGCAGTTAGGCCCCGTAGGATGATTTTAGCTAAAAAGTGCCCCAAACACTCAAACGGGCTTGTATCTGGGAAGGGAAAATATGGGAAACATGACTTAGAAAGAAAATGATACACTGTATGCCATGTTTCCAAATTTTTATGCACAGTGGTTACAGCATGAAGCGAATGCATGTGAATATACAAAGGTGCATTGCATTAAACAAGTCCAATGAGCGTCCCAAAATGGCCGGCCTGCCTGCTTTCATCCATCAATTGTTCTAAATTTTTCATTACCCAATGAGCTGAGGTGGAGTCTTAGCCAGTGGTACCATCAGGGAGGTGTGTAAAGCACTTTAGGCTAGACAGCCAATCAGCTGCCAGCTTCCATCTGTCAATCAAATACAGCAGCCAATCAGAAAGCTGCCCATTGATCAGCAGGCCCTTTATGACATCACAAATAGACCCTCAGAACTATCTGTGCATGTCTAATGGCTGGCTGTCAGTTGGGCGGGTGGGTGGCAGAGGGAGGGGATGTCTGTCTCGTTTCTCCTGAAAATTGCGGTTTTTCTGCGTTTACGGGAAAAGTTGAGGTCCGACGCGCAAAAGTGGGGTATCGTAGAAATCACATTTTAAAGACGCACATTTCTGGCCCCCCAAAAATGGCCATTTCAAATGAGAAATGAGTCCAATGAACAAAATAGGATGAATAAGTATGTATTTCAGGGGTGAGTTAGCAGGTTATTGGGGAAGTAAGTCCTGATATTTTTGGAGGTTGCAGGGGCCACTACACCATTCAAAATAGGCAGGCTTTAGCATATGCAGTTAGGCCCCGTAGGATGATTTTAGCTAAAAAGTGCCCCAAACACTCAAACGGGCTTGTATCTGGGAAGGGAAAATATGGGAAACATGACTTATACAGCAAATGATACACTGTTTGCCATGTTTCCAAATTTTTATGCACAGTGGTTACAGCATGAAGCGAATGCATGTGAATATACAAAGGTGCATTGCATTAAACAAGTCCACTGAGTGTCCTAAAATGGCCGGCCTGCCTGCTTTCATCCATCAATTGTTCTAAATTTTTCATTACCCAATGAGCTGAGGTGGAGTCTTAGCCAGTGGTACCATCAGGGAGGTGTGTAAAGCACTTTAGGCTAGACAGCCAATCAGCTGCCAGCTTCCATCTGTCAATCAAATACAGCAGCCAATCAGAAAGCTGCCCATTGATCAGCAGGCCCTTTATGACATCACAAACAGACCCTCAGAACTATCTGTGCATGTCTAATGGCTGGCTGTCAGTTGGGTGGGTGGGTGGCAGAGGGAGGGGATGTCTGTCTCGTTTCTCCTGAAAATTGCGGTTTTTCTGCGTTTACGGGAAAAGTTGAGGTCCGACGCGCAAAAGTGGGGTATCGTAGAAATCACATTTTAAAGACGCACATTTCTGGCCCCCCAAAAATGGGCATTTCAAATGAGAAATGAGTCCAATGAACAAAATAGGATGAATAAGTATGTATTTCAGGGGTGAGTTAGCAGGTTATTGGGGAAGTAAGTCCTGATATTTTTGGAGGTTGCAGGGGCCACTACACCATTCAAAATAGGCAGGCTTTAGCATATGCAGTTAGGCCCCGTAGGATGATTTTAGCTAAAAAGTGCCCCAAACACTCAAACGGGCTTGTATCTGGGAAGGGAAAATATGGGAAACATGACTTAGACAGCAAATGATACACTGTTTGCCATGTTTACAAATTTTTATGCACAGTGGTTACAGCATGAAGCGAATGCATGTGAATATACAAAGGTGCATTGCATTAAACAAGTCCACTGAGTGTCCCAAAATGGCCGGCCTGCCTGCTTTCATCCATCAATTGTTCTAAATTTTTCATTACCCAATGAGCTGAGGTGGAGTCTTAGCCAGTGGTACCATCAGGGAGGTGTGTAAAGCACTTTAGGCTAGACAGCCAATCAGCTGCCAGCTTCCATCTGTCAATCAAATACAGCAGCCAATCAGAAAGCTGCCCATTGATCAGCAGGCCCTTTATGACATCACAGACAGACCCTCAGAACTATCTGTGCATGTCTAATGGCTGGCTGTCAGTTGGGCGGGTGGGTGGCAGAGGGAGGGGATGTCTGTCTCGTTTCTCCTGAAAATTGCGGTTTTTCTGCGATTACGGGAAAAGTTGAGGTCCGACGCGCAAAAGTGGGGTATCGTAGAAATCACCTTTTAAAGACGCACATTTCTGCCCCCCCCAAAAAAATGGGCATTTCAAATGAGAAATGAGTCAAATGAACAAAATAGGGTGAATAAGTATGTATTTCAGGGGTGAGTTAGTAGGTTATTGGGGAAGTAAGTCCTGATATTTTTGGAGGTTGCAGGGGCCACTACACCATTCAAAATAGGCAGGCTTTAGCATATGCAGTTAGGCCTCGTAGGATGATTTTAGCTAAAAAGTGCCCCAATCACTCAAACGGGCTTGTATCTGGGAAGGGAAAATATGGGAAACATGACTTAGACAGCAAATGATACACTGTTTGCCATGTTTCCAAATTTTTATGCACAGTGGTTACAGCATGAAGCGAATGCATGTGAATATACAAAGGTGCATTGCATTAAACAAGTCCACTGAGTGTCCCAAAATGGCCGGCCTGCCTGCTTTCATCCATCAATTGTTCTAAATTTTTCATTAACCAATGAGCTGAGGTGGAGTCTTAGCCAGTGGTACCATCAGGGAGGTGTGTAAAGCACTTTAGGCTAGACAGCCAATCAGCTGCCAGCTTCCATCTGTCAATTAAATACAGCAGCCAATCAGAAAGCTGCCCATTGATCAGCAGGCCCTTTATGACATCACAGAAAGACTCTCAGAACTATCTGTGCATGTCTAATGGCTGGCTGTCAGTTGGGTGGGTGGGTGGCAGAGGGAGGGGATGTCTGTCTCGTTTCTCCTGAAAATTGCGCTTTTTCTGCGTTTACGGGAAAAGTTGAGATCCGACGCGCAAAAGTGGGGTATCGTAGAAATCACCTTTTAAAGATGCACATTTCTGCCCCCCCAAAAATGGGCATTTCAAATGAGAAATGAGTCCAATGAACAAAATAGTGTGAATAAGTATGTATTTCAGGGGTGAGTTAGCAGGTTATTGGGGAAGTAAGTCCTGATATTTTTGGAGGTTGCAGGGGCCACTACACCATTCAAAATAGGCGGGCTTTAGCATATGCAGTTAGGCCCCGTAGGTTGATTTTAGCTAAAAAGTGCCCCAAACACTCAAACGGGCTTGTATCTGGGAAGGGAAAATATTGGAAACATGACTTAGACAGCAAATGATACAGTGTATGCCATGTTTCCAAATTTTTATGCACAGTGGTTACAGCATGAAGCGAATGCCTGTGAATATACAAAGGTGCATTGCATTAAACAAGTCCAATGAGCGTCCCAAAATGGCCGGCCTGCCTGCTTTCATCCATCAATTGTTCTAAATTTTTCATTACCCAATGAGCTGAGGTGGAGTCTTAGCCAGTGGTACCATCAGGGAGGTGTGTAAAGCACTTTAGGCTAGACAGCCAATCAGCTGCCAGCTTCCATCTGTCAATCAAATACAGCAGCCAATCAGAAAGCTGCCCATTGATCAGCAGGCCCTTTATGACATCACAAACAGACCCTCAGAACTATCTGTGCATGTCTAATGGCTGGCTGTCAGTTGGGCGGGTGGGTGGCAGAGGGAGGGGATGTCTGTCTCGTTTCTCCTGAAAATTGCGGTTTTTCTGCGTTTACGGGAAAAGTTGAGGTCCGACGCGCAAAAGTGGGGTATCGTAGAAATCACCTTTTAAAGACGCACATTTCTGCCCCCCCCCCCAAAAAAATGGGCATTTCAAATGAGAAATGAGTCAAATGAACAAAATAGGGTGAATAAGTATGTATTTCAGGGGTGAGTTAGCAGGTTATTGGGGAAGTAAGTCCTGATATTTTTGGAGGTTGCAGGGGCCACTACACCATTCAAAATAGGCAGGCTTTAGCATATGCAGTTATGCCTCGTAGGATGATTTTAGCTAAAAAGTGCCCCAATCACTCAAACGGGCTTGTATCTGGGAAGGGAAAATATGGGAAACATGACTTAGACAGCAAATGATACACTGTTTGCCATGTTTCCAAATTTTTATGCACAGTGGTTACAGCATGAAGCGAATGCATGTGAATATACAAAGGTGCATTGCATTAAACAAGTCCACTGAGTGTCCCAAAATGGCCGGCCTGCCTGCTTTCATCCATCAATTGTTCTAAATTTTTCATTAACCAATGAGCTGAGGTGGAGTCTTAGCCAGTGGTACTATCAGGGAGGTGTGTAAAGCACTTTAGGCTAGACAGCCAATCAGCTGCCAGCTTCCATCTGTCAATCAAATACAGCAGCCAATCAGAAAGCTGCCCATTGATCAGCAGGCCCTTTATGACATCACAGAAAGACTCTCAGAACTATCTGTGCATGTCTAATGGCTGGCTGTCAGTTGGGTGGGTGGGTGGCAGAGGGAGGGGATGTCTGTCTCGTTTCTCCTGAAAATTGCGCTTTTTCTGCGTTTACGGGAAAAGTTGAGATCCGACGCGCAAAAGTGGGGTATCGTAGAAATCACCTTTTAAAGATGCACATTTCTGCCCCCCCCCAAAATGGGCATTTCAAATGAGAAATGAGTCCAATGAACAAAATAGGGTGAATAAGTATGTATTTCAGGGGTGAGTTAGCAGGTTATTGGGGAAGTAAGTCCTGATATTTTTGGAGGTTGCAGGGGCCACTACACCATTCAAAATAGGCGGGCTTTAGCATATGCAGTTAGGCCCCGTAGGTTGATTTTAGCTAAAAAGTGCCCCAAACACTCAAACGGGCTTGTATCTGGGAAGGGAAAATATGGGAAACATGACTTAGACAGCAAATGATACAGTGTATGCCATGTTTCCAAATTTTTATGCACAGTGGTTACAGCATGAAGCGAATGCATGTGAATATACAAAGGTGCATTGCATTAAACAAGTCCAATGAGCGTCCCAAAATGGCCGGCCTGCCTGCTTTCATCCATCAATTGTTCTAAATTTTTCATTACCCAATGAGCTGAGGTGGAGTCTTAGCCAGTGGTACCATCAGGGAGGTGTGTAAAGCACTTTAGGCTAGACAGCCAATCAGCTGCCAGCTTCCATCTGTCAATCAAATACAGCAGCCAATCAGAAAGCTGCCCATTGATCAGCAGGCCCTTTATGACATCACAAACAGACCCTCAGAACTATCTGTGCATGTCTAATGGCTGGCTGTCAGTTGGGCGGGTGGGTGGCAGAGGGAGGGGATGTCTGTCTCGTTTCTCCTGAAAATTGCGGTTTTTCTGCGTTTACGGGAAAAGTTGAGGTCCGACGCGCAAAAGTGGGGTATCGTAGAAATCACATTTTAAAGACGCACATTTCTGGCGCCCCAAAAATGGGCATTTCTAATGAGAAATGAGTCCAATGAACAAAATAGGGTGAATAAGTATGTATTTCAGGGATGAGTTAGCAGATTATTGGGGAAGTAAGTCCTGATATTTTTGGAGGTTGCAGGGGCCACTACACCATTCAAAATAGGCAGGTTTTAGCATATGCAGTTAGGCCCCGTAGGATGATTTTAGCTAAAAAGTGCCCCAAACACTCAAACGGGCTTGTATCTGGGAAGGGAAAATATGGGAAACATGACTTAGACAGAAAATGATACACTGTATGCCATGTTTCCAAATTTTTATGCACAGTGGTTACAGCATGAAGCGAATGCATGTGAATATACAAAGGTGCATTGCATTAAACAAGTCCACTGAGTGTCCCAAAATTGCCGGCCTGCCTGCTTTCATCCATCAATTGTTCTAAATTTTTCATTACCCAATGAGCTGAGGTGGAGTCTTAGCCACTGGTACCATCAGGGAGGTGTGTAAAGCACTTTAGGCTAGACAGCCAATCAGCTGCCAGCTTCCATCTGTCAATCAAATACAGCAGCCAATCAGAAAGCTGCCCATTGATCAGCAGGCCCTTTATGACATCACAAACAGACCCTCAGAACTATCTGTGCATGTCTAATGGCTGGCTGTCAGTTGGGCGGGTGGGTGGCAGAGGGAGGGGATGTCTGTCTCGTTTCTCCTGAAAATTGCGTTTTTTCTGCGTTTACGGGAAAAGTTGAGGTCCGACGCGCAAAAGTGGGGTATCGTAGAAATCACATTTTAAAGACGCACATTTCTGGCCCCCCAAAAATGGGCATTTCAAATGAAAAATGAGTCCAATGAACAAAATAGGGTGAATAAGTATGTATTTCAGGGGTGAGTTAGCAGATTATTGGGGAAGTAAGTCCTGATATTTTTGGAGGTTGCAGGGGCCACTACACCATTCAAAAAAGGCAGGTTTTAGCATATGCAGTTAGGCCCCGTAGGATGATTTTAGCTAAAAAGTGCCCCAAACACTCAAACGGGCTTGTATCTGGGAAGGGAAAATATGGGAAACATGACTTAGACACCAAATGATACACTATATGCCATGTTTCCAAATTTTTATGCACAGTGGTTACAGCATGAAGCGAATGCATGTGAATATACAAAGGTGCATTGCATTAAACAAGTCCACTGAGTGTCCCAAAATGGCCGGCCTGCCTGCTTTCATCCATCAATTGTTCTAAATTTTTCATTACCCAATGAGCTGAGGTGGAGTCTTAGCCAGTGGTACCATCAGGGAGGTGTGTAAAGCACTTTAGGCTAGACAGCCAATCAGCTGCCAGCTTCCATCTGTCAATCAAATACAGCAGCCAATCAGAAAGCTGCCCATTGATCAGCAGGCCCTTTATGACATCACAGACAGACCCTCAGAACTATCTGTGCATGTCTAATGGCTGGCTGTCAGTTGGGTGGGTGGGTGGCAGAGGGAGGGGATGTCTGTCTCGTTTCTCCTGAAAATTGCGCTTTTTCTGCGTTTACGGGAAAAGTTGAGGTCCGACGCGCAAAAGTGGGGTATCGTAGAAATAACCTTTTAAAGACGCACATTTCTGGCCCACCAAAAATGGGCATTTCAAATGAGAAATGAGTCCAATGAACAAAATAGGATGAATAAGTATGTATTTCAGGGGTGAGTTAGCAGGTTATTGGGGAAGTAAGTCCTGATATTTTTGGAGGTTGCAGGGGCCACTACACCATTCAAAATAGGCAGGCTTTAGCATATGCAGTTAGGCCTCGTAGGATGATTTTAGCTAAAAAGTGCCCCAATCACTCAAACGGGCTTGTATCTGGGAAGGGAAAATATGGGAAACATGACTTAGACAGCAAATGATACACTGTTTGCCATGTTTCCAAATTTTTATGCACATTTGTTACAGCATGAAGCGAATGCATGTGAATATACAAAGGTGCATTGCATTAAACAAGTCCACTGAGTGTCCCAAAATGGCCGGCCTGCCTGCTTTCATCCATCAATTGTTCTAAATTTTTCATTACCCAATGAGCTGAGGTAGAGTCTTAGCCAGTGGTACCATCAGGGAGGTGTGTAAAGCACTTTAGGCTAGACAGCCAATCAGCTGCCAGCTTCCATCTGTCAATCAAATACAGCAGCCAATCAGAAAGCTGCCCATTGATCAGCAGGCCCTTTATGACATCACAAACAGACCCTCAGAACTATCTGTGCATGTCTAATGGCTGGCTGTCAGTTGGGCGGGTGGGTGGCAGAGGGAGGGGATGTCTGTCTCGTTTCTCCTGAAAATTGCGCTTTTTCTGCGTTTACGGGAAAAGTTGAGGTCCGACGCGCAAAAGTGGGGTATCGTAGAAATCACATTTTAAAGACGCACATTTCTGGCCCCCCAAAAATGGGCATTTCAAATGAGAAATGAGTCCAATGAACAAAATAGGGTGAATAAGTATGTATTTCAGGGGTGAGTTAGCAGATTATTGGGGAAGTAAGTCCTGATATTTTTGGAGGTTGCAGGAGCCACTACACCATTCAAAATAGGCAGGTTTTAGCATATGCAGTTAGGCCCCGTAGGATGATTTTAGCTAAAAAGTGCCCCAAACACTCAAACGGGCTTGTATCTGGGAAGGGAAAATATGGGAAACATGACTTAGAAAGAAAATGATACACTGTATGCCATGTTTCCAAATTTTTAAGCACAGTGGTTACAGCATGAAGCGAATGCATGTGAATATACAAAGGTGCATTGCATTAAACAAGTCCAATGAGCGTCCCAAAATGGCCGGCCTGCCTGCTTTCATCCATCAATTGTTCTAAATTTTTCATTACCCAATGAGCTGAGGTAGAGTCTTAGCCAGTGGTACCATCATGGAGGTGTGTAAAGCACTTTAGGCTAGACAGCCAATCAGCTGCCAGCTTCCATCTGTCAATCAAATACAGCAGCCAATCAGAAAGCTGCCCATTGATCAGCAGGCCCTTTATGACATCACAGACAGACCCTCAGAACTATCTGTGCATGTCTAATGGCTGGCTGTCAGTTGGGCGGGTGGGTGGCAGAGGGAGGGGATGTCTGTCTCGTTTCTCCTGAAAATTGCGCTTTTTCTGCGTTTACGGGAAAAGTTGAGGTCCGACGCGCAAAAGTGGGGTATCGTAGAAATCACATTTTAAAGACGCACATTTCTGGCCCCCCAAAAATGGGCATTTCAAATGAGAAATGAGTCCAATGAACAAAATAGGGTGAATAAGTATGTATTTCAGGGGTGAGTTAGCAGATTATTGGGGAAGTAAGTCCTGATATTTTTGGAGGTTGCAGGAGCCACTACACCATTCAAAATATGCAGGTTTTAGCATATGCAGTTAGGCCCCGTAGGATGATTTTAGCTAAAAAGTGCCCCAAACACTCAAACGGGCTTGTATCTGGGAAGGGAAAATATGGGAAACATGACTTAGAAAGAAAATGATACACTGTATGCCATGTTTCCAAATTTTTATGCACAGTGGTTACAGCATGAAGCGAATGCATGTGAATATACAAAGGTGCATTGCATTAAACAAGTCCAATGAGCGTCCCAAAATGGCCGGCCTGCCTGCTTTCATCCATCAATTGTTCTAAATTTTTCATTACCCAATGAGCTGAGGTGGAGTCTTAGCCAGTGGTACCATCAGGGAGGTGTGTAAAGCACTTTAGGCTAGACAGCCAATCAGCTGCCAGCTTCCATCTGTCAATCAAATACAGCAGCCAATCAGAAAGCTGCCCATTGATCAGCTGGCCCTTTATGACATCACAAACAGACCCCCAGAACTATCTGTGCATGTCTAATGGCTGGCTGTCAGTTGGGTGGGTGGGTGGCAGAGGGAGGGGATGTCTGTCTCGTTTCTCCTGAAAATTGCGGTTTTTCTGCGTTTACGGGAAAAGTTGAGGTCCGACGCGCAAAAGTGGGGTATCGTAGAAATCACCTTTTAAAGACGCACATTTCTGGACCCCCAAAAATGGGCATTTCAAATGAGAAATGAGTCCAATGAACAAAATAGGGTGAATAAGTATGTATTTCAGGGGTGAGTTAGCATGTTATTGGGGAAGTAAGTCCTGATATTTTTGGAGGTTGCAGGGGCCACTACACCATTCAAAATAGGCAGGCTTTAGCATATGCAGTTAGGCCTCGTAGGATGATTTTAGCTAAAAAGTGCCCCAATCACTCAAACGGGCTTGTATCTGGGAAGGGAAAATATGGGAAACATGACTTAGACAGCAAATGATACACTGTTTGCCATGGTTCCAAATTTTTATGCACAGTGGTTACAGCATGAAGCGAATGCATGTGAATATACAAAGGTGCATTGCATTAAACAAGTCCACTGAGTGTCCCAAAATGGCCGGCCTGCCTGCTTTCATCCATCAATTGTTCTAAATTTTTCATTACCCAATGAGCTGAGGTGGAGTCTTAGCCAGTGGTACCATCAGGGAGGTGTGTAAATCACTTTAGGCTAGACAGCCAATCAGCTGCCAGCTTCCATCTGTCAATCAAATACAGCAGCCAATCAGAAAGCTGCCCATTGATCAGCAGGCCCTTTATGACATCACAGAAAGACTCTCAGAACTATCTGTGCATGTCTAATGGCTGGCTGTCAGTTGGGTGGGTGGGTGGCAGAGGGAGGGGATGTCTGTCTCGTTTCTCCTGAAAATTGCGCTTTTTCTGCGTTTACGGGAAAAGTTGAGATCCGACGCGCAAAAGTGGGGTATCGTAGAAATCACCTTTTAAAGATGCACATTTCTGCCCCCCCAAAAATGGGCATTTCAACTGAGAAATGAGTCCAATGAACAAAATAGGGTGAATAAGTATGTATTTCAGGGGTGAGTTAGCAGGTTATTGGGGAAGTAAGTCCTGATATTTTTGGAGGTTGCAGGGGCCACTACACCATTCAAAATAGGCGGGCTTTAGCATATGCAGTTAGGCCCCGTAGGTTGATTTTAGCTAAAAAGTGCCCCAAACACTCAAACGGGCTTGTATCTGGGAAGGGAAAATATGGGAAACATGACTTAGACAGCAAATGATACACTGTATGCCATGTTTCCAAATTTTTATGCACAGTGGTTACAGCATGAAGCGAATGCATGTGAATATACAAAGGTGCATTGCATTAAACAAGTCCAATGAGCATCCCAAAATGGCCGGCCTGCCTGCTTTCATCCATCAATTGTTCTAAATTTTTCATTACCCAATGAGCTGAGGTGGAGTCTTAGCCAGTGGTACCATCAGGGAGGTGTGTAAAGCACTTTAGGCTAGACAGCCAATCAGCTGCCAGCTTCCATCTGTCAATCAAATACAGCAGCCAATCAGAAAGCTGCCCATTGATCAGCAGGCCCTTTATGACATCACAAACAGACCCTCAGAACTATCTGTGCATGTCTAATGGCTGGCTGTCAGTTGGGCGGGTGGGTGGCAGAGGGAGGGGATGTCTGTCTCGTTTCTCCTGAAAATTGCGGTTTTTCTGCGTTTACGGGAAAAGTTGAGGTCCGACGCGCAAAAGTGGGGTATCGTAGAAATCACATTTTAAAGACGCACATTTCTGGCCCCCCAAAAATGGCCATTTCAAATGAGAAATGAGTCCAATGAACAAAATAGGATGAATAAGTATGTATTTCAGGGGTGAGTTAGCAGGTTATTGGGGAAGTAAGTCCTGATATTTTTGGAGGTTGCAGGGGCCACTACACCATTCAAAATAGGCAGGCTTTAGCATATGCAGTTAGGCCCCGTAGGATGATTTTAGCTAAAAAGTGCCCCAAACACTCAAACGGGCTTGTATCTGGGAAGGGAAAATATGGGAAACATGACTTATACAGCAAATGGTACACTGTTTGCCATGTTTCCAAATTTTTATGCACATTGGTTACAGCATGAAGCGAATGCATGTGAATATACAAAGGTGCATTGCATTAAACAAGTCCACTGAGTGTCCTAAAATGGCCGGCCTGCCTGCTTTCATCCATCAATTGTTCTAAATTTTTCATTACCCAATGAGCTGAGGTGGAGTCTTAGCCAGTGGTACCATCAGGGAGGTGTGTAAAGCACTTTAGGCTAGACAGCCAATCAGCTGCCAGCTTCCATCTGTCAATCAAATACAGCAGCCAATCAGAAAGCTGCCCATTGATCAGCAGGCCCTTTATGACATCACAAACAGACCCTCAGAACTATCTGTGCATGTCTAATGGCTGGCTGTCAGTTGGGCGGGTGGGTGGCAGAGGGAGGGGATGTCTGTCTCGTTTCTCCTGAAAATTGCGGTTTTTCTGCGTTTACGGGAAAAGTTGAGGTCCGACGCGCAAAAGTGGGGTATCGTAGAAATCACATTTTAAAGACGCACATTTCTGGCCCCCCAAAAATGGGCATTTCAAATGAGAAATGAGTCCAATGAACAAAATAGGATGAATAAGTATGTATTTCAGGGGTGAGTTAGCAGGTTATTGGGGAAGTAAGTCCTGATATTTTTGGAGGTTGCAGGGGCCACTACACCATTCAAAATAGGCAGGCTTTAGCATATGCAGTTAGGCCCCGTAGGATGATTTTAGCTAAAAAGTGCCCCAAACACTCAAACGGGCTTGTATCTGGGAAGGGAAAATATGGGAAACATGACTTAGACAGCAAATGATACACTGTTTGCCATGTTTACAAATTTTTATGCACAGTGGTTACAGCATGAAGCGAATGCATGTGAATATACAAAGGTGCATTGCATTAAACAAGTCCACTGAGTGTCCCAAAATGGCCGGCCTGCCTGCTTTCATCCATCAATTGTTCTAAATTTTTCATTACCCAATGAGCTGAGGTGGAGTCTTAGCCAGTGGTACCATCAGGGAGGTGTGTAAAGCACTTTAGGCTAGACAGCCAATCAGCTGCCAGCTTCCATCTGTCAATCAAATACAGCAGCCAATCAGAAAGCTGCCCATTGATCAGCAGGCCCTTTATGACATCACAGAAAGACTCTCAGAACTATCTGTGCATGTCTAATGGCTGGCTGTCAGTTGGGTGGGTGGGTGGCAGAGGGAGGGGATGTCTGTCTCGTTTCTCCTGAAAATTGCGCTTTTTCTGCGTTTACGGGAAAAGTTGAGAGCCGACGCGCAAAAGAGGGGTATCGTAGAAATCACCTTTTAAAGATGCACATTTCTGCCCCCCCAAAAATGGGCTTTTCAAATGAGACATGAGTCCAATGAACAAAATAGGGTGAATAAGTATGTATTTCAGGGGTGAGTTAGCAGGTTATTGGGGAAGTAAGTCCTGATATTTTTGGAGGTTGCAGGGGCCACTACACCATTCAAAATAGGCAGGCTTTAGCATATGCAGTTAGGCCCCGTAGGATGATTTTAGCTAAAAAGTGCCCCAATCACTCAAACGGGCTTGTATCTGGGAATTGAAAATATGGGAAACATGACTTAGACAGCAAATGATACACTGTTTGCCATGTTTCCAAATTTTTATGCACAGTGGTTACAGCATGAAGCGAATGCATGTGAATATACAAAGGTGCATTGCATTAAACAAGTCCACTGAGTGTCCCAAAATGGCCGGCCTGCATGCTTTCATCCATCAATTGTTCTAAATTTTTCATTACCCAATGAGCTGAGGTGGAGTCTTAGCCAGTGGTACCATCAGGGAGGTGTGTAAAGCACTTTAGGCTAGACAGCCAATCAGCTGCCAGCTTCCATCTGTCAATCAAATACAGCAGCCAATCAGAAAGCTGCCCATTGATCAGCAGGCCCTTTATGACATCACAGACAGACCCTCAGAACTATCTGTGCATGTCTAATGGCTGGCTGTCAGTTGGGTGGGTGGGTGGCAGAGGGAGGGGATGTCTGTCTCGTTTCTCCTGAAAATTGCGCTTTTTCTGCGTTTACGGGAAAAGTTGAGGTCCGACGCGCAAAAGTGGGGTATCGTAGAAATAACCTTTTAAAGACGCACATTTCTGGCCCACCAAAAATGGGCATTTCAAATGAGAAATGAGTCCAATGAACAAAATAGGATGAATAAGTATGTATTTCAGGGGTGAGTTAGCAGGTTATTGGGGAAGTAAGTCCTGATATTTTTGGAGGTTGCAGGGGCCACTACACCATTCAAAATAGGCAGGCTTTAGCATATGCAGTTAGGCCTCGTAGGATGATTTTAGCTAAAAAGTGCCCCAATCACTTAAACGGGCTTGTATCTGGGAAGGGAAAATATGGGAAACATGACTTAGACAGCAAATGATACACTGTTTGCCATGTTTCCAAATTTTAATGCACAGTGGTTACAGCATGAAGCGAATGCATGTGAATATACAAAGGTGCATTGCATTAAACAAGTCCACTGAGTGTCCCAAAATGGCCGGCCTGCCTGCTTTCATCCATCAATTGTTCTAAATTTTTCATTACCCAATGAGCTGAGGTGGAGTCTTAGCCAGTGGTACCATCAGGGAGGTGTGTAAAGCACTTTAGGCTAGACAGCCAATCAGCTGCCAGCTTCCATCTGTCAATCAAATACAGCAGCCAATCAGAAAGCTGCCCATTGATCAGCAGGCCCTTTATGACATCACAAACAGACCCTCAGAACTATCTGTGCATGTCTAATGGCTGGCTGTCAGTTGGGCGGGTGGGTGGCAGAGGGAGGGGATGTCTGTCTCGTTTCTCCTGAAAATTGCGGTTTTTCTGCGATTACGGGAAAAGTTGAGATCCGACGCGCAAAAGTGGGGTATCGTAGAAATCACCTTTTAAAGATGCACATTTCTGCCCCCCCAAAAATGGGCATTTCAAATGAGAAATGAGTCCAATGAACAAAATAGTGTGAATAAGTATGTATTTCAGGGGTGAGTTAGCAGGTTATTGGGGAAGTAAGTCCTGATATTTTTGGAGGTTGCAGGGGCCACTACACCATTCAAAATAGGCGGGCTTTAGCATATGCAGTTAGGCCCCGTAGGTTGATTTTAGCTAAAAAGTGCCCCAAACACTCAAACGGGCTTGTATCTGGGAAGGGAAAATATGGGAAACATGACTTAGACAGCAAATGATACAGTGTATGCCATGTTTCCAAATTTTTATGCACAGTGGTTACAGCATGAAGCGAATGCCTGTGAATATACAAAGGTGCATTGCATTAAACAAGTCCAATGAGCGTCCCAAAATGGCCGGCCTGCCTGCTTTCATCCATCAATTGTTCTAAATTTTTCATTACCCAATGAGCTGAGGTGGAGTCTTAGCCAGTGGTACCATCAGGGAGGTGTGTAAAGCACTTTAGGCTAGACAGCCAATCAGCTGCCAGCTTCCATCTGTCAATCAAATACAGCAGCCAATCAGAAAGCTGCCCATTGATCAGCAGGCCCTTTATGACATCACAAACAGACCCTCAGAACTATCTGTGCATGTCTAATGGCTGGCTGTCAGTTGGGCGGGTGGGTGGCAGAGGGAGGGGATGTCTGTCTCGTTTCTCCTGAAAATTGCGGTTTTTCTGCGTTTACGGGAAAAGTTGAGGTCCGACGCGCAAAAGTGGGGTATCGTAGAAATCACATTTTAAAGACGCACATTTCTGGCCCCCCAAAAATGGGCATTTCAAATGAGAAATGAGTCCAATGAACAAAATAGGGTGAATAAGTATGTATTTCAGGGGTGAGTTAGCAGGTTATTGGGGAAGTAAGTCCTGATATTTTTGGAGGTTGCAGGGGCCACTACACCATTCAAAATAGGCAGGTTTTAGCATATGCAGTTAGGCCCCGTAGGATGATTTTAGCTAAAAAGTGCCCCAAACACTCAAACGGGCTTGTATCTGGGAAGGGAAAATATGGGAAACATGACTTAGACAGAAAATGATACACTGTATGCCATGTTTCCAAATTTTTATGCATAGTGGTTACAGCATGAAGCGAATGCATGTGAATATACAAAGGTGCATTGCATTAAACAAGTCCAATGAGCGTCCCAAAATGGCCGGCCTGCCTGCTTTCATCCATCAATTGTTCTAAATTTTTCATTACCCAATGAGCTGAGGTGGAGTCTTAGCCAGTGGTACCATCAGGGAGGTGTGTAAAGCACTTTAGGCTAGACAGCCAATCAGCTGCCAGCTTCCATCTGTCAATCAAATACAGCAGCCAATCAGAAAGCTGCCCATTGATCAGCAGGCCCTTTATGACATCACAAACAGACCCTCAGAACTATCTGTGCATGTCTAATGGCTGGCTGTCAGTTGGGCGGGTGGGTGGCAGAGGGAGGGGATGTCTGTCTCGTTTCTCCTGAAAATTGCGGTTTTTCTGCGTTTACGGGAAAAGTTGAGGTCCGACGCGCAAAAGTGGGGTATCGTAGAAATCACCTTTTAAAGACGCACATTTCTGCCCCCCCCCCAAAAAAAAATGGGCATTTCAAATGAGAAATGAGTCAAATGAACAAAATAGGGTGAATAAGTATGTATTTCAGGGGTGAGTTAGCAGGTTATTGGGGAAGTAAGTCCTGATATTTTTGGAGGTTGCAGGGGCCACTACACCATTCAAAATAGGCAGGCTTTAGCATATGCAGTTATGCCTCGTAGGATGATTTTAGCTAAAAAGTGCCCCAATCACTCAAACGGGCTTGTATCTGGGAAGGGAAAATATGGGAAACATGACTTAGACAGCAAATGATACACTGTTTGCCATGTTTCCAAATTTTTATGCACAGTGGTTACAGCATGAAGCGAATGCATGTGAATATACAAAGGTGCATTGCATTAAACAAGTCCACTGAGTGTCCCAAAATGGCCGGCCTGCCTGCTTTCATCCATCAATTGTTCTAAATTTTTCATTAACCAATGAGCTGAGGTGGAGTCTTAGCCAGTGGTACTATCAGGGAGGTGTGTAAAGCACTTTAGGCTAGACAGCCAATCAGCTGCCAGCTTCCATCTGTCAATCAAATACAGCAGCCAATCAGAAAGCTGCCCATTGATCAGCAGGCCCTTTATGACATCACAGAAAGACTCTCAGAACTATCTGTGCATGTCTAATGGCTGGCTGTCAGTTGGGTGGGTGGGTGGCAGAGGGAGGGGATGTCTGTCTCGTTTCTCCTGAAAATTGCGCTTTTTCTGCGTTTACGGGAAAAGTTGAGATCCGACGCGCAAAAGTGGGGTATCGTAGAAATCACCTTTTAAAGATGCACATTTCTGCCCCCCCAAAAATGGGCATTTCAAATGAGAAATGAGTCCAATGAACAAAATAGGGTGAATAAGTATGTATTTCAGGGGTGAGTTAGCAGGTTATTGGGGAAGTAAGTCCTGATATTTTTGGAGGTTGCAGGGGCCACTACACCATTCAAAATAGGCGGGCTTTAGCATATGCAGTTAGGCCCCGTAGGTTGATTTTAGCTAAAAAGTGCCCCAAACACTCAAACGGGCTTGTATCTGGGAAGGGAAAATATGGGAAACATGACTTAGACAGCAAATGATACAGTGTATGCCATGTTTCCAAATTTTTATGCACAGTGGTTACAGCATGAAGCGAATGCATGTGAATATACAAAGGTGCATTGCATTAAACAAGTCCAATGAGCGTCCCAAAATGGCCGGCCTGCCTGCTTTCATCCATCAATTGTTCTAAATTTTTCATTACCCAATGAGCTGAGGTGGAGTCTTAGCCAGTGGTACCATCAGGGAGGTGTGTAAAGCACTTTAGGCTAGACAGCCAATCAGCTGCCAGCTTCCATCTGTCAATCAAATACAGCAGCCAATCAGAAAGCTGCCCATTGATCAGCAGGCCCTTTATGACATCACAAACAGACCCTCAGAACTATCTGTGCATGTCTAATGGCTGGCTGTCAGTTGGGCGGGTGGGTGGCAGAGGGAGGGGATGTCTGTCTCGTTTCTCCTGAAAATTGCGGTTTTTCTGCGTTTACGGGAAAAGTTGAGAGCCGACGCGCAAAAGTGGGGTATCGTAGAAATCACATTTTAAAGACGCACATTTCTGGCGCCCCAAAAATGGGCATTTCTAATGAGAAATGAGTCCAATGAACAAAATAGGGTGAATAAGTATGTATTTCAGGGATGAGTTAGCAGATTATTGGGGAAGTAAGTCCTGATATTTTTGGAGGTTGCAGGGGCCACTACACCATTCAAAATAGGCAGGTTTTAGCATATGCAGTTAGGCCCCGTAGGATGATTTTAGCTAAAAAGTGCCCCAAACACTCAAACGGGCTTGTATCTGGGAAGGGAAAATATGGGAAACATGACTTAGACAGAAAATGATACACTGTATGCCATGTTTCCAAATTTTTATGCACAGTGGTTACAGCATGAAGCGAATGCATGTGAATATACAAAGGTGCATTGCATTAAACAAGTCCACTGAGTGTCCCAAAATTGCCGGCCTGCCTGCTTTCATCCATCAATTGTTCTAAATTTTTCATTACCCAATGAGCTGAGGTGGAGTCTTAGCCACTGGTACCATCAGGGAGGTGTGTAAAGCACTTTAGGCTAGACAGCCAATCAGCTGCCAGCTTCCATCTGTCAATCAAATACAGCAGCCAATCAGAAAGCTGCCCATTGATCAGCAGGCCCTTTATGACATCACAAACAGACCCTCAGAACTATCTGTGCATGTCTAATGGCTGGCTGTCAGTTGGGCGGGTGGGTGGCAGAGGGAGGGGATGTCTGTCTCGTTTCTCCTGAAAATTGCGGTTTTTCTGCGTTTACGGGAAAAGTTGAGGTCCGACGCGCAAAAGTGGGGTATCGTAGAAATCACATTTTAAAGACGCACATTTCTGGCCCCCCAAAAATGGGCATTTCAAATGAAAAATGAGTCCAATGAACAAAATAGGGTGAATAAGTATGTATTTCAGGGGTGAGTTAGCAGATTATTGGGGAAGTAAGTCCTGATATTTTTGGAGGTTGCAGGGGCCACTACACCATTCAAAAAAGGCAGGTTTTAGCATATGCAGTTAGGCCCCGTAGGATGATTTTAGCTAAAAAGTGCCCCAAACACTCAAACGGGCTTGTATCTGGGAAGGGAAAAAATGGGAAACATGACTTAGACACCAAATGATACACTATATGCCATGTTTCCAAATTTTTATGCACAGTGGTTACAGCATGAAGCGAATGCATGTGAATATACAAAGGTGCATTGCATTAAACAAGTCCACTGAGTGTCCCAAAATGGCCGGCCTGCCTGCTTTCATCCATCAATTGTTCTAAATTTTTCATTACCCAATGAGCTGAGGTGGAGTCTTAGCCAGTGGTACCATCAGGGAGGTGTGTAAAGCACTTTAGGCTAGACAGCCAATCAGCTGCCAGCTTCCATCTGTCAATCAAATACAGCAGCCAATCAGAAAGCTGCCCATTGATCAGCAGGCCCTTTATGACATCACAGACAGACCCTCAGAACTATCTGTGCATGTCTAATGGCTGGCTGTCAGTTGGGTGGGTGGGTGGCAGAGGGAGGGGATGTCTGTCTCGTTTCTCCTGAAAATTGCGCTTTTTCTGCGTTTACGGGAAAAGTTGAGGTCCGACGCGCAAAAGTGGGGTATCGTAGAAATAACCTTTTAAAGACGCACATTTCTGGCCCACCAAAAATGGGCATTTCAAATGAGAAATGAGTCCAATGAACAAAATAGGATGAATAAGTATGTATTTCAGGGGTGAGTTAGCAGGTTATTGGGGAAGTAAGTCCTGATATTTTTGGAGGTTGCAGGGGCCACTACACCATTCAAAATAGGCAGGCTTTAGCATATGCAGTTAGGCCTCGTAGGATGATTTTAGCTAAAAAGTGCCCCAATCACTCAAACGGGCTTGTATCTGGGAAGGGAAAATATGGGAAACATGACTTAGACAGCAAATGATACACTGTATGCCATGTTTCCAAATTTTTAAGCACAGTGGTTACAGCATGAAGCGAATGCATGTGAATATACAAAGGTGCATTGCATTAAACAAGTCCAATGAGCGTCCCAAAATGGCCGGCCTGCCTGCTTTCATCCATCAATTGTTCTAAATTTTTCATTACCCAATGAGCTGAGGTAGAGTCTTAGCCAGTGGTACCATCATGGAGGTGTGTAAAGCACTTTAGGCTAGACAGCCAATCAGCTGCCAGCTTCCATCTGTCAATCAAATACAGCAGCCAATCAGAAAGCTGCCCATTGATCAGCAGGCCCTTTATGACATCACAGACAGACCCTCAGAACTATCTGTGCATGTCTAATGGCTGGCTGTCAGTTGGGCGGGTGGGTGGCAGAGGGAGGGGATGTCTGTCTCGTTTCTCCTGAAAATTGCGCTTTTTCTGCGTTTACGGGAAAAGTTGAGGTCCGACGCGCAAAAGTGGGGTATCGTAGAAATCACATTTTAAAGACGCACATTTCTGGCCCCCCAAAAATGGGCATTTCAAATGAGAAATGAGTCCAATGAACAAAATAGGGTGAATAAGTATGTATTTCAGGGGTGAGTTAGCAGATTATTGGGGAAGTAAGTCCTGATATTTTTGGAGGTTGCAGGAGCCACTACACCATTCAAAATATGCAGGTTTTAGCATATGCAGTTAGGCCCCGTAGGATGATTTTAGCTAAAAAGTGCCCCAAACACTCAAACGGGCTTGTATCTGGGAAGGGAAAATATGGGAAACATGACTTAGAAAGAAAATGATACACTGTATGCCATGTTTCCAAATTTTTATGCACAGTGGTTACAGCATGAAGCGAATGCATGTGAATATACAAAGGTGCATTGCATTAAACAAGTCCAATGAGCGTCCCAAAATGGCCGGCCTGCCTGCTTTCATCCATCAATTGTTCTAAATTTTTCATTACCCAATGAGCTGAGGTGGAGTCTTAGCCAGTGGTACCATCAGGGAGGTGTGTAAAGCACTTTAGGCTAGACAGCCAATCAGCTGCCAGCTTCCATCTGTCAATCAAATACAGCAGCCAATCAGAAAGCTGCCCATTGATCAGCTGGCCCTTTATGACATCACAAACAGACCCCCAGAACTATCTGTGCATGTCTAATGGCTGGCTGTCAGTTGGGTGGGTGGGTGGCAGAGGGAGGGGATGTCTGTCTCGTTTCTCCTGAAAATTGCGGTTTTTCTGCGTTTACGGGAAAAGTTGAGGTCCGACGCGCAAAAGTGGGGTATCGTAGAAATCACCTTTTAAAGACGCACATTTCTGGACCCCCAAAAATGGGCATTTCAAATGAGAAATGAGTCCAATGAACAAAATAGGGTGAATAAGTATGTATTTCAGGGGTGAGTTAGCATGTTATTGGGGAAGTAAGTCCTGATATTTTTGGAGGTTGCAGGGGCCACTACACCATTCAAAATAGGCAGGCTTTAGCATATGCAGTTAGGCCTCGTAGGATGATTTTAGCTAAAAAGTGCCCCAATCACTCAAACGGGCTTGTATCTGGGAAGGGAAAATATGGGAAACATGACTTAGACAGCAAATGATACACTGTTTGCCATGGTTCCAAATTTTTATGCACAGTGGTTACAGCATGAAGCGAATGCATGTGAATATACAAAGGTGCATTGCATTAAACAAGTCCACTGAGTGTCCCAAAATGGCCGGCCTGCCTGCTTTCATCCATCAATTGTTCTAAATTTTTCATTACCCAATGAGCTGAGGTGGAGTCTTAGCCAGTGGTACCATCAGGGAGGTGTGTAAATCACTTTAGGCTAGACAGCCAATCAGCTGCCAGCTTCCATCTGTCAATCAAATACAGCAGCCAATCAGAAAGCTGCCCATTGATCAGCAGGCCCTTTATGACATCACAGAAAGACTCTCAGAACTATCTGTGCATGTCTAATGGCTGGCTGTCAGTTGGGTGGGTGGGTGGCAGAGGGAGGGGATGTCTGTCTCGTTTCTCCTGAAAATTGCGCTTTTTCTGCGTTTACGGGAAAAGTTGAGATCCGACGCGCAAAAGTGGGGTATCGTAGAAATCACCTTTTAAAGATGCACATTTCTGCCCCCCCAAAAATGGGCATTTCAACTGAGAAATGAGTCCAATGAACAAAATAGGGTGAATAAGTATGTATTTCAGGGGTGAGTTAGCAGGTTATTGGGGAAGTAAGTCCTGATATTTTTGGAGGTTGCAGGGGCCACTACACCATTCAAAATAGGCGGGCTTTAGCATATGCAGTTAGGCCCCGTAGGTTGATTTTAGCTAAAAAGTGCCCCAAACACTCAAACGGGCTTGTATCTGGGAAGGGAAAATATGGGAAACATGACTTAGACAGCAAATGATACACTGTATGCCATGTTTCCAAATTTTTATGCACAGTGGTTACAGCATGAAGCGAATGCATGTGAATATACAAAGGTGCATTGCATTAAACAAGTCCAATGAGCATCCCAAAATGGCCGGCCTGCCTGCTTTCATCCATCAATTGTTCTAAATTTTTCATTACCCAATGAGCTGAGGTGGAGTCTTAGCCAGTGGTACCATCAGGGAGGTGTGTAAAGCACTTTAGGCTAGACAGCCAATCAGCTGCCAGCTTCCATCTGTCAATCAAATACAGCAGCCAATCAGAAAGCTGCCCATTGATCAGCAGGCCCTTTATGACATCACAAACAGACCCTCAGAACTATCTGTGCATGTCTAATGGCTGGCTGTCAGTTGGGCGGGTGGGTGGCAGAGGGAGGGGATGTCTGTCTCGTTTCTCCTGAAAATTGCGGTTTTTCTGCGTTTACGGGAAAAGTTGAGGTCCGACGCGCAAAAGTGGGGTATCGTAGAAATCACATTTTAAAGACGCACATTTCTGGCCCCCCAAAAATGGCCATTTCAAATGAGAAATGAGTCCAATGAACAAAATAGGATGAATAAGTATGTATTTCAGGGGTGAGTTAGCAGGTTATTGGGGAAGTAAGTCCTGATATTTTTGGAGGTTGCAGGGGCCACTACACCATTCAAAATAGGCAGGCTTTAGCATATGCAGTTAGGCCCCGTAGGATGATTTTAGCTAAAAAGTGCCCCAAACACTCAAACGGGCTTGTATCTGGGAAGGGAAAATATGGGAAACATGACTTATACAGCAAATGGTACACTGTTTGCCATGTTTCCAAATTTTTATGCACATTGGTTACAGCATGAAGCGAATGCATGTGAATATACAAAGGTGCATTGCATTAAACAAGTCCACTGAGTGTCCCAAAATGGCCGGCCTGCCTGCTTTCATCCATCAATTGTTCTAAATTTTTCATTAACCAATGAGCTGAGGTGGAGTCTTAGCCAGTGGTACTATCAGGGAGGTGTGTAAAGCACTTTAGGCTAGACAGCCAATCAGCTGCCAGCTTCCATCTGTCAATCAAATACAGCAGCCAATCAGAAAGCTGCCCATTGATCAGCAGGCCCTTTATGACATCACAGAAAGACTCTCAGAACTATCTGTGCATGTCTAATGGCTGGCTGTCAGTTGGGTGGGTGGGTGGCAGAGGGAGGGGATGTCTGTCTCGTTTCTCCTGAAAATTGCGCTTTTTCTGCGTTTACGGGAAAAGTTGAGATCCGACGCGCAAAAGTGGGGTATCGTAGAAATCACCTTTTAAAGATGCACATTTCTGCCCCCCCAAAAATGGGCATTTCAAATGAGAAATGAGTCCAATGAACAAAATAGGGTGAATAAGTATGTATTTCAGGGGTGAGTTAGCAGGTTATTGGGGAAGTAAGTCCTGATATTTTTGGAGGTTGCAGGGGCCACTACACCATTCAAAATAGGCGGGCTTTAGCATATGCAGTTAGGCCCCGTAGGTTGATTTTAGCTAAAAAGTGCCCCAAACACTCAAACGGGCTTGTATCTGGGAAGGGAAAATATGGGAAACATGACTTAGACAGCAAATGATACAGTGTATGCCATGTTTCCAAATTTTTATGCACAGTGGTTACAGCATGAAGCGAATGCATGTGAATATACAAAGGTGCATTGCATTAAACAAGTCCAATGAGCGTCCCAAAATGGCCGGCCTGCCTGCTTTCATCCATCAATTGTTCTAAATTTTTCATTACCCAATGAGCTGAGGTGGAGTCTTAGCCAGTGGTACCATCAGGGAGGTGTGTAAAGCACTTTAGGCTAGACAGCCAATCAGCTGCCAGCTTCCATCTGTCAATCAAATACAGCAGCCAATCAGAAAGCTGCCCATTGATCAGCAGGCCCTTTATGACATCACAAACAGACCCTCAGAACTATCTGTGCATGTCTAATGGCTGGCTGTCAGTTGGGCGGGTGGGTGGCAGAGGGAGGGGATGTCTGTCTCGTTTCTCCTGAAAATTGCGGTTTTTCTGCGTTTACGGGAAAAGTTGAGAGCCGACGCGCAAAAGTGGGGTATCGTAGAAATCACATTTTAAAGACGCACATTTCTGGCGCCCCAAAAATGGGCATTTCTAATGAGAAATGAGTCCAATGAACAAAATAGGGTGAATAAGTATGTATTTCAGGGATGAGTTAGCAGATTATTGGGGAAGTAAGTCCTGATATTTTTGGAGGTTGCAGGGGCCACTACACCATTCAAAATAGGCAGGTTTTAGCATATGCAGTTAGGCCCCGTAGGATGATTTTAGCTAAAAAGTGCCCCAAACACTCAAACGGGCTTGTATCTGGGAAGGGAAAATATGGGAAACATGACTTAGACAGAAAATGATACACTGTATGCCATGTTTCCAAATTTTTATGCACAGTGGTTACAGCATGAAGCGAATGCATGTGAATATACAAAGGTGCATTGCATTAAACAAGTCCACTGAGTGTCCCAAAATTGCCGGCCTGCCTGCTTTCATCCATCAATTGTTCTAAATTTTTCATTACCCAATGAGCTGAGGTGGAGTCTTAGCCACTGGTACCATCAGGGAGGTGTGTAAAGCACTTTAGGCTAGACAGCCAATCAGCTGCCAGCTTCCATCTGTCAATCAAATACAGCAGCCAATCAGAAAGCTGCCCATTGATCAGCAGGCCCTTTATGACATCACAAACAGACCCTCAGAACTATCTGTGCATGTCTAATGGCTGGCTGTCAGTTGGGCGGGTGGGTGGCAGAGGGAGGGGATGTCTGTCTCGTTTCTCCTGAAAATTGCGGTTTTTCTGCGTTTACGGGAAAAGTTGAGGTCCGACGCGCAAAAGTGGGGTATCGTAGAAATCACATTTTAAAGACGCACATTTCTGGCCCCCCAAAAATGGGCATTTCAAATGAAAAATGAGTCCAATGAACAAAATAGGGTGAATAAGTATGTATTTCAGGGGTGAGTTAGCAGATTATTGGGGAAGTAAGTCCTGATATTTTTGGAGGTTGCAGGGGCCACTACACCATTCAAAAAAGGCAGGTTTTAGCATATGCAGTTAGGCCCCGTAGGATGATTTTAGCTAAAAAGTGCCCCAAACACTCAAACGGGCTTGTATCTGGGAAGGGAAAAAATGGGAAACATGACTTAGACACCAAATGATACACTATATGCCATGTTTCCAAATTTTTATGCACAGTGGTTACAGCATGAAGCGAATGCATGTGAATATACAAAGGTGCATTGCATTAAACAAGTCCACTGAGTGTCCCAAAATGGCCGGCCTGCCTGCTTTCATCCATCAATTGTTCTAAATTTTTCATTACCCAATGAGCTGAGGTGGAGTCTTAGCCAGTGGTACCATCAGGGAGGTGTGTAAAGCACTTTAGGCTAGACAGCCAATCAGCTGCCAGCTTCCATCTGTCAATCAAATACAGCAGCCAATCAGAAAGCTGCCCATTGATCAGCAGGCCCTTTATGACATCACAGACAGACCCTCAGAACTATCTGTGCATGTCTAATGGCTGGCTGTCAGTTGGGTGGGTGGGTGGCAGAGGGAGGGGATGTCTGTCTCGTTTCTCCTGAAAATTGCGCTTTTTCTGCGTTTACGGGAAAAGTTGAGGTCCGACGCGCAAAAGTGGGGTATCGTAGAAATAACCTTTTAAAGACGCACATTTCTGGCCCACCAAAAATGGGCATTTCAAATGAGAAATGAGTCCAATGAACAAAATAGGATGAATAAGTATGTATTTCAGGGGTGAGTTAGCAGGTTATTGGGGAAGTAAGTCCTGATATTTTTGGAGGTTGCAGGGGCCACTACACCATTCAAAATAGGCAGGCTTTAGCATATGCAGTTAGGCCTCGTAGGATGATTTTAGCTAAAAAGTGCCCCAATCACTCAAACGGGCTTGTATCTGGGAAGGGAAAATATGGGAAACATGACTTAGACAGCAAATGATACACTGTATGCCATGTTTCCAAATTTTTAAGCACAGTGGTTACAGCATGAAGCGAATGCATGTGAATATACAAAGGTGCATTGCATTAAACAAGTCCAATGAGCGTCCCAAAATGGCCGGCCTGCCTGCTTTCATCCATCAATTGTTCTAAATTTTTCATTACCCAATGAGCTGAGGTAGAGTCTTAGCCAGTGGTACCATCATGGAGGTGTGTAAAGCACTTTAGGCTAGACAGCCAATCAGCTGCCAGCTTCCATCTGTCAATCAAATACAGCAGCCAATCAGAAAGCTGCCCATTGATCAGCAGGCCCTTTATGACATCACAGACAGACCCTCAGAACTATCTGTGCATGTCTAATGGCTGGCTGTCAGTTGGGCGGGTGGGTGGCAGAGGGAGGGGATGTCTGTCTCGTTTCTCCTGAAAATTGCGCTTTTTCTGCGTTTACGGGAAAAGTTGAGGTCCGACGCGCAAAAGTGGGGTATCGTAGAAATCACATTTTAAAGACGCACATTTCTGGCCCCCCAAAAATGGGCATTTCAAATGAGAAATGAGTCCAATGAACAAAATAGGGTGAATAAGTATGTATTTCAGGGGTGAGTTAGCAGATTATTGGGGAAGTAAGTCCTGATATTTTTGGAGGTTGCAGGAGCCACTACACCATTCAAAATATGCAGGTTTTAGCATATGCAGTTAGGCCCCGTAGGATGATTTTAGCTAAAAAGTGCCCCAAACACTCAAACGGGCTTGTATCTGGGAAGGGAAAATATGGGAAACATGACTTAGAAAGAAAATGATACACTGTATGCCATGTTTCCAAATTTTTATGCACAGTGGTTACAGCATGAAGCGAATGCATGTGAATATACAAAGGTGCATTGCATTAAACAAGTCCAATGAGCGTCCCAAAATGGCCGGCCTGCCTGCTTTCATCCATCAATTGTTCTAAATTTTTCATTACCCAATGAGCTGAGGTGGAGTCTTAGCCAGTGGTACCATCAGGGAGGTGTGTAAAGCACTTTAGGCTAGACAGCCAATCAGCTGCCAGCTTCCATCTGTCAATCAAATACAGCAGCCAATCAGAAAGCTGCCCATTGATCAGCTGGCCCTTTATGACATCACAAACAGACCCCCAGAACTATCTGTGCATGTCTAATGGCTGGCTGTCAGTTGGGTGGGTGGGTGGCAGAGGGAGGGGATGTCTGTCTCGTTTCTCCTGAAAATTGCGGTTTTTCTGCGTTTACGGGAAAAGTTGAGGTCCGACGCGCAAAAGTGGGGTATCGTAGAAATCACCTTTTAAAGACGCACATTTCTGGACCCCCAAAAATGGGCATTTCAAATGAGAAATGAGTCCAATGAACAAAATAGGGTGAATAAGTATGTATTTCAGGGGTGAGTTAGCATGTTATTGGGGAAGTAAGTCCTGATATTTTTGGAGGTTGCAGGGGCCACTACACCATTCAAAATAGGCAGGCTTTAGCATATGCAGTTAGGCCTCGTAGGATGATTTTAGCTAAAAAGTGCCCCAATCACTCAAACGGGCTTGTATCTGGGAAGGGAAAATATGGGAAACATGACTTAGACAGCAAATGATACACTGTTTGCCATGGTTCCAAATTTTTATGCACAGTGGTTACAGCATGAAGCGAATGCATGTGAATATACAAAGGTGCATTGCATTAAACAAGTCCACTGAGTGTCCCAAAATGGCCGGCCTGCCTGCTTTCATCCATCAATTGTTCTAAATTTTTCATTACCCAATGAGCTGAGGTGGAGTCTTAGCCAGTGGTACCATCAGGGAGGTGTGTAAATCACTTTAGGCTAGACAGCCAATCAGCTGCCAGCTTCCATCTGTCAATCAAATACAGCAGCCAATCAGAAAGCTGCCCATTGATCAGCAGGCCCTTTATGACATCACAGAAAGACTCTCAGAACTATCTGTGCATGTCTAATGGCTGGCTGTCAGTTGGGTGGGTGGGTGGCAGAGGGAGGGGATGTCTGTCTCGTTTCTCCTGAAAATTGCGCTTTTTCTGCGTTTACGGGAAAAGTTGAGATCCGACGCGCAAAAGTGGGGTATCGTAGAAATCACCTTTTAAAGATGCACATTTCTGCCCCCCCAAAAATGGGCATTTCAACTGAGAAATGAGTCCAATGAACAAAATAGGGTGAATAAGTATGTATTTCAGGGGTGAGTTAGCAGGTTATTGGGGAAGTAAGTCCTGATATTTTTGGAGGTTGCAGGGGCCACTACACCATTCAAAATAGGCGGGCTTTAGCATATGCAGTTAGGCCCCGTAGGTTGATTTTAGCTAAAAAGTGCCCCAAACACTCAAACGGGCTTGTATCTGGGAAGGGAAAATATGGGAAACATGACTTAGACAGCAAATGATACACTGTATGCCATGTTTCCAAATTTTTATGCACAGTGGTTACAGCATGAAGCGAATGCATGTGAATATACAAAGGTGCATTGCATTAAACAAGTCCAATGAGCATCCCAAAATGGCCGGCCTGCCTGCTTTCATCCATCAATTGTTCTAAATTTTTCATTACCCAATGAGCTGAGGTGGAGTCTTAGCCAGTGGTACCATCAGGGAGGTGTGTAAAGCACTTTAGGCTAGACAGCCAATCAGCTGCCAGCTTCCATCTGTCAATCAAATACAGCAGCCAATCAGAAAGCTGCCCATTGATCAGCAGGCCCTTTATGACATCACAAACAGACCCTCAGAACTATCTGTGCATGTCTAATGGCTGGCTGTCAGTTGGGCGGGTGGGTGGCAGAGGGAGGGGATGTCTGTCTCGTTTCTCCTGAAAATTGCGGTTTTTCTGCGTTTACGGGAAAAGTTGAGGTCCGACGCGCAAAAGTGGGGTATCGTAGAAATCACATTTTAAAGACGCACATTTCTGGCCCCCCAAAAATGGCCATTTCAAATGAGAAATGAGTCCAATGAACAAAATAGGATGAATAAGTATGTATTTCAGGGGTGAGTTAGCAGGTTATTGGGGAAGTAAGTCCTGATATTTTTGGAGGTTGCAGGGGCCACTACACCATTCAAAATAGGCAGGCTTTAGCATATGCAGTTAGGCCCCGTAGGATGATTTTAGCTAAAAAGTGCCCCAAACACTCAAACGGGCTTGTATCTGGGAAGGGAAAATATGGGAAACATGACTTATACAGCAAATGGTACACTGTTTGCCATGTTTCCAAATTTTTATGCACATTGGTTACAGCATGAAGCGAATGCATGTGAATATACAAAGGTGCATTGCATTAAACAAGTCCACTGAGTGTCCTAAAATGGCCGGCCTGCCTGCTTTCATCCATCAATTGTTCTAAATTTTTCATTACCCAATGAGCTGAGGTGGAGTCTTAGCCAGTGGTACCATCAGGGAGGTGTGTAAAGCACTTTAGGCTAGACAGCCAATCAGCTGCCAGCTTCCATCTGTCAATCAAATACAGCAGCCAATCAGAAAGCTGCCCATTGATCAGCAGGCCCTTTATGACATCACAAACAGACCCTCAGAACTATCTGTGCATGTCTAATGGCTGGCTGTCAGTTGGGCGGGTGGGTGGCAGAGGGAGGGGATGTCTGTCTCGTTTCTCCTGAAAATTGCGGTTTTTCTGCGTTTACGGGAAAAGTTGAGGTCCGACGCGCAAAAGTGGGGTATCGTAGAAATCACATTTTAAAGACGCACATTTCTGGCCCCCCAAAAATGGGCATTTCAAATGAGAAATGAGTCCAATGAACAAAATAGGATGAATAAGTATGTATTTCAGGGGTGAGTTAGCAGGTTATTGGGGAAGTAAGTCCTGATATTTTTGGAGGTTGCAGGGGCCACTACACCATTCAAAATAGGCAGGCTTTAGCATATGCAGTTAGGCCCCGTAGGATGATTTTAGCTAAAAAGTGCCCCAAACACTCAAACGGGCTTGTATCTGGGAAGGGAAAATATGGGAAACATGACTTAGACAGCAAATGATACACTGTTTGCCATGTTTACAAATTTTTATGCACAGTGGTTACAGCATGAAGCGAATGCATGTGAATATACAAAGGTGCATTGCATTAAACAAGTCCACTGAGTGTCCCAAAATGGCCGGCCTGCCTGCTTTCATCCATCAATTGTTCTAAATTTTTCATTACCCAATGAGCTGAGGTGGAGTCTTAGCCAGTGGTACCATCAGGGAGGTGTGTAAAGCACTTTAGGCTAGACAGCCAATCAGCTGCCAGCTTCCATCTGTCAATCAAATACAGCAGCCAATCAGAAAGCTGCCCATTGATCAGCAGGCCCTTTATGACATCACAGAAAGACTCTCAGAACTATCTGTGCATGTCTAATGGCTGGCTGTCAGTTGGGTGGGTGGGTGGCAGAGGGAGGGGATGTCTGTCTCGTTTCTCCTGAAAATTGCGCTTTTTCTGCGTTTACGGGAAAAGTTGAGAGCCGACGCGCAAAAGAGGGGTATCGTAGAAATCACCTTTTAAAGATGCACATTTCTGCCCCCCCAAAAATGGGCTTTTCAAATGAGACATGAGTCCAATGAACAAAATAGGGTGAATAAGTATGTATTTCAGGGGTGAGTTAGCAGGTTATTGGGGAAGTAAGTCCTGATATTTTTGGAGGTTGCAGGGGCCACTACACCATTCAAAATAGGCAGGCTTTAGCATATGCAGTTAGGCCCCGTAGGATGATTTTAGCTAAAAAGTGCCCCAATCACTCAAACGGGCTTGTATCTGGGAATTGAAAATATGGGAAACATGACTTAGACAGCAAATGATACACTGTTTGCCATGTTTCCAAATTTTTATGCACAGTGGTTACAGCATGAAGCGAATGCATGTGAATATACAAAGGTGCATTGCATTAAACAAGTCCACTGAGTGTCCCAAAATGGCCGGCCTGCCTGCTTTCATCCATCAATTGTTCTAAATTTTTCATTACCCAATGAGCTGAGGTGGAGTCTTAGCCAGTGGTACCATCAGGGAGGTGTGTAAAGCACTTTAGGCTAGACAGCCAATCAGCTGCCAGCTTCCATCTGTCAATCAAATACAGCAGCCAATCAGAAAGCTGCCCATTGATCAGCAGGCCCTTTATGACATCACAGAAAGACTCTCAGAACTATCTGTGCATGTCTAATGGCTGGCTGTCAGTTGGGTGGGTGGGTGGCAGAGGGAGGGGATGTCTGTCTCGTTTCTCCTGAAAATTGCGCTTTTTCTGCGTTTACGGGAAAAGTTGAGAGCCGACGCGCAAAAGTGGGGTATCGTAGAAATCACCTTTTAAAGATGCACATTTCCGCCCCCCCAAAAATGGGCATTTCAAATGAGAAATGAGTCCAATGAACAAAATAGGGTGAATAAGTATGTATTTCAGGGGTGAGTTAGCAGGTTATTGGGGAAGTAAGTCCTGATATTTTTGGAGGTTGCAGGGGCCACTACACCATTCAAAATAGGCGGGCTTTAGCATATGCAGTTAGGCCCCGTAGGTTGATTTTAGCTAAAAAGTGCCCCAAACACTCAAACGGGCTTGTATCTGGGAAGGGAAAATATGGGAAACATGACTTAGACAGCAAATGATACACTGTATGCCATGTTTCCAAATTTTTATGCACAGTGGTTACAGCATGAAGCGAATGCATGTGAATATACAAAGGTGCATTGCATTAAACAAGTCCAATGAGCGTCCCAAAATGGCCGGCCTGCCTGCTTTCATCCATCAATTGTTCTAAATTTTTCATTACCCAATGAGCTGAGGTGGAGTCTTAGCCACTGGTACCATCAGGGAGGTGTGTAAAGCACTTTAGGCTAGACAGCCAATCAGCTGCCAGCTTCCATCTGTCAATCAAATACAGCAGCCAATCAGAAAGCTGCCCATTGATCAGCAGGCCCTTTATGACATCACAAACAGACCCTCAGAACTATCTGTGCATGTCTAATGGCTGGCTGTCAGTTGGGCGGGTGGGTGGCAGAGGGAGGGGATGTCTGTCTCGTTTCTCCTGAAAATTGCGGTTTTTCTGCGTTTACGGGAAAAGTTGAGGTCCGACGCGCAAAAGTGGGGTATCGTAGAAATCACATTTTAAAGACGCACATTTCTGGCCCCCCAAAAATGGGCATTTCAAATGAGAAATGAGTCCAATGAACAAAATAGGGTGAATAAGTATGTATTTCAGGGGTGAGTTAGCAGATTATTGGGGAAGTAAGTCCTGATATTTTTGGAGGTTGCAGGGGCCACTACACCATTCAAAAAAGGCAGGTTTTAGCATATGCAGTTAGGCCCCGTAGGATGATTTTAGCTAAAAAGTGCCCCAAACACTCAAACGGGCTTGTATCTGGGAAGGGAAAATATGGGAAACATGACTTAGACACCAAATGATACACTATATGCCATGTTTCCAAATTTTTATGCACAGTGGTTACAGCATGAAGCGAATGCATGTGAATATACAAAGGTGCATTGCATTAAACAAGTCCACTGAGTGTCCCAAAATGGCCGGCCTGCATGCTTTCATCCATCAATTGTTCTAAATTTTTCATTACCCAATGAGCTGAGGTGGAGTCTTAGCCAGTGGTACCATCAGGGAGGTGTGTAAAGCACTTTAGGCTAGACAGCCAATCAGCTGCCAGCTTCCATCTGTCAATCAAATACAGCAGCCAATCAGAAAGCTGCCCATTGATCAGCAGGCCCTTTATGACATCACAGACAGACCCTCAGAACTATCTGTGCATGTCTAATGGCTGGCTGTCAGTTGGGTGGGTGGGTGGCAGAGGGAGGGGATGTCTGTCTCGTTTCTCCTGAAAATTGCGCTTTTTCTGCGTTTACGGGAAAAGTTGAGGTCCGACGCGCAAAAGTGGGGTATCGTAGAAATAACCTTTTAAAGACGCACATTTCTGGCCCACCAAAAATGGGCATTTCAAATGAGAAATGAGTCCAATGAACAAAATAGGATGAATAAGTATGTATTTCAGGGGTGAGTTAGCAGGTTATTGGGGAAGTAAGTCCTGATATTTTTGGAGGTTGCAGGGGCCACTACACCATTCAAAATAGGCAGGCTTTAGCATATGCAGTTAGGCCTCGTAGGATGATTTTAGCTAAAAAGTGCCCCAATCACTTAAACGGGCTTGTATCTGGGAAGGGAAAATATGGGAAACATGACTTAGACAGCAAATGATACACTGTTTGCCATGTTTCCAAATTTTAATGCACAGTGGTTACAGCATGAAGCGAATGCATGTGAATATACAAAGGTGCATTGCATTAAACAAGTCCACTGAGTGTCCCAAAATGGCCGGCCTGCCTGCTTTCATCCATCAATTGTTCTAAATTTTTCATTACCCAATGAGCTGAGGTGGAGTCTTAGCCAGTGGTACCATCAGGGAGGTGTGTAAAGCACTTTAGGCTAGACAGCCAATCAGCTGCCAGCTTCCATCTGTCAATCAAATACAGCAGCCAATCAGAAAGCTGCCCATTGATCAGCAGGCCCTTTATGACATCACAAACAGACCCTCAGAACTATCTGTGCATGTCTAATGGCTGGCTGTCAGTTGGGCGGGTGGGTGGCAGAGGGAGGGGATGTCTGTCTCGTTTCTCCTGAAAATTGCGGTTTTTCTGCGATTACGGGAAAAGTTGAGATCCGACGCGCAAAAGTGGGGTATCGTAGAAATCACCTTTTAAAGATGCACATTTCTGCCCCCCCAAAAATGGGCATTTCAAATGAGAAATGAGTCCAATGAACAAAATAGTGTGAATAAGTATGTATTTCAGGGGTGAGTTAGCAGGTTATTGGGGAAGTAAGTCCTGATATTTTTGGAGGTTGCAGGGGCCACTACACCATTCAAAATAGGCGGGCTTTAGCATATGCAGTTAGGCCCCGTAGGTTGATTTTAGCTAAAAAGTGCCCCAAACACTCAAACGGGCTTGTATCTGGGAAGGGAAAATATGGGAAACATGACTTAGACAGCAAATGATACAGTGTATGCCATGTTTCCAAATTTTTATGCACAGTGGTTACAGCATGAAGCGAATGCCTGTGAATATACAAAGGTGCATTGCATTAAACAAGTCCAATGAGCGTCCCAAAATGGCCGGCCTGCCTGCTTTCATCCATCAATTGTTCTAAATTTTTCATTACCCAATGAGCTGAGGTGGAGTCTTAGCCAGTGGTACCATCAGGGAGGTGTGTAAAGCACTTTAGGCTAGACAGCCAATCAGCTGCCAGCTTCCATCTGTCAATCAAATACAGCAGCCAATCAGAAAGCTGCCCATTGATCAGCAGGCCCTTTATGACATCACAAACAGACCCTCAGAACTATCTGTGCATGTCTAATGGCTGGCTGTCAGTTGGGCGGGTGGGTGGCAGAGGGAGGGGATGTCTGTCTCGTTTCTCCTGAAAATTGCGGTTTTTCTGCGTTTACGGGAAAAGTTGAGGTCCGACGCGCAAAAGTGGGGTATCGTAGAAATCACATTTTAAAGACGCACATTTCTGGCCCCCCAAAAATGGGCATTTCAAATGAGAAATGAGTCCAATGAACAAAATAGGGTGAATAAGTATGTATTTCAGGGGTGAGTTAGCAGGTTATTGGGGAAGTAAGTCCTGATATTTTTGGAGGTTGCAGGGGCCACTACACCATTCAAAATAGGCAGGTTTTAGCATATGCAGTTAGGCCCCGTAGGATGATTTTAGCTAAAAAGTGCCCCAAACACTCAAACGGGCTTGTATCTGGGAAGGGAAAATATGGGAAACATGACTTAGACAGAAAATGATACACTGTATGCCATGTTTCCAAATTTTTATGCATAGTGGTTACAGCATGAAGCGAATGCATGTGAATATACAAAGGTGCATTGCATTAAACAAGTCCAATGAGCGTCCCAAAATGGCCGGCCTGCCTGCTTTCATCCATCAATTGTTCTAAATTTTTCATTACCCAATGAGCTGAGGTGGAGTCTTAGCCAGTGGTACCATCAGGGAGGTGTGTAAAGCACTTTAGGCTAGACAGCCAATCAGCTGCCAGCTTCCATCTGTCAATCAAATACAGCAGCCAATCAGAAAGCTGCCCATTGATCAGCAGGCCCTTTATGACATCACAAACAGACCCTCAGAACTATCTGTGCATGTCTAATGGCTGGCTGTCAGTTGGGCGGGTGGGTGGCAGAGGGAGGGGATGTCTGTCTCGTTTCTCCTGAAAATTGCGGTTTTTCTGCGTTTACGGGAAAAGTTGAGGTCCGACGCGCAAAAGTGGGGTATCGTAGAAATCACCTTTTAAAGACGCACATTTCTGCCCCCCCCCAAAAAAAAATGGGCATTTCAAATGAGAAATGAGTCAAATGAACAAAATAGGGTGAATAAGTATGTATTTCAGGGGTGAGTTAGCAGGTTATTGGGGAAGTAAGTCCTGATATTTTTGGAGGTTGCAGGGGCCACTACACCATTCAAAATAGGCAGGCTTTAGCATATGCAGTTATGCCTCGTAGGATGATTTTAGCTAAAAAGTGCCCCAATCACTCAAACGGGCTTGTATCTGGGAAGGGAAAATATGGGAAACATGACTTAGACAGCAAATGATACACTGTTTGCCATGTTTCCAAATTTTTATGCACAGTGGTTACAGCATGAAGCGAATGCATGTGAATATACAAAGGTGCATTGCATTAAACAAGTCCACTGAGTGTCCCAAAATGGCCGGCCTGCCTGCTTTCATCCATCAATTGTTCTAAATTTTTCATTAACCAATGAGCTGAGGTGGAGTCTTAGCCAGTGGTACTATCAGGGAGGTGTGTAAAGCACTTTAGGCTAGACAGCCAATCAGCTGCCAGCTTCCATCTGTCAATCAAATACAGCAGCCAATCAGAAAGCTGCCCATTGATCAGCAGGCCCTTTATGACATCACAGAAAGACTCTCAGAACTATCTGTGCATGTCTAATGGCTGGCTGTCAGTTGGGTGGGTGGGTGGCAGAGGGAGGGGATGTCTGTCTCGTTTCTCCTGAAAATTGCGCTTTTTCTGCGTTTACGGGAAAAGTTGAGATCCGACGCGCAAAAGTGGGGTATCGTAGAAATCACCTTTTAAAGATGCACATTTCTGCCCCCCCAAAAATGGGCATTTCAAATGAGAAATGAGTCCAATGAACAAAATAGGGTGAATAAGTATGTATTTCAGGGGTGAGTTAGCAGGTTATTGGGGAAGTAAGTCCTGATATTTTTGGAGGTTGCAGGGGCCACTACACCATTCAAAATAGGCGGGCTTTAGCATATGCAGTTAGGCCCCGTAGGTTGATTTTAGCTAAAAAGTGCCCCAAACACTCAAACGGGCTTGTATCTGGGAAGGGAAAATATGGGAAACATGACTTAGACAGCAAATGATACAGTGTATGCCATGTTTCCAAATTTTTATGCACAGTGGTTACAGCATGAAGCGAATGCATGTGAATATACAAAGGTGCATTGCATTAAACAAGTCCAATGAGCGTCCCAAAATGGCCGGCCTGCCTGCTTTCATCCATCAATTGTTCTAAATTTTTCATTACCCAATGAGCTGAGGTGGAGTCTTAGCCAGTGGTACCATCAGGGAGGTGTGTAAAGCACTTTAGGCTAGACAGCCAATCAGCTGCCAGCTTCCATCTGTCAATCAAATACAGCAGCCAATCAGAAAGCTGCCCATTGATCAGCAGGCCCTTTATGACATCACAAACAGACCCTCAGAACTATCTGTGCATGTCTAATGGCTGGCTGTCAGTTGGGCGGGTGGGTGGCAGAGGGAGGGGATGTCTGTCTCGTTTCTCCTGAAAATTGCGGTTTTTCTGCGTTTACGGGAAAAGTTGAGAGCCGACGCGCAAAAGTGGGGTATCGTAGAAATCACATTTTAAAGACGCACATTTCTGGCGCCCCAAAAATGGGCATTTCTAATGAGAAATGAGTCCAATGAACAAAATAGGGTGAATAAGTATGTATTTCAGGGATGAGTTAGCAGATTATTGGGGAAGTAAGTCCTGATATTTTTGGAGGTTGCAGGGGCCACTACACCATTCAAAATAGGCAGGTTTTAGCATATGCAGTTAGGCCCCGTAGGATGATTTTAGCTAAAAAGTGCCCCAAACACTCAAACGGGCTTGTATCTGGGAAGGGAAAATATGGGAAACATGACTTAGACAGAAAATGATACACTGTATGCCATGTTTCCAAATTTTTATGCACAGTGGTTACAGCATGAAGCGAATGCATGTGAATATACAAAGGTGCATTGCATTAAACAAGTCCACTGAGTGTCCCAAAATTGCCGGCCTGCCTGCTTTCATCCATCAATTGTTCTAAATTTTTCATTACCCAATGAGCTGAGGTGGAGTCTTAGCCACTGGTACCATCAGGGAGGTGTGTAAAGCACTTTAGGCTAGACAGCCAATCAGCTGCCAGCTTCCATCTGTCAATCAAATACAGCAGCCAATCAGAAAGCTGCCCATTGATCAGCAGGCCCTTTATGACATCACAAACAGACCCTCAGAACTATCTGTGCATGTCTAATGGCTGGCTGTCAGTTGGGCGGGTGGGTGGCAGAGGGAGGGGATGTCTGTCTCGTTTCTCCTGAAAATTGCGGTTTTTCTGCGTTTACGGGAAAAGTTGAGGTCCGACGCGCAAAAGTGGGGTATCGTAGAAATCACATTTTAAAGACGCACATTTCTGGCCCCCCAAAAATGGGCATTTCAAATGAAAAATGAGTCCAATGAACAAAATAGGGTGAATAAGTATGTATTTCAGGGGTGAGTTAGCAGATTATTGGGGAAGTAAGTCCTGATATTTTTGGAGGTTGCAGGGGCCACTACACCATTCAAAAAAGGCAGGTTTTAGCATATGCAGTTAGGCCCCGTAGGATGATTTTAGCTAAAAAGTGCCCCAAACACTCAAACGGGCTTGTATCTGGGAAGGGAAAATATGGGAAACATGACTTAGACACCAAATGATACACTATATGCCATGTTTCCAAATTTTTATGCACAGTGGTTACAGCATGAAGCGAATGCATGTGAATATACAAAGGTGCATTGCATTAAACAAGTCCACTGAGTGTCCCAAAATGGCCGGCCTGCCTGCTTTCATCCATCAATTGTTCTAAATTTTTCATTACCCAATGAGCTGAGGTGGAGTCTTAGCCAGTGGTACCATCAGGGAGGTGTGTAAAGCACTTTAGGCTAGACAGCCAATCAGCTGCCAGCTTCCATCTGTCAATCAAATACAGCAGCCAATCAGAAAGCTGCTCATTGATCAGCAGGCCCTTTATGACATCACAGACAGACCCTCAGAACTATCTGTGCATGTCTAATGGCTGGCTGTCAGTTGGGTGGGTGGGTGGCAGAGGGAGGGGATGTCTGTCTCGTTTCTCCTGAAAATTGCGCTTTTTCTGCGTTTACGGGAAAAGTTGAGGTCCGACGCGCAAAAGTGGGGTATCGTAGAAATAACCTTTTAAAGACGCACATTTCTGGCCCACCAAAAATGGGCATTTCAAATGAGAAATGAGTCCAATGAACAAAATAGGATGAATAAGTATGTATTTCAGGGGTGAGTTAGCAGGTTATTGGGGAAGTAAGTCCTGATATTTTTGGAGGTTGCAGGGGCCACTACACCATTCAAAATAGGCAGGCTTTAGCATATGCAGTTAGGCCTCGTAGGATGATTTTAGCTAAAAAGTGCCCCAATCACTCAAACGGGCTTGTATCTGGGAAGGGAAAATATGGGAAACATGACTTAGACAGCAAATGATACACTGTTTGCCATGTTTCCAAATTTTTATGCACAGTGGTTACAGCATGAAGCGAATGCATGTGAATATACAAAGGTGCATTGCATTAAACAAGTCCACTGAGTGTCCCAAAATGGCCGGCCTGCCTGCTTTCATCCATCAATTGTTCTAAATTTTTCATTACCCAATGAGCTGAGGTAGAGTCTTAGCCAGTGGTACCATCAGGGAGGTGTGTAAAGCACTTTAGGCTAGACAGCCAATCAGCTGCCAGCTTCCATCTGTCAATCAAATACAGCAGCCAATCAGAAAGCTGCCCATTGATCAGCAGGCCCTTTATGACATCACAAACAGACCCTCAGAACTATCTGTGCATGTCTAATGGCTGGCTGTCAGTTGGGCGGGTGGGTGGCAGAGGGAGGGGATGTCTGTCTCGTTTCTCCTGAAAATTGCGCTTTTTCTGCGTTTACGGGAAAAGTTGAGGTCCGACGCGCAAAAGTGGGGTATCGTAGAAATCACATTTTAAAGACGCACATTTCTGGCCCCCCAAAAATGGGCATTTCAAATGAGAAATGAGTCCAATGAACAAAATAGGATGAATAAGTATGTATTTCAGGGGTGAGTTAGCAGGTTATTGGGGAAGTAAGTCCTGATATTTTTGGAGGTTGCAGGGGCCACTACACCATTCAAAATAGGCAGGCTTTAGCATATGCAGTTAGGCCCCGTAGGATGATTTTAGCTAAAAAGTGCCCCAAACACTCAAACGGGCTTGTATCTGGGAAGGGAAAATATGGGAAACATGACTTAGACAGCAAATGATACACTGTTTGCCATGTTTACAAATTTTTATGCACAGTGGTTACAGCATGAAGCGAATGCATGTGAATATACAAAGGTGCATTGCATTAAACAAGTCCACTGAGTGTCCCAAAATGGCCGGCCTGCCTGCTTTCATCCATCAATTGTTCTAAATTTTTCATTACCCAATGAGCTGAGGTGGAGTCTTAGCCAGTGGTACCATCAGGGAGGTGTGTAAAGCACTTTAGGCTAGACAGCCAATCAGCTGCCAGCTTCCATCTGTCAATCAAATACAGCAGCCAATCAGAAAGCTGCCCATTGATCAGCAGGCCCTTTATGACATCACAGACAGACCCTCAGAACTATCTGTGCATGTCTAATGGCTGGCTGTCAGTTGGGCGGGTGGGTGGCAGAGGGAGGGGATGTCTGTCTCGTTTCTCCTGAAAATTGCGGTTTTTCTGCGATTACGGGAAAAGTTGAGTTTCGACGCGCAAAAGTGGGGTATCGTAGAAATCACCTTTTAAAGACGCACATTTCTGCCCCCCCCCAAAAAAATGGGCATTTCAAATGAGAAATGAGTCAAATGAACAAAATAGGGTGAATAAGTATGTATTTCAGGGGTGAGTTAGTAGGTTATTGGGGAAGTAAGTCCTGATATTTTTGGAGGTTGCAGGGGCCACTACACCATTCAAAATAGGCAGGCTTTAGCATATGCAGTTAGGCCTCGTAGGATGATTTTAGCTAAAAAGTGCCCCAATCACTCAAACGGGCTTGTATCTGGGAAGGGAAAATATGGGAAACATGACTTAGACAGCAAATGATACACTGTTTGCCATGTTTCCAAATTTTTATGCACAGTGGTTACAGCATGAAGCGAATGCATGTGAATATACAAAGGTGCATTGCATTAAACAAGTCCACTGAGTGTCCCAAAATGGCCGGCCTGCCTGCTTTCATCCATCAATTGTTCTAAATTTTTCATTAACCAATGAGCTGAGGTGGAGTCTTAGCCAGTGGTACCATCAGGGAGGTGTGTAAAGCACTTTAGGCTAGACAGCCAATCAGCTGCCAGCTTCCATCTGTCAATCAAATACAGCAACCAATCAGAAAGCTGCCCATTGATCAGCAGGCCCTTTATGACATCACAGACAGACCCTCAGAACTATCTGTGCATGTCTAATTGCTGGCTGTCAGTTGGGCGGGTGGGTGGCAGAGGGAGGGGATGTCTGTCTCGTTTCTCCTGAAAATTGCGCTTTTTCTGAGTTTACGGGAAAAGTTGAGGTCCGACGCGCAAAAGTGGGGTATCGTAGAAATCACTTTTTAAAGACGCACATTTCTGGCCCCCCAAAAATGGGCATTTCAAATGAGAAATGAGTCCAATGAACAAAATAGGGTGAATAAGTATGTATTTCAGGGGTGATTTAGCAGATTATTGGGGAAGTAAGTCCTGATATTTTTGGAGGTTGCAGGGGCCACTACACCATTCAAAATAGGCAGGCTTTAGCATATGCAGTTAGGCCCCGTAGGATGATTTTAGCTAAAAAGTGCCCCAAACACTCAAACGGGCTTGTATCTGGGAAGGGAAAATATGGGAAACATGACTTAGACAGCAAATGATACACTGTTTGCCATGTTTCCAAATTTTTATGCACAGTGGTTACAGCATGAAGTGAATGCATGTGAATATACAAAGGTGCATTGCATTAAACAAGTCCACTGAGTGTCCCAAAATTGCCGGCCTGCCTGCATTCATCCATTAATTGTTCTAAATTTTTCATTACCCAATGAGCTGAGGTGGAGTCTTAGCCAGTGGTACCATCAGGGAGGTGTGTAAAGCACTTTAGGCTAGACAGCCAATCAGCTGCCAGCTTCCATCTGTCAATCAAATACAGCAACCAATCAGAAAGCTGCCCCTTAATCAGCAGGCCCTTTATGACATCACAGAAAGACCCTCAGAACTATCTGTGCATGTCTAATGGCTGGCTGTCAGTTGGGCGGGTGGGTGGCAGAGGGAGGGGATGTCTGTCTCGTTTCTCCTGAAAATTGCGTTTTTTCTGCGTTTACGGGAAAAGTTGAGGTCCGACGCGCAAAAGTGGGGTATCGTAGAAATCACCTTTTAAAGAAGCACATTTCTGGCCCCCCAAAAATGGGCATTTCAAATGAGAAATGAGTCCAATGAACAAAATAGGGTGAATAAGTATGTATTTCAGGGGTGAGTTAGCAGGTTATTGGGGAAGTAAGTCCTGATATTTTTGGAGGTTGCAGGGGCCACTACACCATTCAAAATAGGCAGGGTTTAGCATATGCAGTTAGGCCCCGTAGGTTGATTTTAGCTAAAAAGTGCCACAAACACTCAAACAGGCTTGTATCTGGGAAGGGAAAATATGGGAAACATGACTTAGACAGCAAATGATAGACTGTTTGCCATGTTTCCAAATTTTTATGCACAGTGGTTACAGCATGAAGCGAATGCATGTGAATATACAAAGGTGCATTGCATTAAACAAGTCCAATGAGCGTCCCAAAATGGCCGGCCTGCCTGCTTTCATCCATCAATTGTTCTAAATTTTTAATTTCCCAACGAGCTGAGGTGGAGTCTTAGCCAGTGGTACCATCAGGGAGGTGTGTAAAGCACTTTAGGCTAGACTGCCAATCAGCTGCCAGCTTCTATCTGTCAATCAAATACAGCAGCCAATCAGAAAGCTGCCCCTTAATCAGCAGGCCCTTTATGACATCACAGACAGACCCTCAGAACTATCTGTGCATGTCTAATTGCTGGCTGTCAGTTGGGCGGGTGGGTGGCAGAGGGAGGGGATGTCTGTCTCGTTTCTCCTGAAAATTGGGCTTTTTCTGCGTTTACGGGAAAAGTTGAGGTCCCACGCGCAAAAGTGGGGTATCGTAGAAATCACCTTTTAAAGACGCACATTTCTGGCCCCCCAAAAATGGGCATTTCAAATGAGAAATGAGTCCAATGAACAAAATAGGGTGAATAAGTATGTATTTCAGGGGTGATTTAGCAGATTATTGGGGAAGTAAGTCCTGATATTTTTGGAGGTTGCAGGGGCCACTACACCATTCAAAATAGGCAGGCTTTAGCATATGCAGTTAGGCCCCGTAGGATGATTTTAGCTAAAAAGTGCCCCAAACACTCAAACGGGCTTGTATCTGGGAAGGGAAAATATGGGAAACATGACTTAGACAGCAAATGATACACTGTTTGCAATGTTTCCAAATTTTTATGCACAGTGGTTACAGCATGAAGTGAATGCATGTGAATATACAAAGGTGCATTGCATTAAACAAGTCCACTGAGTGTCCCAAAATTGCCGGCCTGCCTGCATTCATCCATCAATTGTTCTAAATTTTTCATTACCCAATGAGCTGAGGTGGAGTCTTAGCCACTGGTACCATCAGGGAGGTGTGTAAAGCACTTTAGGCTAGACAGCCAATCAGCTGCCAGCTTCCATCTGTCAATCAAATACAGCAACCAATCAGAAAGCTGCCCATTGATCAGCAGGCCCTTTATGACATCACAGACAGACCCTCAGAACTATCTGTGCATGTCTAATTGCTGGCTGTCAGTTGGGCGGGTGGGTGGCAGAGGGAGGGGATGTCTGTCTCGTTTCTCCTGAAAATTGCAGTTTTTCTGCGTTTACGGGAAAAGTTGAGGTCCGACGCGCAAAAGTGGGGTATCGTAGAAATCACCTTTTAAAGTCGCACATTTCCGGCCCCCCAAAAATGGGCATTTCAAATGAGAAATGAGTCCAATGAACAAAATAGGGTGAATAAGTATGTATTTCAGGGGTGATTTAGCAGATTATTGGGGAAGTAAGTCCTGATATTTTTGGAGGTTGCAGGGGCCACTACACCATTTAAAATAGGCAGGTTTTAGCATATGCAGTTAGGCCCTGTAGGATGATTTTAGCTAAAAAGTGCCCCAAACACTCAAATGGGCTTGTATCTGGGAAGGGAAAAAATGGGAAACATGACTTAGACACCAAATGATACACTGTTTGCCATGTTTCCAAATTTTTATGCACAGTGGTTACAGCATGAAGCGAATGCATGTGAATATACAAAGGTGCATTGCATTAAACAAGTCCAATGAGCGTCCCAAAATGGCCGGCCTGCCTGCTTTCATCCATCAATTGTTCTAAATTTTTCATTTCCCAACGAGCTGAGGTGGAGTCTTAGCCAGTGGTACCATCAGGGAGGTGTGTAAAGCACTTTAGGCTAGACTGCCAATCAGCTGCCAGCTTCTATCTGTCAATCAAATACAGCAGCCAATCAGAAAGCTGCCCCTTAATCAGCAGGCCCTTTATGACATCACAGAAAGACCCTCAGAACTATCTGTGCATGTCTAATGGCTGGCTGTCAGTTGGGCGGGTGGGTGGCAGAGGGAGGGGATGTCTGTCTCGTTTCTCCTGAAAATTGCGTTTTTTCTGCGTTTACGGGAAAAGTTGAGGTCCGATGCGCAAAAGTGGGGTATCGTAGAAATCACCTTTTAAAGACGCACATTTCTGGCCCCCCAAAAATGGGCATTTCAAATGAGAAATGAGTCCAATGAACAACATAGGGTTAATAAGTATGTATTTCAGGGGTGAGTTAGCAGGTTATTGGGGAAGTAAGTCCTGATATTTTTGAAGGTTGCAGGGGCCACTACACCATTCAAAATAGGCAGGCTTTAGCATATGCAGTTAGGCCCCGTAGGATGATTTTAGCTAAAAAGTGCCCCAAACACTCAAACGGGCTTGTATCTGGGAAGGCAAAATATGAGAAACATGACTTAGACAGCAAATGATACACTGTTTGTCATGTTTCCAAATTTTTATGCACAGTGGTTACAGCATGAAGCGAATGCATGTGAATATACAAAGGTGCATTGCATTAAACAAGTCCACTGAGTGTCCCAAAATGGCTGGCCTGCCTGCTTTCATCCATCAATTGTTCTAAATTTTTCATTACCCAATGAGCTGAGGTGGAGTCTTAGCCAGTGGTACCATCAGGGAGGTGTGTAAAGCACTTTAGGCTAGACAGCCAATCAGCTGCCAGCTTCCATCTGTCAATCAAATACAGCAACCAATCAGAAAGCTGCCCATTGATCAGCAGGCCCTTTATGACATCACAGACAGACCCTCAGAACTATCTGTGCATGTCTAATTGCTGGCTGTCAGTTGGGCGGGTGGGTGGCAGAGGGAGGGGATGTCTGTCTCGTTTCTCCTGAAAATTGCGCTTTTTCTGAGTTTACGGGAAAAGTTGAGGTCCGACGCGCAAAAGTGGGGTATCGTAGAAATCACTTTTTAAAGACGCACATTTCTGGCCCCCCAAAAATGGGCATTTCAAATGAGAAATGAGTCCAATGAACAAAATAGGGTGAATAAGTATGTATTTCAGGGGTGATTTAGCAGATTATTGGGGAAGTAAGTCCTGATATTTTTGGAGGTTGCAGGGGCCACTACACCATTCAAAATAGGCAGGCTTTAGCATATGCAGTTAGGCCCCGTAGGATGATTTTAGCTAAAAAGTGCCCCAAACACTCAAACGGGCTTGTATCTGGGAAGGGAAAATATGGGAAACATGACTTAGACAGCAAATGATACACTGTTTGCCATGTTTCCAAATTTTTATGCACAGTGGTTACAGCATGAAGTGAATGCATGTGAATATACAAAGGTGCATTGCATTAAACAAGTCCACTGAGTGTCCCAAAATTGCCGGCCTGCCTGCATTCATCCATTAATTGTTCTAAATTTTTCATTACCCAATGAGCTGAGGTGGAGTCTTAGCCAGTGGTACCATCAGGGAGGTGTGTAAAGCACTTTAGGCTAGACAGCCAATCAGCTGCCAGCTTCCATCTGTCAATCAAATACAGCAACCAATCAGAAAGCTGCCCATTGATCAGCAGGCCCTTTATGACAATAACAGACAGACCCTCAGAGCTATCTGTGCATGTCTAATTGCTGGCTGTCAGTTGGGCGGGTGGGTGGCATAGGGGGGGGGGGATGTCTGTCTCGTTTCTCCTGAAAATTGCAGTTTTTCTGCGTTTACGGGAAAAGTTGAGGTCCGACACGCAAAAGTGGGGTATCGTAGAAATCACCTTTTAAAGTCGCACATTTCCGGCGCCCCAAAAATGGGCATTTCAAATGAGAAATGAGTCGAATGAACAAAATAGGGTGAATAAGTATGTATTTCAGGGGTGATTTAGCAGATTATTGGGGAAGTAAGTCCTGATATTTTTGGAGGTTGCAGGGGCCACTACACCATTTAAAATAGGCAGGTTTTAGCATATGCAGTTAGGCCCTGTAGGATGATTTTAGCTAAAAAGTGCCCCAAACACTCAAATGGGCTTGTATCTGGGAAGGGAAAAAATGGGAAACATGACTTAGACACCAAATGATACACTGTTTGCCATGTTTCCAAATTTTTATGCACAGCGGTTACAGCATGAAGCGAATGCATGTGAATATACAAAGGTGCATTGCATTAAACAAGTCCAATGAGCGTCCCAAAATGGCCGGCCTGCCTGCTTTCATCCATCAATTGTTCTAAATTGTTCATTACCCAATGAGCTGAGGTGGAGTCTTAGCCAGTGGTACCATCAGGGAGGTGTGTAAAGCACTTTAGGCTAGACAGCCAATCAGCTGCCAGCTTCCATCTGTCAATCAAATACAGCAGCCAATCAGAAAGCTGCCCATTGATCAGCAGGCCCTTTATGACATCACAAACAGACCCTCAGAACTATCTGTGCATGTCTAATGGCTGGCTGTCAGTTGGGTGGGTGGGTGGCAGAGGGAGGGGATGTCTGTCTCGTTTCTCCTGAAAATTGCGCTTTTTCTGCGTTTACGGGAAAAGTTGAGGTCCGACGCGCAAAAGTGGGGTATCGTAGAAATCACCTTTTGAAGACGCACATTTCTGGCCCCCCAAAAATGGGCATTTCAAATGAGAAATGAGTCCAATGAACAAAATAGGATGAATAAGTATGTATTTCAGGGGTGAGTTAGCAGGTTATTGGTGAAGTAAGTCCTGATATTTTTGGAGGTTGCAGGGGCCACTACACCATTCAAAATAGGCACGCTTTAGCATATGCAGTTATGCCCCGTAGGATGATTTTAGCTAAAAAGTGCCCCAAACACTCAAACGGGCTTGTATCTGGGAAGGGAAAATATGGGAAACATGACTTAGACAGCAAATGATACACTGTTTGCCATGTTTCCAAATTTTTATGCACAGTGGTTACAGCATGAAGCGAATGCATGTGAATATACAAAGGTGCATTGCATTAAACAAGTCCACTGAGTGTCCCAAAATTGACGGCCTGCCTGCATTCATCCATCAATTGTTCTAAATTTTTCATTACCCAATGAGCTGAGGAGGAGTCTTAGCCACTGGTACCATCAGGGAGGTGTGTAAAGCACTTTAGGCTAGACAGCCAATCAGCTGCCAGCTTCCATCTGTCAATCAAATACAGCAACCAATCAGAAAGCTGCCCATTGATCAGCAGGCCCTTTATGACATCACAGACAGACCCTCAGAACTATCTGTGCATGTCTAATTGCTGGCTGTCAGTTGGGCGGGTGGGTGGCAGAGGGAGGGGATGTCTGTCTCGTTTCTCCTGAAAATTGCGCTTTTTCTGCGTTTACGGGAAAAGTTGAGGTCCGACGCGCAAAAATGGGGTATCGTAGAAATCACCATTTAAAGACGCACATTTCTGGCCCCCCAAAAATGGGCATTTCAAATGAGAAATGAGTCCAATGAACAAAATAGTGTGAATAAGTATGTATTTCAGGGGTGAGTTAGCAGGTTATTGGGGAAGTAAGTCCTGATATTTTTGGAGGTTGCAGGGGCCACTACACCATTAAAAATAGGCAGGCTTTAGCATATGCAGTTAGGCCCCGTAGGTTGATTTTAGCTAAAAAGTGCCACAAACACTCAAACGGGCTTGTATCTGGGAAGGGAAAATATGGGAAACATGACTTAGACAGCAAATGATACACTGTTTGCCATGTTTCCAAATTTTTATGCACAGTGGTTACAGCATGAAGCGAATGCATGTGAATATACAAAGGTGCATTGCATTAAACAAGTCCAATGAGCGTCCCAAAATGGCCGGCCTGCCTGCTTTCATCCATCAATTGTTCTAAATTTTTCATTACCCAATGAGCTGAGGTGGAGTCTTAGCCAGTGGTACCATCAGGGAGGTGTGTAAAGCACTTTAGGCTAGACAGCCAATCAGCTGCCAGCTTCCATCTGTCAATCAAATACAGCAGCCAATCAGAAAGCTGCCCATTGATCAGCAGGCCCTTTATGACATCACAAACAGACCCTCAGAACTATCTGTGCATGTCTAATGGCTGGCTGTCAGTTGGGTGGGTGGGTGGCAGAGGGAGGGGATGTCTGTCTCGTTTCTCCTGAAAATTGCAGTTTTTCTGCGTTTACGGGAAAAGTTGAGGTCCGACGCGCAAAAGTGGGGTATCGTAGAAATCACCTTTTAACCCCTTCCCGACATTTGACGTACATTTACGTCATGGTCGGGAAGCACTTCCCGACACATGGCGTAAATGTACGTCATGGATTTAAACTGTCACCGCGTCTATAGACGCGGTGACAGTTTCAACATGTCTGCTGTCCCTGACAGCAGACATGTCCGTGCATGCCCCGGGGGGGCTGCGATGCCGCCCCCCCGTCGGCGATCGCTGTGATTGGCTGTTCAGTGTGAACAGCCATTCACAGCGTTTTCCTGTGTCACCGGCGAATAACGTTCGCCGGTGACACGGGATCAGAGGTGATTGGTGCTGTAAAGTACAGCACCAATCACCGCGGGGTGTAAGGGTGACACTGGTGTCACCCCACCTCACCCCGCCCGCCCCCAAAGGCCGTGATTGGTCCGTCGGACCGACGGACCAATCACAGCCAAGGAGGGAGATTTAAACTAACGGTGACTGCACTGCAGACGCCATTCCGGTCTGGAAAGCGTGCAGTGCGGTCACCGTACCCCCCTGCCGCCATACTGACCAGAAATACTTGCTGCAATACTTACCTGATCGCTGCTGATTGCTTCCTGGATCCTGTGCAATAATTGTGCCATACTGTGATATTGTGCTGCTGCACTGTATTAGTATTAGCTAGATAGATAGAGAGATAGATAGAGATAGATAGAGAGAGATAGAGAGAGATAGAGAGAGAGAGATAGAGAGAGATAGAGAGAGATAGAGAGAGATAGAGAGAGATAGAGAGAGAGATAGTGTCAGAGAGTGCTATATTTTGTGCTGCTGCAGTGTGATATAGTTATAGATAGAGAGAGAGAGATAGAGAGAGAGAGATAGAGAGAGAGGCCTACTGACAGAGTGCTATATTTTGTGCTGCTGCAGTGTGATAGTTATAGAGAGATAGAGAGAGATAGAGAGAGAGAGATAGAGAGAGATAGAGAGAGATAGTGACAGATTGTGCTATATATTTTTTATATAACTGACTGCTGCCCCCTCCTTTTGTGCTGATCAGTATAAATTAACTGATCAGTAACTTTTTGGGGGCGCAGGTTTTTTTTTATATATAGATATACCTGTGAGTGCTGCTGCTGCAGTGTCATAGAGTGTTAGATAGTGTTAGATAGTGAGAGATAGAGAGATAGAGAGAGATAGTGATAGAGAGTGCTAAATTTTGTGTCTGCTGTCCCCGCCTTTTGTGCTGATCACTATATCTGAGGTGATCAGCAACTTTTTTGGGGGTACAGAGGTTTTTTTTTTTTTATATATACCTGTCAGTTGCACCAAAGGTTGTGCACCTGCTGCACCTCACTGGTAATCAGTGTCGCATCACTGATCACCTTTTTTTTTTGTGTGTGTGCTGTGGGGTATTTTTTTAATTTTTTTTTTTACACACACTGTGATTTTGTGGGTGTCCTGTGGCCGCTGTGCGCTGATCAGTGACGTACATCACTGATCATCTTTTTCGGCACAGGGTTGATCTATTTTTTTTTTTTTTTTGATCAAATTCCTGTTGCCTTTGAGCGCTGTTCAGTGACAGACGTTACTGACCAACATCTGTGCTCAATTTTTGGCGCAGGACCTTTTTTTTTTTTAACCCCTTCCTTTTTTTTTTTTTTAACCCCTTCATTTTTTTTTTTTTTTAACCCCTTCATTTTTTTTTTTTTTATTGGTATAAAGCATTTTTTTTTTTTTCTGCACCACATACACACTACACACTACATACCCCCCGGATTGAAATAAAGTTTGTGCCCCCCCCTACACTATACACGTGTTGAAACATTTCACTACCGGTAACACAAAAATAAAAATGGCATCCCAAATGTCCTCCCAAATGTCCTCCCAAATGTCCTCCCAATCATCCAGGAGAATGTATTCAGTGGAGGAGGCATATGCCATGCTTGCTTCTGACTCTGACACAGGCAGTGATGCAAGCGGGGAATTTGAAGGATTTGCCTTAAGCTCCTCTTCCTCCTCTGCTGATGAGGGACCCCCTCAAAGACGCCCCCGTAGATCAGCTGAGATTCCCCCCCCAATAATTGATCTAGTATGGACCCCACCACCAGACAATTTTGAGCCCCAGGTTCCTGAGTTTTTGGGCATGCCAGGAATCCAATTTGATTCCACAGGTCTCAGAGAAATTGACTTTTTCAAATTATTTTTCTCTGATGATTTTATAAATTTAATGGTGGACCAAACTAATTTATATGCCCAGCAGTTTATTGCTCAAAACCCCACGTCATCATTTGCTAGGTGGACCCCTGTAGATGCAGTAGAGATGATGACGTTTTGGGGTCTGGTGTTTCATATGGGCATAGTAAAAAAGCCAGAAATTAGGCAATATTGGAGTACAGATGTTCTGTACAGTACTCCATTTTACCGTATGGCCATGACCCGGACTCGATTTGAGACAATTCTTAAATTTATACATTACACCGATAATGCACAGTGCCCACCCAGAGATGATCCCACCTTTGACCGGCTATTCAAAGTCAGGCCGGTCATTGATCATTTCAGTGCCAAATTTGAAGAGGTGTACATCCCTGAAAAATTTATTTGTATCGACGAGTCCCTTATACATTTTAAAGGAAGGGTTAAATTCCGCCAGTACCTTCCCAGTAAGAGGGCAAGGTATGGCATAAAAATGTATAAACTGTGTGAAAGCACCTCAGGGTACACCCACAGGTTTAGGGTTTATGAAGGGAAGGATTCTAGAATTGAACCGCCAGAATGCCCCCCCTCCCTCGTAGGTGTTAGTGGGAAAATTGTCTGGGATTTAGTGCACCCCTTCCTGGATAAAGGTTATCACCTCTATGTGGATAACTTTTACACTAGCATCCCCCTGTTTAAGGCCCTTGGTTCAAGAGGTACAGCAGCTTGCGGTACTGTGCGCAAGAACCAAAGAGGCCTCCCAAAAACGCACATTGCCCAAGTAATGAGAAGGGGTGAAAGCAGGGGAATATGCAACGAAAATATGTTGTTGGTCAAATATAAGGACAAGAGGGATGTCCTTATACTGACAACAATTCACGGAGACAGTACCACCTCCGTCCCTGTACGAGGTACCAGTACCCACACCTCAAAACCTAATTGTATCCTGGATTACAATAGGTACATGGGCGGAGTGGATCTTTCAGATCAGGTACTGAAGCCGTACAGTGCCCTGCGGAAAACAAAAATCTGGTACAAGAAGGTGGCCGTGTATATCATCCAGATGGCACTGTATAACGCTTACGTGCTATTCCGTTCTACCGGCCAGAGGGGGACATTTATGCACTTTCAAGAGGAAGTCATAAAGGGCCTAATATTTGGGAACCAGCAGGCAGAGGGCCCCAGTACTTCTAGTACTGGCCCCCGTATTGTACCAGGGCAGCATTTTCCTGATGAAATCCCCTCCACTGGAAAAAAGGGCAGGACACAAAAAAGGTGCAAAGTTTGCTATAAAAAGGGAATAAGAAAGCAAACTATTTTCCAGTGTGACACTTGCCCCGACAAACCCGGCCTATGTATAAAGGAGTGTTTTAAAATATACCACACATCTATGGAATATTAGGTTCATAATTTCACCGTGCTTCGGGGGTCTTGCTAATGCCACATAGCACCCACCATTCATTCCACCAGAATCTGAGCCGCAAAATCCAAAAATCACTCCTTCCCTTCTGAGTCCTGCCATGCACCCAACTGGTATTTTTTGGTCACATGTGAGGCATTGCCGTACTCGGGAGAAATTGGGGCACAGATTTTGGGGTGCTTTGTCTCCTTCATTCCTTCTGAAAATGAAAAATTTTGAGCCAGAACTGCATTTTTGTGTAAAAAAATGTAATTTTTCATTTTCACTGCCCACTTGTATCAAAATTGGTGAAACCCCTGGGGGTTTGAAATGTACACTATACCCCTAGATGAATTCCCTGAGGGGTGTAGTTTGCAAAATGGGGTGACTTGTGGGGGGGTTCCACTGTATTGGTGCTTTGGGGGTCTTGCTAATGCGACATAGCACCCACCATCATTCCACCAGAATTTGTGCTGCAAAATCCAAATATCACTCCTTCCCTTCTGAGTCCTGCCACTTTTTGGTCACACATGAGGCATTGCCGTACTCGGGAGAAATTGGGGCACAGATTTTGGGGTGCTTTGTCTCCTTCATTCCTTCTGAAAATGAAAAATTTTGAGCCAGAACTGCATTTTTGTGTAAAAAAATGTAATTTTTCATTTTCACTGCCCACTTGTATCAAAATTGGTGAAACCCCTGGGGGTTTGAAATGTACACTATACCCCTAGATGAATTCCCTGAGGGGTGTAGTTTGCAAAATGGGGTGACTTGTGGGGGGGTTCCACTGTATTGGTGCAACATAGCACCCACCATTCATTCCACCAGAATCTGTGCTGCAAAATCCAAAAATCACTCCTTCCGTTCTGAGTCCTGCCATGCACCCAACTGGTATTTTTTGGTCACATGTGAGGCATTGCCGTACTCGGGAGAAATTGGGGCACAGATTTTGGGGTGCTTTTTCTCCTTCATACCTTCTGAAAATGAAAAATTTTGAGCCAGAACTGCATTTTTGTGTAAAAAATGTAATTTTTCTTTTTCACTGCCCACTTGTATCAAAATTGGTGAAACCCCTGGGGGTTTTAAATGTACACTATACCCCTAGATGAATTCCCTGAGGGGTGTAGTTTGCAAAATGGGGTCACTTGTGGGGGGGTTCCACTGTATTGGTGCTTGGGGGGTCTTGCTAATGCGACATAGCACCCACCAAAATTCCACCAGAATCTGAGCTGCAAAATCCAAAAATCACTCCTTCCCTTTTGAGTCCTGCCATGCACCCAACTGGTATTTTCTGGTCACATGTGAGGCATTGCCGTACTCGGGAGAAATTGGGGCACAGATTTTGGGGTGCTTTTTCTCCTTCATACCTTCTGAAAATGAAAAATTTTGAGCCAGAACTGCATTTTTGTGTAAAAAATGTAATTTTTCATGTTCACTGCCCACTTGTATCAAAATTGGTGAAACCCCTGGGGGTTTGAAATGTACACTATACCCCTAGATGAATTCCCTGAGGGGTGTAGTTTGCAAAATGGGGTCACTTGTGGGGGGGTTCCACTGTATTGGTGCTTGGGGGGTCTTGCTAATGCAACATAGCACCCACCAAAATTCCAAAAGAATCTGAGCTGCAAAATCCAAAAATCACTCCTTCCCTTCTGAGTCCTGCCATGCACCCAACTGGTATTTTTTGGTCACATGTGAGGCATTGCCGTACTCGGGAGAAATTGGGGCACAGATTTTGGGGTGCTTTGTCTCCTTCATACCTTCTGAAAATGAAAAATTTTGAGCCAGAACTGCATTTTTGTGTAAAAAAATTTAATTTTTCATTTTCACTGCCCACTTGTATCAAAATTGGTGAAACCCCTGGGGGTTTGAAATGTACACTATACCCCTAGATGAATTCCCTGAGGGGTGTACTTTGCAAAATGGGGTGACTTGTGGGGGGGTTCCACTGTATTGGTGCAACATAGCACCCACCATTCATTCCACCAAAATCTGTGCTGCAAAATCCAAAAATCACTCCTTCCGTTCTGAGTCCTGCCATGCACCCAACTGGTATTTTTTGGTCACATGTGAGGCATTGCCGTACTCGGGAGAAATTGAGGCACATATTTTGGGGTGCTTTTTCTCCTTCATACCTTCTGAAAATGAAAAATTTTGAGCCAGAACTGCATTTTTGTGTAAAAAAATGTAATTTTTCATTTTCACTGCCCACTTGTATCAAAATTGGTGAAACCCCTGGGGGTTTGAAATGTACACTATACCCCTAGATGAATTCCCTGAGGAGTGTAGTTTTCAAAATGGGGTGACTTGTGGGGGGGTTCCACTGTATTGGTGCTTGGGGGGTCTTGCTAATGCGACATAGCACCCACCAAAATTCCACCAGAATCTGAGCTGCAAAATCCAAAAATCACTCCTTCCGTTCTGAGTCCTGCCATGCACCCAACTGGTATTTTTTGGTCACATGTGAGGCATTGCCGTACTCGGGAGAAATTGGGGCACAGATTTTGGGGTGCTTTTTCTCCTTCATACCTTCTGAAAATGAAAAATTTCGAGCCAGAACTGCATTTTTGTGTAAAAAATGTAATTTTTCATTTTCACTGCCCACTTGTATCAAAATTGGTGAAACCCCTGGGGGTTTGAAATGTACACTATACCCCTAGATGAATTCCCTGAGGGGTGTAGTTTTCAAAATGGGGTGACTTGTGGGGGGGTTCCACTGTATTGGTGCTTGGGGGGTCTTGCTAATGCGACATAGCACCCACCAAAATTCCACCAGAATCTGAGCCGCAAAATCCAAAAATCACTCCTTCCGTTCTGAGTCCTGCCATGCACCCAACTGGTATTTTTTGGTCACATGTGAGGCATTTCCGTACTCGGGAGAAAATGGGGCACATATTTTGGGGTGCTTTTTCTCCTTCATACCTTCTGAAAATGAAAAAATTTGAGCCAGAACTGCATTTTTGTGTAAAAAAAATGTAATTTTTCATTTTCACTGCCCACTTGTATCAAAATTGGTGAAACCCCTGGGGGTTTGAAATGTACACTATACCCCTAGATGAATTCCCTGAGGGGTGTACTTTGCAAAATGGGGTGACTTGTGGGGGGGTTCCACTGTATTGGTGCAACATAGCACCCACCATTCATTCCACCAGAATCTGTGCTGCAAAATCCAAAAATCACTCCTTCCCTTCTGAGTCCTGCCATGCACCCAACTGGTATTTTTTGGTCACATGTGAGGCATTGCCGTACTCGGGAGAAATTGGGGCACAGATTTTGGGGTGCTTTTTCTCCTTCATACCTTCTGAAAATAAAAAATTTTGAGCCAGAACTGCATTTTTGTGTAAAAAAATGTAATTTTTCATTTTCACTGCCCACTTGTATCAAAATTGGTGAAACCCCTGGGGGTTTGAAATGTACACTATACCCCTAGATGAATTCCCTGAGGGGTGTAGTTTGCAAAATGGGGTGACTTGTGGGGGGGTTCCACTGTATTGGTGCTTGGGGGGTCTTGCTAATGCGACATAGCACCCACCAAAATTCCACCAGAATCTGAGCTGCAAAATCCAAAAATCACTCCTTCCCTTCTGAGTCCTGCCATGCACCCAACTGGTATTTTTTGGTCACATGTGAGGCATTGCCGTACTCGGGAGAAATTGGGGCACAGATTATGGGGTGCTTTGTCTCCTTCATACCTTCTGAAAATGACAAATTTGGAGCCAGAACTGCATTTTTGTGTAAAAAAAATAATTTTTCATTTTCACTGCCCAGTTGTACCACAATTGGTGAAACCCCTGGGGGTTTGAAATGTACACTATACCCCTAGATGAATTCCCTGAGGGGTGTAGTTTGCAAAATGGGGTCACTTGTGGGGGGGTTCCTAACTTTTAGCATCTTATGGTGCCTTGAAACCTACATGGTGCCTAAAAAATAATCTCATAAAAAGGAGGCTCCAAAATCAAGTAGGTGCTCCTTCTATTATGAAGCCTGTGGTTTGGTCACCGTGCACACTAGGGCCACATATAGGATATTTATGAAAACAAAAGAATTGGGGGAATCAATTTTTAGTCACATTTCTCTAGTAAAATGTACTGTGTTCCTTAGAAAAATGTATTAAAATTGCAAATCTGCAAAAAAAAAGAAATTTTGAAATTTCACCTACACTTTGTTTTAATTCCTGTGAAACACCTAAAGGGTTAACAAACTTCCAAAATGCTGTTTTGAATACTGTGAGGGGTGCAGTTTTTGAAATGGCATCATTTATGGGGGTGTCTCACATACAAGTCCCTCAAAGTCACATCAGAACTGAACTGGTCCCTAAAAAAATCAGTGTTTGAAATTTTCTTGAAAATTTGAGAATTTGCTATTCATATTGTAAGCCTCCTAGTGTCCCAAAAAATTAAAAGGAAGTTGAAATAATGATGTCAACATAAAGTAGACATATGGTCTATGTTAGTTATTCACTATTTTGAGTGGTAAGATTATTTGTCTCACAAGCAGAAAATTTAACATTTTGCAAATCGCTAAATTTTCCATTTTTTCACGATATTTTGGTATTTTTCACAAAAAAACACAGACTGTATCGACCCAAATTTACCACTAATTTGAAGTACAATGTGTCACGAAAAAACAATCTCAAAATCACTGGGATAAGTAAAAGCAAAAAAAAGTTATCCCCACTTAAGTGAGACATGTCAGATTTGAAAAAAAGGGCTCTGTCAGGAACGCAAAAACTGGCTCTGTCAGGAAGGGGTTAAAGAAGCACATTTCTGGCCCCCCAAAAATGGGCATTTCAAATGAGAAATGAGTCCAATGAACTTAATAGGGTGAATAAGTATGTATTTCAGGGGTGAGTTAGAAGGTTATTGGGGAAGTAAGTCCTGATATTTTTGGAGGTTGCAGGGGCCACTACACCATTCAAAATAGGCAGGGTTTAGCATATGCAGTTAGGCCCCGTAGGTTGATTTTAGCTAAAAAGTGCCCCAAACACTCAAACGGGCTTGTATCTGGGAAGGGAAAATATGAGAAACATGACTTAGACAGCAAATGATACACTGTTTGCCATGTTTCCAAATTTTTATGCACAGTGGTTACAGCATGAAGCGAATGCATGTGAATATACAAAGGTGCATTGCATTAAACAAGTCCAATGAGCGTCCCAAAATGGCCGGCCTGCCTGCTTTCATCCATCAATTGTTCTAAATTGTTCATTACCCAATGAGCTGAGGTGGAGTCTTAGCCAGTGGTACCATCAGGGAGGTGTGTAAAGCACTTTAGGCTAGACAGCCAATCAGCTGCCAGCTTCCATCTGTCAATCAAATACAGCAGCCAATCAGAAAGCTGCCCAGTGATCAGCAGGCCCTTTATGACATCACAAACAGACCCTCAGAACTACCTGTGCATGTCTAATGGCTGGCTGTCAGTTGGGTGGGTGGGTGGCAGAGGGAGGGGATGTCTGTCTCGTTTCTCCTGAAAATTGCGCTTTTTCTGCGTTTACGGGAAAAGTTGAGGTCCGACGCGCAAAAGTGGGGTATCGTAGAAATCACCTTTTAAAGACGCACATTTCTGGCCCCCCAAAAATGGGCATTTCAAATGAGAAATGAGTCCAATGAACAAAATAGGGTTTATAAGTATGTATTTCAGGGGTGAGTTAGCAGGTTATTGGGGAAGTAAGTCCTGATATTTTTGGAGGTTGCAGGGGCCACTACACCATTCAAAATAGGCAGGCTTTAGCATATGCAGTTAGGCCCCGTAGGATGATTTTAGCTAAAAAGTGCCCCAAACACTCAAACGGGCTTGTATCTGGGAAGGGAAAATATGAGAAACATGACTTAGACAGCAAATGATACACTGTTTGCCATGTTTCCAAATTTTTATGCACAGTGGTTACAGCATGAAGCGAATGCATGTGAATATACAAAGGTGCATTGCATTAAACAAGTCCACTGAGTGTCCCAAAATGGCTGGCCTGCCTGCTTTCATCCATCAATTGTTCTAAATTTTTCATTACCCAATGAGCTGAGGTGGAGTCTTAGCCAGTGGTACCATCAGGGAGGTGTGTAAAGCACTTTAGGCTAGACAGCCAATCAGCTGCCAGCTTCCATCTGTCAATCAAATACAGCAACAAATCAGAAAGCTGCCCATTGATCAGCAGGCCCTTTATGACATCACAGACAGACCCTCAAAACTATCTGTGCATGTCTAATGGCTGGCTGTCAGTTGGGCGGGTGGGTGGCAGAGGGAGGGGATGTCTGTCTCGTTTCTCCTGAAAATTGCAGTTTTTCTGCGTTTACGGGAAAAGTTGAGGTCTGACGCGCAAAAGTGGGGTATCGTAGAAATCACCTTTTAAAGTCGCACATTTCCAGCCCCCCAAAAATGGGCATTTCAAATGAGAAATGAGTCCAATGAACAAAATAGAGTGAATAAGTATGTATTTCAGGGGTGAGTTAGCAGGTTATTGGGGAAGTAAGTCCTGATATTTTTGGAGGTTGCAGGGGCCACTACACCATTTAAAATTGGCAGGTTTTAGCATATGCAGTTAGGCCCTGTAGGATGATTTTAGCTAAAAAGTGCCCCAAACACTCAAATGGGCTTGTATCTGGGAAAGGAAAAAATGGGAAACATGACTTAGACACCAAATGATACACTGTTTGCCATGTTTCCAAATTTTTATGCACAGCGGTTACAGCATGAAGCGAATGCATGTGAATATACAAAGGTGCATTTCATTAAACAAGTCCAATGAGCATCCCAAAATGGCCGGCCTGCCTGCTTTCATCCATCAATTGTTCTAAATTTTTCATTTCCTAACGAGCTGAGGTGGAGTCTTAGCCAGTGGTACCATCAGGGAGGTGTGTAAAGCACTTTAGGCTAGACAGCCAATCAGCTGCCAGCTTCCATTCTTCAATCAAATACAGCAGCCAATCAGAAAGCTGCCCATTGATCAGTAGGCCCTTTATGACATCACAGACAGACCCTCAGAACTATCTGTGCATGTCTAATGGCGGGCTGTCAGTTTGGCGGGTGGGTGGCAGAGGGAGGGGATGTCTGTCTCGTTTCTCCTGAAAATTGCGCTTTTTCTGCGTTTACGGGAAAAGTTGAGGTCCGACGCGCAAAAGTGGGGTATCGTAGAAATCACCTTTTAAAGACGCACATTTCTGCCCCCCCAAAAATGGGCATTTCAAATGAGAAATGAGTCCAATGAACAAAATAGGGTGAATAAGTATGTATTTCAGGGGTGAGTTAGCAGGTTATTGGGGAAGTATGTCCTGATATTTTTGGAGGTTGCAGGGGCCACTACACCATTCAAAATAGGCAGGCTTTAGCATATGCAGTTAGGCCCCGTAGGATGATTTTAGCTAAAAAGTGCCCCAAACACTCAAACGGGCTTGTATCTGGGAAGGGAAAATATGGGAAACATGACTTAGACAGCAAATGATACACTGTTTGCCATGTTTCCAAATTTTTATGCACAGTGGTTACAGCATGAAGCGAATGCATGTGAATATACAAAGGTGCATTGCATTAAACAAGTCCACTGAGTGTCCCAAAATGGCCTACCTGCCTGCTTTCATCCATCAATTGTTCTAAATTTTTCATTACCCAATGAGCTGAGGTGGAGTCTTAGCCAGTGGTACCATCAGGGAGGTGTGTAAAGCACTTTAGGCTAGACAGCCAATCAGCTGCCAGCTTCCATCTGTCAATCAAATACAGCAGCCAATCAGAAAGCTGCCCATTGATTAGCAGGCCCTTTATGACATCACAGAAAGACCCTCAGAACTACCTGTGCATGTCTAATGGCTGGCTGTCAGTTGGGCGGGTGGGTGGCAGAGGGAGGGGATGTCTGTCTCGTTTCTCCTGAAAATTGCGCTTTTTCTGCGTTTACGGGAAAAGTTGAGATCCGACGCGCAAAAGTGGGGTATCGTAGAAATCACCTTTTAAAGATGCACATTTCTGCCCCCCCAAAAATGGGCATTTCAAATGAGAAATGAGTCCAATGAACAAAATAGTGTGAATAAGTATGTATTTCAGGGGTGAGTTAGCAGGTTATTGGGGAAGTAAGTCCTGATATTTTTGGAGGTTGCAGGGGCCACTACACCATTCAAAATAGGCGGGCTTTAGCATATGCAGTTAGGCCCCGTAGGTTGATTTTAGCTAAAAAGTGCCCCAAACACTCAAACGGGCTTGTATCTGGGAAGGGAAAATATTGGAAACATGACTTAGACAGCAAATGATACAGTGTATGCCATGTTTCCAAATTTTTATGCACAGTGGTTACAGCATGAAGCGAATGCCTGTGAATATACAAAGGTGCATTGCATTAAACAAGTCCAATGAGCGTCCCAAAATGGCCGGCCTGCCTGCTTTCATCCATCAATTGTTCTAAATTTTTCATTACCCAATGAGCTGAGGTGGAGTCTTAGCCAGTGGTACCATCAGGGAGGTGTGTAAAGCACTTTAGGCTAGACAGCCAATCAGCTGCCAGCTTCCATCTGTCAATCAAATACAGCAGCCAATCAGAAAGCTGCCCATTGATCAGCAGGCCCTTTATGACATCACAAACAGACCCTCAGAACTATCTGTGCATGTCTAATGGCTGGCTGTCAGTTGGGCGGGTGGGTGGCAGAGGGAGGGGATGTCTGTCTCGTTTCTCCTGAAAATTGCGGTTTTTCTGCGTTTACGGGAAAAGTTGAGGTCCGACGCGCAAAAGTGGGGTATCGTAGAAATCACATTTTAAAGACGCACATTTCTGGCGCCCCAAAAATGGGCATTTCTAATGAGAAATGAGTCCAATGAACAAAATAGGGTGAATAAGTATGTATTTCAGGGATGAGTTAGCAGATTATTGGGGAAGTAAGTCCTGATATTTTTGGAGGTTGCAGGGGCCACTACACCATTCAAAATAGGCAGGTTTTAGCATATGCAGTTAGGCCCCGTAGGATGATTTTAGCTAAAAAGTGCCCCAAACACTCAAACGGGCTTGTATCTGGGAAGGGAAAATATGGGAAACATGACTTAGACAGAAAATGATACACTGTATGCCATGTTTCCAAATTTTTATGCACAGTGGTTACAGCATGAAGCGAATGCATGTGAATATACAAAGGTGCATTGCATTAAACAAGTCCACTGAGTGTCCCAAAATTGCCGGCCTGCCTGCTTTCATCCATCAATTGTTCTAAATTTTTCATTACCCAATGAGCTGAGGTGGAGTCTTAGCCACTGGTACCATCAGGGAGGTGTGTAAAGCACTTTAGGCTAGACAGCCAATCAGCTGCCAGCTTCCATCTGTCAATCAAATACAGCAGCCAATCAGAAAGCTGCCCATTGATCAGCAGGCCCTTTATGACATCACAAACAGACCCTCAGAACTATCTGTGCATGTCTAATGGCTGGCTGTCAGTTGGGCGGGTGGGTGGCAGAGGGAGGGGATGTCTGTCTCGTTTCTCCTGAAAATTGCGGTTTTTCTGCGTTTACGGGAAAAGTTGAGGTCCGACGCGCAAAAGTGGGGTATCGTAGAAATCACATTTTAAAGACGCACATTTCTGGCCCCCCAAAAATGGGCATTTCAAATGAAAAATGAGTCCAATGAACAAAATAGGGTGAATAAGTATGTATTTCAGGGGTGAGTTAGCAGATTATTGGGGAAGTAAGTCCTGATATTTTTGGAGGTTGCAGGGGCCACTACACCATTCAAAAAAGGCAGGTTTTAGCATATGCAGTTAGGCCCCGTAGGATGATTTTAGCTAAAAAGTGCCCCAAACACTCAAACGGGCTTGTATCTGGGAAGGGAAAATATGGGAAACATGACTTAGACACCAAATGATACACTATATGCCATGTTTCCAAATTTTTATGCACAGTGGTTACAGCATGAAGCGAATGCATGTGAATATACAAAGGTGCATTGCATTAAACAAGTCCACTGAGTGTCCCAAAATGGCCGGCCTGCCTGCTTTCATCCATCAATTGTTCTAAATTTTTCATTACCCAATGAGCTGAGGTGGAGTCTTAGCCAGTGGTACCATCAGGGAGGTGTGTAAAGCACTTTAGGCTAGACAGCCAATCAGCTGCCAGCTTCCATCTGTCAATCAAATACAGCAGCCAATCAGAAAGCTGCCCATTGATCAGCAGGCCCTTTATGACATCACAGACAGACCCTCAGAACTATCTGTGCATGTCTAATGGCTGGCTGTCAGTTGGGTGGGTGGGTGGCAGAGGGAGGGGATGTCTGTCTCGTTTCTCCTGAAAATTGCGCTTTTTCTGCGTTTACGGGAAAAGTTGAGGTCCGACGCGCAAAAGTGGGGTATCGTAGAAATAACCTTTTAAAGACGCACATTTCTGGCCCACCAAAAATGGGCATTTCAAATGAGAAATGAGTCCAATGAACAAAATAGGATGAATAAGTATGTATTTCAGGGGTGAGTTAGCAGGTTATTGGGGAAGTAAGTCCTGATATTTTTGGAGGTTGCAGGGGCCACTACACCATTCAAAATAGGCAGGCTTTAGCATATGCAGTTAGGCCTCGTAGGATGATTTTAGCTAAAAAGTGCCCCAATCACTCAAACGGGCTTGTATCTGGGAAGGGAAAATATGGGAAACATGACTTAGACAGCAAATGATACACTGTTTGCCATGTTTCCAAATTTTTATGCACAGTGGTTACAGCATGAAGCGAATGCATGTGAATATACAAAGGTGCATTGCATTAAACAAGTCCACTGAGTGTCCCAAAATGGCCGGCCTGCCTGCTTTCATCCATCAATTGTTCTAAATTTTTCATTACCCAATGAGCTGAGGTAGAGTCTTAGCCAGTGGTACCATCAGGGAGGTGTGTAAAGCACTTTAGGCTAGACAGCCAATCAGCTGCCAGCTTCCATCTGTCAATCAAATACAGCAGCCAATCAGAAAGCTGCCCATTGATCAGCAGGCCCTTTATGACATCACAAACAGACCCTCAGAACTATCTGTGCATGTCTAATGGCTGGCTGTCAGTTGGGCGGGTGGGTGGCAGAGGGAGGGGATGTCTGTCTCGTTTCTCCTGAAAATTGCGCTTTTTCTGCGTTTACGGGAAAAGTTGAGGTCCGACGCGCAAAAGTGGGGTATCGTAGAAATCACATTTTAAAGACGCACATTTCTGGCCCCCCAAAAATGGGCATTTCAAATGAGAAATGAGTCCAATGAACAAAATAGGATGAATAAGTATGTATTTCAGGGGTGAGTTAGCAGGTTATTGGGGAAGTAAGTCCTGATATTTTTGGAGGTTGCAGGGGCCACTACACCATTCAAAATAGGCAGGCTTTAGCATATGCAGTTAGGCCCCGTAGGATGATTTTAGCTAAAAAGTGCCCCAAACACTCAAACGGGCTTGTATCTGGGAAGGGAAAATATGGGAAACATGACTTAGACAGCAAATGATACACTGTTTGCCATGTTTACAAATTTTTATGCACAGTGGTTACAGCATGAAGCGAATGCATGTGAATATACAAAGGTGCATTGCATTAAACAAGTCCACTGAGTGTCCCAAAATGGCCGGCCTGCCTGCTTTCATCCATCAATTGTTCTAAATTTTTCATTACCCAATGAGCTGAGGTGGAGTCTTAGCCAGTGGTACCATCAGGGAGGTGTGTAAAGCACTTTAGGCTAGACAGCCAATCAGCTGCCAGCTTCCATCTGTCAATCAAATACAGCAGCCAATCAGAAAGCTGCCCATTGATCAGCAGGCCCTTTATGACATCACAGACAGACCCTCAGAACTATCTGTGCATGTCTAATGGCTGGCTGTCAGTTGGGCGGGTGGGTGGCAGAGGGAGGGGATGTCTGTCTCGTTTCTCCTGAAAATTGCGGTTTTTCTGCGATTACGGGAAAAGTTGAGGTCCGACGCGCAAAAGTGGGGTATCGTAGAAATCACCTTTTAAAGACGCACATTTCTGCCCCCCCCCCCAAAAAAAATGGGCATTTCAAATGAGAAATGAGTCAAATGAACAAAATAGGGTGAATAAGTATGTATTTCAGGGGTGAGTTAGTAGGTTATTGGGGAAGTAAGTCCTGATATTTTTGGAGGTTGCAGGGGCCACTACACCATTCAAAATAGGCAGGCTTTAGCATATGCAGTTAGGCCTCGTAGGATGATTTTAGCTAAAAAGTGCCCCAATCACTCAAACGGGCTTGTATCTGGGAAGGGAAAATATGGGAAACATGACTTAGACAGCAAATGATACACTGTTTGCCATGTTTCCAAATTTTTATGCACAGTGGTTACAGCATGAAGCGAATGCATGTGAATATACAAAGGTGCATTGCATTAAACAAGTCCACTGAGTGTCCCAAAATGGCCGGCCTGCCTGCTTTCATCCATCAATTGTTCTAAATTTTTCATTAACCAATGAGCTGAGGTGGAGTCTTAGCCAGTGGTACCATCAGGGAGGTGTGTAAAGCACTTTAGGCTAGACAGCCAATCAGCTGCCAGCTTCCATCTGTCAATTAAATACAGCAGCCAATCAGAAAGCTGCCCATTGATCAGCAGGCCCTTTATGACATCACAGAAAGACTCTCAGAACTATCTGTGCATGTCTAATGGCTGGCTGTCAGTTGGGTGGGTGGGTGGCAGAGGGAGGGGATGTCTGTCTCGTTTCTCCTGAAAATTGCGCTTTTTCTGCGTTTACGGGAAAAGTTGAGATCCGACGCGCAAAAGTGGGGTATCGTAGAAATCACCTTTTAAAGATGCACATTTCTGCCCCCCCAAAAATGGGCATTTCAAATGAGAAATGAGTCCAATGAACAAAATAGGGTGAATAAGTATGTATTTCAGGGGTGAGTTAGCAGGTTATTGGGGAAGTAAGTCCTGATATTTTTGGAGGTTGCAGGGGCCACTACACCATTCAAAATAGGCGGGCTTTAGCATATGCAGTTAGGCCCCGTAGGTTGATTTTAGCTAAAAAGTGCCCCAAACACTCAAACGGGCTTGTATCTGGGAAGGGAAAATATGGGAAACATGACTTAGACAGCAAATGATACAGTGTATGCCATGTTTCCAAATTTTTATGCACAGTGGTTACAGCATGAAGCGAATGCATGTGAATATACAAAGGTGCATTGCATTAAACAAGTCCAATGAGCGTCCCAAAATGGCCGGCCTGCCTGCTTTCATCCATCAATTGTTCTAAATTTTTCATTACCCAATGAGCTGAGGTGGAGTCTTAGCCAGTGGTACCATCAGGGAGGTGTGTAAAGCACTTTAGGCTAGACAGCCAATCAGCTGCCAGCTTCCATCTGTCAATCAAATACAGCAGCCAATCAGAAAGCTGCCCATTGATCAGCAGGCCCTTTATGACATCACAAACAGACCCTCAGAACTATCTGTGCATGTCTAATGGCTGGCTGTCAGTTGGGCGGGTGGGTGGCAGAGGGAGGGGATGTCTGTCTCGTTTCTCCTGAAAATTGCGGTTTTTCTGCGTTTACGGGAAAAGTTGAGGTCCGACGCGCAAAAGTGGGGTATCGTAGAAATCACATTTTAAAGACGCACATTTCTGGCGCCCCAAAAATGGGCATTTCTAATGAGAAATGAGTCCAATGAACAAAATAGGGTGAATAAGTATGTATTTCAGGGATGAGTTAGCAGATTATTGGGGAAGTAAGTCCTGATATTTTTGGAGGTTGCAGGGGCCACTACACCATTCAAAATAGGCAGGTTTTAGCATATGCAGTTAGGCCCCGTAGGATGATTTTAGCTAAAAAGTGCCCCAAACACTCAAACGGGCTTGTATCTGGGAAGGGAAAATATGGGAAACATGACTTAGACAGAAAATGATACACTGTATGCCATGTTTCCAAATTTTTATGCACAGTGGTTACAGCATGAAGCGAATGCATGTGAATATACAAAGGTGCATTGCATTAAACAAGTCCACTGAGTGTCCCAAAATTGCCGGCCTGCCTGCTTTCATCCATCAATTGTTCTAAATTTTTCATTACCCAATGAGCTGAGGTGGAGTCTTAGCCACTGGTACCATCAGGGAGGTGTGTAAAGCACTTTAGGCTAGACAGCCAATCAGCTGCCAGCTTCCATCTGTCAATCAAATACAGCAGCCAATCAGAAAGCTGCCCATTGATCAGCAGGCCCTTTATGACATCACAAACAGACCCTCAGAACTATCTGTGCATGTCTAATGGCTGGCTGTCAGTTGGGCGGGTGGGTGGCAGAGGGAGGGGATGTCTGTCTCGTTTCTCCTGAAAATTGCGGTTTTTCTGCGTTTACGGGAAAAGTTGAGGTCCGACGCGCAAAAGTGGGGTATCGTAGAAATCACATTTTAAAGACGCACATTTCTGGCCCCCCAAAAATGGGCATTTCAAATGAAAAATGAGTCCAATGAACAAAATAGGGTGAATAAGTATGTATTTCAGGGGTGAGTTAGCAGGTTATTGGGGAAGTAAGTCCTGATATTTTTGGAGGTTGCAGGGGCCACTACACCATTCAAAAAAGGCAGGTTTTAGCATATGCAGTTAGGCCCCGTAGGATGATTTTAGCTAAAAAGTGCCCCAAACACTCAAACGGGCTTGTATCTGGGAAGGGAAAATATGGGAAACATGACTTAGACACCAAATGATACACTATATGCCATGTTTCCAAATTTTTATGCACAGTGGTTACAGCATGAAGCGAATGCATGTGAATATACAAAGGTGCATTGCATTAAACAAGTCCACTGAGTGTCCCAAAATGGCCGGCCTGCCTGCTTTCATCCATCAATTGTTCTAAATTTTTCATTACCCAATGAGCTGAGGTGGAGTCTTAGCCAGTGGTACCATCAGGGAGGTGTGTAAAGCACTTTAGGCTAGACAGCCAATCAGCTGCCAGCTTCCATCTGTCAATCAAATACAGCAGCCAATCAGAAAGCTGCCCATTGATCAGCAGGCCCTTTATGACATCACAGACAGACCCTCAGAACTATCTGTGCATGTCTAATGGCTGGCTGTCAGTTGGGTGGGTGGGTGGCAGAGGGAGGGGATGTCTGTCTCGTTTCTCCTGAAAATTGCGGTTTTTCTGCGTTTACGGGAAAAGTTGAGGTCCGACGCGCAAAAGTGGGGTATCGTAGAAATCACATTTTAAAGACGCACATTTCTGGCCCCCCAAAAATGGGCATTTCAAATGAGAAATGAGTCCAATGAACAAAATAGGATGAATAAGTATGTATTTCAGGGGTGAGTTAGCAGGTTATTGGGGAAGTAAGTCCTGATATTTTTGGAGGTTGCAGGGGCCACTACACCATTCAAAATAGGCAGGCTTTAGCATATGCAGTTAGGCCCCGTAGGATGATTTTAGCTAAAAAGTGCCCCAAACACTCAAACGGGCTTGTATCTGGGAAGGGAAAATATGGGAAACATGACTTAGACAGCAAATGATACACTGTTTGCCATGTTTACAAATTTTTATGCACAGTGGTTACAGCATGAAGCGAATGCATGTGAATATACAAAGGTGCATTGCATTAAACAAGTCCACTGAGTGTCCCAAAATGGCCGGCCTGCCTGCTTTCATCCATCAATTGTTCTAAATTTTTCATTACCCAATGAGCTGAGGTGGAGTCTTAGCCAGTGGTACCATCAGGGAGGTGTGTAAAGCACTTTAGGCTAGACAGCCAATCAGCTGCCAGCTTCCATCTGTCAATCAAATACAGCAGCCAATCAGAAAGCTGCCCATTGATCAGCAGGCCCTTTATGACATCACAGACAGACCCTCAGAACTATCTGTGCATGTCTAATGGCTGGCTGTCAGTTGGGCGGGTGGGTGGCAGAGGGAGGGGATGTCTGTCTCGTTTCTCCTGAAAATTGCGGTTTTTCTGCGATTACGGGAAAAGTTGAGGTCCGACGCGCAAAAGTGGGGTATCGTAGAAATCACCTTTTAAAGACGCACATTTCTGCCCCCCCCAAAAAAATGGGCATTTCAAATGAGAAATGAGTCAAATGAACAAAATAGGGTGAATAAGTATGTATTTCAGGGGTGAGTTAGCAGGTTATTGGGGAAGTAAGTCCTGATATTTTTGGAGGTTGCAGGGGCCACTACACCATTCAAAATAGGCAGGCTTTAGCATATGCAGTTATGCCTCGTAGGATGATTTTAGCTAAAAAGTGCCCCAATCACTCAAACGGGCTTGTATCTGGGAAGGGAAAATATGGGAAACATGACTTAGACAGCAAATGATACACTGTTTGCCATGTTTCCAAATTTTTATGCACAGTGGTTACAGCATGAAGCGAATGCATGTGAATATACAAAGGTGCATTGCATTAAACAAGTCCACTGAGTGTCCCAAAATGGCCGGCCTGCCTGCTTTCATCCATCAATTGTTCTAAATTTTTCATTAACCAATGAGCTGAGGTGGAGTCTTAGCCAGTGGTACTATCAGGGAGGTGTGTAAAGCACTTTAGGCTAGACAGCCAATCAGCTGCCAGCTTCCATCTGTCAATCAAATACAGCAGCCAATCAGAAAGCTGCCCATTGATCAGCAGGCCCTTTATGACATCACAGAAAGACTCTCAGAACTATCTGTGCATGTCTAATGGCTGGCTGTCAGTTGGGTGGGTGGGTGGCAGAGGGAGGGGATGTCTGTCTCGTTTCTCCTGAAAATTGCGCTTTTTCTGCGTTTACGGGAAAAGTTGAGATCCGACGCGCAAAAGTGGGGTATCGTAGAAATCACCTTTTAAAGATGCACATTTCTGCCCCCCCCAAAAATGGGCATTTCAAATGAGAAATGAGTCCAATGAACAAAATAGGGTGAATAAGTATGTATTTCAGGGGTGAGTTAGCAGGTTATTGGGGAAGTAAGTCCTGATATTTTTGGAGGTTGCAGGGGCCACTACACCATTCAAAATAGGCGGGCTTTAGCATATGCAGTTAGGCCCCGTAGGTTGATTTTAGCTAAAAAGTGCCCCAAACACTCAAACGGGCTTGTATCTGGGAAGGGAAAATATGGGAAACATGACTTAGACAGCAAATGATACAGTGTATGCCATGTTTCCAAATTTTTATGCACAGTGGTTACAGCATGAAGCGAATGCATGTGAATATACAAAGGTGCATTGCATTAAACAAGTCCAATGAGCGTCCCAAAATGGCCGGCCTGCCTGCTTTCATCCATTAATTGTTCTAAATTTTTCATTACCCAATGAGCTGAGGTGGAGTCTTAGCCAGTGGTACCATCAGGGAGGTGTGTAAAGCACTTTAGGCTAGACAGCCAATCAGCTGCCAGCTTCCATCTGTCAATCAAATACAGCAGCCAATCAGAAAGCTGCCCATTGATCAGCAGGCCCTTTATGACATCACAAACAGACCCTCAGAACTATCTGTGCATGTCTAATGGCTGGCTGTCAGTTGGGCGGGTGGGTGGCAGAGGGAGGGGATGTCTGTCTCGTTTCTCCTGAAAATTGCGGTTTTTCTGCGTTTACGGGAAAAGTTGAGGTCCGACGCGCAAAAGTGGGGTATCGTAGAAATCACATTTTAAAGACGCACATTTCTGGCCCCCCAAAAATGGGCATTTCAAATGAGAAATGAGTCCAATGAACAAAATAGGGTGAATAAGTATGTATTTCAGGGGTGAGTTAGCAGGTTATTGGGGAAGTAAGTCCTGATATTTTTGGAGGTTGCAGGGGCCACTACACCATTCAAAATAGGCAGGCTTTAGCATATGCAGTTAGGCCTCGTAGGATGATTTTAGCTAAAAAGTGCCCCAATCACTCAAACGGGCTTGTATCTGGGAAGGGAAAATATGGGAAACATGACTTATGCTGGCCACACATCAGACCAACTTCCGACCAACTTTTTTAAAACCCTTGAAACCTCCAACCATCCAACTTGACAGTCCAACTAAAACCATTCCCCACACATCTAACCAACTTTTCTTCCAACCAGCAAACTTCTTTTTTTTTTTTTAAGTCCAGCCAACTTCTGTCCAACCTCTGATGTCATAGAAGTGGGCAGGCTGTTTTGAAGATTTTTTTTTTTTTAAGTGTCTTTATTTCAGTGAACTTTTGCTTTTCTTCTTGCAGGCTTCAGTGTAAAAATAGAAAAATAAATGATAAAAAGAGCCGGGCTGGTATTAAAAAATCATAGATTAAACCATTGGGTTTTGTTGTGCAACTATGAGTCCCAGCAAGCCTGGAACACATACTGGGACTTGGAGTACCACAAGTCCCAGCATGCGGCCCATTAATGGCCATGTTGGGACTCTTAGTTCCACAACAAAACCAATAGTTAAATAAAAGCACACTGACACATAAAAAAAAATAAAACTTTAATACATACGGAGCCCATACATACTGATACTTACCTATCTTGAGCCCGTAGGTAGCCCTCGGTCCTGGTCTTGTGTCCTGGTCTTGTGTCCTGGGATCCTGGTCTTGAGTTCCGGCGTCCTGGTCTGGCATCCTGGTCCGGGGTCCTGCATCCTGGTCCGGTGCTGATTTTTTTTGTAAAAGATAGACAAACCATTGGGTTCTGCTGTGGAACTATGAGTCCCAACAAGCCTGCACTGCATACTGGGACTTGGAGAACCACAGGTCCCAGCATGCGGCCCATTAATGGGCTTGCTGGGACTCTTAGTTCCACAGCAGAACCAATAGTATTAGTAATAGTAATATCACACAGGGACAGTGGCAGAGGAGGATGTGGGCACAGGGACAGCGGGGAGAGTGACAGGCAGCGGGGAATGCAGGACAGGTACAGCGGGGACATGGGGACAGTGACAGACGGCTGAAGCACTTACTTTTCAAGAATAGCTTCAGCGGCAGTGGCAGCGGGAGGACGAGGGAAGCCGGGCTCCGGGTATACACCCGCAGTGCGAAGAGAGCCGGGCAAGGTGAGAGCCGGGTGATACACATATACAGGCCGCCTCTCTCGACGGTGCCTGTCTCCCCTGTCTGGTAGTGCAGCACCGTCATCTGCAGCTCGTTCTGCACGGCGGAGAGCCGGGACACCAGCGACTTCGCCCGACGGCCGGCCCGCAGCGCCCTCTTCTTCAACTCCGTCCCCAGCCCGGAGAACTTCGCCTGCAGCAGCCCGTTGTGCTCCCGCAGCGCCCACAGGCAGGAGTGATCACCCAAGCTCTGCTCCCGGCAGGTGAGCGTCAGCCCGCAGGGAGAGGACATGGGATGCTGAAGGGGGCAGCAGTGACAGATGTAGGCGGGCACTGCTTGTCACTGTCCGTCTACATATCGTTCGGTTGGGGGAACTTTCCCCCTACACCAGAACGATTAGCTGGGAAAAATCAAACAGGTTTGATTTTTCCCAGCTAGTTGGAACGACCGTTTTGGGCCGTTGATCAGCGTTTTTGTCCGTGTGGGAGCAAACGGCTGATAATCGTTTGCTCCCACACACTAGAAAGATTATCATTCCAACCAGCCAAAAGTTGGCTGGTTGGAACGATATCTTTCTGATGTGTGGCCAGCATTAGACAGCAAATGATACACTGTTTGCCATGTTTCCAAATTTTTATGCACAGTGGTTACAGCATGAAGCGAATGCATGTGAATATACAAAGGTGCATGACAGGGTATTGTCCAATCGCTGTGCCCAATTATCCCCCCACAAATGACATAACTCTCTTGTTGGATAAAATTGGCCACAGCAGCCATCTTTATTTAAACCATACAAATTTAACATTAAACCAAAACATTTCCCACGGAAGGTGGTCCCCGAGGCCCTCAATAAATCTCTCCACACCTCTGAGCACTTCCAGGAGTTGTTACCCCCAGCCGATAGCGATTGGCTCGAGGGCACCAATTGTCAACACCCAGTGCTCATTAATTAATCTCACCCAGGGGAGTCCAGCCCCCTCATGGGGCCCTCCCCGCCGCATAATTAAGCCTCAATGCCACCAACCTCGAGGACCCCCCTCCGCACAGGCCACTGTGACAAAAAGACATCCTATCAATAATTCTTCCTAAAAAACTATAAAATTAGGGAGGGTGGGTGGGAGCTGTTCAGAAAAATCTCCCAGTGACCCCTATTTCCTGCCTGCACTCAGCTTATATACCCTTACTACACCCCGTTAAGCCCCTCCCCCTATGACCCTCTCCTTAGACACCCCTTCTATGACTGTCTAGCTAGTAGCTCCCTCCAAACCCTGTCAGGGGAGCCTACCCCCAGGCTTTTGCCTCCAGTCCGGCTCCTACATGACAGGGTATTGTCCAATCGCTGTGCCCAATTATCCCCCCACAAATGACATAACTCTCTTGTTGGATAAAATTGGCCACAGCAGCCATCTTTATTTAAACCATACAAATTTAACAATAAACCAAAACATTTCCCACGGAAGGTGGTCCCCGAGGCCCTCAATAAATCTCTCCACACCTCTGAGCACTTCCAGGAGTTGTTACCCCCAGCCGATAGCGATTGGCTCGAGGGCACCAATTGTCAACACCCAGTGCTCATTAATTAATCTCACCCAGGGGAGTCCAGCCCCCTCATGGGGCCCTCCCCGCCGCATAATTAAGCCTCAATGCCACCAACCTCGAGGACCCCCCTCCGCCACCAAGCACGGGGTTAAACCCTTGACCCCGGGCGACCCCCCCACATCCGGAACGCTGTTTCTATTCCTTCCTGTAGTCCTAAGGACCACACATCTATCCCTACAGCGTTCAAATGCACACCGTCCCCTCTCCAAAAGGCACCGGTACCAGACTCGAGTTCCCTGTGCCTCACCACCACCGCGCCGTTTCTAGCCATAAAACGCCCAATTGCCCTGTTGACTTTTATCCGTGCCTTATTGATCTTGTCAGCCGACCTTGCATCTCTCCAATAACGGCGCGGCACAATATCCGACCAAACCGTGATCACTTCCGGGAACATTGCCCATAAACGTAAGAAATCAAACTTGATATCCCGTATCAACTCCCTAAATGGTCTGCCCCCAAGATCATTCCCTCCCACATGCAACACTAGTATGTCGGGAGCCCTATCGAGCCGAACAAAACGATGAAATTCCTGCAACACTCCACTCCATACCATACCGCGCTTCCCCAGCCAGCGAACCACTGCCTCCTCTCTATCCAAACCTAGCTGGCGGCCGTTCGGTCTGACATCAGCCCGCAAAGCTCCCCAAAAGACATATGAATGTCCTAGAATCCAAATCAGGCACGGGGAATGCCCTGAAATAGAAAGAACACCGTCAGCCTCAACAATCACCTAACCGAACATAGGAACGAAAACGAGATGATTCCCACCGCCCAATACGCTTGATTATCTCATCTCCCAAACCCATCCTAGCAGCCTCAGTTGCGGCCCCAATGCGAAAAGAGTGACCCGCGTAGTCCTCCCCCTTGAGGCCCAACGTCCGCAGGACTGCTCTGAACACGCTAGTGAACTGGAACCGAGATAAAAAGGACCCATTCACATGCATCAGCAGAGGATCCCTCTCTCTGCCCACTCTGACTTCCTTAAATACCCGTACCCGAGCCACCGGGCACATTTCCGAGCCCGGCACAGAGAAAAGAACTAACTTCTTCCCCCTCCCTAATTGATCCGTCTTAGACCTCCTCACCACTAGCTCCACCCTATCCACATATAAATCCACATCCTCTCCTAACAAACCTCCTGGCCTGGAGACGCTTGGACTCACGAGCTCACCAATCCGCAGTGCCCCAAAGAAGGCAAGCGAAAAAGCTGCCCCAAACAACCTTTCCTCAAAGTTGGAACTACAGACCTCTCTTAGCTTACTGCCCATATTCTGCAACAACTGGAAGGACACCGGCCTCCTCTGATCCTGCACTACATGCCCTTTCCTCCAGCCTTTTAAAGCCTGCGCAATCAGGAAATTCTTTGTGACATCAGGCCTCCCACCTGCACGAAACCCAAAAGCTAAGCCTGCCATACAGCGCGTGATCTTTGCCACTGACCAACCAATCTCCTTACAATGGCCTATGTATAACAAGACAGCCAATTCATCATCCTCCTCTCTAAGACCTACTACCTCACGCCATTCTATCCAGCTACACCATTCCTGGTTGTATGCCGACCATGTATTTGGGGCCAAGGATTCCCTGATGAGCTGATCGACTACCCGTCCAGCAGAGCCCAGAGCCGACTGGGGAACCCGGTCCTCTCCCTGTCCGCCTCTGGCGCCAACTCCCGGAAACGATCCCACTGTGAACGAGATAAAGAATCCGCAATGCCGTTAGAGACACCGGGAACGTGCCTGGCCACAACCCACAAATTCAAAGCCAGACATTCCAATACCAACTGCTGCAAAATAGTAACCACTGGCGGTGAAGATGCCGACAATTGGTTGATAGCCATGACAACCCCTAAATTATCGCAGTAGAAACAAATCTTCCTATCGCGGAACAGTTCACCCCAAACGACAACTGCAACCAGAATAGGAAACAATTCCAGCAATGCTAAGTTTTTTACCAAGCCTCTCTGCACCCAAGACTCCGGCCACTGGCCCACACACCAATGTCCCTGGCAATAAGCCCCAAAACCGCCACTCCCAGCAGCGTCTGTGAAAAGGTCCAACTCTGTGGCCACGCAAGTGTCTGACATCCACAAGGCCCTGCCGTTAAAGGTTTCCAGAAAAGATGCCCACACCCGCAAGTCCCCTTTCAACTCACTGCCTAACCTGACAAAATGATGAGGAAGTACCACCCCTGCTGTTGCTGCTGCCAGCCTCCTGCTGAAAATGCGGCCCATCGGCATAATGCGACACGCAAAATTCAACTTACCCAGCAAGGACTGTAATTCCCTCAATCTAATTTTCTTCACCAGCAACGCCCTCCTAACTTCGGCCTTCAGACCCAACAATTTTTTCTCAGGCAAGCGGCACTCCATATTCACAGTATCAATGACTATACCCAAAAAACTGATCACCGTCGCAGGGCCCTCCGTCTTGCCTGGAGCAAGCGGGACCCCAAAGTCTGCCGACACCCTTTCAACAGTCCTCAACAATAAGTCACATACCCCGGTCCCCCCAGGACCGATACATAAGAAGTCATCTAGGTAATGAATAACTGAACTGCACCCAGAGACATCCTTAACCACCCACTCCAAAAAGGAACTAAAGGCCTCAAAATAAGCACACGACAAGGAGCACCCCATCGGTAAACATCGATCAACAAAAAACTCCCCATCCCAACAACAACCCAACAAACGCAAACTAGTTGGATGAACAGGCAGCAAACGGAATGCCGATTCAATATCCGTCTTTGCCAACATGGCCCCTTTCCCAAACCGCTTCACCCACTGAACAGCCGCGTCAAACGATGTATAAACCACCGAGCATATGTCGGGGTCAATGCCATCATTGACCGACGCCCCTTTTGGGAAGGACAAATGGTGAATAAGACGAAATTTGTTCGCCTCCTTCTTTGGCACCACCCCCAACGGAGAGACTATCAAATCTGGCCATGGTGCCGCCTTAAACGGTCCCGCCATACGACCCAGCTGCACTTCCTTAAGCAGTTTTTCTTGTACCACTTCAGGATGCTCCCTAGCAGACTTCAAATTCCTCCTAAAACTCCCTGAAACCTGCACCTCAGAAGGTATCTTAAAACCTTCCCTAAACCCCTCCTCCAACAAGGAGGCTGTCTGCTGGTCAGGATACCTACGCAGATAACCCAGCATCCTTTCCAGCCGAACCGGTGTCGCCCCCTTTGGAACTACCGTCTCGTGACTTCCCTCTAAAGCATTTATTTGCCCCATGGTTCCCTCCACAGGAGGAGCATTCATGTTTAAATTTGCATTTTGCTCCAAACCGGCATGCCCCATCATTAAAGGCAAAGCAGAGCCCCTTCTGCACGGCCATCCCACTTGTGGTCTCTCTCGGCCCCCCCCCATCCCCACGAAAGGGCTGCCCACTTTTTATGGGGGCCGTTACCTTCAACCATAAAGCAATGTCTTTATGATCCCAACGAATGTTGGGGCGAACCGCCTTCCTCTGCCTGAACTGTTCATCATACCTGAGCCAGGCCAAGCCCCCGTACACCCTATATGCCTCCCCTATCGCATCCATGTAACAAAATAAGCCTGAACAATTGTCAGGTGCCTTCTCCCCAATCACGCTGGCTAAAATAGCAAAGGCTTGTAACCAATTCGTGAATGACCGCGGTATCAGCCGATACCGCCGCCGTTCCTCCTCCTCTTTTTTCTCCTCCTTGCGGGGCCTATCCAGATTAAAACGCTCTAATGGGAGCAGTGAAAATATATCCACGTATTCCCCTTTCCAAATCTTCTCCCTCACCTCCTGCCTCAGGTGTGCCCCCAATGGCCCCTCAAAGCATACATACACCTCCCCTTTTGCAGTGTCACTAAGCCTTCCACTCTCCTCCTGCGTCACCACACTACCTCCTTCAGCCCCAGGCCCACTGCTCCCAAGCACCACACTGCTAACCGGCATCCCGCTGCTAACTGGCACCACACTGCTAACCGTCACCACACTGCTAACCGGCACCCCGCTGCTAACCGGCGCCCCACTGCTAACCGGCACACTACTACTGACTGGCACACTAATGTTAGCTGGTGTGCCCGAATTCTGTGGCGCCCATGCCGCCGCCGGCGACGGCCCCGCCCCCTGCCGCAAACCCACCAACCAATCTGCAAAACCACTCAATAGCTCAGTAAAGCCCCTATTCATCTCCCCTTGGAGGGCTAACCCTCCCCCCCCCCTGACTTTGTGCTAAAGCATTAATAGACATAGAGACAGACTCACCAGGCTGCCTGGAGGCTGTGAACCCAGCAGCCGCAGGTCCAGTGTCCTGACGATTCCCAGCCAATGGGGAAGGACCAGGCATCTCTCCATCATCTGCAGACGCTGCCATCTCTCTTCTCCTGTCATCTCGACCCTCAGGTACAGCACCAGCCGGCGCGACCGCGTTGGGGGCGGAGCCAGCTGTGCGTCTCTCGCTCCGTGTACCAGGCCTGCGGTCCGCAGCCTGTACTTCTGCCCCCCTGGCACGACTCACCCCGCGCTGGGCAGCAGCATGCCCCGCATGCCCCGCCGCTCCCGGTCCAGAACCACGCACCGCCGGATCTTCGCGCACGTGGGGGGGATCCCCCCCACGCGGAGGGTTCCGCCTGCATGTAGGATTCCTCCCAGACCTGGTCCTGCGGGCGGAAGGTGCCCGGCCCGCAGCCTGGCCTGGAGGGTCCCTGACGGGGCTCCTTGAACGGCGCTGAACCCTGGGGGACACAGATGGGCTGAAGCGCTCCGGAGGCCTGGACCTCCGAGGCCGTGCGCCCGCTGGAGCAGCCTCCTGCGTTGCTGCTCCCAGTCCCCCCAGCAGACCTGACATCTGCTGCTGCAGCCACTCTGTCCCTCTGGTACCTGCTGCCTCCCTGAGGGCAGCCAGCGCTGCAGATACCTCAGCTTCAGCGTTTGGGGAAGCCATGGGAGATGCAGTGCTGCTTAGCTGTTCAGAAAAATCTCCCAGTGACCCCTATTTCCTGCCTGCACTCAGCTTATATACCCTTACTACACCCCGTTAAGCCCCTCCCCCTATGACCCTCTCCTTAGACACCCCTTCTATGACTGTCTAGCTAGTAGCTCCCTCCAAACCCTGTCAGGGGAGCCTACCCCCAGGCTTTTGCCTCCAGTCCGGCTCCTACATTGCATTAAACAAGTCCACTGAGTGTCCCAAAATGGCCGGCCTGCCTGCTTTCATCCATCAATTGTTCTAAATTTTTCATTACCCAATGAGCTGAGGTGGAGTCTTAGCCAGTGGTACCATCAGGGAGGTGTGTAAAGCACTTTAGGCTAGACAGCCAATCAGCTGCCAGCTTCCATCTGTCAATCAAATACAGCAGCCAATCAGAAAGCTGCCCATTGATCAGCAGGCCCTTTATGACATCACAGAAAGACTCTCAGAACTATCTGTGCATGTCTAATGGCTGGCTGTCAGTTGGGTGGGTGGGTGGCAGAGGGAGGGGATGTCTGTCTCGTTTCTCCTGAAAATTGCGTTTTTTCTGCGTTTACAGGGAAAAGTTGAGATCCGACGCGCAAAAGTGGGGTAACGTAGAAATCACCTTTTAAAGATGCACATTTCTGCCCCCCCAAAAATGGGCATTTCAAATGAGAAATGAGTCCAATGAACAAAATAGGGTGAATAAGTATGTATTTCAGGGGTGAGTTAGCAGGTTATTGGGGAAGTAAGTACTGATATTTTTGGAGGTTGCAGGGGCCACTACACCATTTAAAATAGGCAGGTTTTAGCATATGCAGTTAGGCCCTGTAGGATGATTTTAGCTAAAAAGTGCCCCAAAAACTCAAATGGGCTTGTATCTGGGAAGGAAAAAAATGGGAAACATGACTTAGACACCAAATGATACACTGTTTGCCATGTTTCCAAATTTTTATTCACAGCGGTTACAGCATGAAGCGAATGCATGTGAATATACAAAGGTGCATTGCATTAAACAAGTCCAATGAGCATCCCAAAATGGCCGGCCTGCCTGCTTTCATCCATCAATTGTTCTAAATTTTTCATTTCCCAACGAGCTGAGGTGGAGTCTTAGCCAGTGGTACCATCAGGGAGGTGTGTAAAGCACTTTAGGCTAGACAGCCAATCAGCTGCCAGCTTCCATCTGTCAATCAAATACAGCAGCCAATCAGAAAGCTGCCCATTGATCAGCAGGCCCTTTATGACATCACAAACAGACCCTCAGAACTATCTGTGCATGTCTAATGGCTGGCTGTCAGTTGGGCGGGTGGGTGGCAGAGGGAGGGGATGTCTGTCTCGTTTCTCCTGAAAATTGCGGTTTTTCTGCGTTTACGGGAAAAGTTGAGGTCCGACGCGCAAAAGTGGGGTATCGTAGAAATCACCTTTTAAAGACGCACATTTCTGGCCCCCCAAAAATGGGCATTTCAAATGAGAAATGAGTCCAATGAACAAAATAGGGTGAATAAGTATGTATTTCAGGGGTGAGTTAGCAGGTTATTGGGGAAGTAAGTCCTGATATTTTTGGAGGTTGCAGGGGCCACTACACCATTCAAAATAGGCAGGGTTTAGCATATGCAGTTAGGCCCCGTAGGTTGATTTTAGCTAAAAAGTGCCCCAAACACTCAAACGGGCTTGTATCTGGGAAGGGAAAATATGGGAAACATGACTTAGACAGCAAATGATACACTGTTTGCCATGTTTCCAAATTTTTATGCACAGTGGTTACAGCATGAAGCGAATGCATGTGAATATACAAAGGTGCATTGCATTAAACAAGTCCAATGAGCGTCCCAAAATGGCCGGCCTGCCTGCTTTCATCCATCAATTGTTCTAAATTTTTCATTACCCAATGAGCTGAGGTGGAGTCTTAGCCAGTGGTACCATCAGGGAGGTGTGTAAAGCACTTTAGGCTAGACAGCCAATCAGCTGCCAGCTTCCATCTGTCAATCAAATACAACAGCCAATCAGAAAGCTGCCCATTGATCAGCAGGCCCTTTATGACATCACAGACAGACCCTCAGAACTATCTGTGCATGTCTAATGGCGGGCTGTCAGTTGGGCGGGTGGGTGGCAGATGGAGGGGATGTCTGTCTCGTTTCTCCTGAAAATTGCGCTTTTTCTGCGTTTACGGGAAAAGTCGAGGTCCGACGCGCAAAAGTGGGGTATCGTAGAAATCACCTTTTAAAGACGCACATTTCTGCCCCCCCCCCCCCCCAAAATGGGCATTTCAAATGAGAAATGAGTCCAATGAACAAAATAGGGTGAATAAGTATGTATTTCAGGGGTGAGTTAGCAGGTTATTGGGGAAGTAAGTCCTGATATTTTTGGAGGTTGCAGCGGCCACTACACCATTCAAAATAGGCAGGTTTTAGCATATGCAGTTAGGCTCCGTAGGATGATTTTAGCTAAAAAGTGCCCCAAACACTCAAACGGGCTTGTATCTGGGAAGGGAAAATATGGGAAACGTGACTTAGACAGCAAATGATACACTGTTTGCCATGTTTCCAAATTTTTATGCACAGTGGTTACAGCATGAAGCGAATGCATGTGAATATACAAAGGTGCATTGCATTAAACAAGTCCACTGAGTGTCCCAAAATGGCCGGCCTGCCTGCTTTCATCCATCAATTGTTCTAAATTTTTCATTACCCAATGAGCTGAGGTGGAGTCTTAGCCAGTGGTACCATCAGGGAGGTGTGTAAAGCACTTTAGGCTAGACAGCCAATCAGCTGCCAGCTTCCATCTGTCAATCAAATACAGCAGCCAATCAGAAAGCTTCCCATTGATCAGCAGGCCCTTTATGACATCACAAACAGACCCTCAGAACTATCTGTGCATGTCTAATGGCTGGCTGTCAGTTGGGCGGGTGGGTGGCAGAGGGAGGGGATGTCTGTCTCGTTTCTCCTGAAAATTGCGCTTTTTCTGCGTTTACGGGAAAAGTTGAGGTCCGACGCGCCAAAGTGGGGTATCGTAGAAATCACCTTTTAAAGACGCACATTTCTGGCCCCCCAAAAATGGGCATTTCAAATGAGAAATGAGTCCAATGAACAAAATAGGATGAATAAGTATGTATTTCAGGGGTGAGTTAGCAGGTTATTGGTGAAGTAAGTCCTGATATTTTTGGAGGTTGCAGGGGCCACTACACCATTCAAAATAGGCAGGCTTTAGCATATGCAGTTAGGCCCCGTAGGATGATTTTAGCTAAAAAGTGCCCCAAACACTCAAACGGGCTTGCATCTGGGAAGGGAAAATATGGGAAACATGACTTAGACACCAAAAGATACACTAAATGCCATGTTTCCAAATTTTTATGCACAGTGGTTACAGCATGAAGCGAATGCATGTGAATATACAAAGGTGCATTGCATTAAACAAGTCCACTGAGTGTCCCAAAATTGCCGGCCTGCCTGCATTCATCCATCAATTGTTCTAAATTTTTCATTACCCAATGAGCTGAGGTGGAGTCTTAGCCAGTGGTACCATCAGGGAGGTGTGTAAAGCACTTTAGGCTAGACAGCCAATCAGCTGCCAGCTTCCATCTGTCAATCAAATACAGCAGCCAATCAGAAAGCTGCCCATTGATCAGCAGGCCCTTTATGACATCACAGAAAGACTCTCAGAACTATCTGTGCATGTCTAATGGCTGGCTGTCAGTTGGGTGGGTGGGTGGCAGAGGGAGGGGATGTCTGTCTCGTTTCTCCTGAAAATTGCGTTTTTTCTGCGTTTACGGGAAAAGTTGAGATCCGACGCGCAAAAGTGGGGTAACGTAGAAATCACCTTTTAAAGATGCACATTTCTGCCCCCCCAAAAATGGGCATTTCAAATGAGAAATGAGTCCAATGAACAAAATAGGGTGAATAAGTATGTATTTCAGGGGTGAGTTAGCAGGTTATTGGGGAAGTAAGTACTGATATTTTTGGAGGTTGCAGGGGCCACTACACCATTTAAAATAGGCAGGTTTTAGCATATGCAGTTAGGCCCTGTAGGATGATTTTAGCTAAAAAGTGCCCCAAAAACTCAAATGGGCTTGTATCTGGGAAGGAAAAAAATGGGAAACATGACTTAGACACCAAATGATACACTGTTTGCCATGTTTCCAAATTTTTATTCACAGCGGTTACAGCATGAAGCGAATGCATGTGAATATACAAAGGTGCATTGCATTAAACAAGTCCAATGAGCATCCCAAAATGGCCGGCCTGCCTGCTTTCATCCATCAATTGTTCTAAATTTTTCATTTCCCAACGAGCTGAGGTGGAGTCTTAGCCAGTGGTACCATCAGGGAGGTGTGTAAAGCACTTTAGGCTAGACAGCCAATCAGCTGCCAGCTTCCATCTGTCAATCAAATACAACAGCCAATCAGAAAGCTGCCCATTGATCAGCAGGCCCTTTATGACATCACAGACAGACCCTCAGAACTATCTGTGCATGTCTAATGGCGGGCTGTCAGTTGGGCGGGTGGGTGGCAGATGGAGGGGATGTCTGTCTCGTTTCTCCTGAAAATTGCGCTTTTTCTGCGTTTACGGGAAAAGTCGAGGTCCGACGCGCAAAAGTGGGGTATCGTAGAAATCACCTTTTAAAGACGCACATTTCTGCCCCCCCCCCCCCCCCAAAATGGGCATTTCAAATGAGAAATGAGTCCAATGAACAAAATAGGGTGAATAAGTATGTATTTCAGGGGTGATTTAGCAGATTATTGGGGAAGTTAGTCCTGATATTTTTGGAGGTTGCAGGGGCCACTACACCATTTAAAATAGGCAGGTTTTAGCATATGCAGTTAGGCCCTGTAGGATGATTTTAGCTAAAAAGTGCCCCAAACACTCAAATGGGCTTGTATCTGGGAAGGGAAAAAATGGGAAATATGACTTAGACAACAAATGATACACTGTTTGCCATGTTTCCAAATTTTTATGCACAGCGGTTACAGCATGAAGCGAATGCATGTGAATATACAAAGGTGCATTGCATTAAACAAGTCCAATGAGCGTCCCAAAATGGGCGGCCTGCCTGCTTTCATCCATCAATTGTTCTAAATTTTTCATTTCCCAACGAGCTGAGGTGGAGTCTTAGCCAGTGGTACCATCAGGGAGGTGTGTAAAGCACTTTAGGCTAGACTGCCAATCAGCTGCCAGCTTCTATCTGTCAATCAAATACAGCAGCCAATCAGAAAGCTGCCCCTTAATCAGCAGGCCCTTTATGACATCACAGAAAAACCCTCAGAACTATCTGTGCATGTTTAATGGCTGGCTGTCAGTTGGGCGGGTGGGTGGCAGAGGGAGGGGATGTCTGTCTCGTTTCTCCTGAAAATTGCGTTTTTTCTGCGTTTACGGGAAAAGTTGAGGTCCGACGCGCAAAACTGGGGTATCGTAGAAATCACCTTTTAAAGAAGCACATTTCTGGCCCCCCAAAAATTGGCATTTGAAATGAGAAATGAGTCCAATGAACAAAATAGGGTGAATAAGTATGTATTTAAGGGGTGAGTTAGCAGGTTATTGGGGAAGTAAGTCCTGATATTTTTGGAGGTTGCAGGGGCCACTACACCATTCAAAATAGGCAGGCTTTAGCATATGCAGTTAGGCCCCGTAGGTTGATTTTAGCTAAAATGTGCCCCAAACACTCAAACGGGCTTGTATCTGGGAAGGGAAAATATGGGAAACATGACTTAGACAGCAAATGATACACTGTTTGCCATGTTTCCAAATTTTTATGCACAGTGGTTTCAGCATGAAGCGAATGCATGTGAATATACAAAGGTGCATTGCATTAAACAAGTCCAATGAGCGTCCCAAAATGGCCGGCCTGCCTGCTTTCATCCATCAATTGTTCTAAATTTTTCATTACCCAATGAGCTGAGGTGGAGTCTTAGCCAGTGGTACCATCAGGGAGGTGTGTAAAGCACTTTAGGCTAGACAGCCAATCAGCTGCCAGCTTCCATCTGTCAATCAAATACAGCAGCCAATCAGAAAGCTGCCCATTGATCAGCAGGCCCTTTATGACATCACAAACAGACCCTCAGAACTATCTGTGCATGTCTAATGGCTGGCTGTCAGTTGGGCGGGTGGGTGGCAGAGGGAGGGGATGTCTGTCTCGTTTCTCCTGAAAATTGCGGTTTTTCTGCGTTTACGGGAAAAGTTGAGGTCCGACGCGCAAAAGTGGGGTATCGTAGAAATCACATTTTAAAGACGCACATTTCTGGCCCCCCAAAAATGGGCATTTCAAATGAGAAATGAGTCCAATGAACAAAATAGGGTGAATAAGTATGTATTTCAGGGGTGAGTTAGCAGATTATTGGGGAAGTAAGTCCTGATATTTTTGGAGGTTGCAGGGGCCACTACACCATTCAAAAAAGGCAGGTTTTAGCATATGCAGTTAGGCCCCGTAGGATGATTTTAGCTAAAAAGTGCCCCAAACACTCAAACGGGCTTGTATCTGGGAAGGGAAAATATGGGAAACATGACTTAGACACCAAATGATACACTATATGCCATGTTTCCAAATTTTTATGCACAGTGGTTACAGCATGAAGCGAATGCATGTGAATATACAAAGGTGCATTGCATTAAACAAGTCCACTGAGTGTCCCAAAATGGCCGGCCTGCCTGCTTTCATCCATCAATTGTTCTAAATTTTTCATTACCCAATGAGCTGAGGTGGAGTCTTAGCCAGTGGTACCATCAGGGAGGTGTGTAAAGCACTTTAGGCTAGACAGCCAATCAGCTGCCAGCTTCCATCTGTCACTCAAATACAGCAGCCAATCAGAAAGCTGCCCATTGATCAGCAGGCCCTTTATGACATCACAAACAGACCCTAAGAACTATCTGTGCATGTCTAATGGCTGGCTGTCAGTTGGGCGGGTGGGTGGCAGAGGGAGGGGATGTCTGTCTCGTTTCTCCTGAAAATTGCGCTTTTTCTGCGTTTACGGGAAAAGTTGAGGTCCGACGCGCAAAAGTGGGGTATCGTAGAAATCACATTTTAAAGACGCACATTTCTGGCCCCCCAAAAATGGGCATTTCAAATGAGAAATGAGTCCAATGAACAAAATAGGGTGAATAAGTATGTATTTCAGGGGTGAGTTAGCAGATTATTGGGGAAGTAAGTCCTGATATTTTTGGAGGTTGCAGGGGCCACTACACCATTCAAAATAGGCAGGTTTTAGCATATGCAGTTAGGCCCCGTAGGATGATTTTAGCTAAAAACTGCCCCAAACACTCAAACGGGCTTGTATCTGGGAAGGGAAAATATGGGAAACATGACTTAGACAGAAAATGATACACTGTATGCCATGTTTCCAAATTTTTATGCACAGTGGTTACAGCACGAAGCGAATGCATGTGAATATACAAAGGTGCATTGCATTAAACAAGTCCAATGAGTGTCCCAAAATGGCCGGCCTGCCTGCTTTCATCCATCAATTGTTCTAAATTTTTCATTACCCAATGAGCTGAGGTGGAGTCTTAGCCAGTGGTACCATCAGGGAGGTGTGTAAAGCACTTTAGGCTAGACAGCCAATCAGCTGCCAGCTTCCATCTGTCAATCAAATACAGCAGCCAATCAGAAAGCTGCCCATTGATCAGCAGGCCCTTTATGACATCACATAAAGACCCTCAGAACTATCTGTGCATGTCTAATGGCTGGCTGTCAGTTGGGCGGGTGGGTGGCAGAGGGAGGGGATGTCTGTCTCGTTTCTCCTGAAAATTGCGGTTTTTCTGCGTTTACGGGAAAAGTTGAGGTCCGACGTGCATAAGTGGGGTATCGTAGAAATCACATTTTAAAGACGCACATTTCTGGCCCCCCAAAAATGGGCATTTCAAATGAGAAATGAGTCCAATGAACAAAATAGGGTGAATAAGTATGTATTTCAGGGGTGAGTTAGCAGATTATTGGGGAAGTAAGTCCTGATATTTTTGGAGGTTGCAGGGGCCACTACACCATTCAAAAAAGGCAGGTTTTAGCATATGCAGTTAGGCCCCGTAGGATGATTTTAGCTAAAAAGTGCCCCAAACACTCAAACGGGCTTGTATCTGGGAAGGGAAAATATGGGAAACATGACTTAGACACCAAATGATACACTATATGCCATGTTTCCAAATTTTTATGCACAGTGGTTACAGCATGAAGCGAATGCATGTGAATATACAAAGGTGCATTGCATTAAACAAGTCCACTGAGTGTCCCAAAATGGCCGGCCTGCCTGCTTTCATCCATCAATTGTTCTAAATTTTTCATTACCCAATGAGCTGAGGTGGAGTCTTAGCCAGTGGTACCATCAGGGAGGTGTGTAAAGCACTTTAGGCTAGACAGCCAATCAGCTGCCAGCTTCCATCTGTCACTCAAATACAGCAGCCAATCAGAAAGCTGCCCATTGATCAGCAGGCCCTTTATGACATCACAAACAGACCCTAAGAACTATCTGTGCATGTCTAATGGCTGGCTGTCAGTTGGGCGTGTGGGTGGCAGAGGGAGGGGATGTCTGTCTCGTTTCTCCTGAAAATTGCGCTTTTTCTGCGTTTACGGGAAAAGTTGAGGTCCGACGCGCAAAAGTGGGGTATCGTAGAAATCACATTTTAAAGACGCACATTTCTGGCCCCCCAAAAATGGGCATTTCAAATGAGAAATGAGTCCAATGAACAAAATAGGGTGAATAAGTATGTATTTCAGGGGTGAGTTAGCAGATTATTGGGGAAGTAAGTCCTGATATTTTTGGAGGTTGCAGGGGCCACTACACCATTCAAAATAGGCAGGTTTTAGCATATGCAGTTAGGCCCCGTAGGATGATTTTAGCTAAAAACTGCCCCAAACACTCAAACGGGCTTGTATCTGGGAAGGGAAAATATGGGAAACATGACTTAGACAGAAAATGATACACTGTATGCCATGTTTCCAAATTTTTATGCACAGTGGTTACAGCACGAAGCGAATGCATGTGAATATACAAAGGTGCATTGCATTAAACAAGTCCAATGAGTGTCCCAAAATGGCCGGCCTGCCTGCTTTCATCCATCAATTGTTCTAAATTTTTCATTACCCAATGAGCTGAGGTGGAGTCTTAGCCAGTGGTACCATCAGGGAGGTGTGTAAAGCACTTTAGGCTAGACAGCCAATCAGCTGCCAGCTTCCATCTGTCAATCAAATACAGCAGCCAATCAGAAAGCTGCCCATTGATCAGCAGGCCCTTTATGACATCACATAAAGACCCTCAGAACTATCTGTGCATGTCTAATGGCTGGCTGTCAGTTGGGCGGGTGGGTGGCAGAGGGAGGGGATGTCTGTCTCGTTTCTCCTGAAAATTGCGCTTTTTCTGCGTTTACGGGAAAAGTTGAGGTCCGACGCGCAAAAGTGGGGTATCGTAGAAATCACCTTTTAAAGACGCACATTTCTGGCCCCCCAAAAATGGGCATTTCAAATAAGAAATGAGTCCAATGTACAAAATAGGGTGAATAAGTATGTATTTCAGGGGTGAGTTAGCAGGTTATTGGGGAAGTAAGTCCTGATATTTTTTGGAGGTTGCAGGGGCCACTACACCATTCAAAATAGGCAGGTTTTAGCATATGCAGTTAGGCCCCGTAGGATGATTTTAGCTAAAAAGTGCCCCAAACACTCAAACGGGCTTGCATCTGGGAAGGGAAAATATGGGAAACATGACTTAGACACCAAAAGATACACTAAATGCCATGTTTCCAAATTTTTATGCACAGTGGTTACAGCATGAAGCGAATGCATGTGAATATACAAAGGTGCATTGCATTAAACAAGTCCACTGAGTGTCCCAAAATTGCCGGCCTGCCTGCTTTCATCCATCAATTGTTCTAAATTTTTCATTACCCAATGAGCTGAGGTGGAGTCTTAGCCACTGGTACCATCAGGGAGGTGTGTAAAGCACTTTAGGCTAGACAGCCAATCAGCTGCCAGCTTCCATCTGTCAATCAAATACAGCAGCCAATCAGAAAGCTGCCCATTGATCAGCAGGCCCTTTATGACATCACAAACAGACCCTCAGAACTATCTGTGCATGTCTAATGGCTGGCTGTCAGTTGGGCGGGTGGGTGGCAGAGGGAGGGGATGTCTGTCTCGTTTCTCCTGAAAATTGCGGTTTTTCTGCGTTTACGGGAAAAGTTGAGGTCCGACGTGCATAAGTGGGGTATCGTAGAAATCACATTTTAAAGACGCACATTTCTGGCCCCCCAAAAATGGGCATTTCAAATGAGAAATGAGTCCAATGAACAAAATAGGGTGAATAAGTATGTATTTCAGGGGTGAGTTAGCAGATTATTGGGGAAGTAAGTCCTGATATTTTTGGAGGTTGCAGGGGCCACTACACCATTCAAAAAAGGAAGGTTTTAGCATATGCAGTTAGGCCCTGTAGGATGATTTTAGCTAAAAAGTGCCCCAAACACTCAAACGGGCTTGTATCTGGGAAGGGAAAATATGGGAAACATGACTTAGACACCAAATGATACACTATATGCCATGTTTCCAAATTTTTATGCACAGTGGTTACAGCATGAAGCGAATGCATGTGAATATACAAAGGTGCATTGCATTAAACAAGTCCACTGAGTGTCCCAAAATGGCCGGCCTGCCTGCTTTCATCCATCAATTGTTCTAAATTTTTCATTACCCAATGAGCTGAGGTGGAGTCTTAGCCAGTGGTACCATCAGGGAGGTGTGTAAAGCACTTTAGGCTAGACAGCCAATCAGCTGCCAGCTTCCATCTGTCAATCAAATACAGCAGCCAATCAGAAAGCTGCCCATTGATCAGCAGGCCCTTTATGACATCACATAAAGACCCTCAGAACTATCTGTGCATGTCTAATGGCTGGCTGTCAGTTGGGCGGGTGGGTGGCAGAGGGAGGGGATGTCTGTCTCGTTTCTCCTGAAAATTGCGCTTTTTCTGCGTTTACGGGAAAATTTGAGGTCCGACGCGCAAAAGTGGGGTATCGTAGAAATCACATTTTAAAGACGCACATTTCTGGCCCCCCAAAAATGGGCATTTCAAATGAGAAATGAGTCCAATGAACAAAATAGGGTGAATAAGTATGTATTTCAGGGGTGAGTTAGCAGATTATTGGGGAAGTAAGTCCTGATATTTTTGGAGGTTGCAGGGGCCACTACACCATTCAAAATAGGCAGGTTTTAGCATATGCAGTTAGGCCCCGTAGGATGATTTTAGCTAAAAACTGCCCCAAACACTCAAACGGGCTTGTATCTGGGAAGGGAAAATATGGGAAACATGACTTAGACAGAAAATGATACACTGTATGCCATGTTTCCAAATTTTTATGCACAGTGGTTACAGCACGAAGCGAATGCATGTGAATATACAAAGGTGCATTGCATTAAACAAGTCCAATGAGTGTCCCAAAATGGCCGGCCTGCCTGCTTTCATCCATCAATTGTTCTACATTTTTCATTACCCAATGAGCTGAGGTGGAGTCTTAGCCAGTGGTACCATCAGGGAGGTGTGTAAAGCACTTAAGGCTAGACAGCCAATCAGCTGCCAGCTTCCATCTGTCAATCAAATACAGCAGCCAATCAGAAAGCTGCCCATTGATCAGCAGGCCCTTTATGACATCACAAACAGACCCTCAGAACTATCTGTGCATGTCTAATGGCTGGCTGTCAGTTGGGCGGGTGGGTGGCAGAGGGAGGGGATGTCTGTCTCGTTTCTCCTGAAAATTGCGGTTTTTCTGCGTTTACGGGAAAAGTTGAGGTCCGACGCGAAAAAGTGGGGTATCGTAGAAATCACATTTTAAAGACGCACATTTCTGGCCCCCCAAAAATGGGCATTTCAAATGAGAAATGAGTCCAATGAACAAAATAGGGTGAATAAGTATGTATTTCAGGGGTGAGTTAGCAGGTTATTGGGGAAGTAAGTCCTGATATTTTTGGAGGTTGCAGGGGCCACTACACCATTCAAAATAGGCAGGCTTTAGCATATGCAGTTAGGCCTCGTAGGATGATTTTAGCTAAAAAGTGCCCCAATCACTCAAACGGGCTTGTATCTGGGAATGGAAAATATGGGAAACATGACTTATGCTGGCCACACATCAGACCAACTTCCGACCAACTTTTTTAAAACCCTTGAAACCTCCAACCATCCAACTTGACAGTCCAACTAAAACCATTCCCCACACATCTAACCAACTTTTCTTCCAACCAGCAAACTTCTTTTTTTTTTTTTAAGTCCAGCCAACTTCTGTCCAACCTCTGATGTCATAGAAGTGGGCAGGCAGTGTCTGCCTGTTTTGAAGATTTTTTTTTTTTTTAAGTGTCTTTATTTCAGTGAACTTTTGCTTTTCTTCTTGCAGGCTTCAGTGTAAAAATAGAAAAATAAATGATAAAAAGAGCCGGGCTGGTATTAAAAAATCATAGATTAAACCATTGGGTTTTGTTGTGCAACTATGAGTCCCAGCAAGCCTGGAACACATACTGGGACTTGGAGTACCACAAGTCCCAGCATGCGGCCCATTAATGGCCATGTTGGGACTCTTAGTTCCACAACAAAACCAATAGTTAAATAAAAGCACACTGACACATAAAAAAAAATAAAACTTTAATACATACGGAGCCCATACATACTGATACTTACCTATCTTGAGCCCGTAGGTAGCCCTCGGTCCTGGTCTGGTGTCCTGGTCTTGTGTCCTGGGATCCTGGTCTTGAGTTCCGGCGTCCTGGTCTGGCATCCTGGTCCGGGGGTCCTGCATCCTGGTCCGGTGCTGATTTTTTTTGTAAAAGATAGACAAACCATTGGGTTCTGCTGTGGAACTATGAGTCCCAACAAGCCTGCACTGCATACTGGGACTTGGAGAACCACAGGTCCCAGCATGCGGCCCATTAATGGGCTTGCTGGGACTCTTAGTTCCACAGCAGAACCAATAGTATTAGTAATAGTAATATCACACAGGGACAGTGGCAGAGGAGGATGTGGGCACAGGGACAGCGGGGAGAGTGACAGGCAGCGGGGAATGCAGGACAGGTACAGCGGGGACATGGGGACAGTGACAGACGGCTGAAGCACTTACTTTTCAAGAATAGCTTCAGCGGCAGTGGCAGCGGGAGGACGAGGGAAGCCGGGCTCCGGGTATACACCCGCAGCGTGAAGAGAGCCGGGCAAGGTGAGAGCCGGGTGATACACATATACAGGCCGCCTCTCTCGACGGTGCCTGTCTCCCCTGTCTGGTAGTGCAGCACCGTCATCTGCAGCTCGTTCTGCACGGCGGAGAGCCGGGACACCAGCGACTTCGCCCGACGGCCGGCCCGCAGCGCCCTCTTCTTCAACTCCGTCCCCAGCCCGGAGAACTTCGCCTGCAGCAGCCCGTTGTGCTCCCGCAGCGCCCACAGGCAGGAGTGATCACCCAAGCTCTGCTCCCGGCAGGTGAGCGTCAGCCCGCAGGGAGAGGACATGGGATGCTGAAGGGGGGGGGGACGGACAGGACACGGGATGCTTCGGGGGCAGCAGTGACAGATGTAGGCGGGCACTGCTTGTCACTGTCCGTCTACATATCGTTCGGTTGGGGGAACTTTCCCCCTACACCAGAACGATTAGCTGGGAAAAATCAAACAGGTTTGATTTTTCCCAGCTAGTTGGAACGACCGTTTTGGGCCGTTGATCAGCGTTTTTGTCCGTGTGGGAGCAAACGGCTGATATTCGTTTGCTCCCACACACTAGAAAGATTATCATTCCAACCAGCCAAAAGTTGGCTGGTTGGAACGATATCTTTCTGATGTGTGGCCAGCATTAGACAGCAAATGATACACTGTTTGCCATGTTTCCAAATTTTTATGCACAGTGGTTACAGCATGAAGCGAATGCATGTGAATATACAAAGGTGCATTGCATTAAACAAGTCCACTGAGTGTCCCAAAATGGCCGGCCTGCCTGCTTTCATCCATCAATTGTTCTAAATTTTTCATTACCCAATGAGCTGAGGTGGAGTCTTAGCCAGTGGTACCATCAGGGAGGTGTGTAAAGCACTTTAGGCTAGACAGCCAATCAGCTGCCAGCTTCCATCTGTCAATCAAATACAGCAGCCAATCAGAAAGCTGCCCATTGATCAGCAGGCCCTTTATGACATCACAGAAAGACTCTCAGAACTATCTGTGCATGTCTAATGGCTGGCTGTCAGTTGGGTGGGTGGGTGGCAGAGGGAGGGGATGTCTGTCTCGTTTCTCCTGAAAATTGCGCTTTTTCTGCGTTTACGGGAAAAGTTGAGATCCGACGCGCAAAAGTGGGGTAACGTAGAAATCACCTTTTAAAGATGCACATTTCTGCCCCCCCAAAAATGGGCATTTCAAATGAGAAATGAGTCCAATGAACAAAATAGGGTGAATAAGTATGTATTTCAGGGGTGAGTTAGCAGGTTATTGGGGAAGTAAGTCCTGATATTTTTGGAGGTTGCAGGGGCCACTACACCATTCAAAATAGGCGGGCTTTAGCATATGCAGTTAGGCCCCGTAGGTTAATTTTAGCTAAAAAGTGCCCCAAACACTCAAACAGGCTTGTATATGGGAAGGGAAAATATGGGAAACATGACTTAGACAGCAAATGATACACTGTATGCCATGTTTCCAAATTTTTATGCACAGTGGTTACAGCATGAAGCGAATGCATGTGAATATACAAAGGTGCATTGCATTAAACAAGTCCAATGAGCGTCCCAAAATGGCCGGCCTGCCTGCTTTCATCCATCAATTGTTCTAAATTTTTCATTACCCAATGAGCTGAGGTGGAGTCTTAGCCAGTGGTACCATCAGGGAGGTGTGTAAAGCACTTTAGGCTAGACAGCCAATCAGCTGCCAGCTTCCATCTGTCAATCAAATACAGCAACCAATCAGAAAGCTGCCCATTGATCAGCAGGCCCTTTATGACATCACAGACAGACCCTCAGAACTATCTGTGCATGTCTAATTGCTGGCTGTCAGTTGGGCGGGTGGGTGGCATAGGGGGGGGATGTCTGTCTCGTTTCTCCTCAAAATTGCAGTTTTTCGGCGTTTACGGGAAAAGTTGAGGTCCGACGCGCAAAAGTGGGGTATCGTAGAAATCACCTTTTAAAGTGGCTCATTTCCGGCCCCCCAAAAATGGGCATTTCAAATGAGAAATGAGTCCAATGAACAAAATAGGGTGAATAAGTATGTATTTAAGGGGTGAATTAGCAGATTATTGGGGAAGTTAGTCCTGATATTTTTGGAGGTTGCAGGGGCCACTACACCATTTAAAATAGGCAGGTTTTAGCATATGCAGTTAGGCCCTGTAGGATGATTTTAGCTAAAAAGTGCCCCAAACACTCAAATGGGCTTGTATCTGGGAAGGGAAAAAATGGGAAACATGACTTAGACACCAAATGATACACTGTTTGCCATGTTTCCAAATTTTTATGCACAGCGGTTACAGCATGAAGCGAATGCATGTGAATATACAAAGGTGCATTGCATTAAACAAGTCCAATGAGCGTCCCAAAATGGCCGGCCTGCCTGCTTTCATCCATCAATTGTTCTAAATTTTTCATTTCCCAACGAGCTGAGGTGGAGTCTTAGCCAGTGGTACAATCAGGGAGGTGTGTAAAGCACTTTAGGCTAGACTGCCAATCAGCTGCCAGCTTCTATCTGTCAATCAAATACAGCAGCCAATCAGAAAGCTGCCCCTTAATCAGCAGGCCCTTTATGACATCACAGAAAAACCCTCAGAACTATCTGTGCATGTCTAATGGCTGGCTGTCAGTTGGGCGGGTGGGTGGCAGAGGGAGGGGATGTCTGTCTCGTTTCTCCTGAAAATTGCGTTTTTTCTGCGTTTACGGGAAAAGTTGAGGTCCGACGCGCAAAACTGGGGTATCGTAGAAATCACCTTTTAAAGAAGCACATTTCTGGCCCCCCAAAAATGGGCATTTGAAATGAGAAATGAGTCCAATGAACAAAATAGGGTGAATAAGTATGTATTTCAGGGGTGAGTTAGCAGGTTATTGGGGAAGTAAGTCCTGATATTTTTGGAGGTTGCAGGGGCCACTACACCATTCAAAATAGGCAGGCTTTAGCATATGCAGTTAGGCCCCGTAGGTTGATTTTAGCTAAAAAGTGCCCCAAACACTCAAACGGGCTTGTATCTGGGAAGGGAAAATATGGGAAACATGACTTAGACAGCAAATGATACACTGTTTGCCATGTTTCCAAATTTTTATGCACAGTGGTTTCAGCATGAAGCGAATGCATGTGAATATACAAAGGTGCATTGCATTAAACAAGTCCAATGAGCGTCCCAAAATGGCCGGCCTGCCTGCTTTCATCCATCAATTGTTCTAAATTTTTCATTACCCAATGAGCTGAGGTGGAGTCTTAGCCAGTGGTACCATCAGGGAGGTGTGTAAAGCACTTTAGGCTAGACAGCCAATCAGCTGCCAGCTTCCATCTGTCAATCAAATACAGCAGCCAATCAGAAAGCTGCCCAGTGATCAGCAGGCCCTTTATGACATCACAGAAAGACCCTCAGAACTATCTGTGCATGTCTAATGGCTGGCTGTCAGTTGGGTGGGTGGGTGGCGGAGGGAGGGGATGTCTGTCTCGTTTCTCCTGAAAATTGCGCTTTTTCTGCGTTTACGGGAAAAGTTGAGGTCCGACGCGCAAAAATGGGGTATCGTAGAAATCACCTTTTAAAGACGCACATTTCTGGCCCCCCAAAAATGGGCATTTCAAATGAGAAATGAGTCCAATGAACAAAATAGGGTTAATAAGTATGTATTTCAGGGGTGAGTTAGCAGGTTATTGGGGAAGTAAGTCCTGATATTTTTGGAGATTGCAGGGGCCACTACACCATTCAAAATAGGCAGGCTTTAGCATATGCAGTTAGGCCCCGTAGGATGATTTTAGCTAAAAAGTGCCCCAAACACTCAAACGGGCTTGTATCTGGAAAGGGAAAATATGAGAAACATGACTTAGACAGCAAATGATACACTGTTTGCTATGTTTCCAAATTTTTATGCACAGTGGTTACAGCATGAAGCGAATGCATGTGAATATACAAAGGTGCATTGCATTAAACAAGTCCAATGAGCGTCCCAAAATGGCCGGCCTGCCTGCTTTCATCCATCAATTGTTCTAAATTTTTCATTTCCCAACGAGCTGAGGTGGAGTCTTAGCCAGTGGTACCATCAGGGAGGTGTGTAAAGCACTTTAGGCTAGACTGCCAATCAGCTGCCAGCTTCTATCTGTCAATCAAATACAGCAGCCAATCAGAAAGCTGCCCCTTAATCAGCAGGCCCTTTATGACATCACAGAAAAACCCTCAGAACTATCTGTGCATGTCTAATGGCTGGCTGTCAGTTGGGCGGGTGGGTGGCAGAGGGAGGGGATGTCTGTCTCGTTTCTCCTGAAAATTGCGTTTTTTCTGCGTTTACGGGAAAAGTTGAGGTCCGACGCGCAAAACTGGGGTATCGTAGAAATCACCTTTTAAAGAAGCTCATTTCTGGCCCCCCAAAAATGGGCATTTGAAATGAGAAATGAGTCCAATGAACAAAATAGGGTGAATAAGTATGTATTTCAGGGGTGAGTTAGCAGGTTATTGGGGAAGTAAGTCCTGATATTTTTGGAGGTTGCAGGGGCCACTACACCATTCAAAATAGGCAGGCTTTAGCATATGCAGTTAGGCCCCGTAGGTTGATTTTAGCTAAAAAGTGCCCCAAACACTCAAACGGGCTTGTATCTGGGAAGGGAAAATATGGGAAACATGACTTAGACAGCAAATGATACACTGTTTGCCATGTTTCCAAATTTTTATGCACAGTGGTTTCAGCATGAAGCGAATGCATGTGAATATACAAAGGTGCATTGCATTAAACAAGTCCAATGAGCGTCCCAAAATGGCCGGCCTGCCTGCTTTCATCCATCAATTGTTCTAAATTTTTCATTACCCAATGAGCTGAGGTGGAGTCTTAGCCAGTGGTACCATCAGGGAGGTGTTTAAAGCACTTTAGGCTAGACAGCCAATCAGCTGCCAGCTTCCATCTGTCAATCAAATACAGCAGCCAATCAGAAAGCTGCCCATTGATCAGCAGGCCCTTTATGACATCACAAACAGACCCTCAGAACTATCTGTGCATGTCTAATGGCTGGCTGTCAGTTGGGCGGGTGGGTGGCAGAGGGAGGGGATGTCTGTCTCGTTTCTCCTGAAAATTGCGGTTTTTCTGCGTTTACGGGAAAAGTTGAGGTCCGACGCGCAAAAGTGGGGTATCGTAGAAATCACATTTTAAAGACGCACATTTCTGGCCCCCCAAAAATGGGCATTTCAAATGAGAAATGAGTCCAATGAACAAAATAGGGTGAATAAGTATGTATTTCAGGGGTGAGTTAGCAGATTATTGGGGAAGTAAGTCCTGATATTTTTGGAGGTTGCAGGGGCCACTACACCATTCAAAAAAGGCAGGTTTTAGCATATGCAGTTAGGCCCCGTAGGATGATTTTAGCTAAAAAGTGCCCCAAACACTCAAACGGGCTTGTATCTGGGAAGGGAAAATATGGGAAACATGACTTAGACACCAAATGATACACTATATGCCATGTTTCCAAATTTTTATGCACAGTGGTTACAGCATGAAGCGAATGCATGTGAATATACAAAGGTGCATTGCATTAAACAAGTCCACTGAGTGTCCCAAAATGGCCGGCCTGCCTGCTTTCATAGATCAATTGTTCTAAATTTTTCATTACCCAATGAGCTGAGGTGGAGTCTTAGCCAGTGGTACCATCAGGGAGGTGTGTAAAGCACTTTAGGCTAGACAGCCAATCAGCTGCCAGCTTCCATCTGTCACTCAAATACAGCAGCCAATCAGAAAGCTGCCCATTGATCAGCAGGCCCTTTATGACATCACAAACAGACCCTCAGAACTATCTGTGCATGTCTAATGGCTGGCTGTCAGTTGGGCGGGTGGGTGGCAGAGGGAGGGGATGTCTGTCTCGTTTCTCCTGAAAATTGCGCTTTTTCTGCGTTTACGGGAAAAGTTGAGGTCCGACGCGCAAAAGTGGGGTATCGTAGAAATCACATTTTAAAGACGCACATTTCTGGCCCCCCAAAAATGGGCATTTCAAATGAGAAATGAGTCCAATGAACAAAATAGGGTGAATAAGTATGTATTTCAGGGGTGAGTTAGCAGATTATTGGGGAAGTAAGTCCTGATATTTTTGGAGGTTGCAGGGGCCACTACACTATTCAAAATAGGCAGGTTTTAGCATATGCAGTTAGGCCCCGTAGGATGATTTTAGCTAAAAACTGCCCCAAACACTCAAACGGGCTTGTATCTGGGAAGGGAAAATATGGGAAACATGACTTAGACAGAAAATGATACACTGTATGCCATGTTTCCAAATTTTTATGCACAGTGGTTACAGCACGAAGCGAATGCATGTGAATATACAAAGGTGCATTGCATTAAACAAGTCCAATGAGTGTCCCAAAATGGCCGGCCTGCCTGCTTTCATCCATCAATTGTTCTAAATTTTTCATTACCCAATGAGCTGAGGTGGAGTCTTAGCCACTGGTACCATCAGGGAGGTGTGTAAAGCACTTTAGGCTAGACAGCCAATCAGCTGCCAGCTTCCATCTGTCAATCAAATACAGCAGCCAATCAGAAAGCTGCCCATTGATCAGCAGGCCCTTTATGACATCACAAACAGACCCTCAGAACTATCTGTGCATGTCTAATGGCTGGCTGTCAGTTGGGCGGGTGGGTGGCAGAGGGAGGGGATGTCTGTCTCGTTTCTCCTGAAAATTGCGCTTTTTCTGCGTTTTCGGGAAAAGTTGAGGTCCGACGCGCAAAAGTGGGGTATCGTAGAAATCACATTTTAAAGACGCACATTTCTGGCCCCCCAAAAATGGGCATTTCAAATGAGAAATGAGTCCAATGAACAAAATAGGGTGAATAAGTATGTATTTCAGGGGTGAGTTAGCAGATTATTGGGGAAGTAAGTCCTGATATTTTTGGAGGTTGCAGGGGCCACTACACCATTCAAAAAAAGCAGGTTTTAGCATATGCAGTTAGGCCCCGTAGGATGATTTCAGCTAAAAAGTGCCCCAAACACTCAAACGGGCTTGTATCTGGGAAGGGAAAATATGGGAAACATGACTTAGACACCAAATGATACACTATATGCCATGTTTCCAAATTTTTATGCACAGTGGTTACAGCATGAAGCGAATGCATGTGAATATACAAAGGTGCATTGCATTAAACAAGTCCACTGAGTGTCCCAAAATGGCCGGCCTGCCTGCTTTTATCCATCAATTGTTCTAAATTTTTCATTACCCAATGAGCTGAGGTGTAGTCTTAGCCAGTGGAACCATCAGGGAGGTGTGTAAAGCACTTTAGGCTAGACAGCCAATCAGCTGCCAGCTTCCATCTGTCACTCAAATACAGCAGCCAATCAGAAAGCTGCCCATTGATCAGCAGGCCCTTTATGACATCACAAACAGACCCTCAGAACTATCTGTGCATGTCTAATGGCTGGCTGTCAGTTGGGCGGGTGGGTGGCAGAGGGAGGGGATGTCTGTCTCGTTTCTCCTGAAAATTGCGCTTTTTCTGCGTTTACGGGAAAAGTTGAGGTCCGACGCGCAAAAGTGGGGTATCGTAGAAATCACATTTTAAAGACGCACATTTCTGGCCCCCCAAAAATGGGCATTTCAAATGAGAAATGAGTCCAATGAACAAAATAGGGTGAATAAGTATGTATTTCAGGGGTGAGTTAGCAGATTATTGGGGAAGTAAGTCCTGATATTTTTGGAGGTTGCAGGGGCCACTACACCATTCAAAATAGGCAGGTTTTAGCATATGCAGTTAGGCCCCGTAGGATGATTTTAGCTAAAAAGTGCCCCAAACACTCAAACGGGCTTGTATCTGGGAAGGGAAAATATGGGAAACATGACTTAGACACCAAATGATACACTATATGCCATGTTTCCAAATTTTTATGCACAGTGGTTACAGCATGAAGCGAATGCATGTGAATATACAAAGGTGCATTGCATTAAACAAGTCCAATGAGCGTCCCAAAATGGCCGGCCTGCCTGCTTTCATCCATCAATTGTTCTAAATTTTTCATTACCCAATGAGCTGAGGTGGAGTCTTAGCCAGTGGTACCATCAGGGAGGTGTGTAAAGCACTTTAGGCTAGACAGCCAATCAGCTGCCAGCTTCCATCTGTCAATCAAATACAGCAACCAATCAGAAAGCTGCCCATTGATCAGCAGGCCCTTTATGACATCACAGACAGACCCTCAGAACTATCTGTGCATGTCTAATTGCTGGCTGTCAGTTGGGCGGGTGGGTGGCATAGGGGGGGGGATGTCTGTCTCGTTTCTCCTCAAAATTGCAGTTTTTCGGCGTTTACGGGAAAAGTTGAGGTCCGACGCGCAAAAGTGGGGTATCGTAGAAATCACCTTTTAAAGTGGCTCATTTCCGGCCCCCCAAAAATGGGCATTTCAAATGAGAAATGAGTCCAATGAACAAAATAGGGTGAATAAGTATGTATTTAAGGGGTGAATTAGCAGATTATTGGGGAAGTTAGTCCTGATATTTTTGGAGGTTGCAGGGGCCACTACACCATTTAAAATAGGCAGGTTTTAGCATATGCAGTTAGGCCCTGTAGGATGATTTTAGCTAAAAAGTGCCCCAAACACTCAAATGGGCTTGTATCTGGGAAGGGAAAAAATGGGAAACATGACTTAGACACCAAATGATACACTGTTTGCCATGTTTCCAAATTTTTATGCACAGCGGTTACAGCATGAAGCGAATGCATGTGAATATACAAAGGTGCATTGCATTAAACAAGTCCAATGAGCGTCCCAAAATGGCCGGCCTGCCTGCTTTCATCCATCAATTGTTCTAAATTTTTCATTTCCCAACGAGCTGAGGTGGAGTCTTAGCCAGTGGTACAATCAGGGAGGTGTGTAAAGCACTTTAGGCTAGACTGCCAATCAGCTGCCAGCTTCTATCTGTCAATCAAATACAGCAGCCAATCAGAAAGCTGCCCCTTAATCAGCAGGCCCTTTATGACATCACAGAAAAACCCTCAGAACTATCTGTGCATGTCTAATGGCTGGCTGTCAGTTGGGCGGGTGGGTGGCAGAGGGAGGGGATGTCTGTCTCGTTTCTCCTGAAAATTGCGTTTTTTCTGCGTTTACGGGAAAAGTTGAGGTCCGACGCGCAAAACTGGGGTATCGTAGAAATCTCCTTTTAAAGAAGCACATTTCTGGCCCCCCAAAAATGGGCATTTGAAATGAGAAATGAGTCCAATGAACAAAATAGGGTGAATAAGTATGTATTTCAGGGGTGAGTTAGCAGGTTATTGGGGAAGTAAGTCCTGATATTTTTGGAGGTTGCAGGGGCCACTACACCATTCAAAATAGGCAGGCTTTAGCATATGCAGTTAGGCCCCGTAGGTTGATTTTAGCTAAAAACTGCCCCAAACACTCAAACGGGCTTGTATCTGGGAAGGGAAAATATGGGAAACATGACTTAGACAGCAAATGATACACTGTTTGCCATGTTTCCAAATTTTTATGCACAGTGGTTTCAGCATGAAGCGAATGCATGTGAATATACAAAGGTGCATTGCATTAAACAAGTCCAATGAGCGTCCCAAAATGGCCGGCCTGCCTGCTTTCATCCATCAATTGTTCTAAATTTTTCATTACCCAATGAGCTGAGGTGGAGTCTTAGCCAGTGGTACCATCAGGGAGGTGTGTAAAGCACTTTAGGCTAGACAGCCAATCAGCTGCCAGCTTCCATCTGTCAATCAAATACAGCAGCCAATCAGAAAGCTGCCCAGTGATCAGCAGGCCCTTTATGACATCACAGAAAGACCCTCAGAACTATCTGTGCATGTCTAATGGCTGGCTGTCAGTTGGGTGGGTGGGTGGCGGAGGGAGGGGATGTCTGTCTCGTTTCTCCTGAAAATTGCGCTTTTTCTGCGTTTACGGGAAAAGTTGAGGTCCGACGCGCAAAAATGGGGTATCGTAGAAATCACCTTTTAAAGACGCACATTTCTGGCCCCCCAAAAATGGGCATTTCAAATGAGAAATGAGTCCAATGAACAAAATAGGGTTAATAAGTATGTATTTCAGGGGTGAGTTAGCAGGTTATTGGGGAAGTAAGTCCTGATATTTTTGGAGGTTGCAGGGGCCACTACACCATTCAAAATAGGCAGGCTTTAGCATATGCAGTTAGGCCCCGTAGGATGATTTTAGCTAAAAAGTGCCCCAAACACTCAAACGGGCTTGTATCTGGGAAGGGAAAATATGAGAAACATGACTTAGACAGCAAATGATACACTGTTTGCTATGTTTCCAAATTTTTATGCACAGTGGTTACAGCATGAAGCGAATGCATGTGAATATACAAAGGTGCATTGCATTAAACAAGTCCAATGAGCGTCCCAAAATGGCCGGCCTGCCTGCTTTCATCCATCAATTGTTCTAAATTTTTCATTTCCCAACGAGCTGAGGTGGAGTCTTAGCCAGTGGTACCATCAGGGAGGTGTGTAAAGCACTTTAGGCTAGACTGCCAATCAGCTGCCAGCTTCTATCTGTCAATCAAATACAGCAGCCAATCAGAAAGCTGCCCCTTAATCAGCAGGCCCTTTATGACATCACAGAAAAACCCTCAGAACTATCTGTGCATGTCTAATGGCTGGCTGTCAGTTGGGCGGGTGGGTGGCAGAGGGAGGGGATGTCTGTCTCGTTTCTCCTGAAAATTGCGTTTTTTCTGCGTTTACGGGAAAAGTTGAGGTCCGACGCGCAAAACTGGGGTATCGTAGAAATCACCTTTTAAAGAAGCTCATTTCTGGCCCCCCAAAAATGGGCATTTGAAATGAGAAATGAGTCCAATGAACAAAATAGGGTGAATAAGTATGTATTTCAGGGGTGAGTTAGCAGGTTATTGGGGAAGTAAGTCCTGATATTTTTGGAGGTTGCAGGGGCCACTACACCATTCAAAATAGGCAGGCTTTAGCATATGCAGTTAGGCCCCGTAGGTTGATTTTAGCTAAAAAGTGCCCCAAACACTCAAACGGGCTTGTATCTGGGAAGGGAAAATATGGGAAACATGACTTAGACAGCAAATGATACACTGTTTGCCATGTTTCCAAATTTTTATGCACAGTGGTTTCAGCATGAAGCGAATGCATGTGAATATACAAAGGTGCATTGCATTAAACAAGTCCAATGAGCGTCCCAAAATGGCCGGCCTGCCTGCTTTCATCCATCAATTGTTCTAAATTTTTCATTACCCAATGAGCTGAGGTGGAGTCTTAGCCAGTGGTACCATCAGGGAGGTGTTTAAAGCACTTTAGGCTAGACAGCCAATCAGCTGCCAGCTTCCATCTGTCAATCAAATACAGCAGCCAATCAGAAAGCTGCCCATTGATCAGCAGGCCCTTTATGACATCACAAACAGACCCTCAGAACTATCTGTGCATGTCTAATGGCTGGCTGTCAGTTGGGCGGGTGGGTGGCAGAGGGAGGGGATGTCTGTCTCGTTTCTCCTGAAAATTGCGGTTTTTCTGCGTTTACGGGAAAAGTTGAGGTCCGACGCGCAAAAGTGGGGTATCGTAGAAATCACATTTTAAAGACGCACATTTCTGGCCCCCCAAAAATGGGCATTTCAAATGAGAAATGAGTCCAATGAACAAAATAGGGTGAATAAGTATGTATTTCAGGGGTGAGTTAGCAGATTATTGGGGAAGTAAGTCCTGATATTTTTGGAGGTTGCAGGGGCCACTACACCATTCAAAAAAGGCAGGTTTTAGCATATGCAGTTAGGCCCCGTAGGATGATTTTAGCTAAAAAGTGCCCCAAACACTCAAACGGGCTTGTATCTGGGAAGGGAAAATATGGGAAACATGACTTAGACACCAAATGATACACTATATGCCATGTTTCCAAATTTTTATGCACAGTGGTTACAGCATGAAGCGAATGCATGTGAATATACAAAGGTGCATTGCATTAAACAAGTCCACTGAGTGTCCCAAAATGGCCGGCCTGCCTGCTTTCATAGATCAATTGTTCTAAATTTTTCATTACCCAATGAGCTGAGGTGGAGTCTTAGCCAGTGGTACCATCAGGGAGGTGTGTAAAGCACTTTAGGCTAGACAGCCAATCAGCTGCCAGCTTCCATCTGTCACTCAAATACAGCAGCCAATCAGAAAGCTGCCCATTGATCAGCAGGCCCTTTATGACATCACAAACAGACCCTCAGAACTATCTGTGCATGTCTAATGGCTGGCTGTCAGTTGGGCGGGTGGGTGGCAGAGGGAGGGGATGTCTGTCTCGTTTCTCCTGAAAATTGCGCTTTTTCTGCGTTTACGGGAAAAGTTGAGGTCCGACGCGCAAAAGTGGGGTATCGTAGAAATCACATTTTAAAGACGCACATTTCTGGCCCCCCAAAAATGGGCATTTCAAATGAGAAATGAGTCCAATGAACAAAATAGGGTGAATAAGTATGTATTTCAGGGGTGAGTTAGCAGATTATTGGGGAAGTAAGTCCTGATATTTTTGGAGGTTGCAGGGGCCACTACACTATTCAAAATAGGCAGGTTTTAGCATATGCAGTTAGGCCCCGTAGGATGATTTTAGCTAAAAACTGCCCCAAACACTCAAACGGGCTTGTATCTGGGAAGGGAAAATATGGGAAACATGACTTAGACAGAAAATGATACACTGTATGCCATGTTTCCAAATTTTTATGCACAGTGGTTACAGCACGAAGCGAATGCATGTGAATATACAAAGGTGCATTGCATTAAACAAGTCCAATGAGTGTCCCAAAATGGCCGGCCTGCCTGCTTTCATCCATCAATTGTTCTAAATTTTTCATTACCCAATGAGCTGAGGTGGAGTCTTAGCCACTGGTACCATCAGGGAGGTGTGTAAAGCACTTTAGGCTAGACAGCCAATCAGCTGCCAGCTTCCATCTGTCAATCAAATACAGCAGCCAATCAGAAAGCTGCCCATTGATCAGCAGGCCCTTTATGACATCACAAACAGACCCTCAGAACTATCTGTGCATGTCTAATGGCTGGCTGTCAGTTGGGCGGGTGGGTGGCAGAGGGAGTGGATGTCTGTCTCGTTTCTCCTGAAAATTGCGCTTTTTCTGCGTTTTCGGGAAAAGTTGAGGTCCGACGCGCAAAAGTGGGGTATCGTAGAAATCACATTTTAAAGACGCACATTTCTGGCCCCCCAAAAATGGGCATTTCAAATGAGAAATGAGTCCAATGAACAAAATAGGGTGAATAAGTATGTATTTCAGGGGTGAGTTAGCAGATTATTGGGGAAGTAAGTCCTGATATTTTTGGAGGTTGCAGGGGCCACTACACCATTCAAAAAAAGCAGGTTTTAGCATATGCAGTTAGGCCCTGTAGGATGATTTCAGCTAAAAAGTGCCCCAAACACTCAAACGGGCTTGTATCTGGGAAGGGAAAATATGGGAAACATGACTTAGACACCAAATGATACACTATATGCCATGTTTCCAAATTTTTATGCACAGTGGTTACAGCATGAAGCGAATGCATGTGAATATACAAAGGTGCATTGCATTAAACAAGTCCACTGAGTGTCCCAAAATGGCCGGCCTGCCTGCTTTTATCCATCAATTGTTCTAAATTTTTCATTACCCAATGAGCTGAGGTGTAGTCTTAGCCAGTGGAACCATCAGGGAGGTGTGTAAAGCACTTTAGGCTAGACAGCCAATCAGCTGCCAGCTTCCATCTGTCACTCAAATACAGCAGCCAATCAGAAAGCTGCCCATTGATCAGCAGGCCCTTTATGACATCACAAACAGACCCTCAGAACTATCTGTGCATGTCTAATGGCTGGCTGTCAGTTGGGCGGGTGGGTGGCAGAGGGAGGGGATGTCTGTCTCGTTTCTCCTGAAAATTGCGCTTTTTCTGCGTTTACGGGAAAAGTTGAGGTCCGACGCGCAAAAGTGGGGTATCGTAGAAATCACATTTTAAAGACGCACATTTCTGGCCCCCCAAAAATGGGCATTTCAAATGAGAAATGAGTCCAATGAACAAAATAGGGTGAATAAGTATGTATTTCAGGGGTGAGTTAGCAGATTATTGGGGAAGTAAGTCCTGATATTTTTGGAGGTTGCAGGGGCCACTACACCATTCAAAATAGGCAGGTTTTAGCATATGCAGTTAGGCCCCGTAGGATGATTTTAGCTAAAAAGTGCCCCAAACACTCAAACGGGCTTGTATCTGGGAAGGGAAAATATGGGAAACATGACTTAGACACCAAATGATACACTATATGCCATGTTTCCAAATTTTTATGCACAGTGGTTACAGCATGAAGCGAATGCATGTGAATATACAAAGGTGCATTGCATTAAACAAGTCCACTGAGTGTCCCAAAATGGCCGGCCTGCCTGCTTTCATCCATCAATTGTTCTAAATTTTTCATTACCCAATGAGCTGAGGTGGAGTCTTAGCCAGTGGAACCATCAGGGAGGTGTGTAAAGCACTTTAGGCTAGACAGCCAATCAGCTGCCAGCTTCCATCTGTCACTCAAATACAGCAGCCAATCAGAAAGCTGCCCATTGATCAGCAGGCCCTTTATGACATCACAAACAGACCCTCAGAACTATCTGTGCATGTCTAATGGCTGGCTGTCAGTTGGGCGGGTGGGTGGCAGAGGGAGGGGATGTCTGTCTCGTTTCTCCTGAAAATTGCGCTTTTTCTGCGTTTACGGGAAAAGTTGAGGTCCGACGCGCAAAAGTGGGGTATCGTAGAAATCACATTTTAAAGACGCACATTTCTGGCCCCCCAAAAATGGGCATTTCAAATGAGAAATGAGTCCAATGAACAAAATAGGGTGAATAAGTATGTATTTCAGGGGTGAGTTAGCAGATTATTGGGGAAGTAAGTCCTGATATTTTTGGAGGTTGCAGGGGCCACTACACCATTCAAAATAGGCAGGTTTTAGCATATGCAGTTAGGCCCCGTAGGATGATTTTAGCTAAAAACTGCCCCAAACACTCAAACGGGCTTGTATCTGGGAAGGGAAAATATGGGAAACATGACTTAGACAGAAAATGATACACTGTATGCCATGTTTCCAAATTTTTATGCACAGTGGTTGCAGCACGAAGCGAATGCATGTGAATATACAAAGGTGCATTGCATTAAACAAGTCCAATGAGTGTCCCAAAATGGCCGGCCTGCCTGCTTTCATCCATCAATTGTTCTAAATTTTTCATTACCCAATGAGCTGAGGTGGAGTCTTAGCCAGTGGTACCATCAGGGAGGTGTGTAAAGCACTTAAGGCTAGACAGCCAATCAGCTGCCAGCTTCCATCTGTCAATCAAATACAGCAGCCAATCAGAAAGCTGCCCATTGATCAGCAGGCCCTTTATGACATCACAAACAGACCCTCAGAACTATCTGTGCATGTCTAATGGCTGGCTGTCAGTTGGGCGGGTGGGTGGCAGAGGGAGGGGATGTCTGTCTCGTTTCTCCTGAAAATTGCGGTTTTTCTGCGTTTACGGGAAAAGTTGAGGTCCGACGCGCAAAAGTGGGGTATCGTAGAAATCACATTTTAAAGACGCACATTTCTGGCCCCCCAAAAATGGGCATTTCAAATGAGAAATGAGTCCAATGAACAAAATAGGGTGAATAAGTATGTATTTCAGGGGTGAGTTAGCAGGTTATTGGGGAAGTAAGTCCTGATATTTTTGGAGGTTGCAGGGGCCACTACACCATTCAAAATAGGCAGGCTTTAGCATATGCAGTTAGGCCTCGTAGGATGATTTTAGCTAAAAAGTGCCCCAATCACTCAAACGGGCTTGTATCTGGGAAGGGAAAATATGGGAAACATGACTTATGCTGGCCACACATCAGACCAACTTCCGACCAACTTTTTTAAAACCCTTGAAACCTCCAACCATCCAACTTGACAGTCCAACTAAAACCATTCCCCACACATCTAACCAACTTTTCTTCCAACCAGCAAACTTCTTTTTTTTTTTTTAAGTCCAGCCAACTTCTGTCCAACCTCTGATGTCATAGAAGTGGGCAGGCAGTGTCTGCCTGTTTTGAAGATTTTTTTTTTTTTTAAGTGTCTTTATTTCAGTGAACTTTTGCTTTTCTTCTTGCAGGCTTCAGTGTAAAAATAGAAAAATAAATGATAAAAAGAGCCGGGCTGGTATTAAAAAATCATAGATTAAACCATTGGGTTTTGTTGTGCAACTATGAGTCCCAGCAAGCCTGGAACACATACTGGGACTTGGAGTACCACAAGTCCCAGCATGCGGCCCATTAATGGCCATGTTGTGACTCTTAGTTCCACAACAAAACCAATAGTTAAATAAAAGCACACTGACACATAAAAAAAAATAAAACTTTAATACATACGGAGCCCATACATACTGATACTTACCTATCTTGAGCCCGTAGGTAGCCCTCGGTCCTGGTCTGGTGTCCTGGTCTTGTGTCCTGGGATCCTGGTCTTGAGTTCCGGCGTCCTGGTCTGGCATCCTGGTCCGGGGTCCTGCATCCTGGTCCGGTGCTGATTTTTTTTGTAAAAGATAGACAAACCATTGGGTTCTGCTGTGGAACTATGAGTCCCAACAAGCCTGCACTGCATACTGGGACTTGGAGAACCACAGGTCCCAGCATGCGGCCCATTAATGGGCTTGCTGGGACTCTTAGTTCCACAGCAGAACCAATAGTATTAGTAATAGTAATATCACACAGGGACAGTGGCAGAGGAGGATGTGGGCACAGGGACAGCGGGGAGAGTGACAGGCAGCGGGGAATGCAGGACAGGTACAGCGGGGACATGGGGACAGTGACAGACGGCTGAAGCACTTACTTTTCAAGAATAGCTTCAGCGGCAGTGGCAGCGGGAGGACGAGGGAAGCCGGGCTCCGGGTATACACCCGCAGCGTGAAGAGAGCCGGGCAAGGTGAGAGCCGGGTGATACACATATACAGGCCGCCTCTCTCGACGGTGCCTGTCTCCCCTGTCTGGTAGTGCAGCACCGTCATCTGCAGCTCGTTCTGCACGGCGGAGAGCCGGGACACCAGCGACTTCGCCCGACGGCCGGCCCGCAGCGCCCTCTTCTTCAACTCCGTCCCCAGCCCGGAGAACTTCGCCTGCAGCAGCCCGTTGTGCTCCCGCAGCGCCCACAGGCAGGAGTGATCACTCAAGCTCTGCTCCCGGCAGGTGAGCGTCAGCCCGCAGGGAGAGGACATGGGATGCTGAAGGGGGGGGGGGGGCGGACAGGACACGGGATGCTTCGGGGGCAGCAGTGACAGATGTAGGCGGGCACAGCTTGTCACTGTCCGTCTACATATAGTTCGGTTGGGGGAACTTTCCCCCTACACCAGAACGATTAGCTGGGAAAAATCAAACAGGTTTGATTTTTCCCAGCTAGTTGGAACGACCGTTTTGGGCCGTTGATCAGCGTTTTTGTCCGTGTGGGAGCAAACGGCTGATAATCGTTTGCTCCCACACACTAGAAAGATTATCATTCCAACCAGCCAAAAGTTGGCTGGTTGGAACGATATCTTTCTGATGTGTGGCCAGCATTAGACAGCAAATGATACACTGTTTGCCATGTTTCCAAATTTTTATGCACAGTGGTTACAGCATGAAGCGAATGCATGTGAATATACAAAGGTGCATTGCATTAAACAAGTCCACTGAGTATCCCAAAATGGCCGGCCTGCCTGCTTTCATCCATCAATTGTTCTAAATTTTTCATTACCCAATGAGCTGAGGTGGAGTCTTAGCCAGTGGTACCATCAGGGAGGCGTGTAAAGCACTTTAGGCTAGACAGCCAATCAGCTGCCAGCTTCCATCTGTCAATCAAATACAGCAGCCAATCAGAAAGCTGCCCATTGATCAGCAGGCCCTTTATGACATCACAGAAAGACTCTCAGAACTATCTGTGCATGTCTAATGGCTGGCTGTCAGTTGGGCGGGTGGGTGGCATAGGGGGGGGATGTCTGTCTCGTTTCTCCTGAAAATTGCAGTTTTTCGGCGTTTACGGGAAAAGTTGAGGTCCGACGCGCAAAAGTGGGGTATCGTAGAAATCACCTTTTAAAGTGGCTCATTTCCGGCCCCCCAAAAATGGGCATTTCAAATGAGAAATGAGTCCAATGAACAAAATAGGGTGAATAAGTATGTATTTCAGGGGTGATTTAGCAGATTATTGGGGAAGTTAGTCCTGATATTTTTGGAGGTTGCAGGGGCCACTACACCATTTAAAATAGGCAGGTTTTAGCATATGCAGTTAGGCCCTGTAGGATGATTTTAGCTAAAAAGTGCCCCAAACACTCAAATGGGCTTGTATCTGGGAAGGGAAAAAATGGGAAACATGACTTAGACACCAAATGATACACTGTTTGCCATGTTTCCAAATTTTTATGCACAGCGGTTACAGCATGAAGCGAATGCATGTGAATATACAAAGGTGCATTGCATTAAACAAGTCCAATGAGCGTCCCAAAATGGCCGGCCTGCCTGCTTTCATCCATCAATTGTTCTAAATTTTTCATTTCCCAACGAGCTGAGGTGGAGTCTTAGCCAGTGGTACCATCAGGGAGGTGTGTAAAGCACTTTAGGCTAGACTGCCAATCAGCTGCCAGCTTCTATCTGTCAATCAAATACAGCAGCCAATCAGAAAGCTGCCCCTTAATCAGCAGGCCCTTTATGACATCACAGAAAAACCCTCAGAACTATCTGTGCATGTCTAATGGCTGGCTGTCAGTTGGGCGGGTGGGTGGCAGAGGGAGGGGATGTCGGTCTCGTTTCTCCTGAAAATTGCGTTTTTTCTGCGTTTACGGGAAAAGTTGAGGTCCGACGCGCAAAACTGGGGTATCGTAGAAATCACCTTTTAAAGAAGCACATTTCTGGCCCCCCAAAAATGGGCATTTCAAATGAGAAATGAGTCCAATGAACAAAATAGGGTGAATAAGTATGTATTTCAGGGGTGAGTTAGCAGATTATTGGGGAAGTAAGTCCTGATATTTTTGGAGGTTGCAGGGGCCACTACACCATTCAAAATAGGCAGGTTTTAGCATATGCAGTTAGGCCCCGTAGGATGATTTTAGCTAAAAACTGCCCCAAACACTCAAACGGGCTTGTATCTGGGAAGGGAAAATATGGGAAACATGACTTAGACAGAAAATGATACACTGTATGCCATGTTTCCAAATTTTTATGCACAGTGGTTACAGCACGAAGCGAATGCATGTGAATATACAAAGGTGCATTGCATTAAACAAGTCCAATGAGTGTCCCAAAATGGCCGGCCTGCCTGCTTTCATCCATCAATTGTTCTAAATTTTTCATTACCCAATGAGCTGAGGTGGAGTCTTAGCCAGTGGTACCATCAGGGAGGTGTGTAAAGCACTTTAGGCTAGACAGCCAATCAGCTGCCAGCTTCCATCTGTCAATCAAATACAGCAGCCAATCAGAAAGCTGCCCATTGATCAGCAGGCCCTTTATGACATCACATAAAGACCCTCAGAACTATCTGTGCATGTCTAATGGCTGGCTGTCAGTTGGGCGGGTGGGTGGCAGAGGGAGGGGATGTCTGTCTCGTTTCTCCTGAAAATTGCGCTTTTTCTGCGTTTACGGGAAAAGTTGAGGTCCGACGCGCAAAAGTGGGGTATCGTAGAAATCACCTTTTAAAGACGCACATTTCTGGCCCCCCAAAAATGGGCATTTCAAATAAGAAATGAGTCCAATGTACAAAATAGGGTGAATAAGTATGTATTTCAGGGGTGCGTTAGCAGGTTATTGGGGAAGTAAGTCCTGATATTTTTTGGAGGTTGCAGGGGCCACTACACCATTCAAAATAGGCAGGTTTTAGCATATGCAGTTAGGCCCCGTAGGATGATTTTAGCTAAAAAGTGCCCCAAACACTCAAACGGGCTTGCATCTGGGAAGGGAAAATATGGGAAACATGACTTAGACACCAAAAGATACACTAAATGCCATGTTTCCAAATTTTTATGCACAGTGGTTACAGCATGAAGCGAATGCATGTGAATATACAAAGGTGCATTGCATTAAACAAGTCCACTGAGTGTCCCAAAATTGCCGGCCTGCCTGCTTTCATCCATCAATTGTTCTAAATTTTTCATTACCCAATGAGCTGAGGTGGAGTCTTAGCCACTGGTACCATCAGGGAGGTGTGTAAAGCACTTTAGGCTAGACAGCCAATCAGCTGCCAGCTTCCATCTGTCAATCAAATACAGCAGCCAATCAGAAAGCTGCCCATTGATCAGCAGGCCCTTTATGACATCACAAACAGACCCTCAGAACTATCTGTGCATGTCTAATGGCTGGCTGTCAGTTGGGCGGGTGGGTGGCAGAGGGAGGGGATGTCTGTCTCGTTTCTCCTGAAAATTGCGGTTTTTCTGCGTTTACGGGAAAAGTTGAGGTCCGACGCGCAAAAGTGGGGTATCGTAGAAATCACATTTTAAAGACGCACATTTCTGGCCCCCCAAAAATGGGCATTTCAAATGAGAAATGAGTCCAATGAACAAAATAGGGTGAATAAGTATGTATTTCAGGGGTGAGTTAGCAGATTATTGGGGAAGTAAGTCCTGATATTTTTGGAGGTTGCAGGGGCCACTACACCATTCAAAAAAGGCAGGTTTTAGCATATGCAGTTAGGCCCCGTAGGATGATTTTAGCTAAAAAGTGCCCCAAACACTCAAACGGGCTTGTATCTGGGAAGGGAAAATATGGGAAACATGACTTAGACACCAAATGATACACTATATGCCATGTTTTCAAATTTTTATGCACAGTGGTTACAGCATGAAGCGAATGCATGTGAATATACAAAGGTGCATTGCATTAAACAAGTCCACTGAGTGTCCCAAAATGGCCGGCCTGCCTGCTTTCATCCATCAATTGTTCTAAATTTTTCATTACCCAATGAGCTGAGGTGGAGTCTTAGCCAGTGGTACCATCAGGGAGGTGTGTAAAGCACTTTAGGCTAGACAGCCAATCAGCTGCCAGCTTCCATCTGTCAATCAAATACAGCAGCCAATCAGAAAGCTGCCCATTGATCAGCAGGCCCTTTATGACATCACAGAAAGACTCTCAGAACTATCTGTGCATGTCTAATGGCTGGCTGTCAGTTGGGTGGGTGGGTGGCAGAGGGAGGGGATGTCTGTCTCGTTTCTCCTGAAAATTGCGCTTTTTCTGCGTTTACGGGAAAAGTTGAGATCCGACGCGCAAAAGTGGGGTAACGTAGAAATCACCTTTTAAAGATGCACATTTCTGCCCCCCCAAAAATGGGCATTTCAAATGAGAAATGAGTCCAATGAACAAAATAGGGTGAATAAGTATGTATTTCAGGGGTGAGTTAGCAGGTTATTGGGGAAGTAAGTCCTGATATTTTTGGAGGTTGCAGGGGCCACTACACCATTCAAAATAGGCGGGCTTTAGCATATGCAGTTAGGCCCCGTAGGTTAATTTTAGCTAAAAAGTGCCCCAAACACTCAAACGGGCTTGTATATTGGAAGGGAAAATATGGGAAACATGACTTAGACAGCAAATGATACACTGTATGCCATGTTTCCAAATTTTTATGCACAGTGGTTACAGCATGAAGCGAATGCATGTGAATATACAAAGGTGCATTGCATTAAACAAGTCCAATGAGCGTCCCAAAATGGCCGGCCTGCCTGCTTTCATCCATCAATTGTTCTAAATTTTTCATTACCCAATGAGCTGAGGTGGAGTCTTAGCCAGTGGTACCATCAGGGAGGTGTGTAAAGCACTTTAGGCTAGACAGCCAATCAGCTGCCAGCTTCCATCTGTCAATCAAATACAGCAACCAGGGCCGGCCTTAGGCATAGGCACACTAGGCAATTGCCTAGGGCATTTGGAATTCCTAGGGGCATCAGCAGCTTCTGCTGATTAAAATGATATGCAGCATGCCTATATTCTGTGTGAGTGAGGCTGTATCTGCATATGAAATAGTGTATTCATGGAAATCACTGTAACATAGCATTCCGTATGCAGGTACAGCCACAGTCGCACACAAAATATAGGCATGCCGCATATAATTTTAATCATCGGAAGCTCCTTGTGTGTGCTGGTCATAACAATGCAAATAAGACGAATTTTCAGCAAAAAAGGCACCCAACGTTAGCAGAAGGGCCAGGAGCTGCATGGCCTATTGAGACAAGATGTATGAGGAAACATCTGAATCCAAGCAGAGGCAGAGGTCACAGTATTAGCGGCTGTGCGAGTGCGGTCTGCGGGTGGGTTGGTTGTGCAATAGTGTTCGGCATATGTGTAAGGGGCATTATGTGTGTCATGTATAAATGCATTAATAATGTGCGACATATGTGTAACAAGCATTATGTGTGTCATGTGTATAAGGGCATTAATAATGTGCGACATGTGTAATGGGCATTTTGTGTGTCATGTGTATAAGGGCATTAATAATGTGAAACATATGTGTAAGGGGCATTATGTGTGTCATGTGTATGAAGGGCATTAATAAAGGTTGGCATAATGTGTAAGGGGCATTACGTTTATAAGGACATAAATAATGTGTGTCATGTGTAAGGGGCATTACTGTGTGGTATTATCAGGGGTGCCGAGAGAAAGGGGTAGGGGGTACAAATTACCCAGGCCAAAGCCTGATGGGAGGGCCCAGTGGGGGCCCTGGGCCCCCTCCCCTTAAGTGACAGCAACAGCTGCAGCTCTTCTCCTCTGCCCAGCACACACTGCTTTGTGCTGGGTTGCAGTGTGGCCATGGAGGTGGTTAAAATACAATATTTTCTCAGGATTTTTTTCTAAGGGTATAATTTGATGAGTAATGTATATAAGGTAAAGTGGTACTACAATGTGATGTAACATGAATAAGGGACACTCTCACATGATATAATGTGAATAAAGTTGCACTACTGTGTGGCATAATTTGAATTTGGGGTAAAATTGTGTGGCCATGCCCCTTCCCAGCAAGAACACACCCCTATTTGGGCTGCGCACCAAATGTGTGCACTGTTTCTATTTAAAATATTGCAGGTAGGAGCACCAAAATGATGACTGCTATGATGAGGGTTGATGGTGCTGGGAAAGGGGAGCAGTGTCAGAGGCGGAACTAGTGGCGGTGCTAGGGGGCACCAGCCAAAATCTTGCCTAGGGCATCATTTAGGCTAGGGCCGGCTCTGACAGCAACCAATCAGAAAGCTGCCCATTGATCAGCAGGCCCTTTATGACATCACAGACAGACCCTCAGAACTATCTGTGCACGTCTAATTGCTGGCTGTCAGTTGGGCGGGTGGGTGGCATAGGGGGGGGGATGTCTGTCTCGTTTCTCCTGAAAATTGCAGTTTTTCGGCGTTTACGGGAAAAGTTGAGGTCCGACGCGCAAAAGTGGGGTATCGTAGAAATCACCTTTTAAAGTGGCTCATTTCCGGCCCCCCAAAAATGGGCATTTCAAATGAGAAATGAGTCCAATGAACAAAATAGGGTGAATAAGTATGTATTTCAGGGGTGATTTAGCAGATTATTGGGGAAGTTAGTCCTGATATTTTTGGAGGTTGCAGGGGCCACTACACCATTTAAAATAGGCAGGTTTTAGCATATGCAGTTAGGCCCTGTAGGATGATTTTAGCTAAAAAGTGCCCCAAACACTCAAATGGGCTTGTATCTGGGAAGGGAAAAAATGGGAAACATGACTTAGACACCAAATGATACACTGTTTGCCATGTTTCCAAATTTTTATGCACAGCGGTTACAGCATGAAGCGAATGCATGTGAATATACAAAGGTGCATTGCATTAAACAAGTCCAATGAGCGTCCCAAAATGGCCGGCCTGCCTGCTTTCATCCATCAATTGTTCTAAATTTTTCATTTCCCAACGAGCTGATGTGGAGTCTTAGCCAGTGGTACCATCAGGGAGGTGTGTAAAGCACTTTAGGCTAGACTGCCAATCAGCTGCCAGCTTCTATCTGTCAATCAAATACAGCAGCCAATCAGAAAGCTGCCCCTTAATCAGCAGGCCCTTTATGACATCACAGAAAAACCCTCAGAACTATCTGTGCATGTCTAATGGCTGGCTGTCAGTTGGGCGGGTGGGTGGCAGAGGGAGGGGATGTCTGTCTCGTTTCTCCTGAAAATTGCGTTTTTTCTGCGTTTACGGGAAAAGTTGAGGTCCGACGCGCAAAACTGGGGTATCGTAGAAATCACCTTTTAAAGAAGCACATTTCTGGCCCCCCAAAAATGGGCATTTGAAATGAGAAATGAGTCCAATGAACAAAATATGGGGGAGAAAATTATGTATTTCAGGGGTGAGTTAGCAGGTTATTGGGGAAGTAAGTCCTGATATTTTTGGAGGTTGCAGGGGCCACTACACCATTCAAAATAGGCAGGCTTTAGCATATGCAGTTAGGCCCCGTAGGTTGATTTTAGCTAAAAAGTGCCCCAAACACTCAAACGGGCTTGTATCTGGGAAGGGAAAATATGGGAAACATGACTTAGACAGCAAATGATACACTGTTTGCCATGTTTCCAAATTTTTATGCACAGTGGTTTCAGCATGAAGCGAATGCATGTGAATATACAAAGGTGCATTGCATTAAACAAGTCCAATGAGCATCCCAAAATGGCCGGCCTGCCTGCTTTCATCCATCAATTGTTCTAAATTTTTCATTACCCAATGAGCTGAGGTGGAGTCTTAGCCAGTGGTACCATCAGGGAGGTGTGTAAAGCACTTTAGGCTAGACAGCCAATCAGCTGCCAGCTTCCATCTGTCAATCAAATACAGCAGCCAATCAGAAAGCTGCCCAGTGATCAGCAGGCCCTTTATGACATCACAGAAAGACCCTCAGAACTATCTGTGCATGTCTAATGGCTGGCTGTCAGTTGGGTGGGTGGGTGGCGGAGGGAGGGGATGTCTGTCTCGTTTCTCCTGAAAATTGCGCTTTTTCTGCGTTTACGGGAAAAGTTGAGGTCCGACGCGCAAAAATGGGGTATCGTAGAAATCACCTTTTAAAGACGCACATTTCTGGCCCCCCAAAAATGGGCATTTCAAATGAGAAATGAGTCCAATGAACAAAATAGGGTTAATAAGTATGTATTTCAGGGGTGAGTTAGCAGGTTATTGGGGAAGTAAGTCCTGATATTTTTGGAGGTTGCAGGGGCCACTACACCATTCAAAATAGGCAGGCTTTAGCATATGCAGTTAGGCCCCGTAGGATGATTTTAGCTAAAAAGTGCCCCAAACACTCAAACGGGCTTGTATCTGGGAAGGGAAAATCTGAGAAACATGACTTAGACAGCAAATGATACACTGTTTGCCATGTTTCCAAATTTTTATGCACAGTGGTTACAGCATGAAGCGAATGCATGTGAATATACAAAGGTGCATTGCATTAAACAAGTCCACTGAGTGTCACAAAATGGCTGGCCTGCCTGCTTTCATCCATCAATTGTTCTAAATTTTTCATTACCCAATGAGCTGAGGTGGAGTCTTAGCCAGTGGTACCATCAGGGAGGTGTGTAAAGCACTTTAGGCTAGACAGCCAATCAGCTGCCAGCTTCCATCTGTCAATCAAATACAGCAACCAATCAGAAAGCTGCCCATTGATCAGCAGGCCCTTTATGACATCACAGACAGACCCTCAAAACTATCTGTGCATGTCTAATGGCTGGCTGTCAGTTGGGCGGGTGGGTGGCAGAGGGAGGGGATGTCTGTCTCGTTTCTCCTGAAAATTGCAGTTTTTCTGCGTTTATGGGAAAAGTTGAGGTCCGACGCGCAAAAGTGGGGTATCGTAGAAATCACCTTTTAAAGTCGCACATTTCCAGCCCCCCAAAAATGGGCATTTCAAATGAGAAATGAGTCCAATGAACAAAATAGAGTGAATAAGTATGTATTTCAGGGGTGAGTTAGCAGGTTATTGGGGAAGTAAGTCCTGATATTTTTGGAGGTTGCAGGGGCCACTACACCATTTAAAATAGGCAGGTTTTAGCATATGCAGTTAGGCCCTGTAGGATGATTTTAGCTAAAAAGTGCCCCAAACACTCAAATGGGCTTGTATCTGGGAAGGGAAAAAATGGGAAACATGACTTAGACACCAAATGATACACTGTTTGCCATGTTTCCAAATTTTTATGCACAGCGGTTACAGCATGAAGCGAATGCATGTGAATATACAAAGGTGCATTGCATTAAACAAGTCCAATGAGCGTCCCAAAATGGCCGGCCTGCCTGCTTTCATCCATCAATTGTTCTAAATTTTTCATTTCCCAACGAGCTGATGTGGAGTCTTAGCCAGTGGTACCATCAGGGAGGTGTGTAAAGCACTTTAGGCTAGACTGCCAATCAGCTGCCAGCTTCTATCTGTCAATCAAATACAGCAGCCAATCAGAAAGCTGCCCCTTAATCAGCAGGCCCTTTATGACATCACAGAAAAACCCTCAGAACTATCTGTGCATGTCTAATGGCTGGCTGTCAGTTGGGCGGGTGGGTGGCAGAGGGAGGGGATGTCTGTCTCGTTTCTCCTGAAAATTGCGTTTTTTCTGCGTTTACGGGAAAAGTTGAGGTCCGACGCGCAAAACTGGGGTATCGTAGAAATCACCTTTTAAAGAAGCACATTTCTGGCCCCCCAAAAATGGGCATTTGAAATGAGAAATGAGTCCAATGAACAAAATATGGGGGAGAAAATTATGTATTTCAGGGGTGAGTTAGCAGGTTATTGGGGAAGTAAGTCCTGATATTTTTGGAGGTTGCAGGGGCCACTACACCATTCAAAATAGGCAGGCTTTAGCATATGCAGTTAGGCCCCGTAGGTTGATTTTAGCTAAAAAGTGCCCCAAACACTCAAACGGGCTTGTATCTGGGAAGGGAAAATATGGGAAACATGACTTAGACAGCAAATGATACACTGTTTGCCATGTTTCCAAATTTTTATGCACAGTGGTTTCAGCATGAAGCGAATGCATGTGAATATACAAAGGTGCATTGCATTAAACAAGTCCAATGAGCATCCCAAAATGGCCGGCCTGCCTGCTTTCATCCATCAATTGTTCTAAATTTTTCATTACCCAATGAGCTGAGGTGGAGTCTTAAGGTGCCCATACACTAGTAAGATTTATCTTCAGATCTGGCTGGTTGGAATAAAAACATGGTTATGGATGAGTGACAGTTTGTCAGTTTTCCAGCATTTCCAAACTAATGGTCAACTGTCATTTGCTCTCATCCATGACCAGGTTTTTGTTCCAACCAGACAGATCTGCAGATAAATCTGCGTGTGTATGGCCACCTTTAGCCAGTGGTACCATCAGGGAGGTGTGTAAAGCACTTTAGGCTAGACAGCCAATCAGCTGCCAGCTTCCATCTGTCAATCAAATACAGCAGCCAATCAGAAAGCTGCCCAGTGATCAGCAGGCCCTTTATGACATCACAGAAAGACCCTCAGAACTATCTGTGCATGTCTAATGGCTGGCTGTCAGTTGGGTGGGTGGGTGGCGGAGGGAGGGGATGTCTGTCTCGTTTCTCCTGAAAATTGCGCTTTTTCTGCGTTTACGGGAAAAGTTGAGGTCCGACGCGCAAAAATGGGGTATCGTAGAAATCACCTTTTAAAGACGCACATTTCTGGCCCCCCAAAAATGGGCATTTCAAATGAGAAATGAGTCCAATGAACAAAATAGGGTTAATAAGTATGTATTTCAGGGGTGAGTTAGCAGGTTATTGGGGAAGTAAGTCCTGATATTTTTGGAGGTTGCAGGGGCCACTACACCATTCAAAATAGGCAGGCTTTAGCATATGCAGTTAGGCCCCGTAGGATGATTTTAGCTAAAAAGTGCCCCAAACACTCAAACGGGCTTGTATCTGGGAAGGGAAAATATGAGAAACATGACTTAGACAGCAAATGATACACTGTTTGCCATGTTTCCAAATTTTTATGCACAGTGGTTACAGCATGAAGCGAATGCATGTGAATATACAAAGGTGCATTGCATTAAACAAGTCCACTGAGTGTCACAAAATGGCTGGCCTGCCTGCTTTCATCCATCAATTGTTCTAAATTTTTCATTACCCAATGAGCTGAGGTGGAGTCTTAGCCAGTGGTACCATCAGGGAGGTGTGTAAAGCACTTTAGGCTAGACAGCCAATCAGCTGCCAGCTTCCATCTGTCAATCAAATACAGCAACCAATCAGAAAGCTGCCCATTGATCAGCAGGCCCTTTATGACATCACAGACAGACCCTCAAAACTATCTGTGCATGTCTAATGGCTGGCTGTCAGTTGGGCGGGTGGGTGGCAGAGGGAGGGGATGTCTGTCTCGTTTCTCCTGAAAATTGCAGTTTTTCTGCGTTTATGGGAAAAGTTGAGGTCCGACGCGCAAAAGTGGGGTATCGTAGAAATCACCTTTTAAAGTCGCACATTTCCAGCCCCCCAAAAATGGGCATTTCAAATGAGAAATGAGTCCAATGAACAAAATAGAGTGAATAAGTATGTATTTCAGGGGTGAGTTAGCAGGTTATTGGGGAAGTAAGTCCTGATATTTTTGGAGGTTGCATGGGCCACTACACCATTTAAAATAGGCAGGTTTTAGCATATGCAGTTAGGCCCTGTAGGATGATTTTAGCTAAAAAGTGCCCCAAACACTCAAATGGGCTTGTATCTGGGAAAGGAAAAAATGGGAAACATGACTTAGACAGCAAATGATACACTGTTTGCCATGTTTCCAAATTTTTATGCACAGCGGTTACAGCATGAAGCGAATGCATGTGAATATACAAAGGTGCATTTCATTAAACAAGTCCAATGAGCATCCCAAAATGGCCGGCCTGCCTGCTTTCATCCATCAATTGTTCTAAATTTTTAATTTCCCAACGAGCTGAGGTGGAGTCTTAGCCAGTGGTACCATCAGGGAGGTGTGTAAAGCACTTTAGGCTAGACTGCCAATCAGCTGCCAGCTTCCATTCTTCAATCAAATACAGCAGCCAATCAGAAAGCTGCCCATTGATCAGTTGGCCCTTTATGACATCACAGACAGACCCTCAGAACTATCTGTGCATGTCTAATGGCGGGCTGTCAGTTTGGCGGGTGGGTGGCAGAGGGAGGGGATGTCTGTCTCGTTTCTCCTGAAAATTGCGCTTTTTCTGCGTTTACGGGAAAAGTTGAGGTCCGACGCGCAAAAGTGGGGTATCGTAGAAATCACCTTTTAAAGACGCACATTTCTGCCCCCCCAAAAATGGGCATTTCAAATGAGAAATGAGTCCAATGAACAAAATAGGGTGAATAAGTATGTATTTCAGGGGTGAGTTAGCAGGTTATTGGGGAAGTATGTCCTGATAATTTTGGAGGTTGCAGGGGCCACTACACCATTCAAAATAGGCAGGCTTTAGCATATGCAGTTAGGCCCCGTAGGATGATTTTAGCTAAAAAGTGCCCCAAACACTCAAACGGGCTTGTATCTGGGAAGGGAAAATATGGGAAACATGACTTAAAGGGCCTTATTTTGGTTCATTCTGTCTGACAAAATCCTTCTTAGATGGACAAAACCATGTGCACTGCAGGGGGGGCAGATGTAACATGTGCAGAGAGAATTAGATTTGGGTGAGTAATTTTGTTTCTGTGCAGGGAAAATACTGATTGCTTTATTTTTACACTGCAATATAGATCTCACTTTGAAGTAAAACCCCACCCAAATCTAATTCTCTCTGCACAAGTAACACCTGCCCCACCTGCAGTGCACATGGTTTTGCCCATCTAAGAAGGATTTTGTCAGAAAGAATGAACCAAAATAAGGCCCTTAGACAGCAAATGATACACTGTTTGCCATGTTTCCAAATTTTTATGCACAGTGGTTACAGCATGAAGCGAATGCATGTGAATATACAAAGGTGCATTGCATTAAACAAGTCCACTGAGTGTCCCAAAATGGCCTACCTGCCTGCTTTCATCCATCAATTGTTCTAAATTGTTCATTACCCAATGAGCTGAGGTGGAGTCTTAGCCAGTGGTACCATCAGGGAGGTGTGTAAAGCACGGTACTTCTTGACTTTCACGGCGCCACTAGAAATCGCGGTCATCGCGGGCATTGAATGCACTAAAAAATCGGGTGCGACGCGATGTCCGCGATGCCCGCGATTTCCCATAGGGACCAATGTTAAATTTCTCAATGGACACGATTTTCTGTTCAATGCCTTAATTGACACGATTTTTCCATAGGAAACAATGTTAAATGGCCCACAGAGGCCAAATAGGCACCCTAAAGTGTGAAATGGCCCCCACAATTGTTAACGCCACCCCACGATCAACGTCAACCCGAAGCGTGGCGAGCGCAGCGAGCCCGCGAGGGGCGGCGGTACGCGTCCTCCGACCTTTTCATGCCCTACTATCCACTAGGGCGTGGAGTGAGAATAGAATAGTGTGGCGAGCGCAGCGAGCCACCGAGCCCGAAGCGTGGCGAGCGCAGCGAGCCCCGCGAGGGGACGCGGATACCTTCACAGGTAAACGCGTCCCTTCGCGGGCTTCACAGTTATCCGCGTCCCCTCGCGGGGCCCGCTGCGCTCGCCACGCTTCAAATACAGCAGCCAATCAGAAAGCTGCCCAGTGATCAGCAGGCCCTTTATGACATCACAGAAAGACCCTCAGAACTATCTGTGCATGTCTAATGGCTGGCTGTCAGTTGGGTGGGTGGGTGGCGGAGGGAGGGGATGTCTGTCTCGTTTCTCCTGAAAATTGCGCTTTTTCTGCGTTTACGGGAAAAGTTGAGGTCCGACGCGCAAAAATGGGGTATCGTAGAAATCACCTTTTAAAGACGCACATTTCTGGCCCCCCAAAAATGGGCATTTCAAATGAGAAATGAGTCCAATGAACAAAATAGGGTTAATAAGTATGTATTTCAGGGGTGAGTTAGCAGGTTATTGGGGAAGTAAGTCCTGATATTTTTGGAGGTTGCAGGGGCCACTACACCATTCAAAATAGGCAGGCTTTAGCATATGCAGTTAGGCCCCGTAGGATGATTTTAGCTAAAAAGTGCCCCAAACACTCAAACGGGCTTGTATCTGGGAAGGGAAAATCTGAGAAACATGACTTAGACAGCAAATGATACACTGTTTGCCATGTTTCCAAATTTTTATGCACAGTGGTTACAGCATGAAGCGAATGCATGTGAATATACAAAGGTGCATTGCATTAAACAAGTCCACTGAGTGTCACAAAATGGCTGGCCTGCCTGCTTTCATCCATCAATTGTTCTAAATTTTTCATTACCCAATGAGCTGAGGTGGAGTCTTAGCCAGTGGTACCATCAGGGAGGTGTGTAAAGCACTTTAGGCTAGACAGCCAATCAGCTGCCAGCTTCCATCTGTCAATCAAATACAGCAACCAATCAGAAAGCTGCCCATTGATCAGCAGGCCCTTTATGACATCACAGACAGACCCTCAAAACTATCTGTGCATGTCTAATGGCTGGCTGTCAGTTGGGCGGGTGGGTGGCAGAGGGAGGGGATGTCTGTCTCGTTTCTCCTGAAAATTGCAGTTTTTCTGCGTTTATGGGAAAAGTTGAGGTCCGACGCGCAAAAGTGGGGTATCGTAGAAATCACCTTTTAAAGTCGCACATTTCCAGCCCCCCAAAAATGGGCATTTCAAATGAGAAATGAGTCCAATGAACAAAATAGAGTGAATAAGTATGTATTTCAGGGGTGAGTTAGCAGGTTATTGGGGAAGTAAGTCCTGATATTTTTGGAGGTTGCAGGGGCCACTACACCATTTAAAATAGGCAGGTTTTAGCATATGCAGTTAGGCCCTGTAGGATGATTTTAGCTAAAAAGTGCCCCAAACACTCAAATGGGCTTGTATCTGGGAAGGGAAAAAATGGGAAACATGACTTAGACACCAAATGATACACTGTTTGCCATGTTTCCAAATTTTTATGCACAGCGGTTACAGCATGAAGCGAATGCATGTGAATATACAAAGGTGCATTGCATTAAACAAGTCCAATGAGCGTCCCAAAATGGCCGGCCTGCCTGCTTTCATCCATCAATTGTTCTAAATTTTTCATTTCCCAACGAGCTGATGTGGAGTCTTAGCCAGTGGTACCATCAGGGAGGTGTGTAAAGCACTTTAGGCTAGACTGCCAATCAGCTGCCAGCTTCTATCTGTCAATCAAATACAGCAGCCAATCAGAAAGCTGCCCCTTAATCAGCAGGCCCTTTATGACATCACAGAAAAACCCTCAGAACTATCTGTGCATGTCTAATGGCTGGCTGTCAGTTGGGCGGGTGGGTGGCAGAGGGAGGGGATGTCTGTCTCGTTTCTCCTGAAAATTGCGTTTTTTCTGCGTTTACGGGAAAAGTTGAGGTCCGACGCGCAAAACTGGGGTATCGTAGAAATCACCTTTTAAAGAAGCACATTTCTGGCCCCCCAAAAATGGGCATTTGAAATGAGAAATGAGTCCAATGAACAAAATATGGGGGAGAAAATTATGTATTTCAGGGGTGAGTTAGCAGGTTATTGGGGAAGTAAGTCCTGATATTTTTGGAGGTTGCAGGGGCCACTACACCATTCAAAATAGGCAGGCTTTAGCATATGCAGTTAGGCCCCGTAGGTTGATTTTAGCTAAAAAGTGCCCCAAACACTCAAACGGGCTTGTATCTGGGAAGGGAAAATATGGGAAACATGACTTAGACAGCAAATGATACACTGTTTGCCATGTTTCCAAATTTTTATGCACAGTGGTTTCAGCATGAAGCGAATGCATGTGAATATACAAAGGTGCATTGCATTAAACAAGTCCAATGAGCATCCCAAAATGGCCGGCCTGCCTGCTTTCATCCATCAATTGTTCTAAATTTTTCATTACCCAATGAGCTGAGGTGGAGTCTTAAGGTGCCCATACACTAGTAAGATTTATCTTCAGATCTGGCTGGTTGGAATAAAAACATGGTTATGGATGAGTGACAGTTTGTCAGTTTTCCAGCATTTCCAAACTAATGGTCAACTGTCATTTGCTCTCATCCATGACCAGGTTTTTGTTCCAACCAGACAGATCTGCAGATAAATCTGCGTGTGTATGGCCACCTTTAGCCAGTGGTACCATCAGGGAGGTGTGTAAAGCACTTTAGGCTAGACAGCCAATCAGCTGCCAGCTTCCATCTGTCAATCAAATACAGCAGCCAATCAGAAAGCTGCCCAGTGATCAGCAGGCCCTTTATGACATCACAGAAAGACCCTCAGAACTATCTGTGCATGTCTAATGGCTGGCTGTCAGTTGGGTGGGTGGGTGGCGGAGGGAGGGGATGTCTGTCTCGTTTCTCCTGAAAATTGCGCTTTTTCTGCGTTTACGGGAAAAGTTGAGGTCCGACGCGCAAAAATGGGGTATCGTAGAAATCACCTTTTAAAGACGCACATTTCTGGCCCCCCAAAAATGGGCATTTCAAATGAGAAATGAGTCCAATGAACAAAATAGGGTTAATAAGTATGTATTTCAGGGGTGAGTTAGCAGGTTATTGGGGAAGTAAGTCCTGATATTTTTAGAGGTTGCAGGGGCCACTACACCATTCAAAATAGGCAGGCTTTAGCATATGCAGTTAGGCCCCGTAGGATGATTTTAGCTAAAAAGTGCCCCAAACACTCAAACGGGCTTGTATCTGGGAAGGGAAAATATGAGAAACATGACTTAGACAGCAAATGATACACTGTTTGCCATGTTTCCAAATTTTTATGCACAGTGGTTACAGCATGAAGCGAATGCATGTGAATATACAAAGGTGCATTGCATTAAACAAGTCCACTGAGTGTCACAAAATGGCTGGCCTGCCTGCTTTCATCCATCAATTGTTCTAAATTTTTCATTACCCAATGAGCTGAGGTGGAGTCTTAGCCAGTGGTACCATCAGGGAGGTGTGTAAAGCACTTTAGGCTAGACAGCCAATCAGCTGCCAGCTTCCATCTGTCAATCAAATACAGCAACCAATCAGAAAGCTGCCCATTGATCAGCAGGCCCTTTATGACATCACAGACAGACCCTCAAAACTATCTGTGCTCGCCACGCTTCGGGCTCGGTGGCTCGCTGCGCTCGCCACACTATTCTATTCTCACTCCACGCCCTAGTGGATAGTAGGGCATGAAAAGGTCGGAGGACGCGTACCGCCGCCCCTCGCGGGCTCGCTGCGCTCGCCACGCTTCGGGTTGACGTTGATCGTGGGGTGGCGTTAACAACTTGAGGGTGCCTATTTGGCCTCTGTGGGCCATTTAACATTGTTTCCTATGGAAAAATCGTGTCAATTGAGGCATTGAACAGAAAATCGTGTCCATTGAGAAATTTAACATTGGTCCCTATGGGAAATCGCGGGCATCGCGGGCATCGCGTCGCACCCGATTTTTTAATGCATTCAATGCCCGCGATGACCGCGATATCCTATCTGTCCTAATCTACTGGCGCCGTGAAAGTAAAGAAGTACCTAAAGCACTTTAGGCTAGACAGCCAATCAGCTGCCAGCTTCCATCTGTCAATCAAATACAGCAGCCAATCAGAAAGCTGCCCATTGATTAGCAGGCCCTTTATGACATCACAGAAAGACCCTCAGAACTACCTGTGCATGTCTAATGGCTGGCTGTTAGTTGGGCGGGTGGGTGGCAGAGGGAGGGGATGTCTGTCTCGTTTCTCCCTAAAATTGCGTTTTTTCTGCGTTTACGGGAAAAGTTGAGGTCCGACGCGCAAAAGTGGGGTATCGTAGAAATCACCTTTTAAAGACGCACATTTCTGCCCCCCCAAAAATGGGCATTTCAAATGAGAAATGAGTCCAATGAACAAAATAGGGTGAATAAGTATGTATTTCAGGGGTGAGTTAGCAGGTTATTGGGGAAGTAAGTCCTGATATTTTTGGAGGTTGCAGGGGCCACTACACCATTCAAAATAGGCAGGCTTTAGCATATGCAGTTAGGCCCCGTAGGTTGATTTTAGCTAAAAAGTGCCCCAAACACTCAAACGGGCTTGTATCTGGGAAGGGAAAATATGGGAAACATGACTTAGACAGCAAATGATACACTGTATGCCATGTTTCCAAATTTTTATGCACAGTGGTTACAGCATGAAGCGAATGCATGTGAATATACAAAGGTGCATTTCATTAAACAAGTCCAATGAGCATCCCAAAATGGCCGGCCTGCCTGCTTTCATCCATCAATTGTTCTAAATTTTTCATTTCCCAACGAGCTGAGGTGGAGTCTTAGCCAGTGGTACCATCAGGGAGGTGTGTAAAGCACTTTAGGCTAGACAGCCAATCAGCTGCCAGCTTCCATTCTTCAATCAAATACAGCAGCCAATCAGAAAGCTGCCCATTGATCAGTAGGCCCTTTATGACATCACAGACAGACCCTCAGAACTATCTGTGCATGTCTAATGGCGGGCTGTCAGTTGGGCGGGTGGGTGGCAGAGGGAGGGGATGTCTGTCTCGTTTCTCCTGAAAATTGCGCTTTTTCTGCGTTTACGGGAAAAGTTGAGGTCCGACGCGCAAAAGTGGGGTATCGTAGAAATCACCTTTTAAAGACGCACATTTCTTCCCCCCCCAAAAATGGCATTTCAAATGAGAAATGAGTCCAATGAACAAAATAGGGTGAATAAGTATGTATTTCAGGGGTGAGTTAGAAGGTTATTGGGGAAGTATGTCCTGATATTTTTGGAGGTTGCAGGGGCCACTACACCATTCAAAATAGGCAGACTTTAGCATATGCAGTTAGGCCCCGTAGGATGATTTTAGCTAAAAAGTGCCCCAAACACTCAAACGGGCTTGTATCTGGGAAGGGAAAATATGGGAAACATGACTTAGACAGCAAATGATACACTGTTTGTCATGTTTCCAAATTTTTATGCACAGTGGTTACAGCATGAAGCGAATGCATGTGAATATACAAAGGTGCATTGCATTAAACAAGTCCACTGAGTGTCCCAAAATGGCCTACCTGCCTGCTTTCATCCATCAATTGTTCTAAATTTTTCATTACCCAATGAGCTGAGGTGGAGTCTTAGCCAGTGGTACCATCAGGGAGGTGTGTAAAGCACTTTAGGCTAGACAGCCAATCAGCTGCCAGCTTCCATCTGTCAATCAAATACAGCTGCCAATCAGAAAGCTGCCCATTGATCAGCAGGCCCTTTATGACATCACAGAAAGACCCTCAGAACTATCTGTGCATGTCTAATGGCTGGCTGTCAGTTGGGCGGGTGGGTGGCAGAGGGAGGGGATGTCTGTCTCGTTTCTCCCTAAAATTACGGTTTTTCTGCGTTTACGGGAAAAGTTGAGGTCCGACGCGCAAAAGTGGGGTATCGTAGAAATCACCTTTTAAAGACGCACATTTCTGCCCCCCCAAAAATGGGCATTTTAAATGAGAAATGAGTCCAATGAACAAAATAGGGTGAATAAGTATGTATTTCAGGGGTGAGTTAGCAGGTTATTGCGGAAGTAAGTCCTGATATTTTTGGAGGTTGCAGGGGCCACTACACCATTCAAAATAGGCAGGCTTTAGCATATGCAGTTAGGCCCCGTAGGTTGATTTTAGCTAAAAAGTGCCCCAAACACTCAAACGGGCTTGTATCTGGGAAGGGAAAATATGGGAAACATGACTTAGACAGCAAATGATACACTGTATGCCATGTTTCCAAATTTTTATGCACAGTGGTTACAGCATGAAGCGAATGCATGTGAATATACAAAGGTGCATTGCATTAAACAAGTCCAATGAGCGTCCCAAAATGGCCGGCCTGCCTGCATTCATCCATCAATTGTTCTAAATTTTTCATTACCCAATGAGCTGAGGTGGAGTCTTAGCCAGTGGTACCATCAGGGAGGTGTGTAAAGCACTTTAGGCTAGACAGCCAATCAGCTGCCAGCTTCCATCTGTCAATCAAATACAGCAGCCAATCAGAAAGCTGCCCATTGATCAGCAGGCCCTTTATGACATCACAAACAGACCCTCAGAACTATCTGTGCATGTCTAATGGCTGGCTGTCAGTTGGGTGGGTGGGTGGCAGAGGGAGGGGATGTCTGTCTCGTTTCTCCTGAAAATTGCGCTTTTTCTGCGTTTACGGGAAAAGTTGAGGTCCGACGCGCAAAAGTGGGGTATCGTAGAAATCAGCTTTTAAAGACGCACATTTCTGACCCCCCAAAAATGGGCATTTCAAATGAGAAATGAGTCCAATGAACAAAATAGGGTTAATAAGTATGTATTTCAGGGGTGAGTTAGCAGGTTATTGGGGAAGTAAGTCCTGATATTTTTGGAGGTTGCAGGGGCCACTACACCATTTAAAATAGGCAGGTTTTAGCATATGCAGTTAGGCCCTGTAGGATGATTTTAGCTAAAAAGTGCCCCAAACACTCAAATGGGCTTGTATCTGGGAAGGGAAAAAATGGGAAACATGACTTAGACACCAAATGATACACTGTTTGCCATGTTTCCAAATTTTTATGCACAGCGGTTACAGCAGGGGTGGGGAACCTTTTTTTGCCAAGGGCCAATTGTATGGTGGAAAAATCCTTTGGGGGCCATATGTAAAAATTTCTCTTACAAATTGTCCTGCTGCAGCCGTCCCACGCTCCGGCGGCTGACGCTGAATAGGACTGACAGTGTCCGGCTGCTGTTAATTAAGAGGAAACTCGCAAGAACTACCGACCTCTCGCAAGAAGTCCCCTGTACTTGACTCCCGGCAAAGCCACCGGGTCGGTAGGAGGGCCACTCAGACCGGCTACGGGGGCCGCATACGGCCCCCGGGCCTGAGGTTCCCCACCACTGGGTTACAGCATGAAGCGAATGCATGTTAATATACAAAGGTGCATTTCATTAAACAAGTCCAATGAGCATCCCAAAATGGCCGGCCTGCCTGCTTTCATCCATCAATTGTTCTAAATTTTTCATTTCCCAACGAGCTGAGGTGGAGTCTTAGCCAGTGGTACCATCAGGGAGGTGTGTAATGCACTTTAGGCTAGACAGCCAATCAGCTGCCAGCTTCCATCTGTCAATCAAATACAGCAGCCAATCAGAAAGCTGCCCATTGATCAGCAGGCCCTTTATGACATCACAGACAGACCCTCAGAACTATCTGTGCATGTCTAATGGCGGGCTGTCAGTTGGGCGGGTGGGTGGCAGAGGGAGGGGATGTCTGTCTCGTTTCTCACTAAAATTGCGGTTTTTCTGCGTTTACGGGAAAAGTTGAGGTCCGACGCGCAAAAGTGGGGTATCGTAGAAATCACCTTTTAAAGACGCACATTTCTGCCCCCCCCAAAAATGGGCATTTCAAATGAGAAATGAGTCCAATGAACAAAATAGGGTGAATAAGTATGTATTTCAGGGGTCAGTTAGCAGGTTATTGGGGAAGTAAGTCCTGATATTTTTGGAGGTTGCAGGGGCCACTACACCATTCAAAATAGGCAGGCTTTAGCATATGCAGTAAGGCCCCGTAGGTTGATTTTAGCTAAAAAGTGCCCCAAACACTCAAACGGGCTTGTATCTGGGAAGGGAAAATATGGGAAACATGACTTAGACAGCAAATGATACACTGTTTGTCATGTTTCCAAATTTGTATGCACAGTGGTTACAGCATGAAGCGAATGCATGTGAATATACAAAGGTGCATTGCATTAAACAAGTCCACTGAGTGTCCCAAAATGGCCTACCTGCCTGCTTTCATCCATCAATTGTTCTAAATTTTTCATTACCCAATGACCTGAGGTGGAGTCTTAGCCAGTGGTACCATCAGGGAGGTGTGTAAAGCACTTTAGGCTAGACAGCCAATCAGCTGCCAGCTTCCATCTGTCAATCAAATACAGCTGCCAATCAGAAAGCTGCCCATTGATCAGCAGGCCCTTTATGACATCACAGAAAGACCCTCAGAACTATCTGTGCATGTCTAATGGCTGGCTGTCAGTTGGGCGGGTGTGTGGCAGAGGGAGGGGATGTCTGTCTCGTTTCTCCCTAAAATTACGATTTTTCTGCGTTTACGGGAAAAGTTGAGGTCCGACGCGCAAAAGTGGGGTATCGTAGAAATCACCTTATAAAGACGCACATTTCTGCCCCCCCAAAAATGGGCATTTTAAATGAGAAATGAGTCCAATGAACAAAATAGGGTGAATAAGTATGTATTTCAGGGGTGAGTTAGCAGGTTATTGCGGAAGTAAGTCCTGATATTTTTGGAGGTTGCAGGGGCCACTACACCATTCAAAATAGGCAGGCTTTAGCATATGCAGTTAGGCCCCGTAGGTTAATTTTAGCTAAAAAGTGCCCCAAACACTCAAACGGGCTTGTATCTGGGAAGGGAAAATATGGGAAACATGACTTAGACAGCAAATGATACACTGTATGCCATATTTCCAAATTTTTATGCACAGTGGTTACAGCATGAAGCGAATGCATGTGAATATACAAAGGTGCATTGCATTAAACAAGTCCAATGAGCGTCCCAAAATGGCCGGCCTGCCTGCATTCATCCATCAATTGTTCTAAATTTTTCATTACCCAATGAGCTGAGGTGGAGTCTTAGCCAGTGGTACCATCAGGGATAGGGATGCCAATCCCGTGTCATTTTTTCAATCCCGGGATTCGGGATTGAAAAAATCTCAATCCCGGGATTCCCGGGATTCCCGGGATTGAGTTGGTCAATGAAAATATTATTTATTCTGTACTTTTTCCAATGTAAAAATGAGTGACCAGTACAAATAAAGTTGTGAAAATAGCTTGTTTTTATTAACATTCTCAAAATACAAGTTTTAAAGCTGTCAAAGCAATACTGTTAAACAGCTTCTAAAGACCAAAAACATTTAAAGACAAAAAATGCAATCAACAATGGACTTGACTAAAGTTTGCAGGCCCTGGCCTGAGTAACTGAGCCGCCTCTGTCCCTGTCAGCAATACTGTTAAACAGCTTCTAAAGACCAAAAAGATTTAAAGACAAAAAGTGCAATCAAGATTTGAGTGGACTATGGTTTACAGGCCCTGGCCTGAGTAACTGAGCCCCCTCTGTCCCCAACACTGTGTCAGCAATACTGTTAAACAGCTTCTAAAGACTAAAAAGATTTAAAGACAAAAAATGCAATCAAGAATGGACTTGACTACAGTTTGCAGGCCCTGGCCTGAGTAACTGAGCCCCCTCTGTCCCCAACACTGTGTCAGCAATACTGTTAAACAGCTTCTAAAGACTAAAAAGATTTAAAGACAAAAAATGCAATCAAGAAAGGACTTGACTAAAGTTTGCAAGCCCTGGCCTGAGTAACTGAGCCCCCTCTGTCCCCGTCAGCAATACTGTTAAACAGCTTCTAAAGACCAAAAAGATTTAAAGACAAAAAGTGCAATCAAGATTTGAGTGGACTATGGTTTACAGGCCATGGCCTGAGTAACTGAGCCCCCCCGTCACTGTGTCAGCAATATACTGTTAAACAGCTTCTAAAGACCAAAAAGATTTAAAGACAAAAAATGCAATCAAGAATGGACTTGACTACAGTTTGCAGGCCCTGGCCTGAGTAACTGAGCCCCCTCTGTCCCCAACACTGTGTCAGCAATACTGTTAAACAGCTTCTAAAGACTAAAAAGATTTAAAGACAAAAAATGCAATCAAGAAAGGACTTGACTAAAGTTTGCAAGCCCTGGCCTGAGTAACTGAGCCCCCTCTGTCCCCGTCAGCAATACTGTTAAACAGCTTCTAAAGACCAAAAAGATTTAAAGACAAAAAGTGCATCCAAGATTTGAGTGGACTATGGTTTACAGGCCCTGGCCTGAGTAACTGAGCCCCCCGTCACTGTGTCAGCAATATACTGTTAAACAGCTTCTAAAGACCAAAAAGATTTAAAGACAAAAAATGCAATCAAGAATGGACTTGACTAAAGTTTGCAAGCCCTGGCCTGAGTAACTGAGCCCCCTCTGTCCCCGTCAGCAATACTGTTAAACAGCTTCTAAAGACCAAAAAGATTTAAAGACAAAAAGTGCATCCAAGATTTGAGTGGACTATGGTTTACAGGCCCTGGCCTGAGTAACTGAGCCCCCCGTCACTGTGTCAGCAATATACTGTTAAACAGCTTCTAAAGACCAAAAAGATTTAAAGACAAAAAATGCAATCAAGAATGGACTTGACTAAAGTTTGCAAGCCCTGGCCTGAGTAACTGAGCCCCCTCTGTCCCCGTCAGCAATACTGTTAAACAGCTTCTAAAGACCAAAAAGATTTAAAGACAAAAAGTGCAATCAAGATTTGAGTGGACTATGGTTTACAGGCCATGGCCTGAGTAACTGAGCCCCCCCGTCACTGTGTCAGCAATATACTGTTAAACAGCTTCTAAAGACCAAAAAGATTTAAAGACAAAAAATGCAATCAAGAATGGACTTGACTACAGTTTGCAGGCCCTGGCCTGAGTAACTGAGCCCCCTCTGTCCCCAACACTGTGTCAGCAATACTGTTAAACAGCTTCTAAAGACTAAAAAGATTTAAAGACAAAAAATGCAATCAAGAAAGGACTTGACTAAAGTTTGCAAGCCCTGGCCTGAGTAACTGAGCCCCCTCTGTCCCCGTCAGCAATACTGTTAAACAGCTTCTAAAGACCAAAAAGATTTAAAGACAAAAAGTGCATCCAAGATTTGAGTGGACTATGGTTTACAGGCCCTGGCCTGAGTAACTGAGCCCCCCGTCACTGTGTCAGCAATATACTGTTAAACAGCTTCTAAAGACCAAAAAGATTTAAAGACAAAAAATGCAATCAAGAATGGACTTGACTAAAGTTTGCAAGCCCTGGCCTGAGTAACTGAGCCCCCTCTGTCCCCGTCAGCAATACTGTTAAACAGCTTCTAAAGACCAAAAAGATTTAAAGACAAAAAGTGCAATCAAGATTTGAGTGGACTATGGTTTACAGGCCATGGCCTGAGTAACTGAGCCCCCCCGTCACTGTGTCAGCAATATACTGTTAAACAGCTTCTAAAGACCAAAAAGATTTAAAGACAAAAAATGCAATCAAGAATGGACTTGACTACAGTTTGCAGGCCCTGGCCTGAGTAACTGAGCCCCCTCTGTCCCCAACACTGTGTCAGCAATACTGTTAAACAGCTTCTAAAGACTAAAAAGATTTAAAGACAAAAAATGCAATCAAGAAAGGACTTGACTAAAGTTTGCAAGCCCTGGCCTGAGTAACTGAGCCCCCTCTGTCCCCGTCAGCAATACTGTTAAACAGCTTCTAAAGACCAAAAAGATTTAAAGACAAAAAGTGCATCCAAGATTTGAGTGGACTATGGTTTACAGGCCCTGGCCTGAGTAACTGAGCCCCCCGTCACTGTGTCAGCAATATACTGTTAAACAGCTTCTAAAGACCAAAAAGATTTAAAGACAAAAAATGCAATCAAGAATGGACTTGACTAAAGTTTGCAAGCCATGGCCTGAGTAACTGAGCCCCCTCTGTCCCCGTCAGCAATACTGTTAAACAGCTTCTAAAGACCAAAAAGATTTAAAGACAAAAAATGCAATCAAGAATGGACTTGACTAAAGTTTGCAGGCCCTGGCCTGAGTAACTGAGCCCCCTCTGTCCCCGTCAGCAATACTGTTAAACAGCTTCTAAAGACCAAAAAGATTTAAAGACAAAAAGTGCAATCAAGATTTGAGTGGACTATGGTTTACAGGCCCTGGCCTGAGTAACTGAGCCCCCTCTGTCCCTGTCAGCAATACTGTTAAACAGCTTCTAAAGACCAAAAAGATTTAAAGACAAAAAGTGCAATCAAGATTTGAGTGGAGGCTCCAGAACAAAGATTGACCAACATGTACATTGACATTCATGTAACGTCGGTTGCGACTCGATGTCCACTCATCAAAAGTTAAACTGAAGCGTTTACCATCTTCCTTTAGCTTCACAAGTTTACTTGTTACGAACCTTCTTGTCATCTCTCCATGTTCCATAACAAGTTGTTTTATTGTTTCTTTTGATTTTGGTAGTGGCGTAAAGCCCTGCATCTCAAGACCTTTTCGAATATCAGGTGACATTATAAATATACGGAATGACAGTCCATCACAGGCAACCATCCTGGAAAGAGTAGCCTGTAGTGAATTTTCAACATTTTTTACAAGAAATTTCAACATAGGCCCGCCATCTGCAGCATTTTTTTTTTTGGCTGCAGTAGTCCATGCAGACTCTGTTGAACTTTGACTCGTTGTGTCAGACTCTAAAGACCAAAAAGATTTAAAGACAAAAAGTGCAATCAAGATTTGAGTGGACTATGGTTTACAGGCCCTGGCCTGAGTAACTGAGCCCCCTCTGTCCCTGTCAGCAATACTGTTAAACAGCTTCTAAAGACCAAAAAGATTTAAAGACAAAAAGTGCAATCAAGATTTGAGTGGACTATGGTTTACAGGCCCTGGCCTGAGTAACTTGAGCCCCCTCTGTCCCTGTCAGCAATACTGTTAAACAGCTTCTAAAGACCATAAAGACCAAAAAGATTTAAAGACAAAAAGTGCAATCAAGATTTGAGTGGACTATGGTTTACAGGCCCTGGCCTGAGTAACTGAGCCCCCCCGTCACTGTGTCAGCAATATACTGTTAAACAGCTTCTAAAGACCAAAAAGTTTTAAAGACAAAAAATGCAATCAAGAATGGACTTGACTAAAGTTTGCAGGCCCTGGCCTGAGTAACTGAGCCCCCTCTGTCCCCGTCAGCAATACTGTTAAACAGCTTCTAAAGACCATAAAGACCAAAAAGATTTAAAGACAAAAAGTGCAATCAAGATTTGAGTGGACTATGGTTTACAGGCCCTGGCCTGAGTAACTGAGCCCCCTCTGTCCCTGTCAGCAATACTGTTAAACAGCTTCTAAAGACCATAAAGACCAAAAAGATTTAAAGACAAAAAGTGCAATCAAGATTTGAGTGGACTATGGTTTACAGGCCCTGGCCTGAGTAACTGAGCCCCCCCGTCACTGTGTCAGCAATATACTGTTAAACAGCTTCTAAAGACCAAAAAGTTTTAAAGACAAAAAATGCAATCAAGAATGGACTTGACTAAAGTTTGCAGGCCCTGGCCTGAGTAACTGAGCCCCCTCTGTCCCCGTCAGCAATACTGTTAAACAGCTTCTAAAGACCAAAAAGATTTAAAGACAAAAAGTGCAATCAAGATTTGAGTGGACTATGGTTTACAGGCCCTGGCCTGAGTAACTGAGCCCGCTCTGTCCCCAACACTGTGTCAGCAATACTGTTAAACAGCTTCTAAAGACTAAAAAGAATTAAAGACAAAAAATGCAATCAAGCATGGATGGTAAGACTATTTACTGCGCAAGTCCTTATAATAGGAGCGTAGAAAACAAAGTGTGTCTATAGTATCATCTCCCAGACGTGTGCGTACTTTAGTGCAGATGATGCCAGCTGCAGAGAATGCCCGCTCTGCCTCAACAGAAGTAGCTGGTACAGTCATCATGAACTCATACGCCTTTTGAAGACACAAGCCACGCTTTCCATTACTTTCAAATAAAACCATCTCTGTTTTAACAGCTTTTATTAGATCCTTCTCCTCATCAGTCTGACTCTGTTGAAAAGAAGGTTGTGTCAAAGAATCTTTCATTGCCAATTCAAGTTGCTCTTGTAGACTTAGTTCCACTTCACAGGACTGTCCATCTTCCGAATGGTTGTTGAGATTTCTTAAAGAACAAGCTTCTGTGACTTGATCACATTCACATGATGAGTCGTCACCACCACCACCACCACCTTGAGACGTAGACAGATTTAAATAATGGAGACGTAGCAACAATGCTACCACAGTTCTTTTGACCTCTGCTGAGTTTGCAACTGTGAATATTGTGTCATTTATGGCCCTTGGATTGTTTAAGTATTGTAGAATGCCTGAATATTCATTTCTTCGTTCAATAATCCTTTTACGCATCGCATCAGCGAGGTTCTTTGCCATTGACGAAGATTGTTTTTCCAGTTGTTGAAGTGCAAATTTCATTGCAGCATCAGCTGTGATGAGGTTAATGTCTCGACGACATAGAGCTTCTACAACAAGTTTGACTGGCTGCATCGCTGACACAATTTCTAGCACACTCTCAAAATCAGCATCTGTTAAATGAACTTGAGACTTTACATCGATCATGGCCTTCAGGATACAGCTCCTCAAACGTGCAAATCGACTTAGCATTTCAAAGAGGCTATTCCACCGTGTCTTACAGTCCAGTATCAAGTTTAACTCCTGGCCAAGTTCAGCTCTTACATACTTTTGTAGCACCTCGTCATTCCTTGTTGGTGACCGTCTGAAGATTTTTACGACTTTCCTAACCTTCTGGATCAGGTGCAAGTAGTCATCTGAAAGTTCAGCGATGTCATCAATATTGTGGTCATTGACCTTAAATTCATCCTCTTCATCTTCATCATCAGAATCATCAGATTGTATGTTAACTGTTAAAGCTGGACTTTCAGGACGCTTGTACAATACATCCATAACAGCTAGATGAATGCCATGAGCATAGCATAGCTGTTGTTTGACGGTTATAAGTCGACCCACCTTTTTCATGACACTTGCACCATCCGTACAAATTGCCACTATATCATCTTGGAGCGAAAGTCCAAACTCAGAGAGTTTCATTTCAAGCAGGTTCACACATTTCTCAGCAGGCATTGATCCAAAGACCCGAACCATACCGAGGCTCCAGAACAAAGATTGACCAACATGTACATTGACATTCATGTAACGTCGGTTGCGACTCGATGTCCACTCATCAAAAGTTAAACTGAAGCGTTTACCATCTTCCTTTAGCTTCACAAGTTTACTTGTTACGAACCTTCTTGTCATCTCTCCATGTTCCATAACAAGTTGTTTTATTGTTTCTTTTGATTTTGGTAGTGGCGTAAAGCCCTGCATCTCAAGACCTTTTCGAATATCAGGTGACATTATAAATATACGGAATGACAGTCCATCACAGGCAACCATCCTGGAAAGAGTAGCCTGTAGTGAATTTTCAACATTTTTTACAAGAAATTTCAACATAGGCCCGCCATCTGCAGCATTTTTTTTTTTGGCTGCAGTAGTCCATGCAGACTCTGTTGAACTTTGACTCGTTGTGTCAGACTCATTTGACCGTTTTTGACTATGTAAATAAATTTTGTGCATTGTCTTGAGATGTACATGCAGGCCTTTTGTAGAGCCGCCACCGCATTTTAAAATTTTTCCGCAATCTTTACACTGAGCTGCTTCTCCAGTGGCTTTGTCCCGTAAAAAATAATTCCAAACCCCTTCAGATTTATAAACCACATATTCCGTGGTTGTTTTTTTTGTGTTTGGGGTCGTCATTGAGGCTGGCAAAAGGTGCGTGCAGGTCAACAGAGTACAATTGGCGGTGGACTTGGTGGTGGTGGTGGTGGAAGTAGTGAACTAGGGCCCCAGGGGGGGCTTAGGAGGTGGGAAGAAGTGATGTCAATCAAGGAGGAGTCAGGACAGAGTCAGCTTCCAGTAGCCAGTAACAGACATCCACAGCTGGCAAAATGCTCAGGCATCCACAGCAGAACACATCCGATGCTCCTCTTTCTAACTCCAAATTCTGTGTCATCCTGACAAACATAAAATGAAAATATTTGAAAGTGTTTTGCCCCAGCACAGTCCCACTGAAAAAAAAACAAACATCTTTAAGGCCCTCGGCCTAAACAAGACATTGATTAAACATTAATGATGCAGGCGGCGCTGCACAGAGCCACAGAAAAAATGAAATAAAATACAAATAAGTATTTTTCTTGTAGGCCTGTGCTGGGCCATGAATGTTGTTCTATTCTTGTGGTGTGGGAGGACCAGCAAGACCACCACAGGTGCACAAAACTGAACAACATTTAAGGCCCTTGCACAGTCCCACTGGAAAAAAACAAACATCTTTAAGGCCCTCGGCCTAAACAAGACATTGATTAAACATTAATGATGCAGGCGGCGCTGCACAGAGCCACAGAAAAAATGAAATAAAATACAAATAAGTATTTTTCTTGTAGGCCTGTGCTGGGCCATGAATGTTGTTCTATTCTTGTGGTGTGGGAGGACCAGCAAGACCACCACAGGTGCACAAAACTGAACAACATTTAAGGCCCTTGCACAGTCCCACTGAAAAAAAAAAAAACATCTTTAAGGCCCTCGGCCTAAACAAGACATTGATTAAACATTAATGATGCAGGCGGCGCTGCACAGAGCCACAGAAAAAATGAAATAAAATACAAATAAGTATTTTTCTTGTAGGCCTGTGCTGGGCCATGAATGTTGTTCTATTCTTGTGGTGTGGGAGGACCAGCAAGACCACCACAGGTGCACAAAACTGAACAACATTTAAGGCCCTTGCACAGTCCCACTGGAAAAAAACAAACATCTTTAAGGCCCTCGGCCTAAACAAGACATTGATTAAACATTAATGATGCAGGCGGCGCTGCACAGAGCCACAGAAAAAATGAAATAAAATACAAATAAGTATTTTTCTTGTAGGCCTGTGCTGGGCCATGAATGTTGTTCTATTCTTGTGGTGTGGGAGGACCAGCAAGACCACCACAGGTGCACAAAACTGAACAACATTTAAGGCCCTTGCACAGTCCCACTGAAAAAAAAAAAAACATCTTTAAGGCCCTCGGCCTAAACAAGACATTGATTAAACATTAATGATGCAGGCGGCGCTGCACAGAGCCACAGAAAAAATGAAATAAAATACAAATAAGTATTTTTCTTGTAGGCCTGTGCTGGGCCATGAATGTTGTTCTATTCTTGTGGTGTGGGAGGACCAGCAAGACCACCACAGGTGCACAAAACTGAACAACATTTAAGGCCCTTGCACAGTCCCACTGGAAAAAAAACAAACATCTTTAAGGCCCTCGGCCTAAACAAGACATTGATTAAACATTAATGATGCAGGCGGCGCTGCACAGAGCCACAGAAAAAATGAAATAAAATACAAATAAGTATTTTTCTTGTAGGCCTGTGCTGGGCCATGAATGTTGTTCTATTCTTGTGGTGTGGGAGGACCAGCAAGACCACCACAGGTGCACAAAACTGAACAACATTTAAGGCCCTTGCACAGTCCCACTGAAAAAAAAAAAAACATCTTTAAGGCCCTCGGCCTAAACAAGACATTGATTAAACATTAATGATGCAGGCGGCGCTGCACAGAGCCACAGAAAAAATGAAATAAAATACAAATAAGTATTTTTCTTGTAGGCCTGTGCTGGGCCATGAATGTTGTTCTATTCTTGTGGTGTGGGAGGACCAGCAAGACCACCACAGGTGCACAAAACTGAACAACATTTAAGGCCCTTGCACAGTCCCACTGGAAAAAAACAAACATCTTTAAGGCCCTCGGCCTAAACAAGACATTGATTAAACATTAATGATGCAGGCACTCACGTCACCGCACATCGCTGCCCCGTACACACTGGGCGGCTTTCACATGAAAGTCGCCCAGTGTGTACGGGGTATTAGCAAATAAAATAATAAATATTAAATATTCACAAACTCACCAGCCCCTTCAACTTCTCCAAAAGAACAGGGGGGGGGGTTGGGTGATGGCCGGGGTCAAGTCACGGTCTCCAGTCCAGTCCTGTTCACAGTTTGGGTCCGGGTCGGACTCAGGATACAGTTCCACCTGCAGCAGACTCCGTCTTCGCTCCGCCTCCTTCGTGCTGGGACCAGTCAATAAGGGGTTGGCTCGCTGGCTCTTCTTGGCTGTGTTCGGTAACACACCAACTGGTCAATCAGACTGGCAGCAGATTTTCTTGGCCAGACTTGCTGCTGGGTCACTCAGTCACAGCAGGCAGCAGTCTAATTTCTCAGTCACATCATGAGCACTGCAGCAAGTACCCAAGTTTGAGTACTGTTGCACAGTCCCACTGAAAAAAAAAACCAAGACATTGATTAAACATTAATGATGCAGGCGCTCACGTCACTGCACAGCACATCGCTGCCCTGCCCGTACACACTGGGCGGCTTTCACATGAAAGTCGCCCAGTGTGTACGGGGTTTTAGCAAATAAAATAATAAATATTAAATATTCACAAACTCACCAGCCCCTTCAACTTCTCCAAAAGAACAGGGGGGGGGTGGGGTTGGGTGATGGCCCGGGTCAGGTCACGGTCTCCAGTCCAGTCCTGTTCACAGTTTGGGTCCGGGTCGGACTCAGGATACAGTTCCACCTGCAGCAGACTCAGTCTTCACTCCGCCTCCTTCGTGCTGGGCCCAGTCAATAAGGGGTTGGCTCGCTGGCTCTTCTTGGCTGTGTGCGGAAACACACCAACTGGTCAATCACAAATGGCAGCAGATTAAGTCTAAATTCTCGGTCACATCATGAGCACTGTCTGCAGCCAGTACCCAAGATTGAGTACTGTACTAGGCCCAATTCAGTGGTGGTGGGTCTGTGTGTGTTGGCACTGGCAGCAGTGCCCTAATGCCTCCCAGCTCCCCAATGAAAGTCCTCAGGTTCTGGCCCTCTCACCAGCCAAGCTTCAGCACTGCAGTATGGGGGTCTGTAAGTGCTCCCAACTTCCAAGACCCACTCCCAACTAGAGCTGCCTGCCCAAATGAAGGCCCGTCAGGCCCACTTAGCAGCCCCTCAGCAGCAGTCCCCAAAGAAAGGCCCAACTAAGCCCCTCAGCACAACGCTCACCAGTCCCCAAATGCAGTCTCCCCAGTCGGCAGGCACTAGCAGCAGCACTGCAGTAATCAGAGTGGCAGGCTGGCAGCAGCGGTTCCTACACTCCAGCAGCTCCGAGTCCAGCAGCCCTTGTTGTGCACAGCGTCCGTCCTCCACCGTCTGCCGCCTCTGCCTGCTGCCTGTCACGCGGCAGCACGACGACGATCCCCCCAGTCTTGCTGTCACGCGGCGAGTCCTCCTCCGCGCTTAAAATGGCGGGCGGGCGCGGCTGAAGGGGCGGACTGTCATCATGGGGCTGCGCCGCTTGACCCTCTGACGTCACGCAGTGCTCAGCCCCGCCCCGCTCAGCCGCGTACATACTGAAGCGCTGCTCCGGCTTCACAGCAGAGACCCGGAGATGTGAAATGGCGGCGCTGGTGCAGGTACAGCAAATCCCGAAATCCCGGGATTGAAGAGTACAATCCCGGGATTCAAATCCCGCACATTTTGGCCTTAAATCCCGGGATCCCGCCGATCCCGATCCCGGGATTGGCCTCCCTAATCAGGGAGGTGTGTAAAGCACTTTAGGCTAGACAGCCAATCAGCTGCCAGCTTCCATCTGTCAATCAAATACAGCAGCCAATCAGAAAGCTGCCCATTGATCAGCAGGCCCTTTATGACATCACAAACAGACCCTCAGAACTATCTGTGCATGTCTAATGGCTGGCTGTCAGTTGGGTGGGTGGGTGGCAGAGGGAGGGGATGTCTGTCTCGTTTCTCCTGAAAATTGCGCTTTTTCTGCGTTTACGGGAAAAGTTGAGGTCCGACGCGCAAAAGTGGGGTATCGTAGAAATCAGCTTTTAAAGACGCACATTTCTGTCCCCCCAAAAATGGGCATTTCAAATGAGAAATGAGTCCAATGAACAAAATAGGGTTAATAAGTATGTATTTCAGGGGTGAGTTAGCAGGTTATTGGGGAAGTAAGTCCTGATATTTTTGGAGGTTGCAGGGGCCACTACACCATTTAAAATAGGCAGGTTTTAGCATATGCAGTTAGGCCCTGTAGGATGATTTTAGCTAAAAAGTGCCCCAAACACTCAAATGGGCTTGTATCTGGGAAGGGAAAATATGGGAAACATGACTTAGACAGCAAATGATACACTGTTTGCCATGTTTCCAAATTTTTATGCACAGTGGTTACAGCATGAAGCGAATGCATGTGAATATACAAAGGTGCATTGCATTAAACATGTCCACTGAGTGTCCCAAAATGGCCGGCCTGCCTGCTTTCATCCATCAATTGTTCTAAATTTTTCATTACCCAATGAGCTGAGGTGGAGTCTTAGCCAGTGGTACCATCAGGGAGGTGTGTAAAGCACTTTAGGCTAGACAGCCAATCAGCTGCCAGCTTCCATCTGTCAATCAAATACAGCAGCCAATCAGAAAGCTGCCCATTGATCAGCAGGCCCTTTATGACATCACAGAAAGACCCTCAGAACTATCTGTGCATGTCTAATGGCTGGCTGTCAGTTGGGTGGGTGGGTGGCAGAGGGAGGGGATGTCTGTCTCGTTTCTCCTGAAAATTGCGCTTTTTCTGCGTTTACGGGAAAAGTTGAGGTCCGACGCGCAAAACTGGGGTATCGTAGAAATCACCTTTTAAAGACGCACATTTCTGTCCCCCCAAAAATGGGCATTTCAAATGAGAAATGAGTCCAATGAACAAAATAGGGTGAATAAGTATGTATTTCAGGCGTGAGTTAGCAGGTTATTGGGGAAATAAGTCCTGATATTTTTGGAGCTTGCAGGGGCCACTACACCATTCAAAATAGGCAGGCTTTAGCATATGCAGTTAGGCCCCGTAGGTTGATTTTAGCTAAATGTGCCCCAAACACTCAACCGGGCTTGTATCTGGGAAGGGAAAATATGGGAAACATGACTTAGACAGCAAATGATACACTGTATGCCATGTTTCCAAATTTTTATGCACAGTGGTTACAGCATGAAGCGAATGCATGTGAATATACAAAAGGTGCATTGCATTAAACAAGTCCAATGAGCGTCCCAAAATGGCCGGCCTGCCTGCTTTCATCCATCAATTGTTCTAAATTTTTCATTACCCAATGAGCTGAGGTGGAGTCTTAGCCAGTGGTACCATCAGGGAGGTGTGTAAAGCACTTTAGGCTAGACAGCCAATCAGCTGCCAGCTTCCATCTGTCAATCAAATACAGCAGCCAATCAGAAAGCTGCCCATTGATCAGCAGGCCCTTTATGACATCACAGACATACCCTCAGAACTATCTGTGCATGTCTAATGGCTGGCTGTCAGTTGGGCGGGTGGGTGGCAGAGGGAGGGGATGTCTGTCTCGTTTCTCCTGAAAATTGCAGTTTTTCTGCGTTTACGGGAAAAGTTGAGGTCCGACGCGCAAAAGTGGGGTATCGTAGAAATCACCTTTTAAAGTCGCACATTTCCAGCCCCCCAAAAATGGGCATTTCAAATGAGAAATGAGTCCAATGAACAAAATAGGGTTAATAAGTATGTATTTCAGGGGTGAGTTAGCAGGTTATTGGGGAAGTAAGTCCTGATATTTTTGGAGGTTGCAGGGGCCACTACACCATTTACAATAGGCAGGTTTTAGCATATGCAGTTAGGCCCTGTAGGATGATTTTAGCTAAAAAGTGCCCCAAACACTCAAACGGGCTTGTACAGTATCTGGGAAGGGAAAATATGGGAAACATGACTTAGACAGCAAATGATACACTGTTTGCCATGTTTCCAAATTTTTATGCACAGTGGTTACAGCATGAAGCGAATGCATGTGAATATACAAAGGTGCATTGCATTAAACATGTCCACTGAGTGTCCCAAAATGGCCGGCCTGCCTGCTTTCATCCATCAATTGTTCTAAATTTTTCATTACCCAATGAGCTGAGGTGGAGTCTTAGCCAGTGGTACCATCAGGGAGGTGTGTAAAGCACTTTAGGCTAGACAGCCAATCAGCTGCCAGCTTCCATCTGTCAATCAAATACAGCAGCCAATCAGAAAGCTGCCCATTGATCAGCAGGCCCTTTATGACATCACAGAAAGACCCTCAGAACTATCTGTGCATGTCTAATGGCTGGCTGTCAGTTGGGTGGGTGGGTGGCAGAGGGAGGGGATGTCTGTCTCGTTTCTCCTGAAAATTGCGCTTTTTCTGCGTTTACGGGAAAAGTTGAGGTCCGACGCGCAAAACTGGGGTATCGTAGAAATCACCTTTTAAAGACGCACATTTCTACCCCCCCAAATATGGGCATTTAAAATGAGAAATGAGTCCAATGAACAAAATAGGGTGAATAAGTATGTATTTCAGGGGTGAGTTAGCAGGTTATTGGGGAAGTAAGTCCTGATATTTTTGGAGGTTGCAGGGGCCACTACACCATTCAAAATAGGCAGGCTTTAGCATATGCAGTTAGGCCCCGTAGGATGATTTTAGCTAAAAAGTTCCCCAAACACTCAAACGGGCTTGTATCTGGGAAGGGAAAATATGGGAAACATGACTTAGACAGCAAATGATACACTGTTTGCCATGTTTCCAAATTTTTATACACAGTGGTTACAGCATGAAGCGAATGCATGTGAATATACAAAGGTGCATTGCATTAAACATGTCCACTGAGTGTCCCAAAATGGCCGGCCTGCCTGCTTTCATCCATCAATTGTTCTAAATTTTTCATTACCCAATGAGCTGAGGTGGAGTCTTAGCCAGTGGTACCATCAGGGAGGTGTGTAAAGCACTTTAGGCTAGACAGCCAATCAGCTGCCAGCTTCCATCTGTCAATCAAATACAGCAGCCAATCAGAAAGCTGCCCATTGATCAGCAGGCCCTTTATGACATCACAAACAGACCCTCAGAACTATCTGTGCATGTCTAATGGCTGGCTGTCAGTTGGGTGGGTGGGTGGCAGAGGGAGGGGATGTCTGTCTCGTTTCTCCTGAAAATTGCGCTTTTTCTGCGTTTACGGGAAAAGTTGAGGTCCAACGCGCAAAAGTGGGGTATCGTAGAAATCAGCTTTTAAAGACGCACATTTCTGACCCCCCAAAAATGGGCATTTCAAATGAGAAATGAGTCCAATGAACAAAATAGGGTTAATAAGTATGTATTTCAGGGGTGAGTTAGCAGGTTATTGGGGAAGTAAGTCCTGATATTTTTGGAGGTTGCAGGGGCCACTACACCATTTAAAATAGGCAGGTTTTAGCATATGCAGTTAGGCCCTGTAGGATGATTTTAGCTAAAAAGTGCCCCAAACACTCAAATGGGCTTGTATCTGGGAAGGGAAAAAATGGGAAACATGACTTAGACACCAAATGATACACTGTTTGCCATGTTTCCAAATTTTTATGCACAGCGGTTACAGCATGAAGCGAATGCATGTTAATATACAAAGGTGCATTTCATTAAACAAGTCCAATGAGCATCCCAAAATGGCCGGCCTGCCTGCTTTCATCCATCAATTGTTCTAAATTTTTCATTTCCCAACGAGCTGAGGTGGAGTCTTAGCCAGTGGTACCATCAGGGAGGTGTGTAAAGCACTTTAGGCTAGACAGCCAATCAGCTGCCAGCTTCCATCTGTCAATCAAATACAGCAGCCAATCAGAAAGCTGCCCATTGATCAGCAGGCCCTTTATGACATCACAGACAGACCCTCAGAACTATCTGTGCATGTCTAATGGCGGGCTGTCAGTTGGGCGGGTGGGTGGCAGAGGGAGGGGATGTCTGTCTCGTTTCTCCCTAAAATTGCGGTTTTTCTGCGTTTACGGGAAAAGTTGAGGTCCGACGCGCAAAAGTGGGGTATCGTAGAAATCACCTTTTAAAGACGCACATTTCTGGGCCCCCCAAAAATGGGCATTTCAAATGAGAAATGAGTCCAATGAACAAAATAGGGTGAATAAGTATGTATTTCAGGGGTGAGTTAGCAGGTTATTGGGGAAGTAAGTCCTGATATTTTTGGAGGTTGCAGGGGCCACTACACCATTCAAAATAGGCAGGCTTTAACATATGCAGTTAGGCCCCGTAGGATGATATTAGCTAAAAGGTGCCCCAAACACTCAAACGGGCTTGCATCTGGGAAGGGAAAATATGGGAAACATGACTTAGACACCAAAAGATACACTATATGCCATGTTTCCAAATTTTTATGCACAGTGGTTACAGCATGAAGCGAATGCATGTGAATATACAAAGGTGCATTGCATTAAACAAGTCCACTGAGTGTCCCAAAATTGCCGGCCTGCCTGCTTTCATCCATCAATTGTTCTAAATTTTTCATTACCCAATGAGCTGAGGTGGAGTCTTAGCCACTGGTACCATCAGGGAGGTGTGTAAAGCACTTTAGGCTAGACAGCCAATCAGCTGCCAGCTTCCATCTGTCAATCAAATACAGCAACCAATCAGAAAGCTGCCCATTGATCAGCAGGCCCTTTATGACATCACAGACATACCCTCAGAACTATCTGTGCATGTCTAATGGCTGGCTGTCAGTTGGGCGGGTGGGTGGCAGAGGGAGGGGATGTCTGTCTCGTTTCTCCTGAAAATTGCAGTTTTTCTGCGTTTACGGGAAAAGTTGAGGTCCGACGCGCAAAAGTGGGGTATCGTAGAAATCACCTTTTAAAGTCGCACATTTCCAGCCCCCCAAAAATGGGCATTTCAAATGAGAAATGAGTCCAATGAACAAAATAGGGTTAATAAGTATGTATTTCAGGGGTGAGTTAGCAGGTTATTGGGGAAGTAAGTCCTGATATTTTTGGAGGTTGCAGGGGCCACTACACCATTCAAAATAGGCAGGCTTTAGCATATGCAGTTAGGCCCCGTAGGATGATTTTAGCTAAAAAGTGCCCCAAACACTCAAACGGGCTTGTATCTGGGAAGGGAAAATATGGGAAACATGACTTAGACAGCAAATGATACACTGTTTGCCATGTTTCCAAATTTTTATGCACAGTGGTTACAGCATGAAGCGAATGCATGTGAATATACAAAGGTGCATTGCATTAAACATGTCCACTGAGTGTCCCAAAATGGCCGGCCTGCCTGCTTTCATCCATCAATTGTTCTAAATTTTTCATTACCCAATGAGCTGAGGTGGAGTCTTAGCCAGTGGTACCATCAGGGAGGTGTGTAAAGCACTTTAGGCTAGACAGCCAATCAGCTGCCAGCTTCCATCTGTCAATCAAATACAGCAGCCAATCAGAAAGCTGCCCATTGATCAGCAGGCCCTTTATGACATCACAAACAGACCCTCAGAACTATCTGTGCATGTCTAATGGCTGGCTGTCAGTTGGGTGGGTGGGTGGCAGAGGGAGGGGATGTCTGTCTCGTTTCTCCTGAAAATTGCGCTTTTTCTGCGTTTACGGGAAAAGTTGAGGTCCGACGCGCAAAAGTGGGGTATCGTAGAAATCACCTTTTAAAGTCGCACATTTCCAGCCCCCCAAAAATGGGCATTTCAAATGAGAAATGAGTCCAATGAACAAAATAGGGTTAATAAGTATGTATTTCAGGGGTGAGTTAGCAGGTTATTGGGGAAGTAAGTCCTGATATTTTTGGAGGTTGCAGGGGCCACTACACCATTCAAAATAGGCAGGCTTTAGCATATGCAGTTAGGCCCCGTAGGATGATTTTAGCTAAAAAGTTCCCCAAACACTCAAACGGGCTTGTATCTGGGAAGGGAAAATATGGGAAACATGACTTAGACAGCAAATGATACACTGTTTGCCATGTTTCCAAATTTTTATGCACAGTGGTTACAGCATGAAGCGAATGCATGTGAATATACAAAGGTGCATTGCATAAAACATGTCCACTGAGTGTCCCAAAATGGCCGGCCTGCCTGCTTTCATCCATCAATTGTTCTAAATTTTTCATTACCCAATGAGCTGAGGTGGAGTCTTAGCCAGTGGTACCATCAGGGAGGTGTGTAAAGCACTTTAGGCTAGACAGCCAATCAGCTGCCAGCTTCCATCTGTCAATCAAATACAGCAGCCAATCAGAAAGCTGCCCATTGATCAGCAGGCCCTTTATGACATCACAAACAGACCCTCAGAACTATCTGTGCATGTCTAATGGCTGGCTGTCAGTTGGATGGGTGGGTGGCAGAGGGAGGGGATGTCTGTCTCGTTTCTCCTGAAAATTGCGCTTTTTCTGCGTTTACGGGAAAAGTTGAGGTCCGACGCGCAAAAGTGGGGTATCGTAGAAATCAGCTTTTAAAGACGCACATTTCTGACCCCCCAAAAATGGGCATTTCAAATGAGAAATGAGTCCAATGAACAAAATAGGGTTAATAAGTATGTATTTCAGGGGTGAGTTAGCAGGTTATTGGGGAAGTAAGTCCTGATATTTTTGGAGGTTGCAGGGGCCACTACACCATTTAAAATAGGCAGGTTTTAGCATATGCAGTTAGGCCCTGTAGGATGATTTTAGCTAAAAAGTGCCCCAAACACTCAAATGGGCTTGTATCTGGGAAGGGAAAAAATGGGAAACATGACTTAGACACCAAATGATACACTGTTTGCCATGTTTCCAAATTTTTATGCACAGCGGTTACAGCATGAAGCGAATGCATGTTAATATACAAAGGTGCATTTCATTAAACAAGTCCAATGAGCATCCCAAAATGGCCGGCCTGCCTGCTTTCATCCATCAATTGTTCTAAATTTTTCATTTCCCAACGAGCTGAGGTGGAGTCTTAGCCAGTGGTACCATCAGGGAGGTGTGTAAAGCACTTTAGGCTAGACAGCCAATCAGCTGCCAGCTTCCATCTGTCAATCAAATACAGCAGCCAATCAGAAAGCTGCCCATTGATCAGCAGGCCCTTTATGACATCACAGACAGACCCTCAGAACTATCTGTGCATGTCTAATGGCGGGCTGTCAGTTGGGCGGGTGGGTGGCAGAGGGAGGGGATGTCTGTCTCGTTTCTCCCTAAAATTGCGGTTTTTCTGCGTTTACGGGAAAAGTTGAGGTCCGACGCGCAAAAGTGGGGTATCGTAGAAATCACCTTTTAAAGACGCACATTTCTGGGCCCCCCAAAAATGGGCATTTCAAATGAGAAATGAGTCCAATGAACAAAATAGGGTGAATAAGTATGTATTTCAGGGGTGAGTTAGCAGGTTATTGGGGAAGTAAGTCCTGATATTTTTGGAGGTTGCAGGGGCCACTACACCATTCAAAATAGGCAGGCTTTAACATATGCAGTTAGGCCCCGAAGGATGATATTAGCTAAAAGGTGCCCCAAACACTCAAACGGGCTTGCATCTGGGAAGGGAAAATATGGGAAACATGACTTAGACACCAAAAGATACACTATATGCCATGTTTCCAAATTTTTATGCACAGTGGTTACAGCATGAAGCGAATGCATGTGAATATACAAAGGTGCATTGCATTAAACAAGTCCACTGAGTGTCCCAAAATTGCCGGCCTGCCTGCTTTCATCCATCAATTGTTCTAAATTTTTCATTACCCAATGAGCTGAGGTGGAGTCTTAGCCACTGGTACCATCAGGGAGGTGTGTAAAGCACTTTAGGCTAGACAGCCAATCAGCTGCCAGCTTCCATCTGTCAATCAAATACAGCAACCAATCAGAAAGCTGCCCATTGATCAGCAGGCCCTTTATGACATCACAGACATACCCTCAGAACTATCTGTGCATGTCTAATGGCTGGCTGTCAGTTGGGCGGGTGGGTGGCAGAGGGAGGGGATGTCTGTCTCGTTTCTCCTGAAAATTGCAGTTTTTCTGCGTTTACGGGAAAAGTTGAGGTCCGACGCGCAAAAGTGGGGTATCGTAGAAATCACCTTTTAAAGTCGCACATTTCCAGCCCCCCAAAAATGGGCATTTCAAATGAGAAATGAGTCCAATGAACAAAATAGGGTTAATAAGTATGTATTTCAGGGGTGAGTTAGCAGGTTATTGGGGAAGTAAGTCCTGATATTTTTGGAGGTTGCAGGGGCCACTACACCATTTAAAATAGGCAGGTTTTAGCATATGCAGTTAGGCCCTGTAGGATGATTTTAGCTAAAAAGTGCCCCAAACACTCAAACGGGCTTGTATCTGGGAAGGGAAAATATGGGAAACATGACTTAGACAGCAAATGATACACTGTTTGCCATATTTCCAAATTTTTATGCACAGTGGTTACAGCATGAAGCGAATGCATGTGAATATACAAAGGTGCATTGCATTAAACATGTCCACTGAGTGTCCCAAAATGGCCGGCCTGCCTGCTTTCATCCATCAATTGTTCTAAATTTTTCATTACCCAATGAGCTGAGGTGGAGTCTTAGCCAGTGGTACCATCAGGGAGGTGTGTAAAGCACTTTAGGCTAGACAGCCAATCAGCTGCCAGCTTCCATCTGTCAATCAAATACAGCAGCCAATCAGAAAGCTGCCCATTGATCAGCAGGCCCTTTATGACATCACAGAAAGACCCTCAGAACTATCTGTGCATGTCTAATGGCTGGCTGTCAGTTGGGTGGGTGGGTGGCAGAGGGAGGGGATGTCTGTCTCGTTTCTCCTGAAAATTGCGCTTTTTCTGCGTTTACGGGAAAAGTTGAGGTCCGACGCGCAAAAGTGGGGTATCGTAGAAATCACCTTTTAAAGACGCACATTTCTGGGCCCCCCAAAAATGGGCATTTCAAATGAGAAATGAGTCCAATGAACAAAATAGGGTGAATAAGTATGTATTTCAGGGGTGAGTTAGGAGGTTATTGGGGAAGTAAGTCCTGATATTTTTGGAGGTTGCAGGGGCCACTACACCATTCAAAATAGGCAGGCTTTAACATATGCAGTTAGGCCCCGTAGGATGATATTAGCTAAAAAGTGCCCCAAACACTCAAACGGGCTTGCATCTGGGAAGGGAAAATATGGGAAACATGACTTAGACACCAAAAGATACACTATATGCCATGTTTCCAAATTTTTATGCACAGTGGTTACAGCATGAAGCGAATGCATGTGAATATACAAAGGTGCATTGCATTAAACAAGTCCACTGAGTGTCCCAAAATTGCCGGCCTGCCTGCTTTCATCCATCAATTGTTCTAAATTTTTCATTACCCAATGAGCTGAGGTGGAGTCTTAGCCACTGGTACCATCAGGGAGGTGTGTAAAGCACTTTAGGCTAGACAGCCAATCAGCTGCCAGCTTCCATCTGTCAATCAAATACAGCAACCAATCAGAAAGCTGCCCATTGATCAGCAGGCCCTTTATGACATCACAGACATACCCTCAGAACTATCTGTGCATGTCTAATGGCTGGCTGTCAGTTGGGCGGGTGGGTGGCAGAGGGAGGGGATGTCTGTCTCGTTTCTCCTGAAAATTGCAGTTTTTCTGCGTTTACGGGAAAAGTTGAGGTCCGACGCGCAAAAGTGGGGTATCGTAGAAATCACCTTTTAAAGTCGCACATTTCCAGCCCCCCAAAAATGGGCATTTCAAATGAGAAATGAGTCCAATGAACAAAATAGGGTTAATAAGTATGTATTTCAGGGGTGAGTTAGCAGGTTATTGGGGAAGTAAGTCCTGATATTTTTGGAGGTTGCAGGGGCCACTACACCATTTAAAATAGGCAGGTTTTAGCATATGCAGTTAGGCCCTGTAGGATGATTTTAGCTAAAAAGTGCCCCAAACACTCAAACGGGCTTGTATCTGGGAAGGGAAAATATGGGAAACATGACTTAGACAGCAAATGATACACTGTTTGCCATGTTTCCAAATTTTTATGCACAGTGGTTACAGCATGAAGCGAATGCATGTGAATATACAAAGGTGCATTGCATTAAACATGTCCACTGAGTGTCCCAAAATGGCCGGCCTGCCTGCTTTCATCCATCAATTGTTCTACATTTTTCATTACCCAATGAGCTGAGGTGGAGTCTTAGCCAGTGGTACCATCAGGGAGGTGTGTAAAGCACTTTAGGCTAGACAGCCAATCAGCTGCCAGCTTCCATCTGTCAATCAAATACAGCAGCCAATCAGAAAGCTGCCCATTGATCAGCAGGCCCTTTATGACATCACAGAAAGACCCTCAGAACTATCTGTGCATGTCTAATGGCTGGCTGTCAGTTGGGTGGGTGGGTGGCAGAGGGAGGGGATGTCTGTCTCGTTTCTCCTGAAAATTGCGCTTTTTCTGCGTTTACGGGAAAAGTTGAGGTCCGACGCGCAAAACTGGGGTATCGTAGAAATCACCTTTTAAAGACGCACATTTCTGCCCCCCAAAAATGGGCATTTCAAATGAGAAATGAGTCCAATGAACAAAATAGGGTGAATAAGTATGTATTTCAGGGGTGAGTTAGCAGGTTATTGGGGAAGTAAGTCCTGATATTTTTGGAGGTTGCAGGGGCCACTACACCATTCAAAATAGGCAGGCTTTAGCATATGCAGTTAGGCCCCGTAGGATGATTTTAGCTAAAAAGTGCCCCAAACACTCAAACGGGCTTGTATCTGGGAAGGGAAAATATGGGAAACATGACTTAGACAGCAAATGATACACTGTTTGCCATGTTTCCAAATTTTTATGCACAGTGGTTACAGCATGAAGCGAATGCATGTGAATATACAAAGGTGCATTGCATTAAACATGTCCACTGAGTGTCCCAAAATGGCCGGCCTGCCTGCTTTCATCCATCAATTGTTCTAAATTTTTCATTACCCAATGAGCTGAGGTGGAGTCTTAGCCAGTGGTACCATCAGGGAGGTGTGTAAAGCACTTTAGGCTAGACAGCCAATCAGCTGCCAGCTTCCATCTGTCAATCAAATACAGCAGCCAATCAGAAAGCTGCCCATTGATCAGCAGGCCCTTTATGACATCACAGAAAGACCCTCAGAACTATCTGTGCATGTCTAATGGCTGGCTGTCAGTTGGGTGGGTGGGTGGCAGAGGGAGGGGATGTCTGTCTCGTTTCTCCTGAAAATTGCGCTTTTTCTGCGTTTACGGGAAAAGTTGAGGTCCGACGCGCAAAACTGGGGTATCGTAGAAATCACCTTTTAAAGACGCACATTTCTGTCCCCCCAAAAATGGGCATTTCAAATGAGAAATGAGTCCAATGAACAAAATAGGGTGAATAAGTATGTATTTCAGGCGTGAGTTAGCAGGTTATTGGGGAAATAAGTCCTGATATTTTTGGAGCTTGCAGGGGCCACTACACCATTCAAAATAGGCAGGCTTTAGCATATGCAGTTAGGCCCCGTAGGTTGATTTTAGCTAAATGTGCCCCAAACACTCAACCGGGCTTGTATCTGGGAAGGGAAAATATGGGAAACATGACTTAGACAGCAAATGATACACTGTATGCCATGTTTCCAAATTTTTATGCACAGTGGTTACAGCATGAAGCGAATGCATGTGAATATACAAAAGGTGCATTGCATTAAACAAGTCCAATGAGCGTCCCAAAATGGCCGGCCTGCCTGCTTTCATCCATCAATTGTTCTAAATTTTTCATTACCCAATGAGCTGAGGTGGAGTCTTAGCCAGTGGTACCATCAGGGAGGTGTGTAAAGCACTTTAGGCTAGACAGCCAATCAGCTGCCAGCTTCCATCTGTCAATCAAATACAGCAGCCAATCAGAAAGCTGCCCATTGATCAGCAGGCCCTTTATGACATCACAGAAAGACCCTCAGAACTATCTGTGCATGTCTAATGGCTGGCTGTCAGTTGGGCGGGTGGGTGGCAGAGGGAGGGGATGTCTGTCTCGTTTCTCCCTAAAATTGCGGTTTTTCTGAGTTTACGGGAAAAGTTGAGGTCCGACGCGCAAAAGTGGGGTATCGTAGAAATCACCTTTTAAAGACGCACATTTCTGGCCCCCCCAAAAATGGGCATTTCAAATGAGAAATGAGTCCAATGAACAAAATAGGGTGAATAAGTATGTATTTCAGGGGTGAGTTAGCAGGTTATTGGGGAAGTAAGTTCTGATATTTTTGGAGGTTGCAGGGGTCACTACACCATTCAAAATAGGCAGGCTTTAGCATATGCAGTTAGGCCCCGTAGGTTGATTTTAGCTAAAAAGTGCCCCAAACACTGAAACGGGCTTGTATCTGGGAAGGGAAAATATGGGAAACATGACCTAGACAGCAAATGATACACTGTTTGCCATGTTTCCAAATTTTTATGCACAGTGGTTACAGCATGAAGCGAATGCATGTGAATATACAAAAGGTGCATTGCATGAAACAAGTCCAATGAGCGTCCCAAAATGGCCGGCCTGCCTGCTTTCATCCATCAATTGTTCTAAATTTTTCATTACCCAATGAGCTGAGGTGGAGTCTTAGCCAGTGGTACCATCAGGGAGGTGTGTAAAGCACTTTAGGCTAGACAGCCAATCAGCTGCCAGCTTCCATCTGTCAATCAAATACAGCAGCCAATCAGAAAGCTGCCCATTGATCAGCAGGCCCTTTATGACATCACAGAAAGACCCTCAGAACTATCTGTGCATGTCTAATGGCTGGCTGTCAGTTGGGCGGGTGGGTGGCAGAGGGAGGCGATGTCTGTCTCGTTTCTCCCTAAAATTGCGGTTTTTCTGCGTTTACGGCAAAAGTTGAGGTCTGACGCGCAAAAGTGGGGTATCGTAGAAATCACATTTTAAAGACGCACATTTCTGGCCCCCCAAAAATGGGCATTTCAAATGAGAAATGAGTCCAATGAACAAAATAGGGTGAATAAGTATGTATTTCAGGGGTGAGTTAGCAGGTTATTGGGGAAGTAAGTTCTGATATTTTTGGAGGTTGCAGGGGTCACTACACCATTCAAAATAGGCAGGCTTTAGCATATGCAGTTAGGCCCCGTAGGTTGATTTTAGCTAAAAAGTGCCCCAAACACTGAAACGGGCTTGTATCTGGGAAGGGAAAATATGGGAAACATGACCTTGACAGCAAATGATACACTGTATGCCATGTTTCCAAATTTTTATGCACAGTGGTTACAGCATGAAGCGAATGCATGTGAATATACAAAGGTGCATTGCATTAAACAAGTCCAATGAGCGTCCCAAAATGGCCGGCCTGCCTGCTTTCATCCATCAATTGTTCTAAATTTTTCATTACCCAATGAGCTGAGGTGGAGTCTTAGCCAGTGGTACCATCAGGGAGGTGTGTAAAGCCCTTTAGGCTAGACAGCCAATCAGCTGCCAGCTTCCATCTGTCAAGCAAATACAGCAGCCAATCAGAAAGCTCCCCATTGATCAGCAGGCCCTTTATGACATCACAAACAGACCCTCAGAACTATCTGTGCATGTCTAATGGCTGGCTGTCAGTTGGGCGGGTGGGTGGCAGAGGGAGGGGATGTCTGTCTCGTTTCACCTGAAAATTGCGCTTTTTCTGCGTTTACGGGAAAAGTTGAGGTCCGACGCGCAAAAGTGGGGTATCGTAGAAATCACCTTTTGAAGACGCACATTTCTGCCCCCCCCCCAAAAAAAAATGGGCATTTCAAATGAGAAATGAGTCCAATGAACAAAATAGGGTGAATAAGTATGTATTTCAGGGGTGAGTTAGCAGGTTATTGGGGAAGTAAGTCCTGATATTTTTGGAGGTTGCAGGGACACTACACCATTCAAAATAGGCAGGCTTTAGCATATGCAGTTAGGCCCCGTAGGATGATTTTAGCTAAAAAGTGCCCCAAACACTCAAACGGGCTTGTATCTGGGAAGGGAAAATATGGGAAACATGACTTAGACAGCAAATGATACACTGTTTGCCATGTTTACAAATTTTTATGCACAGTGGTTACAGCATGAAGCGAATGCATGTGAATATACAAAGGTGCATTGCATTAAACAAGTCCACTGAGTGTCCCAAAATGGCCGGCCTGCCTGCTTTCATCCATCAATTGTTCTAAATTTTTCATTACCCAATGAGCTGAGGTGGAGTCTTAGCCAGTGGTACCATCAGGGAGGTGTGTAAAGCACTTTAGGCTAGACAGCCAATCAGCTGCCAGCTTCCATCTGTCAATCAAATACAGCAGCCAATCAGAAAGCTGCCCATTGATCAGCAGGCCCTTTATGACATCACAGAAAGACCCTCAGATCTATCTGTGCATGTCTAATGGCTGGCTGTCAGTTGGGCGGGTGGGTGGCAGAGGGAGGGGATGTCTGTCTCGTTTCTCCTGAAAATTGTGGTTTTTCTGAGTTTACGGGAAAAGTTGAGGTCCGACGCGCAAAAGTGGGGTATCGTAGAAATCACCTTTTAAAGACGCACATTTCTGGCCCCCCCAAAAATGGGCATTTCAAATGAGAAATGAGTCCAATGAACAAAATAGGGTGAATAAGTATGTATTTCAGGGGTGAGTTAGCAGGTTATTGGGGAAGTAAGTTCTGATATTTTTGGAGGTTGCAGGGGTCACTACACCATTCAAAATAGGCAGGCTTTAGCATATGCAGTTAGGCCCCGTAGGTTGATTTTAGCTAAAAAGTGCCCCAAACACTGAAACGGGCTTGTATCTGGGAAGGGAAAATATGGGAAACATGACCTAGACAGCAAATGATACACTGTATGCCATGTTTCCAAATTTTTATGCACAGTGGTTACAGCATGAAGCGAATGCATGTGAATATACAAAGGTGCATTGCATTAAACAAGTCCAATGAGCGTCCCAAAATGGCCGGCCTGCCTGCTTTCATCCATCAATTGTTCTAAATTTTTCATTACCAAATGAGCTGAGGTGGAGTCTTAGCCAGTGGTACCATCAGGGAGGTGTGTAAAGCACTTTAGGCTAGACAGCCACTCAGCTGCCAGCTTCCATCTGTCAATCAAATACAGCAGCCAATCAGAAAGCTGCCCATTGATCAGCAGGCCCTTTATGACATCACAGAAAGACCCTCAGAACTATCTGTGCATGTCTAATGGCTGTCTGTCAGTTGGGCGGGTGGGTGGCAGAGGGAGGGGATGTCTGTCTCGTTTCTCCTGAAAATTGCGCTTTTTCTGCGTTTACGGGAAAAGTTGAGGTCCGACGCGCAAAAGTGGGGTATCGTAGAAATCACCTTTTAAAGACGCACATTTCTGCCCCCCCAAAAATGGGCATTTCAAATGAGAAATGAGTCCAATGAACAAAATATAGTGAATAAGTATGTATTTCAGGGGTGAGTTAGCAGGTTATTGGGGAAGTAAGTCCTGATATTTTTGCAGGTTGCAGGGCCACTACACCATTCAAAATAGGCAGGCTTTAGCATATGCAGTTAGGCCCCGTAGGATGACTTTAGCTAAAAAGTGCCCCAAACACTCAAACGGGCTTGTATCTGGGAAGGGAAAATATGGGAAACATGACTTAGACAGCAAATGATACACTGTTTGCCATGTTTACAAATTTTTATGCACAGTGGTTACAGCATGAAGCGAATGCATGTGAATATACAAAGGTGCATTGCATTAAACAAGTCCACTGAGTGTCCCAAAATGGCCGGCCTGCCTGCTTTCATCCATCAATTGTTCTAAATTTTTCATTACCCAATGAGCTGAGGTGGAGTCTTAGCCAGTGGTACCATCAGGGAGGTGTGTAAAGCACTTTAGGCTAGACAGCCAATCAGCTGCCAGCTTCCATCTGTCAATCAAATACAGCAGCCAATCAGAAAGCTGCCCATTGATCAGCAGGCCCTTTATGACATCACAGAAAGACCCTCAGAACTATCTGTGCATGTCTAATGGCTGGCTGTCAGTTGGGCGGGTGGGTGGCAGAGGGAGGGGATGTCTGTCTCGTTTCTCCCTAAAATTGCGGTTTTTCTGCGTTTACGGGAAAAGTTGAGATCCGACGCGCAAAAGTGGGGTATCGTAGAAATCACCTTTTAAAGACGCACATTTCTGGCCCCCCAAAAATGGGCATTTCAAATGAGAAATGAGTCCAATGAACAAAATAGGATGAATAAGTATGTATTTCAGGGGTGAGTTAGCAGGTTATTGGGGAAGTAAGTCCTGATATTTTTGGAGGTTGCAGGGGCCACTACACCATTCAAAATAGGCAGGCTTTAGCATATGCAGTTAGGCCCTGTAGGATGATTTTAGCTAAAAAGTGCCCCAAACACTCAAACGGGCTTGCATCTGGGAAGGGAAAATATGGGAAACATGACTTAGACACCAAAAGATTCACTAAATGCCATGTTTCCAAATTTTTATGCACAGTGGTTACAGCATGAAGCGAATGCATGTGAATATACAAAGGTGCATTGCATTAAACAAGTCCAATGAGCGTCCCAAAATGGCCGGCCTGCCTGCTTTCATCCATCAATTGTTCTAAATTTTTCATTACCCAATGAGCTGAGGTGGAGTCTTAGCCAGTGGTACCATCAGGGAGGTGTGTAATGCACTTTAGGCTAGACAGCCAATCAGCTGCCAGCTTCCATCTGTCAATCAAATACAGCAGCCAATCAGAAAGCTGCCCATTGATCAGCAGGCCCTTTATGACATCACAGACAGACCCTCAGAACTATCTGTGCATGTCTAATGGCTGGCTGTCAGTTGGGTGGGTGGGTGGCAGAGGGAGGGGATGTCTGTCTCGTTTCTCCTGAAAATTTCGCTTTTTCTGCGTTTACGGGAAAAGTTGAGGTCCGACGCGCAAAAGTGGGGTATCGTAGAAATCACCTTTTAAAGACGCACATTTCTGGCCCCCCAAAAATGGGCATTTCAAATGAGAAATGAGTCCAATGAACAAAATAGAATGAATAAGTATGTATTTCAGGGGTGAGTTAGCAGGTTATTGGGGAAGTAAGTCCTGATATTTTTGGAGGTTGCAGGGGCTACTACACCATTCAAAATAGGCAGGCTTTAGCATATGCAGTTAGGCCCCGTAGGATGATTTTAGCTAAAAAGTGCCCCAAACACTCAAACGGGCTTGCATCTGGGAAGGGAAAATATGGGAAACATGACTTAGACACCAAAAGATACACTAAATGCCATGTTTCCAAATTTTTATGCACAGTGGTTACAGCATGAAGCGAATGCATGTGAATATACAAAGGTGCATTGCATTAAACAAGTCCACTGAGTATCCCAAAATTGCCGGCCTGCCTGCTTTCATCCATCAATTGTTCTAAATTTTTCATTACCCAATGAGCTGAGGTGGAGTCTTAGCCACTGGTACCATCAGGGAGGTGTGTAAAGCACTTTAGGCTAGACAGCCAATCAGCTGCCAGCTTCCATCTGTCAATCAAATACAGCAGCCAATCAGAAAGCTGCCCATTGATCAGCAGGCCCTTTATGACATCACAAACAGACCCTCAGAACTATCTGTGCATGTCTAATGGCTGGCTGTCAGTTGGGCGGGTGGGTGGCAGAGGGAGGGGATGTCTGTCTCGTTTCTCCTGAAAATTGCGGTTTTTCTGCGTTTACGGGAAAAGTTGAGGTCCGACGCGCAAAAGTGGGGTATCGTAGAAATCACATTTTAAAGACGCACATTTCTGGCCCCCCAAAAATGGGCATTTCAAATGAGAAATGAGTCCAATGAACAAAATAGGGTGAATAAGTATGTATTTCAGGGGTGAGTTAGCAGATTATTGGGGAAGTAAGTCCTGATATTTTTGGAGGTTGCAGGGGCCACTACACCATTCAAAAAAGGCAGGTTTTAGCATATGCAGTTAGGCCCCGTAGGATGATTTTAGCTAAAAAGTGCCCCAAACACTCAAACGGGCTTGTATCTGGGAAGGGAAAATATGGGAAACATGACTTAGACACCAAATGATACACTATATGCCATGTTTCCAAATTTTTATGCACAGTGGTTACAGCATGAAGCGAATGCATGTGAATATACAAAGGTGCATTGCATTAAACAAGTCCACTGAGTGTCCCAAAATGGCCGGCCTGCCTGCTTTCATCCATCAATTTTTCTAAATTTTTCATTACCCAATGAGCTGAGGTGGAGTCTTAGCCAGTGGTACCATCAGGGAGGTGTGTAAAGCACTTTAGGCTAGACAGCCAATCAGCTGCGAGCTTCCATCTGTCAATCAAATACAGCAGCCAATCAGAAAGCTGCCCATTGATCAGCAGGCCCTTTATGACATCACAGACAGACCCTCAGAACTATCTGTGCATGTCTAATGGCTGGCTGTCAGTAGGGTGGGTGGGTGGCAGAGGGAGGGGATGTCTGTCTCGTTTCTCCTGAAAATTGCGCTTTTTCTGCGTTTACGGGAAAAGTTGAGGTCCGACGCGCAAAAGTGGGGTATCGTAGAAATAACCTTTTAAAGACGCACATTTCTGGCCCACCAAAAATGGGCATTTCAAATGAGAAATGAGTCCAATGAACAAAATAGGATGAATAAGTATGTATTTCAGGGGTGAGTTAGCAGGTTATTGGGGAAGTAAGTCCTGATATTTTTGGAGGTTGCAGGGGCCACTACACCATTCAAAATAGGCAGGCTTTAGCATATGCAGTTAGGCCTCGTAGGATGATTTTAGCTAAAAAGTGCCCCAAACACTCAAACGGGCTTGTATCTGGGAAGGGAAAATATGGGAAACATGACTTAGACACCAAATGATACACTATATGCCATGTTTCCAAATTTTTATGCACAGTGGTTACAGCATGAAGCGAATGCATGTGAATATACAAAGGTGCATTGCATTAAACAACTCCACTGAGTGTCCCAAAATGGCCGGCCTGCCTGCTTTCATCCATCAATTGTTCTAAATTTTTCATTACCCAATGAGCTGAGGTGGAGTCTTAGCCAGTGGTACCATCAGGGAGGTGTGTAAAGCACTTTAGGCTAGACAGCCAATCAGCTGCCAGCTTCCATCTGTCAATCAAATACAGCAGCCAATCAGAAAGCTGCCCATTGATCAGCAGGCCCTTTATGACATCACAGACAGACCCTCAGAACTATCTGTGCATGTCTAATGGCTGGCTGTCAGTTGGGTGGGTGGGTGGCAGAGGGAGGGGATGTCTGTCTCGTTTCTCCTGAAAATTGCGCTTTTTCTGCGTTTACGGGAAAAGTTGAGGTCCGACGCGCAAAAGTGGGATATCGTAGAAATAACCTTTTAAAGACGCACATTTCTGGCCCCCCAAAAATGGGCATTTCAAATGAGAAATGAGTCCAATGAACAAAATAGGGTGAATAAGTATGTATTTCAGGGGTGAGTTAGCAGGTTATTGGGGAAGTAAGTCCTGATATTTTTGGAGGTTGCAGGGGCCACTACACCATTCAAAATAGGCAGGCTTTAGCATATGCAGTTAGGCCTCGTAGGATGATTTTAGCTAAAAAGTGCCCCAATCACTCAAACGGGCTTGTATCTGGGAAGGGAAAATATGGGAAACATGACTTAGACAGAAAATGATACACTGTATGCCATGTTTCCAAATTTTTATGCACAGTGGTTACAGCATGAAGCGAATGCATGTGAATATACAAAGGTGCATTGCATTAAACAAGTCCAATGAGCGTCCCAAAATGGCCGGCCTGCCTGCTTTCATCCATCAATTGTTCTAAATTTTTCATTACCCAATGAGCTGAGGTGGAGTCTTAGCCAGTGGTACCATCAGGGAGGTGTGTAAAGCACTTTAGGCTAGACAGCCAATCAGCTGCCAGCTTCCATCTGTCAATCAAATACAGCAGCCAATCAGAAAGCTGCCCATTGATCAGCAGGCCCTTTATGACATCACAGACAGACCCTCAGAACTATCTGTGCATGTCTAATGGCTGGCTGTCAGTTGGGTGGGTGGGTGGCAGAGGGAGGGGATGTCTGTCTCGTTTCTCCTGAAAATTGCGCTTTTTCTGCGTTTACGGGAAAAGTTGAGGTCCGACGCGCAAAAGTGGGATATCGTAGAAATAACCTTTTAAAGACGCACATTTCTGGCCCCCCAAAAATGGGCATTTTAAATGAGAAATGAGTCCAATGAACAAAATAGGGTGAATAAGTATGTATTTCAGGGGTGAGTTAGCAGGTTATTGGGGAAGTAAGTCCTGATATTTTTGGAGGTTGCAGGGGCCACTACACCATTCAAAATAGGCAGGCTTTAGCATATGCAGTTAGGCCTCGTAGGATGATTTTAGCTAAAAAGTGCCCCAATCACTCAAACGGGCTTGTATCTGGGAAGGGAAAATATGGGAAACATGACTTAGACAGAAAATGATACACTGTATGCCATGTTTCCAAATTTTTATGCACAGTGGTTACAGCATGAAGCGAATGCATGTGAATATACAAAGGTGCATTGCATTAAACAAGTCCAATGAGCGTCCCAAAATGGCCGGCCTGCCTGCTTTCATCCATCAATTGTTCTAAATTTTTCATTACCCAATGAGCTGAGGTGGAGTCTTAGCCAGTGGTACCATCAGGGAGGTGTGTAAAGCACTTTAGGCTAGACAGCCAATCAGCTGCCAGCTTCCATCTGTCAATCAAATACAGCAGCCAATCAGAAAGCTGCCCATTGATCAGCAGGCCCTTTATGACATCACAAACAGACCCTCAGAACTATCTGTGCATGTCTAATGGCTGGCTGTCAGTTGGGCGGGTGGGTGGCAGAGGGAGGGGATATCTGTCTCGTTTCTCCTGAAAATTGCGGTTTTTCTGCGTTTACGGGAAAAGTTGAGGTCCGACGCGCAAAAGTGGGGTATCGTAGAAATCACATTTTAAAGACGCACATTTCTGGCCCCCCAAAAATGGGCATTTCAAATGAGAAATGAGTCCAATGAACAAAATAAGGTGAATAAGTATGTATTTCAGGGGTGAGTTAGCAGGTTATTGGGGAAGTAAGTCCTGATATTTTTGGAGGTTGCAGGGGCCACTACACCATTCAAAATAGGCAGGCTTTAGCATATGCAGTTAGGCCTCGTAGGATGATTTTAGCTAAAAAGTGCCCCAATCACTCAAACGGGCTTGTATCTGGGAATTGAAAATATGGGAAACATGACTTAGACAGCAAATGATACACTGTTTGCCATGTTTCCAAATTTTTATGCACAGTGGTTACAGCATGAAGCGAATGCATGTGAATATACAAAGGTGCATTGCATTAAACAAGTCCACTGAGTCAGGGCCGGCGGAACCCGCTCAGCGAGGGATGCAAAGCAGGGAGGCGCTGGCTAGTAGAGGCGCTCTCCCCGCTCTGCACCCTCTTACTGCTGGCTGCCGCTGTCTGTCAAACTGCAGCAGCGCCGGCAACATGAAGCACTTACCAGCGCTGCGGGAAGCGTGAGGGTCGGGGGAGGCAGACAGTGATCTGTGGACGGCTCTGGAGTTACTGCTGACTGCAGTACTGCCAGGTGCCACTAGATGCCCCCAGCTGATCCCAGTGCTGTGGAGCTATGCCGTGCCATGATCAATGGAGATGGCCCGGGACCCTACAGAGGAGCTGAGTGAGTGTTTTATGTGTGTGTATCTCACTAATATCTATCTATGTCTGCCTGTCTCTCTAATATCTATCTATGTCTGCCTGTCTCTCCAATATCTATTCATGTCTGCCTGTCTCTCCAATATCTATCTATCTATGTCTGGCTGTCTCTCTAATATCTGTCTGCCTATCTGTCTAATATCTATCTATAGCTGCCTATCTGTCTAATATCTATCTATATCTGCCTATCTGTCTAATATCTATCTATATCTGCCTGTCTGTCTAATATCTATCTATGTCTGCCTGTCTCTCCAATATCTATCTATGTCTGGCTGTCTCTCTAATATCTATCTATGTCTGCCTGTCTCTCCAATATCTATCTATGTCTGGCTGTCTCTCTAATATCTATCTATATCTGCCTGTCTCTCTAATATCTATCTATGTCTGCCTGTCTCTCTAATATCTATCTATGTCTGCCTGTCTCTCTAATATCTATCTATGTCTGCCTGTCTCTCCAATATCTATCTATGTCTGGCTGTCTCTCTAATATCTGTCTGCCTATCTGTCTAATATCTATCTATATCTGCCTATCTGTCTAATATCTATCTATATCTGCCTATCTGTCTAATATCTATCTATATCTGCCTGTCTGTCTAATATCTATCTATATCTGCCTGTCTGTCTAATATCTATCTATATCTGCCTGTCTAATATCTATCTATATCTGCCTGTCTAATATCTATCTATATCTGCCTGTCTGTCTAATATCTATCTATATCTGCCTGTCTGTCTAATATCTATCTATATCTGCCTGTCTGTCTAATATCTATCTATATCTGCCTGTCTGTCTAATATCTATCTATCTATCTATCTATCTATCTATCTATCTATCTATCTATCTATCTATCTATCTATCTATCTATCTATCTATCTCAGACTGAGACATATATATTAGACAGACAGAAATAGATAGATATTAGACTGTCTATATCTATCAATATCTGTGTCTAATATCTAGATTTGTCTGTCTGTTGATATCTATCTCTGTCTTTCTGTCTATTTATCTATCTGATGAACTCCCCCATAGCACTCACTTATTTATTTATTTTAAATGGGAAAATAGGAAAATGTTATTTAGTGTACATAAGACCTGTGCTTCCCGGATGCTAAAAATATATTCAAGTATACAGTATCTTAAGTAAGGTAAAACTCACCCTTACCTCTGTGAAAATAGGATTTAAAGGTGTATATTTTAGGATTTCCCTCCTGCGGTGCGTCCTATCGTGCAGTTTTAATTCACGCCAGACGTTAGATCAGGAAAGTAAAAGTAGTGACAGGTCACTATCTTGTGATGTTGAATGTGTTCTTCTCTGTGTCACTTTCCCGGTCTGATGTCCAGCGTGAATCGAAAATGATAGGGCGCACCTTTTCTTGAAGCATGAGTTTTTCCTGTATGGGCTATGGAAGGAAGGGCGCAAAATTTCAGTTTGCAGGGAGGCGCCAGACACCCTAGCACCGGCCCTGCACTGAGTGTCCCAAAATGGCCGGCCTGCCTGCTTTCATCCATCAATTGTTCTAAATTTTTCATTACCCAATGAGCTGAGGTGGAGTCTTAGCCAGTGGTACCATCAGGGAGGTGTGTAAAGCACTTTAGGCTAGACAGCCAATCAGCTGCCAGCTTTCATCTGTCAATCAAATACAGCAGCCAATCAGAAAGCTGCCCATTGATCAGCAGGCCCTTTATGACATCACAGAAAGACTCTCAGAACTATCTGTGCATGTCTAATGGCTGGCTGTCAGTTGGGCGGGTGGGTGGCAGAGGGAGGGGATGTCTGTCTCGTTTCTCCTGAAAATTGCGGTTTTTCTGCGTTTACGGGAAAAGTTGAGGTCCGACGCGCAAAAGTGGGGTATCGTAGAAATCACATTTTAAAGACGCACATTTCTGGCCCCCCAAAAATGGGCATTTCAAATGAGAAATGAGTCCAATGAACAAAATAGGGTGAATAAGTATGTATTTCAGGGGTGAGTTAGCAGGTTATTGGGGAAGTAAGTCCTGATATTTTTGGAGGTTGCAGGGGCCACTACACCATTCAAAATAGGCAGGCTTTAGCATATGCAGTTAGGCCTCATAGGATGATTTTAGCTAAAAAGTGCCCCAATCACTCAAACGGGCTTGTATCTGGGAATTGAAAATATGGGAAACATGACTTAGACAGCAAATGATACACTATATGCCATGTTTCCAAATTTTTATGCACAGTGGTTACAGCATGAAGCGAATGCATGTGAATATACAAAGGTGCATTGCATTAAACAAGTCCACTGAGTGTCCCAAAATGGCCGGCCTGCCTGCTTTCATCCATCAATTGTTCTAAATTTTTCATTACCCAATGAGCTGAGGTGGAGTCTTAGCCAGTGGTACCATCAGGGAGGTGTGTAAAGCACTTTAGGCTAGACAGCCAATCAGCTGCCAGCTTCCATCTGTCAATCAAATACAGCAGCCAATCAGAAAGCTGCCCATTGATCAGCAGGCCCTTTATGACATCACAGACAGACCCTCAGAACTATCTGTGCATGTCTAATGGCTGGCTGTCAGTAGGGTGGGTGGGTGGCAGAGGGAGGGGATGTCTGTCTCGTTTCTCCTGAAAATTGCGCTTTTTCTGCGTTTACGGGAAAAGTTGAGGTCCGACGCGCAAAAGTGGGGTATCGTAGAAATAACCTTTTAAAGACGCACATTTCTGGCCCACCAAAAATGGGCATTTCAAATGAGAAATGAGTCCAATGAACAAAATAGGATGAATAAGTATGTATTTCAGGGGTGAGTTAGCAGGTTATTGGGGAAGTAAGTCCTGATATTTTTGGAGGTTGCAGGGGCCACTACACCATTCAAAATAGGCAGGCTTTAGCATATGCAGTTAGGCCTCGTAGGATGATTTTAGCTAAAAAGTGCCCCAAACACTCAAACGGGCTTGTATCTGGGAAGGGAAAATATGGGAAACATGACTTAGACACCAAATGATACACTATATGCCATGTTTCCAAATTTTTATGCACAGTGGTTACAGCATGAAGCGAATGCATGTGAATATACAAAGGTGCATTGCATTAAACAACTCCACTGAGTGTCCCAAAATGGCCGGCCTGCCTGCTTTCATCCATCAATTGTTCTAAATTTTTCATTACCCAATGAGCTGAGGTGGAGTCTTAGCCAGTGGTACCATCAGGGAGGTGTGTAAAGCACTTTAGGCTAGACAGCCAATCAGATGCCAGCTTCCATCTGTCAATCAAATACAGCAGCCAATCAGAAAGCTGCCCATTGATCAGCAGGCCCTTTATGACATCACAGACAGACCCTCAGAACTATCTGTGCATGTCTAATGGCTGGCTGTCAGTTGGGTGGGTGGCAGAGGGAGGGGATGTCTGTCTCGTTTCTCCTGAAAATTGCGCTTTTTCTGCGTTTACGGGAAAAGTTGAGGTCCGACGCGCAAAAGTGGGATATCGTAGAAATAACCTTTTAAAGACGCACATTTCTGGCCCCCCAAAAATGGGCATTTCAAATGAGAAATGAGTCCAATGAACAAAGGATGAATAAGTATGTATTTCAGGGGTGAGTTAGCAGGTTATTGGGGAAGTAAGTCCTGATATTTTTGGAGGTTGCAGGGGCCACTACACCATTCAAAATAGGCAGGCTTTAGCATATGCAGTTAGGCCTCGTAGGATGATTTTAGCTAAAAAGTGCCCCAATCACTCAAACGGGCTTGTATCTGGGAAGGGAAAATATGGGAAACATGACTTAGACAGAAAATGATACACTGTATGCCATGTTTCCAAATTTTTATGCACAGTGGTTACAGCATGAAGCGAATGCATGTGAATATACAAAGGTGCATTGCATTAAACAAGTCCAATGAGCGTCCCAAAATGGCCGGCCTGCCTGCTTTCATCCATCAATTGTTCTAAATTTTTCATTACCCAATGAGCTGAGGTGGAGTCTTAGCCAGTGGTACCATCAGGGAGGTGTGTAAAGCACTTTAGGCTAGACAGCCAATCAGCTGCCAGCTTCCATCTGTCAATCAAATACAGCAGCCAATCAGAAAGCTGCCCATTGATCAGCAGGCCCTTTATGACATCACAAGCAGACCCTCAGAACTATCTGTGCATGTCTAATGGCTGGCTGTCAGTTGGGCGGGTGGGTGGCAGAGGGAGGGGATGTCTGTCTCGTTTCTCCTGAAAATTGCGGTTTTTCTGCGTTTACGGGAAAAGTTGAGGTCCGACGCGCAAAAGTGGGGTATCGTAGAAATCACATTTTAAAGACGCACATTTCTGGATCCCCAAAAATGGGCATTTCAAATGAGAAATGAGTCCAATGAACAAAATAGGGTGAATAAGTATGTATTTCAGGGGTGAGTTAGCAGGTTATTGGGGAAGTAAGTCCTGATATTTTTGGAGGTTGCAGGGGCCACTACACCATTCAAACTAGGCAGGCTTTAGCATATGCAGTTAGGCCTCGTAGGATGATTTTAGCTAAAAAGTGCCCCAATCACTCAAACGGGCTTGTATCTGGGAATTGAAAATATGGGAAACATGACTTAGACAGCAAATGATACACTGTTTGCCATGTTTCCAAATTTTTATGCACAGTGGTTACAGCATGAAGCGAATGCATGTGAATATACAAAGGTGCATTGCATTAAACAAGTCCACTGAGTGTCCCAAAATGGCCGGCCTGCCTGCTTTCATCCATCAATTGTTCTAAATTTTTCATTACCCAATGAGCTGAGGTGGAGTCTTAGCCAGTGGTACCATCAGGGAGGTGTGTAAAGCACTTTAGGCTAGACAGCCAATCAGCTGCCAGCTTTCATCTGTCAATCAAATACAGCAGCCAATCAGAAAGCTGCCCATTGATCAGCAGGCCCTTTATGACATCACAGAAAGACTCTCAGAACTATCTGTGCATGTCTAATGGCTGGCTGTCAGTTGGGCGGGTGGGTGGCAGAGGGAGGGGATGTCTGTCTCGTTTCTCCTGAAAATTGCATTTTTTCTGCGTTTACGGGAAAAGTTGAGGTCCGACGCGCAAAAGTGGGGTATCGTAGAAATCACCTTTTAAAGACGCACATTTCTGGCCCCCCAAAAATGGGCATTTCAAATGAGAAATGAGTCCAATGAACAAAATAGGATGAATAAGTATGTATTTCAGGGGTGAGTTAGCAGGTTATTGGGGAAGTAAGTCCTGATATTTTTGGAGGTTGCAGGGGCCACTACACCATTCAAAATAGGCAGGCTTTAGCATATGCAGTTAGGCCCTGTAGGATGATTTTAGCTAAAAAGTGCCCCAAACACTCAAACGGGCTTGCATCTGGGAAGGGAAAATATGGGAAACATGACTTAGACACCAAAAGATTCACTAAATGCCATGTTTCCAAATTTTTATGCACAGTGGTTACAGCATGAAGCGAATGCATGTGAATATACAAAGGTGCATTGCATTAAACAAGTCCAATGAGCGTCCCAAAATGGCCGGCCTGCCTGCTTTCATCCATCAATTGTTCTAAATTTTTCATTACCCAATGAGCTGAGGTGGAGTCTTAGCCAGTGGTACCATCAGGGAGGTGTGTAATGCACTTTAGGCTAGACAGCCAATCAGCTGCCAGCTTCCATCTGTCAATCAAATACAGCAGCCAATCAGAAAGCTGCCCATTGATCAGCAGGCCCTTTATGACATCACAGACAGACCCTCAGAACTATCTGTGCATGTCTAATGGCTGGCTGTCAGTAGGGTGGGTGGGTGGCAGAGGGAGGGGATGTCTGTCTCGTTTCTCCTGAAAATTGCGCTTTTTCTGCGTTTACGGGAAAAGTTGAGGTCCGACGCGCAAAAGTGGGGTATCGTAGAAATAACCTTTTAAAGACGCACATTTCTGGCCCACCAAAAATGGGCATTTCAAATGAGAAATGAGTCCAATGAACAAAATAGGATGAATAAGTATGTATTTCAGGGGTGAGTTAGCAGGTTATTGGGGAAGTAAGTCCTGATATTTTTGGAGGTTGCAGGGGCCACTACACCATTCAAAATAGGCAGGCTTTAGCATATGCAGTTAGGCCTCGTAGGATGATTTTAGCTAAAAAGTGCCCCAAACACTCAAACGGGCTTGTATCTGGGAAGGGAAAATATGGGAAACATGACTTAGACACCAAATGATACACTATATGCCATGTTTCCAAATTTTTATGCACAGTGGTTACAGCATGAAGCGAATGCATGTGAATATACAAAGGTGCATTGCATTAAACAACTCCACTGAGTGTCCCAAAATGGCCGGCCTGCCTGCTTTCATCCATCAATTGTTCTAAATTTTTCATTACCCAATGAGCTGAGGTGGAGTCTTAGCCAGTGGTACCATCAGGGAGGTGTGTAAAGCACTTTAGGCTAGACAGCCAATCAGATGCCAGCTTCCATCTGTCAATCAAATACAGCAGCCAATCAGAAAGCTGCCCATTGATCAGCAGGCCCTTTATGACATCACAGACAGACCCTCAGAACTATCTGTGCATGTCTAATGGCTGGCTGTCAGTTGGGTGGGTGGCAGAGGGAGGGGATGTCTGTCTCGTTTCTCCTGAAAATTGCGCTTTTTCTGCGTTTACGGGAAAAGTTGAGGTCCGACGCGCAAAAGTGGGATATCGTAGAAATAACCTTTTAAAGACGCACATTTCTGGCCCCCCAAAAATGGGCATTTCAAATGAGAAATGAGTCCAATGAACAAAGGATGAATAAGTATGTATTTCAGGGGTGAGTTAGCAGGTTATTGGGGAAGTAAGTCCTGATATTTTTGGAGGTTGCAGGGGCCACTACACCATTCAAAATAGGCAGGCTTTAGCATATGCAGTTAGGCCTCGTAGGATGATTTTAGCTAAAAAGTGCCCCAATCACTCAAACGGGCTTGTATCTGGGAAGGGAAAATATGGGAAACATGACTTAGACAGAAAATGATACACTGTATGCCATGTTTCCAAATTTTTATGCACAGTGGTTACAGCATGAAGCGAATGCATGTGAATATACAAAGGTGCATTGCATTAAACAAGTCCAATGAGCGTCCCAAAATGGCCGGCCTGCCTGCTTTCATCCATCAATTGTTCTAAATTTTTCATTACCCAATGAGCTGAGGTGGAGTCTTAGCCAGTGGTACCATCAGGGAGGTGTGTAAAGCACTTTAGGCTAGACAGCCAATCAGCTGCCAGCTTCCATCTGTCAATCAAATACAGCAGCCAATCAGAAAGCTGCCCATTGATCAGCAGGCCCTTTATGACATCACAAGCAGACCCTCAGAACTATCTGTGCATGTCTAATGGCTGGCTGTCAGTTGGGCGGGTGGGTGGCAGAGGGAGGGGATGTCTGTCTCGTTTCTCCTGAAAATTGCGGTTTTTCTGCGTTTACGGGAAAAGTTGAGGTCCGACGCGCAAAAGTGGGGTATCGTAGAAATCACATTTTAAAGACGCACATTTCTGGATCCCCAAAAATGGGCATTTCAAATGAGAAATGAGTCCAATGAACAAAATAGGGTGAATAAGTATGTATTTCAGGGGTGAGTTAGCAGGTTATTGGGGAAGTAAGTCCTGATATTTTTGGAGGTTGCAGGGGCCACTACACCATTCAAACTAGGCAGGCTTTAGCATATGCAGTTAGGCCTCGTAGGATGATTTTAGCTAAAAAGTGCCCCAATCACTCAAACGGGCTTGTATCTGGGAATTGAAAATATGGGAAACATGACTTAGACAGCAAATGATACACTGTTTGCCATGTTTCCAAATTTTTATGCACAGTGGTTACAGCATGAAGCGAATGCATGTGAATATACAAAGGTGCATTGCATTAAACAAGTCCACTGAGTGTCCCAAAATGGCCGGCCTGCCTGCTTTCATCCATCAATTGTTCTAAATTTTTCATTACCCAATGAGCTGAGGTGGAGTCTTAGCCAGTGGTACCATCAGGGAGGTGTGTAAAGCACTTTAGGCTAGACAGCCAATCAGCTGCCAGCTTTCATCTGTCAATCAAATACAGCAGCCAATCAGAAAGCTGCCCATTGATCAGCAGGCCCTTTATGACATCACAGAAAGACTCTCAGAACTATCTGTGCATGTCTAATGGCTGGCTGTCAGTTGGGCGGGTGGGTGGCAGAGGGAGGGGATGTCTGTCTCGTTTCTCCTGAAAATTGCATTTTTTCTGCGTTTACGGGAAAAGTTGAGGTCCGACGCGCAAAAGTGGGGTATCGTAGAAATCACCTTTTAAAGACGCACATTTCTGGCCCCCCAAAAATGGGCATTTCAAATGAGAAATGAGTCCAATGAACAAAATAGGATGAATAAGTATGTATTTCAGGGGTGAGTTAGCAGGTTATTGGGGAAGTAAGTCCTGATATTTTTGGAGGTTGCAGGGGCCACTACACCATTCAAAATAGGCAGGCTTTAGCATATGCAGTTAGGCCCTGTAGGATGATTTTAGCTAAAAAGTGCCCCAAACACTCAAACGGGCTTGCATCTGGGAAGGGAAAATATGGGAAACATGACTTAGACACCAAAAGATTCACTAAATGCCATGTTTCCAAATTTTTATGCACAGTGGTTACAGCATGAAGCGAATGCATGTGAATATACAAAGGTGCATTGCATTAAACAAGTCCAATGAGCGTCCCAAAATGGCCGGCCTGCCTGCTTTCATCCATCAATTGTTCTAAATTTTTCATTACCCAATGAGCTGAGGTGGAGTCTTAGCCAGTGGTACCATCAGGGAGGTGTGTAATGCACTTTAGGCTAGACAGCCAATCAGCTGCCAGCTTCCATCTGTCAATCAAATACAGCAGCCAATCAGAAAGCTGCCCATTGATCAGCAGGCCCTTTATGACATCACAGACAGACCCTCAGAACTATCTGTGCATGTCTAATGGCTGGCTGTCAGTTGGGTGGGTGGGTGGCAGAGGGAGGGGATGTCTGTCTCGTTTCTCCTGAAAATTTCGCTTTTTCTGCGTTTACGGGAAAAGTTGAGGTCCGACGCGCAAAAGTGGGGTATCGTAGAAATCACCTTTTAAAGACGCACATTTCTGGCCCCCCAAAAATGGGCATTTCAAATGAGAAATGAGTCCAATGAACAAAATAGAATGAATAAGTATGTATTTCAGGGGTGAGTTAGCAGGTTATTGGGGAAGTAAGTCCTGATATTTTTGGAGGTTGCAGGGGCTACTACACCATTCAAAATAGGCAGGCTTTAGCATATGCAGTTAGGCCCCGTAGGATGATTTTAGCTAAAAAGTGCCCCAAACACTCAAACGGGCTTGCATCTGGGAAGGGAAAATATGGGAAACATGACTTAGACACCAAAAGATACACTAAATGCCATGTTTCCAAATTTTTATGCACAGTGGTTACAGCATGAAGCGAATGCATGTGAATATACAAAGGTGCATTGCATTAAACAAGTCCACTGAGTATCCCAAAATTGCCGGCCTGCCTGCTTTCATCCATCAATTGTTCTAAATTTTTCATTACCCAATGAGCTGAGGTGGAGTCTTAGCCACTGGTACCATCAGGGAGGTGTGTAAAGCACTTTAGGCTAGACAGCCAATCAGCTGCCAGCTTCCATCTGTCAATCAAATACAGCAGCCAATCAGAAAGCTGCCCATTGATCAGCAGGCCCTTTATGACATCACAAACAGACCCTCAGAACTATCTGTGCATGTCTAATGGCTGGCTGTCAGTTGGGCGGGTGGGTGGCAGAGGGAGGGGATGTCTGTCTCGTTTCTCCTGAAAATTGCGGTTTTTCTGCGTTTACGGGAAAAGTTGAGGTCCGACGCGCAAAAGTGGGGTATCGTAGAAATCACATTTTAAAGACGCACATTTCTGGATCCCCAAAAATGGGCATTTCAAATGAGAAATGAGTCCAATGAACAAAATAGGGTGAATAAGTATGTATTTCAGGGGTGAGTTAGCAGGTTATTGGGGAAGTAAGTCCTGATATTTTTGGAGGTTGCAGGGGCCACTACACCATTCAAACTAGGCAGGCTTTAGCATATGCAGTTAGGCCTCGTAGGATGATTTTAGCTAAAAAGTGCCCCAATCACTCAAACGGGCTTGTATCTGGGAATTGAAAATATGGGAAACATGACTTAGACAGCAAATGATACACTGTTTGCCATGTTTCCAAATTTTTATGCACAGTGGTTACAGCATGAAGCGAATGCATGTGAATATACAAAGGTGCATTGCATTAAACAAGTCCACTGAGTGTCCCAAAATGGCCGGCCTGCCTGCTTTCATCCATCAATTGTTCTAAATTTTTCATTACCCAATGAGCTGAGGTGGAGTCTTAGCCAGTGGTACCATCAGGGAGGTGTGTAAAGCACTTTAGGCTAGACAGCCAATCAGCTGCCAGCTTTCATCTGTCAATCAAATACAGCAGCCAATCAGAAAGCTGCCCATTGATCAGCAGGCCCTTTATGACATCACAGAAAGACTCTCAGAACTATCTGTGCATGTCTAATGGCTGGCTGTCAGTTGGGCGGGTGGGTGGCAGAGGGAGGGGATGTCTGTCTCGTTTCTCCTGAAAATTGCATTTTTTCTGCGTTTACGGGAAAAGTTGAGGTCCGACGCGCAAAAGTGGGGTATCGTAGAAATCACCTTTTAAAGACGCACATTTCTGGCCCCCCAAAAATGGGCATTTCAAATGAGAAATGAGTCCAATGAACAAAATAGGATGAATAAGTATGTATTTCAGGGGTGAGTTAGCAGGTTATTGGGGAAGTAAGTCCTGATATTTTTGGAGGTTGCAGGGGCCACTACACCATTCAAAATAGGCAGGCTTTAGCATATGCAGTTAGGCCCTGTAGGATGATTTTAGCTAAAAAGTGCCCCAAACACTCAAACGGGCTTGCATCTGGGAAGGGAAAATATGGGAAACATGACTTAGACACCAAAAGATTCACTAAATGCCATGTTTCCAAATTTTTATGCACAGTGGTTACAGCATGAAGCGAATGCATGTGAATATACAAAGGTGCATTGCATTAAACAAGTCCAATGAGCGTCCCAAAATGGCCGGCCTGCCTGCTTTCATCCATCAATTGTTCTAAATTTTTCATTACCCAATGAGCTGAGGTGGAGTCTTAGCCAGTGGTACCATCAGGGAGGTGTGTAATGCACTTTAGGCTAGACAGCCAATCAGCTGCCAGCTTCCATCTGTCAATCAAATACAGCAGCCAATCAGAAAGCTGCCCATTGATCAGCAGGCCCTTTATGACATCACAGACAGACCCTCAGAACTATCTGTGCATGTCTAATGGCTGGCTGTCAGTTGGGTGGGTGGGTGGCAGAGGGAGGGGATGTCTGTCTCGTTTCTCCTGAAAATTTCGCTTTTTCTGCGTTTACGGGAAAAGTTGAGGTCCGACGCGCAAAAGTGGGGTATCGTAGAAATCACCTTTTAAAGACGCACATTTCTGGCCCCCCAAAAATGGGCATTTCAAATGAGAAATGAGTCCAATGAACAAAATAGAATGAATAAGTATGTATTTCAGGGGTGAGTTAGCAGGTTATTGGGGAAGTAAGTCCTGATATTTTTGGAGGTTGCAGGGGCTACTACACCATTCAAAATAGGCAGGCTTTAGCATATGCAGTTAGGCCCCGTAGGATGATTTTAGCTAAAAAGTGCCCCAAACACTCAAACGGGCTTGCATCTGGGAAGGGAAAATATGGGAAACATGACTTAGACACCAAAAGATACACTAAATGCCATGTTTCCAAATTTTTATGCACAGTGGTTACAGCATGAAGCGAATGCATGTGAATATACAAAGGTGCATTGCATTAAACAAGTCCACTGAGTATCCCAAAATTGCCGGCCTGCCTGCTTTCATCCATCAATTGTTCTAAATTTTTCATTACCCAATGAGCTGAGGTGGAGTCTTAGCCACTGGTACCATCAGGGAGGTGTGTAAAGCACTTTAGGCTAGACAGCCAATCAGCTGCCAGCTTCCATCTGTCAATCAAATACAGCAGCCAATCAGAAAGCTGCCCATTGATCAGCAGGCCCTTTATGACATCACAAACAGACCCTCAGAACTATCTGTGCATGTCTAATGGCTGGCTGTCAGTTGGGCGGGTGGGTGGCAGAGGGAGGGGATGTCTGTCTCGTTTCTCCTGAAAATTGCGGTTTTTCTGCGTTTACGGGAAAAGTTGAGGTCCGACGCGCAAAAGTGGGGTATCGTAGAAATCACATTTTAAAGACGCACATTTCTGGCCCCCCAAAAATGGGCATTTCAAATGAGAAATGAGTCCAATGAACAAAATAGGGTGAATAAGTATGTATTTCAGGGGTGAGTTAGCAGATTATTGGGGAAGTAAGTCCTGATATTTTTGGAGGTTGCAGGGGCCACTACACCATTCAAAAAAGGCAGGTTTTAGCATATGCAGTTAGGCCCCGTAGGATGATTTTAGCTAAAAAGTGCCCCAAACACTCAAACGGGCTTGTATCTGGGAAGGGAAAATATGGGAAACATGACTTAGACACCAAATGATACACTATATGCCATGTTTCCAAATTTTTATGCACAGTGGTTACAGCATGAAGCGAATGCATGTGAATATACAAAGGTGCATTGCATTAAACAAGTCCACTGAGTGTCCCAAAATGGCCGGCCTGCCTGCTTTCATCCATCAATTTTTCTAAATTTTTCATTACCCAATGAGCTGAGGTGGAGTCTTAGCCAGTGGTACCATCAGGGAGGTGTGTAAAGCACTTTAGGCTAGACAGCCAATCAGCTGCGAGCTTCCATCTGTCAATCAAATACAGCAGCCAATCAGAAAGCTGCCCATTGATCAGCAGGCCCTTTATGACATCACAGACAGACCCTCAGAACTATCTGTGCATGTCTAATGGCTGGCTGTCAGTAGGGTGGGTGGGTGGCAGAGGGAGGGGATGTCTGTCTCGTTTCTCCTGAAAATTGCGCTTTTTCTGCGTTTACGGGAAAAGTTGAGGTCCGACGCGCAAAAGTGGGGTATCGTAGAAATAACCTTTTAAAGACGCACATTTCTGGCCCACCAAAAATGGGCATTTCAAATGAGAAATGAGTCCAATGAACAAAATAGGATGAATAAGTATGTATTTCAGGGGTGAGTTAGCAGGTTATTGGGGAAGTAAGTCCTGATATTTTTGGAGGTTGCAGGGGCCACTACACCATTCAAAATAGGCAGGCTTTAGCATATGCAGTTAGGCCTCGTAGGATGATTTTAGCTAAAAAGTGCCCCAAACACTCAAACGGGCTTGTATCTGGGAAGGGAAAATATGGGAAACATGACTTAGACACCAAATGATACACTATATGCCATGTTTCCAAATTTTTATGCACAGTGGTTACAGCATGAAGCGAATGCATGTGAATATACAAAGGTGCATTGCATTAAACAACTCCACTGAGTGTTCCAAAATGGCCGGCCTGCCTGCTTTCATCCATCAATTGTTCTAAATTTTTCATTACCCAATGAGCTGAGGTGGAGTCTTAGCCAGTGGTACCATCAGGGAGGTGTGTAAAGCACTTTAGGCTAGACAGCCAATCAGCTGCCAGCTTCCATCTGTCAATCAAATACAGCAGCCAATCAGAAAGCTGCCCATTGATCAGCAGGCCCTTTATGACATCACAGACAGACCCTCAGAACTATCTGTGCATGTCTAATGGCTGGCTGTCAGTTGGGTGGGTGGGTGGCAGAGGGAGGGGATGTCTGTCTCGTTTCTCCTGAAAATTGCGCTTTTTCTGCGTTTACGGGAAAAGTTGAGGTCCGACGCGCAAAAGTGGGATATCGTAGAAATAACCTTTTAAAGACGCACATTTCTGGCCCCCCAAAAATGGGCATTTCAAATGAGAAATGAGTCCAATGAACAAAATAGGGTGAATAAGTATGTATTTCAGGGGTGAGTTAGCAGGTTATTGGGGAAGTAAGTCCTGATATTTTTGGAGGTTGCAGGGGCCACTACACCATTCAAAATAGGCAGGCTTTAGCATATGCAGTTAGGCCTCGTAGGATGATTTTAGCTAAAAAGTGCCCCAATCACTCAAACGGGCTTGTATCTGGGAAGGGAAAATATGGGAAACATGACTTAGACAGAAAATGATACACTGTATGCCATGTTTCCAAATTTTTATGCACAGTGGTTACAGCATGAAGCGAATGCATGTGAATATACAAAGGTGCATTGCATTAAACAAGTCCAATGAGCGTCCCAAAATGGCCGGCCTGCCTGCTTTCATCCATCAATTGTTCTAAATTTTTCATTACCCAATGAGCTGAGGTGGAGTCTTAGCCAGTGGTACCATCAGGGAGGTGTGTAAAGCACTTTAGGCTAGACAGCCAATCAGCTGCCAGCTTCCATCTGTCAATCAAATACAGCAGCCAATCAGAAAGCTGCCCATTGATCAGCAGGCCCTTTATGACATCACAAACAGACCCTCAGAACTATCTGTGCATGTCTAATGGCTGGCTGTCAGTTGGGCGGGTGGGTGGCAGAGGGAGGGGATATCTGTCTCGTTTCTCCTGAAAATTGCGGTTTTTCTGCGTTTACGGGAAAAGTTGAGGTCCGACGCGCAAAAGTGGGGTATCGTAGAAATAACCTTTTAAAGACGCACATTTCTGGCCCCCCAAAAATGGGCATTTCAAATGAGAAATGAGTCCAATGAACAAAATAAGGTGAATAAGTATGTATTTCAGGGGTGAGTTAGCAGGTTATTGGGGAAGTAAGTCCTGATATTTTTGGAGGTTGCAGGGGCCACTACACCATTCAAAATAGGCAGGCTTTAGCATATGCAGTTAGGCCTCGTAGGATGATTTTAGCTAAAAAGTGCCCCAATCACTCAAACGGGCTTGTATCTGGGAATTGAAAATATGGGAAACATGACTTAGACAGCAAATGATACACTGTTTGCCATGTTTCCAAATTTTTATGCACAGTGGTTACAGCATGAAGCGAATGCATGTGAATATACAAAGGTGCATTGCATTAAACAAGTCCACTGAGTCAGGGCCGGCGGAACCCGCTCAGCGAGGGATGCAAAGCAGGGAGGCGCTGGCTAGTAGAGGCGCTCTCCCCGCTCTGCACCCTCTTACTGCTGGCTGCCGCTGTCTGTCAAACTGCAGCAGCGCCGGCAACATGAAGCACTTACCAGCGCTGCGGGAAGCGTGAGGGTCGGGGGAGGCAGACAGTGATCTGTGGACGGCTCTGGAGTTACTGCTGACTGCAGTACTGCCAGGTGCCACTAGATGCCCCCAGCTGATCCCAGTGCTGTGGAGCTATGCCGTGCCATGATCAATGGAGATGGCCCGGGACCCTACAGAGGAGCTGAGTGAGTGTTTTATGTGTGTGTATCTCACTAATATCTATCTATGTCTGCCTGTCTCTCTAATATCTATCTATGTCTGCCTGTCTCTCCAATATCTATTCATGTCTGCCTGTCTCTCCAATATCTATCTATCTATGTCTGGCTGTCTCTCTAATATCTGTCTGCCTATCTGTCTAATATCTATCTATAGCTGCCTATCTGTCTAATATCTATCTATATCTGCCTATCTGTCTAATATCTATCTATATCTGCCTGTCTGTCTAATATCTATCTATGTCTGCCTGTCTCTCCAATATCTATCTATGTCTGGCTGTCTCTCTAATATCTATCTATGTCTGCCTGTCTCTCCAATATCTATCTATGTCTGGCTGTCTCTCTAATATCTATCTATATCTGCCTGTCTCTCTAATATCTATCTATGTCTGCCTGTCTCTCTAATATCTATCTATGTCTGCCTGTCTCTCTAATATCTATCTATGTCTGCCTGTCTCTCCAATATCTATCTATGTCTGGCTGTCTCTCTAATATCTGTCTGCCTATCTGTCTAATATCTATCTATATCTGCCTATCTGTCTAATATCTATCTATATCTGCCTATCTGTCTAATATCTATCTATATCTGCCTGTCTGTCTAATATCTATCTATATCTGCCTGTCTGTCTAATATCTATCTATATCTGCCTGTCTAATATCTATCTATATCTGCCTGTCTAATATCTATCTATATCTGCCTGTCTGTCTAATATCTATCTATATCTGCCTGTCTGTCTAATATCTATCTATATCTGCCTGTCTGTCTAATATCTATCTATATCTGCCTGTCTGTCTAATATCTATCTATCTATCTATCTATCTATCTATCTATCTATCTATCTATCTATCTATCTATGTCAGACTGAGACATATATATTAGACAGACAGAAATAGATAGATATTAGACTGTCTATATCTATCAATATCTGTGTCTAATATCTAGATTTGTCTGTCTGTTGATATCTATCTCTGTCTTTCTGTCTATTTATCTATCTGATGAACTCCCCCATAGCACTCACTTATTTATTTATTTTAAATGGGAAAATAGGAAAATGTTATTTAGTGTACATAAGACCTGTGCTTCCCGGATGCTAAAAATATATTCAAGTATACAGTATCTTAAGTAAGGTAAAACTCACCCTTACCTCTGTGAAAATAGGATTTAAAGGTGTATATTTTAGGATTTCCCTCCTGCGGTGCGTCCTATCGTGCAGTTTTAATTCACGCCAGACGTTAGATCAGGAAAGTAAAAGTAGTGACAGGTCACTATCTTGTGATGTTGAATGTGTTCTTCTCTGTGTCACTTTCCCGGTCTGATGTCCAGCGTGAATCGAAAATGATAGGGCGCACCTTTTCTTGAAGCATGAGTTTTTCCTGTATGGGCTATGGAAGGAAGGGCGCAAAATTTCAGTTTGCAGGGAGGCGCCAGACACCCTAGCACCGGCCCTGCACTGAGTGTCCCAAAATGGCCGGCCTGCCTGCTTTCATCCATCAATTGTTCTAAATTTTTCATTACCCAATGAGCTGAGGTGGAGTCTTAGCCAGTGGTACCATCAGGGAGGTGTGTAAAGCACTTTAGGCTAGACAGCCAATCAGCTGCCAGCTTTCATCTGTCAATCAAATACAGCAGCCAATCAGAAAGCTGCCCATTGATCAGCAGGCCCTTTATGACATCACAGAAAGACTCTCAGAACTATCTGTGCATGTCTAATGGCTGGCTGTCAGTTGGGCGGGTGGGTGGCAGAGGGAGGGGATGTCTGTCTCGTTTCTCCTGAAAATTGCGGTTTTTCTGCGTTTACGGGAAAAGTTGAGGTCCGACGCGCAAAAGTGGGGTATCGTAGAAATCACATTTTAAAGACGCACATTTCTGGCCCCCCAAAAATGGGCATTTCAAATGAGAAATGAGTCCAATGAACAAAATAGGGTGAATAAGTATGTATTTCAGGGGTGAGTTAGCAGGTTATTGGGGAAGTAAGTCCTGATATTTTTGGAGGTTGCAGGGGCCACTACACCATTCAAAATAGGCAGGCTTTAGCATATGCAGTTAGGCCTCATAGGATGATTTTAGCTAAAAAGTGCCCCAATCACTCAAACGGGCTTGTATCTGGGAATTGAAAATATGGGAAACATGACTTAGACAGCAAATGATACACTATATGCCATGTTTCCAAATTTTTATGCACAGTGGTTACAGCATGAAGCGAATGCATGTGAATATACAAAGGTGCATTGCATTAAACAAGTCCACTGAGTGTCCCAAAATGGCCGGCCTGCCTGCTTTCATCCATCAATTGTTCTAAATTTTTCATTACCCAATGAGCTGAGGTGGAGTCTTAGCCAGTGGTACCATCAGGGAGGTGTGTAAAGCACTTTAGGCTAGACAGCCAATCAGCTGCCAGCTTCCATCTGTCAATCAAATACAGCAGCCAATCAGAAAGCTGCCCATTGATCAGCAGGCCCTTTATGACATCACAGACAGACCCTCAGAACTATCTGTGCATGTCTAATGGCTGGCTGTCAGTAGGGTGGGTGGGTGGCAGAGGGAGGGGATGTCTGTCTCGTTTCTCCTGAAAATTGCGCTTTTTCTGCGTTTACGGGAAAAGTTGAGGTCCGACGCGCAAAAGTGGGGTATCGTAGAAATAACCTTTTAAAGACGCACATTTCTGGCCCACCAAAAATGGGCATTTCAAATGAGAAATGAGTCCAATGAACAAAATAGGATGAATAAGTATGTATTTCAGGGGTGAGTTAGCAGGTTATTGGGGAAGTAAGTCCTGATATTTTTGGAGGTTGCAGGGGCCACTACACCATTCAAAATAGGCAGGCTTTAGCATATGCAGTTAGGCCTCGTAGGATGATTTTAGCTAAAAAGTGCCCCAAACACTCAAACGGGCTTGTATCTGGGAAGGGAAAATATGGGAAACATGACTTAGACACCAAATGATACACTATATGCCATGTTTCCAAATTTTTATGCACAGTGGTTACAGCATGAAGCGAATGCATGTGAATATACAAAGGTGCATTGCATTAAACAACTCCACTGAGTGTCCCAAAATGGCCGGCCTGCCTGCTTTCATCCATCAATTGTTCTAAATTTTTCATTACCCAATGAGCTGAGGTGGAGTCTTAGCCAGTGGTACCATCAGGGAGGTGTGTAAAGCACTTTAGGCTAGACAGCCAATCAGATGCCAGCTTCCATCTGTCAATCAAATACAGCAGCCAATCAGAAAGCTGCCCATTGATCAGCAGGCCCTTTATGACATCACAGACAGACCCTCAGAACTATCTGTGCATGTCTAATGGCTGGCTGTCAGTTGGGTGGGTGGCAGAGGGAGGGGATGTCTGTCTCGTTTCTCCTGAAAATTGCGCTTTTTCTGCGTTTACGGGAAAAGTTGAGGTCCGACGCGCAAAAGTGGGATATCGTAGAAATAACCTTTTAAAGACGCACATTTCTGGCCCCCCAAAAATGGGCATTTCAAATGAGAAATGAGTCCAATGAACAAAGGATGAATAAGTATGTATTTCAGGGGTGAGTTAGCAGGTTATTGGGGAAGTAAGTCCTGATATTTTTGGAGGTTGCAGGGGCCACTACACCATTCAAAATAGGCAGGCTTTAGCATATGCAGTTAGGCCTCGTAGGATGATTTTAGCTAAAAAGTGCCCCAATCACTCAAACGGGCTTGTATCTGGGAAGGGAAAATATGGGAAACATGACTTAGACAGAAAATGATACACTGTATGCCATGTTTCCAAATTTTTATGCACAGTGGTTACAGCATGAAGCGAATGCATGTGAATATACAAAGGTGCATTGCATTAAACAAGTCCAATGAGCGTCCCAAAATGGCCGGCCTGCCTGCTTTCATCCATCAATTGTTCTAAATTTTTCATTACCCAATGAGCTGAGGTGGAGTCTTAGCCAGTGGTACCATCAGGGAGGTGTGTAAAGCACTTTAGGCTAGACAGCCAATCAGCTGCCAGCTTCCATCTGTCAATCAAATACAGCAGCCAATCAGAAAGCTGCCCATTGATCAGCAGGCCCTTTATGACATCACAAGCAGACCCTCAGAACTATCTGTGCATGTCTAATGGCTGGCTGTCAGTTGGGCGGGTGGGTGGCAGAGGGAGGGGATGTCTGTCTCGTTTCTCCTGAAAATTGCGGTTTTTCTGCGTTTACGGGAAAAGTTGAGGTCCGACGCGCAAAAGTGGGGTATCGTAGAAATCACATTTTAAAGACGCACATTTCTGGATCCCCAAAAATGGGCATTTCAAATGAGAAATGAGTCCAATGAACAAAATAGGGTGAATAAGTATGTATTTCAGGGGTGAGTTAGCAGGTTATTGGGGAAGTAAGTCCTGATATTTTTGGAGGTTGCAGGGGCCACTACACCATTCAAACTAGGCAGGCTTTAGCATATGCAGTTAGGCCTCGTAGGATGATTTTAGCTAAAAAGTGCCCCAATCACTCAAACGGGCTTGTATCTGGGAATTGAAAATATGGGAAACATGACTTAGACAGCAAATGATACACTGTTTGCCATGTTTCCAAATTTTTATGCACAGTGGTTACAGCATGAAGCGAATGCATGTGAATATACAAAGGTGCATTGCATTAAACAAGTCCACTGAGTGTCCCAAAATGGCCGGCCTGCCTGCTTTCATCCATCAATTGTTCTAAATTTTTCATTACCCAATGAGCTGAGGTGGAGTCTTAGCCAGTGGTACCATCAGGGAGGTGTGTAAAGCACTTTAGGCTAGACAGCCAATCAGCTGCCAGCTTTCATCTGTCAATCAAATACAGCAGCCAATCAGAAAGCTGCCCATTGATCAGCAGGCCCTTTATGACATCACAGAAAGACTCTCAGAACTATCTGTGCATGTCTAATGGCTGGCTGTCAGTTGGGCGGGTGGGTGGCAGAGGGAGGGGATGTCTGTCTCGTTTCTCCTGAAAATTGCATTTTTTCTGCGTTTACGGGAAAAGTTGAGGTCCGACGCGCAAAAGTGGGGTATCGTAGAAATCACCTTTTAAAGACGCACATTTCTGGCCCCCCAAAAATGGGCATTTCAAATGAGAAATGAGTCCAATGAACAAAATAGGATGAATAAGTATGTATTTCAGGGGTGAGTTAGCAGGTTATTGGGGAAGTAAGTCCTGATATTTTTGGAGGTTGCAGGGGCCACTACACCATTCAAAATAGGCAGGCTTTAGCATATGCAGTTAGGCCCTGTAGGATGATTTTAGCTAAAAAGTGCCCCAAACACTCAAACGGGCTTGCATCTGGGAAGGGAAAATATGGGAAACATGACTTAGACACCAAAAGATTCACTAAATGCCATGTTTCCAAATTTTTATGCACAGTGGTTACAGCATGAAGCGAATGCATGTGAATATACAAAGGTGCATTGCATTAAACAAGTCCAATGAGCGTCCCAAAATGGCCGGCCTGCCTGCTTTCATCCATCAATTGTTCTAAATTTTTCATTACCCAATGAGCTGAGGTGGAGTCTTAGCCAGTGGTACCATCAGGGAGGTGTGTAATGCACTTTAGGCTAGACAGCCAATCAGCTGCCAGCTTCCATCTGTCAATCAAATACAGCAGCCAATCAGAAAGCTGCCCATTGATCAGCAGGCCCTTTATGACATCACAGACAGACCCTCAGAACTATCTGTGCATGTCTAATGGCTGGCTGTCAGTTGGGCGGGTGGGTGGCAGAGGGAGGGGATATCTGTCTCGTTTCTCCTGAAAATTGCGGTTTTTCTGCGTTTACGGGAAAAGTTGAGGTCCGACGCGCAAAAGTGGGGTATCGTAGAAATAACCTTTTAAAGACGCACATTTCTGGCCCCCCAAAAATGGGCATTTCAAATGAGAAATGAGTCCAATGAACAAAATAAGGTGAATAAGTATGTATTTCAGGGGTGAGTTAGCAGGTTATTGGGGAAGTAAGTCCTGATATTTTTGGAGGTTGCAGGGGCCACTACACCATTCAAAATAGGCAGGCTTTAGCATATGCAGTTAGGCCTCGTAGGATGATTTTAGCTAAAAAGTGCCCCAATCACTCAAACGGGCTTGTATCTGGGAATTGAAAATATGGGAAACATGACTTAGACAGCAAATGATACACTGTTTGCCATGTTTCCAAATTTTTATGCACAGTGGTTACAGCATGAAGCGAATGCATGTGAATATACAAAGGTGCATTGCATTAAACAAGTCCACTGAGTCAGGGCCGGCGGAACCCGCTCAGCGAGGGATGCAAAGCAGGGAGGCGCTGGCTAGTAGAGGCGCTCTCCCCGCTCTGCACCCTCTTACTGCTGGCTGCCGCTGTCTGTCAAACTGCAGCAGCGCCGGCAACATGAAGCACTTACCAGCGCTGCGGGAAGCGTGAGGGTCGGGGGAGGCAGACAGTGATCTGTGGACGGCTCTGGAGTTACTGCTGACTGCAGTACTGCCAGGTGCCACTAGATGCCCCCAGCTGATCCCAGTGCTGTGGAGCTATGCCGTGCCATGATCAATGGAGATGGCCCGGGACCCTACAGAGGAGCTGAGTGAGTGTTTTATGTGTGTGTATCTCACTAATATCTATCTATGTCTGCCTGTCTCTCTAATATCTATCTATGTCTGCCTGTCTCTCCAATATCTATTCATGTCTGCCTGTCTCTCCAATATCTATCTATCTATGTCTGGCTGTCTCTCTAATATCTGTCTGCCTATCTGTCTAATATCTATCTATAGCTGCCTATCTGTCTAATATCTATCTATATCTGCCTATCTGTCTAATATCTATCTATATCTGCCTGTCTGTCTAATATCTATCTATGTCTGCCTGTCTCTCCAATATCTATCTATGTCTGGCTGTCTCTCTAATATCTATCTATGTCTGCCTGTCTCTCCAATATCTATCTATGTCTGGCTGTCTCTCTAATATCTATCTATATCTGCCTGTCTCTCTAATATCTATCTATGTCTGCCTGTCTCTCTAATATCTATCTATGTCTGCCTGTCTCTCTAATATCTATCTATGTCTGCCTGTCTCTCCAATATCTATCTATGTCTGGCTGTCTCTCTAATATCTGTCTGCCTATCTGTCTAATATCTATCTATATCTGCCTATCTGTCTAATATCTATCTATATCTGCCTATCTGTCTAATATCTATCTATATCTGCCTGTCTGTCTAATATCTATCTATATCTGCCTGTCTGTCTAATATCTATCTATATCTGCCTGTCTAATATCTATCTATATCTGCCTGTCTAATATCTATCTATATCTGCCTGTCTGTCTAATATCTATCTATATCTGCCTGTCTGTCTAATATCTATCTATATCTGCCTGTCTGTCTAATATCTATCTATATCTGCCTGTCTGTCTAATATCTATCTATCTATCTATCTATCTATCTATCTATCTATCTATCTATCTATCTATGTCAGACTGAGACATATATATTAGACAGACAGAAATAGATAGATATTAGACTGTCTATATCTATCAATATCTGTGTCTAATATCTAGATTTGTCTGTCTGTTGATATCTATCTCTGTCTTTCTGTCTATTTATCTATCTGATGAACTCCCCCATAGCACTCACTTATTTATTTATTTTAAATGGGAAAATAGGAAAATGTTATTTAGTGTACATAAGACCTGTGCTTCCCGGATGCTAAAAATATATTCAAGTATACAGTATCTTAAGTAAGGTAAAACTCACCCTTACCTCTGTGAAAATAGGATTTAAAGGTGTATATTTTAGGATTTCCCTCCTGCGGTGCGTCCTATCGTGCAGTTTTAATTCACGCCAGACGTTAGATCAGGAAAGTAAAAGTAGTGACAGGTCACTATCTTGTGATGTTGAATGTGTTCTTCTCTGTGTCACTTTCCCGGTCTGATGTCCAGCGTGAATCGAAAATGATAGGGCGCACCTTTTCTTGAAGCATGAGTTTTTCCTGTATGGGCTATGGAAGGAAGGGCGCAAAATTTCAGTTTGCAGGGAGGCGCCAGACACCCTAGCACCGGCCCTGCACTGAGTGTCCCAAAATGGCCGGCCTGCCTGCTTTCATCCATCAATTGTTCTAAATTTTTCATTACCCAATGAGCTGAGGTGGAGTCTTAGCCAGTGGTACCATCAGGGAGGTGTGTAAAGCACTTTAGGCTAGACAGCCAATCAGCTGCCAGCTTTCATCTGTCAATCAAATACAGCAGCCAATCAGAAAGCTGCCCATTGATCAGCAGGCCCTTTATGACATCACAGAAAGACTCTCAGAACTATCTGTGCATGTCTAATGGCTGGCTGTCAGTTGGGCGGGTGGGTGGCAGAGGGAGGGGATGTCTGTCTCGTTTCTCCTGAAAATTGCGGTTTTTCTGCGTTTACGGGAAAAGTTGAGGTCCGACGCGCAAAAGTGGGGTATCGTAGAAATCACATTTTAAAGACGCACATTTCTGGCCCCCCAAAAATGGGCATTTCAAATGAGAAATGAGTCCAATGAACAAAATAGGGTGAATAAGTATGTATTTCAGGGGTGAGTTAGCAGGTTATTGGGGAAGTAAGTCCTGATATTTTTGGAGGTTGCAGGGGCCACTACACCATTCAAAATAGGCAGGCTTTAGCATATGCAGTTAGGCCTCATAGGATGATTTTAGCTAAAAAGTGCCCCAATCACTCAAACGGGCTTGTATCTGGGAATTGAAAATATGGGAAACATGACTTAGACAGCAAATGATACACTATATGCCATGTTTCCAAATTTTTATGCACAGTGGTTACAGCATGAAGCGAATGCATGTGAATATACAAAGGTGCATTGCATTAAACAAGTCCACTGAGTGTCCCAAAATGGCCGGCCTGCCTGCTTTCATCCATCAATTGTTCTAAATTTTTCATTACCCAATGAGCTGAGGTGGAGTCTTAGCCAGTGGTACCATCAGGGAGGTGTGTAAAGCACTTTAGGCTAGACAGCCAATCAGCTGCCAGCTTCCATCTGTCAATCAAATACAGCAGCCAATCAGAAAGCTGCCCATTGATCAGCAGGCCCTTTATGACATCACAGACAGACCCTCAGAACTATCTGTGCATGTCTAATGGCTGGCTGTCAGTAGGGTGGGTGGGTGGCAGAGGGAGGGGATGTCTGTCTCGTTTCTCCTGAAAATTGCGCTTTTTCTGCGTTTACGGGAAAAGTTGAGGTCCGACGCGCAAAAGTGGGGTATCGTAGAAATAACCTTTTAAAGACGCACATTTCTGGCCCACCAAAAATGGGCATTTCAAATGAGAAATGAGTCCAATGAACAAAATAGGATGAATAAGTATGTATTTCAGGGGTGAGTTAGCAGGTTATTGGGGAAGTAAGTCCTGATATTTTTGGAGGTTGCAGGGGCCACTACACCATTCAAAATAGGCAGGCTTTAGCATATGCAGTTAGGCCTCGTAGGATGATTTTAGCTAAAAAGTGCCCCAAACACTCAAACGGGCTTGTATCTGGGAAGGGAAAATATGGGAAACATGACTTAGACACCAAATGATACACTATATGCCATGTTTCCAAATTTTTATGCACAGTGGTTACAGCATGAAGCGAATGCATGTGAATATACAAAGGTGCATTGCATTAAACAACTCCACTGAGTGTCCCAAAATGGCCGGCCTGCCTGCTTTCATCCATCAATTGTTCTAAATTTTTCATTACCCAATGAGCTGAGGTGGAGTCTTAGCCAGTGGTACCATCAGGGAGGTGTGTAAAGCACTTTAGGCTAGACAGCCAATCAGCTGCCAGCTTCCATCTGTCAATCAAATACAGCAGCCAATCAGAAAGCTGCCCATTGATCAGCAGGCCCTTTATGACATCACAGACAGACCCTCAGAACTATCTGTGCATGTCTAATGGCTGGCTGTCAGTTGGGTGGGTGGCAGAGGGAGGGGATGTCTGTCTCGTTTCTCCTGAAAATTGCGCTTTTTCTGCGTTTACGGGAAAAGTTGAGGTCCGACGCGCAAAAGTGGGATATCGTAGAAATAACCTTTTAAAGACGCACATTTCTGGCCCCCCAAAAATGGGCATTTCAAATGAGAAATGAGTCCAATGAACAAAGGATGAATAAGTATGTATTTCAGGGGTGAGTTAGCAGGTTATTGGGGAAGTAAGTCCTGATATTTTTGGAGGTTGCAGGGGCCACTACACCATTCAAAATAGGCAGGCTTTAGCATATGCAGTTAGGCCTCGTAGGATGATTTTAGCTAAAAAGTGCCCCAATCACTCAAACGGGCTTGTATCTGGGAAGGGAAAATATGGGAAACATGACTTAGACAGAAAATGATACACTGTATGCCATGTTTCCAAATTTTTATGCACAGTGGTTACAGCATGAAGCGAATGCATGTGAATATACAAAGGTGCATTGCATTAAACAAGTCCAATGAGCGTCCCAAAATGGCCGGCCTGCCTGCTTTCATCCATCAATTGTTCTAAATTTTTCATTACCCAATGAGCTGAGGTGGAGTCTTAGCCAGTGGTACCATCAGGGAGGTGTGTAAAGCACTTTAGGCTAGACAGCCAATCAGCTGCCAGCTTCCATCTGTCAATCAAATACAGCAGCCAATCAGAAAGCTGCCCATTGATCAGCAGGCCCTTTATGACATCACAAGCAGACCCTCAGAACTATCTGTGCATGTCTAATGGCTGGCTGTCAGTTGGGCGGGTGGGTGGCAGAGGGAGGGGATGTCTGTCTCGTTTCTCCTGAAAATTGCGGTTTTTCTGCGTTTACGGGAAAAGTTGAGGTCCGACGCGCAAAAGTGGGGTATCGTAGAAATCACATTTTAAAGACGCACATTTCTGGATCCCCAAAAATGGGCATTTCAAATGAGAAATGAGTCCAATGAACAAAATAGGGTGAATAAGTATGTATTTCAGGGGTGAGTTAGCAGGTTATTGGGGAAGTAAGTCCTGATATTTTTGGAGGTTGCAGGGGCCACTACACCATTCAAACTAGGCAGGCTTTAGCATATGCAGTTAGGCCTCGTAGGATGATTTTAGCTAAAAAGTGCCCCAATCACTCAAACGGGCTTGTATCTGGGAATTGAAAATATGGGAAACATGACTTAGACAGCAAATGATACACTGTTTGCCATGTTTCCAAATTTTTATGCACAGTGGTTACAGCATGAAGCGAATGCATGTGAATATACAAAGGTGCATTGCATTAAACAAGTCCACTGAGTGTCCCAAAATGGCCGGCCTGCCTGCTTTCATCCATCAATTGTTCTAAATTTTTCATTACCCAATGAGCTGAGGTGGAGTCTTAGCCAGTGGTACCATCAGGGAGGTGTGTAAAGCACTTTAGGCTAGACAGCCAATCAGCTGCCAGCTTTCATCTGTCAATCAAATACAGCAGCCAATCAGAAAGCTGCCCATTGATCAGCAGGCCCTTTATGACATCACAGAAAGACTCTCAGAACTATCTGTGCATGTCTAATGGCTGGCTGTCAGTTGGGCGGGTGGGTGGCAGAGGGAGGGGATGTCTGTCTCGTTTCTCCTGAAAATTGCGTTTTTTCTGCGTTTACGGGAAAAGTTGAGGTCCGACGCGCAAAAGTGGGGTATCGTAGAAATCACATTTTAAAGACGCACATTTCTGGCCCCCCAAAAATGGGCATTTCAAATGAGAAATGAGTCCAATGAACAAAATAGGGTGAATAAGTATGTATTTCAGGGGTGAGTTAGCAGGTTATTGGGGAAGTAAGTCCTGATATTTTTGGAGGTTGCAGGGGCCACTACACCATTCAAACTAGGCAGGCTTTAGCATATGCAGTTAGGCCTCGTAGGATGATTTTAGCTAAAAAGTGCCCCAATCACTCAAACGGGCTTGTATCTGGGAATTGAAAATATGGGAAACATGACTTAGACAGCAAATGATACACTGTTTGCCATGTTTCCAAATTTTTATGCACAGTGGTTACAGCATGAAGCGAATGCATGTGAATATACAAAGGTGCATTGCATTAAACAAGTCCACTGGGTGTCCCAAAATGGCCGGCCTGCCTGCTTTCATCCATCAATTGTTCTAAATTTTTCATTACCCAATGAGCTGAGGTGGAGTCTTAGCCAGTGGTACCATCAGGGAGGTGTGTAAAGCACTTTAGGCTAGACAGCCAATCAGCTGCCAGCTTTCATCTGTCAATCAAATACAGCAGCTAATCAGAAAGCTGCCCATTGATCAGCAGGCCCTTTATGACATCACAGAAAGACTCTCAGAACTATCTGTGCATGTCTAATGGCTGGCTGTCAGTTGGGCGGGTGGGTGGCAGAGGGAGGGGATGTCTGTCTCGTTTCTCCTGAAAATTGCGGTTTTTCTGCGTTTACGGGAAAAGTTGAGGTCCGACGCGCAAAAGTGGGGTATCGTAGAAATCACATTTTAAAGACGCACATTTCTGGCCCCCCAAAAATGGGCATTTCAAATGAGAAATGAGTCCAATGAACAAAATAGGGTGAATAAGTATGTATTTCAGGGGTGAGTTAGCAGGTTATTGGGGAAGTAAGTCCTGATATTTTTGGAGGTTGCAGGGGCCACTACACCATTCAAAATAGGCACGCTTTAGCATATGCAGTTAGGCCTCATAGGATGATTTTAGCTAAAAAGTGCCCCAATCACTCAAACGGGCTTGTATCTGGGAATTGAAAATATGGGAAACATGACTTAGACAGCAAATGATACACTGTTTGCCATGTTTCCAAATTTGTATGCACAGTGGTTACAGCATGAAGCGAATGCATGTGAATATACAAAGGTGCATTGCATTAAACAAGTCCACTGAGTGTCCCAAAATGGCCGGCCTGCCTGCTTTCATCCATCAATTGTTCTAAATTTTTCATTACCCAATGAGCTGAGGTGGAGTCTTAGCCAGTGGTACCATCAGGGAGGTGTGTAAAGCACTTTAGGCTAGACAGCCAATCAGCTGCCAGCTTCCATCTGTCAATCAAATACAGCAGCCAATCAGAAAGCTGCCCATTGATCAGCAGGCCCTTTATGACATCACAGAAAGACTCTCAGAACTATCTGTGCATGTCTAATGGCTGGCTGTCAGTTGGGTGCGTGGGTGGCAGAGGGAGGGGATGTCTGTCTCGTTTCTCCTGAAAATTGCGCTTTTTCTGCGTTTACGGGAAAAGTTGAGATCCGACGCGCAAAAGTGGGGTATCGTAGAAATCACCTTTTAAAGATGCACATTTCTGCCCCCCCCCCAAAAATGGGCATTTCAAATGAGAAATGAGTCCAATGAACAAAATAGGGTGAATAAGTATGTATTTCAGGGGTGAGTTAGCAGATTATTGGGGAAGTAAGTCCTGATATTTTTGGAGATCGCAGGGGCCACTACACCATTCAAAATAGGCAGGTTTTAGCATATGCAGTTAGGCCCCGTAGGATGATTTTAGCTAAAAAGTGCCCCAAACACTCAAACGGGCTTGTATCTGGGAAGGGAAAATATGGGAAACATGACTTAGAAAGAAAATGATACACTGTATGCCATGTTTCCAAATTTTTATGCACAGTGGTTACAGCATGAAGCGAATGAATGTGAATATACAAAGGTGCATTGCATTAAACAAGTCCACTGAGTGTCCCAAAATTGCCGGCCTGCCTGCTTTCACTCCATCAATTGTTCTAAATTTTTCCTTACCCAATGAGCTGAGGTGGAGTCTTAGCCACTGGTACCATCAGGGAGGTGTGTAAAGAACTTTAGGCTAGACAGCCAATCAGCTGCCAGCTTCCATCTGTCAATCAAATACAGCAGCCAATCAGAAAGCTGCCCATTGATCAGCAGGCCCTTTATGACATCACAAACAGACCCTCAGAACTATCTGTGCATGTCTAATGGCTGGCTGTCAGTTGGGCGGGTGGGTGGCAGAGGGAGGGGATGTCTGTCTCGTTTCTCCTGAAAATTGCGGTTTTTCTGCGTTTACGGGAAAAGTTGAGGTCCGACGCGCAAAAGTGGGGTATCGTAGAAATCACATTTTAAAGACGCACATTTCTGGCCCCCCAAAAATGGGCATTTCAAATGAGAAATGAGTCCAATGAACAAAATAGGGTGAATAAGTATGTATTTCAGGGGTGAGTTAGCAGATTATTGGGGAAGTAAGTCCTGATATTTTTGGAGGTTGCAGGGGCCACTACACCATTCAAAAAAGGCAGGTTTTAGCATATGCAGTTAGGCCCCGTAGGATGATTTTAGCCAAAAAGTGCCCCAAACACTCAAACGGGCTTGTATCTGGGAAGGGAAAATATGGGAAACATGACTTAGACACCAAATGATACACTATATGCCATGTTTCCAAATTTTTATGCACAGTGGTTACAGCATGAAGCGAATGCATGTGAATATACAAAGGTGCATTGCATTAAACAAGTCCACTGAGTGTCCCAAAATGGCCGGCCTGCCTGCTTTCATCCATCAATTGTTCTAAATTTTTCATTACCCAATGAGCTGAGGTGGAGTCTTAGCCAGTGGTACCATCAGGGAGGTGTGTAAAGCACTTTAGGCTAGACAGCCAATCAGCTGCCAGCTTCCATCTGTCAATCAAATACAGCAGCCAATCAGAAAGCTGCCCATTGATCAGCAGGCCCTTTATGACATCACAGACAGACCCTCAGAACTATCTGTGCATGTCTAATGGCTGGCTGTCAGTTGGGTGGGTGGGTGGCAGAGGGAGGGGATGTCTGTCTCGTTTCTCCTGAAAATTGCGCTTTTTCTGCGTTTACGGGAAAAGTTGAGGTCCGACGCGCAAAAGTGGGGTATCGTAGAAATAACCTTTTAAAGACGCACATTTCTGGCCCACCAAAAATGGGCATTTCAAATGAGAAATGAGTCCAATGAACAAAATAGGATGAATAAGTATGTATTTCAGGGGTGAGTTAGCAGGTTATTGGGGAAGTAAGTCCTGATATTTTTGGAGGTTGCAGGGGCCACTACACCATTCAAAATAGGCAGGCTTTAGCATATGCAGTTAGGCCTCGTAGGATGATTTTAGCTAAAAAGTGCCCCAATCACTCAAACAGGCTTGTATCTGGGAAGGGAAAATATGGGAAACATGACTTAGACAGCAAATGATACACTGTTTGCCATGTTTCCAAATTTTTATGCACAGTGGTTACAGCATGAAGCGAATGCATGTGAATATACAAAGGTGCATTGCATTAAACAAGTCCACTGAGTGTCCCAAAATGGCCGGCCTGCCTGCTTTCATCCATCAATTGTTCTAAATTTTTCATTACCCAATGAGCTGAGGTAGAGTCTTAGCCAGTGGTACCATCAGGGAGGTGTGTAAAGCACTTTAGGCTAGACAGCCAATCAGCTGCCAGCTTCCATCTGTCAATCAAATACAGCAGCCAATCAGAAAGCTGCCCATTGATCAGCAGGCCCTTTATGACATCACAGACAGACCCTCAGAACTATCTGTGCATGTCTAATGGCTGGCTGTCAGTTGGGTGGGTGGGTGGCAGAGGGAGGGGATGTCTGTCTCGTTTCTCCTGAAAATTGCGCTTTTTCTGCGTTTACGGGAAAAGTTGAGGTCCGACGCGCAAAAGTGGGGTATCGTAGAAATAACCTTTTAAAGACGCACATTTCTGGCCCACCAAAAATGGGCATTTCAAATGAGAAATGAGTCCAATGAACAAAATAGGATGAATAAGTATGTATTTCAGGGGTGAGTTAGCAGGTTATTGGGGAAGTAAGTCCTGATATTTTTGGAGGTTGCAGGGGCCACTACACCATTCAAAATAGGCAGGCTTTAGCATATGCAGTTAGGCCTCGTAGGATGATTTTAGCTAAAAAGTGCCCCAATCACTCAAACAGGCTTGTATCTGGGAAGGGAAAATATGGGAAACATGACTTAGACAGCAAATGATACACTGTTTGCCATGTTTCCAAATTTTTATGCACAGTGGTTACAGCATGAAGCGAATGCATGTGAATATACAAAGGTGCATTGCATTAAACAAGTCCACTGAGTGTCCCAAAATGGCCGGCCTGCCTGCTTTCATCCATCAATTGTTCTAAATTTTTCATTACCCAATGAGCTGAGGTAGAGTCTTAGCCAGTGGTACCATCAGGGAGGTGTGTAAAGCACTTTAGGCTAGACAGCCAATCAGCTGCCAGCTTCCATCTGTCAATCAAATACAGCAGCCAATCAGAAAGCTGCCCATTGATCAGCAGGCCCTTTATGACATCACAAACAGACCCTCAGAACTATCTGTGCATGTCTAATGGCTGGCTGTCAGTTGGGCGGGTGGGTGGCAGAGGGAGGGGATGTCTGTCTCGTTTCTCCTGAAAATTGCGCTTTTTCTGCGTTTACGGGAAAAGTTGAGGTCCGACGCGCAAAAGTGGGGTATCGTAGAAATCACATTTTAAAGACGCACATTTCTGGCCCCCCAAAAATGGGCATTTCAAATGAGAAATGAGTCCAATGAACAAAATAGGGTGAATAAGTATGTATTTCAGGGGTGAGTTAGCAGATTATTGGGGAAGTAAGTCCTGATATTTTTGGAGGTTGCAGGAGCCACTACACCATTCAAAATAGGCAGGTTTTAGCATATGCAGTTAGGCCCCGTAGGATGATTTTAGCTAAAAAGTGCCCCAAACACTCAAACGGGCTTGTATCTGGGAAGGGAAAATATGGGAAACATGACTTAGACAGAAAATGATACACTGTATGCCATGTTTCCAAATTTTTATGCACAGTGGTTACAGCATGAAGCGAATGCATGTGAATATACAAAGGTGCATTGCATTAAACAAGTCCACTGAGTGTCCCAAAATTGCCGGCCTGCCTGCTTTCATCCATCAATTGTTCTAAATTTTTCATTACCCAATGAGCTGAGGTGGAGTCTTAGCCACTGGTACCATCAGGGAGGTGTGTAAAGAACTTTAGGCTAGACAGCCAATCAGCTGCCAGCTTCCATCTGTCAATCAAATACAGCAGCCAATCAGAAAGCTGCCCATTGATCAGCAGGCCCTTTATGACATCACAAACAGACCCTCAGAACTATCTGTGCATGTCTAATGGCTGGCTGTCAGTTGGGCGGGTGGGTGGCAGAGGGAGGGGATGTCTGTCTCGTTTCTCCTGAAAATTGCGGTTTTTCTGCGTTTACGGGAAAAGTTGAGGTCCGACGCGCAAAAGTGGGGTATCGTAGAAATCACATTTTAAAGACGCACATTTCTGGCCCCCCAAAAATGGGCATTTCAAATGAGAAATGAGTCCAATGAACAAAATAGGGTGAATAAGTATGTATTTCAGGGGTGAGTTAGCAGATTATTGGGGAAGTAAGTCCTGATATTTTTGGAGGTTGCAGGGGCCACTACACCATTCAAAAAAGGCAGGTTTTAGCATATGCAGTTAGGCCCCGTAGGATGATTTTAGCTAAAAAGTGCCCCAAACACTCAAACGGGCTTGTATCTGGGAAGGGAAAATATGGGAAACATGACTTAGACACCAAATGATACACTATATGCCATGTTTCCAAATTTTTATGCACAGTGGTTACAGCATGAAGCGAATGCATGTGAATATACAAAGGTGCATTGCATTAAACAAGTCCACTGAGTGTCCCAAAATGGCCGGCCTGCCTGCTTTCATCCATCAATTGTTCTAAATTTTTCATTACCAAATGAGCTGAGGTGGAGTCTTAGCCAGTGGTACCATCAGGGAGGTGTGTAAAGCACTTTAGGCTAGACAGCCAATCAGCTGCCAGCTTCCATCTGTCAATCAAATACAGCAGCCAATCAGAAAGCTGCCCATTGATCAGCAGGCCCTTTATGACATCACAGACAGACCCTCAGAACTATCTGTGCATGTCTAATGGCTGGCTGTCAGTTGGGTGGGTGGGTGGCAGAGGGAGGGTATGTCTGTCTCGTTTCTCCTGAAAATTGCGCTTTTTCTGCGTTTACGGGAAAAGTTGAAGTCCGACGCGCAAAAGTGGGGTATCGTAGAAATAACCTTTTAAAGACGCACATTTCTGGCCCACCAAAAATGGGCATTTCAAATGAGAAATGAGTCCAATGAACAAAATAGGATGAATAAGTATGTATTTCAGGGGTGAGTTAGCAGGTTATTGGGGAAGTAAGTCCTGATATTTTTGGAGGTTGCAGGGGCCACTACACCATTCAAAATAGGCAGGCTTTAGCATATGCAGTTAGGCCTCGTAGGATGATTTTAGCTAAAAAGTGCCCCAATCACTCAAACAGGATTGTATCTGGGAAGGGAAAATATGGGAAACATAACTTAGACAGCAAATGATACACTGTTTGCCATGTTTCCAAATCTTTATGCACAGTGGTTACAGCATGAAGCGAATGCATGTGAATATACAAAGGTGCATTGCATTAAACAAGTCCACTGAGTGTCCCAAAATGGCCGGCCTGCCTGCTTTCATCCATCAATTGTTCTAAATTTTTCATTACCCAATGAGCTGAGGTAGAGTCTTAGCCAGTGGTACCATCAGGGAGGTGTGTAAAGCACTTTAGGCTAGACAGCCAATCAGCTGCCAGCTTCCATCTGTCAATCAAATACAGCAGCCAATCAGAAAGCTGCCCATTGATCAGCAGGCCCTTTATGACATCACAAACAGACCCTCAGAACTATCTGTGCATGTCTAATGGCTGGCTGTCAGTTGGGCGGGTGGGTGGCAGAGGGAGGGGATGTCTGTCTCGTTTCTCCTGAAAATTGCGCTTTTTCTGCGTTTACGGGAAAAGTTGAGGTCCGACGCGCAAAAGTGGGGTATCGTAGAAATCACATTTTAAAGACGCACATTTCTGGCCCCCCAAAAATGGGCATTTCAAATGAGAAATGAGTCCAATGAACAAAATAGGGTGAATAAGTATGTATTTCAGGGGTGAGTTAGCAGATTATTGGGGAAGTAAGTCCTGATATTTTTGGAGGTTGCAGGAGCCACTACACCATTCAAAATAGGCAGGTTTTAGCATATGCAGTTAGGCCCCGTAGGATGATTTTAGCTAAAAAGTGCCCCAAACACTCAAACGGGCTTGTATCTGGGAAGGGAAAATATGGGAAACATGACTTAGAAAGAAAATGATACACTGTATGCCATGTTTCCAAATTTTTATGCACAGTGGTTACAGCATGAAGCGAATGCATGTGAATATACAAAGGTGCATTGCATTAAACAAGTTCAATGAGCGTCCCAAAATGGCCGGCCTGCCTGCTTTCATCCATCAATTGTTCTAAATTTTTCATTACCCAATGAGCTGAGGTGGAGTCTTAGCCAGTGGTACCATCAGGGAGGTGTGTAAAGCACTTTAGGCTAGACAGCCAATCAGCTGCCAGCTTCCATCTGTCAATCAAATACAGCAGCCAATCAGAAAGCTGCCCATTGATCAGCAGGCCCTTTATGACATCACAAACAGACCCTCAGAACTATCTGTGCATGTCTAATGGCTGGCTGTCAGTTGGGCGGGTGGGTGGCAGAGGGAGGGGATGTCTGTCTCGTTTCTCCTGAAAATTGCGGTTTTTCTGCGTTTACGGGAAAAGTTGAGGTCCGACGCGCAAAAGTGGGGTATCGTAGAAATCACATTTTAAAGACGCACATTTCTGGCCCCCCAAAAATGGGCATTTCAAATGAGAAATGAGTCCAATGAACAAAATAGGGTGAATAAGTATGTATTTCAGGGGTGAGTTAGCAGGTTATTGGGGAAGTAAGTCCTGATATTTTTGGAGGTTGCAGGGGCCACTACACCATTCAAAATAGGCAGGCTTTAGCATATGCAGTTAGGCCTCGTAGGATGATTTTAGCTAAAAAGTGCCCCAATCACTCAAACGGGCTTGTATCTGGGAAGGGAAAATATGGGAAACATGACTTAGACAGCAAATGATACACTGATTGCCATGTTTCCAAATTTTTATGCACAGTGGTTACAGCATGAAGCGAATGCATGTGAATATACAAAGGTGCATTGCATTAAACAAGTCCACTGAGTGTCCCAAAATGGCCGGCCTGCCTGCTTTCATCCATCAATTGTTCTAAATTTTTCATTACCCAATGAGCTGAGGTGGAGTCTTAGCCAGTGGTACCATCAGGGAGGTGTGTAAAGCACTTTAGGCTAGACAGCCAATCAGCTGCCAGCTTCCATCTGTCAATCAAATACAGCAGCCAATCAGAAAGCTGCCCATTGATCAGCAGGCCCTTTATGACATCACAGAAAGACTCTCAGAACTATCTGTGCATGTCTAATGGCTGGCTGTCAGTTGGGTGGGTGGGTGGCAGAGGGAGGGGATGTCTGTCTCGTTTCTCCTGAAAATTGCGCTTTTTCTGCGTTTACGGGAAAAGTTGAGATCCGACGCGCAAAAGTGGGGTATCGTAGAAATCACCTTTTAAAGATGCACATTTCTGCCCCCCCAAAAATGGGCATTTCAAATGAGAAATGAGTCCAATGAACAAAATAGGGTGAATAAGTATGTATTTCAGGGGTGAGTTAGCAGGTTATTGGGGAAGTAAGTCATGATATTTTTGGAGGTTGCAGGGGCCACTACACCATTCAAAATAGGCGGGCTTTAGCATATGCAGTTAGGCCTCGTAGGATGATTTTAGCTAAAAAGTGCCCCAAACACTCAAACGGGCTTGTATCTGGGAAGGGAAAATATGGGAAACATGACTTAGACAGCAAATGATACACTGTATGCCATGTTTCCAAATTTTTATGCACAGTGGTTACAGCATGAAGCGAATGCATGTGAATATACAAAGGTGCATTGCATTAAACAAGTCCAATGAGCGTCCCAAAATGGCCGGCCTGCCTGCTTTCATCCATCAATTGTTCTAAATTTTTCATTACCCAATGAGCTGAGGTGGAGTCTTAGCCAGTGGTACCATCAGGGAGGTGTGTAAAGCACTTTAGGCTAGACAGCCAATCAGCTGCCAGCTTCCATCTGTCAATCAAATACAGCAGCCAATCAGAAAGCTGCCCATTGATCAGCAGGCCCTTTATGACATCACAAACAGACCCTCAGAACTATCTGTGCATGTCTAATGGCTGGCTGTCAGTTGGGCGGGTGGGTGGCAGAGGGAGGGGATGTCTGTCTCGTTTCTCCTGGAAATTGCGGTTTTTCTGCGTTTATGGGAAAAGTTGAGGTCCGACGCGCAAAAGTGGGGTATCGTAGAAATCACATTTTAAAGACGCACATTTCTGGCCCCCCAAAAATGGCCATTTCAAATGAGAAATGAGTCCAATGAACAAAATAGGATGAATAAGTATGTATTTTAGGGGTGAGTTAGCAGGTTATTGGGGAAGTAAGTCCTGATATTTTTGGAGGTTGCAGGGGCCACTACACCATTCAAAATAGGCAGGCTTTAGCATATGCAGTTAGGCCCCGTAGGATGATTTTAGCTAAAAAGTGCCCCAAACACTCAAACGGGCTTGTATCTGGGAAGGGAAAATATGGGAAACATGACTTAGACAGCAAATGATACACTGTTTGCCATGTTTACAATTTTTTATGCACAGTGGTTACAGCATGAAGCAAATGCATGTGAATATACAAAGGTACATTGCATTAAACAAGTCCACTGAGTGTCCCAAAATGGCCGGCCTGCCTGCTTTCATCCATCAATTGTTCTAAATTTTTCATTACCCAATGAGCTGAGGTGGAGTCTTAGCCAGTGGTACCATCAGGGAGGTGTGTAAAGCACTTTCGGCTAGACAGCCAATCAGCTGCCAGCTTCCATCTGTCAATCAAATACAGCAGCCAATCAGAAAGCTGCCCATTGATCAGCAGGCCCTTTATGACATCACAGACAGACCCTCAGAACTATCTGTGCATGTCTAATGGCTGGCTGTCAGTTGGGTGGGTGGGTGGCAGAGGGAGGGGATGTCTGTCTCGTTTCTCCTGAAAATTGCGCTTTTTCTGCGTTTACGGGAAAAGTTGAGGTCCGACGCGCAAAAGTGGGGTATCGTAGAAATCACCTTTTAAAGACGCACATTTCTGGCCCCCCAAAAATGGGCATTTTAAAATAAGAAATGAGTCCAATGTACAAAATAGGGTGAATAAGTATGTATTTCAGGGGTGAGTTAGCAGGTTATTGGGGAAGTAAGTCCTGATATTTTTTGGAGGTTGCAGGGGCCACTACACCATTCAAAATAGGCAGGTTTTAGCATATGCAGTTAGGCCCCGTAGGATGATTTTAGCTAAAAAGTGCCCCAAACACTCAAACGGGCTTGTATCTGGGAAGGAAAAATATGGGACCCATGACTTAGACACCAAATGATACACTATATGCCATGTTTCCAAATTTTTATGCACAGTGGTTACAGCATGAAGCGAATGCATGTGAATATACAAAGGTGCATTGCATTAAACAAGTCCACTGAGTGTCCCAAAATGGCCGGCCTGCCTGCTTTCATCCATCAATTGTTCTAAATTTTTCATTACTCAATGAGCTGAGGTGGAGTCTTAGCCAGTGGTACCATCAGGGAGGTGTGTAAAGCACTTTATGCTAGACAGCCAATCAGCTGCCAGCTTCCATCTGTCAATCAAATACAGCAGCCAATCAGAAAGCTGCCCATTGATCAGCAGGCCCTTTATGACATCACAAACAGACCCTCAGAACTATCTGTGCATGTCTAATGGCTGGCTGTCAGTTGGGCGGGTGGGTGGCAGAGGGAGGGGATGTCTGTCTCGTTTCTCCTGAAAATTGCGGTTTTTCTGCGTTTACGGGAAAAGTTGAGGTCCGACGCGCAAAAGTGGGGTATCGTAGAAATCACATTTTAAAGACGCACATTTCTGGCCCCCCAAAAATGGGCATTTCAAATGAGAAATGAGTCCAATGAACAAAATAGGATGAATAAGTATGTATTTCAGGGGTGAGTTAGCAGGTTATTGGGGAAGTAAGTCCTGATATTTTTGGAGGTTGCAGGGGCCACTACACCATTCAAAATAGGCAGGCTTTAGCATATGCAGTTAGGCCTCGTAGGATGATTTTAGCTAAAAAGTGCCCCAATCACTCAAACAGGATTGTATCTGGGAAGGGAAAATATGGGAAACATAACTTAGACAGCAAATGATACACTGTTTGCCATGTTTCCAAATTTTTATGCACAGTGGTTACAGCATGAAGCGAATGCATGTGAATATACAAAGGTGCATTGCATTAAACAAGTCCACTGAGTGTCCCAAAATGGCCGGCCTGCCTGCTTTCATCCATCAATTGTTCTAAATTTTTCATTACCCAATGAGCTGAGGTAGAGTCTTAGCCAGTGGTACCATCAGGGAGGTGTGTAAAGCACTTTAGGCTAGACAGCCAATCAGCTGCCAGCTTCCATCTGTCAATCAAATACAGCAGCCAATCAGAAAGCTGCCCATTGATCAGCAGGCCCTTTATGACATCACAAACAGACCCTCAGAACTATCTGTGCATGTCTAATGGCTGGCTGTCAGTTGGGCGGGTGGGTGGCAGAGGGAGGGGATGTCTGTCTCGTTTCTCCTGAAAATTGCGCTTTTTCTGCGTTTACGGGAAAAGTTGAGGTCCGACGCGCAAAAGTGGGGTATCGTAGAAATCACATTTTAAAGACGCACATTTCTGGCCCCCCAAAAATGGGCATTTCAAATGAGAAATGAGTCCAATGAACAAAATAGGGTGAATAAGTATGTATTTCAGGGGTGAGTTAGCAGATTATTGGGGAAGTAAGTCCTGATATTTTTGGAGGTTGCAGGAGCCACTACACCATTCAAAATAGGCAGGTTTTAGCATATGCAGTTAGGCCCCGTAGGATGATTTTAGCTAAAAAGTGCCCCAAACACTCAAACGGGCTTGTATCTGGGAAGGGAAAATATGGGAAACATGACTTAGAAAGAAAATGATACACTGTATGCCATGTTTCCAAATTTTTATGCACAGTGGTTACAGCATGAAGCGAATGCATGTGAATATACAAAGGTGCATTGCATTAAACAAGTTCAATGAGCGTCCCAAAATGGCCGGCCTGCCTGCTTTCATCCATCAATTGTTCTAAATTTTTCATTACCCAATGAGCTGAGGTGGAGTCTTAGCCAGTGGTACCATCAGGGAGGTGTGTAAAGCACTTTAGGCTAGACAGCCAATCAGCTGCCAGCTTCCATCTGTCAATCAAATACAGCAGCCAATCAGAAAGCTGCCCATTGATCAGCAGGCCCTTTATGACATCACAAACAGACCCTCAGAACTATCTGTGCATGTCTAATGGCTGGCTGTCAGTTGGGCGGGTGGGTGGCAGAGGGAGGGGATGTCTGTCTCGTTTCTCCTGAAAATTGCGGTTTTTCTGCGTTTACGGGAAAAGTTGAGGTCCGACGCGCAAAAGTGGGGTATCGTAGAAATCACATTTTAAAGACGCACATTTCTGGCCCCCCAAAAATGGGCATTTCAAATGAGAAATGAGTCCAATGAACAAAATAGGGTGAATAAGTATGTATTTCAGGGGTGAGTTAGCAGGTTATTGGGGAAGTAAGTCCTGATATTTTTGGAGGTTGCAGGGGCCACTACACCATTCAAAATAGGCAGGCTTTAGCATATGCAGTTAGGCCTCGTAGGATGATTTTAGCTAAAAAGTGCCCCAATCACTCAAACGGGCTTGTATCTGGGAAGGGAAAATATGGGAAACATGACTTAGACAGCAAATGATACACTGATTGCCATGTTTCCAAATTTTTATGCACAGTGGTTACAGCATGAAGCGAATGCATGTGAATATACAAAGGTGCATTGCATTAAACAAGTCCACTGAGTGTCCCAAAATGGCCGGCCTGCCTGCTTTCATCCATCAATTGTTCTAAATTTTTCATTACCCAATGAGCTGAGGTGGAGTCTTAGCCAGTGGTACCATCAGGGAGGTGTGTAAAGCACTTTAGGCTAGACAGCCAATCAGCTGCCAGCTTCCATCTGTCAATCAAATACAGCAGCCAATCAGAAAGCTGCCCATTGATCAGCAGGCCCTTTATGACATCACAGAAAGACTCTCAGAACTATCTGTGCATGTCTAATGGCTGGCTGTCAGTTGGGTGGGTGGGTGGCAGAGGGAGGGGATGTCTGTCTCGTTTCTCCTGAAAATTGCGCTTTTTCTGCGTTTACGGGAAAAGTTGAGATCCGACGCGCAAAAGTGGGGTATCGTAGAAATCACCTTTTAAAGATGCACATTTCTGCCCCCCCAAAAATGGGCATTTCAAATGAGAAATGAGTCCAATGAACAAAATAGGGTGAATAAGTATGTATTTCAGGAGTGAGTTAGCAGGTTATTGGGGAAGTAAGTCATGATATTTTTGGAGGTTGCAGGGGCCACTACACCATTCAAAATAGGCGGGCTTTAGCATATGCAGTTAGGCCCCGTACGTTGATTTTAGCTAAAAAGTGCCCCAAACACTCAAACGGGCTTGTATCTGGGAAGGGAAAATATGGGAAACATGACTTAGACAGCAAATGATACACTGTATGCCATGTTTCCAAATTTTTATGCACAGTGGTTACAGCATGAAGCGAATGCATGTGAATATACAAAGGTGCATTGCATTAAACAAGTCCAATGAGCGTCCCAAAATGGCCGGCCTGCCTGCTTTCATCCATCAATTGTTCTAAATTTTTCATTACCCAATGAGCTGAGGTGGAGTCTTAGCCAGTGGTACCATCAGGGAGGTGTGTAAAGCACTTTAGGCTAGACAGCCAATCAGCTGCCAGCTTCCATCTGTCAATCAAATACAGCAGCCAATCAGAAAGCTGCCCATTGATCAGCAGGCCCTTTATGACATCACAAACAGACCCTCAGAACTATCTGTGCATGTCTAATGGCTGGCTGTCAGTTGGGCGGGTGGGTGGCAGAGGGAGGGGATGTCTGTCTCGTTTCTCCTGGAAATTGCGGTTTTTCTGCGTTTATGGGAAAAGTTGAGGTCCGACGCGCAAAAGTGGGGTATCGTAGAAATCACATTTTAAAGACGCACATTTCTGGCCCCCCAAAAATGGCCATTTCAAATGAGAAATGAGTCCAATGAACAAAATAGGATGAATAAGTATGTATTTTAGGGGTGAGTTAGCAGGTTATTGGGGAAGTAAGTCCTGATATTTTTGGAGGTTGCAGGGGCCACTACACCATTCAAAATAGGCAGGCTTTAGCATATGCAGTTAGGCCCCGTAGGATGATTTTAGCTAAAAAGTGCCCCAAACACTCAAACGGGCTTGTATCTGGGAAGGGAAAATATGGGAAACATGACTTAGACAGCAAATGATACACTGTTTGCCATGTTTACAATTTTTTATGCACAGTGGTTACAGCATGAAGCAAATGCATGTGAATATACAAAGGTACATTGCATTAAACAAGTCCACTGAGTGTCCCAAAATGGCCGGCCTGCCTGCTTTCATCCATCAATTGTTCTAAATTTTTCATTACCCAATGAGCTGAGGTGGAGTCTTAGCCAGTGGTACCATCAGGGAGGTGTGTAAAGCACTTTCGGCTAGACAGCCAATCAGCTGCCAGCTTCCATCTGTCAATCAAATACAGCAGCCAATCAGAAAGCTGCCCATTGATCAGCAGGCCCTTTATGACATCACAGACAGACCCTCAGAACTATCTGTGCATGTCTAATGGCTGGCTGTCAGTTGGGTGGGTGGGTGGCAGAGGGAGGGGATGTCTGTCTCGTTTCTCCTGAAAATTGCGCTTTTTCTGCGTTTACGGGAAAAGTTGAGGTCCGACGCGCAAAAGTGGGGTATCGTAGAAATCACCTTTTAAAGACGCACATTTCTGGCCCCCCAAAAATGGGCATTTTAAAATAAGAAATGAGTCCAATGTACAAAATAGGGTGAATAAGTATGTATTTCAGGGGTGAGTTAGCAGGTTATTGGGGAAGTAAGTCCTGATATTTTTTGGAGGTTGCAGGGGCCACTACACCATTCAAAATAGGCAGGTTTTAGCATATGCAGTTAGGCCCCGTAGGATGATTTTAGCTAAAAAGTGCCCCAAACACTCAAACGGGCTTGTATCTGGGAAGGGAAAATATGGGACCCATGACTTAGACACCAAATGATACACTATATGCCATGTTTCCAAATTTTTATGCACAGTGGTTACAGCATGAAGCGAATGCATGTGAATATACAAAGGTGCATTGCATTAAACAAGTCCACTGAGTGTCCCAAAATGGCCGGCCTGCCTGCTTTCATCCATCAATTGTTCTAAATTTTTCATTACTCAATGAGCTGAGGTGGAGTCTTAGCCAGTGGTACCATCAGGGAGGTGTGTAAAGCACTTTATGCTAGACAGCCAATCAGCTGCCAGCTTCCATCTGTCAATCAAATACAGCAGCCAATCAGAAAGCTGCCCATTGATCAGCAGGCCCTTTATGACATCACAAACAGACCCTCAGAACTATCTGTGCATGTCTAATGGCTGGCTGTCAGTTGGGCGGGTGGGTGGCAGAGGGAGGGGATGTCTGTCTCGTTTCTCCTGAAAATTGCGGTTTTTCTGCGTTTACGGGAAAAGTTGAGGTCCGACGCGCAAAAGTGGGGTATCGTAGAAATCACATTTTAAAGACGCACATTTCTGGCCCCCCAAAAATGGGCATTTCAAATGAGAAATGAGTCCAATGAACAAAATAGGGTGAATAAGTATGTATTTCAGGGGTGAGTTAGCAGGTTATTGGGGAAGTAAGTCCTGATATTTTTGGAGGTTGCAGGGGCCACTACACCATTCAAAATAGGCAGGCTTTAGCATATGCAGTTAGGCCTCGTAGGATGATTTTAGCTAAAAAGTGCCCCAATCACTCAAACGGGCTTGTATCTGGGAAGGGAAAATATGGGAAACATGACTTAGACAGCAAATGATACACTGATTGCCATGTTTCCAAATTTTTATGCACAGTGGTTACAGCATGAAGCGAATGCATGTGAATATACAAAGGTGCATTGCATTAAACAAGTCCACTGAGTGTCCCAAAATGGCCGGCCTGCCTGCTTTCATCCATCAATTGTTCTAAATTTTTCATTACCCAATGAGCTGAGGTGGAGTCTTAGCCAGTGGTACCATCAGGGAGGTGTGTAAAGCACTTTAGGCTAGACAGCCAATCAGCTGCCAGCTTCCATCTGTCAATCAAATACAGCAGCCAATCAGAAAGCTGCCCATTGATCAGCAGGCCCTTTATGACATCACAGAAAGACTCTCAGAACTATCTGTGCATGTCTAATGGCTGGCTGTCAGTTGGGTGGGTGGGTGGCAGAGGGAGGGGATGTCTGTCTCGTTTCTCCTGAAAATTGCGCTTTTTCTGCGTTTACGGGAAAAGTTGAGATCCGACGCGCAAAAGTGGGGTATCGTAGAAATCACCTTTTAAAGATGCACATTTCTGCCCCCCCAAAAATGGGCATTTCAAATGAGAAATGAGTCCAATGAACAAAATAGGGTGAATAAGTATGTATTTCAGGGGTGAGTTAGCAGGTTATTGGGGAAGTAAGTCCTGATATTTTTGGAGGTTGCAGGGGCCACTACACCATTCAAAATAGGCAGGCTTTAGCATATGCAGTTAGGCCCCGTACGTTGATTTTAGCTAAAAAGTGCCCCAAACACTCAAACGGGCTTGTATCTGGGAAGGGAAAATATGGGAAACATGACTTAGACAGCAAATGATACACTGTATGCCATGTTTCCAAATTTTTATGCACAGTGGTTACAGCATGAAGCGAATGCATGTGAATATACAAAGGTGCATTGCATTAAACAAGTCCAATGAGCGTCCCAAAATGGCCGGCCTGCCTGCTTTCATCCATCAATTGTTCTAAATTTTTCATTACCCAATGAGCTGAGGTGGAGTCTTAGCCAGTGGTACCATCAGGGAGGTGTGTAAAGCACTTTAGGCTAGACAGCCAATCAGCTGCCAGCTTCCATCTGTCAATCAAATACAGCAGCCAATCAGAAAGCTGCCCATTGATCAGCAGGCCCTTTATGACATCACAAACAGACCCTCAGAACTATCTGTGCATGTCTAATGGCTGGCTGTCAGTTGGGCGGGTGGGTGGCAGAGGGAGGGGATGTCTGTCTCGTTTCTCCTGGAAATTGCGGTTTTTCTGCGTTTATGGGAAAAGTTGAGGTCCGACGCGCAAAAGTGGGGTATCGTAGAAATCACATTTTAAAGACGCACATTTCTGGCCCCCCAAAAATGGCCATTTCAAATGAGAAATGAGTCCAATGAACAAAATAGGATGAATAAGTATGTATTTTAGGGGTGAGTTAGCAGGTTATTGGGGAAGTAAGTCCTGATATTTTTGGAGGTTGCAGGGGCCACTACACCATTCAAAATAGGCAGGCTTTAGCATATGCAGTTAGGCCCCGTAGGATGATTTTAGCTAAAAAGTGCCCCAAACACTCAAACGGGCTTGTATCTGGGAAGGGAAAATATGGGAAACATGACTTAGAAAGAAAATGATACACTGTATGCCATGTTTCCAAATTTTTATGCACAGTGGTTACAGCATGAAGCGAATGCATGTGAATATACAAAGGTGCATTGCATTAAACAAGTTCAATGAGCGTCCCAAAATGGCCGGCCTGCCTGCTTTCATCCATCAATTGTTCTAAATTTTTCATTACCCAATGAGCTGAGGTGGAGTCTTAGCCAGTGGTACCATCAGGGAGGTGTGTAAAGCACTTTAGGCTAGACAGCCAATCAGCTGCCAGCTTCCATCTGTCAATCAAATACAGCAGCCAATCAGAAAGCTGCCCATTGATCAGCAGGCCCTTTATGACATCACAAACAGACCCTCAGAACTATCTGTGCATGTCTAATGGCTGGCTGTCAGTTGGGCGGGTGGGTGGCAGAGGGAGGGGATGTCTGTCTCGTTTCTCCTGAAAATTGCGGTTTTTCTGCGTTTACGGGAAAAGTTGAGGTCCGACGCGCAAAAGTGGGGTATCGTAGAAATCACATTTTAAAGACGCACATTTCTGGCCCCCAAAAAATGGGCATTTCAAATGAGAAATGAGTCCAATGAACAAAATAGGGTGAATAAGTATGTATTTCAGGGGTGAGTTAGCAGGTTATTGGGGAAGTAAGTCCTGATATTTTTGGAGGTTGCAGGGGCCACTACACCATTCAAAATAGGCAGGCTTTAGCATATGCAGTTAGGCCTCGTAGGATGATTTTAGCTAAAAAGTGCCCCAATCACTCAAACGGGCTTGTATCTGGGAAGGGAAAATATGGGAAACATGACTTAGACAGCAAATGATACACTGATTGCCATGTTTCCAAATTTTTATGCACAGTGGTTACAGCATGAAGCGAATGCATGTGAATATACAAAGGTGCATTGCATTAAACAAGTCCACTGAGTGTCCCAAAATGGCCGGCCTGCCTGCTTTCATCCATCAATTGTTCTAAATTTTTCATTACCCAATGAGCTGAGGTGGAGTCTTAGCCAGTGGTACCATCAGGGAGGTGTGTAAAGCACTTTAGGCTAGACAGCCAATCAGCTGCCAGCTTCCATCTGTCAATCAAATACAGCAGCCAATCAGAAAGCTGCCCATTGATCAGCAGGCCCTTTATGACATCACAGAAAGACTCTCAGAACTATCTGTGCATGTCTAATGGCTGGCTGTCAGTTGGGTGGGTGGGTGGCAGAGGGAGGGGATGTCTGTCTCGTTTCTCCTGAAAATTGCGCTTTTTCTGCGTTTACGGGAAAAGTTGAGATCCGACGCGCAAAAGTGGGGTATCGTAGAAATCACCTTTTAAAGATGCACATTTCTGCCCCCCCAAAAATGGGCATTTCAAATGAGAAATGAGTCCAATGAACAAAATAGGGTGAATAAGTATGTATTTCAGGGGTGAGTTAGCAGGTTATTGGGGAAGTAAGTCATGATATTTTTGGAGGTTGCAGGGGCCACTACACCATTCAAAATAGGCGGGCTTTAGCATATGCAGTTAGGCCCCGTACGTTGATTTTAGCTAAAAAGTGCCCCAAACACTCAAACGGGCTTGTATCTGGGAAGGGAAAATATGGGAAACATGACTTAGACAGAAAATGATACACTGTATGCCATGTTTCCAAATTTTTATGCACAGTGGTTACAGCATGAAGCGAATGCATGTGAATATACAAAGGTGCATTGCATTAAACAAGTCCAATGAGCGTCCCAAAATGGCCGGCCTGCCTGCTTTCATCCATCAATTGTTCTAAATTTTTCATTACCCAATGAGCTGAGGTGGAGTCTTAGCCAGTGGTACCATCAGGGAGGTGTGTAAAGCACTTTAGGCTAGACAGCCAATCAGCTGCCAGCTTCCATCTGTCAATCAAATACAGCAGCCAATCAGAAAGCTGCCCATTGATCAGCAGGCCCTTTATGACATCACAAACAGACCCTCAGAACTATCTGTGCATGTCTAATGGCTGGCTGTCAGTTGGGCGGGTGGGTGGCAGAGGGAGGGGATGTCTGTCTCGTTTCTCCTGGAAATTGCGGTTTTTCTGCGTTTATGGGAAAAGTTGAGGTCCGACGCGCAAAAGTGGGGTATCGTAGAAATCACATTTTAAAGACGCACATTTCTGGCCCCCCAAAAATGGCCATTTCAAATGAGAAATGAGTCCAATGAACAAAATAGGATGAATAAGTATGTATTTTAGGGGTGAGTTAGCAGGTTATTGGGGAAGTAAGTCCTGATATTTTTGGAGGTTGCAGGGGCCACTACACCATTCAAAATAGGCAGGCTTTAGCATATGCAGTTAGGCCCCGTAGGATGATTTTAGCTAAAAAGTGCCCCAAACACTCAAACGGGCTTGTATCTGGGAAGGGAAAATATGGGAAACATGACTTAGACAGCAAATGATACACTGTTTGCCATGTTTACAATTTTTTATGCACAGTGGTTACAGCATGAAGCAAATGCATGTGAATATACAAAGGTACATTGCATTAAACAAGTCCACTGAGTGTCCCAAAATGGCCGGCCTGCCTGCTTTCATCCATCAATTGTTCTAAATTTTTCATTACCCAATGAGCTGAGGTGGAGTCTTAGCCAGTGGTACCATCAGGGAGGTGTGTAAAGCACTTTCGGCTAGACAGCCAATCAGCTGCCAGCTTCCATCTGTCAATCAAATACAGCAGCCAATCAGAAAGCTGCCCATTGATCAGCAGGCCCTTTATGACATCACAGACAGACCCTCAGAACTATCTGTGCATGTCTAATGGCTGGCTGTCAGTTGGGTGGGTGGGTGGCAGAGGGAGGGGATGTCTGTCTCGTTTCTCCTGAAAATTGCGCTTTTTCTGCGTTTACGGGAAAAGTTGAGGTCCGACGCGCAAAAGTGGGGTATCGTAGAAATCACCTTTTAAAGACGCACATTTCTGGCCCCCCAAAAATGGGCATTTTAAAATAAGAAATGAGTCCAATGTACAAAATAGGGTGAATAAGTATGTATTTCAGGGGTGAGTTAGCAGGTTATTGGGGAAGTAAGTCCTGATATTTTTTGGAGGTTGCAGGGGCCACTACACCATTCAAAATAGGCAGGTTTTAGCATATGCAGTTAGGCCCCGTAGGATGATTTTAGCTAAAAAGTGCCCCAAACACTCAAACGGGCTTGTATCTGGGAAGGGAAAATATGGGACCCATGACTTAGACACCAAATGATACACTATATGCCATGTTTCCAAATTTTTATGCACAGTGGTTACAGCATGAAGCGAATGCATGTGAATATACAAAGGTGCATTGCATTAAACAAGTCCACTGAGTGTCCCAAAATGGCCGGCCTGCCTGCTTTCATCCATCAATTGTTCTAAATTTTTCATTACTCAATGAGCTGAGGTGGAGTCTTAGCCAGTGGTACCATCAGGGAGGTGTGTAAAGCACTTTATGCTAGACAGCCAATCAGCTGCCAGCTTCCATCTGTCAATCAAATACAGCAGCCAATCAGAAAGCTGCCCATTGATCAGCAGGCCCTTTATGACATCACAAACAGACCCTCAGAACTATCTGTGCATGTCTAATGGCTGGCTGTCAGTTGGGCGGGTGGGTGGCAGAGGGAGGGGATGTCTGTCTCGTTTCTCCTGAAAATTGCGGTTTTTCTGCGTTTACGGGAAAAGTTGAGGTCCGACGCGCAAAAGTGGGGTATCGTAGAAATCACATTTTAAAGACGCACATTTCTGGCCCCCCAAAAATGGGCATTTCAAATGAGAAATGAGTCCAATGAACAAAATAGGGTGAATAAGTATGTATTTCAGGGGTGAGTTAGCAGGTTATTGGGGAAGTAAGTCCTGATATTTTTGGAGGTTGCAGGGGCCACTACACCATTCAAAATAGGCAGGCTTTAGCATATGCAGTTAGGCCTCGTAGGATGATTTTAGCTAAAAAGTGCCCCAATCACTCAAACGGGCTTGTATCTGGGAAGGGAAAATATGGGAAACATGACTTAGACAGCAAATGATACACTGATTGCCATGTTTCCAAATTTTTATGCACAGTGGTTACAGCATGAAGCGAATGCATGTGAATATACAAAGGTGCATTGCATTAAACAAGTCCACTGAGTGTCCCAAAATGGCCGGCCTGCCTGCTTTCATCCATCAATTGTTCTAAATTTTTCATTACCCAATGAGCTGAGGTGGAGTCTTAGCCAGTGGTACCATCAGGGAGGTGTGTAAAGCACTTTAGGCTAGACAGCCAATCAGCTGCCAGCTTCCATCTGTCAATCAAATACAGCAGCCAATCAGAAAGCTGCCCATTGATCAGCAGGCCCTTTATGACATCACAGAAAGACTCTCAGAACTATCTGTGCATGTCTAATGGCTGGCTGTCAGTTGGGTGGGTGGGTGGCAGAGGGAGGGGATGTCTGTCTCGTTTCTCCTGAAAATTGCGCTTTTTCTGCGTTTACGGGAAAAGTTGAGATCCGACGCGCAAAAGTGGGGTATCGTAGAAATCACCTTTTAAAGATGCACATTTCTGCCCCCCCAAAAATGGGCATTTCAAATGAGAAATGAGTCCAATGAACAAAATAGGGTGAATAAGTATGTATTTCAGGGGTGAGTTAGCAGGTTATTGGGGAAGTAAGTCCTGATATTTTTGGAGGTTGCAGGGGCCACTACACCATTCAAAATAGGCAGGCTTTAGCATATGCAGTTAGGCCCCGTACGTTGATTTTAGCTAAAAAGTGCCCCAAACACTCAAACGGGCTTGTATCTGGGAAGGGAAAATATGGGAAACATGACTTAGACAGCAAATGATACACTGTATGCCATGTTTCCAAATTTTTATGCACAGTGGTTACAGCATGAAGCGAATGCATGTGAATATACAAAGGTGCATTGCATTAAACAAGTCCAATGAGCGTCCCAAAATGGCCGGCCTGCCTGCTTTCATCCATCAATTGTTCTAAATTTTTCATTACCCAATGAGCTGAGGTGGAGTCTTAGCCAGTGGTACCATCAGGGAGGTGTGTAAAGCACTTTAGGCTAGACAGCCAATCAGCTGCCAGCTTCCATCTGTCAATCAAATACAGCAGCCAATCAGAAAGCTGCCCATTGATCAGCAGGCCCTTTATGACATCACAAACAGACCCTCAGAACTATCTGTGCATGTCTAATGGCTGGCTGTCAGTTGGGCGGGTGGGTGGCAGAGGGAGGGGATGTCTGTCTCGTTTCTCCTGGAAATTGCGGTTTTTCTGCGTTTATGGGAAAAGTTGAGGTCCGACGCGCAAAAGTGGGGTATCGTAGAAATCACATTTTAAAGACGCACATTTCTGGCTCCCCAAAAATGGCCATTTCAAATGAGAAATGAGTCCAATGAACAAAATAGGATGAATAAGTATGTATTTTAGGGGTGAGTTAGCAGGTTATTGGGGAAGTAAGTCCTGATATTTTTGGAGGTTGCAGGGGCCACTACACCATTCAAAATAGGCAGGCTTTAGCATATGCAGTTAGGCCCCGTAGGATGATTTTAGCTAAAAAGTGCCCCAAACACTCAAACGGGCTTGTATCTGGGAAGGGAAAATATGGGAAACATGACTTAGACAGCAAATGATACACTGTTTGCCATGTTTACAATTTTTTATGCACAGTGGTTACAGCATGAAGCAAATGCATGTGAATATACAAAGGTACATTGCATTAAACAAGTCCACTGAGTGTCCCAAAATGGCCGGCCTGCCTGCTTTCATCCATCAATTGTTCTAAATTTTTCATTACCCAATGAGCTGAGGTGGAGTCTTAGCCAGTGGTACCATCAGGGAGGTGTGTAAAGCACTTTCGGCTAGACAGCCAATCAGCTGCCAGCTTCCATCTGTCAATCAAATACAGCAGCCAATCAGAAAGCTGCCCATTGATCAGCAGGCCCTTTATGACATCACAGACAGACCCTCAGAACTATCTGTGCATGTCTAATGGCTGGCTGTCAGTTGGGTGGGTGGGTGGCAGAGGGAGGGGATGTCTGTCTCGTTTCTCCTGAAAATTGCGCTTTTTCTGCGTTTACGGGAAAAGTTGAGGTCCGACGCGCAAAAGTGGGGTATCGTAGAAATCACCTTTTAAAGACGCACATTTCTGGCCCCCCAAAAATGGGCATTTTAAAATAAGAAATGAGTCCAATGTACAAAATAGGGTGAATAAGTATGTATTTCAGGGGTGAGTTAGCAGGTTATTGGGGAAGTAAGTCCTGATATTTTTTGGAGGTTGCAGGGGCCACTACACCATTCAAAATAGGCAGGTTTTAGCATATGCAGTTAGGCCCCGTAGGATGATTTTAGCTAAAAAGTGCCCCAAACACTCAAACGGGCTTGTATCTGGGAAGGGAAAATATGGGACCCATGACTTAGACACCAAATGATACACTATATGCCATGTTTCCAAATTTTTATGCACAGTGGTTACAGCATGAAGCGAATGCATGTGAATATACAAAGGTGCATTGCATTAAACAAGTCCACTGAGTGTCCCAAAATGGCCGGCCTGCCTGCTTTCATCCATCAATTGTTCTAAATTTTTCATTACCCAATGAGCTGAGGTGGAGTCTTAGCCAGTGGTACCATCAGGGAGGTGTGTAAAGCACTTTAGGCTAGACAGTCAATCAGCTGCCAGCTTCCATCTGTCAATCAAATACAGCAGCCAATCAGAAAGCTGCCCATTGATCAGCAGGCCCTTTATGACATCACAGAAAGACCCTCAGAACTATCTGTGCATGTCTAATGGCTGGCTGTCAGTTGGGCGGGTGGGTGGCAGAGGGAGGGGAAGTCTGTCTCGTTTCTCCTTAAAATTGCGTTTTTTCTGCGTTTACGGGAAAAGTTGAGGTCCGACACGCAAAAGTGGGGTATCGTAGAAATCACCTTTTAAAGACGCACATTTCTGGCCCCCCAAAATGGGCATTTCAAATAAGAAATGAGTCCAATGTACAAAATAGGGTGAATAAGGATGTATTTCAGGGGTGAGTTAGCAGGTTATTGGGGAAGTAAGTCCTGATATTTTTTGGAGGTTGCAGGGGCCACTACACCATTCAAAATAGGCAGGTTTTAGCATATGCAGTTAGGCCCCATAGGATGATTTTAGCTAAAAAGTGCCCCAAACACTCAAACGGGCTTGCATCTGGGAAGGGAAAATATGGGAAACATGAATTAGACACCAAAAGATACACTAAATGCCATGTTTCCAAATTTTTATGCACAGTGGTTACAGCATGAAGCGAATGCATGTGAATATACAAAGGTGCATTGCATTAAACAAGTCCAATGAGTGTCCCAAAATGGCTGGCCTGCCTGCTTTCATCCATCAATTGTTCTAAATTTTTCATTTCCCAACGAGCTGAGGTGGAGTCTTAGCCAGTGGTACCATCAGGGAGGTGTGTAAAGCACTTTAGGCTAGACAGCCAATCAGCTGCCAGCTTCCATCTGTCAATCAAATACAGCAGCCAATCAGAAAGCTGCCCATTGATCAGCAGGCCCTTTATGACATCACAGACAGACCCTCAGAACTATCTGTGCATGTCTAATGGCTGGCTGTCAGTTGGGTGGGTGGGTGGCAGAGGGAGGGGATGTCTGTCTCATTTCTCCTGAAAATTGCGTTTTTTCTGCGTTTACGGGAAAAGTTGAGGTCCGACGCACAAAAGTGGGGTATCGTAGAAATAACCTTTTAAAGACGCACATTTCTGCCCCCCCCAAAAATGGGCATTTCAAATGAGAAATGAGTCCAATGAACAAAATAGGGTGAATAAGTATGTATTTCAGGGGTGAGTTAGCAGGTTATTGGGGAAGTAAGTCCTGATATTTTTGGAGGTTGCAGGGGCCACTACACCATTCAAAATAGGCAGGCTTTAGCATATGCAGTTAGGCCCCGTAGGATGATTTTAGCTAAAAAGTGCCCCAAACACTCAAACGGGCTTGTATCTGGGAAGGGAAAATATGGGAAACATGACTTAGACACCAAATGATACACTGTTTGCCATGTTTACAATTTTTTATGCACAGTGGTTACAGCATGAAGCGAATGCATGTGAATATACAAAGGTGCATTGCATTAAACAAGTCCACTGAGTGTCCCAAAATGGCCGGCCTGCTTGCTTTTATCCATCAATTGTTCTAAATTTTTCATTACCCAATGAGCTGAGGTGGAGTCTTAGCCAGTGGTACCATCAGGGAGGTGTGTAAAGCACTTTAGGCTAGACAGCCAATCAGCTGCCAGCTTCCATCTGTCAATCAAATACAGCAGCCAATCAGAAAGCTGCCCATTGATCAGCAGGCCCTTTTTGACATCACAGAAAGACCCTCAGAACTATCTGTGCATGTCTAATGGCTGGCTGTCAGTTGGGCGGGTGGGTGGCAGAGGGAGGGGATGTCTGTCTCGTTTCTCCCAAAAATTGCGTTTTTTTCTGCGTTTACGGGAAAAGTTGAGGTCCGACGCGCAAAAGTGGGGTATCGTAGAAATCACCTTTTAAAGACGCACATTTCTGGCCCCCCAAAAATGGGCATTTCAAATGAGAAATGAGTCCAATGAACAAAATAGGGTGAATAAGTATGTATTTCAGGGGTGAGTTAGAAGGTTATTGGGGAAGTAAGTCCTGATATTTTTGGAGGTTGCAGGGGCCACTACACCATTCAAAATAGGCAGGCTTTAGCATATGCAGTTAGGCCCCGTAGGTTGATTTTAGCTAAAAAGTGCCCCAAACACTCAAACGGGCTTGTATCTGGGAAGGGAAAATATGGGAAACATGACTTAGACAGCAAATGATACACTGTATGCCATGTTTCCAAATTTTTATGCACAGTGGTTACAGCATGAAGCGAATGCATGTGAATATACAAAGGTGCATTGCATTAAACAAGTCCAATGAGCGTCCCAAAATGGCCGGCCTGCCTGCTTTCATCCATCAATTGTTCTAAATTTTTCATTACCAAATGAGCTGAGGTGGAGTCTTAGCCAGTGGTACCATCAGGGAGATGTGTAAAGCACTTTAGGCTAGACAGCCAATCAGCTGCCAGCTTCCATCTGTCAATCAAATACAGCAGCCAATCAGAAAGCTGCCCATTGATCAGCAGGCCCTTTATGACATCACAAACAGACCCTCAGAACTATCTGTGCATGTCTAATGGCTGGCTGTCAGCTGGGCGGGTGGGTGGCAGAGGGAGGGGATGTCTGTCTCATTTCTCCTGAAAATTGCGCTTTTTCTGCGTTTACGGGAAAAGTTGAGGTCCGACGCGCAAAAGTGGGGTATCGTAGAAATCACCTTTTAAAGACGCACATTTCTGCCCCCCCCCCAAAAATGGGCATTTCAAATGAGAAATGAGTCCAATGAACAAAATAGGGTGAATAAGTATGTATTTCAGGGGTGAGTTAGCAGGTTATTGGGGAAGTAAGTCCTGATATTTTTGGAGGTTGCAGGAGCCACTACACCATTCAAAATAGGCAGGCTTTAGCATATGCAGTTAGGCCCCGTACGTTGATTTTAGCTAAAAAGTGCCCCAAACACTCAAACGGGCTTGTATCTGGGAAGGGATAATATGGTAAACATGACTTAGACACCAAATGATACACTGTTTGCCATGTTTACAAATTTTTATGCACAGTGGTTACAGCATGAAGCGAATGCATGTGAATATACAAAGGTGCATTGCATTAAACAAGTCCACTGAGTGTCCCAAAATGGCCGGCCTGCTTGCTTTCATCCATCAATTGTTCTAAATTTTTCATTACCCAATGAGCTGAGGTGGAGTCTTAGCCAGTGGTACCATCAGGGAGGTGTGTAAAGCACTTTAGGCTAGACAGCTAATCAGCTGCCAGCTTCCATCTGTCAATCAAATACAGCAGCCAATCAGAAAGCTGCCCATTGATCAGCAGGCCCTTTATGACATCACAGAAAGACCCTCAGAACTATCTGTGCATGTCTAATGGCTGGCTGTCAGTTGGGCGGGTGGGTGGCAGAGGGAGGGGATGTCTGTCTCGTTTCTCCCTAAAATTGCGTTTTTTCTGCGTTTACGGGAAAAGTTGAGGTCCGACGCGCAAAAGTGGGGTATCGTAGAAATCACCTTTTAAAGACGCACATTTCTGCCCCCCCCCAAAAATGGGCATTTCAAATGAGAAATGAGTCCAATGAACAAAATAGGGTGAATAAGTATGTATTTCAGGGGTGAGTTAGCAGGTTATTGGGGAAGTAAGTCCTGATATTTTTGGAGGTTGCAGGGGCCACTACACCATTCAAAATAGGCAGGCTTTAGCATATGCAGTTAGGCCCCGTACGTTGATTTTAGCTAAAAAGTGCCCCAAACACTCAAACGGGCTTGTATCTGGGAAGGGATAATATGGTAAACATGACTTAGACACCAAATGATACACTGTTTGCCATGTTTACAAATTTTTATGCACAGTGGTTACAGCATGAAGCGAATGCATGTGAATATACAAAGGTGCATTGCATTAAACAAGTCCACTGAGTGTCCCAAAATGGCCGGCCTGCTTGCTTTCATCCATCAATTGTTCTAAATTTTTCATTACCCAATGAGCTGAGGTGGAGTCTTAGCCAGTGGTACCATCAGGGAGGTGTGTAAAGCACTTTAGGCTAGACAGCTAATCAGCTGCCAGCTTCCATCTGTCAATCAAATACAGCAGCCAATCAGAAAGCTGCCCATTGATCAGCAGGCCCTTTATGACATCACAGAAAGACCCTCAGAACTATCTGTGCATGTCTAATGGCTGGCTGTCAGTTGGGCGGGTGGGTGGCAGAGGGGGGGGATGTCTGTCTCGTTTCTCCCTAAAATTGCGTTTTTTCTGCGTTTACGGGAAAAGTTGAGGTCCGACGCGCAAAAGTGGGGTATCGTAGAAATCACCTTTTATAGACGCACATTTCTGGCCCCCCAACAATGGGCATTTCAAATGAGAAATGAGTCCAATGAACAAAATAGGGTGAATAAGTATGTATTTCAGGGGTGAGTTAGCAGGTTATTGGGGAAGTATGTCCTGATATTTTTGGAGGTTGCAGGGGCCACTACACCATTCAAAATAGGCAGGCTTTAGCATATGCAGTTAGGCCCCGTAGGTTGATTTTAGCTAAAAAGTGCCCCAAACACTCAAACGGGCTTGTATCTGGGAAGGGAAAATATGGGAAACATGACTTAGACAGCAAATGATACACTGTATGCCATGTTTCCAAATTTTTATGCACAGTGGTTACAGCATGAAGCGAATGCATGTGAATATACAAAGGTGCATTGCATTAAACAAGTCCAATGAGCGTCCCAAAATGGCCGGCCTGCCTGCTTTCATCCATCAATTGTTCTAAATTTTTCATTACCCAATGAGCTGGGGTGGAGTCTTAGCCAGTGGTACCATCAGGGAGGTGTGTAAAGCACTTTAGGCTAGACAGCCAATCAGCTGCCAGCTTCCATCTGTCAATCAAATACAGCAGCCAATCAGAAAGCTGCCCATTGATCAGCAGGCCCTTTATGACATCACAAACAGACCCTCAGAACTATCTGTGCATGTCTAATGGCTGGCTGTCAGTTGGGCGGGTGGGTGGCAGAGGGAGGGGATGTCTGTCTCGTTTCTCCTGAAAATTGCGGTTTTTCTGCGTTTACGGGAAAAGTTGAGGTCCGACGCGCAAAAGTGGGGTATCGTAGAAATCACTTTTTAAAGACGCACATTTATGGCCCCTAAAATATGGGCATTTCAAATGAGAAATGAGTCCAATGAACAAAAAAGGATGAATAAGTATGTATTTCAGGGGTGAGTTAGCAGATTATTGGGGAAGTAAGTCCTGATATTTTTGGAGGTTGCAGGGGCCACTACACCATTAAAAATAGGCAGGCTTGAGCATATGCAGTTAGGCCCCGTAGGATGATTTTAGCTAAAAAGTGCCCCAAACACTCAAACGGGCTTGTATCTGGGAAGGGAAAATATGGGACCTATGACTTAGACACCAAATGATACACTATGGAGGTTATTCTGATCGGAGCGGCCAAACGTGCGTACGTTCGCTATTACCGTACGCTAGCCGTACGCGGCCGTTAGGGTTAAGTCCTCCCACAAATCAGCCGCTTACGTACGGGCAGAAATACCGTAGAAGGGGAGTGGCGTACAGATGAGCGTACGGCAACGTACGCGGACGGGCCAGCCCTTGCACTCCGACAACAGGCGTACAACCGAGCGTACGGCGCCGTTTACGGACTTCTTTCGTCCGTCTTCCCACCGACTTCTTGCGGAGATCTGAGCGTACGCCAGCTTGCACGGACGGGTCCCTATTGTTTTCAATGGAAAACACAGCTTATGTCACCGCTCGTGAGAGTGAGCGTACGTCCGTGTACGCTGCCATACCCTTCACATATATGGACCTGCAAATCTTGCCTTTCAACTACAAATCTGACAATTGATTAATTAATCTATTTGTTATTCAATTATTGTTTTCTATTAACTCAATTGTCTACCTTAATAAAGACCTAATAAAACAACATTTGAACCCTCATTACATGTATATTTGTTATGTTCTAATGTGGCATTTTAATCACTATCTATGTGTCCCCATATTGCTGTTACTTTTACATCAAGTTATGTTGGTGTTTCTGTATATGTACTAAATTATGTCCATAATTACTTTGTCCACAATGTGTAACATGTATACCTACCCTGATGTTATGTGTGATGTTTTAATCTAACAACATTAAACATTCATGCATTTTCACTATGTGTTATTTTAATCAAAAACACACACATTCACACATCAATCATTACCCCTCACCTCAAATTACAAGTATAACGTACAGTACACATCTGTATGTACCTACCCTTACAAGCCCTCTAACATATTTATTAGTAAAAACACAGGCAATTTCGAACTGTACATAAACTTTTATTTCGGGCAAAAATAATAAGGGGGGGGGGGGGATAAAAAAAAATTAAATTCGGGCCTCCAGAAGTCCAAACAGTATCTGGAGGTACAGGAGGGTCAGTACAATCTCCCGCATTAGGGCTGCCACCTCCTCCTGCTGCTGTTCAGTGTCTGTAGTGAAGGGATAAAAAAAAAAAATTAATATATAACAAATGTTTGTTGTATTTGTACATAATAAAAAGTTCAGAGTTATGTGTGAAGGCCACATACATTTTTAAACTACATTGAAGATGGGTCTGCTGTAAACACAGTACTACAAAATTATATGTTAACACACACATACTGTACATAGTAAATAACATTAATTCAATTACTCCTTCATGGATGAATGTATGCTGTATCCCAATTGGTACTTTGGTTTTGGGGGACTGTCCTCTAACCTCACAATTAGGCTGTGCTATTTAAGGGTTATGACATTGTTTTGGCTTAAGCACTCCTTACTATTTTAAATTTAGGACATTGCTGTATAAATTATAGGCCTACAGCTATGTTTGTAAAGCATGCATCCGCATGGCCTCACACACTATTAACAAAACAATCTCTACATTTATGTTGCAGTGTTGCACATCATGCTGGGAACTGGAGTTACCCAACACCTGGAGCCACATAACTACCACACCACTAATGTCGGATATCTCATTGGATGTACTGTTATGTCAATTATTCAAGGGGTGAGGCATGGCCACACTCAAAAAAACCACCAAGGGGACCCTTGTTCCTGGAGAAGGACAGGACACACCTCATGGTCGCCCTGCAGTGATATGTTGCAACTAATGTTGATGTTGGATACACATATGTGGTTGTTGTGATTGTTGATGTGTAGAAATGTGTAGGTCAACATTATACACATTATTTACTTACGGCTACTTGAGCCATCCTGGTCCCCGCTGGTTGGCTGTGCGGTGTTTGGGGGGGTCATGAGCAAGGGGGTGGGGGTGGGGGTTGGGGAGGGGGTGGGGGTGGGGGTTGGGGAGGGGGAAGGGGATGGGGAAATTGGGTGGGCCCCAGCTTCACCCAGTGTCTCCAGTGTTGGGGAGGGGGTGGGGGTGGGGGTTGGGGAGGGGGTGGGGGTGGGGGTTGGGGAGGGGGAAGGGGATGGGGAAATTGGGTGGGCCCCAGCTTCACCCAGTGTCTCCAGTGTTGGGGAGGGGGAGGGGGTGGGGGTGGGGGTTGGGGAGGGGGTGGGGGTGGGGGTTGGGGAGGGGGAAGGGGATGGGGAAATTGGGTGGGCCCCAGCTTCAGCCAGTGTCTCCTCTTCTTCCTCCTCCTCTTCTTCTTCCTCCTCTTCTTCCTCCTCCTCTTCCTCCTCCTCTTTCTTCTCCTCTTCCTCCTCCTCTTCCTCCTCCTCTTTCTTCTCCTCTTCCTCCTCCTCTTCCTCCTCCTCTTCCTCCTCCTCTTCCGGCTGCTCCTGGGCTGCCTGGTCCCGGCGTGCCTGCTCCCGGGCTTCTCTGCGGGCTGTTGCCCGTGCTGAAATGTTCATGTTGATGGCATAGAAATCGAAGATTGGGTTTCATAAAAAAGGGGGTAAAAAAATTCACATTAGTCATGCTCATAACCTTCAAAATTATCATTGCTGTGATATTTCAGACATTTATCATGCAAACTAATTGATATCCTACACCCAAAAACTGAGCAACTACTTAAACCCCCCCCTATACACCCCCTATACACCCATATACCCCCCTATACACCCATATACCCCCCATATACACCCATATACACCCCCATATACACCCATATACACCCCCATATACACCCATATACCCCCCATATACACCCATATACACCCCCATATACACCCCCATATACACCCATATACCCCCCATATACACCCATATACACCCCCATATACACCCATATACACCCCCATATACACCCATATACCCCCCTATACACCCATATACCCCCCATATACACCCATATACACCCCCATATACACCCCCATATACACCCATATACCCCCCCCTATACACCCATATACACCCCCATATACACCCATATACACCCCCATATATACCCCCATACTCCTGGCAAAACTGGCTGCCGCCGGCGCAGGTCAGACCAGCGCCGCTCAACTTGCCCCAGGCTCCTGCGGACGCCGGTCGTGGAGTAGATCAGGCGGCGGGCAGCAGTATACGCCCGCCGCTTGTCCATATTTGAGACATATGGGCCCCTGGGCCCCAGGTGACGGTCCATTACGTGAACCAGGGCCAACAGCTCCGGTGTGGAAAACGGCCTAGCCCTGGTAGTAGTCATAGTGCCTATGGCGCAGTTAATAATTGCAGGTACATATATCACTTTTGGTGCTTGCTGATTGGTCTAAAAAATTGTTTGTTTGGTATTAACTTTATTAATCCTTCTTACATTAACAAACTGGATGCGAATAGAAACTTACTCGGACCGTTTCGATATACACAGACCAAAACCAACAGCAAGCATTCAATGTATAGAGAAGTACTGTATATACAGTGTGCGGAAAATAATACACGCAACCGTCTACTTATAACTACGCTGCTTAAAGGGGGCACAATACACCGATTTCCATGGAGAGAAGTACTGTATATACAGAGGCGGAAAATAATGCACGCAACCATCTACTTATAAATACGCTGGTTAAAGGGGGCACAATGCAACATGTTGGTGTATGACAATTTCATACTCATGACATATGTAAGGAAAGCATACACGAACTCCAACAGATACCAGCTGACAACACTCATCATAGGAATGACAGGTGCACACATTTCACGATGTAGCTCACAATGCTCCACAACCTGTGTATGTGCATATACAGGTGATTGATCAGGTGCGTTGAGACCTGCGTAATTTAAGCGGGAATTATCGGCGGGAAATATCGGCGTAAATTTGCATCTACATTGCGTAGAAAAATATACGCCCCCTTGTTCATGGCGGGAGATTAACATATAAATATTCAGTCAGATGCAGCCCACAATTGCTGCAAACATGTCTGACTCAGACGATTCCGCAGCTGAGGACGCTCTGCAGAGAGCTACAGCACAATCCCTGCTTGATGCACTGAACAAGAGGGAACAGGAGCGGAGAAGGAGGGCCCAAGAGAGGAGTAGCCTGCAAGACCAGGCGGGCCCCTCAGTAACAGGCCCTGTTGAACCTCCACCAGCTCCACAAGGGCCAAGCAACCAGCCAGAACAAGAGGTTGCATCTCTCCAAACAGGTGTGACCCAGCAGGTGCATGGTGAGAGAACTGGGGCCACCAGAAAGCAAGCTGCAACATCGAGGGTGAGGACTGAGCAGGATACCACCACCAGAAAGAGAAACCCTGCATTTGTAGAGGCCGAAATGTGATTTCTAGTGCCCAGGGCACGCGAATGGATTGAATTGCTATCCAGGAAGCCGGGTGCCAGTGCAAGGAGACAACTTTGGGAGAAGATCACAGAGGAAGTGAACCAGGTGGCACCAGTGGTCAGAAATTGGGACGCGGTGAAGAAAAGGTTAGTGTGTTTGTCAGGGCAATTTTTCAGCAGTCTCCAGCAGGAACTGAGGCCCTTATTCTAGTTCACTCTTTCTGCCCAAATATTTCTTAGATGGACAAAACCATGTGCACTGCAGGTGAGGCAGGTGTTACTTGTGCAGAGATAATCAGATTTGGGTGGGGTTTTACACCTGCCTCACCTGCAGTGCACATGGTTTTGTCCATCAAAGAAATATTTGGGCAGAAAGAGTGAACTAGAATAAGGGCCTCAGTTCCTGCTGAAGACTGCTGAAAAATTGCCCTGGTCTTTGTCCCCCTGATGTCATACGTGTGTACATATGTTACATGTATGTTTTGAGAATAATAGAAAGGTGTGTTTGTAGATAGTGCTACACTTCAATGTCACATGTGAACACAACCATGTCTAATAACCCACATTGATATATGAAACATGCACCATTGGTGTGATGTGAGGTTATAGGCACAGTTCTGCTCATGTGAAGTATGTGATGGGACAAGAGAAAGTGTTTTTTTGAAAGAGTTGTTGTAACATGTTCCATATGATGCTACTGAAACAAGAATGACCAAACTGTGCACATGTAGCTGGTGAGAAACTACACATCCCAGTATGCCATCCCATAGTTAAATGACTCCATAATAACCACATTGTCAAGCTATGGTGGAATGTGTAGTTTCACACCAGGTGGAGGTGCATAATTTGGCCATGGATGATGTCATTTCTGCATAGTGATGTATGTATGTGCATTTAGTGGCCTAATGAATGAGATGAGACACTGAAATGCCTCCTAATGGAGACATGAGTGTGTGTGTGGGACACATATGGCAAAAAAACATAAGATCACCCACACTAGGAAATGTCACGTAGCTAGGGGTACCACCTAGTCCCTTTAATTCCGGACACATATTAATTACACAGGTTCTGTGGCTGGCTGACTTCAAGACTCCACTTCACCTAATTTTAAACTGCCACAGAACCTGTGTAATTAACATGTGTCCGGAATTTAAGGGACTAGGTGGTAACCCTACACGTAGCACAGTGGTGCACATATCTCATGGTGATATTTGTATTTTTAAACTTGTAGGTGGACTGACTTCAAAACGGCAATGAAGAGGAAGATGACTGACCGGTACAACCACAGCATGTCCACCGGGAGAGGTCCTATGCCCGACCATTTGGAGTATACCCCCCTGGAGGAGGACTCCTTGGACGTGATAGATGTGGGCGAGGTCAGGGGGATCTCCAATATGGACAGTGAGCTCCCGGCGGAGGTCTTTGCTGCTGCTTTTGATGGTAAGTCACAGTAATGCATTGTATTTAGAAAGATATTTTTTAGTGCGTATGTGATGGTGACATTGTTTTCAATTCTTATCCTAGAAGAAGCAGAAACCCAGGATGTACCGGCAGCATCTTCCTCTGCAGAGCCACAGGTGGAGCAAGTGGTCCAGCCTCCACCAAGACGTCGCCCCCAGCCCCAGCCACAGGAGACATGGGATGAGAGTATGTTGGCAATGCTGGAGAGGATCGAGCAGCAAGGGTTGGATGCTGCGATCCGTCAGCAGCAGGTGGGGGAATTTATGGCGGAGTGGAAGGCCACAAACAGGCTGCAGGTTGAGGCCTTGAACCGCATTAATGAAACTCTGGCGGCTGGCATAGTAAGCATTGGCCAACACCTCAGCCGCCAGAATGAACTTCTTGCGGAGCAGCTGTCCACCGCCAGGTCCCTAAGGGACAATCCCCCATCTGCTGCCCCACCCCAAGCTGCTCCCCAACCTTCCACCTCTGCTGACCCTCCTGTGTCGACTAGGGGAAGACGCCGCAAGCCAGCTGAGCCAAAGGCCCCTGTCCCCAAGGCCCCATCTAAAAGGGGCAAAAAAGGGCCCAAATGAGACCTGGTTCACTTCCTCTGTGGTTGGACCCCAAAGGTTTAAATTGCACTGGACATCCGCTTCCTGAGTTGGCCATCGATCCATTTGCGTGCCATGGGCATGAAAGTTCGTATTTTGACCTCTACAAATGCAGGATATTTTTTTTGGGTGGTGTGTATCTTGCTTAGTATTCACCCTGGTTGTTGCAGTATGTATTCTGGTGTCCCCATTTCTTTCACCATTGCATTTGCAGGGTAACACATGTTTGGAGATATGCAACCTCTTGTTCTGGCAGTTTTTTTTATTTTTGTGTCTATTTTATTTGTTTATTTGATTTCTTACATTAAAGTGTGAAATAAGCTGTGATGCTGAACAGCAAATAAATATATTTTCCCAATTAAATCAAAATTGTGGTATGTGTAATTTCTGGTGTGAAACAAATACTAGATTTATGTGTACTTACTGACCAGGGTATTTTTGAACATTTGTTGAAGTGTGGTAGAAGTTTCCCATGTGTAACCCTCTCCATGGCCATTACCATGTTCCTATCCAACTTTTCCCAGCTAATTAGTTTGTGTCAGCACATGTGCAGAGCAACTTCATAGGTGAGAAAGCAGTTTGTGTGCAGGTGAGGTAGCTCCTACAGTAGTAGGTAAAAGCAGGTCCAGAACAATGCTTTCCTCATGGAGTGGGTGAGGCAGACAAACAAGGGTGAAAAGGTACATTTGTGTAGGAATGCATATGTGTCCTCCCTAAAAAAAGATGTGTGAATGGGCCAAACATGATAAAATAGCTTGTGAACAAACATGCATAACTTTTTAAATATATATGATTTGACAGTGTCATAAGCAGATGTAGGAATCCTTTGTTAGAGAGATGTGAGTGCAATAATGTGATTGGTGGCATCTTACATCCAGAGTGTAGTCAAATCCAATTCATAGCAGATAAGATAGTGGTACAGTTCAGTATTTTGGGTACTATACAAAGATTGTGTGCAAAATAGTGGTCATGGCCTTAAAACATTGCTGAAACATCCTTTGTAGGTGTTAGATGTGGTTTATGTTATTGTATCCTAAATACAAAACCTATGTTTGTATTACAGTGAACACGTTGACACATGTCGACTTGTGTAGATTGAGTGTGCTACTGTGTAAAGTCTATGAAAGCACGTAGTGAATGTGTCTAACTGTTTAGCAAATAGCTACCTTAGCGTATATAAGCAGGTCTTAAAAAGATTCTTACCTTAAATTAAACAAACCTTTAAATGTGGAGAAGTAAAGAAAAATAAGCTTCCAATGTGTTTGCGTGCTGTGTGTGGCTTGCAGGTAGTGAAATAATGGTTTGGACTTAATAGACTGCAGCATTGCTTATTACATTCAGGTGTATGTGTTTGAGTAGGAATCAGCGTTAATTAGCAAACCCAGGCGCACGCTGGCATGCGGTATCTGTAGGGGTGGTCTGAGCTGGCGGTTGCCGGGCGCCTGTCTGGTGTCCGAAATGAACGGTGCTTTAGGCGATCGTGCGGTAGTAGCACCGCTCATTTTTGGTGCACACCCCCGTGTACGCCCATATTTACGCCCATTTTCCCTCATTATTTCGGCCGCTCCCATCAACACGCCCCTATGCCGCCCCCAATACCCGTACACTCGCGTACAGGTTTTTTCGCACGTTGAGACCCGTCCGTAAACGTTAGTCAGTGGTCGCGCCTGCGCATTAGCGTATCTGCACATGCGCAGATCATGAAAAACCCCGGGACGTACGCGTACGGCCCGCCCGCACCAACCAGAATAAGGACCTATATGCCATGTTTCCAAATTTTTATGCACAGTGGTTACAGCATGAAGCGAATGCATGTGAATATACAAATGTGCATTGCATTAAACAAGTCCACTGAGTGTCCCAAAATGGCCGGCCTGCCTGCTTTCATCCATCAATTGTTCTAAATTTTTCATTACCCAATGAGCTGAGGTGGAGTCTTAGCCAGTGGTACCATCAGGGAGGTGTGTAAAGCACTTTAGGCTAGACAGCCAATCAGCTGCCAGCTTCCACCTGTCAATCAAATACAGCAGCCAATCAGAAAGCTGCCCATTGATCAGCAGGCCCTTTATGACATCACAGAAAGACCCTCAGAACTATCTGTGCATGTCTAATGGCTGGCTGTCAGTTGGGCGGGTGGGAGGCAGAGGGAGGGGATGTCTGTCTCGTTTCTCCTTAAAATTGCGGTTTTTCTGCGTTTACGGGAAAAGTTGAGGTCCGACACGCAAAAGTGAGGTATCGTAGAAATCACCTTTTAAAGATGCACATTTCTGGCCCCCAAAAATGGGCATTTCAAATAAGAAATGAGTCCAATGTACAAAATAGGGTGAATAAGTATGTATTTCAGGGGTGAGTTAGCAGGTTATTGGGGAAGTAAGTCCTGATATTTTTTGGAGGTTGCAGGGGCCACTACACCATTCAAAATAGGCAGGTTTTAGCATATGCAGTTAGGCCCCGTAGGATGATTTTAGCTAAAAAGTGCCCCAAACACTCAAACGGGCTTGTATCTGGGAAGGGAAAATATGGGACCCATGACTTAGACACCAAATGATACACTATATGCCATGTTTCCAAATTTTTATGCACAGTGGTTACAGCATGAAGCGAATGCATGTGAATATACAAAGGTGCATTGCATTAAACAAGTCCACTGAGTGTCCCAAAATGGCCGGCCTGCCTGCTTTCATCCATCAATTGTTCTAAATTTTTCATTACCCAATGAGCTGAGGTGGAGTCTTAGCCAGTGGTACCATCAGGGAGGTGTGTAGAGCACTTTAGGCTAGATAGCCAATCAGCTGCCAGCTTCCATCTGTCAATCAAATACAGCAGCCAATCAGAAAGCTGCCCATTGATCAGCAGGCCCTTTATGACATCACAGAAAGACCCTCAGAACTATCTGTGCATGTCTAATGGCTGGCTGTCAGTTGGGCGGGTGGGTGGCAGAGGGAGGGGATGTCTGTCTCGTTTCTCCTTGAAATTGCGGTTTTTCTGCGTTTACGGGAAAAGTTGAGGTCCGACACGCAAAAGTGGGGTTTCGTAGAAATCACCTTTTAAAGACGCACATTTCTGGCCCCCAAAAATGGGCATTTCAAATAAGAAATGAGTCCAATGTACAAAATAGGGTGAATAAGTATGTATTTCAGGGGTGAGTTAGCAGGTTATTGGGGAAGTAAGTCCTGATATTTTTTGGAGGTTGCAGGGGCCACTACACCATTCAAAATAGGCAGGTTTTAGCATATGCAGTTAGGCCCCGTAGGATGATTTTAGCTAAAAAGTGCCCCAAACACTCAAACGGGCTTGTATCTGGGAAGGAAAAAAATGGGAAACATGACTTAGACACCAAATTATACACTGTTTGCCATGTTTCCAAATTTTTATGCACAGCGGTTACAGCATGAAGCGAATGCATGTGAATATACAAAGGTGCATTGCATTAAACAAGTCCAATGAGTGTCCCAAAATGGCCGGCCTGCCTGCTTTCATCCATCAATTGTTCTAAATTTTTCATTTCCCAACGAGCTGAGGTGGAGTCTTAGCCAGTGGTACCATCAGGGAGGTGTGTAAAGCACTTTAGGCTAGACAGCCAATCAGCTGCCAGCTTCCATCTGTCAATCAAATACAGCAGCCAATCAGAAAGCTGCCCCTTGATCAGCAGGCCCTTTATGACATCACAGAAAGACCCTCAGAACTATCTGTGCATGTCTAATGGCTGGCTGTCAGTTGGGTGGGTGGGTGGCAGAGGGAGGGGATGTCTGTCTCGTTTCTCCTGAAAATTGCGCTTTTTCTGCGTTTACGGGAAAAGTTGAGGTCCGACGCGCAAAAGTGGGGTATCGTAGAAATCACCTTTTAAAGACGCACATTTCTGGCCCCCCAAAAATGGGCATTTCAAATGAGAAATGAGTCCAATGAACAAAAAAGTATGAATAAGTATGTATTTCAGGGGTGAGTTAGCAGGTTATTGGGGAAGTAAGTCCTGATATTTTTGGAGGTTGCAGGGGCCACTACACCATTCAAAATAGGCAGGCTTTAGCATATGCAGTTAGGCCCCGTAGGATGATTTTAGCTAAAAAGTGCCCCAACCACTCAAACGGGCTTGTATCTGGGAAGGGAAAATATGGGAAACATGACTTAGACAGCAAATGATACACTGTTTGCCATGTTTACAAATTTTTATGCACAGTGGTTACAGCATAAAGCGAATGCATGTGAATATACAAAGGTAAATTGCATTAAACAAGTCCACTGAGTGTCCCAAAATGGCCGGCCTGCCTGCTTTCATCCATCAATTGTTCTAAATTTTTCATTACCCAATGAGCTGAGGTGGAGTCTTAGCCAGTGGTACCATCAGGGAGGTGTGTAAAGCACTTTAGGCTAGACAGCCAATCAGCTGCCAGCTTCCATCTGTCAATCAAATACAGCAGCCAATCAGAAAGCTGCCCATTGATCAGCAGGCCCTTTATGACATCACAGACAGACCCTCAGAACTATCTGTGCATGTCTAATGGCTGGCTGTCAGTTGGGTGGGTGGGTGGCAGAGGGAGGGGATGTCTGTCTCGTTTCTCCTAAAAATTGCGCTTTTTCTGCGTTTACGGGAAAAGTTGAGGTCCGACGCGCAAAAGTGGGGTATCGTAGAAATCACCTTTTAAAGACGCACATTTCTGGCCCCCCAAAAATGGGCATTTCAAATGAGAAATGAGTCCAATGAACAAAATAGGATGAATAAGTATGTATTTCAGGGGTGAGTTAGCAGGTTATTGGGGAAGTAAGTCCTGATATTTTTGGAGGTTGCAGGGGCCACTACACCATTCAAAATAGGCAGGCTTTAGCATATGCAGTTAGGCCCCGTAGGATGATTTTAGCTAAAAAGTGCCCCAAACACTCAAACGGGCTTGCATCTGGGAAGGGAAAATATGGGAAACATGACTTAGACACCAAAAGATACACTAAATGCCATGTTTCCAAATTTTTATGCACAGTGGTTACAGCATGAAGCGAATGCATGTGAATATACAAAGGTGCATTGCATTAAACAAGTCCACTGAGTGTCCCAAAATGGCCGGCCTGCCTGCTTTCATCCATCAATTGTTCTAAATTTTTCATTACCCAATGAGCTGAGGTGGAGTCTTAGCCAGTGGTACCATCAGGGAGGTGTGTAAAGCACTTTAGGCTAGACAGCCAAACAGCTGCCAGCTTCCATCTGTCAATCAAATACAGCAGCCAATCAGAAAGCTGCCCATTGATCAGCAGGCCCTTTATGACATCACAGACAGACCCTCAGAACTATCTGTGCATGTCTAATGGCTGGCTGTCAGTTGGGTGGGTGGGTGGCAGAGGGAGGGGATGTCTGTCTCGTTTCTCCTGAAAATTGCGCTTTTTCTGCGTTTACGGGAAAAGTTGAGGTCCGACGCGCAAAAGTGGGGTATCGTAGAAATCACCTTTTAAAGACGCACATTTCTGGCCCCCCAAAAATGGGCATTTCAAATGAGAAATGAGTCCAATGAACAAAATAGGATGAATAAGTATGTTTTCAGGGGTGAGTTAGCAGGTTATTGGGGAAGTAAGTCCTGATATTTTTGGAGGTTGCAGGGGCCACTACACCATTCAAAATAGGCAGGCTTTAGCATATGCAGTTAGGCCCCGTAGGATGATTTTAGCTAAAAAGTGCCCCAAACACTCAAACGGGCTTGTATCTGGGAAGGGAAAATATGGGAAACATGACTTAGACAGCAAATGATACACTGTTTGCCGTGTTTACAAATTTTTATGCACAGTGGTTACAGCATGAAGCGAATGCATGTGAATATACAAAGGTACATTGCATTAAACAAGTCCACTGAGTGTCCCAAAATGGCCGGCCTGCCTGCTTTCATCCATCAATTGTTCTAAATTTTTCATTACCCAATGAGCTGAGGTGGAGTCTTAGCCAGTGGTACCATCAGGGAGGTGTGTAAAGCACTTTAGGCTAGACAGCCAATCAGCTGCCAGCTTCCACCTGTCAATCAAATACAGCAGCCAATCAGAAAGCTGCCCATTGATCAGCAGGCCCTTTATGACATCACAGAAAGACCCTCAGAACTATCTGTGCATGTCTAATGGCTGGCTGTCAGTTGGGCGGGTGGGAGGCAGAGGGAGGGGATGTCTGTCTCGTTTCTCCTGAAAATTGCAGATTTTCTGCGTTTACGGGGAAATTTGAGGTCCGACACGCAAAAGTTGGGTATCGTAGAAATCACCTTTTAAAGTCGCACATTTCCGCCCCCCCAAAAATGGGCATTTCAAATGAGAAATGAGTCCAATGAACAAAATAGGGTGAATAAGTATGTATTTCAGGGGTGAGTTAGCAGGTTATTGGGGAAGTAAGTCCTGATATTTTTGGAGGTTGCAGGGGCCACTACACCATTTAAAATAGGCAGGTTTTAGCATATGCAGTTAGGCCCTATATTATGATTTTAGCTAAAAAGTGCCCCAAACACTCAAATGGGCTTGTATCTGGGAAGGAAAAAAATGGGAAACATGACTTAGACACCAAATGATACACTGTTTGCCATGTTTCCAAATTTTTATGCACAGCGGTTACAGCATGAAGCGAATGCATGTGAATATACAAAGGTGCATTGCATTAAACAAGTCCAATGAGTGTCCCAAAATGGCCGGCCTGCCTGCTTTCATCCATCAATTGTTCTAAATTTTTCATTTCCCAACGAGCTGAGGTGGAGTCTTAGCCAGTGGTACCATCAGGGAGGTGTGTAAAGCACTTTAGGCTAGACAGCCAATCAGCTGCCAGCTTCCATCTGTCAATCAAATACAGCAGCCAATCAGAAAGCTGCCCCTTGATCAGCAGGCCCTTTATGACATCACAGAAAGACCCTCAGAACTATCTGTGCATGTCTAATGGCTGGCTGTCAGTTGGGTGGGTGGGTGGCAGAGGGAGGGGATGTCTGTCTCGTTTCTCCTGAAAATTGCGCTTTTTCTGCGTTTACGGGAAAAGTTGAGGTCCGACGCGCAAAAGTGGGGTATCGTAGAAATCACCTTTTAAAGACGCACATTTCTGGCCCCCCAAAAATGGGCATTTCAAATGAGAAATGAGTCCAATGAACAAAAAAGTATGAATAAGTATGTATTTCAGGGGTGAGTTAGCAGGTTATTGGGGAAGTAAGTCCTGATATTTTTGGAGGTTGCAGGGGCCACTACACCATTCAAAATAGGCAGGCTTTAGCATATGCAGTTAGGCCCCGTAGGATGATTTTAGCTAAAAAGTGCCCCAACCACTCAAACGGGCTTGTATCTGGGAAGGGAAAATATGGGAAACATGACTTAGACAGCAAATGATACACTGTTTGCCATGTTTACAAATTTTTATGCACAGTGGTTACAGCATGAAGCGAATGCATGTGAATATACAAAGGTACATTGCATTAAACAAGTCCACTGAGTGTCCCAAAATGGCCGGCCTGCCTGCTTTCATCCATCAATTGTTCTAAATTTTTCATTACCCAATGAGCTGAGGTGGAGTCTTAGCCAGTGGTACCATCAGGGAGGTGTGTAAAGCACTTTAGGCTAGACAGCCAATCAGCTGCCAGCTTCCATCTGTCAATCAAATACAGCAGCCAATCAGAAAGCTGCCCATTGATCAGCAGGCCCTTTATGACATCACAGACAGACCCTCAGAACTATCTGTGCATGTCTAATGGCTGGCTGTCAGTTGGGTGGGTGGGTGGCAGAGGGAGGGGATGTCTGTCTCGTTTCTCCTGAAAATTGCGCTTTTTCTGCGTTTACGGGAAAAGTTGAGGTCCGACGCGCAAAAGTGGGGTATCGTAGAAATCACCTTTTAAAGACGCACATTTCTGGCCCCCCAAAAATGGGCATTTCAAATGAGAAATGAGTCCAATGAACAAAATAGGATGAATAAGTATGTATTTCAGGGGTGAGTTAGCAGGTTATTGGGGAAGTAAGTCCTGATATTTTTGGAGGTTGCAGGGGCCACTACACCATTCAAAATAGGCAGGCTTTAGCATATGCAGTTAGGCCCCGTAGGATGATTTTAGCTAAAAAGTGCCCCAAACACTCAAACGGGCTTGTATCTGGGAAGGGAAAATATGGGAAACATGACTTAGACACCAAATGATACACTATATGCCATGTTTCCAAATTTTTATGCACAGTGGTTACAGCATGAAGCGAATGCATGTGAATATACAAAGGTGCATTGCATTAAACAAGTCCACTGAGTGTCCCAAAATGGCCGGCCTGCCTGCTTTCATCCATCAATTGTTCTAAATTTTTCATTACCCAATGAGCTGAGGTGGAGTCTTAGCCAGTGGTACCATCAGGGAGGTGTGTAAAGCACTTTAGGCTAGACAGCCAATCAGCTGCCAGCTTCCATCTGTCAATCAAATACAGCAGCCAATCAGAAAGCTGCCCATTGATCAGCAGGCCCTTTATGACATCACAGAAAGACCCTCAGAACTATCTGTGCATGTCTAATGGCTGGCTGTCAGTTGGGCGGGTGGGTGGCAGAGGGAGGGGATGTCTGTCTCGTTTCTCCTTAAAATTGCGGTTTTTCTGCGTTTACGGGAAAAGTTGAGGTCCGACACGCAAAAGTGGGGTATCGTAGAAATCACCTTTTAAAGACGCACATTTCTGGCCCCCAAAAATGGGCATTTCAAATAAGAAATGAGTCCAATGTACAAAATAGGGTGAATAAGTATGTATTTCAGGGGTGAGTTAGCAGGTTATTGGGGAAGTAAGTCCTGATGTTTTTGGAGGTTGCAGGGGCCACTACACCATTCAAAATAGGTAAGGTTTTAGCATATGCAGTTAGGCCCTGTATTATGATTTTAGCTAAAAAGTGCCCCAAACACTCAAATGGGCTTGTTATCTGGGAAGGAAAAAAATGGGAAACATGACTTAGACACCAAATGATACACTGTTTGCCATGTTTCCAAATTTTTATGCACAGCGGTTACAGCATGAAGCGAATGCATGTGAATATACAAAGGTGCATTGCATTAAACAAGTCCAATGAGTGTCCCAAAATGGCCGGCCTGCCTGCTTTCAGCCATCAATTGTTCTAAATTTTTCATTTCCCAACGAGCTGAGGTGGAGTCTTAGCCAGTGGTACCATCAGGGAGGTGTGTAAAGCACTTTAGGCTAGACAGCCAATCAGCTGCCAGCTTCCATCTGTCAATCAAATACAGCAGCCAATCAGAAAGCTGCCCCTTGATCAGCAGGCCCTTTATGACATCACAGAAAGACCCTCAGAACTATCTGTGCATGTCTAATGGCTGGCTGTCAGTTGGGCGGGTGGGTGGCAGAGGGAGGGGATGTCTGTCTCATTTCTCCTGAAAATTGCGTTTTTTCTGCGTTTACGGGAAAAGTTGAGGTCCGACGCGCAAAAGTGGGGTATCGTAGAAATCACCTTTTAAAGACGCACATTTCTGGCACCCCAAAAATGGGCATTTCAAATGAGAAATGAGTCCAATGAACAAAATAGGGTGAATAAGTATGTATTTCAGGGGTGAGTTAGCAGGTTATTGGGGAAGTAAGTCCTGATATTTTTGGAGGTTGCAGGGGCCACTACACCATTCAAAATAGGCAGGCTTTAGCATATGCAGTTAGGCCCCGTAGGTTGATTTTAGCTAAAAAGTGCCCCAAACACTCAAACGGGCTTGTATCTGGGAAGGGAAAATATGGGAAACATGACTTAGACAGCAAATGATACACTGTTTGCCATATTTCCAAATTTTTATGCACAGTGGTTACAGCATGAAGCGAATGCATGTGAATATACAAAGGTGCATTGCATTAAACAAGTCCACTGAGTGTCCCAAAATGGCCGGCCTGCCTGCTTTCATCCATCAATTGTTCTAAATTTTTCATTACCCAATGAGCTGAGGTGAAGTCTTAGCCAGTGGTACCATCAGGGAGGTGTGTAAAGCACTTTAGGCTAGACAGCCAATCAGCTGCCAGCTTCCATCTGTCAATCAAATACAGCAGCCAATCAGAAAGCTGCCCATTGATCAGCAGGCCCTTTATGACATCACAGACAGACCCTCAGAACTATCTGTGCATGTCTAATGGCTGGCTGTCAGTTGGGCAGGTGGGTGGCAGAGGGAGGGGATGTCTGTCTCGTTTCTCCTTAAAATTGCGGTTTTTCTGCGTTTACGGGAAAAGTTGAGGTCCGACACGCAAAAGTGGGGTATCGTAGAAATCACCTTTTAAAGACGCACATTTCTGGCCCCCAAAAATGGGCATTTCAAATAAGAAATGAGTCCAATGTACAAAATAGGGTGAATAAGTATGTATTTCAGGGGTGAGTTAGCAGGTTATTGGGGAAGTAAGTCTTGATATTTTTGGAGGTTGCAGGGGCCACTACACCATTCAAAATAGGCAGGCTTTAGCATATGCAGTTAGGCCCCGTAGGTTGATTTTAGCTAAAAAGTGCCCCAAACACTCAAACGGGCTTGTATCTGGGAAGGGAAAATATGGGAAACATGACTTAGACAGCAAATGATACACTGTTTGCCATGTTTCCAAATTTTTATGCACAGTGGTTACAGCATGAAGCGAATGCATGTGAATATACAAAGGTGCATTGCATTAAACAAGTCCAATGAGCGTCCCAAAATGGCCGGCCTGCCTGCTTTCATCCATCAATTGTTCTAAATTTTACATTACCCAATGAGCTGAGCTGGAGTCTTAGCCAGTGGTACCATCAGGGAGGTGTGTAAAGCACTTTAGGCTAGACAGCCAATCAGCTGCCAGCTTCCATCTGTCAATCAAATACAGCAGCCAATCAGAAAGCTGGCCATTGATCAGCAGGCCCTTTATGACATCACAAACAGACCCTCAGAACTATCTGTGCATGTCTAATGGCTGGCTGTCAGTTGGGCGGGTGGGTGGCAGAGGGAGGGGATGTCTGTCTCGTTTCTCCTGAAAATTGCGCTTTTTCTGCGTTTACGGGAAAAGTTGAGGTCCGACGCGCAAAAGTGGGGTATCGTAGAAATCACTTTTTAAAGACGCACATTTATGCCCCCCCAAAAATGGGCATTTTAAATGAGAAATGAGTCCAATGAACAAAATAGGGTGAATAAGTATGTATTTCAGGGGTGAGTTAGCAGATTATTGGGGAAGTAAGTCCTGATATTTTTGGAGGTTGCAGGGGCCACTACACCATTCAAAATAGGCAGGTTTTATCATATGCAGTTAGGCCCCGTAGGATGATTTTAGCTAAAAAGTGCCCCAAACACTCAAACGGGCTTGTATCTGGGAAGGGAAAATATGGGACCTATGACTTAGACACCAAATGATACACTATATGCCATGTTTCCAAATTTTTATGCACAGTGGTTACAGCATGAAGCGAATGCATGTGAATATACAAAGGTGCATTGCATTAAACAAGTCCACTGAGTGTCCCAAAATGGCCGGCCTGCCTGCTTTCATCCATCAATTGTTCTAAATTTTTCATTACCCAATGAGCTGAGGTGGAGTCTTAGCCAGTGGTACCATCAGGGAGATGTGTAAAGCACTTTAGGCTAGACAGCCAATCAGCTGCCAGCTTCCATCTGTCAATCAAATACAGCAGCCAATCAGAAAGCTGCCCATTGATCAGCAGGCCCTTTATGACATCACAGACAGACCCTCAGAACTATCTGTGCATGTCTAATGGCTGGCTGTCAGTTGAGTGGGTGGGTGGCAGAGGGAGGGGATGTCTGTCTCGTTTCTCCTGAAAATTGCGCTTTTTCTGCGTTTACGGGAAAAGTTGAGGTCCGACGCGCAAAAGTGGGGTATCGTAGAAATCACCTTTTAAAGACGCACATTTCTGGCCCCCCAAAAATGGGCATTTCAAATGAGAAATAAGTCCAATGAACAAAATAGGATGAATAAGTATGTATTTCAGGGGTGAGTTAGCAGGTTATTGGGGAAGTAAGTCCTGATATTTTTGGAGGTTGCAGGGGCCACTACACCATTCAAAATAGGCAGGCTTTAGCATATGCAGTTAGGCCCCGTAGGATGATTTTAGCTAAAAAGTGCCCCAAACACTCAAACGGGCTTGTATCTGGGAAGGGAAAATATGGGAAACATGACTTAGACAGCAAATGATACACTGTTTGCCATGTTTACAAATTTTTATGCACAGTGGTTACAGCATGAAGCGAATGCATGTGAATATACAAAGGTACATTGCATTAAACAAGTCCACTGAGTGTCCCAAAATGGCCGGTCTGCCTGCTTTCATCCATCAATTGTTCTAAATTTTTCATTACCCAATGAGCTGAGGTGGAGTCTTAGCCAGTGGTACCATCAGGGAGGTGTGTAAAGCACTTTAGGCTAGACAGCCAATCAGCTGCCAGCTTCCATCTGTCAATCAAATACAGCAGCCAATCAGAAAGCTGCCCATTGACCAGCAGGCCCTTTATGACATCACAGAAAGACCCTCAGAACTATCTGTGCATGTCTAATGGCTGGCTGTCAGTTGGGCGGGTGGGAGGCAGAGGGAGGGGATGTCTGTCTCGTTTCTCCTTAAAATTGTGGTTTTTCTGCGTTTACGGGAAAAGTTGAGGTCCGACACGCAAAAGTGGGGTATCGTAGAAATCACCTTTTAAAGACGCACATTTCTGGCCCCCCAAAAATGGGCATTTCAAATAAGAAATGAGTCCAATGTACAAAATAGGGTGAATAAGTATGTATTTCAGGGGTGAGTTAGCAGGTTATTGGGGAAGTAAGTCCTGATATTTTTTGGAGGTTGCAGGGGCCACTACACCATTCAAAATAGGCAGGTTTTAGCATATGCAGTTAGGCCCCGTAGGATGATTTTAGCTAAAAAGTGCCCCAAACACTCAAACGGGCTTGTATCTGGGAAGGGAAAATATGGGACCCATGACTTAGACACCAAATGATACACTAAATGCCATGTTTCCAAAATTTTATGCACAGTGGTTACAGCATGAAGCGAATGCATGTGAATATACAAAGGTGCATTGCATTAAACAAGTCCACTGAGTGTCCCAAAATTGCCGGCCTGCCTGCTTTCATCCATCAATTGTTCTAAATTTTTCATTACCCAATGAGCTGAGGTGGAGTCTTAGCCACTTGTACCATCAGGGAGGTGTGTAAAGCACTTTAGGCTAGACAGCCAATCAGCTGCCAGCTTCCATCTGTCAATCAAATACAGCAACCAATCAGAAAGCTGCCCATTGATCAGCAGGCCCTTTATGACATCACAGACAGACCCTCAGAACTATCTGTGCATGTCTAATGGCTGGCTGTCAGTTGGGCGGGTGGGTGGCAGAGAGAGGGGATGTCTGTCTCGTTTCTCCTGAAAATTGCAGTTTTTCTGCGTTTACGGGAAAATTTGAGGTCCGACACGCAAAAGTGGGGTATCGTAGAAATCACCTTTTAAAGTCGCACATTTCCGGCCCCCCAAAAATGGGCATTTCAAATGAGAAATGAGTCCAATGAACAAAATATGGTGAATAAGTATGTATTTCAGGGGTGAGTTAGCAGGTTATTGGGGAAGTAAGTCCTGAGATTTTTGGAGGTTGCAGGGGCCACTACACCATTTAAAATAGGCAGGTTTTAGCATATGCAGTTAGGCCCCGTAGGTTGATTTTAGCTAAAAAGTGCCCCAAACACTCAAACGGGCTTGTATCTGGGAAGGGAAAATATGGGAAACATGACTTAGACACCAAATGATACACTGTTTGCCATGTTTCCAAATTTTTATGCACAGCGGTTACAGCATGAAGCGAATGCATGTGAATATACAAAGGTGCCTTGCATTAAACAAGTCCAATGAGTGTCCCAAAATGGCCGGCCTGCCTGCTTTCATCCATCAATTGTTCTAAATTTTTCATTTCCCAACGAGCTGAGGTGGAGTCTTAGCCAGTGGTACCATCAGGGAGGTGTGTAAAGCACTTTAGGCTAGACATCCAATCAGCTGCCAGCTTCCATCTGTCAATCAAATACAGCAGCCAATCAGAAAGCTGCCCCTTGATCAGCAGGCCCTTTATGACATCACAGAAAGACCCTCAGAACTATCTGTGCATGTCTAATGGCTGGCTGTCAGTTGGGCGGGTGGGTGGCAGAGGGAGGGGATGTCTGTCTCATTTCTCCTGAAAATTGCGTTTTTTCTGCGTTTACGGGAAAAGTTGAGGTCCGACGCGCAAAAGTGGGGTATCGTAGAAATCACCTTTTAAAGACGCACATTTCTGGCACCCCAAAAATGGGCATTTCAAATGAGAAATGAGTCCAATGAACAAAATAGGGTGAATAAGTATGTATTTCAGGGGTGAGTTAGCAGGTTATTGGGGAAGTAAGTCCTGATATTTTTGGAGGTTGCAGGGGCCACTACACCATTCAAAATAGGCAGGCTTTAGCATATGCAGTTAGGCCCCGTAGGTTGATTTTAGCTAAAAAGTGCCCCAAACACTCAAACGGGCTTGTATCTGGGAAGGGAAAATATGGGAAACATGACTTAGACAGCAAATGATACACTGTTTGCCATGTTTCCAAATTTTTATGCACAGTGGTTACAGCATGAAGCGAATGCATGTGAATATACAAAGGTGCATTGCATTAAACAAGTCCAATGAGCGTCCCAAAATGGCCGGCCTGCCTGCTTTCATCCATCAATTGTTCTAAATTTTTCATTACCCAATGAGCTGAGCTGGAGTCTTAGCCAGTGGTACCATCAGGGAGGTGTGTAAAGCATTTTAGGCTAGACAGCCAATCAGCTGCCAGCTTCCATCTGTCAATCAAATACAGCAGCCAATCAGAAAGCTGCCCCTTGATCAGCAGGCCCTTTATGACATCACAGAAAGACCCTCAGAACTATCTGTGCATGTCTAATGGCTGGCTGTCAGTTGGGCGGGTGGGTGGCAGAGGGAGGGGATGTCTGTCTCATTTCTCCTGAAAATTGCGTTTTTTCTGCGTTTACGGGAAAAGTTGAGGTCCGACGCGCAAAAGTGGGGTATCGTAGAAATCACCTTTTAAAGACGCACATTTCTGGCACCCCAAAAATGGGCATTTCAAATGAGAAATGAGTCCAATGAACAAAATAGGGTGAATAAGTATGTATTTCAGGGGTGAGTTAGTAGGTTATTGGGGAAGTAAGTCCTGATATTTTTGGAGGTTGCAGGGGCCACTACACCATTCAAAATAGGCAGGCTTTAGCATATGCAGTTAGGCCCCGTAGGTTGATTTTAGCTAAAAAGTGCCCCAAACACTCAAATGGGCTTGTATCTGGGAAGGAAAAAAATGGGAAACATGACTTAGACACCAAATGATACACTGTTTACCATGTTTCCAAATTTTTATGCACAGCGGTTACAGCATGAAGCGAATGCATGTGAATATACAAAGGTGCATTGCATTAAACAAGTCCAATGAGTGTCCCAAAATGGCCGGCCTGCCTGCTTTAATCCATCAATTGTTCTAAATTTTTCATTTCCCAACGAGCTGAGGTGGAGTCTTAGCCAGTGGTACCATCAGGGAGGTGTGTAAAGCACTTTAGGCTAGACATCCAATCAGCTGCCAGCTTCCATCTGTCAATCAAATACAGCAGCCAATCAGAAATCTGCCCCTTGATCAGCAGGCCCTTTATGACATCACAGAAAGACCCTCAGAACTATCTGTGCATGTCTAATGGCTGGCTGTCAGTTGGGCGGGTGGGTGGCAGAGGGAGGGGATGTCTGTCTCATTTCTCCTGAAAATTGCGTTTTTTCTGCGTTTACGGGAAAAGTTGAGGTCCGACGCGCAAAAGTGGGGTATCGTAGAAATCACCTTTTAAAGACGCACATTTCCGGCCCCCCAAAAATGGGCATTTCAAATGAGAAATGAGTCCAATGAACAAAATATGGTGAATAAGTATGTATTTCAGGGGTGAGTTAGCAGGTTATTGGGGAAGTAAGTCCTGAGATTTTTGGAGGTTGCAGGGGCCACTACACCATTTAAAATAGGCAGGTTTTAGCATATGCAGTTAGGCCCCGTAGGTTGATTTTAGCTAAAAAGTGCCCCAAACACTCAAACGGGCTTGTATCTGGGAAGGGAAAATATGGGAAACATGACTTAGACACCAAATGATACACTGTTTGCCATGTTTCCAAATTTTTATGCACAGCGGTTACAGCATGAAGCGAATGCATGTGAATATACAAAGGTGCCTTGCATTAAACAAGTCCAATGAGTGTCCCAAAATGGCCGGCCTGCCTGCTTTCATCCATCAATTGTTCTAAATTTTTCATTTCCCAACGAGCTGAGGTGGAGTCTTAGCCAGTGGTACCATCAGGGAGGTGTGTAAAGCACTTTAGGCTAGACATCCAATCAGCTGCCAGCTTCCATCTGTCAATCAAATACAGCAGCCAATCAGAAAGCTGCCCCTTGATCAGCAGGCCCTTTATGACATCACAGAAAGACCCTCAGAACTATCTGTGCATGTCTAATGGCTGGCTGTCAGTTGGGCGGGTGGGTGGCAGAGGGAGGGGATGTCTGTCTCATTTCTCCTGAAAATTGCGTTTTTTCTGCGTTTACGGGAAAAGTTGAGGTCCGACGCGCAAAAGTGGGGTATCGTAGAAATCACCTTTTAAAGACGCACATTTCTGGCACCCCAAAAATGGGCATTTCAAATGAGAAATGAGTCCAATGAACAAAATAGGGTGAATAAGTATGTATTTCAGGGGTGAGTTAGCAGGTTATTGGGGAAGTAAGTCCTGATATTTTTGGAGGTTGCAGGGGCCACTACACCATTCAAAATAGGCAGGCTTTAGCATATGCAGTTAGGCCCCGTAGGTTGATTTTAGCTAAAAAGTGCCCCAAACACTCAAACGGGCTTGTATCTGGGAAGGGAAAATATGGGAAACATGACTTAGACAGCAAATGATACACTGTTTGCCATGTTTCCAAATTTTTATGCACAGTTGTTACAGCATGGAGCGAATGCATGTGAATATACAAAGATGCATTGCATTAAACAAGTCCAATGAGCGTCCCAAAATGGCCGGCCTGCCTGCTTTCATCCATCAATTGTTCTAAATTTTTCATTACCCAATGAGCTGAGCTGGAGTCTTAGCCAGTGGTACCATCAGGGAGGTGTGTAAAGCATTTTAGGCTAGACAGCCAATCAGCTGCCAGCTTCCATCTGTCAATCAAATACAGCAGCCAATCAGAAAGCTGCCCATTGATCAGCATTCCCTTTATGACATCACAAACAGACCCTCAGAACTATCTGTGCATGTCTAATGGCTGGCTGTCAGTTGGGTGGGTGGGTGGCAGAGGGAGGGGATGTCTGTCTCGTTTCTCCTGAAAATTGCGCTTTTTCTGCGTTTACGGGAAAAGTTGAGGTCCGACACGCAAAAGTGGGGTATCGTAGAAATCACCTTTTAAAGACGCACATTTCTGGCCCCCCAAAAATGGGCATTTCAAATGAGAAATGAGTCCAATGAACTAAATAGGGTTAATAAGTATGTATTTCAGGGGTGAGTTAGCAGGTTATTGGGGAAGTAAGTCCTGATATTTTTGGAGGTTGCAGGGGCCACTACACCGTTCAAAATAGGCAGGCTTTAGCATATGCAGTTAGGCCCCGTAGGATGATTTTAGCTAAAAAGTGCCCCAAACACTCAAACGGGCTTGTATCTGGGAAGGGAAAATATGGGAAACATGACTTAGACAGCAAATGATACACTGTTTGCCATGTTTCCAAATTTTTATGCACAGTGGTTACAGCATGAAGCGAATGCATGTGAATATACAAAGGTGCATTGCATTAAACAAGTCCACTGAGTGTCCCAAAATGGCTGGCCTGCCTGCTTTCATCCATCAATTGTTCTAAATTTTTCATTACCCAATGAGCTGAGGTGGAGTCTTAGCCAGTGGTACCATCAGGGAGGTGTGTAAAGCACTTTAGGCTAGACAGCCAATCAGCTGCCAGCTTCCATCTGTCAATCAAATACAGCAGCCAATCAGAAAGCTGCCCATTGATCAGCAGGCCCTTTATGACATCACAGAAAGACCCTCAGAACTATCTGTGCATGTCTAATGGCTGGCTGTCAGTTGGGCGGGTGGGTGGCAGAGGGAGGGGATGTCTGTCTCGTTTCTCCCTAAAATTGCGGTTTTTCTGCGTTTACGGGAAAAGTTGAGGTCCGACACGCAAAAGTGGGGTATCATAGAAATCACTTTTTAAAGACGCACATTTCTGCCCCCCCAAAAATGGGCATTTCAAATGAGAAATGAGTCCAAGGAACAAAATAGGGTGAATAAGTATGTATTTCAGGGGTCAGTTAGCAGGTGATTAGTCCTGATATTTTTGGAGGTTGCAGGGGCCACTACACCATTCAAAATAGGCAGGCTTTAGCATATGCAGTTAGGCCCCGTAGGATGATTTTAGCTAAAAAGTGCCCCAAACACTCAAACGGGCTTGTATCTGAGAAGGGAAAATATGGGAAACATGACTTAGACAGCAAATGATACACTGTTTGCCATGTTTCCAAATTTTTATGCACTGTGGTTACAGCATGAAGCGAATGCATGTGAATATACAAAGGTGCATTGCATTAAACAAGTCCACTGAGTGTCCCAAAATGGCCGGCCTGCCTGCTTTCATCCATCAATTGTTCTAAATTTTTCATTACCCAATGAGCTGAGGTGGAGTCTTAGCCAGTGGTACCATCAGGGAGGTGTGTAAAGCACTTTAGGCTAGACAGCCAATCAGCTGCCAGCTTCCATCTGTCAATCAAATACAGCAGCCAATCAGAAAGCTGCCCATTGATCAGCAGGCCCTTTATGACATCACAGAAAGACCCTCAGAACTATCTGTGCATGTCTAATGGCTGGCTGTCAGTTGGGCGGGTGGGTGGCAGAGGGAGGGGATGTCTGTCTCGTTTCTCCATAAAATTGCGGTTTTTCTGCGTTTACGGGAAAAGTTGAGGTCCGACGCTCAAAAGTGGGGTATCGTAGAAATCACCTTTTAAAGACGCACATTTCTGGCCCCCCAAAAATGGGCATTTCAAATGAGAAATGAGTCCAATGAACAAAATAGGGTGAATAAGTATGTATTTCAGGGGTGAGTTAGCAGGTTATTGGGGAAGTAAGTCCTGATATTTTTGGAGGTTGCAGGGGCCACTACACCATTCAAAATAGGCAGGCTATAGCATATGCAGTTAGGCCCCGTAGGTTGATTTTAGCTAAAAAGTGCCCCAAACACTCAAACGGGCTTGTATCTGGGAAGGGAAAATATGGGAAACATGACTGTTCCAGCTCTCAGGCCCCTTCTAATAGAGTTGGTTATGGTGCTCCTCCGCCCCTCACATTTTCAGGGCGGGGTTGGGTTTTTGCACTGGTCATAAGTGAGTCACTAACCACTTGGCATGCTTCTTCCAAGGTCTCATCAGTTGCACGGCGGGCGGCCGCGGACGTGGATCATCATTCTGGAGAGAACAGTACACAGGCATCTGCAGCTGCAGCAGGGACGCCGCATGAGGCCGGGTCTCTGGGTTCTGTCGACCTTCCGGGTGATGGTGAGCATGATGAGTTTGATACCTCTGAATATCCTGCGGGCCATGCCTCCGCCGCTGCGAGGAGTCAGGAACCATTAGACTCCCCCGCTGGTTTGCCTAGCTAGCAGCGCGCGCAGTTGCATAGCAAGCAAGGGTGAGGGGAAGCGGGCTAGCAAGACCAATCCGTCGCTGAGTGCCTTCTTTCCTTTGACATGGTCAGCCGCAGCAACACTGCAGGGGCCTTCATGTAGGCACTAAGGGAAAAATAGCCAAAAGGAGTTCGGGGATGTTTTCACGTTAACTTATTGGGGCAGGGCCAGGAAATCGGCCGGTGCCGGTGAAAACTTGTATCTGAGTTTTCGCCACTGGGGTTAAGTGTTTCCATCTGGCTTATTTTGACCCTAGACCCACGAAGCGTAACAGCCTTCGGTGGTACATGTTCCTTGTACACGGGTTTTTCTAGCTTACAAGGTTAAGGCTCGGAGGGATTAGGACGAGAAACTTAGTCTGACCCACGCCGGGTTACGGCCGAGATCATTAAGCATGTCAGCATATGGGGGCGGACCATGGGTAAAGGCCACGCTGCTTATGAGTCCCATCCCGATAAGCCAGTTCCCCCTGGCAGGAAGGGTACAAGCCTGCCGCAAAAGGCAAAGGCTTTGCCTTCAACTATGCAGAGTGTGGTAGAGGCGGAAAATGCCTTTTCGCCACGAATGATGTAATTGGGGGCCAGTCACCCAGCTAAGACCTGTACAGCCACCCCGCTGGCGACGCCAGCACCAGCTCTAAGTAAGGCACATCTTTATAGTCCTGTTCGAGCTGGAACCCCGTATGCATGCCTGCACTAACAGGGAAGAGGCCCTGTTGTTGTTACAAGGTTTAGTTACGGTTTTGGTCTGCCCATCCCCGACGGCGCAACGGTAGTTCCTGGCAGGAATTTGAAATCAGCGGTGTATGCCCCCGAGGTGTGAGACGCAGGCGTGAGCCGAGCAGAGGGGTTGGCCCGTGCACGGCTGACCCATGGCCCAGCGCGTGTTACTCGCCTTTTGGGAGTAGTACCCAAGAAGGTTTCGGGTAATTACCGGTAAGCCAGCACCTGTCTTACCCGCACGGGGCATCCACTAACGATGCTATTACTGATAAGTTGCAAGGGCGTTATCAGCTGTTGATAAAGCACCCGGGTTGGGCCACAATTTTTAGCACTACGCACTCAGGGCCAAGCGGGACATGGGGTCCATTCCTGCCTCCTCCCGTAACACCCTAACTTATGGGTATCAGTGGCCGACGCCAGGACCTACGGGTCACCGTGCGTCATGTCTTGCCTAGGCTCAGGGATTTGCCCTGCAGCCGGCGGCTGTGGCCTAGCCGGCTGACGGAGTCTATAAGTTGCTGGTCCCTATCCAGGGCGGCCGGGCCTAGAGGTAGGCCAATATAGGGCAGGTCCAGTCATTACTGGGGGTCCCTTAGCTTTGAGTACTGGGCCGCCCCCAGGGGCAAGGGTTTCGCCTCGAGCGGGAAGGGGCTACAGCGGGGACTGAGGTTCCCCATCCATGGTTAGGCTGTCCCGGAATATACGCTATGACCTGGTCGCTGGTCTCCATTTCTGGTGGACTTTAAGGGGTGATTCTTTAGTCCGCAGAGCCTTCGCCTATGGCCAGGCTTCAGTATTTACGCAGGCCCCGGGGTCCACGGGTTTCGGGGCATTTTTTCAGGGCGTATGGCGCGCAGCCCAGGGCCTCAATCATGGATTGGGAGTGGTTTCATGGCCATTTGGCTGCTATTTGAGTTCTTTCCCATCGTTGTAGCGGTGGGAGGGTGGGCTCATGGATTGGCATGCCAGACGGTAGGCTATAGTGACATAACCTAGGAAGGGTGCACAACACTAACAACCAGGCACCTTTTTCACCCCTTACACCGCGTCTTCTCGGACATTGGTATTACGCTGCTGGCAGGTCAACATGCATTTTATGGCGCAGCATGTTACAGTGGTGTCAACGGCATAGCCGAGGATCCGTAGCGGTTCTAATTTGCAAAGTTTCGCGAGTTGGTACCGAGTGCTGCGCCCCTTGGGCTCACTTGTCCATGTCCTGCATGGCAGGTCAGGGAGCAGATGTGAGAGGATTACCTGGCCCCCTCCACCCGTAGGGCATGTGCAGCCACGCTGCAGGACTGGGCGGCCTTTTTTAGGAATCCCCGGGGAACAGCTGAAGTCGGTTGAGGTCCGTTGCTGTTTCGTGCGTGGGCATTATGGCACGGGCCTGTCAATAGCCGAGATTTATTCCGTGCTAAGTTATGCGGAGAAAGGGACCCCACCAAAGCCTTTGCGCTAGCGAGAGCTTTGATTGGCGGGCGTGAGTGCAGACAGCGACAGCGGATTCCCGCAAGTCTAGCGAGTGGTAGACGCAGTGGAAATTGTAGGCTATGTTCAGAGCGTAGCGGGGAGCACAGAAGAGACGTCACTCTTTCGGGTGGCGTTCTCTTTTGCGTTCTTAGGGACTTTAGGGTCAGCGAGCTGGTGGCGGCCAGCAAGAATGCCACTGATTTAGGTGCAGTTCGAAGACATGGTCTTCCAGGACGGCTCGTCCTTTGTGTGCTCCGCCGGTCTGAGACCGATCAGTTGGGCAGAGGCCGCTGGGTATCCCTTAAGTCCCTGCTGGAAAGGGGATCTGCACCGTGCGGCTGGCCACGGCATATCTGCCTTTGAGGCCTGCCGCTTCGGCCCAGTTCCTCGCACATGCTGACACATGGCCGAGACGCACTTACTGTGCACTGCTGTGTTTAAGCGTTGTGTGGCTGCGTTGGGTTTGGAGGTCGCCGATTGCGGGACGCATTCGTTCCGTATTGGTGCGGCCACCAACGCAGCAGCGGAGGGTCTTCCAGTGAATGCCATACAAGAACTCGGCCGCTGGAAGTCCTCCGCTTATATAAATCTTATATTCGTTTAGATAAGGTTTAGCACGCGCCTTCGGCGCTGGATCCGAAAACGATGTTTACACTCGGTTCTGTAACGGCAGCGTTACGGAATCGAGGGTGTGAAGGGAATTTTTTACTTTTTCCTCCGATAGTGGGCTGATTACAATTGGCTTCCCCCCCTCAAGTCCACCGGAGGTTTTTTAAGGTTTTCCCCTTCACTTGGATTCTAGTGTACTAATTCATGTTGTGCATTATATGTCTAACCCTACGTTGTGCATTTATACAGTTTAAGTTTGAATGCTAACCGGTTAGGGTTTTCCTTTTCAGCCCTTCCCCCCCTTCAACGACTCATGCCACTGTCTGGTTCGTCGGGCATTCATTAATTTTCTAACATCCAATCATCAGTTAGCTGTCAGGGCCCGGGCAGAGCTAGGGGCGAAGGCAGTACATTGGTTCGGTGTCAGGGGTCTCCGGTGGAATGGTCTTTTACCATTGTTGTCAGACAAAGAGCGTCGTTGGGGTCGCCCGGATGTTTTTGGTGGTCCACCTAGGGTGTAACGACTTAGGCAGGGAACCAGCATAGGCCTTCTTTTGAGGATCTAGGCTGATTTTAAGACTCTGGTTGGCCTTTGGCCTGGATTGCGGGTAATTTGGTCCGACATAGTGCCTCGTTTCAACTGGAGAGGCTGCTGGAACCCTAAGTCCTTAGAAATGATCTGATGCAAGGTTAACTTTGCGGTCTCTAAGGTGGCCACGTCCATGGGAGGCACAGCGGTTAGACACCCCTCTTTAGCACTGGAGACCCCATCCTTCTACAGAAGTGATGGTGTCCATTTGTCAGAATCAGGCATGGCCGTTATACTTCAGGATTTGTTCAGTTGTTGCAGATAGGGGATTAGGTTTGGGTTTCTCTGGTTGACTTGGTTATTGATAGGTTTGGCGGGCTTGGGTTCTACAGTAATTGTCTTTAAGTGGCAATTTTTGAACCCAGCTGTGGCGGGAGGGCGCTCTCGACCAGCAGTCCAGTTTGAAGTACAGGTGGTCACTGTGAGGTATTGCCACCCTCTGCCAGGAAGGCTGGTGAGTTCTGCCCCCGAGGGGGGACGCAGGACACTTTTAGAACTGTCCTCATTATGCCCTAGGAGGGGCGGCAAGACAGTCACAGCGCAGGCTGGCTTTGAATTCAATGGGGGCGGTTCCCCGCCCTAGTTACAAGTTGGGGCGTTGTAGTCGCCGCCATTGCTAACGTTTATGACTGGCTGGTCTCCAAGCGCTCTCTAGGCCATCCCTTTCAATAGGGTCATACCACAATAAATACCCTTTACCTTTTTAAACTTATGCAGTGGTTGTCCGTGTCGTTATTTCAGGTCACGTGTCCGTGTGAGTTATTTCAGGTCATGTGTCCGTGTGATTTACTGCTAGGGGTAATCAAGGTTTAAGTTGAAAGAAAAGGTTCATCTCAATAATGCATTAGACGCCTTATGTATTTCAGGGGTGAGTTAGCAGGTTATTGGGGAAGTAAGTCCTGATACTTTTGGAGGTTACAGGGGCCACTACACCATTCAAAATAGGCAGGCTTTAGCATATGCAGTTAGGCCCCGTAGGTTGATTTTAGCTAAAAAGTGCCCCAAACACTCAAACGGGCTTGTATCTGGGAAGGGAAAATATGGGAAACATGACTTAGACAGCAAATGATACACTGTATGCCATGTTTCCAAATTTTTATGCACAGTGGTTACAGCATGAAGCGAATGCATGTGAATATACAAAGGTGCATTGCATTAAACAAGTCCACTGAGTGTCCCAAAATGGCCGGCCTGCCTGCTTTCATCCATCAATTGTTCTAAATTTTTCATTACCCAATGAGCTGAGGTGGAGTCTTAGCCAGTGGTACCATCAGGGAGGTGTGTAAAGCACTTTAGGCTAGACAGCCAATCAGCTCCCAGCTTCCATCTGTCAATCAAATACAGCAGCCAATCAGAAAGCTGCCCATTGATCAGCAGGCCCTTTATGACATCACAAACAGACCCTCAGAACTATCTGTGCATGTCTAATGGCTGGCTGTCAGTTGGGCGGGTGGGTGGCAGAGGGAGGGGATGTCTGTCTCGTTTCTCCTTAAAATTGCGGTTTTTCTGCGTTTACGGGAAAAGTTGAGGTCCGACACGCAAAAGTGGGGTATCGTAGAAATCACCTTTTAAAGACGCACATTTCTGGCCCCCCAAAAATGGGCATTTCAAATAAGAAATGAGTCCAATGTACAAAATAGGGTGAATAAGTATGTATTTCAGGGGTGAGTTAGCAGGTTATTGGGGAAGAAAGTCCTGATATTTTTTGGAGGTTGCAGGGGCCACTACACCATTCAAAATAGGCAGGTTTTAGCATATGCAGTTAGGCCCCGTAGGATGATTTTAGCTAAAAAGTGCCCCAAACACTCAAACGGGCTTGCATCTGGGAAGGGAAAATATGGGAAACATGACATAGACACCAAATGATACACTGTTTGCCATGTTTCCAAATTTTTATGCACAGCGGTTACAGCATGAAGCGAATGCATGTGAATATACAAAGGTGCATTGCATTAAACAAGTCCAATGAGCGTCCCAAAATGGCCGGCCTGCCTGCTTTCATCCATCAATTGTTCTAAATTTTTCATTACCCAATGAGCTGAGGTGGAGTCTTAGCCACTGGTACCATCAGGGAGGTGTGTAAAGCACTTTAGGCTAGACAGCCAATCAGCTGCCAGCTTCCATCTGTCAATCAAATACAGCAACCAATCAGAAAGCTGCCCATTGATCAGCAGGCCCTTTATGACATCACAGACAGACCCTCAGAACTATCTGTGCATGTCTAATGGCTGGCTGTCAGTTGGGCGGGTGGGTGGCAGAGAGAGGGGATGTCTGTCTCGTTTCTCCTGAAAATTGCAGTTTTTCTGCGTTTACGGGAAAAGTTGAGGTCCGACACGCAAAAGTGGGGTATCGTAGAAATCACCTTTTAAAGTCGCACATTTCCGGCCCCCCAAAAATGGGCATTTCAAATGAGAAATGAGTCCAATGAACAAAATAGGGTGAATAAGTATGTATTTCAGGGGTGAGTTAGCAGGTTATTGTGGAAGAAATCCTGATATTTTTGGAGGTTGCAGGGGCCACTACACCATTTAAAATAGGCAGGTTTTAGTATATGCAGTTAGGCCCTATAGGATGATTTTAGCTAAAAAGTGCCCCAAACACTCAAATGGGCTTGTTTCTGGGAAGGAAAAAAATGGGAAACATGACTTAGACACCAAATGATACACTGTTTGCCATGTTTCCAAATTTTTATGCACAGCGGTTACAGCATGAAGCGAATGCATGTGAATATACAAAGGTGCATTGCATTAAACAAGTCCAATGAGCGTCCCAAAATGGCCGGCCTGCCTGCTTTCATCCATCAATTGTTCTAAATTTTTCATTACCCAATGAGCTGAGGTGGAGTCTTAGCCAGTGGTACCATCAGGGAGGTGTGTAAAGCACTTTAGGCTAGACAGCCAATCAGCTACCAGCTTCCATCTGTCAATCAAATACAGCAGCCAATCAGAAAGCTGCCCATTGATCAGCAGGCCATTTATGACATCACAAACAGACCCTCAGAACTATCTGTGCATGTCTAATGGCTGGCTGTCAGCTGGGTGGGTGGGTGGCAGAGGGAGGGGATGTATGTCTCATTTCTCCTGAAAATTGCGCTTTTTGTGCGTTTACGGGAAAAGTTGAGGTCCGACGCGCAAAAGTGGGGTATCGTAGAAATCACCTTTTAAAGACGCACATTTCTACCCCCCCAAAAATGGGCATTTCAAATGAGAAATGAGTCCAATGAACAAAATAGGGTGAATAAGTATGTATTTCAGGGGTCAGTTAGCAGGTGATTAGTCCTGATATTTTTGGAGGTTGCAGGGGCCACTACACCATTCAAAATAGGCAGGCTTTAGCATATGCAGTTAGGCCCCGTAGGATGATTTTAGCTAAAATGTGCCCCAAACACTCAAACGGGCTTGTATCTGGGAAAGGAAAATATGGGAAACATGACTTAGACAGCAAATGATACACTGTTTGCCATGTTTACAAATTTTTATGCACAGTGGTTACAGCATGAAGCGAATGCATGTGAATATACAAAGGTGCATTGCATTAAACAAGTCCACTGAGTGTCCCAAAATGGCCGGCCTGCTTGCTTTCATCCATCAATTGTTCTAAATTTTTCATTACCCAATGAGCTGAGGTGGAGTCTTAGCCAGTGGTACCATCAGGGAGGTGTGTAAAGCACTTTAGGCTAGACAGCCAATCAGCTGCCAGCTTCCATCTGTCAATCAAATACAGCAGCCAATCAGAAAGCTGCCCATTGATCAGCAGGCCCTTTATGACATCACAGAAAGACCCTCAGAACATTCTGTGCATGTCTAATGGCTGGCTGTCAGTTAGGCAGGTGGGTGGCAGAGGGAGGGGATGTCTGTCTCGTTTCTCCTTAAAATTGCGGTTTTACTGCGTTTACGGGAAAAGTTGAGGTCCGACACGCAAAAGTGGTGTATCGTAGAAATCACCTTTTAAAGACGCACATTTCTGGCTCTCCAAAAATGGGCATTTCAAATAAGAAATGAGTCCAATGTACAAAATAGGGTGAATAAGTATGTATTTCAGGGGTGAGTTAGCAGGTTATTGGGGAAGTAAGTCCTGATATTTTTTGGAGGTTGCAGGGGCCACTACACCATTCAAAATAGGCAGGTTTTAGCATATGCAGTTAGGCCCCGTAGGATGATTTTAGCTAAAAAGTGCCCCAAACACTCAAACGGGCTTGCATCTGGGAAGGGAAAATATGGGAAACATGACTTAGACACCAAAAGATACACTAAATGCCATGTTTCCAAATTTTTATGCACAGTGGTTACAGCATGAAGCGAATGCATGTGAATATACAAAGGTGCATTGCATTAAACAAGTCCACTGAGTGTCCCAAAATTGCCGGCCTGCCTGCTTTCATCCATCAATTGTTCTAAATTTTTCATTACCCAATGAGCTGAGGTGGAGTCTTAGCCACTGGTACCATCAGGGAGGTGTGAAAAGCACTTTAGGCTAGACAGCCAATCAGCTGCCAGCTTCCATCTGTCAATCAAATACAGCAGCCAATCAGAAAGCTGCCCATTGATCAGCAGGCCCTTTATGACATCACAGACAGACCCTCAGAACTATCTGTGCATGTCTAATGGCTGGCTGTCAGTTGGGCGGGTGGGTGGCAGAGGGAGGGGATGTCTGTCTCGTTTCTCCTGAAAATTGCGCTTTTTCTGCGTTTACGGGAAAAGTTGAGGTCCGACGCGCAAAAGTGGGGTATCGTAGAAATCACCTTTTAAAGTCGCACATTTCCGGCCCCCCAAAAATGGGCATTTCAAATGAGAAATGAGTCCAATGAACAAAATAGGGTGAATAAGTATGTATTTCAGGGGTGAGTTAGCAGGTTATTGGGGAAGTAAGTCCTGATATTTTTGGAGGTTGCAGGGGCCACTACACCATTTAAAATAGGCAGGTTTTAGTATATGCAGTTAGGCCCTGTAGGATGATTTTAGCTAAAAAGTGCCCCAAACACTCAAATGGGCTTGTATCTGGGAAGGAAAAAAATGGGAAACTTGACTTAGACACCAAATGATACACTGTTTGCCATGTTTCCAAATTTTTATGCACAGCGGTTACAGCATGAAGCGAATGCATGTGAATATACAAAGGTGCATTGCATTAAACAAGTCCAATGAGCGTCCCAAAATGGCCGGCCTGCCTGCTTTCATCCATCAATTGTTCTAAATTTTTCATTTCCCAACGAGCTGAGGTGGAGTCTTAGCCAGTGGTACCATCAGGGAGGTGTGCAAAGCACTTTAGGCTAGACTGCCAATCAGCTGCCAGCTTCTATCTGTCAATCAAATACAGCAGCCAATCAGAAAGCTGCCCCTTAATCAGCAGGCCCTTTATGACATCACAGAAAGACCCTCAGAACTATCTGTGCATGTCTAATGGCTGGCTGTCAGTTGGGCGGGTGGGTGGCAGAGGGAGGGGATGTCTGTCTCGTTTCTCCTGAAAATTGCGTTTTTTCTGCGTTTACGGGAAAAGTTGAGGTCCGATGCGCAAAAGTGGGGTATCGTAGAAATCACCTTTTAAAGAAGCACATTTCTGGCCCCCCAAAAATGGGCATTTCAAATGAGAAATGAGTCCAATGAACAAAATAGGGTGAATAAGTATGTATTTCAGGGGTGAGTTAGCAGGTTATTGGGGAAGTAAGTCCTGATATTTTTGGAGGTTGCAGGGACCACTACACCATTCAAAATAGGCAGGGTTTAGCATATGCAGTTAGGCCCCGTAGGTTGATTTTAGCTAAAAAGTGCCCCAAACACTCAAACGGGCTTGTATCTGGGAAGGGAAAATATGGGAAACATGACTTAGACAGCAAATGATACACTGTTTGCCATGTTTCCAAATTTTTATGCACAGTGGTTACAGCATGAAGCGAATGCATGTGAATATACAAAGGTGCATTGCATTAAACAAGTCCAATGAGCGTCCCAAAATGGCCGGCCTGCTGCTTTCATCCATCAATTGTTCTAAATTTTTCATTACCCAATGAGCTGAGGTGGAGTCTTAGCCAGTGGTACCATCAGGGAGGTGTGTAAAGCACTTTAGGCTAGACAGCCAATCAGCTGCCAGCTTCCATCTGTCAATCAAATACAGCAGCCAATCAGAAAGCTGCCCATTGATCAGCAGGCCCTTTATGACATCACAAACAGACCCTCAGAACTATCTGTGCATGTCTAATGGCTGGCTGTCAGTTGGGTGGGTGGGTGGCAGAGGGAGGGGATGTCTGTCTCGTTTCTCCTGAAAATTGCGCTTTTTCTGCGTTTACGGGAAAAGTTGAGGTCCGACGCGCAAAAGTGGGGTATCGTAGAAATCACCTTTTAAAGACGCACATTTCTGGCCCCCCAAAAATGGGCATTTCAAATGAGAAATGAGTCCAATGAACAAAATAGGGTTAATAAGTATGTATTTCAGGGGTGAGTTAGCAGGTTATTGGGGAAGTAAGTCCTGATATTTTTGGAGGTTGCAGGGGCCACTACACCATTCAAAATAGGCAGGCTTTAGCATATGCAGTTAGGCCCCGTAGGATGATTTTAGCTAAAAAGTGCCCCAAACACTCAAACGGGCTTGTATCTGGGAAGGGAAAATATGGGAAACATGACTTAGACAGCAAATGATACACTGTTTGCCATGTTTTCAAATTTTTATGCACAGTGGTTACAGCATGAAGCGAATGCATGTGAATATACAAAAGGTGCATTGCATTAAACAAGTCCAATGAGCGTCCCAAAATGGCCGGCCTGCCTGCTTTCATCCATCAATTGTTCTAAATTTTTCATTACCCAATGAGCTGAGGTGGAGTCTTAGCCAGTGGTACCATCAGGGAGGTGTGTAAAGCACTTTAGGCTAGACAGCCAATCAGCTACCAGCTTCCATCTGTCAATCAAATACAGCAGCCAATCAGAAAGCTGCCCATTGATCAGCAGGCCATTTATGACATCACAAACAGACCCTCAGAACTATCTGTGCATGTCTAATGGCTGGCTGTCAGCTGGGTGGGTGGGTGGCAGAGGGAGGGGATGTATGTCTCATTTCTCCTGAAAATTGCGCTTTTTGTGCGTTTACGGGAAAAGTTGAGGTCCGACGCGCAAAAGTGGGGTATCGTAGAAATCACCTTTTAAAGACGCACATTTCTACCCCCCCAAAAATGGGCATTTCAAATGAGAAATGAGTCCAATGAACAAAATAGGGTGAATAAGTATGTATTTCAGGGGTCAGTTAGCAGGTGATTAGTCCTGATATTTTTGGAGGTTGCAGGGGCCACTACACCATTCAAAATAGGCAGGCTTTAGCATATGCAGTTAGGCCCCGTAGGATGATTTTAGCTAAAAAGTGCCCCAAACACTCAAACGGGCTTGTATCTGGGAAAGGAAAATATGGGAAACATGACTTAGACAGCAAATGATACACTGTTTGCCATGTTTACAAATTTTTATGCACAGTGGTTACAGCATGAAGCGAATGCATGTGAATATACAAAGGTGCATTGCATTAAACAAGTCCACTGAGTGTCCCAAAATGGCCGGCCTGCTTGCTTTCATCCATCAATTGTTCTAAATTTTTCATTACCCAATGAGCTGAGGTGGAGTCTTAGCCATTGGTACCATCAGGGAGGTGTGTAAAGCACTTTAGGCTAGACAGCCAATCAGCTGCCAGCTTCCATCTGTCAATCAAATACAGCAGCCAATCAGAAAGCTGCCCATTGATCAGCAGGCCCTTTATGACATCACAGAAAGACCCTCAGAACATTCTGTGCATGTCTAATGGCTGGCTGTCAGTTGGGCAGGTGGGTGGCAGAGGGAGGGGATGTCTGTCTCGTTTCTCCTTAAAATTGCGGTTTTTCTGCGTTTTTTGGGAAAAGTTGAGGTCCGACACGCAAAAGTGGGGTATCGTAGAAATCACCTTTTAAAGACGCACATTTCTGGCCCTCCAAAAATGGGCATTTCAAATAAGAAATGAGTCCAATGTACAAAATAGGGTGAATAAGTATGTATTTCAGGGGTGAGTTAGCAGGTTATTGGGGAAGTAAGTCCTGATATTTTTTGGAGGTTGCAGGGGCCACTACACCATTCAAAATAGGCAGGTTTTAGCATATGCAGTTAGGCCCCGTAGGATGATTTTAGCTAAAAAGTGCCCCAAACACTCAAACGGGCTTGCATCTGGGAAGGGAAAATATGGGAAACATGACTTAGACACCAAAAGATACACTAAATGCCATGTTTCCAAATTTTTATGCACAGTGGTTACAGCATGAAGCGAATGCATGTGAATATACAAAGGTGCATTGCATTAAACAAGTCCACTGAGTGTCCCAAAATTGCCGGCCTGCCTGCTTTCATCCATCAATTGTTCTAAATTTTTCATTACCCAATGAGCTGAGGTGGAGTCTTAGCCAGTGGTACCATCAGGGAGGTGTGAAAAGCACTTTAGGCTAGACAGCCAATCAGCTGCCAGCTTCCATCTGTCAATCAAATACAGCAGCCAATCAGAAAGCTGCCCATTGATCAGCAGGCCCTTTATGACATCACAGACAGACCCTCAGAACTATCTGTGCATGTCTAATGGCTGGCTGTCAGTTGGGCGGGTGGGTGGCAGAGGGAGGGGATGTCTGTCTCGTTTCTCCTGAAAATTGCGCTTTTTCTGCGTTTACGGGAAAAGTTGAGGTCCGACGCGCAAAAGTGGGGTATCGTAGAAATCACCTTTTAAAGTCGCACATTTCCGGCCCCCCAAAAATGGGCATTTCAAATGAGAAATGAGTCCAATGAACAAAATAGGGTGAATAAGTATGTATTTCAGGGGTGAGTTAGCAGGTTATTGGGGAAGTAAGTCCTGATATTTTTGGAGGTTGCAGGGGCCACTACACCATTTAAAATAGGCAGGTTTTAGTATATGCAGTTAGGCCCTGTAGGATGATTTTAGCTAAAAAGTGCCCCAAACACTCAAATGGGCTTGTATCTGGGAAGGAAAAAAATGGGAAACATGACTTAGACACCAAATGATACACTGTTTGCCATGTTTCCAAATTTTTATGCACAGCGGTTACAGCATGAAGCGAATGCATGTGAATATACAAAGGTGCATTGCATTAAACAAGTCCAATGAGCGTCCCAAAATGGCCGGCCTGCCTGCTTTCATCCATCAATTGTTCTAAATTTTTCATTACCCAATGAGCTGAGGTGGAGTCTTAGCCACTGGTACCATCAGGGAGGTGTGTAAAGCACTTTAGGCTAGACAGCCAATCAGCTGCCAGCTTCCATCTGTCAATCAAATACAGCAACCAATCAGAAAGCTGCCCATTGATCAGCAGGCCCTTTATGACATCACAGACAGACCCTCAGAACTATCTGTGCATGTCTAATGGCTGGCTGTCAGTTGGGCGGGTGGGTGGCAGAGAGAGGGGATGTCTGTCTCGTTTCTCCTGAAAATTGCAGTTTTTCTGCGTTTACGGGAAAAGTTGAGGTCCGACACGCAAAAGTGGGGTATCGTAGAAATCACCTTTTAAAGTCGCACATTTCCGGCCCCCCAAAAATGGGCATTTCAAATGAGAAATGAGTCCAATGAACAAAATAGGGTGAATAAGTATGTATTTCAGGGGTGAGTTAGCAGGTTATTGGGGAAGAAATCCTGATATTTTTGGAGGTTGCAGGGGCCACTACACCATTTAAAATAGGCAGGTTTTAGTATATGCAGTTAGGCCCTATAGGATGATTTTAGCTAAAAAGTGCCCCAAACACTCAAATGGGCTTGTATCTGGGAAGGAAAAAAATGGGAAACATGACTTAGACACCAAATGATACACTGTTTGCCATGTTTCCAAATTTTTATGCACAGCGGTTACAGCATGAAGCGAATGCATGTGAATATACAAAGGTGCATTGCATTAAACAAGTCCAATGAGCGTCCCAAAATGGCCGGCCTGCCTGCTTTCATCCATCAATTGTTCTAAATTTTTCATTACCCAATGAGCTGAGGTGGAGTCTTAGCCAGTGGTACCATCAGGGAGGTGTGTAAAGCACTTTAGGCTAGACAGCCAATCAGCTACCAGCTTCCATCTGTCAATCAAATACAGCAGCCAATCAGAAAGCTGCCCATTGATCAGCAGGCCATTTATGACATCACAAACAGACCCTCAGAACTATCTGTGCATGTCTAATGGCTGGCTGTCAGCTGGGTGGGTGGGTGGCAGAGGGAGGGGATGTATGTCTCATTTCTCCTGAAAATTGCGCTTTTTGTGCGTTTACGGGAAAAGTTGAGGTCCGACGCGCAAAAGTGGGGTATCGTAGAAATCACCTTTCAAAGACGCACATTTCTACCCCCCCAAAAATGGGCATTTCAAATGAGAAATGAGTCCAATGAACAAAATAGGGTGAATAAGTATGTATTTCAGGGGTCAGTTAGCAGGTGATTAGTCCTGATATTTTTGGAGGTTGCAGGGGCCACTACACCATTCAAAATAGGCAGGCTTTAGCATATGCAGTTAGGCCCCGTAGGATGATTTTAGCTAAAAAGTGCCCCAAACACTCAAACGGGCTTGTATCTGGGAAAGGAAAATATGGGAAACATGACTTAGACAGCAAATGATACACTGTTTGCCATGTTTACAAATTTTTATGCACAGTGGTTACAGCATGAAGCGAATGCATGTGAATATACAAAGGTGCATTGCATTAAACAAGTCCACTGAGTGTCCCAAAATGGCCGGCCTGCTTGCTTTCATCCATCAATTGTTCTAAATTTTTCATTACCCAATGAGCTGAGGTGGAGTCTTAGCCAGTGGTACCATCAGGGAGGTGTGTAAAGCACTTTAGGCTAGACAGCCAATCAGCTGCCAGCTTCCATCTGTCAATCAAATACAGCAGCCAATCAGAAAGCTGCCCATTGATCAGCAGGCCCTTTATGACATCACAGAAAGACCCTCAGAACATTCTGTGCATGTCTAATGGCTGGCTGTCAGTTGGGCAGGTGGGTGGCAGAGGGAGGGGATGTCTGTCTCGTTTCTCCTTAAAATTGCGGTTTTTCTGCGTTTACGGGAAAAGTTGAGGTCCGACACGCAAAAGTGGGGTATCGTAGAAATCACCTTTTAAAGACGCACATTTCTGGCCCTCCAAAAATGGGCATTTCAAATAAGAAATGAGTCCAATGTACAAAATAGGGTGAATAAGTATGTATTTCAGGGGTGAGTTAGCAGGTTATTGGGGAAGTAAGTCCTGATATTTTTTGGAGGTTGCAGGGGCCACTACACCATTCAAAATAGGCAGGTTTTAGCATATGCAGTTAGGCCCCGTAGGATGATTTTAGCTAAAAAGTGCCCCAAACACTCAAACGGGCTTGCATCTGGGAAGGGAAAATATGGGAAACATGACTTAGACACCAAAAGATACACTAAATGCCATGTTTCCAAATTTTTATGCACAGTGGTTACAGCATGAAGCGAATGCATGTGAATATACAAAGGTGCATTGCATTAAACAAGTCCACTGAGTGTCCCAAAATTGCCGGCCTGCCTGCTTTCATCCATCAATTGTTCTAAATTTTTCATTACCCAATGAGCTGAGGTGGAGTCTTAGCCACTGGTACCATCAGGGAGGTGTGAAAAGCACTTTAGGCTAGACAGCCAATCAGCTGCCAGCTTCCATCTGTCAATCAAATACAGCAGCCAATCAGAAAGCTGCCCATTGATCAGCAGGCCCTTTATGACATCACAGACAGACCCTCAGAACTATCTGTGCATGTCTAATGGCTGGCTGTCAGTTGGGCGGGTGGGTGGCAGAGGGAGGGGATGTCTGTCTCGTTTCTCCTGAAAATTGCGCTTTTTCTGCGTTTACGGGAAAAGTTGAGGTCCGACGCGCAAAAGTGGGGTATCGTAGAAATCACCTTTTAAAGTCGCACATTTCCGGCCCCCCAAAAATGGGCATTTCAAATGAGAAATGAGTCCAATGAACAAAATAGGGTGAATAAGTATGTATTTCAGGGGTGAGTTAGCAGGTTATTGGGGAAGTAAGTCCTGATATTTTTGGAGGTTGCAGGGGCCACTACACCATTTAAAATAGGCAGGTTTTAGTATATGCAGTTAGGCCCTGTAGGATGATTTTAGCTAAAAAGTGCCCCAAACACTCAAATGGGCTTGTATCTGGGAAGGAAAAAAATGGGAAACATGACTTAGACACCAAATGATACACTGTTTGCCATGTTTCCAAATTTTTATGCACAGCGGTTACAGCATGAAGCGAATGCATGTGAATATACAAAGGTGCATTGCATTAAACAAGTCCAATGAGCGTCCCAAAATGGCCGGCCTGCCTGCTTTCATCCATCAATTGTTCTAAATTTTTCATTTCCCAACGAGCTGAGGTGGAGTCTTAGCCAGTGGTACCATCAGGGAGGTGTGCAAAGCACTTTAGGCGAGACTGCCAATCAGCTGCCAGCTTCTATCTGTCAATCAAATACAGCAGCCAATCAGAAAGCTGCCCCTTAATCAGCAGGCCCTTTATGACATCACAGAAAGACCCTCAGAACTATCTGTGCATGTCTAATGGCTGGCTGTCAGTTGGGCGGGTGGGTGGCAGAGGGAGGGGATGTCTGTCTCGTTTCTCCTGAAAATTGCGTTTTTTCTGCGTTTACGGGAAAAGTTGAGGTCCGATGCGCAAAAGTGGGGTATCGTAGAAATCACCTTTTAAAGAAGCACATTTCTGCCCCCCCAAAAATGGGCATTTCAAATGAGAAATGAGTCCAATGAACAAAATAGGGTGAATAAGTATGTATTTCAGGGGTGAGTTAGCAGGTTATTGGGGAAGTAAGTCCTGATATTTTTGGAGGTTGCAGGGACCACTACACCATTCAAAATAGGCAGGGTTTAGCATATGCAGTTAGGCCCCGTAGGTTGATTTTAGCTAAAAAGTGCCCCAAACACTCAAACGGGCTTGTATCTGGGAAGGGAAAATATGGGAAACATGACTTAGACAGCAAATGATACACTGTTTGCCATGTTTCCAAATTTTTATGCACAGTGGTTACAGCATGAAGCGAATGCATGTGAATATACAAAGGTGCATTGCATTAAACAAGTCCAATGAGCGTCCCAAAATGGCCAGCCTGCCGCTTTCATCCATCAATTGTTCTAAATTTTTCATTACCCAATGAGCTGAGGTGGAGTCTTAGCCAGTGGTACCGTCAGGGAGGTGTGTAAAGCACTTTAGGCTAGACAGCCAATCAGCTGCCAGCTTCCATCTGTCAATCAAATACAGCAGCCAATCAGAAAGCTGCCCATTGATCAGCAGGCCCTTTATGACATCACAAACAGACCCTCAGAACTATCTGTGCATGTCTAATGGCTGGCTGTCAGTTGGGTGGGTGGGTGGCAGAGGGAGGGGATGTCTGTCTCGTTTCTCCTGAAAATTGCGCTTTTTCTGCGTTTACGGGAAAAGTTGAGGTCCGACGCGCAAAAGTGGGGTATCGTAGAAATCACCTTTTAAAGACGCACATTTCTGGCCCCCCAAAAATGGGCATTTCAAATGAGAAATGAGTCCAATGAACAAAATAGGGTTAATAAGTATGTATTTCAGGGGTGAGTTAGCAGGTTATTGGGGAAGTAAGTCCTGATATTTTTGGAGGTTGCAGGGGCCACTACACCATTCAAAATAGGCAGGCTTTAGCATATGCAGTTAGGCCCCGTAGGATGATTTTAGCTAAAAAGTGCCCCAAACACTCAAACGGGCTTGTATCTGGGAAGGGAAAATATGGGAAACATGACTTAGACAGCAAATGATACACTGTTTGCCATGTTTTCAAATTTTTATGCACAGTGGTTACAGCATGAAGCGAATGCATGTGAATATACAAAAGGTGCATTGCATTAAACAAGTCCAATGAGCGTCCCAAAATGGCCGGCCTGCCTGCTTTCATCCATCAATTGTTCTAAATTTTTCATTACCCAATGAGCTGAGGTGGAGTCTTAGCCAGTGGTACCATCAGGGAGGTGTGTAAAGCACTTTAGGCTAGACAGCCAATCAGCTACCAGCTTCCATCTGTCAATCAAATACAGCAGCCAATCAGAAAGCTGCCCATTGATCAGCAGGCCATTTATGACATCACAAACAGACCCTCAGAACTATCTGTGCATGTCTAATGGCTGGCTGTCAGCTGGGTGGGTGGGTGGCAGAGGGAGGGGATGTATGTCTCATTTCTCCTGAAAATTGCGCTTTTTGTGCGTTTACGGGAAAAGTTGAGGTCCGACGCGCAAAAGTGGGGTATCGTAGAAATCACCTTTTAAAGACGCACATTTCTACCCCCCCAAAAATGGGCATTTCAAATGAGAAATGAGTCCAATGAACAAAATAGGGTGAATAAGTATGTATTTCAGGGGTCAGTTAGCAGGTGATTAGTCCTGATATTTTTGGAGGTTGCAGGGGCCACTACACCATTCAAAATAGGCAGGCTTTAGCATATGCAGTTAGGCCCCGTAGGATGATTTTAGCTAAAAAGTGCCCCAAACACTCAAACGGGCTTGTATCTGGGAAAGGAAAATATGGGAAACATGACTTAGACAGCAAATGATACACTGTTTGCCATGTTTACAAATTTTTATGCACAGTGGTTACAGCATGAAGCGAATGCATGTGAATATACAAAGGTGCATTGCATTAAACAAGTCCACTGAGTGTCCCAAAATGGCCGGCCTGCTTGCTTTCATCCATCAATTGTTCTAAATTTTTCATTACCCAATGAGCTGAGGTGGAGTCTTAGCCAGTGGTACCATCAGGGAGGTGTGTAAAGCACTTTAGGCTAGACAGCCAATCAGCTGCCAGCTTCCATCTGTCAATCAAATACAGCAGCCAATCAGAAAGCTGCCCATTGATCAGCAGGCCCTTTATGACGTCACAGAAAGACCCTCAGAACATTCTGTGCATGTCTAATGGCTGGCTGTCAGTTGGGCAGGTGGGTGGCAGAGGGAGGGGATGTCTGTCTCGTTTCTCCTTAAAATTGCGGTTTTTCTGCGTTTACGGGAAAAGTTGAGGTCCGACACGCAAAAGTGGGGTATCGTAGAAATCACCTTTTAAAGACGCACATTTCTGGCCCTCCAAAAATGGGCATTTCAAATAAGAAATGAGTCCAATGTACAAAATAGGGTGAATAAGTATGTATTTCAGGGGTGAGTTAGCAGGTTATTGGGGAAGTAAGTCCTGATATTTTTTGGAGGTTGCAGGGGCCACTACACCATTCAAAATAGGCAGGTTTTAGCATATGCAGTTAGGCCCCGTAGGATGATTTTAGCTAAAAAGTGCCCCAAACACTCAAACGGGCTTGCATCTGGGAAGGGAAAATATGGGAAACATGATTTAGACACCAAAAGATACACTAAATGCCATGTTTCCAAATTTTTATGCACAGTGGTTACAGCATGAAGCGAATGCATGTGAATATACAAAGGTGCATTGCATTAAACAAGTCCACTGAGTGTCCCAAAATTGCCGGCCTGCCTGCTTTCATCCATCAATTGTTCTAAATTTTTCATTACCCAATGAGCTGAGGTGGAGTCTTAGCCACTGGTACCATCAGGGAGGTGTGAAAAGCACTTTAGGCTAGACAGCCAATCAGCTGCCAGCTTCCATCTGTCAATCAAATACAGCAGCCAATCAGAAAGCTGCCCATTGATCAGCAGGCCCTTTATGACATCACAGACAGACCCTCAGAACTATCTGTGCATGTCTAATGGCTGGCTGTCAGTTGGGCGGGTGGGTGGCAGAGGGAGGGGATGTCTGTCTCGTTTCTCCTGAAAATTGCGCTTTTTCTGCGTTTACGGGAAAAGTTGAGGTCCGACGCGCAAAAGTGGGGTATCGTAGAAATCACCTTTTAAAGTCGCACATTTCCGGCCCCCCAAAAATGGGCATTTCAAATGAGAAATGAGTCCAATGAACAAAATAGGGTGAATAAGTATGTATTTCAGGGGTGAGTTAGCAGATTATTGGGGAAGTAAGTCCTGATATTTTTGGAGGTTGCAGGGGCCACTACACCATTTAAAATAGGCAGGTTTTAGTATATGCAGTTAGGCCCTGTAGGATGATTTTAGCTAAAAAGTGCCCCAAACACTCAAATGGGCTTGTATCTGGGAAGGAAAAAAATGGGAAACATGACTTAGACACCAAATGATACACTGTTTGCCATGTTTCCAAATTTTTATGCACAGCGGTTACAGCATGAAGCGAATGCATGTGAATATACAAAGGTGCATTGCATTAAACAAGTCCAATGAGCGTCCCAAAATGGCCGGCCTGCCTGCTTTCATCCATCAATTGTTCTAAATTTTTCATTTCCCAACGAGCTGAGGTGGAGTCTTAGCCAGTGGTACCATCAGGGAGGTGTGCAAAGCACTTTAGGCTAGACTGCCAATCAGCTGCCAGCTTCTATCTGTCAATCAAATACAGCAGCCAATCAGAAAGCTGCCCCTTAATCAGCAGGCCCTTTATGACATCACAGAAAGACCCTCAGAACTATCTGTGCATGTCTAATGGCTGGCTGTCAGTTGGGCGGGTGGGTGGCAGAGGGAGGGGATGTCTGTCTCGTTTCTCCTGAAAATTGCGTTTTTTCTGCGTTTACGGGAAAAGTTGAGGTCCGATGCGCAAAAGTGGGGTATCGTAGAAATCACCTTTTAAAGAAGCACATTTCTGCCCCCCCAAAAATGGGCATTTCAAATGAGAAATGAGTCCAATGAACAAAATAGGGTGAATAAGTATGTATTTCAGGGGTGAGTTAGCAGGTTATTGGGGAAGTAAGTCCTGATATTTTTGGAGGTTGCAGGGACCACTACACCATTCAAAATAGGCAGGGTTTAGCATATGCAGTTAGGCCCCGTAGGTTGATTTTAGCTAAAAAGTGCCCCAAACACTCAAACGGGCTTGTATCTGGGAAGGGAAAATATGGGAAACATGACTTAGACAGCAAATGATACACTGTTTGCCATGTTTCCAAATTTTTATGCACAGTGGTTACAGCATGAAGCGAATGCATGTGAATATACAAAGGTGCATTGCATTAAACAAGTCCAATGAGCGTCCCAAAATGGCCGGCCTGCTGCTTTCATCCATCAATTGTTCTAAATTTTTCATTACCCAATGAGCTGAGGTGGAGTCTTAGCCAGTGGTACCGTCAGGGAGGTGTGTAAAGCACTTTAGGCTAGACAGCCAATCAGCTGCCAGCTTCCATCTGTCAATCAAATACAGCAGCCAATCAGAAAGCTGCCCATTGATCAGCAGGCCCTTTATGACATCACAAACAGACCCTCAGAACTATCTGTGCATGTCTAATGGCTGGCTGTCAGTTGGGTGGGTGGGTGGCAGAGGGAGGGGATGTCTGTCTCGTTTCTCCTGAAAATTGCGCTTTTTCTGCGTTTACGGGAAAAGTTGAGGTCCGACGCGCAAAAGTGGGGTATCGTAGAAATCACCTTTTAAAGACGCACATTTCTGGCCCCCCAAAAATGGGCATTTCAAATGAGAAATGAGTCCAATGAACAAAATAGGGTTAATAAGTATGTATTTCAGGGGTGAGTTAGCAGGTTATTGGGGAAGTAAGTCCTGATATTTTTGGAGGTTGCAGGGGCCACTACACCATTCAAAATAGGCAGGCTTTAGCATATGCAGTTAGGCCCCGTAGGATGATTTTAGCTAAAAAGTGCCCCAAACACTCAAACGGGCTTGTATCTGGGAAGGGAAAATATGGGAAACATGACTTAGACAGCAAATGATACACTGTTTGCCATGTTTTCAAATTTTTATGCACAGTGGTTACAGCATGAAGCGAATGCATGTGAATATACAAAAGGTGCATTGCATTAAACAAGTCCAATGAGCGTCCCAAAATGGCCGGCCTGCCTGCTTTCATCCATCAATTGTTCTAAATTTTTCATTACCCAATGAGCTGAGGTGGAGTCTTAGCCAGTGGTACCATCAGGGAGGTGTGTAAAGCACTTTAGGCTAGACAGCCAATCAGCTACCAGCTTCCATCTGTCAATCAAATACAGCAGCCAATCAGAAAGCTGCCCATTGATCAGCAGGCCATTTATGACATCACAAACAGACCCTCAGAACTATCTGTGCATGTCTAATGGCTGGCTGTCAGCTGGGTGGGTGGGTGGCAGAGGGAGGGGATGTATGTCTCATTTCTCCTGAAAATTGCGCTTTTTGTGCGTTTACGGGAAAAGTTGAGGTCCGACGCGCAAAAGTGGGGTATCGTAGAAATCACCTTTTAAAGACGCACATTTCTACCCCCCCAAAAATGGGCATTTCAAATGAGAAATGAGTCCAATGAACAAAATAGGGTGAATAAGTATGTATTTCAGGGGTCAGTTAGCAGGTGATTAGTCCTGATATTTTTGGAGGTTGCAGGGGCCACTACACCATTCAAAATAGGCAGGCTTTAGCATATGCAGTTAGGCCCCGTAGGATGATTTTAGCTAAAAAGTGCCCCAAACACTCAAACGGGCTTGTATCTGGGAAAGGAAAATATGGGAAACATGACTTAGACACCAAAAGATACACTAAATGCCATGTTTCCAAATTTTTATGCACAGTGGTTACAGCATGAAGCGAATGCATGTGAATATACAAAGGTGCATTGCATTAAACAAGTCCACTGAGTGTCCCAAAATTGCCGGCTTGCCTGCTTTCATCCATCAATTGTTCTAAATTTTTCATTACCCAATGAGCTGAGGTGGAGTCTTAGCCACTGGTACCATCAGGGAGGTGTGAAAAGCACTTTAGGCTAGACAGCCAATCAGCTGCCAGCTTCCATCTGTCAATCAAATACAGCAGCCAATCAGAAAGCTGCCCATTGATCAGCAGGCCCTTTATGACATCACAGACAGACCCTCAGAACTATCTGTGCATGTCTAATGGCTGGCTGTCAGTTGGGCGGGTGGGTGGCAGAGGGAGGGGATGTCTGTCTCGTTTCTCCTGAAAATTGCGCTTTTTCTGCGTTTACGGGAAAAGTTGAGGTCCGACGCGCAAAAGTGGGGTATCGTAGAAATCACCTTTTAAAGTCGCACATTTCCGGCCCCCCAAAAATGGGCATTTCAAATGAGAAATGAGTCCAATGTACAAAATAGGGTGAATAAGTATGTATTTCAGAGGTGAGTTAGCAGGTTATTGGGGAAGTAAGTCCTGATATTTTTTGGAGGTTGCAGGGGCCACTACACCATTCAAAATAGGCAGGTTTTAGCATATGCAGTTAGGTCCCGTAGGATGATTTTAGCTAAAAAGTGCCCCAAACACTCAAACGGGCTTGCATCTGGGAAGGGAAAATATGGGAAACATGACTTAGACACCAAAAGATACACTAAATGCCATGTTTCCAAATTTTTATGCACAGTGGTTACAGCATGAAGCGAATGCATGTGAATATACAAAGGTGCATTGCATTAAACAAGTCCACTGAGTGTCCCAAAATTGCCGGCCTGCCTGCTTTCATCCATCAATTGTTCTAAATTTTTCATTACCCAATGAGCTGAGGTGGAGTCTTAGCCACTGGTACCATCAGGGAGGTGTGTAAAGCACTTTAGGCTAGACAGCCAATCAGCTGCCAGCTTCCATCTGTCAATCAAATACAGCAACCAATCAGAAAGCTCCCCATTGATCAGCAGGCCCTTTATGACATCACAGACAGACCCTCAGAACTATCTGTGCATGTCTAATGGCTGGCTGTCAGTTGGGCGGGTGGGTGGCAGAGAGAGGGGATGTCTGTCTCGTTTCTCCTGAAAATTGCAGTTTTTCTGCGTTTACGGGAAAAGTTGAGGTCCGACACGCAAAAGTGGGGTATCGTAGAAATCACCTTTTAAAGTCGCACATTTCCGGCCCCCCAAAAATGGGCATTTCAAATGAGAAATGAGTCCAATGAACAAAATAGGGTGAATAAGTATGTATTTCAGGGGTGAGTTAGCAGGTTATTGGGGAAGTAAGTCCTGATATTTTTGGAGGTTGCAGGGGCCACTACACCATTTAAAATAGGCAGGTTTTAGCATATGCAGTTAGGAACCGTAGGATGATTTTAGCTAAAAAGTGCCCCAAACACTCAAATGGGCTTGTATCTGGGAAGGAAAAAAATGGGAAACATGACTTAGACACCAAATGATACACTGTTTGCCATGTTTCCAATTTTTATGCACAGTGGTTACAGCATGAAGCGAATGCATGTGAATATACAAAGGTGCATTGCATTAAACAAGTCCAATAAACGTCCCAAAATGGCCGGCCTGCCTGCTTCCATCCATTAATTGTTCTAAATTTTTCATTTCCCAACGAGCTGAGGTGGAGTCTTAGCCAGTGGTGCCATCAGGGAGGTGTGTAAAGCACTTTAGGCTAGACAGCCAATCAGCTGCCAGCTTCCATCTGTCAATCAAATACAGCAGCCAATCAGAAAGCTGCCCCTTGATCAGCAGGCCCTTTATGACATCACAGAAAGACCCTCAGAACTATCTGTGCATGTCTAATGGCTGGCTGTCAGTTGGGCGGGTGGGTGGCAGAGGGAGGGGATGTCTGTCTCGTTTCTCCTGAAAATTGCGTTTTTTCTGCGTTTACGGGAAAAGTTGAGGTCCGACGCGCAAAATTGGGGTATCGTAGAAATCACCTTTTAAAGACGCACATTTCTGGCCCCCCAAAAATGGGCATTTCAAATGAGAAATGAGTCCAATGAACAAAATAGGGTGAATAAGTATGTATTTCAGGGGTGAGTTAGCAGGTTATTGGGGAAGTAAGTCCTGATATTTTTGGAGGTTGCAGGGGCCACTACACCATTCAAAATAGGCAGGCTTTAGCATATGCAGTTAGGCCCCGTAGGATGATTTTAGCTAAAAAGTGCCCCAAACACTCAAACGGGCTTGTATCTGGGAAGGGAAAATATGGGAAACATGACTTAGACAGCAAATGATACACTGTTTGCCATGTTTCCAAATTTTTATGCACAGTGGTTACAGCATGAAGCGAATGCATGTGAATATACAAAGGTGCATTGCATTAAACAAGTCCACTGAGTGTCCCAAAATGGCTGGCCTGCCTGCATTCATCCATCAATTGTTCTAAATTTTTCATTACCCAATGAGCTGAGGTGGAGTCTTAGCCAGTGGTACCATCAGGGAGGTGTGTAAAGCACTTTAGGCTAGACAGCCAATCAGCTGCCAGCTTCCATCTGTCAATCAAATACAGCAGCCAATCAGAAAGCTGCCCATTGATCAGCAGGCCCTTTATGACATCACAGAAAGACCCTCAGAACTATCTGTGCATGTCTAATGGCTGGCTACAGTTGGGCGGGTGGGTGGCAGAGGGAGGGGATGTCTGTCTCGTTTCTCCCTAAAATTGCGTTTTTTCTGCGTTTACGGGAAAAGTTGAGGTCCGACGCGCAAAAGTGGGGTATCGTAGAAATCACCTTTTAAAGACGCACATTTCTGCCCCCCCCCCCCCAAAAAAATGGGCATTTCAAATGAGAAATGAGTCCAATGAACAAAATAGGGTGAATAAGTATGTATTTCAGGGGTGAGTTAGCAGGTTATTGGGGAAGTAAGTCCTGATATTTTTGGAGGTTGCAGGGGCCACTACACCATTCAAAATAGGCAGGGTTTAGCATATGCAGTTAGGCCCCGTAGGTTGATTTTAGCTAAAAAGTGCCCCAAACACTCAAACGGGCTTGTATCTGGGAAGGGAAAATATGGGAAACATGACTTAGACAGCAAATGATACACTGTTTGCCATGTTTCCAAATTTTTATGCACAGTGGTTACAGCATGAAGCGAATGCATGTGAATATACAAAGGTGCATTGCATTAAACAAGTCCACTGAGTGTCCCAAAATGGCTGGCCTGCCTGCTTTCATCCATCAATTGTTCTAAATTTTTCATTACCCAATGAGCTGAGGTGGAGTCTTAGCCAGTGGTACCATCAGGGAGGTGTGTAAAGCACTTTAGGCTAGACAGCCAATCAGCTGCCAGCTTCCATCTGTCAATCAAATACAGCAGCCAATCAGAAAGCTGCCCATTGATCAGCAGGCCCTTTATGACATCACAGAAAGACCCTCAGAACTATCTGTGCATGTCTAATGGCTGGCTGTCAGTTGGGCGGGTGGGTGGCAGAGGGAGGGGATGTCTGTCTCGTTTCTCCCTAAAATTGCGGTTTTTCTGCGTTTACGGGAAAAGTTAAGGTCCGACGCGCAAAAGTGGGGTATCGTAGAAATCACCTTTTAAAGACGCACATTTCTGCCCCCCCAAAAATGGGCATTTCAAATGAGAAATGAGTCCAATGAACAAAATAGGGTGAATAAGTATGTATTTCAGGGGTGAGTAAGCAGGTTATTGGGGAAGTAAGTCCTGATATTTTTGGAGGTTGCAGGGGCCACTACACCATTTAAAATAGGCAGGTTTTAGCATATGCAGTTAGGAACCGTAGGATGATTTTAGCTAAAAAGTGCCCCAAACACTCAAATGGGCTTGTATCTGGGAAGGAAAAAAATGGGAAACATGACTTAGACACCAAATGATACACTGTTTGCCATGTTTCCAATTTTTATGCACAGTGGTTACAGCATGAAGCGAATGCATGTGAATATACAAAGGTGCATTGCATTAAACAAGTCCAATAAACGTCCCAAAATGGCCGGCCTGCCTGCTTCCATCCATTAATTGTTCTAAATTTTTCATTTCCCAACGAGCTGAGGTGGAGTCTTAGCCAGTGGTGCCATCAGGGAGGTGTGTAAAGCACTTTAGGCTAGACAGCCAATCAGCTGCCAGCTTCCATCTGTCAATCAAATACAGCAGCCAATCAGAAAGCTGCCCCTTGATCAGCAGGCCCTTTATGACATCACAGAAAGACCCTCAGAACTATCTGTGCATGTCTAATGGCTGGCTGTCAGTTGGGCGGGTGGGTGGCAGAGGGAGGGGATGTCTGTCTCGTTTCTCCTGAAAATTGCGTTTTTTCTGCGTTTACGGGAAAAGTTGAGGTCCGACGCGCAAAATTGGGGTATCGTAGAAATCACCTTTTAAAGACGCACATTTCTGGCCCCCCAAAAATGGGCATTTCAAATGAGAAATGAGTCCAATGAACAAAATAGGGTGAATAAGTATGTATTTCAGGGGTGAGTTAGCAGGTTATTGGGGAAGTAAGTCCTGATATTTTTGGAGGTTGCAGGGGCCACTACACCATTCAAAATAGGCAGGCTTTAGCATATGCAGTTAGGCCCCGTAGGATGATTTTAGCTAAAAAGTGCCCCAAACACTCAAACGGGCTTGTATCTGGGAAGGGAAAATATGGGAAACATGACTTAGACAGCAAATGATACACTGTTTGCCATGTTTCCAAATTTTTATGCACAGTGGTTACAGCATGAAGCGAATGCATGTGAATATACAAAGGTGCATTGCATTAAACAAGTCCACTGAGTGTCCCAAAATGGCTGGCCTGCCTGCATTCATCCATCAATTGTTCTAAATTTTTCATTACCCAATGAGCTGAGGTGGAGTCTTAGCCAGTGGTACCATCAGGGAGGTGTGTAAAGCACTTTAGGCTAGACAGCCAATCAGCTGCCAGCTTCCATCTGTCAATCAAATACAGCAGCCAATCAGAAAGCTGCCCATTGATCAGCAGGCCCTTTATGACATCACAGAAAGACCCTCAGAACTATCTGTGCATGTCTAATGGCTGGCTACAGTTGGGCGGGTGGGTGGCAGAGGGAGGGGATGTCTGTCTCGTTTCTCCCTAAAATTGCGTTTTTTCTGCGTTTACGGGAAAAGTTGAGGTCCGACGCGCAAAAGTGGGGTATCGTAGAAATCACCTTTTAAAGACGCACATTTCTGCCCCCCCCCCCCCAAAAAAATGGGCATTTCAAATGAGAAATGAGTCCAATGAACAAAATAGGGTGAATAAGTATGTATTTCAGGGGTGAGTTAGCAGGTTATTGGGGAAGTAAGTCCTGATATTTTTGGAGGTTGCAGGGGCCACTACACCATTCAAAATAGGCAGGGTTTAGCATATGCAGTTAGGCCCCGTAGGTTGATTTTAGCTAAAAAGTGCCCCAAACACTCAAACGGGCTTGTATCTGGGAAGGGAAAATATGGGAAACATGACTTAGACAGCAAATGATACACTGTTTGCCATGTTTCCAAATTTTTATGCACAGTGGTTACAGCATGAAGCGAATGCATGTGAATATACAAAGGTGCATTGCATTAAACAAGTCCACTGAGTGTCCCAAAATGGCTGGCCTGCCTGCTTTCATCCATCAATTGTTCTAAATTTTTCATTACCCAATGAGCTGAGGTGGAGTCTTAGCCAGTGGTACCATCAGGGAGGTGTGTAAAGCACTTTAGGCTAGACAGCCAATCAGCTGCCAGCTTCCATCTGTCAATCAAATACAGCAGCCAATCAGAAAGCTGCCCATTGATCAGCAGGCCCTTTATGACATCACAGAAAGACCCTCAGAACTATCTGTGCATGTCTAATGGCTGGCTGTCAGTTGGGCGGGTGGGTGGCAGAGGGAGGGGATGTCTGTCTCGTTTCTCCCTAAAATTGCGGTTTTTCTGCGTTTACGGGAAAAGTTAAGGTCCGACGCGCAAAAGTGGGGTATCGTAGAAATCACCTTTTAAAGACGCACATTTCTGCCCCCCCAAAAATGGGCATTTCAAATGAGAAATGAGTCCAATGAACAAAATAGGGTGAATAAGTATGTATTTCAGGGGTGAGTAAGCAGGTTATTGGGGAAGTAAGTCCTGATATTTTTGGAGGTTGCAGGGGCCACTACACCATTCAAAATAGGCAGGCTTTAGCATATGCAGTTAGGCCCCGTAGGATGATTTTAGCTAAAAAGTGCCCCAAACACTCAAACGGGCTTGTATCTGGGAAGAGAAAATATGGGAAACATGACTTAGACAGCAAATGATACACTGTTTGCCATGTTTCCAAATTTTTATGCACAGTGGTTACAGCATGAAGCGAATGCATGTGAATATACAAAGGTGCATTGCATTTAACAATTCCACTGAGTGTCCCAAAATGGCCGGCCTGCCTGCTTTCATCCATCAATTGTTCTAAATGTTTCATTACCCAATGAGCTGAGGTGGAGTCTTAGCCAGTGGTACCATCAGGGAGGTGTGTAAAGCACTTTAGGCTAGACAGCCAATCAGCTGCCAGCTTCCATCTGTCAATCAAATACAGCAGCCAATCAGAAAGCTGCCCATTGATCAGCAGGCCCTTTATGACATCACAGAAAGACCCTCAGAACTATCTGTGCATGTCTAATGGCTGGCTGTCAGTTGGGTGGGTGGGTGGCAGAGGGAGGGGATGTCTGTCTTGTTTCTCCTGAAAATTGCGGTTTTTCTGCGTTTACGGGAAAAGTTGAGGTCCGACACGCAAAAGTGGGGTATCGTAGAAATCACCTTTAAAGACGGACATTTCTGGCCCCCCAAAAATGGGCATTTCAAATAAGAAATGAGTCCAATGAACAAAATAGGGTGAATAACTATGTATTTCAGAGGTGAGTTAGCAGGTTATTGGGGAAGTAAGTCCTGATATTTTTGGAGGTTGCAGGGGCCACTACACCATTCAAAATAGGCAGGTTTTAGCATATGCAGTTAGGCCCCGTAGGATGATTTTAGCTAAAAAGTGCCCCAAACACTCAAACGGGCTTGCATCTGGGAAGGGAAAATATGGGAAACATGACTTAGACACCAAAAGATACACTATATGCCATGTTTCCAAATTTTTATGCACAGTGGTTACAGCATGAAGCGAATGCATGTGAATATACAAAGGAGCATTGCATTAAACAAGTCCACTGAGTGTCTCAAAATTGCCAGCCTGCCTGCTTTCATCCATCAATTGTTCTAAATTTTTCATTACCCAATGAGCTGAGGTGGAGTCTTAGCCACTGGTACCATCAGGGAGGTGTGTAAAGCCCTTTAGGCTAGACAGCCAATCAGCTGCCAGCTTCCATCTGTCAATCAAATACAGCAACCAATCAGAAAGCTGCCCATTGATCAGCAGGCCCTTTATGACATCACAGAAAGACCCTCAGAACTATCTGTGCATGTCTAATGGCTGGCTGTCAGTTGGGCGGGTGGGTGGCAGAGGGAGGGGACGTCTGTCTCGTTTCTCCTGAAAATTGCAGTTTTTCTGCGTTTACGGGAAAAGTTGAGGTCCGACGCGCAAAAGTGGGGTATCGTAGAAATCACCTTTTAAAGTCGCACATTTCCAGCCCCCCAAAAATGGGCATTTCAAATGAGAAATGAGTCCAATGAACAAAATAGGGTGAATAAGTATGTATTTCAGGGGTGAGTTAGCAGGTTATTGGGGAAGTAAGTCCTGATATTTTTGGAGGTTGCAGGGGCCACTACACCATTTAAAATAGGCAGGTTTTAGCATATGCAGTTAGGCCCTGTAGGATGATTTTAGCTAAAAAGTGCCCCAAACACTCAAATGGGCTTGTATCTGGGAAGGGAAAAAATGGGAAACATGACTTAGACACCAAATGATACACTGTTTGCCATGTTTCCAAATTTTTATGCACAGCGGTTACAGCATGAAGCGAATGCATGTGAATATACAAAGGTGCATTTCATTAAACAAGTCCAATGAGCATCCCGAAATGGATGGCCTGCCTGCTTTCATCCATCAATTGTTCTAAATTTTTCATTTCCCAACGAGCTGAGGTGGAGTCTTAGCCAGTGGTACCATCAGGGAGGTGTGTTAAGCACTTTAGGCTAGACAGCCAATCAGCTGCCAGCTTCCATCTGTCAATCAAATACAGCAGCCAATCAGAAAGCTGCCCATTGATCAGCAGGCCCTTTATGACATCACAGAAAGACCCTCAGAACTATCTGTGCATGTCTAATGGCTGGCTGTCAGTTGGGCGGGTGGGTGGCAGAGGGAGGGGATGTCTGTCTCGTTTCTCCCTAAAATTGCGTTTTTTCTGCGTTTACGGGAAAAGTTAAGGTCCGACGCGCAAAAGTGGGGTATCGTAGAAATCACCTTTTAAAGACGCACTTTTCCGCCCCCCCAAAAATGGGCATTTCAAATGAGAAATGAGTCCAATGAACAAAATAGGGTGAATAAGTATGTATTTCAGGGGTGAGTAAGCAGGTTATTGGGGAAGTAAGTCCTGATATTTTTGGAGGTTGCAGGGGCCACTACACCATTCAAAATAGGCAGGCTTTAGCATATGCAGTTAGGCCCCGTAGGATGATTTTAGCTAAAAAGTGCCCCAAACACTCAAACGGGCTTGTATCTGGGAAGGGAAAATATGGGAAACATGACTTAGACAGCAAATGATACACTGTTTGCCATGTTTCCAAATTTGTATGCACAGTGGTTACAGCATGAAGCGAATGCATGTGAATATACAAAGGTGCATTGCATTAAACAAGTCCACTGAGTGTCCCAAAATGGCCGGCCTGCCTGCTTTCATCCATCAATTGTTCTAAATTTTTCATTACCCAATGAGCTGAGGTGGAGTCTTAGCCAGTGGTACCATCAGGGAGGTGTGTAAAGCACTTTAGGCTAGACAGCCAATCAGCTGCCAGCTTCCATCTGTCAATCAAATACAGCAGCCAATCAGAAAGCTGCCCATTGATCAGCAGGCCCTTTATGACATCACAGAAAGACCCTCAGAACTATCTGTGCATGTCTAATGGCTGGCTGTCAGTTGGGTGGGTGGGTGGCAGAGGGAGGGGATGTCTGTCTTGTTTCTCCTAAAAATTGCGGTTTTTCTGCGTTTACGGGAAAAGTTGAGGTCCGACACGCAAAAGTGGGGTATCGTAGAAATCACCTTTTAAAGACGCACATTTCTTGCCCCCCAAAAATGGGCATTTCAAATAAGAAATGAGTCCAATGAACAAAATAGGGTGAATAACTATGTATTTCAGGGGTGAGTTAGCAGGTTATTGGGGAAGTAAGTCCTGATATTTTTGGAGGTTGCAGGGGCCACTACACCATTTAAAATAGGCAGGTTTTAGCATATACAGTTAGGCCCCGTAGGATGATTTTAGCTAAAAAGTGCCCCAAACACTCAAACGGGCTTGCATCTGGGAAGGGAAAATATGGGAAACATGACTTAGACACCAAAAGATACACTATATGCCATGTTTCCAAATTTTTATGCACAGCGGTTACAGCATGAAGCGAATGCATGTGAATATACAAAGGTTCATTGCATTAAACAAGTCCACTGAGCATCCCAAAATGGCCGGCCTGCCTGCTTTCATCCATCAATTGTTCTAAATTTTTCATTTCCCAACGAGCTGAGGTGGAGTCTTAGCCACTGGTATCATCAGGGAGGTGTGTAAAGCACTTTAGGCTAGACAGCCAATCAGCTGCCAGCTTCCATCTGTCAATCAAATACAGCAGCCAATCAGAAAGCTGCCCATTGATCAGCAGGCCCTTTATGACATCACAGACAGACCCTCAGAACTATCTGTGCATGTCTAATGGCGGGCTGTCAGTTGGGCGGGTGGGTGGCAGAGGGAGGGGATGTCTGTCTCGTTTCTCCTGAAAATTGCGCTTTTTCTGCGTTTACGGGAAAAGTTGAGGTCCGATGCGCAAAAGCGGGGTATCGTAGAAATCACCTTTTAAAGACGCACATTTCTGCCCCCCCCCCCAAAAAAAATGGGCATTTCAAATGAGAAATGAGTCCAATGAACAAAATAGTATGTAGTCCAATGAACAATAAGTATGTATTTCAGGGGTGAGTTAGCAGGTTATTGGGGAAGTAAGTCCTGATATTTTTGGAGGTTGCAGGGGCCACTACACCATTCAAAATAGGCAGGCTTTAGCATATGCAGTTAGGCCCCGTAGGATGATTTTAGCTAAAAAGTGCCCCAAATACTCAAACGGGCTTGTATCTGGGAAGGGAAAATATGGGAAACATGACTTAGACAGCAAATGATACACTGTTTGCCATGTTTCCAAATTTTTATGCACAGTGGTTACAGCATGAAGCGAATGCATGTGAATATACAAAGGTGCATTGCATTAAACAAGTCCACTGAGTGTCCCAAAATGGCCGGCCTGCCTGCTTTCATCCATCAATTGTTCTAAATTTTTCATTACCCAATGAGCTGAGGTGGAGTCTTAGCCAGTGGTACCATCAGGGAGGTGTGTAAAGCACTTTAGGCTAGACAGCCAATCAGCTGCCAGCTTTTATCTGTCAATCAAATACAGCAGCCAATCAGAAAGCTGCCCATTGATCAGCAGGCCCTTTATGACATCACAGACAGACCCTCAGAACTATCTGTGCATGTCTAATGGCGGGCTGTCAGTTGGGCGGGTGGGTGGCAGAGGGAGGGGATGTCTGTCTCGTTTCTCCTGAAAATTGCGCTTTTTCTGCGTTTACGGGAAAAGTTGAGGTCCGATGCGCAAAAGCGGGGTATCGTAGAAATCACCTTTTAAAGACGCACATTTCTGCCCCCCCCCCCAAAAAAAATGGGCATTTCAAATGAGAAATGAGTCCAATGAACAAAATAGTATGTAGTCCAATGAACAATAAGTATGTATTTCAGGGGTGAGTTAGCAGGTTATTGGGGAAGTAAGTCCTGATATTTTTGGAGGTTGCAGGGGCCACTACACCATTTAAAATAGGCAGGTTTTAGTATATGCAGTTAGGCCCTGTAGGATGATTTTAGCTAAAAAGTGCCCCAAACACTCAAATGGGCTTGTATCTGGGAAGGAAAAAAATGGGAAACATGACTTAGACACCAAATGATACACTGTTTGCCATGTTTCCAAATTTTTATGCACAGCGGTTACAGCATGAAGCGAATGCATGTGAATATACAAAGGTGCATTGCATTAAACAAGTCCAATGAGCGTCCCAAAATGGCCGGCCTGCCTGCTTTCATCCATCAATTGTTCTAAATTTTTCATTTCCCAACGAGCTGAGGTGGAGTCTTAGCCAGTGGTACCATCAGGGAGGTGTGCAAAGCACTTTAGGCTAGACTGCCAATCAGCTGCCATCTTCTATCTGTCAATCAAATACAGCAGCCAATCAGAAAGCTGCCCCTTAATCAGCAGGCCCTTTATGACATCACAGAAAGACCCTCAGAACTATCTGTGCATGTCTAATGGCTGGCTGTCAGTTGGGCGGGTGGGTGGCAGAGGGAGGGGATGTCTGTCTCGTTTCTCCTGAAAATTGCGTTTTTTCTGCGTTTACGGGAAAAGTTGAGGTCCGATGCGCAAAAGTGGGGTATCGTAGAAATCACCTTTTAAAGAAGCACATTTCTGGCCCCCCAAAAATGGGCATTTCAAATGAGAAATGAGTCCAATGAACAAAATAGGGTGAATAAGTATGTATTTCAGGGGTGAGTTAGCAGGTTATTGGGGAAGTAAGTCCTGATATTTTTGGAGGTTGCAGGGACCACTACACCATTCAAAATAGGCAGGGTTTAGCATATGCAGTTAGGCCCCGTAGGTTGATTTTAGCTAAAAAGTGCCCCAAACACTCAAACGGGCTTGTATCTGGGAAGGGAAAATATGGGAAACATGACTTAGACAGCAAATGATACACTGTTTGCCATGTTTCCAAATTTTTATGCACAGTGGTTACAGCATGAAGCGAATGCATGTGAATATACAAAGGTGCATTGCATTAAACAAGTCCAATGAGCGTCCCAAAATGGCCGGACTGCTGCTTTCATCCATCAATTGTTCTAAATTTTTCATTACCCAATGAGCTGAGGTGGAGTCTTAGCCAGTGGTACCATCAGGGAGGTGTGTAAAGCACTTTAGGCTAGACAGCCAATCAGCTGCCAGCTTCCATCTGTCAATCAAATACAGCAGCCAATCAGAAAGCTGCCCATTGATCAGCAGGCCCTTTATGACATCACAAACAGACCCTCAGAACTATCTGTGCATGTCTAATGGCTGGCTGTCAGTTGGGTGGGTGGGTGGCAGAGGGAGGGGATGTCTGTCTCGTTTCTCCTGAAAATTGCGCTTTTTCTGCGTTTACGGGAAAAGTTGAGGTCCGACGCGCAAAAGTGGGGTATCGTAGAAATCACCTTTTAAAGACGCACATTTCTGGCCCCCCAAAAATGGGCATTTCAAATGAGAAATGAGTCCAATGAACAAAATAGGGTTAATAGGTATGTATTTCAGGGGTGAGTTAGCAGGTTATTGGGGAAGTAAGTCCTGATATTTTTGGAGGTTGCAGGGGCCACTACACCATTCAAAATAGGCAGGCTTTAGCATATGCAGTTAGGCCCCGTAGGATGATTTTAGCTAAAAAGTGCCCCAAACACTCAAACGGGCTTGTATCTGGGAAGGGAAAATATGGGAAACATGACTTAGACAGCAAATGATACACTGTTTGCCATGTTTCCAAATTTTTATGCACAGTGGTTACAGCATGAAGCGAATGCATGTGAATATACAAAGGTGCATTGCATTAAACAAGTCCACTGAGTGTCCCAAAATGGCTGGCCTGCCTGCTTTCATCCATCAATTGTTCTAAATTTTTCATTACCCAATGAGCTGAGGTGGAGTCTTAGCCAGTGGTACCATCAGGGAGGTGTGTAAAGCACTTTAGGCTAGACAGCCAATCAGCTGCCAGCTTCTATCTGTCAATCAAATACAGCAGCCAATCAGAAAGCTGCCCATTGATCAGCAGGCCCTTTATGACATCACAGAAAGACCCTCAGAACTATCTGTGCATGTCTAATGGCTGGCTGTCAGTTGGGCGGGTGGGTGGCAGAGGGAGGGGATGTCTGTCTCGTTTCTCGCTAAAATTGCGGTTTTTCTGCGTTTACTGGAAAAGTTGAGGTCCGACGCGCAAGTGGGGTATCGTAGAAATCACCTTTTAAAGACGCACATTTCTGCCCAACCAAAAATGGGCATTTCAAATGAGAAATGAGTCCAATGAACAAAATAGGGTGAATAAGTATGTATTTCAGGGGTGAGTTAGCAGGTTATTGGGATAGTAAGTCCTGATATTTTTGGAGGTTGCAGGTGCCACTACACCATTCAAAATAGGCAGGGTTTAGCATATGCAGTTAGGCCCCGTAGGTTGATTTTAGCTAAAAAGTGCCCCAAACACTCAAACGGGCTTGTATCTGGGAAGGGAAAATATGGGAAACATGACTTAGACAGCAAATGATACACTGTTTGCCATGTTTCCAAATTTTTATGCACAGTGGTTACAGCATGAAGCGAATGCATGTGAATATACAAAGGTGCATTGCATTAAACAAGTCCAATGAGCGTCCCAAAATGGCCGGCCTGCCTGCTTTCATCCATCAATTGTTCTAAATTTTTCATTACCCAATGAGCTGAGGTGGAGTCTTAGCCAGTGGTACCATCAGGGAGGTGTGTAAAGCACTTTAGGCTAGACAGCCAATCAGCTGCCAGCTTCCATCTGTCAATCAAATACAGCAGCCAATCAGAAAGCTGCCCATTGATCAGCAGGCCCTTTATAACATCACAAACAGACCCTCAGAACTATCTGTGCATGTCTAATGGCTGGCTGTCAGTTGGGTGGGTGGGTGGCAGAGGGAGGGGATGTCTGTCTCGTTTCTCCTGAAAATTGCGCTTTTTCTGCGTTTACGGGAAAAGTTGAGGTCCGACGCGCAAAAGTGGGGTATCGTAGAAATCACCTTTAAAAGACGCACATTTCTGGCCCCCCAAAAATGGGCATTTCAAATGAGAAATGAGTCCAATGAACAAAATAATGTTAATAAGTATGTATTTCAGGGCTGAGTTAGCAGGTTATTGGGGAAGTAAGTCCTGATATTTTTGGAGGTTGCAGGGGCCACTACACCATTCAAAATAGGCAGGCTTTAGCATATGCAGTTAGGCCCCGTAGGATGATTTTAGCTAAAAAGTGCCCCAAACACTCAAACGGGCTTGTATCTGGGAAGGGAAAATATGGGAAACATGACTTAGACAGCAAATGATACACTGTTTGCCATGTTTCCAAATTGTTATGCACATTGGTTACAGCATGAAGCGAATGCATGTGAATATACAAAGGTGCATTGCATTAAACAAGTCCACTGAGTGTCCCAAAATGGCCGGCCTGCCTGCTTTCATCCATCAATTGTTCTAAATTTTTCATTACCCAATGATCTGAGGTGGAGTCTTAGCCAGTGGTACCATCAGGGAGGTGTGTAAAGCACTTTAGGCTAGACAGCCAATCAGCTGCCAGCTTCCATCTGTCAATCAAATACAGCAGCCAATCAGAAAGCTGCCCATTGATCAGCAGGCCCTTTATGACATCACAGAAAGACCCTCAGAACTATCTGTGCATGTCTAATGGCTGGCTGTCAGTTGGGCGGGTGGGTGGCAGAGGGAGGGGATGTCTGTCTCGTTTCTCCTTAAAATTGCGGTTTTTCTGCGTTTACGGGAAAAGTTGAGGTCCGACACGCAAAAGTGGGGTATCGTAGAAATCACCTTTTAAAGACGCACATTTCTGGCCCCCCAAAAATGGGCATTTCAAATAAGAAATGAGTCCAATGTACAAAATAGGGTGAATAAGTATGTATTTCAGAGGTGAGTTAGCAGGTTATTGGGGAAGTAAGTCCTGATATTTTTTGGAGGTTGCAGGGGCCACTACACCATTCAAAATAGGCAGGTTTTAGCATATGCAGTTAGGTCCCGTAGGATGATTTTAGCTAAAAAGTGCCCCAAACACTCAAACGGGCTTGCATCTGGGAAGGGAAAATATGGGAAACATGACTTAGACACCAAAAGATACACTAAATGCCATGTTTCCAAATTTTTATGCACAGTGGTTACAGCATGAAGCGAATGCATGTGAATATACAAAGGTGCATTGCATTAAACAAGTCCACTGAGTGTCCCAAAATTGCCGGCCTGCCTGCTTTCATCCATCAATTGTTCTAAATTTTTCATTACCCAATGAGCTGAGGTGGAGTCTTAGCCACTGGTACCATCAGGGAGGTGTGTAAAGCACTTTAGGCTAGACAGCCAATCAGCTGCCAGCTTCCATCTGTCAATCAAATACAGCAACCAATCAGAAAGCTCCCCATTGATCAGCAGGCCCTTTATGACATCACAGACAGACCCTCAGAACTATCTGTGCATGTCTAATGGCTGGCTGTCAGTTGGGCGGGTGGGTGGCAGAGAGAGGGGATGTCTGTCTCGTTTCTCCTGAAAATTGCAGTTTTTCTGCGTTTACGGGAAAAGTTGAGGTCCGACACGCAAAAGTGGGGTATCGTAGAAATCACCTTTTAAAGTCGCACATTTCCGGCCCCCCAAAAATGGGCATTTCAAATGAGAAATGAGTCCAATGAACAAAATAGGGTGAATAAGTATGTATTTCAGGGGTGAGTTAGCAGGTTATTGGGGAAGTAAGTCCTGATATTTTTGGAGGTTGCAGGGGCCACTACACCATTTAAAATAGGCAGGTTTTAGCATATGCAGTTAGGAACCGTAGGATGATTTTAGCTAAAAAGTGCCCCAAACACTCAAATGGGCTTGTATCTGGGAAGGAAAAAAATGGGAAACATGACTTAGACACCAAATGATACACTGTTTGCCATGTTTCCAATTTTTATGCACAGTGGTTACAGCATGAAGCGAATGCATGTGAATATACAAAGGTGCATTGCATTAAACAAGTCCAATGAGCGTCCCAAAATGGCCGGCCTGCCTGCTTCCATCCATTAATTGTTCTAAATTTTTCATTTCCCAACGAGCTGAGGTGGAGTCTTAGCCAGTGGTGCCATCAGGGAGGTGTGTAAAGCACTTTAGGCTAGACAGCCAATCAGCTGCCAGCTTCCATCTGTCAATCAAATACAGCAGCCAATCAGAAAGCTGCCCCTTGATCAGCAGGCCCTTTATGACATCACAGAAAGACCCTCAGAACTATCTGTGCATGTCTAATGGCTGGCTGTCAGTTGGGCGGGTGGGTGGCAGAGGGAGGGGATGTCTGTCTCGTTTCTCCTGAAAATTGCGTTTTTTCTGCGTTTACGGGAAAAGTTGAGGTCCGACGCGCAAAATTGGGGTATCGTAGAAATCACCTTTTAAAGACGCACATTTCTGGCCCCCCAAAAATGGGCATTTCAAATGAGAAATGAGTCCAATGAACAAAATAGGGTGAATAAGTATGTATTTCAGGGGTGAGTTAGCAGGTTATTGGGGAAGTAAGTCCTGATATTTTTGGAGGTTGCAGGGGCCACTACACCATTCAAAATAGGCAGGCTTTAGCATATGCAGTTAGGCCCCGTAGGATGATTTTAGCTAAAAAGTGCCCCAAACACTCAAACGGGCTTGTATCTGGGAAGGGAAAATATGGGAAACATGACTTAGACAGCAAATGATACACTGTTTGCCATGTTTCCAAATTTTTATGCACAGTGGTTACAGCATGAAGCGAATGCATGTGAATATACAAAGGTGCATTGCATTAAACAAGTCCACTGAGTGTCCCAAAATGGCTGGCCTGCCTGCATTCATCCATCAATTGTTCTAAATTTTTCATTACCCAATGAGCTGAGGTGGAGTCTTAGCCAGTGGTACCATCAGGGAGGTGTGTAAAGCACTTTAGGCTAGACAGCCAATCAGCTGCCAGCTTCCATCTGTCAATCAAATACAGCAGCCAATCAGAAAGCTGCCCATTGATCAGCAGGCCCTTTATGACATCACAGAAAGACCCTCAGAACTATCTGTGCATGTCTAATGGCTGGCTACAGTTGGGCGGGTGGGTGGCAGAGGGAGGGGATGTCTGTCTCGTTTCTCCCTAAAATTGCGTTTTTTCTGCGTTTACGGGAAAAGTTGAGGTCCGACGCGCAAAAGTGGGGTATCGTAGAAATCACCTTTTAAAGACGCACATTTCTGCCCCCCCCCCCCCAAAAATGGGCATTTCAAATGAGAAATGAGTCCAATGAACAAAATAGGGTGAATAAGTATGTATTTCAGGGGTGAGTTAGCAGGTTATTGGGGAAGTAAGTCCTGATATTTTTGGAGGTTGCAGGGGCCACTACACCATTCAAAATAGGCAGGGTTTAGCATATGCAGTTAGGCCCCGTAGGTTGATTTTAGCTAAAAAGTGCCCCAAACACTCAAACGGGCTTGTATCTGGGAAGGGAAAATATGGGAAACATGACTTAGACAGCAAATGATACACTGTTTGCCATGTTTCCAAATTTTTATGCACAGTGGTTACAGCATGAACCGAATGCATGTGAATATACAAAGGTGCATTGCATTAAACAAGTCCACTGAGTGTCCCAAAATGGCTGGCCTGCCTGCTTTCATCCATCAATTGTTCTAAATTTTTCATTACCCAATGAGCTGAGGTGGAGTCTTAGCCAGTGGTACCATCAGGGAGGTGTGTAAAGCACTTTAGGCTAGACAGCCAATCAGCTGCCAGCTTCCATCTGTCAATCAAATACAGCAGCCAATCAGAAAGCTGCCCATTGATCAGCAGGCCCTTTATGACATCACAGAAAGACCCTCAGAACTATCTGTGCATGTCTAATGGCTGGCTGTCAGTTGGGCGGGTGGGTGGCAGAGGGAGGGGATGTCTGTCTCGTTTCTCCCTAAAATTGCGGTTTTTCTGCGTTTACGGGAAAAGTTAAGGTCCGACGCGCAAAAGTGGGGTATCGTAGAAATCACCTTTTAAAGACGCACATTTCTGCCCCCCCAAAAATGGGCATTTCAAATGAGAAATGAGTCCAATGAACAAAATAGGGTGAATAAGTATGTATTTCAGGGGTGAGTAAGCAGGTTATTGGGGAAGTAAGTCCTGATATTTTTGGAGGTTGCAGGGGCCACTACACCATTCAAAATAGGCAGGCTTTAGCATATGCAGTTAGGCCCCGTAGGATGATTTTAGCTAAAAAGTGCCCCAAACACTCAAACGGGCTTGTATCTGGGAAGAGAAAATATGGGAAACATGACTTAGACAGCAAATGATACACTGTTTGCCATGTTTCCAAATTTTTATGCACAGTGGTTACAGCATGAAGCGAATGCATGTGAATATACAAAGGTGCATTGCATTTAACAATTCCACTGAGTGTCCCAAAATGGCCGGCCTGCCTGCTTTCATCCTTCAATTGTTCTAAATGTTTCATTACCCAATGAGCTGAGGTGGAGTCTTAGCCAGTGGTACCATCAGGGAGGTGTGTAAAGCACTTTAGGCTAGACAGCCAATCAGCTGCCAGCTTCCATCTGTCAATCAAATACAGCAGCCAATCAGAAAGCTGCCCATTGATCAGCAGGCCCTTTATGACATCACAGAAAGACCCTCAGAACTATCTGTGCATGTCTAATGGCTGGCTGTCAGTTGGGTGGGTGGGTGGCAGAGGGAGGGGATGTCTGTCTTGTTTCTCCTGAAAATTGCGGTTTTTCTGCGTTTACGGGAAAAGTTGAGGTCCGACACGCAAAAGTGGGGTATCGTAGAAATCACCTTTAAAGACGCACATTTCTGGCCCCCCAAAAATGGGCATTTCAAATAAGAAATGAGTCCAATGAACAAAATAGGGTGAATAACTATGTATTTCAGAGGTGAGTTAGCAGGTTATTGGGGAAGTAAGTCCTGATATTTTTGGAGGTTGCAGGGGCCACTACACCATTCAAAATAGGCAGGTTTTAGCATATGCAGTTAGGCCCCGTAGGATGATTTTAGCTAAAAAGTGCCCCAAACACTCAAACGGGCTTGCATCTGGGAAGGGAAAATATGGGAAACATGACTTAGACACCAAAAGATACACTATATGCCATGTTTCCAAATTTTTATGCACAGTGGTTACAGCATGAAGCGAATGCATGTGAATATACAAAGGAGCATTGCATTAAACAAGTCCACTGAGTGTCTCAAAATTGCCAGCCTGCCTGCTTTCATCCATCAATTGTTCTAAATTTTTCATTACCCAATGAGCTGAGGTGGAGTCTTAGCCACTGGTACCATCAGGGAGGTGTGTAAAGCACTTTAGGCTAGACAGCCAATCAGCTGCCAGCTTCCATCTGTCAATCAAATACAGCAACCAATCAGAAAGCTGCCCATTGATCAGCAGGCCCTTTATGACATCACAGAAAGACCCTCAGAACTATCTGTGCATGTCTAATGGCTGGCTGTCAGTTGGGCGGGTGGGTGGCAGAGGGAGGGGACGTCTGTCTCGTTTCTCCTGAAAATTGCAGTTTTTCTGCGTTTACGGGAAAAGTTGAGGTCCGACGCGCAAAAGTGGGGTATCGTAGAAATCACCTTTTAAAGTCGCACATTTCCAGCCCCCCAAAAATGGGCATTTCAAATGAGAAATGAGTCCAATGAACAAAATAGGGTGAATAAGTATGTATTTCAGGGGTGAGTTAGCAGGTTATTGGGGAAGTAAGTCCTGATATTTTTGGAGGTTGCAGGGGCCACTACACCATTTAAAATAGGCAGGTTTTAGCATATGCAGTTAGGCCCTGTAGGATGATTTTAGCTAAAAAGTGCCCCAAACACTCAAATGGGCTTGTATCTGGGAAGGGAAAAAATGGGAAACATGACTTAGACACCAAATGATACACTGTTTGCCATGTTTCCAAATTTTTATGCACAGCGGTTACAGCATGAAGCGAATGCATGTGAATATACAAAGGTGCATTTCATTAAACAAGTCCAATGAGCATCCCGAAATGGATGGCCTGCCTGCTTTCATCCATCAATTGTTCTAAATTTTTCATTTCCCAACGAGCTGAGGTGGAGTCTTAGCCAGTGGTACCATCAGGGAGGTGTGTTAAGCACTTTAGGCTAGACAGCCAATCAGCTGCCAGCTTCCATCTGTCAATCAAATACAGCAGCCAATCAGAAAGCTGCCCATTGATCAGCAGGCCCTTTATGACATCACAGAAAGACCCTCAGAACTATCTGTGCATGTCTAATGGCTGACTGTCAGTTGGGCGGGTGGGTGGCAGAGGGAGGGGATGTCTGTCTCGTTTCTCCCTAAAATTGCGTTTTTTCTGCGTTTACGGGAAAAGTTAAGGTCCGACGCGCAAAAGTGGGGTATCGTAGAAATCACCTTTTAAAGACGCACTTTTCCGCCCCCCCAAAAATGGGCATTTCAAATGAGAAATGAGTCCAATGAACAAAATAGGGTGAATAAGTATGTATTTCAGGGGTGAGTAAGCAGGTTATTGGGGAAGTAAGTCCTGATATTTTTGGAGGTTGCAGGGGCCACTACACCATTCAAAATAGGCAGGCTTTAGCATATGCAGTTAGGCCCCGTAGGATGATTTTAGCTAAAAAGTGCCCCAAACACTCAAACGGGCTTGTATCTGGGAAGGGAAAATATGGGAAACATGACTTAGACAGCAAATGATACACTGTTTGCCATGTTTCCAAATTTGTATGCACAGTGGTTACAGCATGAAGCGAATGCATGTGAATATACAAAGGTGCATTGCATTAAACAAGTCCACTGAGTGTCCCAAAATGGCCGGCCTGCCTGCTTTCATCCATCAATTGTTCTAAATTTTTCATTACCCAATGAGCTGAGGTGGAGTCTTAGCCAGTGGTACCATCAGGGAGGTGTGTAAAGCACTTTAGGCTAGACAGCCAATCAGCTGCCAGCTTCCATCTGTCAATCAAATACAGCAGCCAATCAGAAAGCTGCCCATTGATCAGCAGGCCCTTTATGACATCACAGAAAGACCCTCAGAACTATCTGTGCATGTCTAATGGCTGGCTGTCAGTTGGGTGGGTGGGTGGCAGAGGGAGGGGATGTCTGTCTTGTTTCTCCTAAAAATTGCGGTTTTTCTGCGTTTACGGGAAAAGTTGAGGTCCGACACGCAAAAGTGGGGTATCGTAGAAATCACCTTTTAAAGACGCACATTTCTTGCCCCCCAAAAATGGGCATTTCAAATAAGAAATGAGTCCAATGAACAAAATAGGGTGAATAACTATGTATTTCAGGGGTGAGTTAGCAGGTTATTGGGGAAGTAAGTCCTGATATTTTTGGAGGTTGCAGGGGCCACTACACCATTCAAAATAGGCAGGTTTTAGCATATACAGTTAGGCCCCGTAGGATGATTTTAGCTAAAAAGTGCCCCAAACACTCAAACGGGCTTGCATCTGGGAAGGGAAAATATGGGAAACATGACTTAGACACCAAAAGATACACTATATGCCATGTTTCCAAATTTTTATGCACAGCGGTTACAGCATGAAGCGAATGCATGTGAATATACAAAGGTTCATTGCATTAAACAAGTCCACTGAGCATCCCAAAATGGCCGGCCTGCCTGCTTTCATCCATCAATTGTTCTAAATTTTTCATTTCCCAACGAGCTGAGGTGGAGTCTTAGCCACTGGTATCATCAGGGAGGTGTGTAAAGCACTTTAGGCTAGACAGCCAATCAGCTGCCAGCTTCCATCTGTCAATCAAATACAGCAGCCAATCAGAAAGCTGCCCATTGATCAGCAGGCCCTTTATGACATCACAGACAGACCCTCAGAACTATCTGTGCATGTCTAATGGCGGGCTGTCAGTTGGGCGGGTGGGTGGCAGAGGGAGGGGATGTCTGTCTCGTTTCTCCTGAAAATTGCGCTTTTTCTGCGTTTACGGGAAAAGTTGAGGTCCGATGCGCAAAAGCGGGGTATCGTAGAAATCACCTTTTAAAGACGCACATTTCTGCCCCCCCCCCCAAAAAAAAAATGAGCACTAATGGCTGGCTGTCAGTTGGGTGGGTGGGTGGCAGAGGGAGGGGATGTCTGTCTTGTTTCTCCTAAAAATTGCGGTTTTTCTGCGTTTACGGGAAAAGTTGAGGTCCGACACGCAAAAGTGGGGTATCGTAGAAATCACCTTTTAAAGACGCACATTTCTTGCCCCCCAAAAATGGGCATTTCAAATAAGAAATGAGTCCAATGAACAAAATAGGGTGAATAACTATGTATTTCAGGGGTGAGTTAGCAGGTTATTGGGGAAGTAAGTCCTGATATTTTTGGAGGTTGCAGGGGCCACTACACCATTCAAAATAGGCAGGTTTTAGCATATGCAGTTAGGCCCCGTAGGATGATTTTAGCTAAAAAGTGCCCCAAACACTCAAACGGGCTTGCATCTGGGAAGGGAAAATATGGGAAACATGACTTAGACACCAAAAGATACACTATTTGCCATGTTTCCAAATTTTTATGCACAGCGGTTACAGCATGAAGCGAATGCATGTGAATATACAAAGGTTCATTGCATTAAACAAGTCCACTGAGCATCCCAAAATGGCCGGCCTGCCTGCTTTTATCCATCAATTGTTCTAAATTTTTCATTTCCCAACGAGCTGAGGTGGAGTCTTAGCCACTGGTATCATCAGGGAGGTGTGTAAAGCACTTTAGGCTAGACAGCCAATCAGCTGCCAGCTTCCATCTGTCAATCAAATACAGCAGCCAATCAGAAAGCTGCCCATTGATCAGCAGGCCCTTTATGACATCACAGACAGACCCTCAGAACTATCTGTGCATGTCTAATGGCGGGCTGTCAGTTGGGCGGGTGGGTGGCAGAGGGAGGGGATGTCTGTCTCGTTTCTCCTGAAAATTGCGCTTTTTCTGCGTTTACGGGAAAAGTTGAGGTCCGATGCGCAAATGCGGGGTATCGTAGAAATCACCTTTTAAAGACGCACATTTCTGCCCCCCCCCCCCCCCCCAAAAAATGGGCATTTCAAATGAGAAATGAGTCCAATGAACAAAATAGGGTGAATAAGTATGTATTTCAGGGGTGAGTTAGCAGGTTATTGGGGAAGTAAGTCCTGATATTTTTGGAGGTTGCAGGGGCCACTACACCATTCAAAATAGGCAGGCTTTAGCATATGCAGTTAGGCCCCGTAGGATGATTTTAGCTAAAAAGTGCCCCAAACACTCAAACGGGCTTGTATCTGGGAAGGGAAAATATGGGAAACATGACTTAGACAGCAAATGATACACTGTTTGCCATGTTTCCAAATTTTTATGCACAGTGGTTACAGCATGAAGCGAATGCATGTGAATATACAAAGGTGCATTGCATTAAACAAGTCCACTGAGTGTCCCAAAATGGCCGGCCTGCCTGCTTTCATCCATCAATTGTTCTAAATTTTTCATTACCCAATGAGCTGAGCTGGAGTCTTAGCCAGTGGTACCATCAGGGAGGTGTGTAAAGCACTTTAGGCTAGACAGCCAATCAGCTGCCAGCTTTTATCTGTCAATCAAATACAGCAGCCAATCAGAAAGCTGCCCATTGATCAGCAGGCCCTTTATGACATCACAAACAGACCCTCAGAACTATCTGTGCATGTCTAATGGCTGGCTGTCAGTTGGGTGGGTGGGTGGCAGAGGGAGGGGATGTCTGTCTCGTTTCTCCTGAAAATTGCGCTTTTTCTGCGTTTACGGGAAAAGTTGAGGTCCGACGCGCAAAAGTGGGGGTATCGTAGAAATCACCTTTTAAAGACGCACATTTCTCGCCCCCCAAAAATGGGCATTTCAAATGAGAAATGAGTCCAATGAACAAAATAGGGTTAAAAAGTATGTATTTCAGGGGTGAGTTTGCAGGTTATTGGGGAAGTAAGTCCTGATATTTTTGGAGGTTGCAGGGGCCACTACACCATTTAAAATAGGCAGGTTTTAGCATATGCAGTTAGGCCCTGTAGGATGATTTTAGCTAAAAAGTGCCCCAAACACTCAAATGGATTGTATCTGGGAAGGGAAAAAATGGGAACATGACTTAGACACCAAATGATACACTGTTTGCCATGTTTCCAAATTTTTATGCACAGCGGTTACAGCATGAAGCGAATGCATGTTAATATACAAAGGTGCATTTCATTAAACAAGTCCAATGAGCATCCCAAAATGGCCGGCCTGCCTGCCTGCTTTCATCCATCAATTGTTCTAAATTTTTCATTTCCCAACGAGCTGAGGTGGAGTCTTAGCCAGTGGTACCATCAGGGAGTTGTGTAAAGCACTTTAGGCTAGACAGCCAATCAGCTGCCAGCTTCCATCTGTCAATCAAATACAGCAGCCAATCAGAAAGCGTCCCATTGATCAGCAGGCCCTTTATGACATCACAAACAGACCCTCAGAACTATCTGTGCATGTCTAATGGCTGGCTGTCAGTTGGGCGGGTGGGTGGCAGAGGGAGGGGATGTCTGTCTCGTTTCTCCTGAAAATTGCGCTTTTTCTGCGTTTACGGGAAAAGTTGAGGTCCGACGCGCAAAAGTGGGGTATCGTAGAAATCACCTTTTAAAGACGCACATTTCTGGCCCCACAAAAATGGGCATTTCAAATGAGAAATGAGTCCAATGAACAAAATAGGATGAATAAGTATGTATTTCAGGGGTGAGTTAGCAGGTTATTGGTGAAGTAAGTCCTGATATTTTTGGAGGTTGCAGGGGCCACTACACCATTCAAAATAGGCAGGCTTTAGCATATGCAGTTAGGCCCTGTAGGATGATTTTAGCTAAAAAGTGCCCCAAACACTCAAACGGGCTTGCATCTGGGAAGGGAAAATATGGGAAACATGACTTAGACACCAAAAGATACACTAAATGCCTTGTTTCCAAATTTTTATGCACAGTGGTTACAGCATGAAGCGAATGCATGTGAATATACAAAGGTGCATTGCATTAAACAAGTCCACTGAGTGTCCCAAAATTGCCGGCCTGCCTGCATTCATCCATCAATTGTTCTAAATTTTTCATTACCCAATGAGCTGAGGTGGAGTCTTAGCCACTGGTACCATCAGGGAGGTGTGTAAAGCACTTTAGGCTAGACAGCCAATCAGCTGCCAGCTTCCATCTGTCAATCAAATACAGCAACCAATCAGAAAGCTGCCCATTAATCAGCAGGCCCTTTATGACATCACAGACAGACCCTCAGAACTATCTGTGCATGTCTAATTGCTGGTTGTCAGTTGGGCGGGTGGGTGGCAGAGGGAGGGGATGTCTGTCTCGTTTCTCCTGAAAATTGCAGTTTTTCTGCGTTTACGGGAAAAGTTGAGGTCCGACGCGCAAAAGTGGGGTATCGTAGAAATCACCTTTTAAAGTCGCACATTTCCGGCCCCCCAAAAATGGGCATTTCAAATGAGAAATGAGTCCAATGAACAAAATAGGGTGAATAAGTATGTATTTCAGGGGTGAGTTAGCAGGTTATTGGTGAAGTAAGTCCTGATATTTTTGGAGGTTGCAGGGGCCACTACACCATTCAAAATAGGCAGGCTTTAGCATATGCAGTTAGGCCCTGTAGAATGATTTTAGCTAAAAAGTGCCCCAAACACTCAAACGGGCTTGCATCTGGGAAGGGAAAATATGGGAAACATGACTTAGACACCAAAAGATACACTAAATGCCATGTTTCCAAATTTTTATGCACAGTGGTTACAGCATGAAGCGAATGCATGTGAATATACAAAGGTGCATTGCATTAAACAAGTCCACTGAGTGTCCCAAAATTGCCGGCCTGCCTGCATTCATCCATCAATTGTTCTAAATTTTTCATTACCCAATGAGCTGAGGTGGAGTCTTAGCCACTGGTACCATCAGGGAGGTGTGTAAAGCACTTTAGGCTAGACAGCCAATCAGCTGCCAGCTTCCATCTGTCAATCAAATACAGCAGCCAATCAGAAAGCTGCCCATTGATCAGCAGGCCCTTTATGACATCACAAACAGACCCTCAGAACTATCTGTGCATGTCTAATGGCTGGCTGTCAGTTGGGCGGGTTGGTGGCAGAGGGAGGGGATGTCTGTCTCGTTTCTCCTGAAAATTGCGCTTTTTCTGCGTTTACGGGAAAAGTTGAGGTCCGACGCGCCAAAGTGGGGTATCGTAGAAATCACCTTTTAAAGACGCACATTTCTGGCCCCCCAAAAATTGGCATTTCAAATGAGAAATGAGTCCAATGAACAAAATAGGATGAATAAGTATGTATTTCAGGGGTGAGTTAGCAGGTTATTGGTGAAGTAAGTCCTGATATTTTTGGAGGTTGCAGGGGCCACTACACCATTCAAAATAGGCAGGCTTTAGCATATGCAGTTAGGCCCCGTAGGATGATTTTAGCTAAAAAGTGCCCCAAACACTCAAACGGGCTTGCATCTGGGAAGGGAAAATATGGGAAACATGACTTAGACACCAAAAGATACACTAAATGCCATGTTTCCAAATTTTTATGCACAGTGGTTACAGCATGAAGCGAATGCATGTGAATATACAAAGGTGCATTGCATTAAACAAGTCCACTGAGTGTCCCAAAATTGCCGGCCTGCCTGCATTCATCCATCAATTGTTCTAAATTTTTCATTACCCAATGAGCTGAGGTGGAGTCTTAGCCACTGGTACCATCAGGGAGGTGTGTAAAGCACTTTAGGCTAGACAGCCAATCAGCTGCCAGCTTCCATCTGTCAATCAAATACAGCAACCAATCAGAAAGCTGCCCATTGATCAGCAGGCCCTTTATGACATCACAGACAGACCCTCAGAACTATCTGTGCATGTCTAATGGCGGGCTGTCAGTTGGGCGGGTGGGTGGCAGAGGGAGGGGATGTCTGTCTCGTTTCTCCTGAAAATTGCGCTTTTTCTGCGTTTACGGGAAAAGTCAAGGTCCGACACGCAAAAGTGGGGTATCGTAGAAATCACCTTTTAAAGACGCACATTTCTGGCCCCCCCAAAAATGGGCATTTCAAATGAGAAATGAGTCCAATGAACAAAATAGGGTGAATAAGTATGTATTTCAGGGGTGAGTTAGCAGGTTATTGGGGAAGTAAGTCCTGATATTTTTGGAGGTTGCAGGGGCCATTACACCATTCAAAATAGGCAGGGTTTAGCATATGCAGTTAGGCCCCGTAGGTTGATTTTAGCTAAAAAGTGCCCCAAACACTCAAACGGGCTTGTATCTGGGAAGGGAAAATATGGGAAACATGACTTAGACAGCAAATGATACACTGTTTGCCATGTTTCCAAATTTTTATGCACAGTGGTTACAGCATGAAGCGAATGCATGTGAATATACAAAGGTGCATTGCATTAAACAAGTCCAATGAGCGTCCCAAAATGGCCGGCCTGCCTGCTTTCATCCATCAATTGTTCTACATTTTTCATTACCCAATGAGCTGAGGTGGAGTCTTAGCCAGTGGTACCATCAGGGAGGTGTGTAAAGCACTTTAGGCTAGACAGCCAATCAGCTGCCAGCTTCCATCTGTCAATCAAATACAGCAGCCAATCAGAAAGCTGCCCATTGATCAGCAGGCCCTTTATGACATCACAGACAGACCCTCAGAACTATCTGTGCATGTCTAATGGCGGGCTGTCAGTTGGGAGGGTGGGTGGCAGAGGGAGGGGATGTCTGTCTCGTTTCTCCTGAAAATTGCGCTTTTTCTGCGTTTACGGGAAAAGTCGAGGTCCGACGCGCAAAAGTGGGGTATCGTAGAAATCACCTTTTAAAGACGCACATTTCTGCCCCCCCCAAAATGGGCATTTCAAATGAGAAATGAGTCCAATGAACAAAATAGGGTGAATAAGTATGTATTTCAGGGGTGAGTTAGCAGGTTATTGGGGAAGTAAGTCCTGATATTTTTGGAGGTTGCAGCGGCCACTACACCATTCAAAATAGGCATGCTTTAGCATATGCAGTTAGGCCCCGTAGGATGATTTTAGCTAAAAAGTGCCCCAAACACTCAAACGGGCTTGTATCTGGGAAGGGAAAATATGGGAAACATGACTTAGACAGCAAATGATACACTATATGCCATGTTTCCAAATTTTTATGCACAGTGGTTACAGCATGAAGCGAATGCATGTGAATATACAAAGGTGCATTGCATTAAACATGTCCACTGAGTGTCCCAAAATGGCCGGCCTGCCTGCTTTCATCCATCAATTGTTCTAAATTTTTCATTACCCAATGAGCTGAGGTGGAGTCTTAGCCACTGGTACCATCAGGGAGGTGTGTAAAGCACTTTAGGCTAGACAGCCAATCAGCTGCCAGCTTCCATCTGTCAATCAAATACAGCAACCAATCAGAAAGCTGCCCATTGATCAGCAGGCCCTTTATGACATCACAGACAGACCCTCAGAACTATCTGTGCATGTCTAATTGCTGGTTGTCAGTTGGGCGGGTGGGTGGCAGAGGGAGGGGATGTCTGTCTCGTTTCTCCTGAAAATTGCAGTTTTTCTGCGTTTACGGGAAAAGTTGAGGTCCGACGCGCAAAAGTGGGGTATCGTAGAAATCACCTTTTAAAGTCGCACATTTCCGGCCCCCCAAAAATGGGCATTTCAAATGAGAAATGAGTCCAATGAACAAAATAGGGTGAATAAGTATGTATTTCAGGGGTGAGTTAGCAGGTTATTGGTGAAGTAAGTCCTGATATTTTTGGAGGTTGCAGGGGCCACTACACCATTCAAAATAGGCAGGCTTTAGCATATGCAGTTAGGCCCTGTAGGATGATTTTAGCTAAAAAGTGCCCCAAACACTCAAACGGGCTTGCATCTGGGAAGGGAAAATATGGGAAACATGACTTAGACACCAAAAGATACACTAAATGCCATGTTTCCAAATTTTTATGCACAGTGGTTACAGCATGAAGCGAATGCATGTGAATATACAAAGGTGCATTGCATTAAACAAGTCCACTGAGTGTCCCAAAATTGCCGGCCTGCCTGCATTCATCCATCAATTGTTCTAAATTTTTCATTACCCAACGAGCTGAGGTGGAGTCTTAGCCACTGGTACCATCAGGGAGGTGTGTAAAGCACTTTAGGCTAGACAGCCAATCAGCTGCCAGCTTCCATCTGTCAATCAAATACAGCAACCAATCAGAAAGCTGCCCATTGATCAGCAGGCCCTTTATGACATCACAGACAGACCCTCAGAACTATCTGTGCATGTCTAATTGCTGGTTGTCAGTTGGGTGGGTGGGTGGCAGAGGGAGGGGATGTCTGTCTCGTTTCTCCTGAAAATTGCAGTTTTTCTGCGTTTACGGGAAAAGTTGAGGTCCGACGCGCAAAAGTGGGGTATCGTAGAAATCACCTTTTAAAGTTGCACATTTCCGGCCCCCCAAAAATGGGCATTTCAAATGAGAAATGAGTCCAATGAACAAAATAGGGTGAATAAGTATGTATTTCAGGGGTGATTTAGCAGGTTATTGGGGAAGTAAGTCCTGATATTTTTGGAGGTTGCAGGGGCCACTACACCATTTAAAATCGGCAGGTTTTAGCATATGCAGTTAGGCCCTGTAGGATGATTTTAGCTAAAAAGTGCCCCAAACACTCAAATAGGCTTGTATCTGGGAAGGGAAAAAATGGGAAACATGACTTAGACACCAAATGATACACTGTTTGCCATGTTTCCAAATTTTTATGCACAGCGGTTACAGCATGAAGCGAATGCATGTGAATATACAAAGGTGCATTGCATTAAACAAGTCCAATGAGCGTCCCAAAATGGCCGGCCTGCCTGCTTTCATCCATCAATTGTTCTAAATTTTTCATTTCCCAACGAGCTGAGGTGGTGTCTTAGCCAGTTGTACCATCAGGGAGGTGTGTAAAGCACTTTAGGCTAGACAGCCAATCAGCTGCCAGCTTCTATCTGTCAATCAAATACAGCAGCCAATCAGAAAGCTGCCCCTTAATCAGCAGGCCCTTTATGACATCACAGAAAGACCCTCAGAACTATCTGTGCATGTCTAATGGCTGGCTGTCAGTTGGGCGGGTGGGTGGCAGAGGGAGGGGATGTCTGTCTCGTTTCTCCTGAAAATTGTGTTTTTTCTGCGTTTACGGGAAAAGTTGAGGTCCGACGCGCAAAAGTGGGGTATCGTAGAAATCACCTTTTAAAGACGCACATTTCTGCCCCCCCAAAAATGGGCATTTCAAATGAGAAATGAGTCCAATGAACAAAATAGGGTGAATAAGTATGTATTTCAGGGGTGAGTTAGCAGGTTATTGGGGAAGTAAGTCCTGATATTTTTGGAGGTTGCAGGGGCCACTACACCATTCAAAATAGGCAGGGTTTAGCATATGCAGTTAGGCCCCGTAGGTTGATTTTAGCTAAAAAGTGCCCCAAACACTCAAACGGGCTTGTATCTGGGAAGGGAAAAAATGGGAAACATGACTTAGACAGCAAATGATACACTGTTTGCCATGTTTCCAAATTTTTATGCACAGTGGTTACAGCATGAAGCGAATGCATGTGAATATACAAAGGTGCATTGCATTAAACAAGTCCAATGAGCGTCCCAAAATGGCCGGCCTGCCTGCTTTCATCCATCAATTGTTCTAAATTTTTCATTACCCAATGAGCTGAGGTGGAGTCTTAGCCAGTGGTACCATCAGGGAGGTGTGTAAAGCACTTTAGGCTAGACAGCCAATCAGCTGCCAGCTTCCATCTGTCAATCAAATACAGCAGCCAATCAGAAAGCTGCCCATTGATCAGAAGGCCCTTTATGACATCACAGACAGACCCTCAGAACTATCTGTGCATGTCTAATGGCGGGCTGTCAGTTGGGCGGGTGGGTGGCAGAGGGAGGGGATGTCTGTCTCGTTTCTCCTGAAAATTGCGCTTTTTCTGCGTTTACGGGAAAAGTCGAGGTCCGACGCGCAAAAGTGGGGTATCGTAGAAATCACCTTTTAAAGACGCACATTTCTGGCCCCCCAAAAATGGGCATTTCAAATGAGAAATGAGTCCAATGAACAAAATAGGGTGAATAAGTATGTATTTCAGGGGTGAGTTAGCAGGTTATTGGGGAAGTAAGTCCTGATATTTTTGGAGGTTGCAGGGGCCACTACACCATTCAAAATAGGCAGGGTTTAGCATATGCAGTTAGGCCCCGTAGGTTGATTTTAGCTAAAAAGTGCCCCAAACACTCAAACGGGCTTGTATCTGGGAAGGGAAAATATGGGAAACATGACTTAGACAGCAAATGATACACTGTTTGCCATGTTTCCAAATTTTTATGCACAGTGGTTACAGCATGAAGCGAATGCATGTGAATATACAAAGGTGCATTGCATTAAACAAGTCCAATGAGCGTCCCAAAATGGCCGGCCTGCCTGCTTTCATCCATCAATTGTTCTACATTTTTCATTACCCAATGAGCTGAGGTGGAGTCTTAGCCAGTGGTACCATCAGGGAGGTGTGTAAAGCACTTTAGGCTAGACAGCCAATCAGCTGCCAGCTTCCATCTGTCAATCAAATACAGCAGCCAATCAGAAAGCTGCCCATTGATCAGAAGGCCCTTTATGACATCACAGACAGACCCTCAGAACTATCTGTGCATGTCTAATGGAGGGCTGTCAGTTGGGCGGGTGGGTGGCAGAGGGAGGGGATGTCTGTCTCGTTTCTCCTGAAAATTGCGCTTTTTCTGCGTTTACGGGAAAAGTCGAGGTCCGACGCGCAAAAGTGGGGTATCGTAGAAATCACCTTTTAAAGACGCACATTTCTGGCCCCCCCAAAATGGGCATTTCAAATGAGAAATGAGTCCAATGAACAAAATAGGGTGAATAAGTATGTATTTCAGGGGTGAGTTAGCAGGTTATTGGGGAAGTAAGTCCTGATATTTTTGGAGGTTGCAGCGGCCACTACACCATTCAAAATAGGCATGCTTTAGCATATGCAGTTAGGCCCCGTAGGATGATTTTAGCTAAAAAGTGCCCCAAACACTCAAACGGGCTTGTATCTGGGAAGGGAAAATATGGGAAACATGACTTAGACAGCAAATGATACACTATATGCCATGTTTCCAAATTTGTATGCACAGTGGTTACAGCATGAAGCGAATGCATGTGAATATACAAAGGTGCATTGCATTAAACAAGTCCACTAAGTGTCCCAAAATGGCCGGCCTGCCTGCTTTCATCCATCAATTGTTCTAAATTTTTCATTTCCCAATGAGCTGAGGTGGAGTCTTAGCCAGTGGTACCATCAGGGAGGTGTGTAAAGCACTTTAGGCTAGACAGCCAATCAGCTGCCAGCTTCCATCTGTCAATCAAATACAGCAGCCAATCAGAAAGCTGCCCATTGATCAGCAGGCCCTTTATGACATCACAAACAGACCCTCAGAACTATCTGTGCATGTCTAATGGCTGGCTGTCAGTTGGGCGGGTGGGTGGCAGAGGGAGGGGATGTCTGTCTCGTTTCTCCTGAAAATTGCGCTTTTTCTGCGTTTACGGGAAAAGTTGAGGTCCGACGCACCAAAGTGGGGTATCGTAGAAATCACCTTTTTAAGACGCACATTTCTGGCCCCCCAAAAATTGGCATTTCAAATGAGAAATGAGTCCAATGAACAAAATAGGATGAATAAGTATGTATTTCAGGGGTGAGTTAGCAGGTTATTGGTGAAGTAAGTCCTGATATTTTTGGAGGTTGCAGGGGCCACTACACCATTCAAAATAGGCAGGCTTTAGCATATGCAGTTAGGCCCGTAGGATGATTTTAGCTAAAAAGTGCCCCAAACACTCAAACGGGCTTGCATCTGGGAAGGGAAAATATGGGAAACATGACTTAGACACCAAAAGATACACTAAATGCCATGTTTCCAAATTTTTATGCACAGTGGTTACAGCATGAAGCGAATGCATGTGAATATACAAAGGTGCATTGCATTAAACAAGTCCACTGAGTGTCCCAAAATTGCCGGCCTGCCTGCATTCATCCATCAATTGTTCTAAATTTTTCATTACCCAATGAGCTGAGGTGGAGTCTTAGCCACTGGTACCATCAGGGAGGTGTGTAAAGCACTTTAGGCTAGACAGCCAATCAGCTGCCAGCTTCCATCTGTCAATCAAATACAGCAACCAATCAGAAAGCTGCCCATTGATCAGCAGGCCCTTTATGACATCACAGACAGACCCTCAGAACTATCTGTGCATGTCTAATTGCTGCCTGTCAGTTGGGCGGGTGGGTGGCAGAGGGAGGGGATGTCTGTCTCGTTTCTCCTGAAAATTGCAATTTTTCTGCGTTTACGGGAAAAGTCGAGGTCCGACGCGCAAAAGTGGGGTATCGTAGAAATCACCTTTTAAAGACGCACATTTCTGGCCCCCCAAAAATGGGCATTTCAAATGAGAAATGAGTCCAATGAACAAAATAGGGTGAATAAGTATGTATTTCAGGGGTGAGTTAGCAGGTTATTGGGGAAGTAAGTCCTGATATTTTTGGAGGTTGCAGGGGCCACTACACCATTCAAAATAGGCAGGGTTTAGCATATGCAGTTAGGCCCCGTAGGTTGATTTTAGCTAAAAAGTGCCCCAAACACTCAAACGGGCTTGTATCTGGGAAGGGAAAATATGGGAAACATGACTTAGACAGCAAATGATACACTGTTTGCCATGTTTCCAAATTTTTATGCACAGTGGTTACAGCATGAAGCGAATGCATGTGAATATACAAAGGTGCATTGCATTAAACAAGTCCAATGAGCGTCCCAAAATGGCCGGCCTGCCTGCTTTGATCCATCAATTGTTCTAAATTTTTCATTACCCAATGAGCTGAGGTGGAGTCTTAGCCAGTGGTACCATCAGGGAGGTGTGTAAAGCACTTTAGGCTAGACAGCCAATCAGCTGCCAGCTTCCATCTGTCAATCAAATACAGCAGCCAATCAGAAAGCTGCCCATTGATCAGCAGGCCCTTTATGACATCACAGACAGACCCTCAGAACTATCTGTGCATGTCTAATGGCGGGCTGTCAGTTGGGCGGGCGGGCGGGTGGCAGAGGGAGGGGATGTCTGTCTCGTTTCTCCTGAAAATTGCGCTTTTTCTGCGTTTACGGGAAAAGTCGAGGTCCGACGCGCAAAAGTGGGGTATCGTAGAAATCACCTTTTAAAGACGCACATTTCTGCCCCCCCCCCAAAATGGGCATTTCAAATGAGAAATGAGTCCAATGAACAAAATAGGGTGAATAAGTATGTATTTCAGGGGTGAGTTAGCAGGTTATTGGGGAAGTAAGTCCTGATATTTTTGGAGGTTGCAGCGGCCACTACACCATTCAAAATAGGCACGCTTTAGCATATGCAGTTAGGCCCCGTAGGATGATTTTAGCTAAAAAGTGCCCCAAACACTCAAACGGGCTTGTATCTGGGAAGGGAAAATATGGGAAACATGACTTAGACAGCAAATGATACACTGTTTGCCATGTTTCCAAATTTTTATGCACAGTGGTTACAGCATGAAGCGAATGCATGTGAATATACAAAGGTGCATTGCATTAAACAAGTCCACTGAGTGTCCCAAAATGGCCGGCCTGCCTGCTTTCATCCATCAATTGTTCTAAATTTTTCATTACCCAATGAGCTGAGGTGGAGTCTTAGCCAGTGGTACCATCAGGGAGGTGTGTAAAGCACTTTAGGCTAGACAGCCAATCAGCTGCCAGCTTCCATCTGTCAATCAAATACAGCAGCCAATCAGAAAGCTGCCCATTGATCAGCAGGCCCTTTATGACATCACAAACAGACCCTCAGAACTATCTGTGCATGTCTAATGGCTGGCTGTCAGTTGGGCGGGTGGGTGGCAGAGGGAGGGGATGTCTGTCTCGTTTCTCCTGAAAATTGCGCTTTTTCTGCGTTTACGGGAAAAGTTGAGGTCCGACGCGCCAAAGTGGGGTATCGTAGAAATCACCTTTTAAAGACGCACATTTCTGGCCCCCCAAAAATTGGCATTTCAAATGAGAAATGAGTCCAATGAACAAAATAGGATGAATAAGTATGTATTTCAGGGGTGAGTTAGCAGGTTATTGGTGAAGTAAGTCCTGATATTTTTGGAGGTTGCAGGGGCCACTACACCATTCAAAATAGGCAGGCTTTAGCATATGCAGTTAGGCCCCGTAGGATGATTTTAGCTAAAAAGTGCCCCAAACACTCAAACGGGCTTGCATCTGGGAAGGGAAAATATGGGAAACATGACTTAGACACCAAAAGATACACTAAATGCCATGTTTCCAAATTTTTATGCACAGTGGTTACAGCATGAAGCGAATGCATGTGAATATACAAAGGTGCATTGCATTAAACAAGTCCACTGAGTGTCCCAAAATTGCCGGCCTGCCTGCATTCATCCATCAATTGTTCTAAATTTTTCATTACCCAATGAGCTGAGGTGGAGTCTTAGCCACTGGTACCATCAGGGAGGTGTGTAAAGCACTTTAGGCTAGACAGCCAATCAGCTGCCAGCTTCTATCTGTCAATCAAATACAGCAGCCAATCTGAAAGCTGCCCCTTAATCAGCAGGCCCTTTATGACATCACAGAAAGACCCTCAGAACTATCTGTGCATGTCTAATGGCTGGCTGTCAGTTGGGCGGGTGGGTGGCAGAGGGAGGGGATGTCTGTCTCGTTTCTCCTGAAAATTGCGTTTTTTCTGCGTTTACGGGAAAAGTTGAGGTCCGACGCGCAAAAGTGGGGTATCGTAGAAATCACCTTTTAAAGACGCACATTTCTGGCCCCCCAAAAATGGGCATTTCAAATGAGAAATGAGTCCAATGAACAAAATAGGGTGAATAAGTATGTATTTCAGGGGTGAGTTAGCAGGTTATTGGGGAAGTAGGTCCTGATATTTTTGGAGGTTGCAGGGACCACTACACCATTCAAAATAGGCAGGGTTTAGCATATGCAGTTAGGCCCCGTAGGTTGATTTTAGCTAAAAAGTGCCCCAAACACTCAAACGGGCTTGTATCTGGGAAGGGAAAATATGGGAAACATGACTTAGACAGCAAATGATACACTGTTTGCCATGTTTCCAAATTTTTATGCACAGTGGTTACAGCATGAAGCGAATGCATGTGAATATACAAAGGTGCATTGCATTAAACAAGTCCAATGAGCGTCCCAAAATGGCCGGCCTGCCTGCTTTCATCCATCAATTGTTCTAAATTTTTCATTACCCAATGAGCTGAGGTGGAGTCTTAGCCAGTGGTACCATCAGGGAGGTGTGTAAAGCACTTTAGGCTAGACAGCCAATCAGCTGCCAGCTTCCATCTGTCAATCAAATACAGCAGCCAATCAGAAAGCTGCCCATTGATCAGCAGGCCCTTTATGACATCACAGAAAGACCCTCAGAACTATCTGTGCATGTCTAATGGCTGGCTGTCAGTTGGGCGGGTGGGTGGCAGAGGGAGGGTATGTCTGTCTCGTTTCTCCCTAAAATTGCGGTTTTTCTGCGTTTACGGGAAAAGTTGAGGTCCGACGCGCAAAAGTGGGGTATCGTAGAAATCATCTTTTAAAGTCGCACATTTCTGGTCCCCCAAAAATGTGCATTTCAAATGAGAAATGAGTCCAATGAACAAAATAGGGTGAATAAGTATGTATTTCAGGGGTGAGTAAGCAGGTTATTGGGGAAGTAAGTCCTGATATTTTTGGAGGTTGCAGCGGCCACTACACCATTCAAAATAGGCAGGCTTTAGCATATGCAGTTAGGCCCCGTAGGATGATTTTAGCTAAAAAGTGCCCCAAACACTCAAACGGGCTTGTATCTGGGAAGGGAAAATATGGGAAACATGACTTAGACAGCAAATGATACACTGTTTGCCAGGTTTCCAAATTTTTATGCACAGTGGTTACAGCATGAAGCGAATGCATGTGAATATACAAAGGTGCATTGCATTAAACAAGTCCACTGAGTGTCCCAAAATGGCCGGCCTGCCTGCTTTCATCCATCAATTGTTCTAAATTTTTCATTACCCAATGAGCTGAGGTGGAGTCTTAGCCAGTGGTACCATCAGGGAGGTGTGTAAAGCACTTTAGGCTAGACAGCCAATCAGCTGCCAGCTTCCATCTGTCAATCAAATACAGCAGCCAATCAGAAAGCTGCCCATTGATCAGAAGGCCCTTTATGACATCACAGACAGACCCTCAGAACTATCTGTGCATGTCTAATGGCGGGCTGTCAGTTGGGCGGGTGGGTGGCAGAGGGAGGGGATGTCTGTCTCGTTTCTCCTGAAAATTGCGCTTTTTCTGCGTTTACGGGAAAAGTCGAGGTCCGACGCGCAAAAGTGGGGTATCGTAGAAATCACCTTTTAAAGACGCACATTTCTGGCCCCCCAAAAATGGGCATTTCAAATGAGAAATGAGTCCAATGAACAAAATAGGGTGAATAAGTATGTATTTCAGGGGTGAGTTAGCAGGTTATTGGGGAAGTAAGTCCTGATATTTTTGGAGGTTGCAGGGGCCACTACACCATTCAAAATAGGCAGGGTTTAGCATATGCAGTTAGGCCCCGTAGGTTGATTTTAGCTAAAAAGTGCCCGAAACACTCAAACGGGCTTGTACTGTATCTGGGAAGGGAAAATATGGGAAACATGACTTAGACAGCAAATGATACACTGTTTGCCATGTTTCCAAATTTTTATCTAATGGCGGGCTGTCAGTTGGGCGGGTGGGTGGCAGAGGGAGGGGATGTCTGTCTCGTTTCTCCTGAAAATTGCGCTTTTTCTGCGTTTACGGGAAAAGTCGAGGTCCGACGCGCAAAAGTGGGGTATCGTAGAAATCACCTTTTAAAGACGCACATTTCTGGCCCCCCAAAAATGGGCATTTCAAATGAGAAATGAGTCCAATGAACAAGCTAGGGTAAATAAGTATGTATTTCATGGGTGAGTTAGCAGGTTATTGGGGAAGTAAGTCCTGATATTTTTGGAGGTTGCAGGGGCCACTACACCATTCAAAATAGGCAGGCTTTAGCATATGCAGTTAGGCCCCGTAGGATGATTTTAGCTAAAAAGTGCCCCAAACACTCAAACGGGCTTGCATCTGGGAAGGGAAAATATGGGAAACATGACTTAGACACCAAAAGATACACTAAATGCCATGTTTCCAAATTTTTATGCACAGTGGTTACAGCATGAAGCGAATGCATGTGAATATACAAAGGTGCATTGCATTAAACAAGTCCACTGAGTGTCCCAAAATTGCCGGCCTGCCTGCATTCATCCATCAATTGTTCTAAATTTTTCATTACCCAATGAGCTGAGGTGGAGTCTTAGCCACTGGTACCATCAGGGAGGTGTGTAAAGCACTTTAGGCTAGACAGCCAATCAGCTGCCAGCTTCAATCTGTCAATCAAATACAGCAACCAATCAGAAAGCTGCCCATTGATCAGCAGGCCCTTTATGACATCACAGACAGACCCTCAGAACTATCTGTGCATGTCTAATGGCGGGCTGTCAGTTGGGCGGGTGGGTGGCAGAGGGAGGGGATGTCTGTCTCGTTTCTCCTAAAAATTGCGCTTTTTCTGCGTTTACGGGAAAAGTCGAGGTCCGACGCGCAAAAGTGGGGTATCGTAGAAATCACCTTTTAAAGACGCACATTTCTGGCCCCCCAAAAATGGGCATTTCAAATGAGAAATGAGTCCAATGAACAAAATAGGGTGAATAAATATGTATTTCAGGGGTGAGTTAGCAGGTTATTGGGGAAGTAAGTCCTGATATTTTTGGAGGTTGCAGGGGCCACTACACCATTCAAAATAGGCAGGGTTTAGCATATGCAGTTAGGCCCCGTAGGTTGATTTTAGCTAAAAAGTGCCCCAAACACTCAAACGGGCTTGTATCTGGGAAGGGAAAATATGGGAAACATGACTTAGACACCAAAAGATACACTAAATGCCATGTTTCCAAATTTTTATGCACAGTGGTTACAGCATGAAGCGAATGCATGTGAATATACAAAGGTGCATTGCATTAAACAAGTCCACTGAGTGTCCCAAAATTGCCGGCCTGCCTGCATTCATCCATCAATTGTTCTAAATTTTTCATTACCCAATGAGCTGAGGTGGAGTCTTAGCCACTGGTACCATCAGGGAGGTGTGTAAAGCACTTTAGGCTAGACAGCCAATCAGCTGCCAGCTTCCATCTGTCAATCAAATACAGCAACCAATCAGAAAGCTGCCCATTGATCAGCAGGCCCTTTATGACATCACAGACAGACCCTCAGAACTATCTGTGCATGTCTAATGGCGGGCTGTCAGTTGGGCGGGTGGGTGGCAGAGGGAGGGGATGTCTGTCTCGTTTCTCCTGAAAATTGCGCTTTTTCTGCGTTTACGGGAAAAGTCGAGGTCCGACGCGCAAAAGTGGGGTATCGTAGAAATCACCTTTTAAAGACGCACATTTCTGGCCCCCCAAAAATGGGCATTTCAAATGAGAAATGAGTCCAATGAACAAAATAGGGTGAATAAGTATGTATTTCAGGGGTGAGTTAGCAGGTTATTGGGGAAGTAAGTCCTGATATTTTTGGAGGTTGCAGGGGCCACTACACCATTCAAAATAGGCAGGGTTTAGCATATGCAGTTAGGCCCCGTAGGTTGATTTTAGCTAAAAAGTGCCCCAAACACTCAAACGGGCTTGTATCTGGGAAGGGAAAATATGGGAAACATGACTTAGACAGCAAATGATACACTGTTTGCCATGTTTCCAAATTTTTATGCACAGTGGTTACAGCATGAAGCGAATGCATGTGAATATACAAAGGTGCATTGCATTAAACAAGTCCACTGAGTGTCCCAAAATTGCCGGCCTGCCTGCATTCATCCATCAATTGTTCTAAATTTTTCATTACCCAATGAGCTGAGGTGGAGTCTTAGCCACTGGTACCATCAGGGAGGTGTGTAAAGCACTTTAGGCTAGACAGCCAATCAGCTGCCAGCTTCCATCTGTCAATCAAATACAGCAACCAATCAGAAAGCTGCCCATTGATCAGCAGGCCCTTTATGACATCACAGACAGACCCTCAGAACTACTGTATCTGTGCATGTCTAATTGCTGGCTGTCAGTTGGGCGGGTGGGTGGCAGAGGGAAGGATGTCTGTCTTGTTTCTCCTGAAAATTGCAGTTTTTCTGCGTTTACGGGAAAAGTTGAGGTCCGACGCGCAAAAGTGGGGTATCGTAGAAATCACCTTTTAAAGTCGCACATTTCCGGCCCCCCAAAAATGGGCATTTCAAATTAGAAATGAGTCCAATGAACAAAATAGGGTGAATAAGTATGTATTTCAGGGGTGATTTAGCAGATTATTGGGGAAGTAAGTCCTGATATTTTTGGAGGTTGCAGGGGCCACTACACCATTTAAAATAGGCAGGTTTTAGCATATGCAGTTAGGCCCTGTAGGATGATTTTAGCTAAAAAGTGCCCCAAACACTCAAATGGGCTTGTATCTGGGAAGGGAAAAAATGGGAAACATGACTTAGACACCAAATGATACACTGTTTGCCATGTTTCCAAATTTTTATGCACAGCGGTTACAGCATGAAGCGAATGCATGTGAATATACAAAGGTGCATTGCATTAAACAAGTCCAAAGAGCGTCCCAAAATGGACGGCCTGCCTGCTTTCATCCATCAATTGTTCTAAATTTTTCATTTCCCAACGAGCTGAGGTGGAGTCTTAGCCAGTGGTACCATCAGGGAGGTGTGTAAAGCACTTTAGGCTAGACTGCCAATCAGCTGCCAGCTTCTATCTGTCAATCAAATACAGCAGCCAATCAGAAAGCTGCCCCTTAATCAGCAGGCCCTTTATGACATCACAGAAAGACCCTCAGAACTATCTGTGCATGTCTAATGGCTGGCTGTCAGTTGGGCGGGTGGGTGGCAGAGGGAGGGGATGTCTGTCTCGTTTCTCCTGAAAATTGCGTTTTTTCTGCGTTTACGGGAAAAGTTGAGGTCCGACGCGCAAAAGTGGGGTATCGTAGAAATCACCTTTTAAAGAAGCACATTTCTGGCCCCCCAAAAATGGGCATTTCAAATGAGAAATGAGTCCAATGAACAAAATAGGGTGAATAAGTATGTATTTCAGGGGTGAGTTAGCAGGTTATTGGGGAAGTAAGTCCTGATATTTTTGGAGGTTGCAGGGGCCACTACACCATTCAAAATAGGCAGGGTTTAGCATATGCAGTTAGGCCCCGTAGGTTGATTTTAGCTAAAAAGTGCCACAAACACTCAAACGGGCTTGTATCTGGGAAGGGAAAATATGGGAAACATGACTTAGACAGCAAATGATAGACTGTTTGCCATGTTTCCAAATTTTTATGCACAGTGGTTACAGCATGAAGCGAATGCATGTGAATATACAAAGGTGCATTGCATTAAACAAGTCCAATGAGCGTCCTAAAATGGCCGGCCTGCCTGCTTTCATCCATCAATTGTTCTAAATTTTTAATTTCCCAACGAGCTGAGGTGGAGTCTTAGCCAGTGGTACCATCAGGGAGGTGTGTAAAGCACTTTAGGCTAGACTGCCAATCAGCTGCCAGCTTCTATCTGTCAATCAAATACAGCAGCCAATCAGAAAGCTGCCCCTTAATCAGCAGGCCCTTTATGACATCACAGACAGACCCTCAGAACTATATGTGCATGTCTAATTGCTGGCTGTCAGTTGGGCGGGTGGGTGGCAGAGGGAGGGGATGTCTGTCTCGTTTCTCCTGAAAATTGCGCTTTTTCTGCGTTTACGGGAAAAGTTGAGGTCCGACGCGCAAAAGTGGGGTATCGTAGAAATCACCTTTTAAAGACGCACATTTCTGGCCCCCCAAAAATGGGCATTTCAAATGAGAAATGAGTCCAATGAACAAAATAGGGTGAATAAGTATGTATTTCAGGGGTGATTTAGCAGATTATTGGGGAAGTAAGTCCTGATATTTTTGGAGGTTGCAGGGGCCACTACACCATTCAAAATAGGCAGGCTTTAGCATATGCAGTTAGGCCCCGTAGGATGATTTTAGCTAAAAAGTGCCCCAAACACTCAAACGGGCTTGTATCTGGGAAGGGAAAATATGGGAAACATGACTTAGACAGCAAATGATACACTGTTTGCCATGTTTTCAAAGTTTTATGCACAGTGGTTACAGCATGAAGTGAATGCATGTGAATATACAAAGGTGCATTGCATTAAACAAGTCCACTGAGTGTCCCAAAATTGCCGGCCTGCCTGCATTCATCCATCAATTGTTCTAAATTTTTCATTACCCAATGAGCTGAGGTGGAGTCTTAGCCACTGGTACCATCAGGGAGGTGTGTAAAGCACTTTAGGCTAGACAGCCAATCAGCTGCCAGCTTCCATCTGTCAATCAAATACAGCAGCCAATCAGAAAGCTGCCCATTGATCAGAAGGCCCTTTATGACATCACAGACAGACCCTCAGAACTATCTGTGCATGTCTAATGGCGGGCTGTCAGTTGGGCGGGTGGGTGGCAGAGGGAGGGGATGTCTGTCTCGTTTCTCCTGAAAATTGCGCTTTTTCTGCGTTTACGGGAAAAGTCGAGGTCCGACGCGCAAAAGTGGGGTATCGTAGAAATCACCTTTTAAAGTCGCACATTTCCGGCCCCCCAAAAATGGGCATTTCAAATTAGAAATGAGTCCAATGAACAAAATAGGGTGAATAAATATGTTTTTCAGGGGTGATTTAGCAGATTATTGGGGAAGTAAGTCCTGATATTTTTGGAGGTTGCAGGGGCCACTACACCATTTAAAATAGCCAGGTTTTAGCATATGCAGTTAGGCCCTGTAGGATGATTTTAGCTAAAAAGTGCCCCAAACACTCAAATGGGCTTGTATCTGGGAAGGGAAAAAATGGGAAACATGACTTAGACACCAAATGATACACTGTTTGCCATGTTTCCAAATTTTTATGCACAGCGGTTACAGCATGAAGCGAATGCATGTGAATATACAAAGGTGCATTGCATTAAACAAGTCCAAAGAGCGTCCCAAAATGGACGGCCTGCCTGCTTTCATCCATCAATTGTTCTAAATTTTTCATTTCCCAACGAGCTGAGGTGGAGTCTTAGCCAGTGGTACCATCAGGGAGGTGTGTAAAGCACTTTAGGCTAGACTGCCAATCAGCTGCCAGCTTCTATCTGTCAATCAAATACAGCAGCCAATCAGAAAGCTGCCCCTTAATCAGCAGGCCCTTTATGACATCACAGAAAGACCCTCAGAACTATCTGTGCATGTCTAATGGCTGGCTGTCAGTTGGGCGGGTGGGTGGCAGAGGGAGGGGATGTCTGTCTCGTTTCTCCTGAAAATTGCGTTTTTTCTGCGTTTACGGGAAAAGTTGAGGTCCGACGCGCAAAAGTGGGGTATCGTAGAAATCACCTTTTAAAGAAGCACATTTCTGGCCCCCCAAAAATGGGCATTTCAAATGAGAAATGAGTCCAATGAACAAAATAGGGTGAATAAGTATGTATTTCAGGGGTGAGTTAGCAGGTTATTGGGGAAGTAAGTCCTGATATTTTTGGAGGTTGCAGGGGCCACTACACCATTCAAAATAGGCAGGGTTTAGCATATGCAGTTAGGCCCCGTAGGTTGATTTTAGCTAAAAAGTGCCACAAACACTCAAACGGGCTTGTATCTGGGAAGGGAAAATATGGGAAACATGACTTAGACAGCAAATGATAGACTGTTTGCCATGTTTCCAAATTTTTATGCACAGTGGTTACAGCATGAAGCGAATGCATGTGAATATACAAAGGTGCATTGCATTAAACAAGTCCAATGAGCGTCCCAAAATGGCCGGCCTGCCTGCTTTCATCCATCAATTGTTCTAAATTTTTAATTTCCCGAGCTGAGGTGGAGTCTTAGCCAGTGGTACCATCAGGGAGGTGTGTAAAGCACTTTAGGCTAGACTGCCAATCAGCTGCCAGCTTCTATCTGTCAATCAAATACAGCAGCCAATCAGAAAGCTGCCCCTTAATCAGCAGGCCCTTTATGACATCACAGACAGACCCTCAGAACTATCTGTGCATGTCTAATTGCTGGCTGTCAGTTGGGCGGGTGGGTGGCAGAGGGAGGGGATGTCTGTCTCGTTTCTCCTGAAAATTGCGCTTTTTCTGCGTTTACGGGAAAAGTTGAGGTCCGACGCGCAAAAGTGGGGTATCGTAGAAATCACCTTTTAAAGACGCACATTTCTGGCCCCCCAAAAATGGGCATTTCAAATGAGAAATGAGTCCAATGAACAAAATAGGGTGAATAAGTATGTATTTCAGGGGTGATTTAGCAGATTATTGGGGAAGTAAGTCCTGATATTTTTGGAGGTTGCAGGGGCCACTACACCATTCAAAATAGGCAGGCTTTAGCATATGCAGTTAGGCCCCGTAGGATGATTTTAGCTAAAAAGTGCCCCAAACACTCAAACGGGCTTGTATCTGGGAAGGGAAAATATGGGAAACATGACTTAGACAGCAAATGATACACTGTTTGCCATGTTTTCAAAGTTTTATGCACAGTGGTTACAGCATGAAGTGAATGCATGTGAATATACAAAGGTGCATTGCATTAAACAAGTCCACTGAGTGTCCCAAAATTGCCGGCCTGCCTGCATCCATCCATCAATTGTTCTAAATTTTTCATTACCCAATGAGCTGAGGTGGAGTCTTAGCCACTGGTACCATCAGGGAGGTGTGTAAAGCACTTTAGGCTAGACAGCCAATCAGCTGCCAGCTTCCATCTGTCAATCAAATACAGCAGCCAATCAGAAAGCTGCCCATTGATCAGAAGGCCCTTTATGACATCACAGACAGACCCTCAGAACTATCTGTGCATGTCTAATGGCGGGCTGTCAGTTGGGCGGGTGGGTGGCAGAGGGAGGGGATGTCTGTCTCGTTTCTCCTGAAAATTGCGCTTTTTCTGCGTTTACGGGAAAAGTCGAGGTCCGACGCGCAAAAGTGGGGTATCGTAGAAATCACCTTTTAAAGACGCACATTTCTGGCCCCCCAAAAATGGGCATTTCAAATGAGAAATGAGTCCAATGAACAAAATAGGGTGAATAAGTATGTATTTCAGGGGTGAGTTAGCAGGTTATTGGGGAAGTAAGTCCTGATATTTTTGGAGGTTGCAGGGGCCACTACACCATTCAAAATAGGCAGGGTTTAGCATATGCAGTTAGGCCCCGTAGGTTGATTTTAGCTAAAAAGTGCCCGAAACACTCAAACGGGCTTGTACTGTATCTGGGAAGGGAAAATATGGGAAACATGACTTAGACAGCAAATGATACACTGTTTGCCATGTTTCCAAATTTTTATCTAATGGCGGGCTGTCAGTTGGGCGGGTGGGTGGCAGAGGGAGGGGATGTCTGTCTCGTTTCTCCTGAAAATTGCGCTTTTTCTGCGTTTACGGGAAAAGTCGAGGTCCGACGCGCAAAAGTGGGGTATCGTAGAAATCACCTTTTAAAGACGCACATTTCTGGCCCCCCAAAAATGGGCATTTCAAATGAGAAATGAGTCCAATGAACAAAATAGGGTGAATAAGTATGTATTTCATGGGTGAGTTAGCAGGTTATTGGGGAAGTAAGTCCTGATATTTTTGGAGGTTGCAGGGGCCACTACACCATTCAAAATAGGCAGGCTTTAGCATATGCAGTTAGGCCCCGTAGGATGATTTTAGCTAAAAAGTGCCCCAAACACTCAAACGGGCTTGCATCTGGGAAGGGAAAATATGGGAAACATGACTTAGACACCAAAAGATACACTAAATGCCATGTTTCCAAATTTTTATGCACAGTGGTTACAGCATGAAGCGAATGCATGTGAATATACAAAGGTGCATTGCATTAAACAAGTCCACTGAGTGTCCCAAAATTGCCGGCCTGCCTGCATTCATCCATCAATTGTTCTAAATTTTTCATTACCCAATGAGCTGAGGTGGAGTCTTAGCCACTGGTACCATCAGGGAGGTGTGTAAAGCACTTTAGGCTAGACAGCCAATCAGCTGCCAGCTTCCATCTGTCAATCAAATACAGCAACCAATCAGAAAGCTGCCCATTGATCAGCAGGCCCTTTATGACATCACAGACAGACCCTCAGAACTATCTGTGCATGTCTAATGGCGGGCTGTCAGTTGGGCGGGTGGGTGGCAGAGGGAGGGGTTGTCTGTCTCGTTTCTCCTAAAAATTGCGCTTTTTCTGCGTTTACGGGAAAAGTCGAGGTCCGACGCGCAAAAGTGGGGTATCGTAGAAATCACCTTTTAAAGACGCACATTTCTGGCCCCCCAAAAATGGGCATTTCAAATGAGAAATGAGTCCAATGAACAAAATAGGGTGAATAAATATGTATTTCAGGGGTGAGTTAGCAGGTTATTGGGGAAGTAAGTCCTGATATTTTTGGAGGTTGCAGGGGCCACTACACCATTCAAAATAGGCAGGGTTTAGCATATGCAGTTAGGCCCCGTAGGTTGATTTTAGCTAAAAAGTGCCCCAAACACTCAAACGGGCTTGTATCTGGGAAGGGAAAATATGGGAAACATGACTTAGACACCAAAAGATACACTAAATGCCATGTTTCCAAATTTTTATGCACAGTGGTTACAGCATGAAGCGAATGCATGTGAATATACAAAGGTGCATTGCATTAAACAAGTCCACTGAGTGTCCCAAAATTGCCGGCCTGCCTGCATTCATCCATCAATTGTTCTAAATTTTTCATTACCCAATGAGCTGAGGTGGAGTCTTAGCCACTGGTACCATCAGGGAGGTGTGTAAAGCACTTTAGGCTAGACAGCCAATCAGCTGCCAGCTTCCATCTGTCAATCAAATACAGCAACCAATCAGAAAGCTGCCCATTGATCAGCAGGCCCTTTATGACATCACAGACAGACCCTCAGAACTATCTGTGCATGTCTAATGGCGGGCTGTCAGTTGGGCGGGTGGGTGGCAGAGGGAGGGGATGTCTGTCTCGTTTCTCCTGAAAATTGCGCTTTTTCTGCGTTTACGGGAAAAGTCGAGGTCCGACGCGCAAAAGTGGGGTATCGTAGAAATCACCTTTTAAAGACGCACATTTCTGGCCCCCCAAAAATGGGCATTTCAAATGAGAAATGAGTCCAATGAACAAAATAGGGTGAATAAGTATGTATTTCAGGGGTGAGTTAGCAGGTTATTGGGGAAGTAAGTCCTGATATTTTTGGAGGTTGCAGGGGCCACTACACCATTCAAAATAGGCAGGGTTTAGCATATGCAGTTAGGCCCCGTAGGTTGATTTTAGCTAAAAAGTGCCCCAAACACTCAAACGGGCTTGTATCTGGGAAGGGAAAATATGGGAAACATGACTTAGACACCAAAAGATACACTAAATGCCATGTTTCCAAATTTTTATGCACAGTGGTTACAGCATGAAGCGAATGCATGTGAATATACAAAGGTGCATTGCATTAAACAAGTCCACTGAGTGTCCCAAAATTGCCGGCCTGCCTGCATTCATCCATCAATTGTTCTAAATTTTTCATTACCCAATGAGCTGAGGTGGAGTCTTAGCCACTGGTACCATCAGGGAGGTGTGTAAAGCACTTTAGGCTAGACAGCCAATCAGCTGCCAGCTTCCATCTGTCAATCAAATACAGCAACCAATCAGAAAGCTGCCCATTGATCAGCAGGCCCTTTATGACATCACAGACAGACCCTCAGAACTATCTGTGCATGTCTAATGGCGGGCTGTCAGTTGGGCGGGTGGGTGGCAGAGGGAGGGGATGTCTGTCTCGTTTCTCCTGAAAATTGCGCTTTTTCTGCGTTTACGGGAAAAGTCGAGGTCCGACGCGCAAAAGTGGGGTATCGTAGAAATCACCTTTTAAAGACGCACATTTCTGGCCCCCCAAAAATGGGCATTTCAAATGAGAAATGAGTCCAATGAACAAAATAGGGTGAATAAGTATGTATTTCAGGGGTGAGTTAGCAGGTTATTGGGGAAGTAAGTCCTGATATTTTTGGAGGTTGCAGGGGCCACTACACCATTCAAAATAGGCAGGGTTTAGCATATGCAGTTAGGCCCCGTAGGTTGATTTTAGCTAAAAAGTGCCCCAAACACTCAAACGGGCTTGTATCTGGGAAGGGAAAATATGGGAAACATGACTTAGACAGCAAATGATACACTGTTTGCCATGTTTCCAAATTTTTATGCACAGTGGTTACAGCATGAACGAATGCATGTGAATATACAAAGGTGCATTGCATTAAACAAGTCCAATGAGCGTCCCAAAATGGCCGGCCTGCCTGCTTTCATCCATCAATTGTTCTAAATTTTTCATTACCCAATGAGCTGAGGTGGAGTCTTAGCCAGTGGTACCATCAGGGAGGTGTGTAAAGCACTTTAGGCTAGACAGCCAATCAGCTGCCAGCTTCCATCTGTCAATCAAATACAGCAGCCAATCAGAAAGCTGCCCATTGATCAGCAGGCCCTTTATGACATCACAAACAGACCCTCAGAACTATCTGTGCATGTCTAATGGCTGGCTGTCAGTTGGGTGGGTGGGTGGCAGAGGGAGGGGATGTCTGTCTCGTTTCTCCTGAAAATTGCGCTTTTTCTGCGTTTACGGGAAAAGTTGAGGTCCGACGCGCAAAAGTGGGGTATCGTAGAAATCACCTTTTAAAGACGCACATTTCTGGCCCCCCAAAAATGGGCATTTCAAATGAGAAATGAGTCCAATGAACAAAATAGGATGAATAAGTATGTATTTCAGGGGTGAGTTAGCAGGTTATTGGTGAAGTAAGTCCTGATATTTTTGGAGGTTGCAGGGGCCACTACACCATTCAAAATAGGCAGGCTTTAGCATATGCAGTTATGCCCCGTAGGATGATTTTAGCTAAAAAGTGCCCCAAAAACTCAAACGGGCTTGTATCTGGGAAGGGAAAATATGGGAAACATGACTTAGACAGCAAATGATACTCTGTTTGCCATGTTTCCAAATTTTTATGCACAGTGGTTACAGCATGAAGCGAATGCATTTGAATATACAAAGGTGCATTGCATTAAACAAGTCCACTGAGTGTCCCAAAATTGCCGGCCTGCCTGCATTCATCCATCAATTGTTCTAAATTTTTCATTACCCAATGAGCTGAGGTGGAGTCTTAGCCACTGGTACCATCAGGGAGGTGTGTAAAGCACTTTAGGCTAGACAGCCAATCAGCTGCCAGCTTCCATCTGTCAATCAAATACAGCAACCAATCAGAAAGCTGCCCATTGATCAGCAGGCCCTTTATGACATCACAGACAGACCCTCAGAACTATCTGTGCATGTCTAATTGCTGGCTGTCAGTTGGGCGGGTGGGTGGCAGAGGGAGGGGATGTCTGTCTCGTTTCTCCTGAAAATTGCGCTTTTTCTGCGTTTACGGGAAAAGTTGAGGTCCGACGCGCAAAAGTGGGGTATCGTAGAAATCACCTTTTAAAGACGCACATTTCTGGCCCCCCAAAAATGGGCATTTCAAATGAGAAATGAGTCCAATGAACAAAATAGGGTGAATAAGTATGTATTTCAGGGGTGATTTAGCAGATTATTGGGGAAGTAAGTCCTGATATTTTTGGAGGTTGCAGGGGCCACTACACCATTCAAAATAGGCAGGCTTTAGCATATGCAGTTAGGCCCCGTAGGATGATTTTAGCTAAAAAGTGCCCCAAACACTCAAACGGGCTTGTATCTGGGAAGGGAAAATATGGGAAACATGACTTAGACAGCAAATGATACACTGTTTGCCATGTTTCCAAATTTTTATGCACAGTGGTTACAGCATGAAGCGAATGCATGTGAATATACAAAGGTGCATTGCATTAAACAAGTCCACTGAGTGTCCCAAAATTGCCGGCCTGCCTGCATTCATCCATCAATTGTTCTAAATTTTTCATTACCCAATGAGCTGAGGTGGAGTCTTAGCCACTGGTACCATCAGGGAGGTGTGTAAAGCACTTTAGGCTAGACAGCCAATCAGCTGCCAGCTTCCATCTGTCAATCAAATACAGCAACCAATCAGAAAGCTGCCCATTGTTAAGCAGGCCCTTTATGACATCACAGACAGACCCTCAGAACTATCTGTGCATGTCTAATTGCTGGCTGTCAGTTGGGCGGGTGGGTGGCAGAGGGAGGGGATGTCTGTCTCGTTTCTCCTGAAAATTGCAGTTTTTCTGCGTTTACGGGAAAAGTTGAGGTCCGACGCGCAAAAGTGGGGTATCGTAGAAATCACCTTTTAAAGTCGCACATTTCCTGCCCCCCAAAAATGGGCATTTCAAATGAGAAATGAGTCCAATGAACAAAATAGGGTGAATAAGTATGTATTTCAGGGGTGATTTAGCAGATTATTGGGGAAGTAAGTCCTGATATTTTTGGAGGTTGCAGGGGCCACTACACCATTTAAAATAGGCAGGTTTTAGCATATGCAGTTAGGCCCTGTAGGATGATTTTAGCTAAAAAGTGCCCCAAACACTCAAATGGGCTTGTATCTGGGAAGGGAAAAAATGGGAAACATGACTTAGACACCAAATGATACACTGTTTGCCATGTTTCCAAATTTTTATGCACAGCGGTTACAGCATGAAGCGAATGCATGTGAATATACAAAGGTGCATTGCATTAAACAAGTCCAATGAGCGTCCCAAAATGGCCGGCCTGCCTGCTTTCATCCATCAATTGTTCTAAATTTTTCATTTCCCAACGAGCTGAGGTGGAGTCTTAGCCAGTGGTACCATCAGGGAGGTGTGTAAAGCACTTTAGGCTAGACTGCCAATCAGCTGCCAGCTTCTATCTGTCAATCAAATACAGCAGCCAATCAGAAAGCTGCCCCTTAATCAGCAGGCCCTTTATGACATCACAGAAAGACCCTCAGAACTATCTGTGCATGTCTAATGGCTGGCTGTCAGTTGGGCGGGTGGGTGGTAGAGGGAGGGGATGTCTGTCTCGTTTCTCCTGAAAATTGCGTTTTTTCTGCGTTTACGGGAAAAGTTGAGGTCCGACGCGCAAAAGTGGGGTATCGTAGAAATCACCTTTTAAAGAAGCACATTTCTGGCCCCCCAAAAATGGGCATTTCAAATGAGAAATGAGTCCAATGAACAAAATAGGGTGAATAAGTATGTATTTCAGGGGTGAGTTAGCAGGTTATTGGGGAAGTAAGTCCTGATATTTTTGGAGGTTGCAGGGGCCACTACACCATTCAAAATAGGCAGGGTTTAGCATATGCAGTTAGGCCCCGTAGGTTGATTTTAGCTAAAAAGTGCCACAAACACTCAAACGGGCTTGTATCTGGGAAGGGAAAATATGGGAAACATGACTTAGACAGCAAATGATAGACTGTTTGCCATGTTTCCAAATTTTTATGCACAGTGGTTACAGCATGAAGCGAATGCATGTGAATATACAAAGGTGCATTGCATTAAACAAGTCCAATGAGCGTCCCAAAATGGCCGGCCTGCCTGCTTTCATCCATCAATTGTTCTAAATTTATAATTTCCCAACGAGCTGAGGTGGAGTCTTAGCCAGTGGTACCATCAGGGAGGTGTGTAAAGCACTTTAGGCTAGACTGCCAATCAGCTGCCAGCTTCTATCTGTCAATCAAATACAGCAGCCAATCAGAAAGCTGCCCCTTAATCAGCAGGCCCTTTATGACATCACAGACAGACCCTCAGAACTATCTGTGCATGTCTAATTGCTGGCTGTCAGTTGGGCGGGTGGGTGGCAGAGGGAGGGGATGTCTGTCTCGTTTCTCCTGAAAATTGCGCTTTTTCTGCGTTTACGGGAAAAGTTGAGGTCCGACGCGCAAAAGTGGGGTATCGTAGAAATCACCTTTTAAAGACGCACATTTCTGGCCCCCCAAAAATGGGCATTTCAAATGAGAAATGAGTCCAATGAACAAAATAGGGTGAATAAGTATGTATTTCAGGGGTGATTTAGCAGATTATTGGGGAAGTAAGTCCTGATATTTTTGGAGGTTGCAGGGGCCACTACACCATTCAAAATAGGCAGGCTTTAGCATATGCAGTTAGGCCCCGTAGGATGATTTTAGCTAAAAAGTGCCCCAAACACTCAAACGGGCTTGTATCTGGGAAGGGAAAATATGGGAAACATGACTTAGACAGCAAATGATACACTGTTTGCCATGTTTCCAAAGTTTTATGCACAGTGGTTACAGCATGAAGTGAATGCATGTGAATATACAAAGGTGCATTGCATTAAACAAGTCCACTGAGTGTCCCAAAATTGCCGGCCTGCCTGCATTCATCCATCAATTGTTCTAAATTTTTCATTACCCAATGAGCTGAGGTGGAGTCTTAGCCACTGGTACCATCAGGGAGGTGTGTAAAGCACTTTAGGCTAGACAGCCAATCAGCTGCCAGCTTCCATCTGTCAATCAAATACAGCAACCAATCAGAAAGCTTCCCATTGATCAGCAGGCCCTTTATGACATCACAGACAGACCCTCAGAACTATCTGTGCATGTCTAATTGCTGGCTGTCAGTTGGGCGGGTGGGTGGCAGAGGGAGGGGATGTCTGTCTCGTTTCTCCTGAAAATTGCAGTTTTTCTGCGTTTACGGGAAAAGTTGAGGTCCGACGCGCAAAAGTGGGGTATCGTAGAAATCACCTTTTAAAGTCGCACATTTCCGGCCCCCCAAAAATGGGCATTTCAAATGAGAAATGAGTCCAATGAACAAAATAGGGTGAATAAGTATGTATTTCAGGGGTGATTTAGCAGATTATTGGGGAAGTAAGTCCTGATATTTTTGGAGGTTGCAGGGGCCACTACACCATTTAAAATAGGCAGGTTTTAGCATATGCAGTTAGGCCCTGTAGGATGATTTTAGCTAAAAAGTGCCCCAAACACTCAAATGGGCTTGTATCTGGGAAGGGAAAAAATGGGAAACATGACTTAGACACCAAATGATACACTGTTTGCCATGTTTCCAAATTTTTATGCACAGCGGTTACAGCATGAAGCGAATGCATGTGAATATACAAAGGTGCATTGCATTAAACAAGTCCAAAGAGCGTCCCAAAATGGACGGCCTGCCTGCTTTCATCCATCAATTGTTCTAAATTTTTCATTTCCCAACGAGCTGAGGTGGAGTATTAGCCAGTGGTACCATCAGGGAGGTGTGTAAAGCACTTTAGGCTAGACTGCCAATCAGCTGCCAGCTTCTATCTGTCAATCAAATACAGCAGCCAATCAGAAAGCTGCCCCTTAATCAGCAGGCCCTTTATGACATCACAGAAAAACCCTCAGAACTATCTGTGCATGTCTAATGGCTGGCTGTCAGTTGGGCGGGTGGGTGGCAGAGGGAGGGGATGTCTGTCTCATTTCTCCTGAAAATTGCGTTTTTTCTGCGTTTACGGGAAAAGTTGAGGTCCGACGCGCAAAAGTGGGGTATCGTAGAAATCACCTTTTAAAGAAGCACATTTCTGGCCCCCCAAAAATGGGCATTTCAAATGAGAAATGAGTCCAATGAACAAAATAGGGTGAATAAGTATGTATTTCAGGGGTGAGTTAGCAGGTTATTGGGGAAGTAAGTCCTGATATTTTTGGAGGTTACAGGGGCCACTACACCATTCAAAATAGGCAGGGTTTAGCATATGCAGTTAGGCCCCGTAGGTTGATTTTAGCTAAAAAGTGCCACAAACACTCAAACGGGCTTGTATCTGGGAAGGGAAAATATGGGAAACATGACTTAGACAGCAAATGATACACTGTTTGCCATGTTTCCAAATTTTTATGCACAGTGGTTACAGCATGAAGCGAATGCATGTGAATATACAAAGGTGCATTGCATTAAACAAGTCCAATGAGCGTCCCAAAATGGCCGGCCTGCCTTCTTTCATCCATCAATTGTTCTAAATTTTTCATTTCCCAACGAGCTGAGGTGGAGTCTTAGCCAGTGGTACCATCAGGGAGGTGTGTAAAGCACTTTAGGCTAGACTGCCAATCAGCTGCCAGCTTCTATCTGTCAATCAAATACAGCAGCCAATCAGAAAGCTGTCCCTTAATCAGCAGGCCCTTTATGACATCACAGAAAGACCCTCAGAACTATCTGTGCATGTCTAATGGCTGGCTGTCAGTTGGGCGGGTGGGTGGCAGAGGGAGGGGATGTCTGTCTCGTTTCTCCTGAAAATTGCGTTTTTTCTGCGTTTACGGGAAAAGTTGAGGTCCGATGCGCAAAAGTGGGGTATCGTAGAAATCACCTTTTAAAGACGCACATTTCTGGCCCCCCAAAAATGGGCATTTCAAATGAGAAATGAGTCCAATGAACAACATAGGGTTAATAAGTATGTATTTCAGGGGTGAGTTAGCAGGTTATTGGGGAAGTAAGTCCTGATATTTTTGAAGGTTGCAGGGGCCACTACACCATTCAAAATAGGCAGGCTTTAGCATATGCAGTTAGGCCCCGTAGGATGATTTTAGCTAAAAAGTGCCCCAAACACTCAAACGGGCTTGTATCTGGGAAGGCAAAATATGAGAAACATGACTTAGACAGCAAATGATACACTGTTTGTCATGTTTCCAAATTTTTATGCACAGTGGTTACAGCATGAAGCGAATGCATGTGAATATACAAAGGTGCATTGCATTAAACAAGTCCACTGAGTGTCCCAAAATGGCTGGCCTGCCTGCTTTCATCCATCAATTGTTCTAAATTTTTCATTACCCAATGAGCTGAGGTGGAGTCTTAGCCAGTGGTACCATCAGGGAGGTGTGTAAAGCACTTTAGGCTAGACAGCCAATCAGCTGCCAGCTTCCATCTGTCAATCAAATACAGCAACCAATCAGAAAGCTGCCCATTGATCAGCAGGCCCTTTATGACATCACAGACAGACCCTCAGAACTATCTGTGCATGTCTAATTGCTGGCTGTCAGTTGGGCGGGTGGGTGGCAGAGGGAGGGGATGTATGTCTCGTTTCTCCTGAAAATTGCGCTTTTTCTGAGTTTACGGGAAAAGTTGAGGTCCGACGCGCAAAAGTGGGGTATCGTAGAAATCACCTTTTAAAGACGCACATTTCTGGCCCCTCAAAAATGGGCATTTCAAATGAGAAATGAGTCCAATGAACAAAATAGGGTGAATAAGTATGTATTTCAGGGGTGATTTAGCAGATTATTGGGGAAGTAAGTCCTGATATTTTTGGAGGTTGCAGGGGCCACTACACCATTCAAAATAGGCAGGCTTTAGCATATGCAGTTAGGCCCCGTAGGATGATTTTAGCTAAAAAGTGCCCCAAACACTCAAACGGGCTTGTATCTGGGAAGGGAAAATATGGGAAACATGACTTAGACAGCAAATGATACACTGTTTGCCATGTTTCCAAATTTTTATGCACAGTGGTTACAGCATGAAGTGAATGCATGTGAATATACAAAGGTGCATTGCATTAAACAAGTCCACTGAGTGTCCCAAAATTGCCGGCCTGCCTGCATTCATCCATCAATTGTTCTAAATTTTTCATTACCCAATGAGCTGAGGTGGAGTCTTAGCCAGTGGTACCATCAGGGAGGTGTGTAAAGCACTTTAGGCTAGACAGCCAATCAGCTGCCAGCTTCCATCTGTCAATCAAATACAGCAACCAATCAGAAAGCTGCCCATTGATCAGCAGGCCCTTTATGACATCACAGACAGACCCTCAGAACTATCTGTGCATGTCTAATTGCTGGCTGTCAGTTGGGCGGGTGGGTGGCATAGGGGGGGGGATGTCTGTCTCGTTTCTCCTGAAAATTGCAGTTTTTCTGCGTTTACGGGAAAAGTTGAGGTCCGACGCGCAAAAGTGGGGTATCGTAGAAATCACCTTTTAAAGTCGCACATTTCCGGCGCCCCAAAAATGGGCATTTCAAATGAGAAATGAGTCGAATGAACAAAATAGGGTGAATAAGTATGTATTTCAGGGGTGATTTAGCAGATTATTGGGGAAGTAAGTCCTGATATTTTTGGAGGTTGCAGGGGCCACTACACCATTTAAAATAGGCAGGTTTTAGCATATGCAGTTAGGCCCTGTAGGATGATTTTAGCTAAAAAGTGCCCCAAACACTCAAATGGGCTTGTATCTGGGAAGGGAAAAAATGGGAAACATGACTTAGACACCAAATGATACACTGTTTGCCATGTTTCCAAATTTTTATGCACAGCGGTTACAGCATGAAGCGAATGCATGTGAATATACAAAGGTGCATTGCATTAAACAAGTCCAATGAGCGTCCCAAAATGGCCGGCCTGCCTGCTTTCATCCATCAATTGTTCTAAATTTTTCATTACCCAATGAGCTGAGGTGGAGTCTTAGCCAGTGGTACCATCAGGGAGGTGTGTAAAGCACTTTAGGCTAGACAGCCAATCAGCTGCCAGCTTCCATCTGTCAATCAAATACAGCAGCCAATCAGAAAGCTGCCCATTGATCAGCAGGCCCTTTATGACATCACAAACAGACCCTCAGAACTATCTGTGCATGTCTAATGGCTGGCTGTCAGTTGGGTGGGTGGGTGGCAGAGGGAGGGGATGTCTGTCTCGTTTCTCCTGAAAATTGCGCTTTTTCTGCGTTTACGGGAAAAGTTGAGGTCCGACGCGCAAAAGTGGGGTATCGTAGAAATCACCTTTTAAAGACGCACATTTCTGGCCCCCTAAAAATGGGCATTTCAAATGAGAAATGAGTCCAATGAACAAAATAGGATGAATAAGTATGTATTTCAGGGGTGAGTTAGCAGGTTATTGGTGAAGTAAGTCCTGATATTTTTGGAGGTTGCAGGGGCCACTACACCATTCAAAATAGGCAGTCTTTAGCATATGCAGTTATGCCCCGTAGGATGATTTTAGCTAAAAAGTGCCCCAAACACTCAAACGGGCTTGTATCTGGGAAGGAAAATATGGGAAACATGACTTAGACAGCAAATGATACACTGTTTGCCATGTTTCCAAATTTTGATGCACAGTGGTTACAGCATGAAGCGAATGCATGTGAATATACAAAGGTGCATTGCATTAAACAAGTCCACTGAGTGTCCCAAAATTGACGGCCTGCCTGCATTCATCCATCAATTGTTCTAAATTTTTCATTACCCAATGAGCTGAGGAGGAGTCTTAGCCACTGGTACCATCAGGGAGGTGTGTAAAGCACTTTAGGCTAGACAGCCAATCAGCTGCCAGCTTCCATCTGTCAATCAAATACAGCAACCAATCAGAAAGCTGCCCATTGATCAGCAGGCCCTTTATGACATCACAGACAGACCCTCAGAACTATCTGTGCATGTCTAATTGCTGGCTGTCAGTTGGGCGGGTGGGTGGCAGAGGGAGGGGATGTCTGTCTCGTTTCTCCTGAAAATTGCGCTTTTTCTGAGTTTACGGGAAAAGTTTAGGTCCGACGCGCAAAAATGGGGTATCGTAGAAATCACCATTTAAATACGCACATTTCTGGCCCCCCAAAAATGGGCATTTCAAATAAGAAATGAGTCCAATGAACAAAATAGGGTGAATAAGTATGTATTTCAGGGGTGATTTAGCAGGTTATTGGGGAAGTAAGTCCTGATATTTTTGGAGGTTGCAGGGGCCACTACACCATTCAAAATAGGCAGGCTTTAGCATATGCAGTTAGGCCCCGTAGGATGATTTTAGCTAAAAAGTGCCCCAAACACTCAAACGGGCTTGTATCTGGGAAGGGAAAATATGGGAAACATGACTTAGACAGCAAATGATACACTGTTTGCCATGTTTCCAAATTTTTATGCACAGTGGTTACAGCATGAAGTGAATGCATGTGAATATACAAAGGTGCATTGCATTAAACAAGTCCACTGAGTGTCCCAAAATTGCCGGCCTGCCTGCATTCATCCATCAATTGTTCTAAATTTTTCATTACCCAATGAGCTGAGGTGGAGTCTTAGCCACTGGTACCATCAGGGAGGTGTGTAAAGCACTTTAGGCTAGACAGCCAATCAGCTGCCAGCTTCCATCTGTCAATCAAATACAGCAACCAATCAGAAAGCTGCCCATTGATCAGCAGGCCCTTTATGACATCACAGACAGACCCTCAGAACTATCTGTGCATGTCTAATTGCTGGCTGTCAGTTGGGCGGGTGGGTGGCAGAGGGAGGGGATGTCTGTCTCGTTTCTCCTGAAAATTGCAGTTTTTCTGCGTTTACGGGAAAAGTTGAGGTCCGACGCACAAAAGTGGGGTATCGTAGAAATCACCTTTTAAAGTCGCACATTTCCGGCCCCCCAAAAATGGGCATTTCAAATGAGAAATGAGTCCAATGAACAAAATAGGGTGAATAAGTATGTATTTCAGGGGTGATTTAGCAGATTATTGGGGAAGTAAGTCCTGATATTTTTGGAGGTTGCAGGGGCCACTACACCATTTAAAATAGGCAGGTTTTAGCATATGCAGTTAGGCCCTGTAGGATGATTTTAGCTAAAAAGTGCCCCAAACACTCAAATGGGCTTGTATCTGGGAAGGGAAAAAATGGGAAACATGACTTAGACACCAAATGATACACTGTTTGCCATGTTTCCAAATTTTTATGCACAGCGGTTACAGCATGAAGCGAATGCATGTGAATATACAAAGGTGCATTGCATTAAACAAGTCCAATGAGCGTCCCAAAATGGCCGGCCTGCCTGCTTTCATCCATCAATTGTTCTAAATTTTTCATTTCCCAACGAGCTGAGGTGGAGTCTTAGCCAGTGGTACCATCAGGGAGGTGTGTAAAGCACTTTAGGCTAGACTGCCAATCAGCTGCCAGCTTCTATCTGTCAATCAAATACAGCAGCCAATCAGAAAGCTGCCCCTTAATCAGCAGGCCCTTTATGACATCACAGAAAGACCCTCAGAACTATCTGTGCATGTCTAATGGCTGGCTGTCAGTTGGGCGGGTGGGTGGCAGAGGGAGGGGATGTCTGTCTCGTTTCTCCTGAAAATTGCGTTTTTTCTGCGTTTACGGGAAAAGTTGAGGTCCGACGCGCAAAAGTGGGGTATCGTAGAAATCACCTTTTAAAGAAGCACATTTCTGGCCCCCCAAAAATGGGCATTTCAAATGAGAAATGAGTCCAATGAACAAAATAGGGTGAATAAGTATGTATTTCTGGGGTGAGTTAGCAGGTTATTGGGGAAGTAAGTCCTGATATTTTTGGAGGTTGCAGGGGCCACTACACCATTCAAAATAGGCAGGCTTTAGCATATGCAGTTAGGCCTCGTAGGATGATTTTAGCTAAAAAGTGCCCCAATCACTCAAACGGGCTTGTATCTGGGAAGGGAAAATATGGGAAACATGACTTAGACAGCAAATGATACACTGTTTGCCATGTTTCCAAATTTTTATGCACAGTGGTTACAGCATGAAGCGAATGCATGTGAATATACAAAGGTGCATTGCATTAAACAAGTCCACTGAGTGTCCCAAAATGGCCGGCCTGCCTGCTTTCATCCATCAATTGTTCTAAATTTTTCATTACCCAATGACCTGAGGTGGAGTCTTAGCCAGTGGTACCATCAGGGAGGTGTGTAAAGCACTTTAGGCTAGACAGCCAATCAGCTGCCAGCTTCCATCTGTCAATCAAATACAGTTGCCAATCAGAAAGCTGCCCATTGATCAGCAGGCCCTTTATGACATCACAAACAGACCCTCAGAACTATCTGTGCATGTCTAATGGCTGGCTGTCAGTTGGGCGGGTGGGTAGCAGAGGGAGGGGATGTCTGTCTCGTTTCTCCTGAAAATTGCGCTTTTTCTGCGTTTACGGAAAAACTTGAGGTCCGACGCGCAAAAGTGGGGTATCGTAGAAATCACATTTTAAAGACGCACATTTCTGGCCCCCCAAAAATGGGCATTTCAAATGAGAAATGAGTCCAATGAACAAAATAGGGTGAATAAGTATGTATTTCAGGGGTGAGTTAGCAGGTTATTGGGGAAGTAAGTCCTGATATTTTTGGAGGTTGCAGGGGCCACTACACCATTCAAAATAGGCAGGCTTTAGCATATGCAGTTAGGCCTCGTAGGATGATTTTAGCTAAAAAGTGCCCCAATCACTCAAACGGGCTTGTATCTGGGAAGGGAAAATATGGGAAACATGACTTAGACAGCAAATGATACACTGTTTGCCATGTTTCCAAATTTTTATGCACAGTGGTTACAGCATGAAGCGAATGCATGTGAATATACAAAGGTGCATTGCATTAAACAAGTCCACTGAGTGTCCCAAAATGGCCGGCCTGCCTGCTTTCATCCATCAATTGTTCTAAATTTTTCATTACCCAATGACCTGAGGTGGAGTCTTAGCCAGTGGTACCATCAGGGAGGTGTGTAAAGCACTTTAGGCTAGACAGCCAATCAGCTGCCAGCTTCCATCTGTCAATCAAATACAGTTGCCAATCAGAAAGCTGCCCATTGATCAGCAGGCCCTTTATGACATCACAAACAGACCCTCAGAACTATCTGTGCATGTCTAATGGCTGGCTGTCAGTTGGGCGGGTGGGTAGCAGAGGGAGGGGATGTCTGTCTCGTTTCTCCTGAAAATTGCGCTTTTTCTGCGTTTACGGGAAAACTTGAGGTCCGACGCGCAAAAGTGGGGTATCGTAGAAATCACATTTTAAAGACGCACATTTCTGGCCCCCCAAAAATGGGCATTTCAAATGAGAAATGAGTCCAATGAACAAAATAGGGTGAATAAGTATGTATTTCAGGGGTGAGTTAGCAGATTATTGGGGAAGTAAGTCCTGATATTTTTGGAGGTTGCAGGGGCCACTACACCATTCAAAATAGGCAGGTTTTAGCATATGCAGTTAGGCCCCGTAGGATGATTTTAGCTAAAAAGTGCCCCAAACACTCAAACGGGCTTGTATCTGGGAAGGGAAAATATGGGAAACATGACTTAGACAGAAAATGATACACTGTATGCCATGTTTCCAAATTTTTATGCACAGTGGTTACAGCATGAAGCGAATGCATGTGAATATACAAAGGTGCATTGCATTAAACAAGTCCAATGAGCGTCCCAAAATGGCCGGCCTGCCTGCTTTCATCCATCAATTGTTCTAAATTTTTCATTACCCAATGAGCTGAGGTGGAGTCTTAGCCAGTGGTACCATCAGGGAGGTGTGTAAAGCACTTTAGGCTAGACAGCCAATCAGCTGCCAGCTTCCATCTGTCAATCAAAATACAGCAGCCAATCAGAAAGCTGCCCATTGATCAGCAGGCCCTTTATGACATCACAGACAGACCCTCAGAACTATCTGTGCATGTCTAATGGCTGGCTGTCAGTTGGGTGGGTGGGTGGCAGAGGGAGGGGATGTCTGTCTCGTTTCTCCTGAAAATTGCGCTTTTTCTGCGTTTACGGGAAAAGTTGAGGTCCGACGCGCAAAAGTGGGGTATCGTAGAAATAACCTTTTAAAGACGCACATTTATGGCCCACCAAAAATGGGCATTTCAAATGAGAAATGAGTCCAATGAACAAAATAGGATGAATAAGTATGTATTTCAGGGGTGAGTTAGCAGGTTATTGGGGAAGTAAGTCCTGATATTTTTGGAGGTTGCAGGGGCCACTACACCATTCAAAATAGGCAGGCTTTAGCATATGCAGTTAGGCCTCGTAGGATGATTTTAGCTAAAAAGTGCCCCAAACACTCAAACGGGCTTGTATCTGGGAAGGGAAAATATGGGAAACATGACTTAGAGAGCAAATGATACACTGTTTGCCATGTTTCCAAATTTTTATGCACAGTGATTACAGCATGAAGCGAATGCATGTGAATATACAAAGGTGCATTGCATTAAACAAGTCCACTGAGTGTCCCAAAATGGCCGGCCTGCCTGCTTTCATCCATCAATTGTTCTAAATTTTTCATTACCCAATGACCTGAGGTGGAGTCTTAGCCAGTGGTACCATCAGGGAGGTGTGTAAAGCACTTTAGGCTAGACAGCCAATCAGCTGCCAGCTTCCATCTGTCAATCAAATACAGTTGCCAATCAGAAAGCTGCCCATTGATCAGCAGGCCCTTTATGACATCACAAACAGACCCTCAGAACTATCTGTGCATGTCTAATGGCTGGCTGTCAGTTGGGCGGGTGGGTAGCAGAGGGAGGGGATGTCTGTCTCGTTTCTCCTGAAAATTGCGCTTTTTCTGCGTTTACGGGAAAACTTGAGGTCCGACGCGCAAAAGTGGGGTATCGTAGAAATCACATTTTAAAGACGCACATTTCTGCCCCCCCAAAAATGGGCATTTCAAATGAGAAATGAGTCCAATGAACAAAATAGGGTGAATAAGTATGTATTTCAGGGGTGAGTTAGCAGGTTATTGGGGAAGTAAGTCCTGATATTTTTGGAGGTTGCAGGGGCCACTACACCTTTCAAAATAGGCAGGCTTTAGCATATGCAGTTAGGCCCCGTAGGATGATTTTAGCTAAAAAGTGCCCCAAACACTCAAACGGGCTTGTATCTGGGAAGGGAAAATATGGGAAACATGACTTAGACAGAAAATGATACACTGTATGCCATGTTTCCAAATTTTTATGCACAGTGGTTACAGCATGAAGCGAATGCATGTGAATATACAAAGGTGCATTGCATTAAACAAGTCCAATGAGCGTCCCAAAATGGCCGGCCTGCCTGCTTTCATCCATCAATTGTTCTAAATTTTTCATTACCCAATGAGCTGAGGTGGAGTCTTAGCCAGTGGTACCATCAGGGAGGTGTGTAAAGCACTTTAGGCTAGACAGCCAATCAGCTGCCAGCTTCCATCTGTCAATCAAAATACAGCAGCCAATCAGAAAGCTGCCCATTGATCAGCAGGCCCTTTATGACATCACAGACAGACCCTCAGAACTATCTGTGCATGTCTAATGGCTGGCTGTCAGTTGGGTGGGTGGGTGGCAGAGGGAGGGGATGTCTGTCTCGTTTCTCCTGAAAATTGCGCTTTTTCTGCGTTTACGGGAAAAGTTGAGGTCCGACGCGCAAAAGTGGGGTATCGTAGAAATAACCTTTTAAAGACGCACATTTCTGGCCCACCAAAAATGGGCATTTCAAATGAGAAATGAGTCCAATGAACAAAATAGGATGAATAAGTATGTATTTCAGGGGTGAGTTAGCAGATTATTGGGGAAGTAAGTCCTGATATTTTTGGAGGTTGCAGGGGCCACTACACCATTCAAAATAGGCAGGCTTTAGCATATGCAGTTAGGCCTCGTAGGATGATTTTAGCTAAAAAGTGCCCCAAACACTCAAACGGGCTTGTATCTGGGAAGGGAAAATATGGGAAACATGACTTAGACACCAAATGATACACTATATGCCATGTTTCCAAATTTTTATGCACAGTGGTTACAGCATGAAGCGAATGCATGTGAATATACAAAGGTGCATTGCATTAAACAAGTCCACTGAGTGTCCCAAAATGGCCGGCCTGCCTGCTTTCATCCATCAATTGTTCTAAATTTTTCATTACCCAATGACCTGAGGTGGAGTCTTAGCCAGTGGTACCATCAGGGAGGTGTGTAAAGCACTTTAGGCTAGACAGCCAATCAGCTGCCAGCTTCCATCTGTCAATCAAATACAGTTGCCAATCAGAAAGCTGCCCATTGATCAGCAGGCCCTTTATGACATCACAAACAGACCCTCAGAACTATCTGTGCATGTCTAATGGCTGGCTGTCAGTTGGGCGGGTGGGTGGCAGAGGGAGGGGATGTCTGTCTCGTTTCTCCTGAAAATTGCGGTTTTTCTGCGTTTACGGGAAAAGTTGAGGTCCGACGCGCAAAAGTGGGGTATCGTAGAAATCACATTTTAAAGACGCACATTTCTGGCCCCCCAAAAATGGGCATTTCAAATGAGAAATGAGTCCAATGAACAAAATAGGGTGAATAAGTATGTATTTCAGGGGTGAGTTAGCAAATTATTGGGGAAGTAAGTCCTGATATTTTTGGAGGTTGCAGGGGCCACTACACCATTCAAAATAGGCAGGTTTTAGAATATGCAGTTAGGCCCCGTAGGATGATTTTAGCTAAAAAGTGCCCCAAACACTCAAACGGGCTTGTATCTGGGAAGGGAAAATATGGGAAACATGACTTAGACAGAAAATGATACACTGTATGCCATGTTTCCAAATTTTTATGCACAGTGGTTACAGCATGAAGCGAATGCATGTGAATATACAAAGGTGCATTGCATTAAACAAGTCCACTGAGTGTCCCAAAATTGCCGGCCTGCCTGCTTTCATCCATCAATTGTTCTAAATTTTTCATTACCCAATGAGCTACTGGTACCATCAGGGAGGTGTGTAAAGCACTTTAGGCTAGACAGCCAATCAGCTGCCAGCTTCCATCTGTCAATCAAATACAGCAGCCAATCAGAAAGCTGCCCATTGATCAGCAGGCCCTTTATGACATCACAAACAGACCCTCAGAACTATCTGTGCATGTCTAATGGCTGGCTGTCAGTTGGGCGGGTGGGTGGCAGAGGGAGGGGATGTCTGTCTCGTTTCTCCTGAAAATTGCGGTTTTTCTGCGTTTACGGGAAAAGTTGAGGTCCGACGCGCAAAAGTGGGGTATCGTAGAAATCACATTTTAAAGACACACATTTCTGGCCCCCCAAAAATGGGCATTTCAAATGAGAAATGAGTCCAATTAACAAAATAGGGTGAATAAGTATGTATTTCAGGGGTGAGTTAGCAGATTATTGGGGAAGTAAGTCCTGATATTTTTGGAGGTTGCAGGGGCCACTACACCATTCAAAAATGGCAGGTTTTAGCATATGCAGTTAGGCCCCGTAGGATGATTTTAGCTAAAAAGTGCCCCAAACACTCAAACGGGCTTGTATCTGGGAAGGGAAAATATGGGAAACATGACTTAGACACCAAATGATACACTATATGCCATGTTTCCAAATTTTTATGCACAGTGGTTACAGCATGAAGCGAATGCATGTGAATATACAAAGGTGCATTGCATTAAACAAGTCCACTGAGTGTCCCAAAATGGCCGGCCTGCCTGCTTTCATCCATCAATTGTTCTAAATTTTTCATTACCCAATGAGCTGAGGTGGAGTCTTAGCCAGTGGTACCATCAGGGAGGTGTGTAAAGCACTTTAGGCTAGACAGCCTATCAGCTGCCAGCTTCCATCTGTCAATCAAATACAGCAGCCAATCAGAAAGCTGCCCATTGATCAGCAGGCCCTTTATGACATCACAGACAGACCCTCAGAACTATCTGTGCATGTCTAATGGCTGGCTGTCAGTTGGGTGGGTGGGTGGCAGAGGGAGGGGATGTCTGTCTCGTTTCTCCTGAAAATTGCGCTTTTTCTGCGTTTACGGGAAAAGTTGAGGTCCGACGCGCAAAAGTGGGGTATCGTAGAAATAACCTTTTAAAGACGCACATTTCTGGCCCACCAAAAATGGGCATTTCAAATGAGAAATGAGTCCAATGAACAAAATAGGATGAATAAGTATGTATTTCAGGGGTGAGTTAGCAGGTTATTGTGGAAGTAAGTCCTGATATTTTTGGAGGTTGCAGGGGCCACTACACCATTCAAAAAAGGCAGGTTTTAGCATATGCAGTTAGGCCCCGTAGGATGATTTTAGCTAAAAAGTGCCCCAAACACTCAAACGGGCTTGTATCTGGGAAGGGAAAATATGGGAAACATGACTTAGACACCAAATGATACACTATATGCCATGTTTCCAAATTTTTATGCACAGTGGTTACAGCATGAAGCAAATGCATGTGAATATACAAAGGTGCATTGCATTAAACAAGTCCACTGAGTGTCCCAAAATGGCCGGCCTGCCTGCTTTCATCCATCAATTGTTCTAAATTTTTCATTACCCAATGAGCTGAGGTGGAGTCTTAGCCAGTGGTACCATCAGGGAGGTGTGTAAAGCACTTTAGGCTAGACAGCCTATCAGCTGCCAGCTTCCATCTGTCAATCAAATACAGCAGCCAATCAGAAAGCTGCCCATTGATCAGCAGGCCCTTTATGACATCACAGACAGACCCTCAGAACTATCTGTGCATGTCTAATGGCTGGCTGTCAGTTGGGTGGGTGGGTGGCAGAGGGAGGGGATGTCTGTCTCGTTTCTCCTGAAAATTGCGCTTTTTCTGCGTTTACGGGAAAAGTTGAGGTCCGACGCGCAAAAGTGGGGTATCGTAGAAATAACCTTTTAAAGACGCACATTTCTGGCCCACCAAAAATGGGCATTTCAAATGAGAAATGAGTCCAATGAACAAAATAGGATGAATAAGTATGTATTTCAGGGGTGAGTTAGCAGGTTATTGTGGAAGTAAGTCCTGATATTTTTGGAGGTTGCAGGGGCCACTACACCATTCAAAATAGGCAGGCTTTAGCATATGCAGTTAGGCCTCGTAGGATGATTTTAGCTAAAAAGTGCCCCAATCACTCAAACGGGCTTGTATCTGGGAAGGGAAAATATGTGAAACATGACTTAGACAGCAAATGATACACTGTTTGCCATGTTTCCAAATTTTTATGCACAGTGGTTACAGCATGAAGCGAATGCATGTGAATATACAAAGGTGCATTGCATTAAACAAGTCCACTGAGTGTCCCAAAATGGCCGGCCTGCCTGCTTTCATCCATCAATTGTTCTAAATTTTTCATTACCCAATGAGCTGAGGTGGAGTCTTAGCCAGTGGTACCATCAGGGAGGTGTGTAAAGCACTTTAGGCTAGACAGCCAATCAGCTGCCAGCTTCCATCTGTCAATCAAATACAGCAGCCAATCAGAAAGCTGCCCATTGATCAGCAGGCCCTTTATGACATCACAGAAAGACTCTCAGAACTATCTGTGCATGTCTAATGGCTGGCTGTCAGTTGGGTGGGTGGGTGGCAGAGGGAGGGGATGTCTGTCTCGTTTCTCCTGAAAATTGCGCTTTTTCTGCGTTTACGGGAAAAGTTGAGATCCGACGTGCAAAAGTGGGGTATCGTAGAAATCACCTTTTAAAGATGCACATTTCTCCCCCCCCCCAAAAATGGGCATTTCAAATGAGAAATGAGTCCAATGAACAAAATAGGGTGAATAAGTATGTATTTCAGGGGTGAGTTAGCAGGTTATTGGGGAAGTAAGTCCTGATATTTTTGGAGGTTGCAGGGGCCACTACACCATTCAAAATAGGCAGGCTTTAGCATATGCAGTTAGGCCCCGTAGGTTGATTTTAGCTAAAAAGTGCCCCAAACACTCAAACGGGCTTGTATCTGGGAAGGGAAAATATGGGAAACATGACTTAGACAGCAAATGATACACTGTATGCCATGTTTCCAAATTTTTTTGCACAGTGGTTACAGCATGAAGCGAATGCATGTGAATATACAAAGGTGCATTGCATTAAACAAGTCCAATGAGCGTCCCAAAATGGCCGGCCTGCCTGCTTTCATCCATCAATTGTTCTAAATTTTTCATTACCCAATGAGCTGAGGTGGAGTCTTAGCCAGTGGTACCATCAGGGAGGTGTGTAAAGCACTTTAGGCTAGACAGCCAATCAGCTGCCAGCTTCCATCTGTCAATCAAATACAGCAGCCAATCAGAAAGCTGCCCATTGATCAGCAGGCCCTTTATGACATCACAAACAGACCCTCAGAACTATCTGTGCATGTCTAATGGCTGGCTGTCAGTTGGGTGGGTGGGTGGCAGAGGGAGGGGATGTCTGTCTCGTTTCTCCTGAAAATTGCGCTTTTTCTGCGTTTACGGGAAAAGTTGAGGTCCGACGCGCAAAAGTGGGGTATCGTAGAAATCACCTTTTAAAGACGCACATTTCTGGCCCCCTAAAAATGGGCATTTCAAATGAGAAATGAGTCCAATGAACAAAATAGGATGAATAAGTATGTATTTCAGGGGTGAGTTAGCAGGTTATTGGTGAAGTAAGTCCTGATATTTTTGGAGGTTGCAGGGGCCACTACACCATTCAAAATAGGCAGGCTTTAGCATATGCAGTTATGCCCCGTAGGATGATTTTAGCTAAAAAGTGCCCCAAACACTCAAACGGGCTTGTATCTGGGAAGGAAAATATGGGAAACATGACTTAGACAGCAAATGATACACTGTTTGCCATGTTTCCAAATTTTGATGCACAGTGGTTACAGCATGAAGCGAATGCATGTGAATATACAAAGGTGCATTGCATTAAACAAGTCCACTGAGTGTCCCAAAATTGACGGCCTGCCTGCATTCATCCATCAATTGTTCTAAATTTTTCATTACCCAATGAGCTGAGGAGGAGTCTTAGCCACTGGTACCATCAGGGAGGTGTGTAAAGCACTTTAGGCTAGACAGCCAATCAGCTGCCAGCTTCCATCTGTCAATCAAATACAGCAACCAATCAGAAAGCTGCCCATTGATCAGCAGGCCCTTTATGACATCACAGACAGACCCTCAGAACTATCTGTGCATGTCTAATTGCTGGCTGTCAGTTGGGCGGGTGGGTGGCAGAGGGAGGGGATGTCTGTCTCGTTTCTCCTGAAAATTGCGCTTTTTCTGAGTTTACGGGAAAAGTTTAGGTCCGACGCGCAAAAATGGGGTATCGTAGAAATCACCATTTAAATACGCACATTTCTGGCCCCCCAAAAATGGGCATTTCAAATGAGAAATGAGTCCAATGAACAAAATAGGGTGAATAAGTATGTATTTCAGGGGTGATTTAGCAGGTTATTGGGGAAGTAAGTCCTGATATTTTTGGAGGTTGCAGGGGCCACTACACCATTCAAAATAGGCAGGCTTTAGCATATGCAGTTAGGCCCCGTAGGATGATTTTAGCTAAAAAGTGCCCCAAACACTCAAACGGGCTTGTATCTGGGAAGGGAAAATATGGGAAACATGACTTAGACAGCAAATGATACACTGTTTGCCATGTTTCCAAATTTTTATGCACAGTGGTTACAGCATGAAGCGAATGCATGTGAATATACAAAGGTGCATTGCATTAAACAAGTCCAATGAGCGTCCCAAAATGGCCGGCCTGCCTGCTTTCATCCATCAATTGTTCTAAATTTTTCATTACCCAATGAGCTGAGGTGGAGTCTTAGCCAGTGGTACCATCAGGGAGGTGTGTAAAGCACTTTAGGCTAGACAGCCAATCAGCTGCCAGCTTCCATCTGTCAATCAAATACAGCAGCCAATCAGAAAGCTGCCCATTGATCAGCAGGCCCTTTATGACATCACAAACAGACCCTCAGAACTATCTGTGCATGTCTAATGGCTGGCTGTCAGTTGGGTGGGTGGGTGGCAGAGGGAGGGGATGTCTGTCTCGTTTCTCCTGAAAATTGCGCTTTTTCTGCGTTTACGGGAAAAGTTGAGGTCCGACGCGCAAAAGTGGGGTATCGTAGAAATCACCTTTTAAAGTCGCACATTTCCGGCCCCCCAAAAATGGGCATTTCAAATGAGAAATGAGTCCAATGAACAAAATAGGGTGAATAAGTATGTATTTCAGGGGTGATTTAGCAGATTATTGGGGAAGTAAGTCCTGATATTTTTGGAGGTTGCAGGGGCCACTACACCATTTAAAATAGGCAGGTTTTAGCATATGCAGTTAGGCCCTGTAGGATGATTTTAGCTAAAAAGTGCCCCAAACACTCAAATGGGCTTGTATCTGGGAAGGGAAAAAATGGGAAACATGACTTAGACACCAAATGATACACTGTTTGCCATGTTTCCAAATTTTTATGCACAGCGGTTACAGCATGAAGCGAATGCATGTGAATATACAAAGGTGCATTGCATTAAACAAGTCCAATGAGCGTCCCAAAATGGCCGGCCTGCCTGCTTTCATCCATCAATTGTTCTAAATTTTTCATTTCCCAACGAGCTGAGGTGGAGTCTTAGCCAGTGGTACCATCAGGGAGGTGTGTAAAGCACTTTAGGCTAGACTGCCAATCAGCTGCCAGCTTCTATCTGTCAATCAAATACAGCAGCCAATCAGAAAGCTGCCCCTTAATCAGCAGGCCCTTTATGACATCACAGAAAGACCCTCAGAACTATCTGTGCATGTCTAATGGCTGGCTGTCAGTTGGGCGGGTGGGTGGCAGAGGGAGGGGATGTCTGTCTCGTTTCTCCTGAAAATTGCGTTTTTTCTGCGTTTACGGGAAAAGTTGAGGTCCGACGCGCAAAAGTGGGGTATCGTAGAAATCACCTTTTAAAGAAGCACATTTCTGGCCCCCCAAAAATGGGCATTTCAAATGAGAAATGAGTCCAATGAACAAAATAGGGTGAATAAGTATGTATTTCTGGGGTGAGTTAGCAGGTTATTGGGGAAGTAAGTCCTGATATTTTTGGAGGTTGCAGGGGCCACTACACCATTCAAAATAGGCAGGCTTTAGCATATGCAGTTAGGCCTCGTAGGATGATTTTAGCTAAAAAGTGCCCCAATCACTCAAACGGGCTTGTATCTGGGAAGGGAAAATATGGGAAACATGACTTAGACAGCAAATGATACACTGTTTGCCATGTTTCCAAATTTTTATGCACAGTGGTTACAGCATGAAGCGAATGCATGTGAATATACAAAGGTGCATTGCATTAAACAAGTCCACTGAGTGTCCCAAAATGGCCGGCCTGCCTGCTTTCATCCATCAATTGTTCTAAATTTTTCATTACCCAATGACCTGAGGTGGAGTCTTAGCCAGTGGTACCATCAGGGAGGTGTGTAAAGCACTTTAGGCTAGACAGCCAATCAGCTGCCAGCTTCCATCTGTCAATCAAATACAGTTGCCAATCAGAAAGCTGCCCATTGATCAGCAGGCCCTTTATGACATCACAAACAGACCCTCAGAACTATCTGTGCATGTCTAATGGCTGGCTGTCAGTTGGGCGGGTGGGTAGCAGAGGGAGGGGATGTCTGTCTCGTTTCTCCTGAAAATTGCGCTTTTTCTGCGTTTACGGAAAAACTTGAGGTCCGACGCGCAAAAGTGGGGTATCGTAGAAATCACATTTTAAAGACGCACATTTCTGGCCCCCCAAAAATGGGCATTTCAAATGAGAAATGAGTCCAATGAACAAAATAGGGTGAATAAGTATGTATTTCAGGGGTGAGTTAGCAGGTTATTGGGGAAGTAAGTCCTGATATTTTTGGAGGTTGCAGGGGCCACTACACCATTCAAAATAGGCAGGCTTTAGCATATGCAGTTAGGCCTCGTAGGATGATTTTAGCTAAAAAGTGCCCCAATCACTCAAACGGGCTTGTATCTGGGAAGGGAAAATATGGGAAACATGACTTAGACAGCAAATGATACACTGTTTGCCATGTTTCCAAATTTTTATGCACAGTGGTTACAGCATGAAGCGAATGCATGTGAATATACAAAGGTGCATTGCATTAAACAAGTCCACTGAGTGTCCCAAAATGGCCGGCCTGCCTGCTTTCATCCATCAATTGTTCTAAATTTTTCATTACCCAATGACCTGAGGTGGAGTCTTAGCCAGTGGTACCATCAGGGAGGTGTGTAAAGCACTTTAGGCTAGACAGCCAATCAGCTGCCAGCTTCCATCTGTCAATCAAATACAGTTGCCAATCAGAAAGCTGCCCATTGATCAGCAGGCCCTTTATGACATCACAAACAGACCCTCAGAACTATCTGTGCATGTCTAATGGCTGGCTGTCAGTTGGGCGGGTGGGTAGCAGAGGGAGGGGATGTCTGTCTCGTTTCTCCTGAAAATTGCGCTTTTTCTGCGTTTACGGGAAAACTTGAGGTCCGACGCGCAAAAGTGGGGTATCGTAGAAATCACATTTTAAAGACGCACATTTCTGGCCCCCCAAAAATGGGCATTTCAAATGAGAAATGAGTCCAATGAACAAAATAGGGTGAATAAGTATGTATTTCAGGGGTGAGTTAGCAGATTATTGGGGAAGTAAGTCCTGATATTTTTGGAGGTTGCAGGGGCCACTACACCATTCAAAATAGGCAGGTTTTAGCATATGCAGTTAGGCCCCGTAGGATGATTTTAGCTAAAAAGTGCCCCAAACACTCAAACGGGCTTGTATCTGGGAAGGGAAAATATGGGAAACATGACTTAGACAGAAAATGATACACTGTATGCCATGTTTCCAAATTTTTATGCACAGTGGTTACAGCATGAAGCGAATGCATGTGAATATACAAAGGTGCATTGCATTAAACAAGTCCAATGAGCGTCCCAAAATGGCCGGCCTGCCTGCTTTCATCCATCAATTGTTCTAAATTTTTCATTACCCAATGAGCTGAGGTGGAGTCTTAGCCAGTGGTACCATCAGGGAGGTGTGTAAAGCACTTTAGGCTAGACAGCCAATCAGCTGCCAGCTTCCATCTGTCAATCAAAATACAGCAGCCAATCAGAAAGCTGCCCATTGATCAGCAGGCCCTTTATGACATCACAGACAGACCCTCAGAACTATCTGTGCATGTCTAATGGCTGGCTGTCAGTTGGGTGGGTGGGTGGCAGAGGGAGGGGATGTCTGTCTCGTTTCTCCTGAAAATTGCGCTTTTTCTGCGTTTACGGGAAAAGTTGAGGTCCGACGCGCAAAAGTGGGGTATCGTAGAAATAACCTTTTAAAGACGCACATTTATGGCCCACCAAAAATGGGCATTTCAAATGAGAAATGAGTCCAATGAACAAAATAGGATGAATAAGTATGTATTTCAGGGGTGAGTTAGCAGGTTATTGGGGAAGTAAGTCCTGATATTTTTGGAGGTTGCAGGGGCCACTACACCATTCAAAATAGGCAGGCTTTAGCATATGCAGTTAGGCCTCGTAGGATGATTTTAGCTAAAAAGTGCCCCAAACACTCAAACGGGCTTGTATCTGGGAAGGGAAAATATGGGAAACATGACTTAGAGAGCAAATGATACACTGTTTGCCATGTTTCCAAATTTTTATGCACAGTGATTACAGCATGAAGCGAATGCATGTGAATATACAAAGGTGCATTGCATTAAACAAGTCCACTGAGTGTCCCAAAATGGCCGGCCTGCCTGCTTTCATCCATCAATTGTTCTAAATTTTTCATTACCCAATGACCTGAGGTGGAGTCTTAGCCAGTGGTACCATCAGGGAGGTGTGTAAAGCACTTTAGGCTAGACAGCCAATCAGCTGCCAGCTTCCATCTGTCAATCAAATACAGTTGCCAATCAGAAAGCTGCCCATTGATCAGCAGGCCCTTTATGACATCACAAACAGACCCTCAGAACTATCTGTGCATGTCTAATGGCTGGCTGTCAGTTGGGCGGGTGGGTAGCAGAGGGAGGGGATGTCTGTCTCGTTTCTCCTGAAAATTGCGCTTTTTCTGCGTTTACGGGAAAACTTGAGGTCCGACGCGCAAAAGTGGGGTATCGTAGAAATCACATTTTAAAGACGCACATTTCTGCCCCCCCAAAAATGGGCATTTCAAATGAGAAATGAGTCCAATGAACAAAATAGGGTGAATAAGTATGTATTTCAGGGGTGAGTTAGCAGGTTATTGGGGAAGTAAGTCCTGATATTTTTGGAGGTTGCAGGGGCCACTACACCTTTCAAAATAGGCAGGCTTTAGCATATGCAGTTAGGCCCCGTAGGATGATTTTAGCTAAAAAGTGCCCCAAACACTCAAACGGGCTTGTATCTGGGAAGGGAAAATATGGGAAACATGACTTAGACAGAAAATGATACACTGTATGCCATGTTTCCAAATTTTTATGCACAGTGGTTACAGCATGAAGCGAATGCATGTGAATATACAAAGGTGCATTGCATTAAACAAGTCCAATGAGCGTCCCAAAATGGCCGGCCTGCCTGCTTTCATCCATCAATTGTTCTAAATTTTTCATTACCCAATGAGCTGAGGTGGAGTCTTAGCCAGTGGTACCATCAGGGAGGTGTGTAAAGCACTTTAGGCTAGACAGCCAATCAGCTGCCAGCTTCCATCTGTCAATCAAAATACAGCAGCCAATCAGAAAGCTGCCCATTGATCAGCAGGCCCTTTATGACATCACAGACAGACCCTCAGAACTATCTGTGCATGTCTAATGGCTGGCTGTCAGTTGGGTGGGTGGGTGGCAGAGGGAGGGGATGTCTGTCTCGTTTCTCCTGAAAATTGCGCTTTTTCTGCGTTTACGGGAAAAGTTGAGGTCCGACGCGCAAAAGTGGGGTATCGTAGAAATAACCTTTTAAAGACGCACATTTCTGGCCCACCAAAAATGGGCATTTCAAATGAGAAATGAGTCCAATGAACAAAATAGGATGAATAAGTATGTATTTCAGGGGTGAGTTAGCAGATTATTGGGGAAGTAAGTCCTGATATTTTTGGAGGTTGCAGGGGCCACTACACCATTCAAAATAGGCAGGCTTTAGCATATGCAGTTAGGCCTCGTAGGATGATTTTAGCTAAAAAGTGCCCCAAACACTCAAACGGGCTTGTATCTGGGAAGGGAAAATATGGGAAACATGACTTAGACACCAAATGATACACTATATGCCATGTTTCCAAATTTTTATGCACAGTGGTTACAGCATGAAGCGAATGCATGTGAATATACAAAGGTGCATTGCATTAAACAAGTCCACTGAGTGTCCCAAAATGGCCGGCCTGCCTGCTTTCATCCATCAATTGTTCTAAATTTTTCATTACCCAATGACCTGAGGTGGAGTCTTAGCCAGTGGTACCATCAGGGAGGTGTGTAAAGCACTTTAGGCTAGACAGCCAATCAGCTGCCAGCTTCCATCTGTCAATCAAATACAGTTGCCAATCAGAAAGCTGCCCATTGATCAGCAGGCCCTTTATGACATCACAAACAGACCCTCAGAACTATCTGTGCATGTCTAATGGCTGGCTGTCAGTTGGGCGGGTGGGTGGCAGAGGGAGGGGATGTCTGTCTCGTTTCTCCTGAAAATTGCGGTTTTTCTGCGTTTACGGGAAAAGTTGAGGTCCGACGCGCAAAAGTGGGGTATCGTAGAAATCACATTTTAAAGACGCACATTTCTGGCCCCCCAAAAATGGGCATTTCAAATGAGAAATGAGTCCAATGAACAAAATAGGGTGAATAAGTATGTATTTCAGGGGTGAGTTAGCAAATTATTGGGGAAGTAAGTCCTGATATTTTTGGAGGTTGCAGGGGCCACTACACCATTCAAAATAGGCAGGTTTTAGAATATGCAGTTAGGCCCCGTAGGATGATTTTAGCTAAAAAGTGCCCCAAACACTCAAACGGGCTTGTATCTGGGAAGGGAAAATATGGGAAACATGACTTAGACAGAAAATGATACACTGTATGCCATGTTTCCAAATTTTTATGCACAGTGGTTACAGCATGAAGCGAATGCATGTGAATATACAAAGGTGCATTGCATTAAACAAGTCCACTGAGTGTCCCAAAATTGCCGGCCTGCCTGCTTTCATCCATCAATTGTTCTAAATTTTTCATTACCCAATGAGCTACTGGTACCATCAGGGAGGTGTGTAAAGCACTTTAGGCTAGACAGCCAATCAGCTGCCAGCTTCCATCTGTCAATCAAATACAGCAGCCAATCAGAAAGCTGCCCATTGATCAGCAGGCCCTTTATGACATCACAAACAGACCCTCAGAACTATCTGTGCATGTCTAATGGCTGGCTGTCAGTTGGGCGGGTGGGTGGCAGAGGGAGGGGATGTCTGTCTCGTTTCTCCTGAAAATTGCGGTTTTTCTGCGTTTACGGGAAAAGTTGAGGTCCGACGCGCAAAAGTGGGGTATCGTAGAAATCACATTTTAAAGACACACATTTCTGGCCCCCCAAAAATGGGCATTTCAAATGAGAAATGAGTCCAATTAACAAAATAGGGTGAATAAGTATGTATTTCAGGGGTGAGTTAGCAGATTATTGGGGAAGTAAGTCCTGATATTTTTGGAGGTTGCAGGGGCCACTACACCATTCAAAAATGGCAGGTTTTAGCATATGCAGTTAGGCCCCGTAGGATGATTTTAGCTAAAAAGTGCCCCAAACACTCAAACGGGCTTGTATCTGGGAAGGGAAAATATGGGAAACATGACTTAGACACCAAATGATACACTATATGCCATGTTTCCAAATTTTTATGCACAGTGGTTACAGCATGAAGCGAATGCATGTGAATATACAAAGGTGCATTGCATTAAACAAGTCCACTGAGTGTCCCAAAATGGCCGGCCTGCCTGCTTTCATCCATCAATTGTTCTAAATTTTTCATTACCCAATGAGCTGAGGTGGAGTCTTAGCCAGTGGTACCATCAGGGAGGTGTGTAAAGCACTTTAGGCTAGACAGCCTATCAGCTGCCAGCTTCCATCTGTCAATCAAATACAGCAGCCAATCAGAAAGCTGCCCATTGATCAGCAGGCCCTTTATGACATCACAGACAGACCCTCAGAACTATCTGTGCATGTCTAATGGCTGGCTGTCAGTTGGGTGGGTGGGTGGCAGAGGGAGGGGATGTCTGTCTCGTTTCTCCTGAAAATTGCGCTTTTTCTGCGTTTACGGGAAAAGTTGAGGTCCGACGCGCAAAAGTGGGGTATCGTAGAAATAACCTTTTAAAGACGCACATTTCTGGCCCACCAAAAATGGGCATTTCAAATGAGAAATGAGTCCAATGAACAAAATAGGATGAATAAGTATGTATTTCAGGGGTGAGTTAGCAGGTTATTGTGGAAGTAAGTCCTGATATTTTTGGAGGTTGCAGGGGCCACTACACCATTCAAAAAAGGCAGGTTTTAGCATATGCAGTTAGGCCCCGTAGGATGATTTTAGCTAAAAAGTGCCCCAAACACTCAAACGGGCTTGTATCTGGGAAGGGAAAATATGGGAAACATGACTTAGACACCAAATGATACACTATATGCCATGTTTCCAAATTTTTATGCACAGTGGTTACAGCATGAAGCAAATGCATGTGAATATACAAAGGTGCATTGCATTAAACAAGTCCACTGAGTGTCCCAAAATGGCCGGCCTGCCTGCTTTCATCCATCAATTGTTCTAAATTTTTCATTACCCAATGAGCTGAGGTGGAGTCTTAGCCAGTGGTACCATCAGGGAGGTGTGTAAAGCACTTTAGGCTAGACAGCCTATCAGCTGCCAGCTTCCATCTGTCAATCAAATACAGCAGCCAATCAGAAAGCTGCCCATTGATCAGCAGGCCCTTTATGACATCACAGACAGACCCTCAGAACTATCTGTGCATGTCTAATGGCTGGCTGTCAGTTGGGTGGGTGGGTGGCAGAGGGAGGGGATGTCTGTCTCGTTTCTCCTGAAAATTGCGCTTTTTCTGCGTTTACGGGAAAAGTTGAGGTCCGACGCGCAAAAGTGGGGTATCGTAGAAATAACCTTTTAAAGACGCACATTTCTGGCCCACCAAAAATGGGCATTTCAAATGAGAAATGAGTCCAATGAACAAAATAGGATGAATAAGTATGTATTTCAGGGGTGAGTTAGCAGGTTATTGTGGAAGTAAGTCCTGATATTTTTGGAGGTTGCAGGGGCCACTACACCATTCAAAATAGGCAGGCTTTAGCATATGCAGTTAGGCCTCGTAGGATGATTTTAGCTAAAAAGTGCCCCAATCACTCAAACGGGCTTGTATCTGGGAAGGGAAAATATGTGAAACATGACTTAGACAGCAAATGATACACTGTTTGCCATGTTTCCAAATTTTTATGCACAGTGGTTACAGCATGAAGCGAATGCATGTGAATATACAAAGGTGCATTGCATTAAACAAGTCCACTGAGTGTCCCAAAATGGCCGGCCTGCCTGCTTTCATCCATCAATTGTTCTAAATTTTTCATTACCCAATGAGCTGAGGTGGAGTCTTAGCCAGTGGTACCATCAGGGAGGTGTGTAAAGCACTTTAGGCTAGACAGCCAATCAGCTGCCAGCTTCCATCTGTCAATCAAATACAGCAGCCAATCAGAAAGCTGCCCATTGATCAGCAGGCCCTTTATGACATCACAGAAAGACTCTCAGAACTATCTGTGCATGTCTAATGGCTGGCTGTCAGTTGGGTGGGTGGGTGGCAGAGGGAGGGGATGTCTGTCTCGTTTCTCCTGAAAATTGCGCTTTTTCTGCGTTTACGGGAAAAGTTGAGATCCGACGTGCAAAAGTGGGGTATCGTAGAAATCACCTTTTAAAGATGCACATTTCTCCCCCCCCCCAAAAATGGGCATTTCAAATGAGAAATGAGTCCAATGAACAAAATAGGGTGAATAAGTATGTATTTCAGGGGTGAGTTAGCAGGTTATTGGGGAAGTAAGTCCTGATATTTTTGGAGGTTGCAGGGGCCACTACACCATTCAAAATAGGCAGGCTTTAGCATATGCAGTTAGGCCCCGTAGGTTGATTTTAGCTAAAAAGTGCCCCAAACACTCAAACGGGCTTGTATCTGGGAAGGGAAAATATGGGAAACATGACTTAGACAGCAAATGATACACTGTATGCCATGTTTCCAAATTTTTTTGCACAGTGGTTACAGCATGAAGCGAATGCATGTGAATATACAAAGGTGCATTGCATTAAACAAGTCCAATGAGCGTCCCAAAATGGCCGGCCTGCCTGCTTTCATCCATCAATTGTTCTAAATTTTTCATTACCCAATGAGCTGAGGTGGAGTCTTAGCCAGTGGTACCATCAGGGAGGTGTGTAAAGCACTTTAGGCTAGACAGCCAATCAGCTGCCAGCTTCCATCTGTCAATCAAATACAGCAGCCAATCAGAAAGCTGCCCATTGATCAGCAGGCCCTTTATGACATCACAAACAGACCCTCAGAACTATCTGTGCATGTCTAATGGCTGGCTGTCAGTTGGGTGGGTGGGTGGCAGAGGGAGGGGATGTCTGTCTCGTTTCTCCTGAAAATTGCGCTTTTTCTGCGTTTACGGGAAAAGTTGAGGTCCGACGCGCAAAAGTGGGGTATCGTAGAAATCACCTTTTAAAGACGCACATTTCTGGCCCCCTAAAAATGGGCATTTCAAATGAGAAATGAGTCCAATGAACAAAATAGGATGAATAAGTATGTATTTCAGGGGTGAGTTAGCAGGTTATTGGTGAAGTAAGTCCTGATATTTTTGGAGGTTGCAGGGGCCACTACACCATTCAAAATAGGCAGGCTTTAGCATATGCAGTTATGCCCCGTAGGATGATTTTAGCTAAAAAGTGCCCCAAACACTCAAACGGGCTTGTATCTGGGAAGGAAAATATGGGAAACATGACTTAGACAGCAAATGATACACTGTTTGCCATGTTTCCAAATTTTGATGCACAGTGGTTACAGCATGAAGCGAATGCATGTGAATATACAAAGGTGCATTGCATTAAACAAGTCCACTGAGTGTCCCAAAATTGACGGCCTGCCTGCATTCATCCATCAATTGTTCTAAATTTTTCATTACCCAATGAGCTGAGGAGGAGTCTTAGCCACTGGTACCATCAGGGAGGTGTGTAAAGCACTTTAGGCTAGACAGCCAATCAGCTGCCAGCTTCCATCTGTCAATCAAATACAGCAACCAATCAGAAAGCTGCCCATTGATCAGCAGGCCCTTTATGACATCACAGACAGACCCTCAGAACTATCTGTGCATGTCTAATTGCTGGCTGTCAGTTGGGCGGGTGGGTGGCAGAGGGAGGGGATGTCTGTCTCGTTTCTCCTGAAAATTGCGCTTTTTCTGAGTTTACGGGAAAAGTTTAGGTCCGACGCGCAAAAATGGGGTATCGTAGAAATCACCATTTAAATACGCACATTTCTGGCCCCCCAAAAATGGGCATTTCAAATGAGAAATGAGTCCAATGAACAAAATAGGGTGAATAAGTATGTATTTCAGGGGTGATTTAGCAGGTTATTGGGGAAGTAAGTCCTGATATTTTTGGAGGTTGCAGGGGCCACTACACCATTCAAAATAGGCAGGCTTTAGCATATGCAGTTAGGCCCCGTAGGATGATTTTAGCTAAAAAGTGCCCCAAACACTCAAACGGGCTTGTATCTGGGAAGGGAAAATATGGGAAACATGACTTAGACAGCAAATGATACACTGTTTGCCATGTTTCCAAATTTTTATGCACAGTGGTTACAGCATGAAGCGAATGCATGTGAATATACAAAGGTGCATTGCATTAAACAAGTCCAATGAGCGTCCCAAAATGGCCGGCCTGCCTGCTTTCATCCATCAATTGTTCTAAATTTTTCATTACCCAATGAGCTGAGGTGGAGTCTTAGCCAGTGGTACCATCAGGGAGGTGTGTAAAGCACTTTAGGCTAGACAGCCAATCAGCTGCCAGCTTCCATCTGTCAATCAAATACAGCAGCCAATCAGAAAGCTGCCCATTGATCAGCAGGCCCTTTATGACATCACAAACAGACCCTCAGAACTATCTGTGCATGTCTAATGGCTGGCTGTCAGTTGGGTGGGTGGGTGGCAGAGGGAGGGGATGTCTGTCTCGTTTCTCCTGAAAATTGCGCTTTTTCTGCGTTTACGGGAAAAGTTGAGGTCCGACGCGCAAAAGTGGGGTATCGTAGAAATCACCTTTTAAAGTCGCACATTTCCGGCCCCCCAAAAATGGGCATTTCAAATGAGAAATGAGTCCAATGAACAAAATAGGGTGAATAAGTATGTATTTCAGGGGTGATTTAGCAGATTATTGGGGAAGTAAGTCCTGATATTTTTGGAGGTTGCAGGGGCCACTACACCATTTAAAATAGGCAGGTTTTAGCATATGCAGTTAGGCCCTGTAGGATGATTTTAGCTAAAAAGTGCCCCAAACACTCAAATGGGCTTGTATCTGGGAAGGGAAAAAATGGGAAACATGACTTAGACACCAAATGATACACTGTTTGCCATGTTTCCAAATTTTTATGCACAGCGGTTACAGCATGAAGCGAATGCATGTGAATATACAAAGGTGCATTGCATTAAACAAGTCCAATGAGCGTCCCAAAATGGCCGGCCTGCCTGCTTTCATCCATCAATTGTTCTAAATTTTTCATTTCCCAACGAGCTGAGGTGGAGTCTTAGCCAGTGGTACCATCAGGGAGGTGTGTAAAGCACTTTAGGCTAGACTGCCAATCAGCTGCCAGCTTCTATCTGTCAATCAAATACAGCAGCCAATCAGAAAGCTGCCCCTTAATCAGCAGGCCCTTTATGACATCACAGAAAGACCCTCAGAACTATCTGTGCATGTCTAATGGCTGGCTGTCAGTTGGGCGGGTGGGTGGCAGAGGGAGGGGATGTCTGTCTCGTTTCTCCTGAAAATTGCGTTTTTTCTGCGTTTACGGGAAAAGTTGAGGTCCGACGCGCAAAAGTGGGGTATCGTAGAAATCACCTTTTAAAGAAGCACATTTCTGGCCCCCCAAAAATGGGCATTTCAAATGAGAAATGAGTCCAATGAACAAAATAGGGTGAATAAGTATGTATTTCAGGGGTGAGTTAGCAGGTTATTGGGGAAGTAAGTCCTGATATTTTTGGAGGTTGCAGGGGCCACTACACCATTCAAAATAGGCAGGCTTTAGCATATGCAGTTAGGCCTCGTAGGATGATTTTAGCTAAAAAGTGCCCCAATCACTCAAACGGGCTTGTATCTGGGAAGGGAAAATATGGGAAACATGACTTAGACAGCAAATGATACACTGTTTGCCATGTTTCCAAATTTTTATGCACAGTGGTTACAGCATGAAGCGAATGCATGTGAATATACAAAGGTGCATTGCATTAAACAAGTCCACTGAGTGTCCCAAAATGGCCGGCCTGCCTGCTTTCATCCATCAATTGTTCTAAATTTTTCATTACCCAATGACCTGAGGTGGAGTCTTAGCCAGTGGTACCATCAGGGAGGTGTGTAAAGCACTTTAGGCTAGACAGCCAATCAGCTGCCAGCTTCCATCTGTCAATCAAATACAGTTGCCAATCAGAAAGCTGCCCATTGATCAGCAGGCCCTTTATGACATCACAAACAGACCCTCAGAACTATCTGTGCATGTCTAATGGCTGGCTGTCAGTTGGGCGGGTGGGTAGCAGAGGGAGGGGATGTCTGTCTCGTTTCTCCTGAAAATTGCGCTTTTTCTGCGTTTACGGAAAAACTTGAGGTCCGACGCGCAAAAGTGGGGTATCGTAGAAATCACATTTTAAAGACGCACATTTCTGGCCCCCCAAAAATGGGCATTTCAAATGAGAAATGAGTCCAATGAACAAAATAGGGTGAATAAGTATGTATTTCAGGGGTGAGTTAGCAGGTTATTGGGGAAGTAAGTCCTGATATTTTTGGAGGTTGCAGGGGCCACTACACCATTCAAAATAGGCAGGCTTTAGCATATGCAGTTAGGCCTCGTAGGATGATTTTAGCTAAAAAGTGCCCCAATCACTCAAACGGGCTTGTATCTGGGAAGGGAAAATATGGGAAACATGACTTAGACAGCAAATGATACACTGTTTGCCATGTTTCCAAATTTTTATGCACAGTGGTTACAGCATGAAGCGAATGCATGTGAATATACAAAGGTGCATTGCATTAAACAAGTCCACTGAGTGTCCCAAAATGGCCGGCCTGCCTGCTTTCATCCATCAATTGTTCTAAATTTTTCATTACCCAATGACCTGAGGTGGAGTCTTAGCCAGTGGTACCATCAGGGAGGTGTGTAAAGCACTTTAGGCTAGACAGCCAATCAGCTGCCAGCTTCCATCTGTCAATCAAATACAGTTGCCAATCAGAAAGCTGCCCATTGATCAGCAGGCCCTTTATGACATCACAAACAGACCCTCAGAACTATCTGTGCATGTCTAATGGCTGGCTGTCAGTTGGGCGGGTGGGTAGCAGAGGGAGGGGATGTCTGTCTCGTTTCTCCTGAAAATTGCGCTTTTTCTGCGTTTACGGGAAAACTTGAGGTCCGACGCGCAAAAGTGGGGTATCGTAGAAATCACATTTTAAAGACGCACATTTCTGGCCCCCCAAAAATGGGCATTTCAAATGAGAAATGAGTCCAATGAACAAAATAGGGTGAATAAGTATGTATTTCAGGGGTGAGTTAGCAGATTATTGGGGAAGTAAGTCCTGATATTTTTGGAGGTTGCAGGGGCCACTACACCATTCAAAATAGGCAGGTTTTAGCATATGCAGTTAGGCCCCGTAGGATGATTTTAGCTAAAAAGTGCCCCAAACACTCAAACGGGCTTGTATCTGGGAAGGGAAAATATGGGAAACATGACTTAGACAGAAAATGATACACTGTATGCCATGATTCCAAATTTTTATGCACAGTGGTTACAGCATGAAGCGAATGCATGTGAATATACAAAGGTGCATTGCATTAAACAAGTCCAATGAGCGTCCCAAAATGGCCGGCCTGCCTGCTTTCATCCATCAATTGTTCTAAATTTTTCATTACCCAATGAGCTGAGGTGGAGTCTTAGCCAGTGGTACCATCAGGGAGGTGTGTAAAGCACTTTAGGCTAGACAGCCAATCAGCTGCCAGCTTCCATCTGTCAATCAAAATACAGCAGCCAATCAGAAAGCTGCCCATTGATCAGCAGGCCCTTTATGACATCACAGACAGACCCTCAGAACTATCTGTGCATGTCTAATGGCTGGCTGTCAGTTGGGTGGGTGGGTGGCAGAGGGAGGGGATGTCTGTCTCGTTTCTCCTGAAAATTGCGCTTTTTCTGCGTTTACGGGAAAAGTTGAGGTCCGACGCGCAAAAGTGGGGTATCGTAGAAATAACCTTTTAAAGACGCACATTTATGGCCCACCAAAAATGGGCATTTCAAATGAGAAATGAGTCCAATGAACAAAATAGGATGAATAAGTATGTATTTCAGGGGTGAGTTAGCAGGTTATTGGGGAAGTAAGTCCTGATATTTTTGGAGGTTGCAGGGGCCACTACACCATTCAAAATAGGCAGGCTTTAGCATATGCAGTTAGGCCTCGTAGGATGATTTTAGCTAAAAAGTGCCCCAAACACTCAAACGGGCTTGTATCTGGGAAGGGAAAATATGGGAAACATGACTTAGAGAGCAAATGATACACTGTTTGCCATGTTTCCAAATTTTTATGCACAGTGGTTACAGCATGAAGCGAATGCATGTGAATATACAAAGGTGCATTGCATTAAACAAGTCCACTGAGTGTCCCAAAATGGCCGGCCTGCCTGCTTTCATCCATCAATTGTTCTAAATTTTTCATTACCCAATGACCTGAGGTGGAGTCTTAGCCAGTGGTACCATCAGGGAGGTGTGTAAAGCACTTTAGGCTAGACAGCCAATCAGCTGCCAGCTTCCATCTGTCAATCAAATACAGTTGCCAATCAGAAAGCTGCCCATTGATCAGCAGGCCCTTTATGACATCACAAACAGACCCTCAGAACTATCTGTGCATGTCTAATGGCTGGCTGTCAGTTGGGCGGGTGGGTAGCAGAGGGAGGGGATGTCTGTCTCGTTTCTCCTGAAAATTGCGCTTTTTCTGCGTTTACGGGAAAACTTGAGGTCCGACGCGCAAAAGTGGGGTATCGTAGAAATCACATTTTAAAGACGCACATTTCTGCCCCCCCAAAAATGGGCATTTCAAATGAGAAATGAGTCCAATGAACAAAATAGGGTGAATAAGTATGTATTTCAGGGGTGAGTTAGCAGGTTATTGGGGAAGTAAGTCCTGATATTTTTGGAGGTTGCAGGGGCCACTACACCTTTCAAAATAGGCAGGCTTTAGCATATGCAGTTAGGCCCCGTAGGATGATTTTAGCTAAAAAGTGCCCCAAACACTCAAACGGGCTTGTATCTGGGAAGGGAAAATATGGGAAACATGACTTAGACAGAAAATGATACACTGTATGCCATGTTTCCAAATTTTTATGCACAGTGGTTACAGCATGAAGCGAATGCATGTGAATATACAAAGGTGCATTGCATTAAACAAGTCCAATGAGCGTCCCAAAATGGCCGGCCTGCCTGCTTTCATCCATCAATTGTTCTAAATTTTTCATTACCCAATGAGCTGAGGTGGAGTCTTAGCCAGTGGTACCATCAGGGAGGTGTGTAAAGCACTTTAGGCTAGACAGCCAATCAGCTGCCAGCTTCCATCTGTCAATCAAAATACAGCAGCCAATCAGAAAGCTGCCCATTGATCAGCAGGCCCTTTATGACATCACAGACAGACCCTCAGAACTATCTGTGCATGTCTAATGGCTGGCTGTCAGTTGGGTGGGTGGGTGGCAGAGGGAGGGGATGTCTGTCTCGTTTCTCCTGAAAATTGCGCTTTTTCTGCGTTTACGGGAAAAGTTGAGGTCCGACGCGCAAAAGTGGGGTATCGTAGAAATAACCTTTTAAAGAAGCACATTTCTGGCCCACCAAAAATGGGCATTTCAAATGAGAAATGAGTCCAATGAACAAAATAGGATGAATAAGTATGTATTTCAGGGGTGAGTTAGCAGGTTATTGGGGAAGTAAGTCCTGATATTTTTGGAGGTTGCAGGGGCCACTACACCATTCAAAATAGGCAGGCTTTAGCATATGCAGTTAGGCCTCGTAGGATGATTTTAGCTAAAAAGTGCCCCAAACACTCAAACGGGCTTGTATCTGGGAAGGGAAAATATGGGAAACATGACTTAGACACCAAATGATACACTATATGCCATGTTTCCAAATTTTTATGCACAGTGGTTACAGCATGAAGCGAATGCATGTGAATATACAAAGGTGCATTGCATTAAACAAGTCCACTGAGTGTCCCAAAATGGCCGGCCTGCCTGCTTTCATCCATCAATTGTTCTAAATTTTTCATTACCCAATGACCTGAGGTGGAGTCTTAGCCAGTGGTACCATCAGGGAGGTGTGTAAAGCACTTTAGGCTAGACAGCCAATCAGCTGCCAGCTTCCATCTGTCAATCAAATACAGTTGCCAATCAGAAAGCTGCCCATTGATCAGCAGGCCCTTTATGACATCACAAACAGACCCTCAGAACTATCTGTGCATGTCTAATGGCTGGCTGTCAGTTGGGCGGGTGGGTGGCAGAGGGAGGGGATGTCTGTCTCGTTTCTCCTGAAAATTGCGCTTTTTCTGCGTTTACGGGAAAAGTTGAGGTCCGACGCGCAAAAGTGGGGTATCGTAGAAATCACATTTTAAAGACGCACATTTCTGGCCCCCCCAAAAATGGGCATTTCAAATGAGAAATGAGTCCAATGAACAAAATAGGGTGAATAAGTATGTATTTCAGGGGTGAGTTAGAAGATTATTGGGGAAGTAAGTCCTGATATTTTTGGAGGTTGCAGGGGCCACTACACCATTCAAAATAGGCAGGTTTTAGCATATGCAGTTAGGCCCCGTAGGATGATTTTAGCTAAAAAGTGCCCCAAACACTCAAACGGGCTTGTATCTGGGAAGGGAAAATATGGGAAACATGACTTAGACAGAAAATGATACACTGTATGCCATGTTTCCAAATTTTTATGCACAGTGGTTACAGCATGAAGCGAATGCATGTGAATATACAAAGGTGCATTGCATTAAACAAGTCCAATGAGCGTCCCAAAATGGCCGGCCTGCCTGCTTTCATCCATCAATTGTTCTAAATTTTTCATTACCCAATGAGCTGAGGTGGAGTCTTAGCCAGTGGTACCATCAGGGAGGTGTGTAAAGCACTTTAGGCTAGACAGCCAATCAGCTGCCAGCTTCCATCTGTCAATCAAATACAGCAGCCAATCAGAAAGCTGCCCATTGATCAGCAGGCCCTTTATGACATCACAAACAGACCCTCAGAACTATCTGTGCATGTCTAATGGCTGGCTGTCAGTTGGGCGGGTGGGTGGCAGAGGGAGGGGATGTCTGTCTCGTTTCTCCTGAAAATTGCGGTTTTTCTGCGTTTACGGGAAAAGTTGAGGTCCGACGCGCAAAAGTGGGGTATCGTAGAAATCACATTTTAAAGACGCACATTTCTGGCCCCCCAAAAATGGGCATTTCAAATGAGAAATGAGTCCAATGAACAAAATAGGGTGAATAAGTATGTATTTCAGGGGTGAGTTAGCAAATTATTGGGGAAGTAAGTCCTGATATTTTTGGAGGTTGCAGGGGCCACTACACCATTCAAAATAGGCAGGTTTTAGAATATGCAGTTAGGCCCCGTAGGATGATTTTAGCTAAAAAGTGCCCCAAACACTCAAACGGGCTTGTATCTGGGAAGGGAAAATATGGGAAACATGACTTAGACAGAAAATGATACACTGTATGCCATGTTTCCAAATTTTTATGCACAGTGGTTACAGCATGAAGCGAATGCATGTGAATATACAAAGGTGCATTGCATTAAACAAGTCCACTGAGTGTCCCAAAATTGCCGGCCTGCCTGCTTTCATCCATCAATTGTTCTAAATTTTTCATTACCCAATGAGCTACTGGTACCATCAGGGAGGTGTGTAAAGCACTTTAGGCTAGACAGCCAATCAGCTGCCAGCTTCCATCTGTCAATCAAATACAGCAGCCAATCAGAAAGCTGCCCATTGATCAGCAGGCCCTTTATGACATCACAAACAGACCCTCAGAACTATCTGTGCATGTCTAATGGCTGGCTGTCAGTTGGGCGGGTGGGTGGCAGAGGGAGGGGATGTCTGTCTCGTTTCTCCTGAAAATTGCGGTTTTTCTGCGTTTACGGGAAAAGTTGAGGTCCGACGCGCAAAAGTGGGGTATCGTAGAAATCACATTTTAAAGACACACATTTCTGGCCCCCCAAAAATGGGCATTTCAAATGAGAAATGAGTCCAATTAACAAAATAGGGTGAATAAGTATGTATTTCAGGGGTGAGTTAGCAGATTATTGGGGAAGTAAGTCCTGATATTTTTGGAGGTTGCAGGGGCCACTACACCATTCAAAAATGGCAGGTTTTAGCATATGCAGTTAGGCCCCGTAGGATGATTTTAGCTAAAAAGTGCCCCAAACACTCAAACGGGCTTGTATCTGGGAAGGGAAAATATGGGAAACATGACTTAGACACCAAATGATACACTATATGCCATGTTTCCAAATTTTTATGCACAGTGGTTACAGCATGAAGCGAATGCATGTGAATATACAAAGGTGCATTGCATTAAACAAGTCCACTGAGTGTCCCAAAATGGCCGGCCTGCCTGCTTTCATCCATCAATTGTTCTAAATTTTTCATTACCCAATGAGCTGAGGTGGAGTCTTAGCCAGTGGTACCATCAGGGAGGTGTGTAAAGCACTTTAGGCTAGACAGCCTATCAGCTGCCAGCTTCCATCTGTCAATCAAATACAGCAGCCAATCAGAAAGCTGCCCATTGATCAGCAGGCCCTTTATGACATCACAGACAGACCCTCAGAACTATCTGTGCATGTCTAATGGCTGGCTGTCAGTTGGGTGGGTGGGTGGCAGAGGGAGGGGATGTCTGTCTCGTTTCTCCTGAAAATTGCGCTTTTTCTGCGTTTACGGGAAAAGTTGAGGTCCGACGCGCAAAAGTGGGGTATCGTAGAAATAACCTTTTAAAGACGCACATTTCTGGCCCACCAAAAATGGGCATTTCAAATGAGAAATGAGTCCAATGAACAAAATAGGATGAATAAGTATGTATTTCAGGGGTGAGTTAGCAGGTTATTGTGGAAGTAAGTCCTGATATTTTTGGAGGTTGCAGGGGCCACTACACCATTCAAAAAAGGCAGGTTTTAGCATATGCAGTTAGGCCCCGTAGGATGATTTTAGCTAAAAAGTGCCCCAAACACTCAAACGGGCTTGTATCTGGGAAGGGAAAATATGGGAAACATGACTTAGACACCAAATGATACACTATATGCCATGTTTCCAAATTTTTATGCACAGTGGTTACAGCATGAAGCGAATGCATGTGAATATACAAAGGTGCATTGCATTAAACAAGTCCACTGAGTGTCCCAAAATGGCCGGCCTGCCTGCTTTCATCCATCAATTGTTCTAAATTTTTCATTACCCAATGAGCTGAGGTGGAGTCTTAGCCAGTGGTACCATCAGGGAGGTGTGTAAAGCACTTTAGGCTAGACAGCCTATCAGCTGCCAGCTTCCATCTGTCAATCAAATACAGCAGCCAATCAGAAAGCTGCCCATTGATCAGCAGGCCCTTTATGACATCACAGACAGACCCTCAGAACTATCTGTGCATGTCTAATGGCTGGCTGTCAGTTGGGTGGGTGGGTGGCAGAGGGAGGGGATGTCTGTCTCGTTTCTCCTGAAAATTGCGCTTTTTCTGCGTTTACGGGAAAAGTTGAGGTCCGACGCGCAAAAGTGGGGTATCGTAGAAATAACCTTTTAAAGACGCACATTTCTGGCCCACCAAAAATGGGCATTTCAAATGAGAAATGAGTCCAATGAACAAAATAGGATGAATAAGTATGTATTTCAGGGGTGAGTTAGCAGGTTATTGTGGAAGTAAGTCCTGATATTTTTGGAGGTTGCAGGGGCCACTACACCATTCAAAATAGGCAGGCTTTAGCATATGCAGTTAGGCCTCGTAGGATGATTTTAGCTAAAAAGTGCCCCAATCACTCAAACGGGCTTGTATCTGGGAAGGGAAAATATGTGAAACATGACTTAGACAGCAAATGATACACTGTTTGCCATGTTTCCAAATTTTTATGCACAGTGGTTACAGCATGAAGCGAATGCATGTGAATATACAAAGGTGCATTGCATTAAACAAGTCCACTGAGTGTCCCAAAATGGCCGGCCTGCCTGCTTTCATCCATCAATTGTTCTAAATTTTTCATTACCCAATGAGCTGAGGTGGAGTCTTAGCCAGTGGTACCATCAGGGAGGTGTGTAAAGCACTTTAGGCTAGACAGCCAATCAGCTGCCAGCTTCCATCTGTCAATCAAATACAGCAGCCAATCAGAAAGCTGCCCATTGATCAGCAGGCCCTTTATGACATCACAGAAAGACTCTCAGAACTATCTGTGCATGTCTAATGGCTGGCTGTCAGTTGGGTGGGTGGCAGAGGGAGGGGATGTCTGTCTCGTTTCTCCTGAAAATTGCGCTTTTTCTGCGTTTACGGGAAAAGTTGAGGTCCGACGCGCAAAAGTGGGGTATCGTAGAAATAACCTTTTAAAGACGCACATTTCTGGCCCACCAAAAATGGGCATTTCAAATGAGAAATGAGTCCAATGAACAAAATAGGATGAATAAGTATGTATTTCAGGGGTGAGTTAGCAGGTTATTGTGGAAGTAAGTCCTGATATTTTTGGAGGTTGCAGGGGCCACTACACCATTCAAAAAAGGCAGGTTTTAGCATATGCAGTTAGGCCCCGTAGGATGATTTTAGCTAAAAAGTGCCCCAAACACTCAAACGGGCTTGTATCTGGGAAGGGAAAATATGGGAAACATGACTTAGACACCAAATGATACACTATATGCCATGTTTCCAAATTTTTATGCACAGTGGTTACAGCATGAAGCGAATGCATGTGAATATACAAAGGTGCATTGCATTAAACAAGTCCACTGAGTGTCCCAAAATGGCCGGCCTGCCTGCTTTCATCCATCAATTGTTCTAAATTTTTCATTACCCAATGAGCTGAGGTGGAGTCTTAGCCAGTGGTACCATCAGGGAGGTGTGTAAAGCACTTTAGGCTAGACAGCCTATCAGCTGCCAGCTTCCATCTGTCAATCAAATACAGCAGCCAATCAGAAAGCTGCCCATTGATCAGCAGGCCCTTTATGACATCACAGACAGACCCTCAGAACTATCTGTGCATGTCTAATGGCTGGCTGTCAGTTGGGTGGGTGGGTGGCAGAGGGAGGGGATGTCTGTCTCGTTTCTCCTGAAAATTGCGCTTTTTCTGCGTTTACGGGAAAAGTTGAGGTCCGACGCGCAAAAGTGGGGTATCGTAGAAATAACCTTTTAAAGACGCACATTTCTGGCCCACCAAAAATGGGCATTTCAAATGAGAAATGAGTCCAATGAACAAAATAGGATGAATAAGTATGTATTTCAGGGGTGAGTTAGCAGGTTATTGTGGAAGTAAGTCCTGATATTTTTGGAGGTTGCAGGGGCCACTACACCATTCAAAATAGGCAGGCTTTAGCATATGCAGTTAGGCCTCGTAGGATGATTTTAGCTAAAAAGTGCCCCAATCACTCAAACGGGCTTGTATCTGGGAAGGGAAAATATGTGAAACATGACTTAGACAGCAAATGATACACTGTTTGCCATGTTTCCAAATTTTTATGCACAGTGGTTACAGCATGAAGCGAATGCATGTGAATATACAAAGGTGCATTGCATTAAACAAGTCCACTGAGTGTCCCAAAATGGCCGGCCTGCCTGCTTTCATCCATCAATTGTTCTAAATTTTTCATTACCCAATGAGCTGAGGTGGAGTCTTAGCCAGTGGTACCATCAGGGAGGTGTGTAAAGCACTTTAGGCTAGACAGCCAATCAGCTGCCAGCTTCCATCTGTCAATCAAATACAGCAGCCAATCAGAAAGCTGCCCATTGATCAGCAGGCCCTTTATGACATCACAGAAAGACTCTCAGAACTATCTGTGCATGTCTAATGGCTGGCTGTCAGTTGGGTGGGTGGGTGGCAGAGGGAGGGGATGTCTGTCTCGTTTCTCCTGAAAATTGCGCTTTTTCTGCGTTTACGGGAAAAGTTGAGATCCGACGTGCAAAAGTGGGGTATCGTAGAAATCACCTTTTAAAGATGCACATTTCTCCCCCCCCCCAAAAATGGGCATTTCAAATGAGAAATGAGTCCAATGAACAAAATAGGGTGAATAAGTATGTATTTCAGGGGTGAGTTAGCAGGTTATTGGGGAAGTAAGTCCTGATATTTTTGGAGGTTGCAGGGGCCACTACACCATTCAAAATAGGCAGGCTTTAGCATATGCAGTTAGGCCCCGTAGGTTGATTTTAGCTAAAAAGTGCCCCAAACACTCAAACGGGCTTGTATCTGGGAAGGGAAAATATGGGAAACATGACTTAGACAGCAAATGATACACTGTATGCCATGTTTCCAAATTTTTTTGCACAGTGGTTACAGCATGAAGCGAATGCATGTGAATATACAAAGGTGCATTGCATTAAACAAGTCCAATGAGCGTCCCAAAATGGCCGGCCTGCCTGCTTTCATCCATCAATTGTTCTAAATTTTTCATTACCCAATGAGCTGAGGTGGAGTCTTAGCCAGTGGTACCATCAGGGAGGTGTGTAAAGCACTTTAGGCTAGACAGCCAATCAGCTGCCAGCTTCCATCTGTCAATCAAATACAGCAGCCAATCAGAAAGCTGCCCATTGATCAGCAGGCCCTTTATGACATCACAAACAGACCCTCAGAACTATCTGTGCATGTCTAATGGCTGGCTGTCAGTTGGGTGGGTGGGTGGCAGAGGGAGGGGATGTCTGTCTCGTTTCTCCTGAAAATTGCGCTTTTTCTGCGTTTACGGGAAAAGTTGAGGTCCGACGCGCAAAAGTGGGGTATCGTAGAAATCACCTTTTAAAGACGCACATTTCTGGCCCCCTAAAAATGGGCATTTCAAATGAGAAATGAGTCCAATGAACAAAATAGGATGAATAAGTATGTATTTCAGGGGTGAGTTAGCAGGTTATTGGTGAAGTAAGTCCTGATATTTTTGGAGGTTGCAGGGGCCACTACACCATTCAAAATAGGCAGGCTTTAGCATATGCAGTTATGCCCCGTAGGATGATTTTAGCTAAAAAGTGCCCCAAACACTCAAACGGGCTTGTATCTGGGAAGGAAAATATGGGAAACATGACTTAGACAGCAAATGATACACTGTTTGCCATGTTTCCAAATTTTGATGCACAGTGGTTACAGCATGAAGCGAATGCATGTGAATATACAAAGGTGCATTGCATTAAACAAGTCCACTGAGTGTCCCAAAATTGACGGCCTGCCTGCATTCATCCATCAATTGTTCTAAATTTTTCATTACCCAATGAGCTGAGGAGGAGTCTTAGCCACTGGTACCATCAGGGAGGTGTGTAAAGCACTTTAGGCTAGACAGCCAATCAGCTGCCAGCTTCCATCTGTCAATCAAATACAGCAACCAATCAGAAAGCTGCCCATTGATCAGCAGGCCCTTTATGACATCACAGACAGACCCTCAGAACTATCTGTGCATGTCTAATTGCTGGCTGTCAGTTGGGCGGGTGGGTGGCAGAGGGAGGGGATGTCTGTCTCGTTTCTCCTGAAAATTGCGCTTTTTCTGAGTTTACGGGAAAAGTTTAGGTCCGACGCGCAAAAATGGGGTATCGTAGAAATCACCATTTAAATACGCACATTTCTGGCCCCCCAAAAATGGGCATTTCAAATGAGAAATGAGTCCAATGAACAAAATAGGGTGAATAAGTATGTATTTCAGGGGTGATTTAGCAGGTTATTGGGGAAGTAAGTCCTGATATTTTTGGAGGTTGCAGGGGCCACTACACCATTCAAAATAGGCAGGCTTTAGCATATGCAGTTAGGCCCCGTAGGATGATTTTAGCTAAAAAGTGCCCCAAACACTCAAACGGGCTTGTATCTGGGAAGGGAAAATATGGGAAACATGACTTAGACAGCAAATGATACACTGTTTGCCATGTTTCCAAATTTTTATGCACAGTGGTTACAGCATGAAGCGAATGCATGTGAATATACAAAGGTGCATTGCATTAAACAAGTCCAATGAGCGTCCCAAAATGGCCGGCCTGCCTGCTTTCATCCATCAATTGTTCTAAATTTTTCATTACCCAATGAGCTGAGGTGGAGTCTTAGCCAGTGGTACCATCAGGGAGGTGTGTAAAGCACTTTAGGCTAGACAGCCAATCAGCTGCCAGCTTCCATCTGTCAATCAAATACAGCAGCCAATCAGAAAGCTGCCCATTGATCAGCAGGCCCTTTATGACATCACAAACAGACCCTCAGAACTATCTGTGCATGTCTAATGGCTGGCTGTCAGTTGGGTGGGTGGGTGGCAGAGGGAGGGGATGTCTGTCTCGTTTCTCCTGAAAATTGCGCTTTTTCTGCGTTTACGGGAAAAGTTGAGGTCCGACGCGCAAAAGTGGGGTATCGTAGAAATCACCTTTTAAAGACGCACATTTCTGGCCCCCTAAAAATGGGCATTTCAAATGAGAAATGAGTCCAATGAACAAAATAGGATGAATAAGTATGTATTTCAGGGGTGAGTTAGCAGGTTATTGGTGAAGTAAGTCCTGATATTTTTGGAGGTTGCAGGGGCCACTACACCATTCAAAATAGGCAGGCTTTAGCATATGCAGTTATGCCCCGTAGGATGATTTTAGCTAAAAAGTGCCCCAAACACTCAAACGGGCTTGTATCTGGGAAGGAAAATATGGGAAACATGACTTAGACAGCAAATGATACACTGTTTGCCATGTTTCCAAATTTTGATGCACAGTGGTTACAGCATGAAGCGAATGCATGTGAATATACAAAGGTGCATTGCATTAAACAAGTCCACTGAGTGTCCCAAAATTGACGGCCTGCCTGCATTCATCCATCAATTGTTCTAAATTTTTCATTACCCAATGAGCTGAGGAGGAGTCTTAGCCACTGGTACCATCAGGGAGGTGTGTAAAGCACTTTAGGCTAGACAGCCAATCAGCTGCCAGCTTCCATCTGTCAATCAAATACAGCAACCAATCAGAAAGCTGCCCATTGATCAGCAGGCCCTTTATGACATCACAGACAGACCCTCAGAACTATCTGTGCATGTCTAATTGCTGGCTGTCAGTTGGGCGGGTGGGTGGCAGAGGGAGGGGATGTCTGTCTCGTTTCTCCTGAAAATTGCGCTTTTTCTGAGTTTACGGGAAAAGTTTAGGTCCGACGCGCAAAAATGGGGTATCGTAGAAATCACCATTTAAATACGCACATTTCTGGCCCCCCAAAAATGGGCATTTCAAATGAGAAATGAGTCCAATGAACAAAATAGGGTGAATAAGTATGTATTTCAGGGGTGATTTAGCAGGTTATTGGGGAAGTAAGTCCTGATATTTTTGGAGGTTGCAGGGGCCACTACACCATTCAAAATAGGCAGGCTTTAGCATATGCAGTTAGGCCCCGTAGGATGATTTTAGCTAAAAAGTGCCCCAAACACTCAAACGGGCTTGTATCTGGGAAGGGAAAATATGGGAAACATGACTTAGACAGCAAATGATACACTGTTTGCCATGTTTCCAAATTTTTATGCACAGTGGTTACAGCATGAAGTGAATGCATGTGAATATACAAAGGTGCATTGCATTAAACAAGTCCACTGAGTGTCCCAAAATTGCCGGCCTGCCTGCATTCATCCATCAATTGTTCTAAATTTTTCATTACCCAATGAGCTGAGGTGGAGTCTTAGCCACTGGTACCATCAGGGAGGTGTGTAAAGCACTTTAGGCTAGACAGCCAATCAGCTGCCAGCTTCCATCTGTCAATCAAATACAGCAACCAATCAGAAAGCTACCCATTGATCAGCAGGCCCTTTATGACATCACAGACAGACCCTCAGAACTATCTGTGCATGTCTAATTGCTGGCTGTCAGTTGGGCGGGTGGGTGGCAGAGGGAGGGGATGTCTGTCTCGTTTCTCCTGAAAATTGCAGTTTTTCTGCGTTTACGGGAAAAGTTGAGGTCCGACGCGCAAAAGTGGGGTATCGTAGAAATCACCTTTTAAAGTCGCACATTTCCGGCCCCCCAAAAATGGGCATTTCAAATGAGAAATGAGTCCAATGAACAAAATAGGGTGAATAAGTATGTATTTCAGGGGTGATTTAGCAGATTATTGGGGAAGTAAGTCCTGATATTTTTGGAGGTTGCAGGGGCCACTACACCATTTAAAATAGGCAGGTTTTAGCATATGCAGTTAGGCCCTGTAGGATGATTTTAGCTAAAAAGTGCCCCAAACACTCAAATGGGCTTGTATCTGGGAAGGGAAAAAATGGGAAACATGACTTAGACACCAAATGATACACTGTTTGCCATGTTTCCAAATTTTTATGCACAGCGGTTACAGCATGAAGCGAATGCATGTGAATATACAAAGGTGCATTGCATTAAACAAGTCCAATGAGCGTCCCAAAATGGCCGGCCTGCCTGCTTTCATCCATCAATTGTTCTAAATTTTTCATTTCCCAACGAGCTGAGGTGGAGTCTTAGCCAGTGGTACCATCAGGGAGGTGTGTAAAGCACTTTAGGCTAGACTGCCAATCAGCTGCCAGCTTCTATCTGTCAATCAAATACAGCAGCCAATCAGAAAGCTGCCCCTTAATCAGCAGGCCCTTTATGACATCACAGAAAGACCCTCAGAACTATCTGTGCATGTCTAATGGCTGGCTGTCAGTTGGGCGGGTGGGTGGCAGAGGGAGGGGATGTCTGTCTCGTTTCTCCTGAAAATTGCGTTTTTTCTGCGTTTACGGGAAAAGTTAAGGTCCGACGCGCAAAAGTGGGGTATCGTAGAAATCACCTTTTAAAGAAGCACATTTCTGGCCCCCCAAAAATGGGCATTTCAAATGAGAAATGAGTCCAATGAACAAAATAGGGTGAATAAGTATGTATTTCAGGGGTGAGTTAGCAGGTTATTGGGGAAGTAAGTCCTGATATTTTTGGAGGTTGCAGGGGCCACTACACCATTCAAAATAGGCAGGCTTTAGCATATGCAGTTAGGCCTCGTAGGATGATTTTAGCTAAAAAGTGCCCCAATCACTCAAACGGGCTTGTATCTGGGAAGGGAAAATATGGGAAACATGACTTAGACAGCAAATGATACACTGTTTGCCATGTTTCCAAATTTTTATGCACAGTGGTTACAGCATGAAGCGAATGCATGTGAATATACAAAGGTGCATTGCATTAAACAAGTCCACTGAGTGTCCCAAAATGGCCGGCCTGCCTGCTTTCATCCATCAATTGTTCTAAATTTTTCATTACCCAATGACCTGAGGTGGAGTCTTAGCCAGTGGTACCATCAGGGAGGTGTGTAAAGCACTTTAGGCTAGACAGCCAATCAGCTGCCAGCTTCCATCTGTCAATCAAATACTGTACAGTTGCCAATCAGAAAGCTGCCCATTGATCAGCAGGCCCTTTATGACATCACAAACAGACCCTCAGAACTATCTGTGCATGTCTAATGGCTGGCTGTCAGTTGGGCGGGTGGGTAGCAGAGGGAGGGGATGTCTGTCTCGTTTCTCCTGAAAATTGCGCTTTTTCTGCGTTTACGGAAAAACTTGAGGTCCGACGCGCAAAAGTGGGGTATCGTAGAAATCACATTTTAAAGACGCACATTTCTGGCCCCCCAAAAATGGGCATTTCAAATGAGAAATCAGTCCAATGAACAAAATAGGGTGAATAAGTATGTATTTCAGGGGTGAGTTAGCAGGTTATTGGGGAAGTAAGTCCTGATATTTTTGGAGGTTGCAGGGGCCACTACACCATTCAAAATAGGCAGGCTTTAGCATATGCAGTTAGGCCTCGTAGGATGATTTTAGCTAAAAAGTGCCCCAATCACTCAAACGGGCTTGTATCTGGGAAGGGAAAATATGGGAAACATGACTTAGACAGCAAATGATACACTGTTTGCCATGTTTCCAAATTTTTATGCACAGTGGTTACAGCATGAAGCGAATGCATGTGAATATACAAAGGTGCATTGCATTAAACAAGTCCACTGAGTGTCCCAAAATGGCCGGCCTGCCTGCTTTCATCCATCAATTGTTCTAAATTTTTCATTACCCAATGACCTGAGGTGGAGTCTTAGCCAGTGGTACCATCAGGGAGGTGTGTAAAGCACTTTAGGCTAGACAGCCAATCAGCTGCCAGCTTCCATCTGTCAATCAAATACAGTTGCCAATCAGAAAGCTGCCCATTGATCAGCAGGCCCTTTATGACATCACAAACAGACCCTCAGAACTATCTGTGCATGTCTAATGGCTGGCTGTCAGTTGGGCGGGTGGGTAGCAGAGGGAGGGGATGTCTGTCTCGTTTCTCCTGAAAATTGCGCTTTTTCTGCGTTTACGGGAAAACTTGAGGTCCGACGCGCAAAAGTGGGGTATCGTAGAAATCACATTTTAAAGACGCACATTTCTGGCCCCCCAAAAATGGGCATTTCAAATGAGAAATGAGTCCAATGAACAAAATAGGGTGAATAAGTATGTATTTCAGGGGTGAGTTAGCAGATTATTGGGGAAGTAAGTCCTGATATTTTTGGAGGTTGCAGGGGCCACTACACCATTCAAAATAGGCAGGTTTTAGCATATGCAGTTAGGCCCCGTAGGATGATTTTAGCTAAAAAGTGCCCCAAACACTCAAACGGGCTTGTATCTGGGAAGGGAAAATATGGGAAACATGACTTAGACAGAAAATGATACACTGTATGCCATGTTTCCAAATTTTTATGCACAGTGGTTACAGCATGAAGCGAATGCATGTGAATATACAAAGGTGCATTGCATTAAACAAGTCCAATGAGCGTCCCAAAATGGCCGGCCTGCCTGCTTTCATCCATCAATTGTTCTAAATTTTTCATTACCCAATGAGCTGAGGTGGAGTCTTAGCCAGTGGTACCATCAGGGAGGTGTGTAAAGCACTTTAGGCTAGACAGCCAATCAGCTGCCAGCTTCCATCTGTCAATCAAAATACAGCAGCCAATCAGAAAGCTGCCCATTGATCAGCAGGCCCTTTATGACATCACAGACAGACCCTCAGAACTATCTGTGCATGTCTAATGGCTGGCTGTCAGTTGGGTGGGTGGGTGGCAGAGGGAGGGGATGTCTGTCTCGTTTCTCCTGAAAATTGCGCTTTTTCTGCGTTTACGGGAAAAGTTGAGGTCCGACGCGCAAAAGTGGGGTATCGTAGAAATAACCTTTTAAAGACGCACATTTCTGGCCCACCAAAAATGGGCATTTCAAATGAGAAATGAGTCCAATGAACAAAATAGGATGAATAAGTATGTATTTCAGGGGTGAGTTAGCAGGTTATTGGGGAAGTAAGTCCTGATATTTTTGGAGGTTGCAGGGGCCACTACACCATTCAAAATAGGCAGGCTTTAGCATATGCAGTTAGGCCTCGTAGGATGATTTTAGCTAAAAAGTGCCCCAAACACTCAAACGGGCTTGTATCTGGGAAGGGAAAATATGGGAAACATGACTTAGACACCAAATGATACACTATATGCCATGTTTCCAAATTTTTATGCACAGTGGTTACAGCATGAAGCGAATGCATGTGAATATACAAAGGTGCATTGCATTAAACAAGTCCACTGAGTGTCCCAAAATGGCCGGCCTGCCTGCTTTCATCCATCAATTGTTCTAAATTTTTCATTACCCAATGACCTGAGGTGGAGTCTTAGCCAGTGGTACCATCAGGGAGGTGTGTAAAGCACTTTAGGCTAGACAGCCAATCAGCTGCCAGCTTCCATCTGTCAATCAAATACAGTTGCCAATCAGAAAGCTGCCCATTGATCAGCAGGCCCTTTATGACATCACAAACAGACCCTCAGAACTATCTGTGCATGTCTAATGGCTGGCTGTCAGTTGGGCGGGTGGGTGGCAGAGGGAGGGGATGTCTGTCTCGTTTCTCCTGAAAATTGCGCTTTTTCTGCGTTTACGGGAAAAGTTGAGGTCCGACGCGCAAAAGTGGGGTATCGTAGAAATCACATTTTAAAGACGCACATTTCTGGCCCCCCAAAAATGGGCATTTCAAATGAGAAATGAGTCCAATGAACAAAATAGGGTGAATAAGTATGTATTTCAGGGGTGAGTTAGCAGATTATTGGGGAAGTAAGTCCTGATATTTTTGGAGGTTGCAGGGGCCACTACACCATTCAAAATAGGCAGGTTTTAGCATATGCAGTTAGGCCCCGTAGGATGATTTTAGCTAAAAAGTGCCCCAAACACTCAAACGGGCTTGTATCTGGGAAGGGAAAATATGGGAAACATGACTTAGACAGAAAATGATACACTGTATGCCATGTTTCCAAATTTTTATGCACAGTGGTTACAGCATGAAGCGAATGCATGTGAATATACAAAGGTGCATTGCATTAAACAAGTCCAATGAGCGTCCCAAAATGGCCGGCCTGCCTGCTTTCATCCATCAATTGTTCTAAATTTTTCATTACCCAATGAGCTGAGGTGGAGTCTTAGCCAGTGGTACCATCAGGGAGGTGTGTAAAGCACTTTAGGCTAGACAGCCAATCAGCTGCCAGCTTCCATCTGTCAATCAAATACAGCAGCCAATCAGAAAGCTGCCCATTGATCAGCAGGCCCTTTATGACATCACAAACAGACCCTCAGAACTATCTGTGCATGTCTAATGGCTGGCTGTCAGTTGGGCGGGTGGGTGGCAGAGGGAGGGGATGTCTGTCTCGTTTCTCCTGAAAATTGCGGTTTTTCTGCGTTTACGGGAAAAGTTGAGGTCCGACGCGCAAAAGTGGGGTATCGTAGAAATCACATTTTAAAGACGCACATTTCTGGCCCCCCAAAAATGGGCATTTCAAATGAGAAATGAGTCCAATGAACAAAATAGGGTGAATAAGTATGTATTTCAGGGGTGAGTTAGCAAATTATTGGGGAAGTAAGTCCTGATATTTTTGGAGGTTGCAGGGGCCACTACACCATTCAAAATAGGCAGGTTTTAGAATATGCAGTTAGGCCCCGTAGGATGATTTTAGCTAAAAAGTGCCCCAAACACTCAAACGGGCTTGTATCTGGGAAGGGAAAATATGGGAAACATGACTTAGACAGAAAATGATACACTGTATGCCATGTTTCCAAATTTTTATGCACAGTGGTTACAGCATGAAGCGAATGCATGTGAATATACAAAGGTGCATTGCATTAAACAAGTCCACTGAGTGTCCCAAAATTGCCGGCCTGCCTGCTTTCATCCATCAATTGTTCTAAATTTTTCATTACCCAATGAGCTACTGGTACCATCAGGGAGGTGTGTAAAGCACTTTAGGCTAGACAGCCAATCAGCTGCCAGCTTCCATCTGTCAATCAAATACAGCAGCCAATCAGAAAGCTGCCCATTGATCAGCAGGCCCTTTATGACATCACAAACAGACCCTCAGAACTATCTGTGCATGTCTAATGGCTGGCTGTCAGTTGGGCGGGTGGGTGGCAGAGGGAGGGGATGTCTGTCTCGTTTCTCCTGAAAATTGCGGTTTTTCTGCGTTTACGGGAAAAGTTGAGGTCCGACGCGCAAAAGTGGGGTATCGTAGAAATCACATTTTAAAGACGCACATTTCTGGCCCCCCAAAAATGGGCATTTCAAATGAGAAATGAGTCCAATGAACAAAATAGGGTGAATAAGTATGTATTTCAGGGGTGAGTTAGCAGATTATTGGGGAAGTAAGTCCTGATATTTTTGGAGGTTGCAGGGGCCACTACACCATTCAAAAAAGGCAGGTTTTAGCATATGCAGTTAGGCCCCGTAGGATGATTTTAGCTAAAAAGTGCCCCAAACACTCAAACGGGCTTGTATCTGGGAAGGGAAAATATGGGAAACATGACTTAGACACCAAATGATACACTATATGCCATGTTTCCAAATTTTTATGCACAGTGGTTACAGCATGAAGCGAATGCATGTGAATATACAAAGGTGCATTGCATTAAACAAGTCCACTGAGTGTCCCAAAATGGCCGGCCTGCCTGCTTTCATCCATCAATTGTTCTAAATTTTTCATTACCCAATGAGCTGAGGTGGAGTCTTAGCCAGTGGTACCATCAGGGAGGTGTGTAAAGCACTTTAGGCTAGACAGCCTATCAGCTGCCAGCTTCCATCTGTCAATCAAATACAGCAGCCAATCAGAAAGCTGCCCATTGATCAGCAGGCCCTTTATGACATCACAGACAGACCCTCAGAACTATCTGTGCATGTCTAATGGCTGGCTGTCAGTTGGGTGGGTGGGTGGCAGAGGGAGGGGATGTCTGTCTCGTTTCTCCTGAAAATTGCGCTTTTTCTGCGTTTACGGGAAAAGTTGAGGTCCGACGCGCAAAAGTGGGGTATCGTAGAAATAACCGGTACTTGTTTCCTAGCACGGCCACAACGATTTAGATCGTTGTGGTCGTAAGATAAAAAATCGGATCGATCGCATCGCATGCGATTTGGTCGCATACGATGCGACCGATCCGACCGACCGATTTTTCACCCGATTTTTTTATTTTTTTCACCAGATTATTTTTAATTGCCCCCCCAAATGTTACTAAGTGGGCTAGACCCCACGATAGACGTCAACCCGAAGCGTGGCGAGCGCAGCGAGCCCGCGAGGGGCGGCGGTGCGCGTCCTCCGACCTTTTCATTCCCCTACTATCCACTAGGGCGTGGAGTGAGAATAGAATAGTGTGGCGAGCGCAGCGAGCCACCGAGCCCGAAGCGTGGCGAGCGCAGCGAGCCCCGCGAGGGGACGCGTATAACTTCACCGGTATACGCGTCCCCTCGCGGGGCTCGCTGCGCTCGCCACGCTTCGGGCTCGGTGGCTCGCTGCGCTCGCCACACTATTCTATTCTCACTCCACGCCCTAGTGGATAGTAGGGGAATGAAAAGGTCGGAGGACGCGCACCGCCGCCCCTCGCGGGCTCGCTGCGCTCGCCACGCTTCGGGTTGACGTCTATCGTGGGGTCATGGCGGGCACATAAAAAATGTAAAATGGGTCATATTGGCCCATTTCACCTTTTTTATCATTTTTCCCTATGTGAGATGGACTTAATCAAGTCCATCTCATCTTGTGCCATTATAATGGCACAAGACCGACAAGATCCTCCCGATTTCAATGTTAAAAGATTTTTTAACATTGAAGTCTATGGAAAAATCGGGTCAATCGGTCGGTCGCATCGCGGCCGATTTTAATTGGTCGCGACCGACCGATTGACCCGATTTCTGTCAATCAAAGTCAAAAAAGTGTAAAAAATCGGCCACATCGTGAGGATCGTGTCCCTTAATTAAGAGCCACGATCACTCACGATTGTGGCCGTTCTAGGAAACAAGTACCAAATAACCTTTTAAAGACGCACATTTCTGGCCCACCAAAAATGGGCATTTCAAATGAGAAATGAGTCCAATGAACAAAATAGGATGAATAAGTATGTATTTCAGGGGTGAGTTAGCAGGTTATTGTGGAAGTAAGTCCTGATATTTTTGGAGGTTGCAGGGGCCACTACACCGTTCAAAATAGGCAGGCTTTAGCATATGCAGTTAGGCCTCGTAGGATGATTTTAGCTAAAAAGTGCCCCAATCACTCAAACGGGCTTGTATCTGGGAAGGGAAAATATGTGAAACATGACTTAGACAGCAAATGATACACTGTTTGCCATGTTTCCAAATTTTTATGCACAGTGGTTACAGCATGAAGCGAATGCATGTGAATATACAAAGGTGCATTGCATTAAACAAGTCCACTGAGTGTCCCAAAATGGCCGGCCTGCCTGCTTTCATCCATCAATTGTTCTAAATTTTTCATTACCCAATGAGCTGAGGTGGAGTCTTAGCCAGTGGTACCATCAGGGAGGTGTGTAAAGCACTTTAGGCTAGACAGCCAATCAGCTGCCAGCTTCCATCTGTCAATCAAATACAGCAGCCAATCAGAAAGCTGCCCATTGATCAGCAGGCCCTTTATGACATCACAGAAAGACTCTCAGAACTATCTGTGCATGTCTAATGGCTGGCTGTCAGTTGGGTGGGTGGGTGGCAGAGGGAGGGGATGTCTGTCTCGTTTCTCCTGAAAATTGCGCTTTTTCTGCGTTTACGGGAAAAGTTGAGATCCGACGTGCAAAAGTGGGGTATCGTAGAAATCACCTTTTAAAGATGCACATTTCTCCCCCCCCCAAAAATGGGCATTTCAAATGAGAAATGAGTCCAATGAACAAAATAGGGTGAATAAGTATGTATTTCAGGGGTGAGTTAGCAGGTTATTGGGGAAGTAAGTCCTGATATTTTTGGAGGTTGCAGGGGCCACTACACCATTCAAAATAGGCAGGCTTTAGCATATGCAGTTAGGCCCCGTAGGTTGATTTTAGCTAAAAAGTGCCCCAAACACTCAAACGGGCTTGTATCTGGGAAGGGAAAATATGGGAAACATGACTTAGACAGCAAATGATACACTGTATGCCATGTTTCCAAATTTTTTTGCACAGTGGTTACAGCATGAAGCGAATGCATGTGAATATACAAAGGTGCATTGCATTAAACAAGTCCAATGAGCGTCCCAAAATGGCCGGCCTGCCTGCTTTCATCCATCAATTGTTCTAAATTTTTCATTACCCAATGAGCTGAGGTGGAGTCTTAGCCAGTGGTACCATCAGGGAGGTGTGTAAAGCACTTTAGGCTAGACAGCCAATCAGCTGCCAGCTTCCATCTGTCAATCAAATACAGCAGCCAATCAGAAAGCTGCCCATTGATCAGCAGGCCCTTTATGACATCACAAACAGACCCTCAGAACTATCTGTGCATGTCTAATGGCTGGCTGTCAGTTGGGTGGGTGGGTGGGTGGCAGAGGGAGGGGATGTCTGTCTCGTTTCTCCTGAAAATTGCGCTTTTTCTGCGTTTACGGGAAAAGTTGAGGTCCGACGCGCAAAAGTGGGGTATCGTAGAAATCACCTTTTAAAGACGCACATTTCTGGCCCCCCAAAAATGGGCATTTCAAATGAGAAATGAGTCCAATGAACAAAATAGGGTGAATAAGTATGTATTTCAGGGGTGAGTTAGCAGATTATTGGGGAAGTAAGTCCTGATATTTTTGGAGGTTGCAGGGGCCACTACACCATTCAAAATAGGCAGGTTTTAGCATATGCAGTTAGGCCCCGTAGGATGATTTTAGCTAAAAAGTGCCCCAAACACTCAAACGGGCTTGTATCTGGGAAGGGAAAATATGGGAAACATGACTTAGACAGAAAATGATACACTGTATGCCATGTTTCCAAATTTTTATGCACAGTGGTTACAGCATGAAGCGAATGCATGTGAATATACAAAGGTGCATTGCATTAAACAAGTCCACTGAGTGTCCCAAAATGGCCGGCCTGCCTGCTTTCATCCATCAATTGTTCTAAATTTTTCATTACCCAATGAGCTGAGGTGGAGTCTTAGCCAGTGGTACCATCAGGGAGGTGTGTAAAGCACTTTAGGTTAGACAGCCAATCAGCTGCCAGCTTCCATCTGTCAATCAAATACAGCAGCCAATCAGAAAGCTGCCCATTGATCAGCAGGCCCTTTATGACATCACAGAAAGACCCTCAGAACTATCTGTGCATGTCTAATGGCTGGCTGTCAGTTGGGTGGGTGGGTGGCAGAGGGAGGGGATGTCTGTCTCGTTTCTCCTGAAAATTGCGGTTTTTCTGCGTTTACGGGAAAAGTTGAGATCCGACGCGCAAAAGTGGGGTATCGTAGAAATCACCTTTTAAAGACGCACATTTCTGGCCCCCCAAAAATGGGCATTTCAAATGAGAAATGAGTCCAATGAACAAAATAGGGTGAATAAGTATGTATTTCAGGGGTGAGTTAGCAGGTTATTGGGGAAGTAAGTCCTGATATTTTTGGAGGTTGCAGGGGCCACTACACCATTCAAAATAGGCAGGTTTTAGCATATGCAGTTAGGCTCCGTAGGATGATTTTAGCTAAAAAGTGCCCCAAACACTCAAACGGGCTTGTATCTGGGAAGGGAAAATATGGGAAACATGACTTAGACACCAAATGATACACTATATGCCATGTTACCAAATTTTTATGCACAGTGGTTACAGCATGAAGCGAATGCATGTGAATATACAAAGGTGCATTGCATTAAACAAGTCCACTGAGTGTCCCAAAATGGCCGGCCTGCCTGCTTTCATCTATCAATTGTTCTAAATTTTTCATTACCCAATGAGCTGAGGTGGAGTCTTAGCCAGTGGTACCATCAGGGAGGTGTGTAAAGCACTTTAGGTTAGACAGCCAATCAGCTGCCAGCTTCCATCTGTCAATCAAATACAGCAGCCAATCAGAAAGCTGCCCATTGATCAGCAGGCCCTTTATGACATCACAGAAAGACCCTCAGAACTATCTGTGCATGTCTAATGGCTGGCTGTCAGTTGGGTGGGTGGGTGGCAGAGGGAGGGGATGTCTGTCTCGTTTCTCCTGAAAATTGCGGTTTTTCTGCGTTTACGGGAAAAGTTGAGATCCGACGCGCAAAAGTGGGGTATCGTAGAAATCACCTTTTAAAGACGCACATTTCTGCCCACCCAAAAATGGGCATTTCAAATGAGAAATGAGTCCAATGAACAAAATAGGGTGAATAAGTATGTATTTCAGGGGTGAGTTAGCAGGTTATTGGGGAAGTAAGTCCTGATATTTTTGGAGGTTGCAGGGGCCACTACACCATTCAAAATAGGCAGGCTTTAGCATATGCAGTTAGGCCCCATAGGTTGATTTTAGCTAAAAAGTGCCCCAAACACTCAAACGGGCTTGTATCTGGGAAGGGAAAATATGGGAAACATTACTTAGACAGCAAATGATACACTGTATGCCATGTTTCCAAATTTTTATGCACAGTGGTTACAGCATGAAGCGAATGCATGTGAATATACAAAGGTGCATTGCATTAACCCCTTCCTGAAGCAGCCAGTTTTTGCCTTCCTGACAGAGCCCTTTTTTTCAAATTTGACATGTATCACTTAAGTGGGGATAACTTTTTTTTGCTTTTACTTATCCCAGTGATTTTGAGATTGTTTTCTCGTGACACATTGTACTTCAAGTTAGTGGTAAATTTGGGTCGATACAGTCAGTGTTTTTTTGTGAAAAATACCAAAATGTTGTAAAAAAATGGAAAATTTAGCAATTTTCAAAATGTAAAATTTTCTGCTTGTGAGACAAATAATCATACCACTCAAAATAGTTAATAACTAACATAAACCATATGTCTACTTTATGTTTCCATCATTATTTCAGCCTCCTTTTAATTTTTTTGGACACTAGGAGGCTTAAAATATGAATAGCAAATTCTCAAATTTTCAAGAAAATTTCAAACACTGATGTTTTTAGGGACCAGTTCAGTTCTGATGTGACTTTGAGGGGCTTGTATGTGAGACACCCCCATAAATGATGCCATTTCAAAAACTGCACCCCTCACAGTATTCAAAACAGCATTTTGGAAGTTTGTTAACCCTTTAGGTGTTTCACAGGAATTAAAAACAAAGTGTAGGTGAAATTTCAAAATTTCATTTTTTTTTGCAGATTTGCAATTTTAATACATTTTTCTAAGGAACACAGTAGATTTTACTAGAGAAATGTGACTAAAAATTGATTCCCCCAATTCTTTTGTTTTCATAAATATCCTATATGTGGCCCTAGTGTGCACGTTGACCAAACCACAGGCTTCATAATAGAAGGAGCACCTACTTGATTTTGGAGCCTCCTTTTTATGAGATTATTTTTTAGGCACCATGTAGGTTTCTAGGCACCATAAGATGCTAAAATTTAGGAACCCCCCCACAAGTGACCCCATTTTGCAAACTACACCCCTCAGGGAATTCATCTAGGGGTATAGTGTACATTTCAAACCCCCAGGGGTTTCACCAATTGTGGTACAACTGGGCAGTGAAAATGAAAAATTAATTTTTTTACACAAAAATGCAGTTCTGGCTCCAAATTTTTCATTTTCACAAGGAATGAAGGAGACAAAGCACCCCAAAATCTGTGCCCCAATTTCTCCCGAGTACGGCAATGCCTCACATGTGACCAAAAAATACCATTTGGGTGCATGGCAGGACTCAGAAGGGAAGGAGTGATTTTTGGATTTTGCAGCTCAGATTCTGGTGGAATGTTGGTGGGTGCTATGTCGCATTAGCAAGACCCCCGAAGCACCAATACAGTGGAACCCCCCCACAAGTGACCCCATTTTGCAAACTACACCCCTCAGGGAATTCATCTAGGGGTATAGTGTACATTTCAAACCCCCAGGGGTTTCACCAATTTTGATACAACTGGGCTGTTCAAATGAAAAATTTCATTTTTTACACAAAAATGCAGTTCTGGCTCAAAATTTTTCATTTTCACAAGGAATGAAGGAGACAAAGCACCCCAAAATCTGTGCCCCAATTTCTCCCGAGTACGGCAATGCCTCACATGTGACCAAAAAATACCAGTTGGGTGCATGGCAGGACTCAGAAGGGAAGGAGTGATTTTTGTTTTTTGCAGCTCAGATTCTGGTGGAATGAATGGTGGGTGCTATGTGGCATTAGCAAGACCCCCGAAGCACGGTGAAATGATTAACCTAATAATCCATAGATGTGTGGTATATTTTAAAACACTCCTTTATACATAGGCCGGGTTTGTCGGGGCAAGTTTCACAGTGGAAAATAGTATCCTTTCTTATTCCCTTTTTATAGCAAACTTTGCACCTTTTTTGTGCCCTGCCCTTTCTTGCAGTGGAGGGGATTTCGTTAGGAAAATGCTGCCCTGGTACAATACGGGGGCCAGTACTAGAAGTACTGGGGCCCTCTGCCTGCTGGTTCCTAAATATTAGGCCCTTTATGACTTCCTCTTGAAAGTGCATAAATGTCCCCCTCTGGCTGGTAGAACGGAATAGCACGTAAGCGTTGTTAATGCTTATTTGATTATTACCAGAGATACAATATGTGAAAAGCGCAGGTTACGTAAAGTGTCCGTAACCTGCTTACCCTTTATACCTATCTACGAGCGAACAAAACGTAGCGCAGCGTAGCGTACCTTTTATTGTGTATTTTGCACCAAGAACCAATACCTTAATACGAGATCCTTTCGCAGTACTTTGTCTCTAATTCTGCGAATATACTTTAAAGGACAGAGTCCGCAATGTACCTTATCGCTATTATGCGAATAACCAGACACGACCACTGAATAGAAGTAAGGAGGTTAGAACTCCATAAAAAGGTTGTATTAAAGTCCCTAATGGACAAAAGGGGGTTACAGAAATAAGAAATAAACAGGTATAACAAGTGATACAATATACTAACAATGAATGCTAACAAACTCTGCTAAGGGGAAAGAATACAGTAATACAAGACACAATCAGCCAACAATACTACAAAGATAAATACCGTGAAATGCAACCGTTACCCGTCTCACTCTAGTATGCGAAGCGCAGTCCGGTCAGAGCTCACTATCGTTCAGGAATGAGCGATAGTCCGGTAGGAAGGTCCAGGGAAGGTAGTTGTGCCGAAGTGACCGAGCCTGCTCCGGGTCGCCTATCTTATAGGGTCAGAAAGGGGAGGTCAAAGGCCATTCTCATTGGTCAGAGATCATATGTCCGGTCCACTGTGATTGGAGGTTAGACGCTGTACCTGGTCTGACCAGGTGCAGGGGAGTGAACTTTAAGAGTCCTTTGTTTGGTGGTTTCGGCGTCAGCAAGGATAAGAACCGGTTTGAGCTCGTTTCCTTTGTTAACTACTTACAACAGAAACTGTCTCTGGAATATGGATTTTGTCCATAACTATCGGGCCGTGTACATTGCGAAATATTCGCAATGACCGGAATACTTCGCATAATGAGCTGAGCGGAACGGTACTAAACACGATATAGACAGGTGTGTGCAGGGCTAACTAAGCTATGTGTGGCGTTCTAAACCTTTTAACTATATTTCATTTCGTGTAAGTGTGTTATTATGAATTTATATGCGATAGTATGTCTACTCTTCTGGTCCACATTGTCACACATACTCGGGTATGGAAACTTTATTTGCGCAACTCTGCGAACCAAAATGGCGGCCATACTATCACAAAATGGCGTGTGTGTACCTAGACTTCCACAGTCCACCCTTTAACAGTAAATATAAAACTGTTACATTACAAAACATTTCACACGACAATACAGAAATTCATAATCCAAACAGAGAAATTGGGATACATGAAATAAACATATAAGGGGAGTAAACCATCTGCTCTCGGCCGATCCAGGATCATGGATAAACGATGGGCCGCATTTATCGAACAATCTACTCAGGGTCACGAAGGATAATGTACAATTTTGGGATAAAAATAAAAACAGGGGCGGTTACAACATATACACGTTCACAAATATGGTTTCTTTAAAGGGAGGTGGTTTCGATTTTAGGGTCATATACCAAACCCTGGTCTTCCTCTGTATCTCTCGTTCTTACACTCATGATTTCGGTACGTTTTGCCTTTCCCCGGGTCACCACCTTTAAACATTTGAACAATAGCACAAAGACTATGATGGCACCACCGATGCAGAGAAGGAGTTTTCCTATGCTAGCTATGATCCCCTGCGCCCATTCTCCTAAACCAGAGAACCAGTGCATTGGATTCAACCAGGAGGTCCATTCGCTAACTTTGTTACCTATTTCTGCCAGGCTGATATTATGTTCCCTTCTAAATTCCCATTTAAGCTGAAGAATCTCATCCATCCGGTGATCGATGATTTCTTCTGGGTCTTCAGTATTGTTGGTGATATATGTACAACATTTCACCCCAAACTGTGTAGAGAGGGTGACACAATATCCTCCTGTCATCGCTGTCAGATAGTTCAACACCATTCGATGTTGAACTAGCTCTCTTTTATACGCTTGTAACTCCTTCCCAGTGTATCTAAAGGTGTCATCATAAATCTCAGTGATGTTATCTACCAAGCTTGCTAATGCTTGTATATACTTAAAATTGATAACTCCTCTGGCGGTATGGGTGATATCTAATGCAATGAGGAATTGGATACCGAACGACTCGTGTATCATTTCAGAAGCTAGGGGTTCTTTTCTTATTGTTAAATCCCTTTTATGGATTTGGTCATAATAGGTATGAGTGTAAGGAGGAGAAATACCTCTGTGTACGTTCATCATCTCATCGTGTGTGAGGGTCATCACTTCCGGTAACACTCTGCCTAGATAACAAATACCAACGTAGTTCATGGAGAGCCATTTGTACGCCCTTCTACCACAAATATAATAAACATCGTCAGGGAGAAAATAAGGGACAGAGTATTTCATTATCTTGTCACACATTATCCATAAGAACATCCCCGTCCCCTGCTCCCTGACTCGTTCCTCACATGTTTCTGGCTGTAGGGTCATATTACAGTAGCCGGCTGATACTCTGCCGGCCATCATTTTACTTTTCTTCACCGTGTAAACATATTTATAGTGTCTTCCACTGGTTCGGATTTTTAATAATAATTCTTTATCTATGGGCTCTCCATCTGGACGCTGGGAGTAAGTTATTGTCTGGTTTTGCCATGTCACTTCCCAAGTACCGATTGTTCTGGAACTTGAGAAGTTCATACATACCAGGGATTTATCCACTTGGTATGGGTGTAATCTAAGACTAGGGGACCTGGTATACAGGTATCTCTTATCCAATGGCCTCCCCTTATTTAATACGCTTATCTCTGAAATATTAAGCGGGTATGGGACTAGGCCTACACTACTCCTTTTATGTAATACTTGAGAACACACCCAGCATTCTGTTTGGTTTAAAACCTTACCCACTAATGAGTGGTAATCACTCAAAGGATGTTGGCCGGTAGTTGCCTTACTGGTCGACTGACATCGCTGGATGCATCCTTCTTCCATTTTAGGTTGACAATACCTACAGACACAGTACTCACCAGACAATAAATCATCACATAGCCCTTGAACTACATTTTCCTCATACCTTTTACCTTCTCCTGTCATGGGCAAAGTGTCAAGCTGGTTTAGGGATTCTACCTCACCCATATCTGGGTCCATTATTACACTGTCAGGACTCCACTCCGATCGCTCTAGAATGTGGCAGCCACCAAGTATTTTTGGATGAAAGAAAGAACACAGAAAGAAAACAAAGACATATATGCATAACTGTGAACCTTTTGCTTGGAGTCCTTCCATCATCTCTACCCAGGAGACTTTTATTTTGCTCTGCTCTTAGACCTTTGTTCGCTCAGGTTGCTCGACCTTGGCTGCTTCTCAGTGTTCCCGAAACAATGCTTCTAGCGACACTTCTTCTCTCTCGCTCTCTGCACACTGGGATTCTGGGTTACTGGCTTTCTTGCAGTGGGACGAATGTATCCAAGTCTCTCTCTCTGCGACTTTAATCGATGTAGTGCTGGTCAACAAAACTTGGTACGGTCCTTCCCAACGGTCTATCAAACAACCTGAGCGTAAGAAATTTCGGATCATAACAAAGTCTCCTGGTTTAAGATTATGACAATTCTCGGTAGGCATATCAGGGTTCAGAAAATTCAGCTGCTTTTGTTGCTCCCTTAGCTGTTTGTTTAGCTTTAGGATATACTGTACAGTTAGCTCATTATTACATTTTAGATCATCCTGTGGGTCTATCATGATGTGTGGCTGCCGACCAAACAGTATCTCGAAGGGGGACAGGTTGAGCGGAGTCCTGGGAGTGGTCCTAATGCTATACAACACAATAGGCAGTGCCTCTGGCCATAACAACCCTGTTTCAGCCATAACTTTACCCAATTTGTTCTTAATAGTACCATTCATTCTCTCAACTTTGGCGCTCGCTTGGGGACGATATGGAGTATGAAGTTTACTATTAATCCCCAGGAGTTTACACATGATTTGGAAGACCTCTCCTGTGAAATGAGTGCCTCTGTCACTCTCAATGACCTTTGGGATACCATATCTACAGACAAACTCCTGACATATTTTCTTTGCTGTAAAGGTAGCAGTGTTGGAGGCAGCGGGGAAAGCCTCCACCCAGCTGGAAAACATGTCAACACAAACCAATACATATTTCAAATTTCTACAGGGTGGTAACTGTATGAAGTCGATTTGTATTACCTGGAAAGGGCCTTCTGTAGGAGGGATGTGGGATGGCTCTGTTGGGATGGCTTTTCCAACGTTCTTCCTCAAACAGGTGAGGCATGACATTGCCACTCTACCTGCTTGAGAAGCGAACCCTGGTGCACACCAGTAGGCCTTTACCAGCTTGCACATACCTTCCTTCCCAAGATGTGTCAGCCCATGGGCCGCCTCGGCTAGACTAGGAAGGTATGCTCTGGGGGCCACTGGTTTCCCGTGTCCATCTCTCCAAAGTCCGGTGGACTCTTGGCCACATCCCTTCGACTTCCATACTGCTCTTTCCTGTGGGGAACACAAATTCTGCATGTCTATCAGTTTGGATGTGGATACCATGTTCAGTGTACAAAGGTTGGTGGGATGGGTGAAAATATTTACAGGGCATGCGGCCCTTTTCGCTGCCTCATCAGCGCGGCTGTTACCAAGTGACACCGGGTCTTTCTCTGATGTGTGAGCTTTGCACTTGATAACAGCCACTCTGTCTGGAAGCTGGATAGCTCCCAGAAGTCTCCTAATGTACGTCGCATGCGCCACTGGTGTGCCAGCCGCCGTCATGAAATTTCGGAGGCGCCATAGGGCTCCAAAATCATGGACTACTCCGAAAGCATATCTGGAGTCGGTATATATGTTCACTGATTTCCCTTTAGCCAGTTCACATGCTCTGGTCAGTGCCACCAGTTCCGCTACTTGCACTGAGTGAGGTGGTCCTAAGGGTTCAGCTTCCACAATACCTTCTCCATCTACTACCGCGTAGCCTGTGCAAAGCTCTCCCGTCTCCGTCTGTCTATGACAGCTACCATCTGTGAATAAGGTTATGTCTACCTCACTTAATGGGCTGTCGCTTATGTCAGGACGTGCTGTGAAGGTCTGATTCAGGTAAGTCATGCAATCATGTTTGTCCTCACTCTCACTAAACTCTGCTTTACCATATTCAGCAACATTTCCATCACCCTCCACCCTTTGTGCCTTGGAGGGCACATGAGGAAGAAATGTGGCTGGGTTTAGTGTGTTGCATCTTTTGATGGTAATATTTACTGGGGCCATCAGCGCCAGTTCCCACTTAGTGAACCGTGCTGAGGACACATGACGTGTTTGGGCAGAATTTAGGAGAGCAGAGACAGCATGGGGAGCATGAACAGTTAAATCGTGTCCCAGCACTACGTCCTCACTCTTACTTACTAGTTGTGCTATTGCAGCCACACTTCGTAAGCAAGTTGGGAGTGAGCGTGCTACTGTGTCCAGCTGGCCACTGTAGTACGCTATTGGTCGGTTGGCATCACCATGTTTTTGTACAAGCACTCCTGCCGCACACCCACCTGATTCAGTTCCGTACAGTTCAAAGGGTTTCCCATAATCTGGCATTCCCAGTGCTGGGGCCTTTGTTAGGCTCACCTTTAGTTCCTCGAAAGCCAGCTCAGATTCCTCAGTATGAGAGACCCGATCAGGCTTAGTTGAGGAAACCATCTCTTGCAGTGGTAATGCCAGAATAGAGAATCCTGGGATCCAATTGCGACAGTATCCACACATGCCTAAGAACGTACGGATCTGATGTTGGGTCTGTGGCAGTACCATGTTCTGAATCGCTTGGATTCTGTCGTCGGTGAGGTGTCTCAGCCCTTGGGTAAGGCAGTGACCCAGATACTTAACCCTGGTCTGGCATAATTGCAGCTTATCCTTTGATACTTTATGTCCTGTCTCTGAGAGATGCATCAGTAGCTGTCTAGTGTCATCCACTGATGACTCCAGTGATTCAGAACACAACATCAAGTCATCCACATATTGTATCAGTATCGAACCACTCATGGGTTGAAAGGATTGCAAACAATCATGCAAGGCCTGGGAGAAGATGCTGGGGCTGTCTATGAACCCCTGGGGGAGTCGTGTCCAGGTATACTGTACTCCTCTGTAAGTAAAGGCGAACAGATACTGGCTGTCAGGATGCAAAGGGACGGAGAAGAACGCTGAACACAAATCAATGACTGTGAAATGAGTACAGTGGGGTGGGATTTGCATTAGGATGACAGCTGGGTTTGGCACTACGGGGAATTGGCTCTCAACTACTTTGTTTACCCCTCTCAAATCCTGCACTAGTCTGTAGCCCCTCCCCCCGCTCTTTTTCACTGGAAAGATGGGACTATTGGCCGTGCTGGAAGTTCTAACTAGGATTTCCTGTTGGAGCAATCGTTGGATCACTGGAAATATTCCTAGCTCAACTTCAGGTTTTAAAGGGTATTGCGGTATTTTTGGGGCTATCCTGCCTTCTTTTAAGCGGATTTCTACTGGAGCTACATTTGCCATCAGCCCAGCATCCTGTCCATCTTTAGTCCAAAGGGAACTCGGTATTTGTGCTGTAATTTCAGCTACCCTAGATGGTTTTGATTCTACAACAGTGGAACACAACATTAGCCTCTGAGGACTATCCAGCATATCTTGCACTTCTTGTGTAAGATTTCTAGGAGTGTCCAGAAATACCCCATCGGGGGTGCAATAGATGACACATCCCATTTTGCATAGTAAATCTCTACCCAGGAGGTTAGTCGGGGCCGCTGCAGCCAACAGGAAAGAATGTTTAGTATGCAAAGGCCCGATTGTAACCTCCGCTGGTTTCGTCAGTGGGTAATGTTGTATTTTTCCTGTTACCCCAATTGCTGCTACTGATTGGTTAGTGAAACCCAAGTGAAGAGGAGTGTTGAGAACAGATCTGGCCGCCCCTGTATCAACCAAAAAGGTTTGCCTTACTCCAGCTATATCAACCTTCACCTGAGGTTCCTCTCCAAGGTGTTGAGTTAGTCTAACTGGCTGTAGGATACAGGTATGACCTGTTTCCTATGGTCTGACCTGGGTTGCCCTTAGCACAGTGTCAGCCATCAGATGGGGAGGAGGCATGTTGCGTGACCTGTCTGTCTCCTCCCATTGTCTAGGGGCTGGGTATCTCCGTGTCTCACCTTTGTGAGATTCCCATTCTCGCTTATGTGTCTGATAACTCCTGTGGTTTCCGAACCTACACTGAGCTGCAATGTGTCCCTCCTTATTGCAGTTGTAACAGATAATTGGCTTTCTACCTGTTTCCCTGGTGTTTCGTTGTTGGTATGCAGCTTTGTTTGGGGCATTAGTAAGGGCTTGGATGCTAACCATCATCAGTTTGTCAGTTTGCAGTTCCCTGTGCTTCTTAATGTTGCGGTCGTGGTCCACAGCAGATTCCCGTAGGGCATCCACTGTCATTCCACGCCAATTTGGGAAAGAAGTTTGGACTCTGGCTCTCAGGTTTTCCCTAAGCCCTTCCACCAGCACAGAGACAATCATCTCCCTCAGGTGGGGGTCGTCCTTAGGCTCGGAGACACCAGTGTATTTCGATACCTCCAGTAAGGCCTTTGTAAAATAATCAGCAGCAGTTTCGCCATCTTTTTGTTTTATGGTGAAAATCTTGCTGTATTCTACTGCCGCTGGAAAATATACTCCCAACTGTAAATTAATCAGGCGTATATTCTCCTGGTTGATCTCATCATTTATCTCCTTGTCCACTTTCAATCCACTATCCTGAATGAATTTCGGGATGTCAATGTGAGTGGGGAGACAGGCCCTCAACATGATTCTCCAATCCTTGTTGGTGGGCTCATCAGAGTTTCCCAGATCCCTTACAAATTTCCGGCATATTGCCAGATCTTTCCTAGGATCAGGGAAATCTGTAATGATGGACCGCAGCTCTAACCGTGTCCATGGGTTTAGCATGGTCATCTTCCTGGTAGGTATCACACCCTCTCTGTCTGCCTTACCATAGGGAACCTCCAGTGTGCGTACAGGGTATGTTTGTACCACCTCTGCATTACTGGGACCTGCTTGGGAGTCGTCTGTGTCTGTGCTGTGTAGTGCATCCTTACCTGAGTCCAATTCTATGCCGTTGGCACCAGCTGCCTCCTCCTCCTGTGTTGGAGCCCCAGCAGCGGGTTGAGCTTTACCCTCAAGCATATTAATTGCATGGGAGACGGCCAGTGCCAACAGCTGCTCGTTCTCCTCTCGGGTCTCCTTATAAGGGGATAAAACGGGATACAGGTTAGTAACGGATACATTATTACTTAGATCTTTCTTATGGGACATTAACCCCTTCGGCACATATGGGGGTGGAGGAGCTGATTCTATTGTGGCAGCGGTTGCATTTGCATTTTTATTGTGGCTGATTGCATCAGATACTGCCAGACTTCTGGTTCCCCATTGTTCCTGTCCTTCCTTCTGCCACAATTTAAGAATATTTATATGCTTCACTCTCTCCTTACGACTGGAGAGTAGGCATATTTCATCTTTTACTGCCGATAAGATTTCTGGATCGAAACTACCAACACTGGGAAATTCTAACTTGCTGCCTTGTGTCATTTTTCTCCATTTATTTTGATAAACAACTGCGAGTTCACCGTGCTTCCTGCACATAATAAAAGCAGCCGATCCTTTTGGCCGGCTTGCTTCCTCCCTATCTTGCACGTTATCACAGCGTGACCCGTTATTACCCATAGTTACAGGAATAAACGTTCACAGCTTAATAGATATCGGTGGGTTATTACTTATCTGAGAGCTCCCCAAACACTCACTTCTACAGCTTCCTAGAACATCCCACAGTCAAGCAGGTGCGAAGGATACGAGGTATTATACTCAATCACCAAGCTCTCAACTAGCAGCGAACTTCTAGCCAACTTGCTTGGTGCGGCACAATTTTTCCAGGGTATAACAAACTTGCTTTCCTATACCCCCAAAAATCGGATTTCTAAAGTAGCTAATCGGAAACAAGTGCGTTCCGATATATCTTCTTGTACCCTCCTAGCGGAATCAATTCCACTGAAGGGGCAGTTCCTATGTGTACGTCGGCACGTACACCCTGTCCTAAGTGGACCTGTCCTACACTGGACTACACTGCGCTTGGGTCGTGTCCGTCTCACACCCGTCCGCCTCAGTTATTTTTCACACTGGGCGCTAGTTACACCTTGGTCTTATGCTTATTTTTGAAATATTTCTGTACAGAAAATTTTCCCAGGCCGGTAGCTTTTCACTAGATTCTTATGCAGGTATAAATCCCTTATAATAAACTATAGGAATCTATTAAAATAATGCTTGAGTTGCTTGCTTATGAGAAAATGAACAAAAAGAAAAAAAACTTATTTTCTTTTATTAATCACCGCTTCATTCGCAGTATATTACTATACTGTTTAAATAAAGCTAGTGGTTTATTACTGTTCACCTCTTAATTCCTATGTGTGCTGCATGTGCAGTACCAATGAACAGCCACGTGTGTACGTGCGTTGTTCACAGGCCGCCGATGAATCGGCCACCCACGTGTTCTATGGTGTATTTGCAAGGTTGCGCTCGGGTTTCGCTATACGCAGTAATTGCGCCTAAATGTGGAATAAATCCCTTAACTCTGTCCGAGAGTTACATATCAAGATGCAAAATAAATCCCGCACTTAATCCGTAAACCACGTACAAAGATGCGAAACTTTCCCGATGTGGGCACGTGCGCGCGCACCTTGCGTAATACACAATAGACGCTTTACGTTACTGCAAAAGGCCCAGGACTTGTCGCCACGTGGCGGAGTCCCTGTTTTTGCGGTAGCTAACAATAAACAATTATAGTTTTGCACAGAGGGGATCCTCTATGTACTATAATAAACACAGATTCCACGTGTGCGAACCTTATCGCACGTGGTACATATACTATAATAAACAAGCAGCCCAAGACACTATACCCCGTTAAACTACTTGTGGCAGGCAGAAGTACAGTTTACTAAACACTTAGGTATGATATGCTTTAAAACACGTGGCTTTCACTTATTGTACTCCGGGTTCAGCGCTAGCACTTCCCGAACCCCGCACCGCCGTGGACTCGGCCTATCCAGCAATGGAAACAAATAAATACTTCCACCCTTTTGCTGGTATAGGTCGAGTCGCACGCCTGGTACTGAGTTCTGGACTGTGGAGCGGATGGACGAGCCCTCAATTGTTAATGCTTATTTGATTATTACCAGAGATACAATATGTGAAAAGCGCAGGTTACGTAAAGTGTCCGTAACCTGCTTACCCTTTATACCTATCTACGAGCGAACAAAACGTAGCGCAGCGTAGCGTACCTTTTATTGTGTATTTTGCACCAAGAACCAATACCTTAATACGAGATCCTTTCGCAGTACTTTGTCTCTAATTCTGCGAATATACTTTAAAGGACAGAGTCCGCAATGTACCTTATCGCTATTATGCGAATAACCAGACACGACCACTGAATAGAAGTAAGGAGGTTAGAACTCCATAAAAAGGTTGTATTAAAGTCCCTAATGGACAAAAGGGGGTTACAGAAATAAGAAATAAACAGGTATAACAAGTGATACAATATACTAACAATGAATGCTAACAAACTCTGCTAAGGGGAAAGAATACAGTAATACAAGACACAATCAGCCAACAATACTACAAAGATAAATACCGTGAAATGCAACCGTTACCCGTCTCACTCTAGTATGCGAAGCGCAGTCCGGTCAGAGCTCACTATCGCTCAAATACTGTAAGTCCTCCGAGGCGGACATAATATGTCTCCAGGAAACTCATTTATATGGAGAGAAAGTACTGGCTTTGAGGCGACCTTGGATTGGTAGGTCCTTTCATTCTCAGTTTTCCTCATCCTCCCGGGGAGTCTCTATAATTATCAAGAAAAACACTGTTTTTGAACTTCTCGCATCTGAAATTGACCCTAGGGGCAGATTTATTTTCTTGGATGGGAGGGTTAACTCAATTAGATATTGCATTCTGGCGGTATATATTCCCCCCCCCTTTGCATATGATGTCCTGAGGCAGGCAGTAGATTTTGTGGCTGCTCGCCCCGATACATATACAGTCTGTCTGGGTGACTTCAATGCAGTAATGAATACCAGTATCGATAGGTGGAACAGTAAAGGGGGAAGTATAAACAATAAATCTGGCTTGGCCGAATTCACATCTGAAGTCGATTGGTGGGATGTTTGGAGATAAAGGCATCCCAGTAAGAATCAATACTCATGTTACTCTCCCTCGCATAGAACCTTCTCGAGAATCGATATAATTTTTGTCTCTAGAAACTTGCTAAAAAATATTTCCTTGATAGACTACAAGGCCCGTGGGATCTCTGATCACTCACCGGTGCTGATGTTAACAACTTCAGATTCTCAAGCGGGTTTTAGATATTGGAGATTACATCACTCATGGCTTACCCAGTTCGATGATGGGGAGGAAATGCGGGTAATTGTAGACGGCTTTTTTGGGGAGAACATCGACTCTGCAAGCTCAACTGTGGTTTGGGATACCTTCAAGGCTTTTACTCGAGGTGTATTAATGAAAAAAATTGCACAAGTCAAAAGTAATTGCCGTGAAGCTGCTCTGTTATTAGAAAACAATACGATAGAATTGGAACAGAGATTCTTGCAGGAACAAACGGACGCAGCCAGAATAGAATGGCTGGTGGCTCAGAGAGGCTGGGTGGAGCACCTACAAACCATGACGAACTATAGATTATTAAAAAACTCACATCAATTTTACTTGAATATCGATAAAGCCGGGAAATATACCGCCTATCTCTCTAAGCTAGATAAACCATCAAGTATTATAACCAAAATCTACTCGGGTACAGGGGTCATGCAGATAACTGCTCCGGAAATTGCAGAGGTTTTTCGGGATCACTTCAGCGAAGTGTATAAATCCAAACTCACTCATGGGAGCCATAAAATCGAAAGATATCTTAGTAGCATCAACCTTCCCTCCCTTTCTCATGAAGAGAGGAGACTACTAGACTCTCCCTTCACCGCTGAGGAGGTTGAAGCGGCGATTAAGTCCCTAGCATCAGGTAAAGCCCCGGGGATAGATGGGCTGCCGGGTGAGCTTTATAAAAAATTTGGAGGGATTTTAGCCCCAAAATTGTTACAGTATTTTCAGGAGATGGAACAGGAAGGTAACCTATCAAAATCAATGACGGAGGCCATTATTACTGTAATTCCTAAAAGCGGTAAGGACCCCTCACTGGTAGACTCGTATAGGCCAATCTCCCTGATCACGACTGACGCCAAGATCTATGCTAAAATTCTGGCAACTAGATTGAACAGCGTGATCAGGAAGATAGTCCACCCGGACCAAACCGGATTTATGAGTGGAAAGTCCACAGCAATTAATCTGCGTAGAGTATTTATGTATCTTCAGATGGCAGACATGTCAGGTAAAAAAATTGCAATTGCATCATTCGATGCAAATAAAGCGTTCGACTCGGTCGAATGGCTCTATTTAAGGCATGTACTGTCTGCAATGGGATTGGGCCCTAGGTTTATAAATTGGATCTTTTTGTTATACCAGTCTCCAAGTGCCAGGATTTCAGTCAACGGCTATATAACTGATTCATTTCCGCTGTTTAGGGGGACCCGTCAAGGGTGCCCCCTCTCACCCCTACTGTTCGCAGTTGCTATTGAGCCTATAGCGTGCAAATTAAGGGCAATTCTGGGATGTGGGGGTGAGAGGGAGAACCTAAGTAGCAATATCATCTCCTTATATGCCGATGATCTGTTGGTGGGAATGGCCGATTATGTCAACCAATTGCCATTAGTAATTGATAACATACGGGTATTCGGACAGTATTCTGGTCTAACTATAAACTATGGGAAATCACAGCTCCTCATAACTAAAGTTGAAGGGGATAGTACACCTGACAGGGCCTCCCCTCTCCCTAGGGTCGAGAGTTTCAAGTACCTGGGGATTACTGTGTCGAACAACCCAGGAGAGTACGTCAAACAAAACCTCGACCCCATAATAGATGAGATAAGAACCAGATGTAAAAGTTGGTTGAGACTCCCACTAACAGTAATTGGACGGGTTAACTTAGTAAAAATGACGATCCTACCAAAGCTCCTCTATGTATTTTTGCACTCTCCCATCCTCATTAAGGAAGAGGTGTTCAAGAAAATCAATGGCGTAATATCATCCTTTGTATGGCGGAATAAAATCCCGAGAATCAAAATGCCCTTCTTAACGCGAGAACGCGGGGATGGGGGAGCTGCTATGCCCAACTTTAAACTATATTACTACGCTGCCCAAATGGTCCACTTAACAGTTTGGATTAACGGAGATGAATATATTGGGGAAATAGCCAGATTCACATCTAGAATTATTCCCGGGCACTCCCCATTACAGGCAATTCTGATGAAGGAGAACCACCATAACTTCCCCCCAATTCTTAAACAAGCCAGGAAAATATGGCAATGGATAAGCAAAAAAATGGACTTTGTTGAAATAGATCCAGACACTCACCTATTTTCACTGTATCCAATTGACAAATTAAAATTACATCAAGGTGGGAGGATATGGGGACACTTTGGAATAAACTCTATTGGCCAGGTTTTTGTAAATAATGGTTTAAAATCATTTTCCCAACTACAAATTGAATTTGCCCTTCCCAAAACCATGTTCTACAGATATCTGCAATTGAGGAGTGCAATGACACAATGTAATCGGATAAAACAGATTAATATCGTTGAATCCCCAATCAAAAAATTCATCAAAACACTGGGAAATAATAAACGCTTGTCAAAATGTTATAAATATCTCTTGGCAAATACTCAAGGGGAGGAAATGGATGGTTTGGTCCAAAAATGGAATATTAACATCCCAGAAGTGAATGCGGGAAATTGGAGAATTGTTCTGGAGGCCCCTAGCTTAGCAACAAACTCGTTAAGAATCCAGCAGGTACAATTAAATATCTTGTATCGAACGTATATAACCCCAGAAAGGATTAGCAAATTCTCTCAAGATAGCCGTAACCGTTGTCCGAAATGTGATCAAATAGGATGCAACTTTTGGCATCTTCTTTGGGAGTGCAAAAGTCTGCAAGTGTTTTGGAAAGGAGTTGGAAAAATACTCGCGGCACTAGGGGTCCCATGTCAAAGTCTATCACCCTTGGGGCTGATTCTTGGGGTTTGGCCCTCTAGTAGCATGTCTCGTGGAGACAGACAGTTGGTGATTAACCTCTGTGCCATAGCAAAAATGGTAATTGCTCGCTCATGGATGGCAAAAAATGGCCCACGGTTACAGGAATGGATCAGCTTGGTCAATTGTAATATAGAGCATGAAAAATATATGTATCTTTTAAGTAAGTCAATTGATAAATTCTATGATATTTGGGGGACATGGTATTATTCAAAGTTTTATAATCATTAAGTAATATAATCACTAATAGTATTAAATGTTAGTATCCTCTATTTATCCATTTACTGGTCAAATAATTAGACGAGGATGATTATAGATGAACTGTAGATCAATGACCAGTGTGGCAGAATGAGATCTAAAATAATTTTAGTCAAAGATGGAAATTTTGCACTTTAAAAATTTGTTTGAACGGTTATAGACACTGTAATACACTGAGAAATATTAACACAATGTATAATAATGTATCATAGCACCTGTAAACTCATTGACGGTTCATGACTTTACTCACTCAAATGAGCCGCCGACAGAATATGATGTTAGGCACAATAACTTTACACTTTCGGTTTATATCTAAATAAAGTATAATAATAGCTGTATTGGCACCCATTTGACAACACTATTCACTTGAAGCTAAATACAAAGATGCGTCACGCACTTAGGCACCTCCAGATCATAGATTATGAAGATATGGGCATCCGTGAGGGCGATGAATAATGTAGTAGGCACTATACACATAAACATAGATAAGAACTTAATGACGAAAAAAAATAAAATAAATGAATAATACATGCCCCCCTTCTCATTCCCAGTCTCCCCTCCTTCTATAAATTGGAGTCCGCAAGGACAAATATAGATCAAGTATTGCTGAAAGGTAGTAAAGTGATTGAACAAGTGTATATAGATGCACACAGGTATATGTATGTATGTGGAATGTATTGTAACCTTGTTTGTCTATGTATGTATATTATGTAAACGGTGTTTTATAAAATTTTCAATAAAGATGATTAAAAAAAAAAAAAAAAAAGAAGTAAGGAGGTTAGAACTCCATAAAAAGGTTGTATTAAAGTCCCTAATGGACAAAAGGGGGTTACAGAAATAAGAAATAAACAGGTATAACAAGTGATACAATATACTAACAATGAATGCTAACAAACTCTGCTAAGGGGAAAGAATACAGTAATACAAGACACAATCAGCCAACAATACTACAAAGATAAATACCGTGAAATGCAACCGTTACCCGTCTCACTCTAGTATGCGAAGCGCAGTCCGGTCAGAGCTCACTATCGTTCAGGAATGAGCGATAGTCCGGTAGGAAGGTCCAGGGAAGGTAGTTGTGCCGAAGTGACCGAGCCTGCTCCGGGTCGCCTATCTTATAGGGTCAGAAAGGGGAGGTCAAAGGCCATTCTCATTGGTCAGAGATCATATGTCCGGTCCACTGTGATTGGAGGTTAGACGCTGTACCTGGTCTGACCAGGTGCAGGGGAGTGAACTTTAAGAGTCCTTTGTTTGGTGGTTTCGGCGTCAGCAAGGATAAGAACCGGTTTGAGCTCGTTTCCTTTGTTAACTACTTACAACAGAAACTGTCTCTGGAATATGGATTTTGTCCATAACTATCGGGCCATGTACATTGCGAAATATTCGCAATGACCGGAATACTTCGCATAATGAGCTGAGCGGAACGGTACTAAACACGATATAGACAGGTGTGTGCAGGGCTAACTAAGCTATGTGTGGCGTTCTAAACCTTTTAACTATATTTCATTTCGTGTAAGTGTGTTATTATGAATTTATATGCGATAGTATGTCTACTCTTCTGGTCCACATTGTCACACATACTCGGGTATGGAAACTTTATTTGCGCAACTCTGCGAACCAAAATGGCGGCCATACTATCACAAAATGGCGTGTGTGTACCTAGACTTCCACAGCGTTATACAGTGCCATCTGGATGATATACACGGCCAGCTTCTTGTACCAGATTTTTGTTTTCCGCAGGGCACTGTACGGCTTCAGTACCTGATCTGAAAGATCCACTCCGCCCATGTACTTATTGTAATCCAGGATACAATTAGGTTTTGAGGTGTGGGTACTGGTACCTCGTACAGGGATGGAGGTGGTACTGTCTCCATGAATTGTTGTCAGTATAAGGACATCCCTCTTGTCCTTATATTTGACCAACAACATATTTTCGGTGCATATTCCCCTGCTTTCACCCCTTCTCAGTACTTGGGCAATGTGCATTTTTGGGAGGCCTCTTTGGTTCTTGCGCACAGTACCGCAAGCTGCTGTACCTCTTGAACCAAGGGCCTTAAACAGGGGGATGCTAGTGTAAAAGTTATTCACATAGAGGTGATAACCTTTATCCAGGAAGGGGTGCACTAAATCCCAGACAATTTTTCCACTAACACCTACGAGGGAGGGGGGGCATTCTGGCGGTTCAATTCTTGAATCCTTCCCTTCATATACCCTAAACCTGTGGGTGTACCCTGAGGTGCTTTCACACAGTTTATACATTTTTATGCCATACCTTGCCCTCTTACTGGGAAGGTACTGGCGGAATTTAACCCTTCCTTTAAAATGTATAAGGGACTCGTCGATACAAATAAATTTTTCAGGGATGTACATCTCTGCAAATTTGGCACTGAAATGATCAATGACCGGCCTGACTTTGAATAGCCGGTCAAAGGTGGGATCATCTCTGGGTGGGCACTGTGCATTATCGGTGTAATGTAAAAATTTAAGGATTATCTCAAAACGAGTCCGAGTCATGGCCATACGGTAAAATGGGGTGCTGTACAGAACATCTGTACTCCAATATTGCCTAATTTCTGGCTTTTTTACTATGCCCATATGTAACACCAGACCCCAAAACGTCATCATCTCTACTGCATCTACAGGGGTCCACCTAGCAAATGATGACGTGGGGTTTCGAGCAATAAACTGCTGGGCATATAAATTACTTTGGTCCACCATTAAATTTATAAAATCATCAGAGAATAATAATTTGAAAAAGTCAATTTCTCTGAGACCTGTTGAATCAAATTGGATTCCTGGGATGGCCAAAAACTCAGGAACCTGGGGCTCAAAATTGTCTGGTGGTGGGGTCCATACGGGATCAATCATTTGGGGGGGGGGTCTCAGCTGCTCTACGGGGGTGTCTTTGAGGGGGTCCCTCATCACCAGAGGAGGAAGAGGAGCTTAAGACGAATCCTTCAAATTCCCCGCTTGCATCACTGGCTGTGTCAGAGTCAGAGGCAAGCATGGCATATGCCTCCTCCGCTGAATACATTCTTCTGGATGACTGGGATGACATTTGGGATGACATTTGGGATGCCATTTTTATTTTTGTGTTTCTGTAAGTGTAATGTTTCAACACGTGTATAGTGTAGGGGGGGTACAAACTTTATTTCAACACGGGGGGTATGTAGTGTGTAGTGTGTATGTAGTGCAGAAAAAAAAATACTTTATACAGGAATTTGATCCCAATAAAAAAAAAAAAAATTGAAGGGGTTAAAAAAAAAAAAAAATGAAGGGGTTAAAAAAAAAAAAAAAAGGTCCTGCGCCAAAAATTGAGCACAGATGTTGGTCAGTAACGACCGTCACTGAACAGCGCTCAAAGGCAACAGGACACCCACAAAAGCAACGTGGGTGTAAAAACAAAAAAAAAACAATTTAAAAAAACTGCAGAAAAAAAATTATATCAACCCTGTGCCAAAAATGTTGTTCAGTGATGTACGTCACTGATCAGTGGCCACAGGACACCCACAAAAGCAACGTGGGTGTAAAAACAATTTAAAAAAATATACCACAGCACTCTCCAAAAAAAAAAAACAATTTAAAAAAACTGCAGAAAAAAAATTATATCAACCCTGTGCCAAAAATGCTGTTCAGTGATTGTCCGTCACTGATCAGCGCTCAGCGGCCACAGGACACCCACAAAAGCAACGTGGGTGTAAAAAACAAAACCCCACTGCACTCTCCAAAAAAACAACAACTGCAGATCAGTGATGCAGTGATGCAACACTGATTAGCAGTGAGGGGCAGCAGGCACACAACTGTGGGTGCAACCTGACAGGGTATATATATAAAAAAAAACCTGGACCCCCAAAAAGTTGCTGATTAATTAATTTAAACTGATCAGCACAAAAGGGGGGGCAGGGGGGGCAGCAGTCAGTTGCACACGCAGCACAACCTTTGGTGCAACTGACTGGTATATATATAAAAAAAAAACCCTGGACCCCCAAAAAGTTGCTGATCTTAATTAATTTAAACTGATCAGCACAAAAGGGGGGTCAGCAGGGGGGGCAGCAGTCAGTTGCACAGGCAGCACAACCTTTGGTGCAACTGACAGGTATATATATATATAAAAAAACCTCTGCACCCCCAAAAAGTTGCTGATCAGCTCAGACATAGTGATCAGCACAAAAGGGGGTGCAGCAGACACAAAATATAGCACTCTCTCTCACTATCTCTGACTATCTCTGACTATCTCTGACTATCTATCACTATATGTGACTCTATGACACTGCAGCAGCAGCACACAGGAAGTCACAAGATCCAGGAAGCATCCAGCTGCTGGCAGCACGCTACCAGCGGTGATCAGCGGTGATCAGGTAAGTATCAGGCAAGGTTCAGGTATGTATAGCAGGACAGAGTGGCCGGTGACCGCTCTGCACGCAATTCCGGACCGGAATGGCTTCTGCAGCGCAGTCACCGTTAGTTTGAATGGCGCGCCCTGGCTGTGATTGGTCCGTCGGTCCGACGGACCAATCACAGCCTTGGGGGCAGGTGGGGTTAGGTGTCGTCGTCACCGATGACCCCCTCATGCCCCCTCACACCCGGCGGTGATTAACACCTGTGTTACCGAGCGTCTGATTCGCCGGTAACACAGGAAAACGCTGCGAATGGCTGTTCACATTGAACAGCCAATCACAGCGATCACCGACGGGGGGGCGGCATCGCCGCCCCCCCTGGGCATTCAGGGACATGTCTGCTGTCAGGGACAGCAGACATCGTCCCTCTGTCACTGCGTCTCTAGACGCAGTGGCACTTTGAAGTCATGACGTATATATACGTCATGTGTCGGGAAGTACATCCCGGCCATGACGTATATATACGTCAAATGTCGGGAAGGGGTTAAACAAGTCCAATGAGCGTCCCAAAATGGCCGGCCTGCCTGCTTTCATCCATCAATTGTTCAAAATTTTTCATTACCCAATGAGCTGACGTGGAGTCTTAGCCAGTGGTACCATCAGGGAGGTGTGTAAAGCACTTTACGCTAGACAGCCAATCAGCTGCCAGCTTCCATCTGTCAATCAAATACAGCAGCCAATCAGAAAGCTGCCCATTGATCAGCAGGCCCTTTATGACATCACAAACAGACCCTCAGAACTATCTGTGCATGTCTAATGGCTGGCTGTCAGTTGGGCGGGTGGGTGGCAGAGGGAGGGGATGTCTGTCTCGTTTCTCCTGAAAATTGCGGTTTTTCTGCGTTTACGGGAAAAGTTGAGGTCCGACGCGCAAAAGTGGGGTATCGTGGAAATCACAATTTAAAGATGCACATTTCTGGCCCCCCAAAAATGGGCATTTCAAATGAGAAATGAGTCCAATGAACAAAATAGGGTGAATAAGTATGTATTTCAGGGGTGAGTTAGCAGATTATTGGGGAAGTAAGTCCTGATATTTTTGGAGGTTGCAGGGGCCACTACACCATTCAAAATAGGCAGGTTTTAGCATATGCAGTTAGGCCCCGTAGGATGATTTTAGCTAAAAAGTGCCCCAAACACTCAAACGGGCTTGTATCTGGGAAGGGAAAATATGGAAAACATGACTTAGACAGCAAATGATACACTGTTTGCCATGTTTCCAAATTTTATGCACAGTGGTTACAGCATGAAGCAAATGCATGTGAATATACAAAGGTGCATTGCATTAAACAAGTCCACTGAGTGTCCCAAAATGGCCGGCCTGCCTGCTTTCATCCATCAATTGTTCTAAATTTTTCATTACCCAATGAGCTGAGGTGGAGTCTTAGCCAGTGGTACCATCAGGGAGGTGTGTAAAGCACTTTAGGCTAGACAGCCAATCAGCTGCCAGCTTCCATCTGTCAATCAAATACAGCAGCCAATCAGAAAGCTGCCCATTGATCAGCAGGCCCTTTATGACATCACAGACAGACCCTCAGAACTATCTATGCATGTCTAATGGCTGGCTGTCAGTTGGGTGGGTGGGTGGCAGAGGGAGGGGATGTCTGTCTCGTTTCTCCTGAAAATTGCGCTTTTTCTGCGTTTACGGGAAAAGTTGAGGTCCGACGCGCAAAAGTGGGGTATCGTAGAAATCACCTTTTAAAGACACACATTTCTGCCCCCCCCCCAAAAATGGGCATTTCAAATGAGAAATGAGTCCAATGAACAAAATAGGATGAATAAGTATGTATTTCAGGGGTGAGTTAGCAGGTTATTGGGGAAGTAAGTCCTGATATTTTTGGAGGTTGCAGGGGCCACTACACCATTCAAAATAGGCAGGCTTTAGCATATGCAGTTAGGCCTCGTAGGATGATTTTAGCTAAAAAGTGCCCCAAACACTCAAACGGGCTTGTATCTGGGAAGGGAAAATATGGGAAACATGACTTAGACAGCAAATGATACACTGTTTGCCATGTTTCCAAATTTTTATGCACAGTGGTTACAGCATGAAGCGAATGCATGTGAATATACAAAGGTGCATTGCATTAAACAAGTCCACTGAGTGTCCCAAAATGGCCGGCCTGCCTGCTTTCATCCATCAATTGTTCTAAATTTTTCATTACCTAATGAGCTGAGGTGGAGTCTTAGCCAGTGGTACCATCAGGGAGGTGTGTAAAGCACTTTAGGCTAGACAGCCAATCAGCTGCCAGCTTCCATCTGTCAATCAAATACAGCAGCCAATCAGAAAGCTGCCCATTGATCAGCAGGCCCTTTATGACATCACAGAAAGACCCTCAGAACTATCTGTGCATGTCTAATGGCTGGCTGTCAGTTGGGTGGGTGGGTGGCAGAGGGAGGGGATGTCTGTCTCGTTTCTTCTGAAAATTGCGGTTTTTCTGCGTTTACGGGAAAAGTTGAGGTCCGACGCGCAAAAGTGGGGTATCGTAGAAATCACATTTTAAAGATGCACATTTCTGGCCCCCCAAAAATGGGCATTTCAAATGAGAAATGAGTCCAATGAACAAAATAGGGTGAATAAGTATGTATTTCAGGGGTGAGTTAGCAGATTATTGGGGAAGTACTTTAAGTCCTGATATTTTTGGAGGTTGCAGGGGCCACTACACCATTCAAAATAGGCAGGTTTTAGCATATGCAGTTAGGCCCCGTAGGATGATTTTAGCTAAAAAGTGCCCCAAACACTCAAACGGGCTTGTGTCTGGGAAGGGAAAATATGGGAAACATGACTTAGACAGCAAATGATACACTGTTTGCCATGTTTCCAAATTTTTATGCACAGTGGTTACAGCATGAAGCGAATGCATGTGAATATACAAAGGTGCATTGCATTAAACAAGTCCACTGAGTGTCCCAAAATGGCCGGCCTGCCTGCTTTCATCCATCAATTGTTCAAAATTTTTCATTACCCAATGAGCTGACGTGGAGTCTTAGCCAGTGGTACCATCAGGGAGGTGTGTAAAGCACTTTACGCTAGACAGCCAATCAGCTGCCAGCTTCCATCTGTCAATCAAATACAGCAGCCAATCAGAAAGCTGCCCATTGATCAGCAGGCCCTTTATGACATCACAAACAGACCCTCAGAACTATCTGTGCATGTCTAATGGCTGGCTGTCAGTTGGGCGGGTGGGTGGCAGAGGGAGGGGATGTCTGTCTCGTTTCTCCTGAAAATTGCGGTTTTTCTGCGTTTACGGGAAAAGTTGAGGTCCGACGCGCAAAAGTGGGGTATCGTAGAAATCACAATTTAAAGATGCACATTTCTGGCCCCCCAAAAATGGGCATTTCAAATGAGAAATGAGTCCAATGAACAAAATAGGGTGAATAAGTATGTATTTCAGGGGTGAGTTAGCAGATTATTGGGGAAGTAAGTCCTGATATTTTTGGAGGTTGCAGGGGCCACTACACCATTCAAAATAGGCAGGTTTTAGCATATGCAGTTAGGCCCCGTAGGATGATTTTAGCTAAAAAGTGCCCCAAACACTCAAACGGGCTTGTATCTGGGAAGGGAAAATATGGAAAACATGACTTAGACAGCAAATGATACACTGTTTGCCATGTTTCCAAATTTTATGCACAGTGGTTACAGCATGAAGCAAATGCATGTGAATATACAAAGGTGCATTGCATTAAACAAGTCCACTGAGTGTCCCAAAATGGCCGGCCTGCCCGCTTTCATCCATCAATTGTTCTAAATTTTTCATTACCCAATGAGCTGAGGTGGAGTCTTAGCCAGTGGTACCATCAGGGAGGTGTGTAAAGCACTTTAGGCTAGACAGCCAATCAGCTGCCAGCTTCCATCTGTCAATCAAATACAGCAGCCAATCAGAAAGCTGCCCATTGATCAACAGGCCCTTTATGACATCACAGACAGACCCTCAGAACTATCTATGCATGTCTAATGGCTGGCTGTCAGTTGGGTGGGTGGGTGGCAGAGGGAGGGGATGTCTGTCTCGTTTCTCCTGAAAATTGCGCTTTTTCTGCGTTTACGGGAAAAGTTGAGGTCCGACGCGCAAAAGTGGGGTATCGTAGAAATCACCTTTTAAAGACACACATTTCTGCCCCCCCCCCCAAAAAATGGGCATTTCAAATGAGAAATGAGTCCAATGAACAAAATAGGGTGAATAAGTATGTATTTCAGGGGTGAGTTAGCAGGTTATTGGGGAAGTAAGTCCTGATATTTTTGGAGGTTGCAGGGGCCACTACACCATTCAAAATAGGCAGGCTTTAGCATATGCAGTTAGGCCTCGTAGGATGATTTTAGCTAAAAAGTGCCCCAAACACTCAAACGGGCTTGTATCTGGGAAGGGAAAATATGGGAAACATGACTTAGACAGCAAATGATACACTGTTTGCCATGTTTCCAAATTTTTATGCACAGTGGTTACAGCATGAAGCGAATGCATGTGAATATACAAAGGTGCATTGCATTAAACAAGTCCACTGAGTGTCCCAAAATGGCCGGCCTGCCTGCTTTCATCCATCAATTGTTCTAAATTTTTCATTACCTAATGAGCTGAGGTGGAGTCTTAGCCAGTGGTACCATCAGGGAGGTGTGTAAAGCACTTTAGGCTAGACAGCCAATCAGCTGCCAGCTTCCATCTGTCAATCAAATACAGCAGCCAATCAGAAAGCTGCCCATTGATCAGCAGGCCCTTTATGACATCACAGAAAGACCCTCAGAACTATCTGTGCATGTCTAATGGCTGGCTGTCAGTTGGGTGGGTGGGTGGCAGAGGGAGGGGATGTCTGTCTCGTTTCTTCTGAAAATTGCGGTTTTTCTGCGTTTACGGGAAAAGTTGAGGTCCGACGCGCAAAAGTGGGGTATCGTAGAAATCACATTTTAAAGATGCACATTTCTGGCCCCCCAAAAATGGGCATTTCAAATGAGAAATGAGTCCAATGAACAAAATAGGGTGAATAAGTATGCATTTCAGGGGTGAGTTAGCAGATTATTGGGGAAGTACTTTAAGTCCTGATATTTTTGGAGGTTGCAGGGGCCACTACACCATTCAAAATAGGCAGGTTTTAGCATATGCAGTTAGGCCCCGTAGGATGATTTTAGCTAAAAAGTGCCCCAAACACTCAAACGGGCTTGTATCTGGGAAGGGAAAATATGGGAAACATGACTTAGACAGCAAATGATACACTGTTTGCCATGTTTCCAAATTTTTATGCACAGTGGTTACAGCATGAAGCGAATGCATGTGAATATACAAAGGTGCATTGCATTAAACAAGTCCACTGAGTGTCCCAAAATGGCCGGCCTGCCTGCTTTCATCCATCAATTGTTCTAAATTTTTCATTACCCAATGAGCTGAGGTGGAGTCTTAGCCAGTGGTACCATCAGGGAGGTGTGTAAAGCACTTTAGGCTAGACAGCCAATCAGCTGCCAGCTTCCATATGTCAATCAAATACAGCAGCCAATCAGAAAGCTGCCCATTAATCAGTAGGCCCTTTATGACATCACAGACAGACCCTCAGAACTATCTGTGCATGTCTAATGGCTGGCTGTCAGTTGGGTGGGTGGGTGGCAGAGGGAGGGGATGTCTGTCTCGTTTCTCCTGAAAATTGCGCTTTTTCTGCGTTTACGGGAAAAGTTGAGGTCCGACGCGCAAAAGTGGGGTATCGTAGAAATCACCTTTTAAAGACGCACATTACTGGCCCCCCAAAAATGGGCATTTCGAATGAGAAATGAGTCCAATGAACAAAATAGGATGAATAAGTATGTATTTCAGGGGTGAGTTAGCAGGTTATTGGGGAAGTAAGTCCTGATATTTTTGGAGGTTGCAGGGGCCACTACACCATTCAAAATAGGCAGGCTTTAGCATATGCAGTTAGGCCCCGTAGGCTGATTTTAGCTAAAAAGTGCCCCAAACACTCAAACGGGCTTGTATCTGGGAAGGGAAAATATGGGAAACATGACTTAGACAGCAAATGATACACTGTTTGCCATGTTTCCAAATTTTTATGCACAGTGGTTACAGCATGAAGCGAATGCATGTGAATATACAAAGGTGCATTGCATTAAACAAGTCCACTGAGTGTCCCAAAATGGCCGGCCTGCCTGCTTTCATCCATCAATTGTTCTAAATTTTCATTACCCAATGAGCTGAGGTGGAGTCTTAGCCAGTGGTACCATCAGGGAGGTGTGTAAAGCACTTTAGGCTAGACAGCCAATCAGCTGCCAGCTTCCATCTGTCAATCAAATACAGCAGCCAATCAGAAAGCTGCCCCTTAATCAGCAGGCCCTTTATGACATCACAGAAAGACCCTCAGAACTATCTGTGCATGTCTAATGGCTGGCTGTCAGTTGGGTGGGTGGGTGGCAGAGGGAGGGGATGTCTGTCTCGTTTCTCCTGAAAATTGCGCTTTTTCTGCGTTTACGGGAAAAGTTGAGGTCCGACGCGCAAAAGTGGGGTATCGTAGAAATCACCTTTTAAAGACGCACATTACTGGCCCCCCAAAAATGGGCATTTCGAATGAGAAATGAGTCCAATGAACAAAATAGGATGAATAAGTATGTATTTCAGGGGTGAGTTAGCAGGTTATTGGGGAAGTAAGTCCTGATATTTTTGGAGGTTGCAGGGGCCACTACACCATTCAAAATAGGCAGGCTTTAGCATATGCAGTTAGGCCCCGTAGGCTGATTTTAGCTAAAAAGTGCCCCAAACACTCAAACGGGCTTGTATCTGGGAAGGGAAAATATGGGAAACATGACTTAGACAGCAAATGATACACTGTTTGCCATGTTTCCAAATTTTTATGCACAGTGGTTACAGCATGAAGCGAATGCATGTGAATATACAAAGGTGCATTGCATTAAACAAGTCCACTGAGTGTCCCAAAATGGCCGGCCTGCCTGCTTTCATCCATCAATTGTTCTAAATTTTCATTACCCAATGAGCTGAGGTGGAGTCTTAGCCAGTGGTACCATCAGGGAGGTGTGTAAAGCACTTTAGGCTAGACAGCCAATCAGCTGCCAGCTTCCATCTGTCAATCAAATACAGCAGCCAATCAGAAAGCTGCCCATTGATCAGCAGGCCCTTTATGACATCACAGAAAGACCCTCAGAACTATCTGTGCATGTCTAATGGCTGGCTGTCAGTTGGGCGGGTGGGTGGCAGAGGAAGGGGATGTCTGTCTCGTTTCTACTTAAAATTGCGGTTTTTCTGCGTTTACGGGAAAAGTTGAGGTCCGACACGCAAAAGTGGGGTATCGTAGAAATCACCTTTTAAAGACGCACATTTCTGGCCCCCCAAAAATGGGCATTTCAAATAAGAAATGAGTCCAATGTACAAAATAGGGTGAATAAGTATGTATTTCATGGGTGAATTAGCAGGTTATTGGGGAAGTAAGTCCTGATATATTTTGGAGGTTGCAGGGGCCACTACACCATTCAAAATAGGCAGGTTTTAGCATATGCAGTTAGGCCCCGTAGGATGATTTTAGCTAAAAAGTGCCCCAAACACTCAAACGGGCTTGCATCTGGGAAGGGAAAATATGGGAAACATGACTTAGACACCAAAAGATACACTAAATGCCATGTTTCCAAATTTTTATGCACAGTGGTTACAGCATGAAGCGAATGCATGCGAATATACAAAGGTGCATTGCATTAAACAAGTCCACTGAGTGTCCCAAAATTGCCGGCCTGCCTGCTTTCATCCATCAATTGTTCTAAATTTTTCATTACCCAATGAGCTGAGGTGGAGTCTTAGCCACTGGTACCATCAGGGAGGTGTGTAAAGCACTTTAGGCTAGACAGCCAATCAGCTGCCAGCTTCCATCTGTCAATCAAATACAGCAGCCAATCAGAAAGTTGACCATTGATCAGCAGGCCCTTTATGACATCACAGACAGACCCTCAGAACTATCTGTGCATGTCTAATCTAATGGCTGGCTGTCAGTTGGGTGGGTGGGTGGCAGAGGGAGGGGATGTTTGTCTCGTTTCTCCTGAAAATTGCGGTTTTTCTGCGTTTACGGGAAAAGTTGAGGTCCGACGCGCAAAAGTGGGGTATCGTAGAAATCACCTTTTAAAGACGCACATTTCTGGCCCCCCAAAAATGGGCATTTCAAATGAGAAATGAGTCCAATGAACAAAATAGGATGAATAAGTATGTATTTCAGGGGTGAGTTAGCAGGTTATTGGGGAAGTAAGTCCTGATATTTTTGGAGGTTGCAGGGGCCACTACACCATTCAAAATAGGCAGGCTTTAGCATATGCAGTTAGGCCCCGTAGGATGATTTTAGCTAAAAAGTGCCCCAAACACTCAAACGGGCTTTTATCTGGGAAGGAAAATATGGGAAACATGACTTAGACAGCAAATGATACACTGTTTGCCATGTTTCCAAATTTTAATGCACAGTGGTTACAGCATGAAGCGAATGCATGTGAATATACAAAGGTGCATTGCATTAAACAAGTCCACTGAGTGTCCCAAAATGGCCGGCCTGCCTGCTTTCATCCATCAATTGTTCTAAATTTTTCATTACCCAATGAGCTGAGGTGGAGTCTTAGCCAGTGGTACCATCAGGGAGGTGTGTAAAGCACTTTAGGCTAGACAGCCAATCAGCTGCCAGCTTCCATCTGTCAATCAAATACAGCAGCCAATCAGAAAGTTGACCATTGATCAGCAGGCCCTTTATGACATCACAGACAGACCCTCAGAACTATCTGTGCATGTCTAATCTAATGGCTGGCTGTCAGTTGGGTGGGTGGGTGTCAGAGGGAGGGGATGTCTGTCTCGTTTCTCCTGAAAATTACGGTTTTTCTGCGTTTACGGGAAAAGTTGAGGTCCGACGCGCAAAAGTGGGGTATCGTAGAAATCACCTTTTAAAGACGCACAATTTTGGCCCCCCAAAAATGGGCATTTCAAATGAGAAATGAGTCCAATGAACAAAATAGGATGAATAAGTATGTATTTCAGGGGTGAGTTAGCAGGTTATTGGGGAAGTAAGTCCTGATATTTTTGGAGGTTGCAGGGGCCACTACACCATTCAAAATAGGCAGGCTTTAGCATATGCAGTTAGGCCCCGTAGGATGATTTTAGCTAAAAAGTGCCCCAAACACTCAAACGGGCTTTTATCTGGGAAGGAAAATATGGGAAACATGACTTAGACAGCAAATGATACACTGTTTGCCATGTTTCCAAATTTTTATGCACAATGGTTACAGCATGAAGCGAATGCATGTAAATATACAAAGGTGCATTGCATTAAACAAGTCCACTGAGTGTCCCAAAATGGCCGGCCTGCCTGCTTTCATCCATCAATTGTTCTAAATTTTTCATTACCCAATGAGCTGAGGTGGAGTCTTAGCCAGTGGTACCATCAGGGAGGTGTGTAAAGCACTTTAGGCTAGACAGCCAATCAGCTGCCAGCTTCCATCTGTCAATCAAATACAGCAGCCAATCAGAAAGTTGACCATTGATCAGCAGGCCCTTTATGACATCACAGACAGACCCTCAGAACTATCTGTGCATGTCTAATCTAATGGCTGGCTGTCAGTTGGGTGGGTGGGTGTCAGAGGGAGGGGATGTCTGTCTCGTTTCTCCTGAAAATTACGGTTTTTCTGCGTTTACGGGAAAAGTTGAGGTCCGACGCGCAAAAGTGGGGTATCGTAGAAATCACCTTTTAAAGACGCACAATTTTGGCCCCCCAAAAATGGGCATTTCAAATGAGAAATGAGTCCAATGAACAAAATAGGATGAATAAGTATGTATTTCAGGGGTGAGTTAGCAGGTTATTGGGGAAGTAAGTCCTGATATTTTTGGAGGTTGCAGGGGCCACTACACCATTCAAAATAGGCAGGCTTTAGCATATGCAGTTAGGCCCCGTAGGATGATTTTAGCTAAAAAGTGCCCCAAACACTCAAACGGGCTTTTATCTGGGAAGGAAAATATGGGAAACATGACTTAGACAGCAAATGATACACTGTTTGCCATGTTTCCAAATTTTTATGCACAATGGTTACAGCATGAAGCGAATGCATGTGAATATACAAAGGTGCATTGCATTAAACAAGTCCACTGAGTGTCCCAAAATGGCTGGCCTGCCTGCTTTCATCCATCAATTGTTCTAAATTTTTCATTACCCAATGAGCTGAGGTGGAGTCTTAGCCAGTGGTACCATCAGGGAGGTGTGTAAAGCACTTAAGGCTAGACAGCCAATCAGCTGCCAGCTTCCATCTGTCAATCAAATACAGCAGCCAATCAGAAAGCTGCCCATTGATCAGCAGGCCCTTTATGACATCACAGAAAGACCCTCAGAACTATCTGTGCATGTCTAATGGCTGGCTGTCAGTTGGGCGGGTGGGTGGCAGAGGGAGGGGATGTCTGTCTCGTTTCTCCCTAAAATTGCGTTTTTTTCTGCGTTTACAGGAAAAGTTGAGGTCCGACGCGCAAAAGTGGGGTATCGTAGAAATCACCTTTTAAAGACGCACATTTCTGGCCCCCCAAAAATGGGCATTTCAAATGAGAAATGAGTCCAATGAACAAAATAGGGTGAATAAGTATGTATTTCAGGGGTGAGTTAGCAGGTTATTGGGGAAGTAAGTCCTGATATTTTTGGAGGTTGCAGGGGCCACTACACCATTCAAAATAGGCAGGCTTTAGCATATGCAGTTAGGCCCCGTAGGTTGATTTTAGCTAAAAAGTGCCCCAAACACTCAAACGGGCTTGTATCTGGGAAGGGAAAATATGGGAAACATGACGTAGACACCAAATGATACACTATATGCCATGTTTCCAAATTTTTAGGCACAGTGGTTACAGCATGAAGCGAATGCATGTGAATATACAAAGGTGCATTGCATTAAACAAGTCCACTGAGTGTCCCAAAATGGCCGGCCTGCCTGCTTTCATCCATCAATTGTTCTAAATTTTTCATTACCCAATGAGCTGAGGTGGAGTCTTAGCCAGTGGTACCATCAGGGAGGTGTGTAAAGCACTTTAGGCTAGACAGCCAATCAGCTGCCAGTTCCATCTGTCAATCAAATACAGCAGCCAATCAGAAAGCTGCCCATTGATCAGCAGGCCCTTTATGACATCACAGACAGACCCTCAGAACTATCTGTGCATGTCTAATGGCTGTCTGTCAGTTGGGTGGGTGGCAGAGGGAGGGGATGGCTGTCTCGTTTCTCCTGAAAATTGCGCTTTTTCTGCGTTTACGGGAAAAGTTGAGGTCCGACGCGCAAAAGTGGGCTATCGTAGAAATCACCTTTTAAAGACGCACATTACTGGCCCCCCAAAAATGGGCATTTCAAAAGAGAAATGAGTCCAATGAACAAAATAGGATGAATAAGTATGTATTTCAGGGGTGAGTTAGCAGGTTATTGGGGAAGTAAGTCTTGATATTTTTGGAGGTTGCAGGGGCCACTACACCATTCAAAATATGCAGGCTTTAGCATATGCAGTTAGGCCCCGTAGGATGATTTTAGCTAAAAAGTGCCCCAAACACTCAAACGGGCTTGTATCTGGGAAGGGAAAATATGGGAAACATGACTTAGACAGCAAATGATACACTGTTTGCCATGTTTACAAATTTTTATGCACAGTGGATACAGCATGAAGCGAATGCATGTGAATATACAAAGGTGCATTGCATTAAACAAGTCCACTGAGTGTCCCAAAATGGCCGGCCTGCCTGCTTTCATCCATCAATTGTTCTAAATTTTTCATTACCCAATGAGCTGAGGTGGAGTCTTAGCCACTGGTACCATCAGGGAGGTGTGTAAAGCACTTTAGGCTAGACAGCCAATCAGCTGCCAGCTTCCATCTGTCAATCAAATACAGCAGCCAATCAGAAAGCTGCCCATTGATCAGCAGGCCCTTTATGACATCACAGAAAGACCCTCAGAACTATCTGTGCATGTCTAATGGCTGGCTGTCAGTTGGGCGGGTGGGTGGCAGAGGGAGGGGATGTCTGTCTCGTTTCTCCCTAAAATTGCGGTTTTTCTGCGTTTACGGGAAAAGTTGAGGTCCGACGCGCAAAAGTGGGGTATTGTAGAAATCACCTTTTAAAGACGCACAATTCTGGCCCCCCGAAAATGGGCATTTCAAATGAGAAATGAGTCCAATGAACAAAATAGGGTGAATAAGTATGTATTTCAAGGGTGAGTTAGCAGGTTATTGGGGAAGTAAGTCCTGATATTTTTGGAGGTTGCAGGGGCCACTACAACATTCAAAATAGGCAGGCTTTAGCATATGCAGTTAGGCCCCTTAGGATGATTTTAGCTATAAAGTGCCACAAACACTCAAACGGGCTTGTATCTGGGAAGGGAAAATATGGGAAACATGACGTAGACACCAAATGATACACTATATGCCATGTTTCCAAATTTTTATGCACAGTGGTTACAGCATGAAGCGAATGCATGTGAATATACAAAGGTGCATTGCATTAAACAAGTCCACTGAGTGTCCCAAAATGGCCTGCCTGCCTGCTTTCATCCATCAATTGTTCTAAATTTTTCATTACCCAATGAGCTGAGGTGGAGTCTTAGCCAGTGGTACCATCAGGGAGGTGTGTAAAGCACTTTAGGCTAGACAGCCAATCAGCTGCCAGCTTCCATCTGTCAATCAAATACAGCAGCCAATCAGAAAGCTGCCCATTGATCAGCAGGCCCTTTATGACATCACAGACAGACCCTCAGAACTATCTGTGCATGTCTAATGGCTGGCTGTCAGTTGGGTGGGTGGGTGGCAGAGGGAGGGGATGTCTGTCTCGTTTCTCCTGAAAATGCGCTTTTTCTGCGTTTACGGGAAAAGTTGAGGTCCGACGCGCAATAGTGGGGTATCGTAGAAATCACCTTTAAAAGACGCACATTTCTGCCCCCCCCCCCCCAAAAAAAAATGGGCATTTCAAATGAGAAATGAGTCAAATGAACAAAATAGGGTGAATAAGTATGTATTTCAGGGGTGAGTTAGCAGGTTATTGGGGAAGTAAGTCCTGATATTTTTGGAGGTTGCAGGGGCCACTACTCCATTCAAAATAGGCAGGCTTTAGCATATGCAGTTAGGCCCCGTAGGATGATTTTAGCTAAAAAGTGCCCCAAACACTCAAACGGGCTTGTATCTGGGAAGGGAAAATATGGGAAATATGACTTAGACAGCAAATGATACACTATATGCCATGTTTCCAAATTTTTATGCACAGTGGTTACAGCATGAAGCGAATGCATGTGAATATACAAAGGTGCATTGCATTAAACAAGTCCAATGAGCGTACCAAAATGGCCGGTCTGCCTGCTTTCATCCATCAATTGTTCTAAATTTTTCATTACCCAATGAGCTGAGGTGGAGTCTTAGCCAGTGGTACCATCAGGGAGGTGTGTAAAGCACTTTAGGCTAGACAGCCAATCAGCTGCCAGCTTCCATCTGTCAATCAAATACAGCAGCCAATCAGAAAGTTGACCATTGATCAGCAGGCCCTTTATGACATCACAGACAGACCCTCAGAACTATCTGTGCATGTCTAATCTAATGGCTGGCTGTCAGTTGGGTGGGTGGGTGGCAGAGGGAGGGGATGTCTGTCTCGTTTCTCCTGAAAATTGCGGTTTTTCTGCGTTTACGGGAAAAGTTGAGGTCCGACGCGCAAAAGTGGGGTATCGTAGAAATCACCTTTTAAAGACGCACATTTCTGGCCCCCCAAAAATGGGCATTTCAAATGAGAAATGAGTCCAATGAACAAAATAGGATGAATAAGTATGTATTTCAGGGGTGAGTTAGCAGGTTATTGGGGAAGTAAGTCCTGATATTTTTGGAGGTTGCAGGGGCCACTACACCATTCAAAATAGGCAGGCTTTAGCATATGCAGTTAGGCCCCGTAGGATGATTTTAGCTAAAAAGTGCCCCAAACACTCAAACGGGCTTTTATCTGGGAAGGAAAATATGGGAAACATGACTTAGACAGCAAATGATACACTGTTTGCCATGTTTCCAAATTTTGATGCACAGTGGTTACAGCATGAAGCGAATGCATGTGAATATACAAAGGTGCATTGCATTAAACAAGTCCACTGAGTGTCCCAAAATGGCCGGCCTGCCTGCTTTCATCCATCAATTGTTCTAAATTTTTCATTACCCAATGAGCTGAGGTGGAGTCTTAGCCAGTGGTACCATCAGGGAGGTGTGTAAAGCACTTTAGGCTAGACAGCCAATCAGCTGCCAGCTTCCATCTGTCAATCAAATACAGCAGCCAATCAGAAAGTTGACCATTGATCAGCAGGCCCTTTATGACATCACAGACAGACCCTCAGAACTATCTGTGCATGTCTAATCTAATGGCTGGCTGTCAGTTGGGTGGGTGGGTGGCAGAGGGAGGGGATGTCTGTCTCGTTTCTCCTGAAAATTGCGGTTTTTCTGCGTTTACGGGAAAAGTTGAGGTCCGACGCGCAAAAGTGGGGTATCGTAGAAATCACCTTTTAAAGACGCACATTTCTGGCCCCCCAAAAATGGGCATTTCAAATGAGAAATGAGTCCAATGAACAAAATAGGATGAATAAGTATGTATTTCAGGGGTGAGTTAGCAGGTTATTGGGGAAGTAAGTCCTGATATTTTTGGAGGTTGCAGGGGCCACTACACCATTCAAAATAGGCAGGCTTTAGCATATGCAGTTAGGCCCCGTAGGATGATTTTAGCTAAAAAGTGCCCCAAACACTCAAACGGGCTTTTATCTGGGAAGGAAAATATGGGAAACATGACTTAGACAGCAAATGATACACTGTTTGCCATGTTTCCAAATTTTGATGCACAGTGGTTACAGCATGAAGCGAATGCATGTGAATATACAAAGGTGCATTGCATTAAACAAGTCCACTGAGTGTCCCAAAATGGCCGGCCTGCCTGCTTTCATCCATCAATTGTTCTAAATTTTTCATTACCCAATGAGCTGAGGTGGAGTCTTAGCCAGTGGTACCATCAGGGAGGTGGATAAAGCACTTTAGGCTAGACAGCCAATCAGCTGCCAGCTTCCATCTGTCAATCAAATACAGCAGCCAATCAGAAAGCTGCCCATTGATCAGCAGGCCCTTTATGACATCACAGACAGACCCTCAGAACTATCTGTGCATGTCTAATGGCTGGCTGTCAGTTGGGTGGGTGGGTGGCAGAGGGAGGGGATGTCTGTCTCGTTTCTCCTGAAAATTGCGCTTTTTCTGCGTTTACGGGAAAAGTTGAGGTCCGACGCGCAAAAGTGGGGTATCGTAGAAATCACCTTTTAAAGACGCACATTTCTGGCCCCCCAAAAATGGGCATTTCAAATGAGAAATGAGTCCAATGAACAAAATAGGATGAATAAGTATGTATTTCAGGGGTGAGTTAGCAGGTTATTGGGGAAGTAAGTCCTGATATTTTTGGAGGTTGCAGGGGCCACTACACAATTCAAAATAGGCAGGCTTTAGCATATGCAGTTTTGCCCCGTAGGATGATTTTAGCTAAAAAGTGCCCCAAACACTCAAACGGACTTTTATCTGGTAAGGAAAATATGGGAAACATGACTTAGACAGCAAATGATACACTGTTTGCCATGTTTCCAAATTTTGATGCACAGTGGTTACAGCATGAAGCGAATGCATGTGAATATACAAAGGTGCATTGCATTAAACAAGTCCACTGAGTGTCCCAAAATGGCCGGCCTGCCTGCTTTCATCCATCAATTGTTCTAAATTTTTCATTACCCAATGAGCTGAGGTGGAGTCTTAGCCAGTGGTACCATCAGGGAGGTGTGTAAAGCACTTTAGGCTAGACAGCCAATCAGCTGCCAGCTTCCATCTGTCAATCAAATACAGCAGCCAATCAGAAAGCTGCCCATTGATCAGCAGGCCCTTTATGACATCACAGAAAGACCCTCAGAACTATCTGTGCATGTCTAATGGCTGGCTGTCAGTTGGGTGGGTGGGTGGCAGAGGGAGGGGATGTCTGTCTCTTTTCTCCTGAAAATTGCGCTTTTTCTGCGTTTACGGGAAAAGTTGAGGTCCGACGCGCAAAAGTGGGGTATCGTAGAAATCACCTTTTAAAGACGCACATTTCTGCCCCCCCCCCAAAAAAATGGGCATTTCAAATGAGAAATGAGTCAAATGAACAAAATAGGGTGAATAAGTATGTATTTCAGGGGTGAGTTAGCAGGTTATTGGGGAAGTAAGTCCTGATATTTTTGGAGGTTGCAGGGGCCACTACACCATTCAAAATAGGCAGGCTTTAGCATATGCAGTTAGGCCCCGTAGGATGATTTTAGCTAAAAAGTGCCCCAAACACTCAAACGGGCTTGTATCTGGGAAGGGAAAAGGTACTTGTTTCCTAGCACGGCCACAATCGGGGGTAATCGTGTACCTTAACTTAAGGTACACGATTACCCCTGATGGACCCGATTTCCTTTGAAATCAGGTCCATTTTGCCGGCTAGGACACAATATCGGGGGCATCGCGTCGGTCGGGACCATTAACATTGGTCCCGACGCGACCGACGCGATGCCCCCGATATTTCCATAGGCTTCAATGTTAAAAAATATTTTAACATTGAAATGGTGTCGGAAAAGGTAAAATATCAGGGGCATCGCGTCGGTCGGGACCATTAACATTGGTCCCGACGCGATGCCCCCGATTTTTCCATAGGCTTCAATGTTAAAATATTTTTTAACATTGAAATAGTGAAAAAATGTGAAAAATGTGAAATGGGTCAATATGACCCATTTCACATTATAGATGTCCCCGTCGTCACCCCACGATAGACGCCAACCCGAAGCGTGGCGAGCGTAGCGAGCCCGCGAGGGGCGGCGGTACGCGTCCTCCAACCTTTTCATGACCTACTATACACTAGGGCGTGGAGTGAGAATAGAATAGTGTGGCGAGCGTAGCGAGCCACCGAGGCCCGAAGCGTGGCGAGCGCAGCGAGCCCCGCGAGGGGACGCGGATACCTTCACAGTTATACGCGTCCCCTTGCGGGCTTCACAGGTGTCCGTGGCGATGCGGACACCTGTGAAGCCCGCAAAGGGACGCGTTAACCTGTGAAGGTATCCGCGTCCCCTCGCGGGGCTCGCTGCGCTCGCCACGCTTCGGGCCTCGGTGGCTCGCTGCGCTCGCCACACTATTCTATTCTCACTCCACGCCCTAGTGGATAGTAGGGCATGAAAAGGTCGGAGGACGCGTACCGCCGCCCCTCGCGGGCTCACTGCGCTCGCCACGCTTCGGGTTGGCGTCTACCTTGGGGTGGGGTTTACGTCGGTAAATTTGGGGGGGCAAGGGAATATTTTACATTGAATCCAATGTAAAATGGGGTCCCTGGGACCCCATTTACATTTAATTCAATGAAAAAATCGGGTCTAAAATCGGGTCGGTCGCGTCGATCGCATCGCATGCGACCAAATCGCATGCGATGCGATCGACCCGATTTTTCCGACACGACCACCCCGATCTAAATCGGTGTGGCCGTGCTAGGAAACAAGTACCAGGGAAAATATGGGAAACATGACTTAGACAGCAAATAATACACTGTTTGCCATGTTTCCAAGTTTTTATGCACAGTGGTTACAGCATGAAGCGAATGCATGTGAATATACAAAGGTGCATTGCATTAAACAAGTCCAATGAGCGTCCCAAAATGGCCGGTCTGCCTGCTTTCATCCATCAATTGTTCTAAATTTTTCATTACCCAATGAGCTGAGGTGGAGTCTTAGCCAGTGGTACCATCAGGGAGGTGTGTAAAGCACTTTAGGCTAGACAGCCAATCAGCTGCCAGCTTCCATCTGTCAATCAAATACAGCAGCCAATCAGAAAGTTGACCATTGATCAGCAGGCCCTTTATGACATCACAGACAGACCCTCAGAACTATCTGTGCATGTCTAATCTAATGGCTGGCTGTCAGTTGGGTGGGTGGGTGGCAGAGGGAGGGGATGTCTGTCTCGTTTCTCCTGAAAATTGCGGTTTTTCTGCGTTTACGGGAAAAGTTGAGGTCCGACGCGCAAAAGTGGGGTATCGTAGAAATCACCTTTTAAAGACGCACATTTCTGGCCCCCCAAAAATGGGCATTTCAAATGAGAAATGAGTCCAATGAACAAAATAGGATAAATAAGTATGTATTTCAGGGGTGAGTTAGCAGGTTATTGGGGAAGTAAGTCCTGATATTTTTGGAGGTTGCAGGGGCCACTACACCATTCAAAATAGGCAGGCTTTAGCATATGCAGTTAGGCCCCGTAGGATGATTTTAGCTAAAAAGTGCCCCAAACACTCAAACGGGCTTTTATCTGGGAAGGAAAATATGGGAAACATGACTTAGACAGCAAATGATACACTGTTTGCCATGTTTCCAAATTTTTATGCACGATGGTTACAGCATGAAGCGAATGCATGTGAATATACAAAGGTGCATTGCATTAAACAAGTCCACTGAGTGTCCCAAAATGGCCGGCCTGCCTGCTTTCATCCATCAATTGTTCTAAATTTTTCATTACCCAATGAGCTGAGGTGGAGTCTTAGCCAGTGGTACCATCAGGGAGGTGTGTAAAGCACTTAAGGCTAGACAGCCAATCAGCTGCCAGCTTCCATCTGTCAATCAAATACAGCAGCCAATCAGAAAGCTGCCCATTGATTAGCAGGCCCTTTATGACATCACAGAAAGACCCTCAGAACTATCTGTGCATGTCTAATGGCTGGCTGTCAGTTGGGCGGGTGGGTGGCAGAGGGAGGGGATGTCTGTCTCGTTTCTCCCTAAAATTGCGTTTTTTTCTGCGTTTACGGGAAAAGTTGAGGTCCGACGCGCAAAAGTGGGGTATCGTAGAAATCACCTTTTAAAGACGCACATTTCTGGCCCCCCAAAAATGGGCATTTCAAATGAGAAATGAGTCCAATGAACAAAATAGGGTGAATAAGTATGTATTTCAGGGGTGAGTTAGCAGGTTATTGGGGAAGTAAGTCCTGATATTTTTGGAGGTTGCAGGGGCCACTACACCATTCAAAATAGGCAGGCTTTAGCATATGCAGTTAGGCCCCGTAGGTTGATTTTAGCTAAAAAGTGCCCCAAACACTCAAACGGGCTTGTATCTGGGAAGGGAAAATATGGGAAACATGACGTAGACACCAAATGATACACTATATGCCATGTTTCCAAATTTTTAGGCACAGTGGTTACAGCATGAAGCGAATGCATGTGAATATACAAAGGTGCATTGCATTAAACAAGTCCACTGAGTGTCCCAAAATGGCCGGCCTGCCTGCTTTCATCCATCAATTGTTCTAAATTTTTCATTACCCAATGAGCTGAGGTGGAGTCTTAGCCAGTGGTACCATCAGGGAGGTGTGTAAAGCACTTTAGGCTAGACAGCCAATCAGCTGCCAGCTTCCATCTGTCAATCAAATACAGCAGCCAATCAGAAAGCTGCCCATTGATCAGCAGGCCCTTTATGACATCACAGACAGACCCTCAGAACTATCTGTGCATGTCTAATGGCTGGCTGTCAGTTGGGTGGGTGGGTGGCAGAGGGAGGGGATGTCGGTCTCGTTTCTCCTGAAAATGCGCTTTTTCTGCGTTTACGGGAAAAGTTGAGGTCCGACGCGCAAAAGTGGGGTATCGTAGAAATCACCTTTTAAAGACGCACATTTCTGCCCCCCCCCCCAAAAAAAAATGGGCATTTCAAATGAGAAATGAGTCAAATGAACAAAATAGGGTGAATAAGTATGTATTTCAGGGGTGAGTTAGCAGGTTATTGGGGAAGTAAGTCCTGATATTTTTGGAGGTTGCAGGGGCCACTACTCCATTCAAAATAGGCAGGCTTTAGCATATGCAGTTAGGCCCCGTAGGATGATTTTAGCTAAAAAGTGCCCCAAACACTCAAACGGGCTTGTATCTGGGAAGGGGAAATATGGGAAACATGACTTAGACAGCAAATGATACACTATATGCCATGTTTCCAAATTTTTATGCACAGTGGTTACAGCATGAAGCGAATGCATGTGAATATACAAAGGTGCATTGCATTAAACAAGTCCAATGAGCGTCCCAAAATGGCCGGTCTGCCTGCTTTCATCCATCAATTGTTCTAAATTTTTCATTACCCAATGAGCTGAGGTGGAGTCTTAGCCAGTGGTACCATCAGGGAGGTGTGTAAAGCACTTTAGGCTAGACAGCCAATCAGCTGCCAGCTTCCATCTGTCAATCAAATACAACAGCCAATCAGAAAGTTGACCATTGATCAGCAGGCCCTTTATGACATCACAGACAGACCCTCAGAACTATCTGTGCATGTCTAATCTAATGGCTGGCTGTCAGTTGGGTGAGTGGGTGGCAGAGGGAGGGGATGTCTGTCTCGTTTCTCCTGAAAATTGCGGTTTTTCTGCGTTTACGGGAAAAGTTGAGGTCCGACGCGCAAAAGTGGGGTATCGTAGAAATCACCTTTTAAAGACGCACATTTCTGGCCCCCCAAAAATGGGCATTTCAAATGAGAAATGAGTCCAATGAACAAAATAGGATAAATAAGTATGTATTTCAGGGGTGAGTTAGCAGGTTATTGGGGAAGTAAGTCCTGATATTTTTGGAGGTTGCAGGGGCCACTACACCATTCAAAATAGGCAGGCTTTAGCATATGCAGTTAGGCCCCGTAGGATGATTTTAGCTAAAAAGTGCCCCAAACACTCAAACGGGCTTTTATCTGGGAAGGAAAATATGGGAAACATGACTTAGACAGCAAATGATACACTGTTTGCCATGTTTCCAAATTTTTATGCACAATGGTTACAGCATGAAGCGAATGCATGTGAATATACAAAGGTGCATTGCATTAAACAAGTCCACTGAGTGTCCCAAAATGGCCGGCCTGCCTGCTTTCATCCATCAATTGTTCTAAATTTTTCATTACCCAATGAGCTGAGGTGGAGTCTTAGCCAGTGGTACCATCAGGGAGGTGTGTAAAGCACTTAAGGCTAGACAGCCAATCAGCTGCCAGCTTCCATCTGTCAATCAAATACAGCAGCCAATCAGAAAGCTGCCCATTGATTAGCAGGCCCTTTATGACATCACAGAAAGACCCTCAGAACTATCTGTGCATGTCTAATGGCTGGCTGTCAGTTGGGCGGGTGGGTGGCAGAGGGAGGGGATGTCTGTCTCGTTTCTCCCTAAAATTGCGTTTTTTTCTGCGTTTACGGGAAAAGTTGAGGTCCGACGCGCAAAAGTGGGGTATCGTAGAAATCACCTTTTAAAGACGCACATTTCTGGCCCCCCAAAAATGGGCATTTCAAATGAGAAATGAGTCCAATGAACAAAATAGGGTGAATAAGTATGTATTTCAGGGGTGAGTTAGCAGGTTATTGGGGAAGTAAGTCCTGATATTTTTGGAGGTTGCAGGGGCCACTACACCATTCAAAATAGGCAGGCTTTAGCATATGCAGTTAGGCCCCGTAGGTTGATTTTAGCTAAAAAGTGCCCCAAACACTCAAACGGGCTTGTATCTGGGAAGGGAAAATATGGGAAACATGACGTAGACACCAAATGATACACTATATGCCATGTTTCCAAATTTTTAGGCACAGTGGTTACAGCATGAAGCGAATGCATGTGAATATACAAAGGTGCATTGCATTAAACAAGTCCACTGAGTGTCCCAAAATGGCCGGCCTGCCTGCTTTCATCCATCAATTGTTCTAAATTTTTCATTACCCAATGAGCTGAGGTGGAGTCTTAGCCAGTGGTACCATCAGGGAGGTGTGTAAAGCACTTTAGGCTAGACAGCCAATCAGCTGCCAGCTTCCATCTGTCAATCAAATACAGCAGCCAATCAGAAAGCTGCCCATTGATCAGCAGGCCCTTTATGACATCACAGACAGACCCTCAGAACTATCTGTGCATGTCTAATTGCTGGCTATCAGTTGGGCGGGTGGGTGGCAGAGGGAGGGGATGTCTGTCTCGTTTCTCCTGAAAATTGCAGTTTTTCTGCGTTTACGGGAAAAGTTGAGGTCCGACGCGCAAAAGTGGGGTATCGTAGAAATCACCTTTTAAAGACGCACATTTCTGACCCCCCCCCCCAAAAAAAAAATGGGCATTTCAAATGAGAAATGAGTCAAATGAACAAAATAGGGTGAATAAGTATGTATTTCAGGGGTGAGTTAGCAGGTTATTGGGGAAGTAAGTCCTGATATTTTTGGAGGTTGCAGGGGCCACTACTCCATTCAAAATAGGCAGGCTTTAGCATATGCAGTTAGGCCCCGTAGGATGATTTTAGCTAAAAAGTGCCCCAAACACTCAAACGGGCTTGTATCTGGGAAGGGGAAATATGGGAAACATGACTTAGACAGCAAATGATACACTATATGCCATGTTTCCAAATTTTTATGCACAGTGGTTACAGCATGAAGCGAATGCATGTGAATATACAAAGGTGCATTGCATTAAACAAGTCCAATGAGCGTCCCAAAATGGCCGGTCTGCCTGCTTTCATCCATCAATTGTTCTAAATTTTTCATTACCCAATGAGCTGAGGTGGAGTCTTAGCCAGTGGTACCATCAGGGAGGTGTGTAAAGCACTTTAGGCTAGACAGCCAATCAGCTGCCAGCTTCCATCTGTCAATCAAATACAGCAGCCAATCAGAAAGTTGACCATTGATCAGCAGGCCCTTTATGACATCACAGACAGACCCTCAGAACTATCTGTGCATGTCTAATGGCTGGCTGTCAGTTGGGCGGGTGGGTGGCAGAGGGAGGGGATGTCTGTCTCGTTTCTCCCTAAAATTGCGTTTTTTTCTGCGTTTACGGGAAAAGTTGAGGTCCGACGCGCAAAAGTGGGGTATCGTAGAAATCACCTTTTAAAGACGCACATTTCTGGCCCCCCAAAAATGGGCATTTCAAATGAGAAATGAGTCCAATGAACAAAATAGGGTGAATAAGTATGTATTTCAGGGGTGAGTTAGCAGGTTATTGGGGAAGTAAGTCCTGATATTTTTGGAGGTTGCAGGGGCCACTACACCATTCAAAATAGGCAGGCTTTAGCATATGCAGTTAGGCCCCGTAGGTTGATTTTAGCTAAAAAGTGCCCCAAACACTCAAACGGGCTTGTATCTGGGAAGGGAAAATATGGGAAACATGACGTAGACACCAAATGATACACTATATGCCATGTTTCCAAATTTTTAGGCACAGTGGTTACAGCATGAAGCGAATGCATGTGAATATACAAAGGTGCATTGCATTAAACAAGTCCACTGAGTGTCCCAAAATGGCCGGCCTGCCTGCTTTCATCCATCAATTGTTCTAAATTTTTCATTACCCAATGAGCTGAGGTGGAGTCTTAGCCAGTGGTACCATCAGGGAGGTGTGTAAAGCACTTTAGGCTAGACAGCCAATCAGCTGCCAGCTTCCATCTGTCAATCAAATACAGCAGCCAATCAGAAAGCTGCCCATTGATCAGCAGGCCCTTTATGACATCACAGACAGACCCTCAGAACTATCTGTGCATGTCTAATGGCTGGCTGTCAGTTGGGTGGGTGGGTGGCAGAGGGAGGGGATGTCGGTCTCGTTTCTCCTGAAAATGCGCTTTTTCTGCGTTTACGGGAAAAGTTGAGGTCCGACGCGCAAAAGTGGGGTATCGTAGAAATCACCTTTTAAAGACGCACATTTCTGACCCCCCCCCCCCAAAAAAAAATGGGCATTTCAAATGAGAAATGAGTCAAATGAACAAAATAGGGTGAATAAGTATGTATTTCAGGGGTGAGTTAGCAGGTTATTGGGGAAGTAAGTCCTGATATTTTTGGAGGTTGCAGGGGCCACTACTCCATTCAAAATAGGCAGGCTTTAGCATATGCAGTTAGGCCCCGTAGGATGATTTTAGCTAAAAAGTGCCCCAAACACTCAAACGGGCTTGTATCTGGGAAGGGGAAATATGGGAAACATGACTTAGACAGCAAATGATACACTATATGCCATGTTTCCAAATTTTTATGCACAGTGGTTACAGCATGAAGCGAATGCATGTGAATATACAAAGGTGCATTGCATTAAACAAGTCCAATGAGCGTCCCAAAATGGCCGGTCTGCCTGCTTTCATCCATCAATTGTTCTAAATTTTTCATTACCCAATGAGCTGAGGTGGAGTCTTAGCCAGTGGTACCATCAGGGAGGTGTGTAAAGCACTTTAGGCTAGACAGCCAATCAGCTGCCAGCTTCCATCTGTCAATCAAATACAGCAGCCAATCAGAAAGTTGACCATTGATCAGCAGGCCCTTTATGACATCACAGACAGACCCTCAGAACTATCTGTGCATGTCTAATCTAATGGCTGGCTGTCAGTTGGGTGGGTGGGTGGCAGAGGGAGGGGATGTCTGTCTCGTTTCTCCTGAAAATTGCGTTTTTTCTGCGTTTACGGGAAAAGTTGAGGTCCGACGCGCAAAAGTGGGGTATCATAGAAATCACCTTTTAAAGACGCACATTTCTGGCCCCCCAAAAATGGGCATTTCAAATGAGAAATGAGTCCAATGAACAAAATAGGATAAATAAGTATGTATTTCAGGGGTGAGTTAGCAGGTTATTGGGGAAGTAAGTCCTGATATTTTTGGAGGTTGCAGGGGCCACTACACCATTCAAAATAGGCAGGCTTTAGCATATGCAGTTAGGCCCCGTAGGATGATTTTAGCTAAAAAGTGCCCCAAACACTCAAACGGGCTTTTATCTGGGAAGGAAAATATGGGAAACATGACTTAGACAGCAAATGATACACTGTTTGCCATGTTTCCAAATTTTTATGCACAATGGTTACAGCATGAAGCGAATGCATGTGAATATACAAAGGTGCATTGCATTAAACAAGTCCACTGAGTGTCCCAAAATGGCCGGCCTGCCTGCTTTCATCCATCAATTGTTCTAAATTTTTCATTACCCAATGAGCTGAGGTGGAGTCTTAGCCAGTGGTACCATCAGGGAGGTGTGTAAAGCACTTAAGGCTAGACAGCCAATCAGCTGCCAGCTTCCATCTGTCAATCAAATACAGCAGCCAATCAGAAAGCTGCCCATTGATTAGCAGGCCCTTTATGACATCACAGAAAGACCCTCAGAACTATCTGTGCATGTCTAATGGCTGGCTGTCAGTTGGGCGGGTGGGTGGCAGAGGGAGGGGATGTCTGTCTCGTTTCTCCCTAAAATTGCGTTTTTTTCTGCGTTTACGGGAAAAGTTGAGGTCCGACGCGCAAAAGTGGGGTATCGTAGAAATCACCTTTTAAAGACGCACATTTCTGGCCCCCCAAAAATGGGCATTTCAAATGAGAAATGAGTCCAATGAACAAAATAGGGTGAATAAGTATGTATTTCAGGGGTGAGTTAGCAGGTTATTGGGGAAGTAAGTCCTGATATTTTTGGAGGTTGCAGGGGCCACTACTCCATTCAAAATAGGCAGGCTTTAGCATATGCAGTTAGGCCCCGTAGGATGATTTTAGCTAAAAAGTGCCCCAAACACTCAAACGGGCTTGTATCTGGGAAGGGGAAATATGGGAAACATGACTTAGACAGCAAATGATACACTATATGCCATGTTTCCAAATTTTTATGCACAGTGGTTACAGCATGAAGCGAATGCATGTGAATATACAAAGGTGCATTGCATTAAACAAGTCCAATGAGCGTCCCAAAATGGCCGGTCTGCCTGCTTTCATCCATCAATTGTTCTAAATTTTTCATTACCCAATGAGCTGAGGTGGAGTCTTAGCCAGTGGTACCATCAGGGAGGTGTGTAAAGCACTTTAGGCTAGACAGCCAATCAGCTGCCAGCTTCCATCTGTCAATCAAATACAACAGCCAATCAGAAAGTTGACCATTGATCAGCAGGCCCTTTATGACATCACAAACAGACCCTCAGAACTATCTGTGCATGTCTAATCTAATGGCTGGCTGTCAGTTGGGTGAGTGGGTGGCAGAGGGAGGGGATGTCTGTCTCGTTTCTCCTGAAAATTGCGGTTTTTCTGCGTTTACGGGAAAAGTTGAGGTCCGACGCGCAAAAGTGGGGTATCGTAGAAATCACCTTTTAAAGACGCACATTTCTGGCCCCCCAAAAATGGGCATTTCAAATGAGAAATGAGTCCAATGAACAAAATAGGATAAATAAGTATGTATTTCAGGGGTGAGTTAGCAGGTTATTGGGGAAGTAAGTCCTGATATTTTTGGAGGTTGCAGGGGCCACTACACCATTCAAAATAGGCAGGCTTTAGCATATGCAGTTAGGCCCCGTAGGATGATTTTAGCTAAAAAGTGCCCCAAACACTCAAACGGGCTTTTATCTGGGAAGGAAAATATGGGAAACATGACTTAGACAGCAAATGATACACTGTTTGCCATGTTTCCAAATTTTTATGCACAATGGTTACAGCATGAAGCGAATGCATGTGAATATACAAAGGTGCATTGCATTAAACAAGTCCACTGAGTGTCCCAAAATGGCCGGCCTGCCTGCTTTCATCCATCAATTGTTCTAAATTTTTCATTACCCAATGAGCTGAGGTGGAGTCTTAGCCAGTGGTACCATCAGGGAGGTGTGTAAAGCACTTAAGGCTAGACAGCCAATCAGCTGCCAGCTTCCATCTGTCAATCAAATACAGCAGCCAATCAGAAAGCTGCCCATTGATTAGCAGGCCCTTTATGACATCACAGAAAGACCCTCAGAACTATCTGTGCATGTCTAATGGCTGGCTGTCAGTTGGGCGGGTGGGTGGCAGAGGGAGGGGATGTCTGTCTCGTTTCTCCCTAAAATTGCGTTTTTTTCTGCGTTTACGGGAAAAGTTGAGGTCCGACGCGCAAAAGTGGGGTATCGTAGAAATCACCTTTTAAAGACGCACATTTCTGGCCCCCCAAAAATGGGCATTTCAAATGAGAAATGAGTCCAATGAACAAAATAGGGTGAATAAGTATGTATTTCAGGGGTGAGTTAGCAGGTTATTGGGGAAGTAAGTCCTGATATTTTTGGAGGTTGCAGGGGCCACTACACCATTTAAAAATAGGCAGGCTTTAGCATATGCAGTTAGGCCCCGTAGGTTGATTTTAGCTAAAAAGTGCCCCAAACACTCAAACGGGCTTGTATCTGGGAAGGGAAAATATGGGAAACATGACGTAGACACCAAATGATACACTATATGCCATGTTTCCAAATTTTTAGGCACAGTGGTTACAGCATGAAGCGAATGCATGTGAATATACAAAGGTGCATTGCATTAAACAAGTCCACTGAGTGTCCCAAAATGGCCGGCCTGCCTGCTTTCATCCATCAATTGTTCTAAATTTTTCATTACCCAATGAGCTGAGGTGGAGTCTTAGCCAGTGGTACCATCAGGGAGGTGTGTAAAGCACTTTAGGCTAGACAGCCAATCAGCTGCCAGCTTCCATCTGTCAATCAAATACAGCAGCCAATCAGAAAGCTGCCCATTGATCAGCAGGCCCTTTATGACATCACAGACAGACCCTCAGAACTATCTGTGCATGTCTAATGGCTGGCTGTCAGTTGGGTGGGTGGGTGGCAGAGGGAGGGGATGTCGGTCTCGTTTCTCCTGAAAATGCGCTTTTTCTGCGTTTACGGGAAAAGTTGAGGTCCGACGCGCAAAAGTGGGGTATCGTAGAAATCACCTTTTAAAGACGCACATTTCTGACCCCCCCCCCCCAAAAAAAAATGGGCATTTCAAATGAGAAATGAGTCAAATGAACAAAATAGGGTGAATAAGTATGTATTTCAGGGGTGAGTTAGCAGGTTATTGGGGAAGTAAGTCCTGATATTTTTGGAGGTTGCAGGGGCCACTACTCCATTCAAAATAGGCAGGCTTTAGCATATGCAGTTAGGCCCCGTAGGATGATTTTAGCTAAAAAGTGCCCCAAACACTCAAACGGGCTTGTATCTGGGAAGGGGAAATATGGGAAACATGACTTAGACAGCAAATGATACACTATATGCCATGTTTCCAAATTTTTATGCACAGTGGTTACAGCATGAAGCGAATGCATGTGAATATACAAAGGTGCATTGCATTAAACAAGTCCAATGAGCGTCCCAAAATGGCCGGTCTGCCTGCTTTCATCCATCAATTGTTCTAAATTTTTCATTACCCAATGAGCTGAGGTGGAGTCTTAGCCAGTGGTACCATCAGGGAGGTGTGTAAAGCACTTTAGGCTAGACAGCCAATCAGCTGCCAGCTTCCATCTGTCAATCAAATACAGCAGCCAATCAGAAAGTTGACCATTGATCAGCAGGCCCTTTATGACATCACAGACAGACCCTCAGAACTATCTGTGCATATCTAATCTAATGGCTGGCTGTCAGTTGGGTGGGTGGGTGGCAGAGGGAGGGGATGTCTGTCTCGTTTCTCCTGAAAATTGCGTTTTTTCTGCGTTTACGGGAAAAGTTGAGGTCCGACGCGCAAAAGTGGGGTATCATAGAAATCACCTTTTAAAGACGCACATTTCTGGCCCCCCAAAAATGGGCATTTCAAATGAGAAATGAGTCCAATGAACAAAATAGGATAAATAAGTATGTATTTCAGGGGTGAGTTAGCAGGTTATTGGGGAAGTAAGTCCTGATATTTTTGGAGGTTGCAGGGGCCACTACACCATTCAAAATAGGCAGGCTTTAGCATATGCAGTTAGGCCCCATAGGATGATTTTAGCTAAAAAGTGCCCCAAACACTCAAACGGGCTTTTATCTGGGAAGGAAAATATGGGAAACATGACTTAGACAGCAAATGATACACTGTTTGCCATGTTTCCAAATTTTTATGCACAATGGTTACAGCATGAAGCGAATGCATGTGAATATACAAAGGTGCATTGCATTAAACAAGTCCACTGAGTGTCCCAAAATGGCCGGCCTGCCTGCTTTCATCCATCAATTGTTCTAAATTTTTCATTACCCAATGAGCTGAGGTGGAGTCTTAGCCAGTGGTACCATCAGGGAGGTGTGTAAAGCACTTAAGGCTAGACAGCCAATCAGCTGCCAGCTTCCATCTGTCAATCAAATACAGCAGCCAATCAGAAAGCTGCCCATTGATTAGCAGGCCCTTTATGACATCACAGAAAGACCCTCAGAACTATCTGTGCATGTCTAATGGCTGGCTGTCAGTTGGGCGGGTGGGTGGCAGAGGGAGGGGATGTCTGTCTCGTTTCTCCCTAAAATTGCGTTTTTTTCTGCGTTTACGGGAAAAGTTGAGGTCCGACGCGCAAAAGTGGGGTATCGTAGAAATCACCTTTTAAAGACGCACATTTCTGGCCCCCCAAAAATGGGCATTTCAAATGAGAAATGAGTCCAATGAACAAAATAGGGTGAATAAGTATGTATTTCAGGGGTGAGTTAGCAGGTTATTGGGGAAGTAAGTCCTGATATTTTTGGAGGTTGCAGGGGCCACTACACCATTCAAAATAGGCAGGCTTTAGCATATGCAGTTAGGCCCCGTAGGTTGATTTTAGCTAAAAAGTGCCCCAAACACTCAAACGGGCTTGTATCTGGGAAGGGAAAATATGGGAAACATGACGTAGACACCAAATGATACACTATATGCCATTTTTCCAAATTTTTAGGCACAGTGGTTACAGCATGAAGCGAATGCATGTGAATATACAAAGGTGCATTGCATTAAACAAGTCCACTGAGTGTCCCAAAATGGCCGGCCTGCCTGCTTTCATCCATCAATTGTTCTAAATTTTTCATTACCCAATGAGCTGAGGTGGAGTCTTAGCCAGTGGTACCATCAGGGAGGTGTGTAAAGCACTTTAGGCTAGACAGCCAATCAGCTGCCAGTTCCATCTGTCAATCAAATACAGCAGCCAATCAGAAAGCTGCCCATTGATCAGCAGGCCCTTTATGACATCACAGACAGACCCTCAGAACTATCTGTGCATGTCTAATGGCTGGCTGTCAGTTGGGTGGGTGGCAGAGGGAAGGGATGGCTGTCTCGTTTCTCCTAAAAATTGCACTTTTTCTGCGTTTACGGGAAAAGTTGAGGTCCGACGCGCAAAAGTGGGCTATCGTAGAAATCACCTTTTAAAGACGCACATTTCTGGCCCCCCAAAAATGGGCATTTCAAAAGAGAAATGAGTCCAATGAACAAAATACGATGAATAAGTATGTATTTCAGGGGTGAGTTAGCAGGTTATTGGGGAAGTAAGTCTTGATATTTTTGGAGGTTGCAGGGGCCACTACACCATTCAAAATATGCAGGCTTTAGCATATGAAGTTAGGCCCCGTAGGATGATTTTAGCTAAAAAGTGCCCCAAACACTCAAACGGGCTTTTATCTGGGAAGGAAAATATGGGAAACATGACTTAGACAGCAAATGATACACTGTTTGCCATGTTTCCAAATTTTTATGCACAATGGTTACAGCATGAAGCGAATGCATGTGAATATACAAAGGTGCATTGCATTAAACAAGTCCACTGAGTGTCCCAAAATGGCCGGCCTGCCTGCTTTCATCCATCAATTGTTCTAAATTTTTCATTACCCAATGAGCTGAGGTGGAGTCTTAGCCAGTGGTACCATCAGGGAGGTGTGTAAAGCACTTAAGGCTAGACAGCCAATCAGCTGCCAGCTTCCATCTGTCAATCAAATACAGCAGCCAATCAGAAAGCTGCCCATTGATTAGCAGGCCCTTTATGACATCACAGAAAGACCCTCAGAACTATCTGTGCATGTCTAATGGCTGGCTGTCAGTTGGGCGGGTGGGTGGCAGAGGGAGGGGATGTCTGTCTCGTTTCTCCCTAAAATTGCGTTTTTTTCTGCGTTTACGGGAAAAGTTGAGGTCCGACGCGCAAAAGTGGGGTATCGTAGAAATCACCTTTTAAAGACGCACATTTCTGGCCCCCCAAAAATGGGCATTTCAAATGAGAAATGAGTCCAATGAACAAAATAGGGTGAATAAGTATGTATTTCAGGGGTGAGTTAGCAGGTTATTGGGGAAGTAAGTCCTGATATTTTTGGAGGTTGCAGGGGCCACTACACCATTCAAAATAGGCAGGCTTTAGCATATGCAGTTAGGCCCCGTAGGTTGATTTTAGCTAAAAAGTGCCCCAAACACTCCAACGGGCTTGTATCTGGGAAGGGAAAATATGGGAAACATGACGTAGACACCAAATGATACACTATATGCCATGTTTCCAAATTTTTAGGCACAGTGGTTACAGCATGAAGCTAATGCATGTGAATATACAAAGGTGCATTGCATTAAACAAGTCCACTGAGTGTCCCAAAATGGCCGGCCTGCCTGCTTTCATCCATCAATTGTTCTAAATTTTTCATTACCCAATGAGCTGAGGTGGAGTCTTAGCCAGTGGTACCATCAGGGAGGAGTGTAAAGCACTTTAGGCTAGACAGCCAATCAGCTGCCAGCTTCCATCTGTCAATCAAATACAGCAGCCAATCAGAAAGCTGCCCATTGATCAGCAGGCCCTTTATGACATCACAGACAGACCCTCAGAACTATCTGTGCATGTCTAATGGCTGGCTGTCAGTTGGGTGGGTGGGTGGCAGAGGGAGGGGATGTCTGTCTCGTTTCTCCTGAAAATGCGCTTTTTCTGCGTTTACGGGAAAAGTTGAGGTCCGACGCGCAAAAGTGGGGTATCGTAGAAATCACCTTTTAAAGACGCACATTTCTGGCCCCCCAAAAATGGGCATTTCAAATGAGAAATGAGTCCAATGAACAAAATAGGGTGAATAAGTATGTATTTCAGGGGTGAGTTAGCAGGTTATTGGGGAAGTAAGTCCTGATATTTTTGGAGGTTGCAGGGGCCACTACACCATTCAAAATAGGCAGGCTTTAGCATATGCAGTTAGGCCCCGTAGGTTGATTTTAGCTAAAAAGTGCCCCAAACACTCCAACGGGCTTGTATCTGGGAAGGGAAAATATGGGAAACATGACGTAGACACCAAATGATACACTATATGCCATGTTTCCAAATTTTTAGGCACAGTGGTTACAGCATGAAGCTAATGCATGTGAATATACAAAGGTGCATTGCATTAAACAAGTCCACTGAGTGTCCCAAAATGGCCGGCCTGCCTGCTTTCATCCATCAATTGTTCTAAATTTTTCATTACCCAATGAGCTGAGGTGGAGTCTTAGCCAGTGGTACCATCAGGGAGGAGTGTAAAGCACTTTAGGCTAGACAGCCAATCAGCTGCCAGCTTCCATCTGTCAATCAAATACAGCAGCCAATCAGAAAGCTGCCCATTGATCAGCAGGCCCTTTATGACATCACAGACAGACCCTCAGAACTATCTGTGCATGTCTAATGGCTGGCTGTCAGTTGGGTGGGTGGGTGGCAGAGGGAGGGGATGTCTGTCTCGTTTCTCCTGAAAATGCGCTTTTTCTGCGTTTACGGGAAAAGTTGAGGTCCGACGCGCAAAAGTGGGGTATCGTAGAAATCACCTTTTAAAGACGCACATTTCTGCCCCCCCCCCAAAAAAAATGGGCATTTCAAATGAGAAATGAGTCAAATGAACAAAATAGGGTGAATAAGTATGTATTTCAGGGGTGAGTTAGCAGGTTATTGGGGAAGTAAGTCCTGATATTTTTGGAGGTTGCAGGGGCCACTACTCCATTCAAAATAGGCAGGCTTTAGCATATGCAGTTAGGCCCCGTAGGATGATTTTAGCTAAAAAGTGCCCCAAACACTCAAACGGGCTTGTATCTGGGAAGGGAAAATATGGGAAACATGACTTAGACAGCAAATGATACACTATATGCCATGTTTCCAAATTTTTATGCACAGTGGTTACAGCATGAAGCGAATGCATGTGAATATACAAAGGTGCATTGCATTAAACAAGTCCAATGAGCGTCCCAAAATGGCCGGTCTGCCTGCTTTCATCCATCAATTGTTCTAAATTTTTCATTACCCAATGAGCTGAGGTGGAGTCTTAGCCAGTGGTACCATCAGGGAGGTGTGTAAAGCACTTTAGGCTAGACAGCCAATCAGCTGCCAGCTTCCATCTGTCAATCAAATACAGCAGCCAATCAGAAAGTTGACCATTGATCAGCAGGCCCTTTATGACATCACAGACAGACCCTCAGAACTATCTGTGCATGTCTAATCTAATGGCTGGCTGTCAGTTGGGTGGGTGGGTGGCAGAGGGAGGGGATGTCTGTCTCGTTTCTCCTGAAAATTGCGGTTTTTCTGCGTTTACGGGAAAAGTTGAGGTCCGACGCGCAAAAGTGGGGTATCGTAGAAATCACCTTTTAAAGACGCACATTTCTGGCCCCCCAAAAATGGGCATTTCAAATGAGAAATGAGTCCAATGAACAAAATAGGATAAATAAGTATGTATTTCAGGGGTGAGTTAGCAGGTTATTGGGGAAGTAAGTCCTGATATTTTTGGAGGTTGCAGGGGCCACTACACCATTCAAAATAGGCAGGCTTTAGCATATGCAGTTAGGCCCCGTAGGATGATTTTAGCTAAAAAGTGCCCCAAACACTCAAACGGGCTTTTATCTGGGAAGGAAAATATGGGAAACATGACTTAGACAGCAAATGATACACTGTTTGCCATGTTTCCAAATTTTTATGCACAATGGTTACAGCATGAAGCGAATGCATGTGAATATACAAAGGTGCATTGCATTAAACAAGTCCACTGAGTGTCCCAAAATGGCCGGCCTGCCTGCTTTCATCCATCAATTGTTCTAAATTTTTCATTACCCAATGAGCTGAGGTGGAGTCTTAGCCAGTGGTACCATCAGGGAGGTGTGTAAAGCACTTAAGGCTAGACAGCCAATCAGCTGCCAGCTTCCATCTGTCAATCAAATACAGCAGCCAATCAGAAAGCTGCCCATTGATTAGCAGGCCCTTTATGACATCACAGAAAGACCCTCAGAACTATCTGTGCATGTCTAATGGCTGGCTGTCAGTTGGGCGGGTGGGTGGCAGAGGGAGGGGATGTCTGTCTCGTTTCTCCCTAAAATTGCGTTTTTTTCTGCGTTTACGGGAAAAGTTGAGGTCCGACGCGCAAAAGTGGGGTATCGTAGAAATCACCTTTTAAAGACGCACATTTCTGGCCCCCCAAAAATGGGCATTTCAAATGAGAAATGAGTCCAATGAACAAAATAGGGTGAATAAGTATGTATTTCAGGGGTGAGTTAGCAGGTTATTGGGGAAGTAAGTCCTGATATTTTTGGAGGTTGCAGGGGCCACTACACCATTCAAAATAGGCAGGCTTTAGCATATGCAGTTAGGCCCCGTAGGTTGATTTTAGCTAAAAAGTGCCCCAAACACTCAAACGGGCTTGTATCTGGGAAGGGAAAATATGGGAAACATGACGTAGACACCAAATGATACACTATATGCCATGTTTCCAAATTTTTAGGCACAGTGGTTACAGCATGAAGCGAATGCATGTGAATATACAAAGGTGCATTGCATTAAACAAGTCCACTGAGTGTCCCAAAATGGCCGGCCTGCCTGCTTTCATCCATCAATTGTTCTAAATTTTTCATTACCCAATGAGCTGAGGTGGAGTCTTAGCCAGTGGTACCATCAGGGAGGTGTGTAAAGCACTTTAGGCTAGACAGCCAATCAGCTGCCAGTTCCATCTGTCAATCAAATACAGCAGCCAATCAGAAAGCTGCCCATTGATCAGCAGGCCCTTTATGACATCACAGACAGACCCTCAGAACTATCTGTGCATGTCTAATGGCTGGCTGTCAGTTGGGTGGGTGGCAGAGGGAAGGGATGGCTGTCTCGTTTCTCCTAAAAATTGCGCTTTTTCTGCGTTTACGGGAAAAGTTGAGGTCCGACGCGCAAAAGTGGGCTATCGTAGAAATCACCTTTTAAAGACGCACATTTCTGGCCCCCCAAAAATGGGCATTTCAAAAGAGAAATGAGTCCAATGAACAAAATAGGATGAATAAGTATGTATTTCAGGGGTGAGTTAGCAGGTTATTGGGGAAGTAAGTCTTGATATTTTTGGAGGTTGCAGGGGCCACTACACCATTCAAAATATGCAGGCTTTAGCATATGAAGTTAGGCCCCGTAGGATGATTTTAGCTAAAAAGTGCCCCAAACACTCAAACGGGCTTGTATCAGGGAAGGGAAAATATGGGAAACATGATTTAGACAGTAAATGATACACTGTATGCCATGTTTCCAAATTTTTATGCACAGTGGTTACAGCATGAAGCGAATGCATGTGAATATGCAAAGGTGCATTGCATTAAACAAGTCCAATGAGCGTCGCAAAATGGCCGGCCTGCCTGCTTTCATCCATCAATTGTTCTAAATTTTTCATTACCCAATGAGCTGAGGTGGAGTCTTAGCCAGTGGTACCATCAGGGAGGTGTGTAAAGCACTTTAGGCTAGACAGCCAATCAGCTGCCAGCTTCCATCTGTCAATTTAAATACAGCAGCCAATCAGAAAGCTGCCCATTGATCAGCAGGCCCTTTATGACATCACATACAGACCCTCAGAACTATCTGTGCATGTCTAATGGCTGGCTGTCAGTTGGGCGGGTGGGTGGCAGAGGGAGGGGATGTCTGTCTCGTTTCTCCTGAAAATTGCATTTTTTCTGCGTTTACGGGAAAAGTTGAGGTCCGACGCGCAAAAGTGGGGTATCGTAGAAATCACCTTTTAAAGACGCACATTTCTGGCCCCCCAAAAATGGGCATTTCAAATGAGAAATGAGTCCAATGAACAAAATAGGGCGAATAAGTATGTATTTCAGGGGTGAGTTAGCCGGTTATTGGGGAAGTAAGTCCTGATATTTTTGGAGGTTGCAGGGGCCACTACACCATTCAAAATAGGCAGGTTTTAGCATATGCAGTTAGGCCCCATAGGATGATTTTAGCTATAAAGTGCCCCAAACACTCAAACGGGCTTGTATCTGGGAAGGGAAAATATGGGAAACATGACGTAGACACCAAATGATACACTGTTTGCCATGTTTCCAAATTTTTATGCAAAATGGTTACAGCATGAAGCGAATGCATGTGAATATACAAAGGTGCATTGCATTAAACAAGTCCACTGAGTGTCCCAAAATGGCCGGCCTGCCTGCTTTCATCCATCAATTGTTCTAAATTTTTCATTACCCAATGAGCTGAGGTGGAGTCTTAGCCAGTGGTACCATCAGGGAGGTGTGTAAAGCACTTAAGGCTAGACAGCCAATCAGCTGCCAGCTTCCATCTGTCAATCAAATACAGCAGCCAATCAGAAAGCTGCCCATTGATTAGCAGGCCCTTTATGACATCACAGAAAGACCCTCAGAACTATCTGTGCATGTCTAATGGCTGGCTGTCAGTTGGGCGGGTGGGTGGCAGAGGGAGGGGATGTCTGTCTCGTTTCTCCCTAAAATTGCGTTTTTTTCTGCGTTTACGGGAAAAGTTGAGGTCTGACGCGCAAAAGTGGGGTATCGTAGAAATCACCTTTTAAAGACGCACATTTCTGGCCCCCCAAAAATGGGCATTTCAAATGAGAAATGAGTCCAATGAACAAAATAGGGTGAATAAGTATGTATTTCAGGGGTGAGTTAGCAGGTTATTGGGGAAGTAAGTCCTGATATTTTTGGAGGTTGCAGGGGCCACTACACCATTCAAAATAGGCAGGCTTTAGCATATGCAGTTAGGCCCCGTAGGTTGATTTTAGCTAAAAAGTGCCCCAAACACTCAAACGGGCTTGTATCTGGGAAGGGAAAATATGGGAAACATGACGTAGACACCAAATGATACACTATATGCCATGTTTCCAAATTTTTAGGCACAGTGGTTACAGCATGAAGCGAATGCATGTGAATATACAAAGGTGCATTGCATTAAACAAGTCCACTGAGTGTCCCAAAATGGCCGGCCTGCCTGCTTTCATCCATCAATTGTTCTAAATTTTTCATTACCCAATGAGCTGAGGTGGAGTCTTAGCCAGTGGTACCATCAGGGAGGTGTGTAAAGCACTTTAGGCTAGACAGCCAATCAGCTGCCAGTTCCATCTGTCAATCAAATACAGCAGCCAATCAGAAAGCTGCCCATTGATCAGCAGGCCCTTTATGACATCACAGACAGACCCTCAGAACTATCTGTGCATGTCTAATGGCTGGCTGTCAGTTGGGTGGGTGGCAGAGGGAGGGGATGGCTGTCTCGTTTCTCCTGAAAATTGCGCTTTTTCTGCGTTTACGGGAAAAGTTGAGGTCCGACGCGCAAAAGTGGGCTATCGTAGAAATCACCTTTTAAAGACGCACATTTCTGGCCCCCCAAAAATGGGCATTTCAAAAGAGAAATGAGTCCAATGAACAAAATAGGATGAATAAGTATGTATTTCAGGGGTGAGTTAGCAGGTTATTGGGGAAGTAAGTCTTGATATTTTTGGAGGTTGCAGGGGCCACTACACCATTCAAAATATGCAGGCTTTAGCATATGAAGTTAGGCCCCGTAGGATGATTTTAGCTAAAAAGTGCCCCAAACACTCAAACGGGCTTGTATCTGGGAAGGGAAAATATGGGAAACATGACTTAGACAGCAAATGATACACTGTTTGCCATGTTTACAAATTTTTATGCACAGTGGTTACAGCATGAAGCGAATGCATGTGAATATACAAAGGTGCATTGCATTAAACAAGTCCACTGAGTGTCCCAAAATGGCCGGCCTGCCTGCTTTCATCCATCAATTGTTCTAAATTTTTCATTACCCAATGAGCTGAGGTGGAGTCTTAGCCAGTGGTACCATCAGGGAGGTGTGTAAAGCACTTTAGGCTAGACAGCCAATCAGCTGCCAGCTTCCATCTGTCAATTTAAATACAGCAGCCAATCAGAAAGCTGCCCATTGATCAGCAGGCCCTTTATGACATCACATACAGACCCTCAGAACTATCTGTGCATGTCTAATGGCTGGCTGTCAGTTGGGCGGGTGGGTGGCAGAGGGAGGGGATGTCTGTCTCGTTTCTCCTGAAAATTGCATTTTTTCTGCGTTTACGGGAAAAGTTGAGGTCCGACGCGCAAAAGTGGGGTATCGTAGAAATCACCTTTTAAAGACGCACATTTCTGGCCCCCCAAAAATGGGCATTTCAAATGAGAAATGAGTCCAATGAACAAAATAGGGCGAATAAGTATGTATTTCAGGGGTGAGTTAGCCGGTTATTGGGGAAGTAAGTCCTGATATTTTTGGAGGTTGCAGGGGTCACTACACCATTCAAAATAGGCAGGTTTTAGCATATGCAGTTAGGCCCCATAGGATGATTTTAGCTATAAAGTGCCCCAAACAATCAAACGGGCTTGTATCTGGGAAGGGAAAATATGGGAAACATGACGTAGACACCAAATGATACACTATATGCCATGTTTCCAAATTTTTATGCACAGTGGTTACAGCATGAAGCGAATGCATGTGAATATACAAAGGTGCATTGCATTAAACAAGTCCACTGAGTGTCCCAAAATGGCCTGCCTGCCTGCTTTCATCCATCAATTGTTCTAAAATTTTCCTTACCCAATGAGCTGAGGTGGAGTCTTAGCCAGTGGTACCATCAGGGAGGTGTGTAAAGCACTTTAGGCTAGACAGCCAATCAGCTGCCAGCTTCCATCTGTCAATCAAATACAGCAGCCAATCAGAAAGCTGCCCATTGATCAGCAGGCCCTTTATGACATCACAGACAGACCCTCAGAACTATCTGTGCATGTCTAATGGCTTGTTGTCAGTTGGGTGGGTGGGTGGCAGAGGGAGGGGATGTCTGTCTCGTTTCTCCTAAAAATTGCGCTTTTTCTGCGTTTACGGGAAAAGTTGAGGTCCGACGCGCAAAAGTGGGGTATCGTAGAAATCACCTTTTAAAGACGCACATTTCTGGCCCCCCAAAAATGGGCATTTCAAATGAGAAATGAGTCCAATGAACAAAATAGGGTGAATAAATATGTATTTCAGGGGTGAGTTAGCAGGTTATTGGGGAAGTAAGTCCTGATATTTTTGGAGGTTGCAGGGGCCACTACACCATTCAAAATAGGCAGGCTTTAGCATATGCAGTTAGGCCCCTTAGGTTGATTTTAGCTAAAAAGTGCCCCAAACACTCAAACGGGCTTGTATCTGGGAAGGGAAAATATGGGAAACATGATTTAGACAGCAAATGATACACTGTATGCCATGTTTCCAAATTTTTATGCACAGTGGTTACAGCATGAAGCGAATGCATGTGAATATGCAAAGGTGCATTGCATTAAACAAGTCCAATGAGCGTCGCAAAATGGCCGGCCTGCCTGCTTTCATCCATCAATTGTTCTAAATTTTTCATTACCCAATGAGCTGAGGTGGAGTCTTAGCCAGTGGTACCATCAGGGAGGTGTGTAAAGCACTTTAGGCTAGACAGCCAATCAGCTGCCAGCTTCCATCTGTCAATTTAAATACAGCAGCCAATCAGAAAGCTGCCCATTGATCAGCAGGCCCTTTATGACATCACATACAGACCCTCAGAACTATCTGTGCATGTCTAATGGCTGGCTGTCAGTTGGGCGGGTGGGTGGCAGAGGGAGGGGATGTCTGTCTCGTTTCTCCTGAAAATTGCATTTTTTCTGCGTTTACGGGAAAAGTTGAGGTCCGACGCGCAAAAGTGGGGTATCGTAGAAATCACCTTTTAAAGACGCACATTTCTGGCCCCCCAAAAATGGGCATTTCAAATGAGAAATGAGTCCAATGAACAAAATAGGGCGAATAAGTATGTATTTCAGGGGTGAGTTAGCCGGTTATTGGGGAAGTAAGTCCTGATATTTTTGGAGGTTGCAGGGGCCACTACACCATTCAAAATAGGCAGGTTTTAGCATATGCAGTTAGGCCCCATAGGATGATTTTAGCTATAAAGTGCCCCAAACAATCAAACGGGCTTGTATCTGGGAAGGGAAAATATGGGAAACATGACGTAGACACCAAATGATACACTATATGCCATGTTTCCAAATTTTTATGCACAGTGGTTACAGCATGAAGCGAATGCATGTGAATATACAAAGGTGCATTGCATTAAACAAGTCCACTGAGTGTCCCAAAATGGCCTGCCTGCCTGCTTTCATCCATCAATTGTTCTAAAATTTTCATTACCCAATGAGCTGAGGTGGAGTCTTAGCCAGTGGTACCATCAGGGAGGTGTGTAAAGCACTTTAGGCTAGACAGCCAATCAGCTGCCAGCTTCCATCTGTCAATCAAATACAGCAGCCAATCAGAAAGCTGCCCATTGATCAGCAGGCCCTTTATGACATCACAGACAGACCCTCAGAACTATCTGTGCATGTCTAATGGCTTGTTGTCAGTTGGGTGGGTGGGTGGCAGAGGGAGGGGATGTCTGTCTCGTTTCTCCTGAAAATGCGCTTTTTCTGCGTTTACGGGAAAAGTTGAGGTCCGACGCGCAAAAGTGGGGTATCGTAGAAATCACCTTTTAAAGACGCACATTTCTGGCCCCCCAAAAATGGGCATTTCAAATGAGAAATGAGTCCAATGAACAAAATAGGATGAATAAGTATGTATTTCAGGGGTGAGTTAGCAGGTTATTGGGGAAGTAAGTCCTGATATTTTTGGAGGTTGCAGGGGCCACTACACCATTCAAAATAGGCAGGCTTTAGCATATGCAGTTAGGCCCCGTAGGATGATTTTAGCTAAAAAGTGCCCCAAACACTCAAACGGGCTTTTATCTGGGAAGGAAAATATGGGAAACATGACTTAGACAGCAAATGATACACTGTTCGCCATGTTTCCAAATTTTGATGCACAGTGGTTACAGCATGAAGCGAATGCATGTGAATATACAAAGGTGCATTGCATTAAACAAGTCCACTGAGTGTCCCAAAATGGCCGGCCTGCCTGCTTTCATCCATCAATTGTTCTAAATTTTTCATTACCCAATGAGCTGAGGTGGAGTCTTAGCCAGTGGTACCATCAGGGAGGTGTGTAAAGCACTTTAGGCTAGACAGCCAATCAGCTGCCAGCTTCCATCTGTCAATCAAATACAGCAGCCAATCAGAAAGTTGACCATTGATCAGCAGGCCCTTTATGACATCACAGACAGACCCTCAGAACTATCTGTGCATGTCTAATCTAATGGCTGGCTGTCAGTTGGGTGGGTGGGTGGCAGAGGGAGGGGATGTCTGTCTCGTTTCTCCTGAAAATTGCGGTTTTTCTGCGTTTACGGGAAAAGTTGAGGTCCGACGCGCAAAAGTGGGGTATCGTAGAAATCACCTTTTAAAGACGCACATTTCTGGCCCCCCAAAAATGGGCATTTCAAATGAGAAATGAGTCCAATGAACAAAATAGGAAGAATAAGTATGTATTTCAGGGGTGAGTTAGCAGGTTATTGGGGAAGTAAGTCCTGATATTTTTGGAGGTTGCAGGGGCCACTACACCATTCAAAATAGGCAGGCTTTAGCATATGCAGTTAGGCCCCGTAGGATAATTTTAGCTAAAAAGTGCCCCAAACACTCAAACGGGCTTTTATCTGGGAAGGAAAATATGGGAAACATGACTTAGACAGCAAATGATACACTGTTCGCCATGTTTCCAAATTTTGATGCACAGTGGTTACAGCATGAAGCGAATGCATGTGAATATACAAAGGTGCATTGCATTAAACAAGTCCACTGAGTGTCCCAAAATGGCCGGCCTGCCTGCTTTCATCCATCAATTGTTCTAAATTTTTCATTACCCAATGAGCTGAGGTGGAGTCTTAGCCAGTGGTACCATCAGGGAGGTGTGTAAAGCACTTTAGGCTAGACAGCCAATCAGCTGCCAGCTTCCATCTGTCAATCAAATACAGCAGCCAATCAGAAAGTTGACCATTGATCAGCAGGCCCTTTATGACATCACAGACAGACCCTCAGAACTATCTGTGCATGTCTAATCTAATGGCTGGCTGTCAGTTGGGTGGGTGGGTGGCAGAGGGAGGGGATGTCTGTCTCGTTTCTCCTGAAAATTGCGGTTTTTCTGCGTTTACGGGAAAAGTTGAGGTCTGACGCGCAAAAGTGGGGTATCGTAGAAATCACCTTTTAAAGACGCACATTTCTGGCCCCCCAAAAATGGGCATTTCAAATGAGAAATGAGTCCAATGAACAAAATAGGAAGAATAAGTATGTATTTCAGGGGTGAGTTAGCAGGTTATTGGGGAAGTAAGTCCTGATATTTTTGGAGGTTGCAGGGGCCACTACACCATTCAAAATAGGCAGGCTTTAGCATATGCAGTTAGGCCCCGTAGGATGATTTTAGCTAAAAAGTGCCCCAAACACTCAAACGGGCTTTTATCTGGGAAGGAAAATATGGGAAACATGACTTAGACAGCAAATGATACACTGTTTGCCATGTTTCCAAATTTTGATGCACAGTGGTTACAGCATGAAGCGAATGCATGTGAATATACAAAGGTGCATTGCATTAAACAAGTCCACTGAGTGTCCCAAAATGGCCGGCCTGCCTGCTTTCATCCATCAATTTTTCTAAATTTTTCATTACCCAATGAGCTGAGGTGGAGTCTTAGCCAGTGGTACCATCAGGGAGGTGTGTAAAGCACTTTAGGCTAGACAGCCAATCAGCTGCCAGCTTCCATCTGTCAATCAAATACAGCAGCCAATCAGAAAGCTGCCCATTGATCAGCAGGCCCTTTATGACATCACAGACAGACCCTCAGAACTATCTGTGCATGTCTAATGGCTGGCTGTCAGTTGGGTGGGTGGGTGGCAGAGGGAGGGGATGTCTGTCTCGTTTCTCCTGAAAATTGCGCTTTTTCTGCGTTTACGGGAAAAGTTGAGGTCCGACGCGCAAAAGTGGGGTATCGTAGAAATCACCTTTTAAAGACGCACATTTCTGCCCCCCCCCCCCCAAAAAAAAAATGGGCATTTCAAATGAGAAATGAGTCAAATGAACAAAATAGGGTGAATAAGTATGTATTTCAGGGGTGAGTTAGCAGGTTATTGGGGAAGTAAGTCCTGATATTTTTGGAGGTTGCAGGGGCCACTACACCATTCAAAATAGGCAGGCTTTAGCATATGCAGTTAGGCCCCGTAGGATGATTTTAGCTAAAAAGTGCCCCAAACACTCAAACGGGCTTGTATCTGGGAAGGGAAAAGGTACTTGTTTCCTAGCACGGCCACAATCGGGGGTAATCGTGTACCTTAACTTAAGGTACACGATTACCCCCGATGGACCCGATTTCCTTTGAAATCAGGTCCATTTTGCCGGCTAGGACACAATATCGGGGGCATCGCGTCGGTCGGGACCATTAACATTGGTCCCGACGCGACCGACGCGATGCCCCCGATATTTCCATAGGCTTCAATGTTAAAAAATATTTTAACATTGAAATGGTGTCGGAAAAGGTAAAATATCGGGGGCATCGCGTCGGTCGGGACCATTAACATTGGTCCCGACGCAATGCCCCCGATTTTTCCATAGGCTTCAATGTTAAAATATTTTTTAACATTGAAATAGTGAAAAAATGTGAAAAATGTGAAATGGGTCAATATGACCCATTTCACATTATAGATGTCCCCGTCGTCACCCCACGATAGACGCCAACCCGAAGCGTGGCGAGCGTAGCGAGCCTGCGAGTGGCGGCGGTACGCGTCCTCCGACCTTTTCATGCCCTACTATCCACTAGGGCGTGGAGTGAGAATAGAATAGTGTGGCGAGCGTAGCGAGCCACCGAGGCCCGAAGCGTGGCGAGCGCAGCGAGCCCCGCGAGGGGACGCGGATACCTTCACAGTTATACGCGTCCCCTTGCGGGCTTCACAGGTGTCCGTGGCGATGCGGACACCTGTGAAGCCCGCAAAGGGACGCGTTAACCTGTGAAGGTATCCGCGTCCCCTCGCGGGGCTCGCTGCGCTCGCCACGCTTCGGGCCTCGGTGGCTCGCTGCGCTCGCCACACTATTCTATTCTCACTCCACGCCCTAGTGGATAGTAGGGCATGAAAAGGTCGGAGGACGCGTACCGCCGCCCCTCGCGGGCTCGCTGCGCTCGCCACGCTTCGGGTTGGCGTCTATCGTGGGGTGGGGTTTACGTCGGTAAATTTGGGGGGGCAAGGGAATATTTTACATTGAATCCAATGTAAAATGGGGTCCCAGGGACCCCATTTACATTTAATTCAATGAAAAAATCGGGTCTAAAATCGGGTCGGTCGCGTCGATCGCATCGCATGCGACCAAATCGCATGCGATGCGATCGACCCGATTTTTCCGACACGACCACCCCGATCTAAATCGGTGTGGCCGTGCTAGGAAACAAGTACCAGGGAAAATAAGGGAAACATGACTTAGACAGCAAATGATACACTGTTTGCCATGTTTCCAAGTTTTTATGCACAGTGGTTACAGCATGAAGCGAATGCATGTGAATATACAAAGGTGCATTGCATTAAACAAGTCCACTGAGTGTCCCAAAATGGCCGGCCTGCCTGCTTTCATCCATCAATTGTTCTAAATTTTTCATTACCCAATGAGCTGAGGTGGAGTCTTAGCCAGTGGTACCATCAGGGAGGTGTGTAAAGCACTTTAGGCTAGACAGCCAATCAGCTGCCAGCTTCCATCTGTCAATCAAATACAGCAGCCAATCAGAAAGCTGCCCATTGATCAGCAGGCCCTTTATGACATCACAGAAAGACCCTCAGAACTATCTGTGCATGTCTAATGGCTGGCTGTAAGTTGGGCGGGTGGGCGGGTGGGTGGCAGAGGGAGGGGATGTCTGTCTCGTTTCTCCCTAAAATTGCGTTTTTTCTGCGTTTACGGGAAAAGTTGAGGTCCGACGCGCAAAAGTGGGGTATCGTAGAAATCACCTTTTAAAGACGCACATTTCTGGCCCTCCAAAAATGGGCATTTCAAATGAGAAATGAGTCCAATGAACAAAATAGGGTGAATAAGTATGTATTTCAGGGGTGAGTTAGCAGGTTATTGGGGAAGTAAGTCGTGATATTTTTGGAGGTTGCAGGGGCCACTACACCATTCAAAATAGGCAGACTTTAGCATATGCAGTTAGGCCCCGTAGGTTGATTTTAGCTAAAAAGTGCCCCAAACACTCAAACGGGCTTGTATCTGGGAAGGGAAAATATGGGAAACATGACTTAGACAGCAAATGATACACTGTATGCCATGTTTCCAAATTTTTATGCACAGTGGTTACAGCATGAAGCGAATGCATGTGAATATACAAAGGTACATTGCATTAAACAAGTCCAATGAGCGTCCCAAAATGGCCGGCCTGCCTGCTTTCATCCATCAATTGTTCTAAATTTTTCATTACCCAATGAGCTGAGGTGGAGTCTTAGCCAGTGGTACCATCAGGGAGGTGTGTAAAGCACTTTAGGCTAGACAGCCAATCAGCTGCCAGCTTCCATCTGTCAATCAAATACAGCAGCCAATCAGAAAGCTGCCCATTGATCAGCAGGCCCTTTATGACATCACAAACAGACCCTCAGAACTATCTGTGCATGTCTAATGGCTGGCTGTCAGTTGGGTGGGTGGGTGTTAGAGGGAGGGGATGTCTGTCTCGTTTCTCCTGAAAATTTCGCTTTTTCTGCGTTTACGGGAAAAGTTGAGGTCCGACGCGCAAAAGTGGGGTATCGTAGAAATCACCTTTTGAAGACGCACATTTCTGGCCCCCCAAAAATTGGCATTTCAAATGAGAAATGAGTCCAATGAACAAAATAGGGTGAATAAGTATGTATTTCAGGGGTGAGTTAGCAGGTTATTGGGGAAGTAAGTCCTGATATTTTTGGAGGTTGCAGGGGCCACTACACCATTCAAAATAGGCAGGTTTTAGCATATGCAGTTAGGCCCCGTAGGATGATTTTAGCTAAAAAGTTCCCCAAACACTCAAACGGGCTTGTATCTGCGAAGGGAAAATATGGGAAACATGACTTAGACAGCAAATGATACACTGTTTGCCATGTTTCCAAATTTTTATGCACAGTGGTTACAGCATGAAGCGAATGCATGTGAATATACAAAGGTGCATTGCATTAAACAAGTCCACTGAGTGTCCCAAAATGGCCGGCCTGCCTGCTTTCATCCATCAATTGTTCTAAATTTTTCATTACCCAATGAGCTGAGGTGGAGTCTTAGCCAGTGGTACCATCAGGGAGGTGTGTAAAGCACTTTAGGCTAGACAGCCAATCAGCTGCCAGCTTCCATCTGTCAATCAAATACAGCAGCCAATCAGAAAGCTGCCCATTGATCAGCAGGCCCTTTATGACATCACAGAAAGATCCTCAGAACTATCTGTGCTTGTCTAATGGCTGGCTGTCAGTTGGGCGGGTGGGTGGCAGAGGGAGTGGATGTCTGTCTCGTTTCTCCTGAAAATTGCGGTTTTTCTGCGTTTACGGGAAAAGTTGAGGTCCGACACGCAAAAGTGGGGTATCGTAGAAATCACCTTTTAAAGACGCACATTTATGGCCACCCAAAAATGGGCATTTCAAATAAGAAATGAGTCCAATGAACAAAATAGGGTGAATAAGTATGTATTTCAGGGGTGAGTTAGCAGGTTATTGGGGAAGTAAGTCCTGATATTTTTGGAGGTTGCAGGGGCCACTACACCATTCAAAATAGGCAGGTTTTAGCATATGCAGTTAGGCCCCGTAGGATGATTTTAGCTAAAAAGTGCCCCAAACACTCAAACGGGCTTGCATCTGGGAAGTGAAAATATGGTAAACATGACTTAGACACCAAAAGATACACTATATGCCATGTTTCCAAATTTTTATGCACAGTGGTTACAGCATGAAGCGAATGCATGTGAATATACAAAGGTGCATTGCATTAAACAAGTCCACTGAGTGTCCCAAAATTGCCGGCCTGCCTGCTTTCATCCATCAATTGTTCTAAATTTTTCATTACCCAAAGAGCTGAGGTGGAGTCTTAGCCACTGGTACCATCAGGGAGGTGTGTAAAGCACTTTAGGCTAGACAGCCAATCAGTTGCCAGCTTCCATCTGTCAATCAAATACAGCAACCAATCAGAAAGCTGCCCATTGATCAGCAGGCCCTTTATGACATCACAGACAGACCCTCAGAACTATCTGTGCATGTCTAATGGCTGGCTGTCAGTTGGGCGGGTGGGTGGCAGAGGGAGGGGATGTCTGTCTCGTTTCTCCTGAAAATTTCGCTTTTTCTGCGTTTACGGGAAAAGTTGAGGTCCGACGCGCAAAAGTGGGGTATCGTAGAAATCACCTTTTAAAGACGCACATTTCTGCCCCCCCAAAAATGGGCATTTCAAATGAGCAAAATAGGGTAAATAAGTATGTATTTCAGGGGTGAGTTAGCAGAATATTGGGGAAGTAAGTCATGATATTTTTGGAGGTTGCAGGGGCCACTACACCATTCAAAATAGGCAGGTTTTAGCATATGCAGTTAGGCCCCGTAGGATGATTTTAGCTAAAAAGTGCCCCAAACACTCAAACGGGCTTGTATCTGTGAAGGGAAAATATGGGAAACATGACTTAGACAGCAAATGATACACTGTTTGCCATGTTTCCAAATTTGTATGCACAGTGGTTACAGCATGAAGCGAATGCATGTGAATATACAAAGGTGCATTGCATTAAACAAGTCCACTGAGTGTCCCAAAATGGCCGGCCTGCCTGCTTTCATGCATCAATTGTTCTAAATTTTTCATTACCCAATGAGCTGAGATGGAGTCTTAGCCAGTGGTACCATCAAGGAGGTGTGTAAAGCACTTTAGGCTAGACAGCCAATCAGCTGCCAGCTTCCATCTGTCAATCAAATACAGCAGCTAATCAGAAAGCTGCCCATTGATCAGCAGGCCCTTTATGACATCACAGACAGACCCTCAGAACTATCTGTGCATGTCTAATGGCGGGCTGTCAGTTGGGCGGGTGGGTGGCAGAGGGAGGGGATGTCTGTCTCGTTTCTCCTGAAAATTGCGCTTTTTCTGCGTTTACGGGAAAAGTTGAGGTCCGACGCGCAAAAGTGGGGTATCGTAGAAATCATCTTTTAAAGTCGCACATTTCTGGTCCCCCAAAAATGGGCATTTCAAATGAGAAATGAGTCCAATGAACAAAATAGGGTGAATAAGTATGTATTTCAGGGGTGAGTTAGCAGGTTATTGGGGAAGTAAGTCCTGGTATTTTTGGAGGTTGCAGCGGCCACTACACCATTCAAAATAGGCAAGCTTTAGCATATGCAGTTAGGCCCCGTAGGATGATTTTAGCTAAAAAGTGCCCCAAACACTCAAACGGGCTTGTATCTGGGAAGGGAAAATATGGGAAACATGACTTAGACAGCAAATGATACACTGTTTGCCATGTTCCCAAATTTTTATGCACAGTGGTTACAGCATGAAGCGAATGCATGTGAATATACAAAGGTGCATTGCATTAAACAAGTCCACTGAGTGTCCCAAAATGGCCGGCCTGCCTGCTTTCATCCATCAATTGTTCTAAGTTTTTCATTACCCAATGAGCTGAGGTGGAGTCTTAGCCAGTGGTACCATCAGGGAGGTGTGTAAAGCACTTTAGGCTAGACAGCCAATCAGCTGCCAGCTTCCATCTGTCAATCAAATACAGCAGCCAATCAGAAAGCTGCCCATTGATCAGCAGACCCTTTATGACATCACAGAAAGACCCTCAGAACTATCTGTGCATGTCTAATGGCTGGCTGTCAGTTGGGCGGGTGGGTGGCAGAGGGAGGGGATGTCTGTCTCGTTTCTCCTGAAAATTGCGGTTTTTCTGCGTTTACGGGAAAAGTTGAGGTTCGACGCGCAAAAGTGGGGTATCGTAGAAATCATCTTTTAAAGACGCACATTTCTGGCCCCCCAAAAATGGGCATTTCAAATAAGAAATAAGTCCAATGAACAAAATAGGGTGAATAAGTATGTATTTCAGGGGTGAGTTAGCAGGTTATTGGGGAAGTTAGTCCTGATATTTTTGGAGGTTGCAGGGGCCACTACACCATTCAAAATAGGCAGGTTTTAGCATATGCAGTTAGGCCCCGTAGGATGATTTTAGCTAAAAAGTGCCCCAAACACTCAAACGGGCTTGCATCTGGGAAGGGAAAATATGGGAAACATGACTTAGACACCAAAAGATACACTATATGCCATGTTTCCAAATTTTTATGCACAGTTGTTACAGCATGAAGCGAATGCATGTGAATATACAAAGGTGCATTGCATTTAACAAGTCCACTGAGTGTCCCAAAATTGCCGGCCTGCCTGCTTTCATCCATCAATTGTTCTAAATTTTTCATTACCCAATGAGCTGAGGTGGAGTCTTAGCCACTGGTACCATCAGGGAGGTGTGTAAAGCACTTTAGGCTAGACAGCCAATCAGCTGCCAGCTTCCATCTGTCAATCAAATACAGCAACCAATCAGAAAGCTGCCCATTGATCAGCAGGCCCTTTATGACATCACAGACAGACCCTCAGAACTATCTGTGCATGTCTAATGGCTGGCTGTCAGTTGGGCGGGTGGGTGGCAGAGGGAGGGGATGTCTGTCTCGTTTCTCCTGAAAATTGCGTTTTTTCTGCGTTTACGGGAAAAGTTGAGGTCCGACGCGCAAAAGTGGGGTATCGTAGAAATCACCTTTTAAAGTCGCACATTTCCGGCCCCCCAAAAATGGGCATTTCAAATGAGAAATGAGTCCAATGAACAAAATAGGGTGAATAAGTATGTATTTCAGGGGTGAGTTAGCAGGTTATTGGGGAAGTAAGTCCTGATATTTTTGGAGGTTGCAGGGGCCACTACACCATTCAAAATAGGCAGGTTTTAGCATATGCAGTTATGCCCCGTAGGATGATTTTAGCTAAAAAGTGCCCCAAACACTCAAACGGGCTTGCATCTGGGAAGGGAAAATATGGGAAACATGACTTAGACACCAAAAGATACACTATATGCCATGTTTCCAAATTTTTATGCACAGCGGTTACAGCATGAAGCGAATGCATGTGAATATACACAGGTGCATTGCATTAAACAAGTCCAATGAGTGTCCCAAAATGGCCGGCCAGCCTGCTTTCATCCATCAATTGTTCTAAATTTTTCATGGCTGGCTGTCAGTTGGGCGGGTGGGTGGCAGAGGGAGGGGATGTCTGTCTCGTTTCTCCTGAAAATTGCGCTTTTTCTGCGTTTACGGGAAAAGTTGAGGTCTGACGCGCAAAAGTGGGGTATCGTAGAAATCACCTTTTAAAGACGCACATTTCTGCCCCCCCAAAAATGGGCATTTTAAATGAGAAATTAGTCCAATGAACAAAATAGGGTGAATAAGTATGTATTTCAGGGGGGAGTTAGCAGGTTATTGGGGAAGTAAGTCCTGATATTTTTGGAGGTTGCAGGGGCCACTACATTATTCAAAATAGGCAGGATTTAGCATATGCAGTTAGGCCCCGTAGGATGATTTTAGCTAAAAAGTGCCCCAAACACTTAAACGGGCTTGTATCTGGGAAGGGAAAATATGGGAAACATGACTTAGACAGCAAATGATACACTGTTTGCCATGTTTCCAAATTTTTATGCACAATGGTAACAGCATGAAGCGAATGCATGTGAATATACAAAGGTGCATTGCATTAAACAAGTCCACTGAGTGTCCCAAAATGGCCGGCCTGCCTGCTTTCATCCATCAATTGTTCTAAATTTTTTATTACCCAATGAGCTGAGGTGGAGTCTTAGCCACTGGTACCATCAGGGAGGTGTGTAAAGCACTTTAGGCTAGACAGCCAATCAGCTGCCAGCTTCCATCTGTCAATCAAATACAGCAGCCAATCAGAAAGCTGCCCATTGATCAGCAGGCCCTTTATGACATCACAGAAAGACCCTCAGAACTATCTGTGCATGTCTAATAGCTGGCTGTCAGTTGGGCGGGTGGGTGGCAGAGGGAGGGGATGTCTGTCTCGTTTTTTCTCCCTAAAATTGCGGTTTTTCTGCGTTTACGGGAAAAGTTGAGGTCCAACGCGCAAAAGTGGGGTATCGTAGAAATCACCTTTTAAAGACGCACAATTCTGGCCCCCCGAAAATGGGCATTTCAAATGAGAAATGAGTCCAATGAACAAAATAGGGTGAATAAGTATGTATTTCAGGGGTGAGTTAGCAGGTTATTGGGGAAGTAAGTCCTGATATTTTTGGAGGTTGCAGGGGCCACTACACCATTCAAAATAGGCGGGCTTTAGCATATGCAGTTAGGCCCCTTAGGTTGATTTTAGCTAAAAAGTGCCCCAAACACTCAAACGGGCTTGTATCTGGGAAGGGAAAATATGGGAAACATGACTTAGACAGCAAATGATACACTGTATGCCATGTTTCCAAATTTTTATGCACAGTGGTTACAGCATGAAGCGAATGCATGTGAATATGCAAAGGTGCATTGCATTAAACAAGTCCAATGAGCGTCCCAAAATGGCCGGCCTGCCTGCTTTCATCCATCAATTGTTCTAAATTTTTCATTACCCAATGAGCTGAGGTGGAGTCTTAGCCAGTGGTACCATCAGGGAGGTGTGTAAAGCACTTTAGGCTAGACAGCCAATCAGCTGCCAGCTTCCATCTGTCAATCAAATACAGCAGCCAATCAGAAAGCTGCCCATTGATCAGCAGGCCCTTTATGACATCACATACAGACCCTCAGAACTATCTGTGCATGTCTAATGGCTGGCTGTCAGTTGGGCGGGTGGGTGGCAGAGGGAGGGGATGTCTGTTTCGTTTCTCCTGAAAATTGCATTTTTTCTGCGTTTACGGGAAAAGTTGAGGTCCGACGCGCAAAAGTGGGGTATCGTAGAAATCACCTTTTAAAGACGCACATTTCTGGCCCCCCAAAAATGGGCATTTCAAATGAGAAATGAGTCCAATGAACAAAATAGGGCGAATAAGTATGTATTTCAGGGGTGAGTTAGCCGGTTATTGGGGAAGTAAGTCCTGATATTTTTGGAGGTTGCAGGGGCCACTACACCATTCAAAATAGGCAGGTTTTAGCATATGCAGTTAGGCCCCATAGGATGATTTTAGCTATAAAGTGCCCCAAACACTCAAACGGGCTTGTATCTGGGAAGGGAAAATATGGGAAACATGACGTAGACACCAAATGATACACTATATGCCATGTTTCCAAATTTTTATGCACAGTGGTTACAGCATGAAGCGAATGCATGTGAATATACAAAGGTGCATTGCATTAAACAAGTCCACTGAGTGTCCCAAAATTACCTGCCTGCCTGCTTTCATCCATCAATTGTTCTAAATTTTTCATTACCCAATGATCTGAGGTGGAGTCTTAGCCAGTGGTACCATCAGGGAGGTGTGTAAAGCACTTTAGGCTAGACAGCCAATCAGCTGCCAGCTTCCATCTGTCAATCAAATACAGCAGCCAATCAGAAAGCTGCCCATTGATCAGCAGGCCCTTTATGATATCACAGACAGACCCTCAGAACTATCTGTGCATGTCTAATGGCTGGCTGTCAGTTGGGTGGGTGGGTGGCAGAGGGAGGGGATGTCTGTCTCGTTTCTCCTGAAAATTGCGCTTTTTCTGCGTTTACGGGAAAAGTTGAGGTCCGACGCGCAAAAGTGGGGTATCGTAGAAATCACCTTTTAAAGACGCACATTTCTGCCCCCCCCCCAAAAAAATGGGCATTTCAAATGAGAAATGAGTCAAATGAACAAAATAGGGTGAATAAGTATGTATTTCAAGGGTGAGTTAGCAGGTTATTGGGGAAGTAAGTCCTGATATTTTTGGAGGTTGCAGGGGCCACTACTCCATTCAAAATAGGCAGGCTTTAGCATATGCAGTTAGGCCCCGTAGGATGATTTTAGCTAAAAAGTGCCCCAAACACTCAAACGGGCTTGTATCTGGGAAGGGAAAATATGGGAAACATGACTTAGACAGCAAATGATACACTATATGCCATGTTTCCAAATTTTTATGCACAGTGGTTACAGCATGAAGCGAATGCATGTGAATATACAAAGGTGCATTGCATTAAACAAGTCCAATGAGCGTCCCAAAATGGCCGGTCTGCCTGCTTTCATCCATCAATTGTTCTAAATTTTTCATTACCCAATGAGCTGAGGTGGAGTCTTAGCCACTGGTACCATCAGGGAGGTGTGTAAAGCACTTTAGGCTAGACAGCCAATCAGCTGCCAGCTTCCATCTGTCAATCAAATACAGCAGCCAATCAGAAAGTTGACCATTGATCAGCAGGCCCTTTATGACATCACAGACAGACCCTCAGAACTATCTGTGCATGTCTAATGGCTGGCTGTCAGTTGGGTGGGTGGGTGGCAGAGGGAGGGGATGTCTGTCTCGTTTCTCCTGAAAATTGCGGTTTTTCTGCGTTTACGGGAAAAGTTGAGGTCCGACGCGCAAAAGTGGGGTATCGTAGAAATCACCTTTTAAAGACGCACATTTCTGCTTCCCCAAAAATGGGCATTTCAAATGAGAAATGAGTCCAATGAACAAAATAGGATGAATAAGTATGTATTTCAGGGGTGAGTTAGCAGGTTATTGGGGAAGTAAGTCCTGATATTTTTGGAGGTTGCAGGGGCCACTACACCATTCAAAATAGGCAGGCTTTAGCATATGCAGTTAGGCCCCGTAGGATGATTTTAGCTAAAAAGTGCCCCAAACACTCAAACGGGCTTGTATCTGGGAAGGGAAAATATGGGAAACATGACTTAGACAGCAAATGATACACTGTTTGCCATGTTTCCAAATTTTTATGCACAGTGGTTACAGCATGAAGCGAATGCATGTGAATATACAAAGGTGCATTGCATTAAACAAGTCCACTGAGTGTCCCAAAATGGCCGGCCTGCCTGCTTTCATCCATCAATTGTTCTAAATTTTTCATTACCCAATGAGCTGAGGTGGAGTCTTAGCCAGTGGTACCATCAGGGAGGTGTGTGAAGCACTTTAGGCTAGACAGCCAATCAGCTGCCAGCTTCCATCTGTCAATCAAATACAGCAGCCAATCAGAAAGTTGACCATTGATCAGCAGGCCCTTTATGACATCACAGACAGACCCTCAGAACTATCTGTGCATGTCTAATGGCTGGCTGTCAGTTGGGTGGGTGGGTGGCAGAGGGAGGGGATGTCTGTCTCGTTTCTCCTGAAAATTGCGGTTTTTCTGCGTTTACGGGAAAAGTTGAGGTCCGACGCGCAAAAGTGGGGTATCGTAGAAATCACCTTTTAAAGACGCACATTTCTGCCCCCCCCCCCCCCAAAAAAATGGGCATTTCAAATGAGAAATGAGTCAAATGAACAAAATAGGGTGAATAAGTATGTATTTCAGGGGTGAGTTAGCAGGTTATTGGGGAAGTAAGTCCTGATATTTTTGGAGGTTGCAGGGGCCACTACACCATTCAAAATAGGCAGGCTTTAGCATATGCAGTTAGGCCCCGTAGGATGATTTTAGCTAAAAAGTGCCCCAAACACTCAAACGGGCTTGTATCTGGGAAGGGAAAATATGGGAAACATGACTTAGACAGCAAATGATACACTGTTTGCCATGTTTCCAAATTTTTATGCACAGTGGTTACAGCATGAAGCGAATGCATGTGAATATACAAAGGTGCATTGCATTAAACAAGTCCACTGAGTGTCCCAAAATGGCCGGCCTGCCTGCTTTCATCCATCAATTGTTCTAAATTTTTCATTACCCAATGAGCTGAGGTGGAGTCTTAGCCAGTGGTACCATCAGGGAGGTGTGTGAAGCACTTTAGGCTAGACAGCCAATCAGCTGCCAGCTTCCATCTGTCAATCAAATACAGCAGCCAATCAGAAAGCTGCCCATTGATCAGCAGGCCCTTTATGACATCACCTAAAGACCCTCAGAACTATCTGTGCATGTCTAATGGCTGGCTGTCAGTTGGGCGGGTGGGTGGCAGAGGGAGGGGATGTCTGTCTCGTTTCTCCCTAAAATTGCGTTTTTTTCTGCGTTTACGGGAAAAGTTGAGGTCCGACGCGCAAAAGTGGGGTATCGTAGAAATCACCTTTTAAAGACGCACATTTCTGCCCCCCCCCCCCCCCAAAAAATGGGCATTTCAAATGAGAAATGAGTCAAATGAACAAAATAGGGTGAATAAGTATGTAGTTCAGGGGTGAGTTAGCAGGTTATTGGGGAAGTAAGTCCTGATATTTTTGGAGGTTGCAGGGGCCACTACACCATTCAAAATAGGCAGGCTTTAGCATATGCAGTTAGGCCCCGTAGGATGATTTTAGCTAAAAAGTGCCCCAAACACTCAAACGGGCTTGTATCTGGGAAGGGAAAATATGGGAAACATGACTTAGACAGCAAATGATACACTGTTTGTCATGTTTCCAAATTTTTATGCACAGTGGTTACAGCATGAAGCGAATGCATGTGAATATACAAAGGTGCATTGCATTAAACAAGTCCACTGAATGTCCCAAAATGGCCGACCTGCCTGCTTTCATCCATCAATTGTTCTAAATTTTTCATTACCCAATGAGCTGAGGTGGAGTCTTAGCCAGTGGTACCATCAGGGAGGTGTGTAAAGCACTTTAGGCTAGACAGCCAATCAGCTGCCAGCTTCCATCTGTCAATCAAATACAGCAGCCAATCAGAAAGCTGCCCATTGATCAGCAGGCCCTTTATGACATCACAGAAAGACCCTCAGAACTATCTGTGCATGTCTAATGGCTGGCTGTCAGTTGGGCGGGTGGGTGGCAGAGGGAGGGGATGTCTGTCTCGTTTCTCCCTAAAATTGTGGTTTTTCTGCGTTTACGGGAAAAGTTGAGGTCCGACGCGCAAAAGTGGGGTATCGTAGAAATCACCTTTTAAAGACGCACATTTCTGGCCCCCCAAAAAGTGGCATTTCAAAAGAGAAATGAGTCCAATGAACAAAATAGGATGAATAAGTATATATTTCAGGGGAGAGTTAGCAGGTTATTGGGGAAGTAAGTCCTGATATTTTTGGAGGTGGCAGGGGCCACTACACCATTCAAAATAGGCAGGCTTTAGCATATGCAGTTAGGCCCCGTAGGTTGACTTTAGCTAAAAAGTGCCCCAAACACTCAAATGGGCTTGTATCTGGGAAGGGAAAATATGGGAAACATGACTTAGACAGCAAATGATACACTGTATGCCATGTTTCCAAATTTTTATGCACAGTGGTTACAGCATGAAGCGAATGCATGTGAATAAACAAAGGTGCATTGCATTAAACAAGTCCAATGAGCGTCCCAAAATGGCCGGCCTGCCTGCTTTCATCCATCAATTGTTCTAAATTTTTCATTACCCAATGAGCTGAGGTGGAGTCTTAGCCAGTGGTACCATCAGGGAGGTGTGTAAAGCACTTTAGGCTAGACAGCCAATCAGCTGCCAGCTTCCATCTGTCAATCAAATACAGCAGCCAATCAGAAAGCTGCCCATTGATCAGCAGGCCCTTTATGACATCACAAACAGACCCTCAGAACTATCTGTGCATGTCTAATGGCTGGCTGTCAGTTGGGCGGGTGGGTGGCAGAGGGAGGGGATGTCTGTCTCGTTTCTCCTGAAAATTGCGTTTTTTCTGCGTTTACGGGAAAAGTTCAGGTCCGACGCGCAAAAGTGGGGTATCGTAGAAATCACCTTTTAAAGACGCACATTTCTGGCCCCCCAAAAATGGGCATTTCAAATGAGAAATGAGTCCAATGAACAAAATAGGGTGAATAAGTATGTATTTCAGGGGTGAGTTAGCAGGTTATTGGGGAAGTAAGTCCTGATATTTTTGGAGGTTGCAGGGGCCACTACACCATTCAAAATAGACAGGTTTTAGCATATGCAGTTAGGCCCGCGTAGGATGATTTTAGCTAAAAAGTGCCCCAAACACCCAAACGGGCTTGTATCTGGGAAGGGAAAAAATGGGAAACATGACTTAGACACCAAATGATACACTGTTTGCCATGTTTCCAAATTTTTATGCACAGCGGTTACAGCATGAAGCGAATGCATGTGAATATACAAAGGTGCATTGCATTAAACAAGTCCACTGAGTGTCCCAAAATGGCCGGCCTGCCTGCTTTCATCCATCAATTGTTCTAAATTTTTCATTACCCAATGAGCTGAGGTGGAGTCTTAGCCAGTGGTACCATCAGGGAGGTGTGTAAAGCACTTTAGGCTAGACAGCCAATCAGCTGCCAGCTTCCATCTGTCAATCAAATACAGCAGCCAATCAGAAAGCTGCCCATTGATCAGCAGGCCCTTTATGACATCACAGACAGACCCTCAGAACTATCTGTGCATGTCTAATGGCTGGCTGTCAGTTGGGTGGGTGGGTGGCAGAGGGAGGGGATGTCTGTCTCGTTTCTCCTGAAAATTGCGCTTTTTCTGCGTTTACGGGAAAAGTTGAGGTCCGACGCGCAAAAGTGGGGTATCGTAGAAATCACCTTTTAAAGACGCACATTTCTGGCCCCCCAAAAATGGGCATTTCAAATGAGAAATGAGTCCAATGAACAAAATAGGGTGAATAAGTATGTATTTCAGGGGTGAGTTAGCAGGTTATTGGGGAAGTAAGTCCTGATATTTTTGGAGGTTGCAGGGGCCACTACACCATTCAAAATAGGCAGGTTTTAGCATATGCAGTTAGGCCCGCGTAGGATGATTTTAGCTAAAAAGTGCCCCAAACACCCAAACGGGCTTGTATCTGGGAAGGGAAAATATGGGAAACATGACTTAGACACCAAATGATACACTATATGCCATGTTTCCAAATTTGTATGCACAGTGGTTACAGCATGAAGCGAATGCATGTGAATATACAAAGGTGCATTGCATTAAACAAGTCCACTGAGTGTCCCAAAATGGCCGGCCTGCCTGCTTTCATCCATCAATTGTTCTAAATTTTTCATTACCCAATGAGCTGAGGTGGAGTCTTAGCCAGTGGTACCATCAGGGAGGTGTGTAAAGCACTTTAGGCTAGACAGCCAATCAGCTGCCAGCTTCCATCTGTCAATCAAATACAGCAGCCAATCAAAAAGCTGCCCATTGATCAGCAGGCCCTTTATGACATCACAGACAGACCCTCAGAACTATCTGTGCATGTCTAATGGCTGGCTGTCAGTTGGGTGGGTGGCAGAGGGAGGGGATGTCTGTCTCGTTTCTCCTGAAAATTGCGCTTTTTCTGCGTTTACGGGAAAAGTTGAGGTCCGACGCGCAAAAGTGGGGTATCGTAGAAATCACCTTTTAAAGACGCACATTTATGGCCCCCCAAAAATGGGCATTTCAAATGATAGATGAGTCCAATGAACAAAATAGGGTGAATAAGTATGTATTTCAGGGGTGAGTTAGCAGGTTATTGGGGAAGTAAGTCCTGATATTTTTGGAGGTTGCAGGGGCCACTACACCATTCAAAATAGGCAGGCTTTAGCATATGCAGTTAGGCCCCGTAGGATGATTTTAGCTAAAAAGTGCCCCAAACACTCAAACGGGCTTGTATCTGGGAAGGTAAAATATGGGAAACATGAGTTAGACAGCAAATGATACACTGTTTGCCATGTTTCCAAATTTTTATGCACAGTGGTTACAGCATGAAGCGAATGCATGTGAATATACAAAGGTGCATTGCATTAAACAAGTCCACTGAGTGTCCCAAAATGGCCGACCTGCCTGCTTTCATCCATCAATTGTTCTAAATTTTTCATTACCCAATGAGCTGAGGTGGAGTCTTAGCCAGTGGTACCATCAGGGAGGTGTGTAAAGCACTTTAGGCTAGACAGCCAATCAGCTGCCAGCTTCCATCTGTCAATCAAATACAGCAGCCAATCAGAAAGCTGCCCATTGATCAGCAGGCCCTTTATGACATCACAGAAAGACCCTCAGAACTATCTGTGCATGTCTAATGGCTGGCTGTCAGTTGGGCGGGTGGGTGGCAGAGGGAGGGGATGTCTGTCTCGTTTCTCCCTAAAATTGCGTTTTTTCTGCGTTTACGGGAAAAGTTGAGGTCCGACGCGCAAAAGTGGGGTATCGTAGAAATCACCTTTTAAAGACGCACATTTCTGGCCCCCCAAAAATGGGCATTTCAGATGAGAAATGAGTCCAATGAACAAAATAGGGTGAATAAGTATGTATTTCAGGGATGAGTTAGCAGGTTATTGGGGAAGTAAGTCCTGATATTTTTGGAGGTTGCAGGGGCCACTACACCATTCAAAATAGGCAGGCTTTAGCATATGCAGTTAGGCCCCGTAGGTTGACTTTAGCTAAAAAGTGCCCCAAACACTCAAATGGGCTTGTATCTGGGAAGGGAAAATATGGGAAACATGACTTAGACAGCAAATGATACACTGTATGCCATGTTTCCAAATTTTTATGCACAGTGGTTACAGCATGACGCGAATGCATGTGAATATACAAAGGTGCATTGCATTAAACAAGTCCAATGAGCGTCCCAAAATGGCCGGCCTGCCTGCTTTCATCCATCAATTGTTCTAAATTTTTCATTACCCAATGAGCTGAGGTGGAGTCTTAGCCAGTGGTACCATCAGGGAGGTGTGTAAAGCACTTTAGGCTAGACAGCCAATCAGCTGCCAGCTTCCATCTGTCAATCAAATACAGCAGCCAATCAGAAAGCTGCCCATTGATCAGCAGGCCCTTTATGACATCACAAACAGACCCTCAGAACTATCTGTGCATGTCTAATGGCTGGCTGTCAGTTGGGCGGGTGGGTGGCAGAGGGAGGGGATGTCTGTCTCGTTTCTCCTGAAAATTGCGTTTTTTCTGCGTTTACGGGAAAAGTTGAGGTCCGACGCGCAAAAGTGGGGTATCATAGAAATCACCTTTTAAAGACGCACATTTCTGGTCCCCCAAAAATGGGCATTTCAAATGAGAAATGAGTCCAATGAACAAAATAGTGTGAATAAGTATGTATTTCAGGGGTGAGTTAGCAGGTTATTGGGGAAGTAAGTCCTGATATTTTTGGAGGTTGCAGGGGCCACTACACCATTCAAAATAGGCAGGTTTTAGCATATGCAGTTAGGCCCGCGTAGGATGATTTTAGCTAAAAAGTGCCCCAAACACTCAAACGGGCTTGTATCTGGGAAGGGAAAATATGGGAAACATGACTTAGACACCAAATGATACACTATATGCCATGTTTCCAAATTTTTATGCACAGTGGTTGCAGCATGAAGCGAATGCATGTGAATATACAAAGGTGCATTGCATTAAACAAGTCCACTGAGTGTCCCAAAATGGCCGGCCTGCCTGCTTTCATCCATCAATTGTTCTAAATTTTTCATTACCCAATGAGCTGAGGTGGAGTCTTAGCCAGTGGTACCATCAGGGAGGTGTGTAAAGCACTTTAGGCTAGACAGCCAATCAGCTGCCAGCTTCCATCTGTCAATCAAATACAGCAGCCAATCAGAAAGCTGCCCATTGATCAGCAGGCCCTTTATGACATCACAGACAGACCCTCAGAACTATCTGTGCATGTCTAATGGCTGGCTGTCAGTTGGGTGGGTGGGTGGCAGAGGGAGGGGATGTCTGTCTCGTTTCTCCTGAAAATTGCGCTTTTTCTGCGTTTACGGGAAAAGTTGAGGTCCGACGCGCAAAAGTGGGGTATCGTAGAAATCACCTTTTAAAGACGCACATTTCTGGCCCCCCAAAAATGGGCATTTCAAATGAGAAATGAGTCCAATGAACAAAATAGGATGAATAAGTATGTATTTCAGGGGTGAGTTAGCAGGTTATTGGGGAAGTAAGTCCTGATATTTTTGGAGGTTGCAGGGGCCACTACACCATTCAAAATAGGCAGGCTCTAGCATATGCAGTTAGGCCCCGTAGGATGATTTTAGCTAAAAAGTGCCCCAAACACTCAAACGGGCTTTTATCTGGGAAGGAAAATATGGGAAACATGACTTAGACAGCAAATGATACACTGTTTGCCATGTTTCCAAATTTTTATGCACAGTGGTTACAGCATGAAGCGAATGCATGTGAATATACAAAGGTGCATTGCATTAAACAAGTCCACTGAGTGTCCCAAAATGGCCGGCCTGCCTGCTTTCATCCATCAATTGTTCTAAAATTTTCATTACCCAATGAGCTGAGGTGGAGTCTTAGCCAGTGGTACCATCAGGGAGGTGTGTAAAGCACTTTAGGCTAGACAGCCAATCAGCTGCCAGCTTCCATCTGTCAATCAAATACAGCAGCCAATCAGAAAGCTGCCCATTGATCAGCAGGCCCTTTATGACATCACAGAAAGACCCTCAGAACTATCTGTGCATGTCTAATGGCTGGCTGTCAGTTGGGTGGGTGGGTGGCAGAGGGAGGGGATGTCTGTCTCGTTTCTCCTGAAAATTGCACTTTTTCTGCGTTTACGGGAAAAGTTGAGGTCTGACGCGCAAAAGTGGGGTATCGTAGAAATCACCTTTTAAAGACGCACATTTCTGCCCCCCCCCCCCCAAAAAAAAATGGGCATTTCAAATGAGAAATGAGTCAAATGAACAAAATAGGGTGAATAAGTATGTATTTCAGGGGTGAGTTAGCAGGTTATTGGGGAAGTAAGTCCTGATATTTTTGGAGGTTGCAGGGGCCACTACACCATTCAAAATAGGCAGGCTTTAGCATATGCAGTTAGGCCCCGTAGGATGATTTTAGCTAAAAAGTGCCCCAAACACTCAAACGGGCGTGTATCTGGGAAGGGAAAATATGGGAAACATGACTTAGACAGCAAATGATACACTGTTTGCCATGTTTCAAAATTTTTATGCACAGTGGTTACAGCATGAAGCGAATGCATGTGAATATAAAAAGGTGCATTGCATTAAACAAGTCCACTGAGTGTCCCAAAATGGCCGGCCTGCCTGCTTTCATCCATCAATTGTTCTAAATTTTTCATTACCCAATGAGCTGAGGTGGAGTCTTAGCCAGTGGTACCATCAGGGAGGTGTGTAAAGCACTTTAGGCTAGACAGCCAATCAGCTGCCAGCTTCCATCTGTCAATCAAATTCTGCAGCCTATCACAAAGCTGCCCATTGATCAGCAGGCCCTTTATGACATCACAGACAGACCCTCAGAACTATCTGTGCATGTCTAATGGCTGGCTGTCAGTTGGGTGGGTGGGTGACAGAGGGAGGGGATGTCCGTCTCGTTTCTCCTGAAAATTGCGCTTTTTCTGCGTTTACGGGAAAAGTTGAGGTCCGACGCGCAAAAGTGGGGTATTGTAGAAATCACCTTATAAAGACGCACATTTCTCGCCCCCCAAAAATGGGCATTTCAAATGAGAAATGAGTCCAATGAACAAAATAGGGTGAATAAGTATGTATTTCAGGGGTGAGTTAGCAGGTTATTGGGGAAGTAAGTCCTGATATTTTTGGAGGTTGCAGGGGCCACTACACCATTCAAAATAGGCAGGTTTTAGCATATGCAGTTATGCCCCGTAGGATGATTTTAGCTAAAAAGTGCCCCAAACACTCAAACGGGCTTGCATCTGGGAAGGGAAAATATGGGAAACATGACTTAGACACCAAAAGATACACTATATGCCATGTTTCCAAATTTTTATGCACAGCGGTTACAGCATGAAGCGAATGCATGTGAATATACACAGGTGCATTGCATTAAACAAGTCCAATGAGTGTCCCAAAATGGCCGGCCAGCCTGCTTTCATCCATCAATTGTTCTAAATTTTTCATGGCTGGCTGTCAGTTGGGCGGGTGGGTGGCAGAGGGAGGGGATGTCTGTCTCGTTTCTCCTGAAAATTGCGCTTTTTCTGCGTTTACGGGAAAAGTTGAGGTCTGACGCGCAAAAGTGGGGTATCGTAGAAATCACCTTTTAAAGACGCACATTTCTGCCCCCCCAAAAATGGGCATTTTAAATGAGAAATTAGTCCAATGAACAAAATAGGGTGAATAAGTATGTATTTCAGGGGGGAGTTAGCAGGTTATTGGGGAAGTAAGTCCTGATATTTTTGGAGGTTGCAGGGGCCACTACATTATTCAAAATAGGCAGGATTTAGCATATGCAGTTAGGCCCCGTAGGATGATTTTAGCTAAAAAGTGCCCCAAACACTTAAACGGGCTTGTATCTGGGAAGGGAAAATATGGGAAACATGACTTAGACAGCAAATGATACACTGTTTGCCATGTTTCCAAATTTTTATGCACAATGGTAACAGCATGAAGCGAATGCATGTGAATATACAAAGGTGCATTGCATTAAACAAGTCCACTGAGTGTCCCAAAATGGCCGGCCTGCCTGCTTTCATCCATCAATTGTTCTAAATTTTTTATTACCCAATGAGCTGAGGTGGAGTCTTAGCCACTGGTACCATCAGGGAGGTGTGTAAAGCACTTTAGGCTAGACAGCCAATCAGCTGCCAGCTTCCATCTGTCAATCAAATACAGCAGCCAATCAGAAAGCTGCCCATTGATCAGCAGGCCCTTTATGACATCACAGAAAGACCCTCAGAACTATCTGTGCATGTCTAATAGCTGGCTGTCAGTTGGGCGGGTGGGTGGCAGAGGGAGGGGATGTCTGTCTCGTTTTTTCTCCCTAAAATTGCGGTTTTTCTGCGTTTACGGGAAAAGTTGAGGTCCAACGCGCAAAAGTGGGGTATCGTAGAAATCACCTTTTAAAGACGCACAATTCTGGCCCCCCGAAAATGGGCATTTCAAATGAGAAATGAGTCCAATGAACAAAATAGGGTGAATAAGTATGTATTTCAGGGGTGAGTTAGCAGGTTATTGGGGAAGTAAGTCCTGATATTTTTGGAGGTTGCAGGGGCCACTACACCATTCAAAATAGGCGGGCTTTAGCATATGCAGTTAGGCCCCTTAGGTTGATTTTAGCTAAAAAGTGCCCCAAACACTCAAACGGGCTTGTATCTGGGAAGGGAAAATATGGGAAACATGACTTAGACAGCAAATGATACACTGTATGCCATGTTTCCAAATTTTTATGCACAGTGGTTACAGCATGAAGCGAATGCATGTGAATATGCAAAGGTGCATTGCATTAAACAAGTCCAATGAGCGTCCCAAAATGGCCGGCCTGCCTGCTTTCATCCATCAATTGTTCTAAATTTTTCATTACCCAATGAGCTGAGGTGGAGTCTTAGCCAGTGGTACCATCAGGGAGGTGTGTAAAGCACTTTAGGCTAGACAGCCAATCAGCTGCCAGCTTCCATCTGTCAATCAAATACAGCAGCCAATCAGAAAGCTGCCCATTGATCAGCAGGCCCTTTATGACATCACATACAGACCCTCAGAACTATCTGTGCATGTCTAATGGCTGGCTGTCAGTTGGGCGGGTGGGTGGCAGAGGGAGGGGATGTCTGTTTCGTTTCTCCTGAAAATTGCATTTTTTCTGCGTTTACGGGAAAAGTTGAGGTCCGACGCGCAAAAGTGGGGTATCGTAGAAATCACCTTTTAAAGACGCACATTTCTGGCCCCCCAAAAATGGGCATTTCAAATGAGAAATGAGTCCAATGAACAAAATAGGGCGAATAAGTATGTATTTCAGGGGTGAGTTAGCCGGTTATTGGGGAAGTAAGTCCTGATATTTTTGGAGGTTGCAGGGGCCACTACACCATTCAAAATAGGCAGGTTTTAGCATATGCAGTTAGGCCCCATAGGATGATTTTAGCTATAAAGTGCCCCAAACACTCAAACGGGCTTGTATCTGGGAAGGGAAAATATGGGAAACATGACGTAGACACCAAATGATACACTATATGCCATGTTTCCAAATTTTTATGCACAGTGGTTACAGCATGAAGCGAATGCATGTGAATATACAAAGGTGCATTGCATTTAACAAGTCCACTGAGTGTCCCAAAATTACCTGCCTGCCTGCTTTCATCCATCAATTGTTCTAAATTTTTCATTACCCAATGATCTGAGGTGGAGTCTTAGCCAGTGGTACCATCAGGGAGGTGTGTAAAGCACTTTAGGCTAGACAGCCAATCAGCTGCCAGCTTCCATCTGTCAATCAAATACAGCAGCCAATCAGAAAGCTGCCCATTGATCAGCAGGCCCTTTATGATATCACAGACAGACCCTCAGAACTATCTGTGCATGTCTAATGGCTGGCTGTCAGTTGGGTGGGTGGGTGGCAGAGGGAGGGGATGTCTGTCTCGTTTCTCCTGAAAATTGCGCTTTTTCTGCGTTTACGGGAAAAGTTGAGGTCCGACGCGCAAAAGTGGGGTATCGTAGAAATCACCTTTTAAAGACGCACATTTCTGCCCCCCCCCAAAAAAAATGGGCATTTCAAATGAGAAATGAGTCAAATGAACAAAATAGGGTGAATAAGTATGTATTTCAAGGGTGAGTTAGCAGGTTATTGGGGAAGTAAGTCCTGATATTTTTGGAGGTTGCAGGGGCCACTACTCCATTCAAAATAGGCAGGCTTTAGCATATGCAGTTAGGCCCCGTAGGATGATTTTAGCTAAAAAGTGCCCCAAACACTCAAACGGGCTTGTATCTGGGAAGGGAAAATATGGGAAACATGACTTAGACAGCAAATGATACACTATATGCCATGTTTCCAAATTTTTATGCACAGTGGTTACAGCATGAAGCGAATGCATGTGAATATACAAAGGTGCATTGCATTAAACAAGTCCAATGAGCGTCCCAAAATGGCCGGTCTGCCTGCTTTCATCCATCAATTGTTCTAAATTTTTCATTACCCAATGAGCTGAGGTGGAGTCTTAGCCACTGGTACCATCAGGGAGGTGTGTAAAGCACTTTAGGCTAGACAGCCAATCAGCTGCCAGCTTCCATCTGTCAATCAAATACAGCAGCCAATCAGAAAGTTGACCATTGATCAGCAGGCCCTTTATGACATCACAGACAGACCCTCAGAACTATCTGTGCATGTCTAATGGCTGGCTGTCAGTTGGGTGGGTGGGTGGCAGAGGGAGGGGATGTCTGTCTCGTTTCTCCTGAAAATTGCGGTTTTTCTGCGTTTACGGGAAAAGTTGAGGTCCGACGCGCAAAAGTGGGGTATCGTAGAAATCACCTTTTAAAGACGCACATTTCTGCTTCCCCAAAAATGGGCATTTCAAATGAGAAATGAGTCCAATGAACAAAATAGGATGAATAAGTATGTATTTCAGGGGTGAGTTAGCAGGTTATTGGGGAAGTAAGTCCTGATATTTTTGGAGGTTGCAGGGGCCACTACACCATTCAAAATAGGCAGGCTTTAGCATATGCAGTTAGGCCCCGTAGGATGATTTTAGCTAAAAAGTGCCCCAAACACTCAAACGGGCTTGTATCTGGGAAGGGAAAATATGGGAAACATGACTTAGACAGCAAATGATACACTGTTTGCCATGTTTCCAAATTTTTATGCACAGTGGTTACAGCATGAAGCGAATGCATGTGAATATACAAAGGTGCATTGCATTAAACAAGTCCACTGAGTGTCCCAAAATGGCCGGCCTGCCTGCTTTCATCCATCAATTGTTCTAAATTTTTCATTACCCAATGAGCTGAGGTGGAGTCTTAGCCAGTGGTACCATCAGGGAGGTGTGTGAAGCACTTTAGGCTAGACAGCCAATCAGCTGCCAGCTTCCATCTGTCAATCAAATACAGCAGCCAATCAGAAAGTTGACCATTGATCAGCAGGCCCTTTATGACATCACAGACAGACCCTCAGAACTATCTGTGCATGTCTAATGGCTGGCTGTCAGTTGGGTGGGTGGGTGGCAGAGGGAGGGGATGTCTGTCTCGTTTCTCCTGAAAATTGCGGTTTTTCTGCGTTTACGGGAAAAGTTGAGGTCCGACGCGCAAAAGTGGGGTATCGTAGAAATCACCTTTTAACCCCTTCATGACAGAGCCAGTTTGTGCCTTCATGACAGAGCCCTTTTTTTCAAATCTGACATGTCTCACTTAAGTGGTGATAACTTTTTTTTGCTTTTACTTATCCCAGTGATTTTGAGATTGTTTTCTCGTGACACATTGTACTTCAAGTTAGTGGTAAATTTGAGTCGATACAGTCTGTGTTTTTTTGTGAAAAATACCAAAATATCGTGAAAAAATGGAAAATTTAGCAATTTGCAAAATGTTCAATTTTCTGCTTGTGAGACAAATAATCATACCACTCAAAATAGTTAATAACTAACATAGACCATATGTCTACTTTATGTTTCCATCATTATTTCAACTTCCTTTTAATTTTTTTGGACACTAGGAGGCTTACAATATGAATAGCAAATTCTCAAATTTTCATGAAAATTTCAAACACTGATTTTTTTAGGGACCAGTTCAGTTCTGATGTGACTTTGAGGGACTTGTATGTGAGACACCCCCATAAATGATGCCATTTCAAAATCTGCACCCCTCACAGTATTCAAAACAGCATTTTGGAAGTTTGTTAACCCTTTAGGTGTTTCACAGGAATTAAAACAAAGTGTAGGTGAAATTTCAAAATTTCTTTTTTTTTGCAGAGTTTCAATTTTAATACATTTTTCTAACGAATACAGTAGATTTTACTAGAGAAATGTGACTAAAAATTGATTCCCCCAATTCTTTTGTTTTCAAAAATATCCTATATGTGGCCCTAGTGTGCACGTTGACCAAACCACAGGCTTCATAATAGAAGGAGCACCTACTTGATTTTGGAGCCTCCTTTTTATGAGATTTTTTTTTAGGCACCATGTAGGTTTCTAGGCACCATAAGTGCTAAAAGTTAGGAACCTCCCCCACAAGTCACCCCATTTTGCAATCTACACCCCTCAGGGAATTCATCTAGGGGTATAGTGTACATTTCAAACCCCCAGGGGTTTCACCAATTTTGGTACAACTGGGATGTGAAAATGGAAAATTACATTTTTTTACACAAACATGCAGTTCTGGCTCAAAATTTTTCATTTCCACAAGGAATGAAGGAGACAAAGCACCCCAAAATCTGTGCCCCAATTTCTCCCGAGTACGGCAATGCCTCACATGTGACCAAAAAATACCAGTTGGGTGCATGGCAGGACTCAGAAGGGAAGGAGTGATTTTTGGATTTTGCAGCAAAGATTTTGGTGGAATGAATAGTGGGTGCTATGTTGCATTAGCAAGACTCCCAAAGCACCAATACAGTGGAACCCCCCCACAAGTCACCCCATTTTGCAAAGTACACCCCTCAGGGAATTCATCTAGGGGTATAGTGTACATTTCAAACCCCCAGGGGTTTCACCAATTTTGGTACAACTGGGATGTGAAAATGGAAAATTACATTTTTTTACACAAACATGCAGTTCTGGCTCAAAATTTTTCATTTCCACAAGGAATGAAGGAGACAAAGCACCCCAAAATCTGTGCCCCAATTTCTCACGAGTACGGCAATGCCTCACATGTGACCAAAAAATACCAGTTGGGTGCATGGCAGGACTTAGAAGGGAAGGAGTGATTTTTGGATTTTGCAGCTCAGATTCTGGTGGAATTTTGGTGGGTGCTATGTCGCATTAGCAAGACCCCCCAAGCACCAATACAGTGGAACCCCCCCACAAGTGACCCCATTTTGCAAACTACACCCCTCAGGGAATTCATCTAGGGGTATAGTGTACATTTCAAACCCCCAGGGGTTTCACCAATTTTGGTACAACTGGGATGTGAAAATGGAAAATTACATTTTTTTACACAAACATGCAGTTCTGGCTCAAAATTTTTCATTTCCACAAGGAATGAAGGAGACAAAGCACCCCAAAATCTGTGCCCCAATTTCTCACGAGTACGGCAATGCCTCACATGTGACCAAAAAATACCAGTTGGGTGCATGGCAGGACTTAGAAGGGAAGGAGTGATTTTTGGATTTTGCAGCTCAGATTCTGGTGGAATTTTGGTGGGTGCTATGTCGCATTAGCAAGACCCCCCAAGCACCAATACAGTGGAACCCCCCCACAAGTGACCCCATTTTGCAAACTACACCCCTCAGGGAATTCATCTAGGGGTATAGTGTACATTTCAAACCCCCAGGGGTTTCACCAATTTTGGTACAACTGGGATGTGAAAATGGAAAATTACATTTTTTTACACAAACATGCAGTTCTGGCTCAAAATTTTTCATTTTCACAAGGAATGAAGGAGACAAAGCACCCCAAAATCTGTGCCCCAATTTCTCCCGAGTACGGCAATGCCTCACATGTGACCAAAAAATACCAGTTGGGTGCATGGCAGGACTTAGAAGGGAAGGAGTGATTTTTGGATTTTGCAGCTCAGATTCTGGTGGAATTTTGGTGGGTGCTATGTCGCATTAGCAAGACCCCCCAAGCACCAATACAGTGGAACCCCCCCACAAGTGACCCCATTTTGCAAACTACACCCCTCAGGGAATTCATCTAGGGGTATAGTGTACATTTCAAACCCCCAGGGGTTTCACCAATTTTGGTACAACTGGGATGTGAAAATGGAAAATTACATTTTTTTACACAAACATGCAGTTCTGGCTCAAAATTTTTCATTTTCACAAGGAATGAAGGAGACAAAGCACCCCAAAATCTGTGCCCCAATTTCTCCCGAGTACGGCAATGCCTCACATGTGACCAAAAAATACCAGTTGGGTGCATGGCAGGACTTAGAAGGGAAGGAGTGATTTTTGGATTTTGCAGCTCAGATTCTGGTGGAATTTTGGTGGGTGCTATGTCGCATTAGCAAGACCCCCCAAGCACCAATACAGTGGAACCCCCCCACAAGTGACCCCATTTTGCAAACTACACCCCTCAGGGAATTCATCTAGGGGTATAGTGTACATTTCAAACCCCCAGGGGTTTCACCAATTTTGGTATAACTGGGATGTGAAAATGGAAAATTACATTTTTTTACACAAACATGCAGTTATGGCTCAAAATTTTTCATTTCCACAAGGAATGAAGGAGACAAAGCACCCCAAAATCTGTGCCCCAATTTCTCCCGAGTACGGCAATGCCTCACATGTGACCAAAAAATACCAGTTGGGTGCATGGCAGGACTCAGAAGGGAAGGAGTGATTTTTGGATTTTGCAGCTCAGATTCTGGTGGAATGAATGGTGGGTGCAATGTTGCATAACCAATACAGTGGAACCCCCCCACAAGTGACCCCATTTTGCAAACTACACCCCTCAGGGAATTCATCTAGGGGTATAGTGTACATTTCAAACCCCCAGGGGTTTCACCAATTTTGGTATAACTGGGATGTGAAAATGGAAAATTACATTTTTTTACACAAACATGCAGTTATGGCTCAAAATTTTTCATTTCCACAAGGAATGAAGGAGACAAAGCACCCCAAAATCTGTGCCCCAATTTCTCCCGAGTACGGCAATGCCTCACATGTGACCAAAAAATACCAGTTGGGTGCATGGCAGGACTCAGAAGGGAAGGAGTGATTTTTGGATTTTGCAGCAAAGATTTTGGTGGAATGAATGGTGGGTGCTATGTTGCATAACCAATACAGTGGAACCCCCCCACAAGTGACCCCATTTTGCAAACTACACCCCTCAGGGAATTCATCTAGGGGTATAGTGTACATTTCAAACCCCCAGGGGTTTCATCAATTTTGGTACAACTGGGCAGTGAAAATGAAAAAAATACATTTTTTTACACAAAAATGTACTTCTGGCTCAAAATTTTTCATTTTTACAAGGAATGAAGGAGACAAAGCACCCCAAAATCTGTGCCCCCATTTCTCCAGAGTACGGCAATGCCTCACATGTGACCAAAAAATACCAGTTGGGTGCATGGCAGGACTCAGAAGGGAAGGAGTGATTTTTGGATTTTGCAGCTCAGATTCTGGTGGAATGAATGGTGGGTGCAATGTTGCATAACCAATACAGTGGAACCCCCCCACAAGTGACCCCATTTTGCAAACTACACCCCTCAGGGAATTCATCTAGGGGTATAGTGTACATTTCAAACCCCCAGGGGTTTCATCAATTTTGGTACAACTGGGCAGTGAAAATGAAAAAAATACATTTTTTTTACACAAAAATGTACTTCTGGCTCAAAATTTTTCATTTTCACAAGGAATGAAGGAGACAAAGCACCCCAAAATCTGTGCCCCCATTTCTCCAGAGTACGGCAATGCCTCACATGTGACCAAAAAATACCAGTTGGGTGCATGGCAGGACTCAGAAGGGAAGGAGTGATTTTTGGATTTTGCAGCTCAGATTCTGGTGGAATGAATGGTGGGTGCTATGTGGCATTAGCAAGACCCCCGAAGCACGGTGAAATGATGAACCTAATAATCCATAGATGTGTGGTATATTTTGAAACACTCCTTTATACATAGGCCGGGTTTGTCGGGGCAAGTTTCACAGTGGAAAATAGTTTCCTTTCTTATTCCCTTTTTATAACAAACTTTGCACCTTTTTTGTGTCCTGCCCTTTCTTGCAGTGGAGGGGATTTCGTTGGGAAAATGCTGCCCTGGTACAATACGGGGGCCAGTACTAGAAGTACTGGGGCCCTCTGCCTGCTGATTCCCAAATGTTAGGCTCTTTATGACTTCCTCTTGAAAGTGCATAAATGTCCCCCTCTGGCCGGTAGAACGGAATAGCACGTAAGCGTTATACAGTGCCATCTGGATGATATACACGGCCAGCTTCTTGTACCAGATATTTGTTTTCCGCAGGGCACTGTACGGCTTTAGTACCTGATCTGAAAGATCCACTCCGCCCATGTACTTATTGTAATCTAGGATACAATTTGGTTTGGAGGTGTGGGTACTGGTACCTCGTACAGGGATGGAGGTGGTACTGTCTCCATGAATTGTTGTCAGTATAAGGACATCCCTCTTGTCCTTATATTTGACCAACAACATATTTTCGGTGCATATTCCCCTGCTTTCACCCCTTCTCATTACTTGGGCAATGTGCGTTTTGGGGAGGCCTCTTTGGTTCTTGCGCACAGTACCGCAAGCTGCTGTACCTCTTGAACCAAGGGCCTTAAACAGGGGGATGCTGGTGTAAAAGTTATCCACATAGAGGTGATAACCCTTATCCAGGAAGGGGTGCATTAAATCCCAGACAATTTTTCCACTAACACCTACGAGGGAGGGGGGGCATTCTGGTGGTTCAATTCTTGAATCCTTCCCTTCATATACCCTAAACTTGTGGGTGTACCCTGTGGTGCTTTCACACAGCTTATACATTTTTATGCCATACCTTGCCCTCTTACTGGGAAGGTACTGGCGGAATTTAACCCTTCCTTTAAAATGTATAAGGGACTCGTCGATACTAATACATTTATCAGGGATGTATAGCTCTGCAAATTTGGCACTGAAATGATCAATGACCGGCCTGACTTTGAATAGCCTGTCAAAGGTGGGATCATCTCTGGGTGGGCACTGTGCATTATCGGTGTAATGTATAAATTTATGGATTGCCTCAAAACGAGCCCGGGGCATGGCCATACGGTGAAATGGGGTGCTGTACAGAACATCTGTACTCCAATATTGCCTAATTTGTGGCTTTTTTACTATGCCCATATGTAACACCAGACCCCAAAACGTCATCATCTCTACTGCATCTACAGGGGTCCACCTAGCAAATGATGACGTGGGGTTTTGAGCAATAAACTGCTGGGCATATAAATTAGTTTGGTCCACCATTAAATTTATAAAATCATCAGAGAAAAATAATTTGAAAAAGTCAATTTCTCTGAGACCTGTTGAATCAAATTGGATTCCTGGGATGGCCAAAAACTCAGGAACCTGGGGCTCAAAATTGTCTGGTGGTGGGGTCCATACGAGATCAATTATTGGGGGGGGGGTCTCAGCTGCTCTACGGGGGCGTCTTTGAGGGGGTCCCTCATCATCAGAGGAGGAAGAGGAGCTTAAGACAAATCCTTCAAATTCCCCGCTTGCCTCACTGGCTGTGTCAGAGTCAGATGCAAGCATGGCATATGCCTCCTCCACCGAATACATTCTCCTGGATGACTGGGACGACATTTGGGATGACATTTGGGATGCCATTTATATTTTTGTGTTACTGGTAGTGAAATGTTTCAACACGTGTATAGTGTAGGGGGGGGGTACAAACTTTATTTCAACCCAGGGGGTATGTAGTGTGTAGTGTGTATGTAGTGCAGAAAAAAAAAATACAAAAAAAAAAAAATTGAAGGGTTCAAAAAAAAAAAAATGGAAGGGGTTAAAAAAAAAAAAAATGGAAGGGGTTAAAAAAAAAAAAATGGAAGGGGTTAAAAAAAAAAAAAAGGTCCTGCGCCAAAAATTGAGCACAGATGTTGGTCAGTAACGTCCGTCACTGAACAGCGCTCAAAGGCAACAGGAATTTGATCAAAAAAAAAAAAAAAATAGATCAACCCTGTGCCGAAAAAGCTGATCAGTGATGTACGTCACTGATCAGTGCACAGTGGCCACAGGACACACACAAAATCACAGTGTGTGTAAAAAAAAAATGTAAAAAAGACCCCACAGCACTCACAAAAAATAAAAAAAGGTGATCAGTGATGCGACACTGATTACCAGTGAGGGGCAGCAGGTGCACAACCTTTGGTGGTACTGACAGGTATATATAAAAAAAAAAAACCTCTGTACCCCCAAAAAGTTGCTGATCACCTCAGATATAGTGATCAGCACAAAAAGGCGGGGGCAGCCGACACAAAATTTAGCACTCTATCACTATCTCTCTCTATCTCTCACTATCTATCACTCTATGACACTGCAGCAGTTATATAAAAAATATATAGCACAATCTGTCACTATCTCTCTATCTCTCTCTCTCTATCTCTCTCTATCTATCTATAGCTCTATCACACTGCAGCAGCACAAAATATAGCACTAGGCCTCTCTATCTCTCTCTATCTCTTTCAGTTATATAAAAAATATATAGCACAATCTGTCACTATCTCTCTCTCTATCTCTCTCTCTCTATCTCTCTCTATCACACTGCAGCAGCACAAAATATAGCACTAGGCCTCTCTATCTCTCTCTATCTCTTTCAGTTATATAAAAAATATATAGCACAATCTGTCACTATCTCTCTCTCTATCTCTCTCTCTCTATCTCTCTCTATCTCTCTATCTATAGCTCTATCACACTGCAGCAGCACAAAATATAGCACTAGGCCTCTCTATCTCTCTCTATCTCTCTCTATCTCTCTCTCTCTAACTCTCTCTAACTCTCTATCTATCTAATAAATCGCAGCAGCACAAGATGCAGCACAGGATGTCACAAGATGTCACAATATCAATGATCAATGATCAGGTAAGGGTTCTGGTCAGTATAGGCGGCAGGTGGGGCACGGTGACCGCACTGCACGCTTTTCCAGACCGGAATGGCGTCTGCAGTGCAGTCACCGTTAGTTTAAACCCCCCTCCACGGCTGTGATTGGTCCGTCGGTCCGACGGACCAATCACGGCCTTTGGGGGCGGGCGGGGTGAGGTGGGGTGACACCAGTGTCACCCTTACACCCCGCGGTGATTGGTGCTGTACTTTACAGCACCAATCACCTCCGATCCCGTGTCACCGGCGAACGTTATTCGCCGGTGACACAGGAAAACGCTGTGAATGGCTGTTCACACTGAACAGCCAATCACAGCGATCGCCGACGGGGGGGCGGCATCGCAGCCCCCCCTGGGCATGCAGGGACATGTCTGCTGTCAGGGACAGCAGACATCGTCCCTCTGTCACTGCGTCTCTAGACGCAGTGACAGTTTTAAGCCATGACGTATATATACGTCAACGGTCGGGAAGTACTTCCCGGCCATGACGTATATATACGTCAATTGTCGTGAAGGGGTTAAAGACGCACATTTCTGCCCCCCCCCCCCCCCCCCCAAAAAAAAATGGGCATTTCAAATGAGAAATGAGTCAAATGAACAAAATAGGGTGAATAAGTATGTATTTCAGGGGTGAGTTAGCAGGTTATTGGGGAAGTAAGTCATGATATTTTTGGAGGTTGCAGGGGCCACTACACCATTCAAAATAGGCAGGCTTTAGCATATGCAGTTAGGCCCCGTAGGATGATTTTAGCTAAAAAGTGCCCCAAACACTCAAACGGGCTTGTATCTGGGAAGGGAAAATATGGGAAACATGACTTAGACAGCAAATGATACACTGTTTGCCATGTTTCCAAATTTTTATGCACAGTGGTTACAGCATGAAGCGAATGCATGTGAATATACAAAGGTGCATTGCATTAAACAAGTCCACTGAGTGTCCCAAAATGGCCGGCCTGCCTGCTTTCATCCATCAATTGTTCTAAATTTTTCATTACCCAATGAGCTGAGGTGGAGTCTTAGCCAGTGGTACCATCAGGGAGGTGTGTGAAGCACTTTAGGCTAGACAGCCAATCAGCTGCCAGCTTCCATCTGTCAATCAAATACAGCAGCCAATCAGAAAGCTGCCCATTGATCAGCAGGCCCTTTATGACATCACAGAAAGACCCTCAGAACTATCTGTGCATGTCTAATGGCTGGCTGTCAGTTGGGCGGGTGGGTGGCAGAGGGAGGGGATGTCTGTCTCGTTTCTCCCTAAAATTGCGTTTTTTTCTGCGTTTACGGGAAAAGTTGAGGTCCGACGCGCAAAAGTGGGGTATCGTAGAAATCACCTTTTAAAGACGCACATTTCTGGCCCCCCAAAAATGGGCATTTCAAATGAGAAATGAGTCCAATGAACAAAATAGGGTGAATAAGTATGTATTTCAGGGGTGAGTTAGCAGGTTATTGAGGAAGTAAGTCTTGATATTTTTGGAGGTTGCAGGGGCCACTACACCATTCAAAATATGCAGGCTTTAGCATATGCAGTTAGGCCCCTTAGGATGATTTTAGCTAAAAAGTGCCCCAAACACTCAAACGGGCTTGTATCTGGTAAGGGAAAAAATGGGAAACATGACTTAGACAGCAAATGATACACTGTTTGCCATGTTTACAAATTTTTATGCACAGTGGTTACAGCATGAAGCGAATGCATGTGAATATACAAAGGTGCATTGCATTAAACAAGTCCACTGAGTGTCCCAAAATGGCCGGCCTGCCTGCTTTCATCCATCAATTGTTCTAAATTTTTCATTACCCAATGAGCTGAGGTGGAGTCTTAGCCACTGGTACCATCAGGGAGGTGTGTAAAGCACTTTAGGCTAGACAGCCAATCAGCTGCCAGCTTCCATCTGTCAATCAAATACAGCAGCCAATCAGAAAGCTGCCCATTGATCAGCAGGCCCTTTATGACATCACCTAAAGACCCTCAGAACTATCTGTGCATGTCTAATGGCTGGGTGTCAGTTGGGCGGGTGGGTGGCAGAGGGAGGGGATGTCTGTCTCGTTTCTCCCTAAAATTGCGGTTTTTCTGCGTTTACGGGAAAAGTTGAGGTCCGACGCGCAAAAGTGGGGTATCGTAGAAATCACCTTTTAAAGACGCACATTTCTGCCCCCCCCCCCCCCCAAAAAATGGGCATTTCAAATGAGAAATGAGTCAAATGAACAAAATAGGGTGAATAAGTATGTATTTCAGGGGTGAGTTAGCAGGTTATTGGGGAAGTAAGTCCTGATATTTTTGGAGGTTGCAGGGGCCACTACACCATTCAAAATAGGCAGGTTTTAGCATATGCAGTTAGGCCCGCGTAGGATGATTTTAGCTAAAAAGTGCCCCAAACACCCAAACGGGCTTGTATCTGGGAAGGGAAAATATGGGAAACATGACTTAGACACCAAATGATACACTATATGCCATGTTTCCAAATTTGTATGCACAGTGGTTACAGCATGAAGCGAATGCATGTGAATATACAAAGGTGCATTGCATTAAACAAGTCCACTGAGTGTCCCAAAATGGCCGGCCTGCCTGCTTTCATCCATCAATTGTTCTAAATTTTTCATTACCCAATGAGCTGAGGTGGAGTCTTAGCCAGTGGTACCATCAGGGAGGTGTGTAAAGCACTTTAGGCTAGACAGCCAATCAGCTGCCAGCTTCCATCTGTCAATCAAATACAGCAGCCAATCAAAAAGCTGCCCATTGATCAGCAGGCCCTTTATGACATCACAGACAGACCCTCAGAACTATCTGTGCATGTCTAATGGCTGGCTGTCAGTTGGGTGGGTGGCAGAGGGAGGGGATGTCTGTCTCGTTTCTCCTGAAAATTGCGCTTTTTCTGCGTTTACGGGAAAAGTTGAGGTCCGACGCGCAAAAGTGGGGTATCGTAGAAATCACCTTTTAAAGACGCACATTTATGGCCCCCCAAAAATGGGCATTTCAAATGATAGATGAGTCCAATGAACAAAATAGGGTGAATAAGTATGTATTTCAGGGGTGAGTTAGCAGGTTATTGGGGAAGTAAGTCCTGATATTTTTGGAGGTTGCAGGGGCCACTACACCATTCAAAATAGGCAGGCTTTAGCATATGCAGTTAGGCCCCGTAGGATGATTTTAGCTAAAAAGTGCCCCAAACACTCAAACGGGCTTGTATCTGGGAAGGTAAAATATGGGAAACATGAGTTAGACAGCAAATGATACACTGTTTGCCATGTTTCCAAATTTTTATGCACAGTGGTTACAGCATGAAGCGAATGCATGTGAATATACAAAGGTGCATTGCATTAAACAAGTCCACTGAGTGTCCCAAAATGGCCGACCTGCCTGCTTTCATCCATCAATTGTTCTAAATTTTTCATTACCCAATGAGCTGAGGTGGAGTCTTAGCCAGTGGTACCATCAGGGAGGTGTGTAAAGCACTTTAGGCTAGACAGCCAATCAGCTGCCAGCTTCCATCTGTCAATCAAATACAGCAGCCAATCAGAAAGCTGCCCATTGATCAGCAGGCCCTTTATGACATCACAGAAAGACCCTCAGAACTATCTGTGCATGTCTAATGGCTGGCTGTCAGTTGGGCGGGTGGGTGGCAGAGGGAGGGGATGTCTGTCTCGTTTCTCCCTAAAATTGCGTTTTTTCTGCGTTTACGGGAAAAGTTGAGGTCCGACGCGCAAAAGTGGGGTATCGTAGAAATCACCTTTTAAAGACGCACATTTCTGGCCCCCCAAAAATGGGCATTTCAGATGAGAAATGAGTCCAATGAACAAAATAGGGTGAATAAGTATGTATTTCAGGGATGAGTTAGCAGGTTATTGGGGAAGTAAGTCCTGATATTTTTGGAGGTTGCAGGGGCCACTACACCATTCAAAATAGGCAGGCTTTAGCATATGCAGTTAGGCCCCGTAGGTTGACTTTAGCTAAAAAGTGCCCCAAACACTCAAATGGGCTTGTATCTGGGAAGGGAAAATATGGGAAACATGACTTAGACAGCAAATGATACACTGTATGCCATGTTTCCAAATTTTTATGCACAGTGGTTACAGCATGACGCGAATGCATGTGAATATACAAAGGTGCATTGCATTAAACAAGTCCAATGAGCGTCCCAAAATGGCCGGCCTGCCTGCTTTCATCCATCAATTGTTCTAAATTTTTCATTACCCAATGAGCTGAGGTGGAGTCTTAGCCAGTGGTACCATCAGGGAGGTGTGTAAAGCACTTTAGGCTAGACAGCCAATCAGCTGCCAGCTTCCATCTGTCAATCAAATACAGCAGCCAATCAGAAAGCTGCCCATTGATCAGCAGGCCCTTTATGACATCACAAACAGACCCTCAGAACTATCTGTGCATGTCTAATGGCTGGCTGTCAGTTGGGCGGGTGGGTGGCAGAGGGAGGGGATGTCTGTCTCGTTTCTCCTGAAAATTGCGTTTTTTCTGCGTTTACGGGAAAAGTTGAGGTCCGACGCGCAAAAGTGGGGTATCATAGAAATCACCTTTTAAAGACGCACATTTTTGGTCCCCCAAAAATGGGCATTTCAAATGAGAAATGAGTCCAATGAACAAAATAGTGTGAATAAGTATGTATTTCAGGGGTGAGTTAGCAGGTTATTGGGGAAGTAAGTCCTGATATTTTTGGAGGTTGCAGGGGCCACTACACCATTCAAAATAGGCAGGTTTTAGCATATGCAGTTAGGCCCGCGTAGGATGATTTTAGCTAAAAAGTGCCCCAAACACTCAAACGGGCTTGTATCTGGGAAGGGAAAATATGGGAAACATGACTTAGACACCAAATGATACACTATATGCCATGTTTCCAAATTTTTATGCACAGTGGTTGCAGCATGAAGCGAATGCATGTGAATATACAAAGGTGCATTGCATTAAACAAGTCCACTGAGTGTCCCAAAATGGCCGGCCTGCCTGCTTTCATCCATCAATTGTTCTAAATTTTTCATTACCCAATGAGCTGAGGTGGAGTCTTAGCCAGTGGTACCATCAGGGAGGTGTGTAAAGCACTTTAGGCTAGACAGCCAATCAGCTGCCAGCTTCCATCTGTCAATCAAATACAGCAGCCAATCAGAAAGCTGCCCATTGATCAGCAGGCCCTTTATGACATCACAGACAGACCCTCAGAACTATCTGTGCATGTCTAATGGCTGGCTGTCAGTTGGGTGGGTGGGTGGCAGAGGGAGGGGATGTCTGTCTCGTTTCTCCTGAAAATTGCGCTTTTTCTGCGTTTACGGGAAAAGTTGAGGTCCGACGCGCAAAAGTGGGGTATCGTAGAAATCACCTTTTAAAGACGCACATTTCTGGCCCCCCAAAAATGGGCATTTCAAATGAGAAATGAGTCCAATGAACAAAATAGGATGAATAAGTATGTATTTCAGGGGTGAGTTAGCAGGTTATTGGGGAAGTAAGTCCTGATATTTTTGGAGGTTGCAGGGGCCACTACACCATTCAAAATAGGCAGGCTCTAGCATATGCAGTTAGGCCCCGTAGGATGATTTTAGCTAAAAAGTGCCCCAAACACTCAAACGGGCTTTTATCTGGGAAGGAAAATATGGGAAACATGACTTAGACAGCAAATGATACACTGTTTGCCATGTTTCCAAATTTTTATGCACAGTGGTTACAGCATGAAGCGAATGCATGTGAATATACAAAGGTGCATTGCATTAAACAAGTCCACTGAGTGTCCCAAAATGGCCGGCCTGCCTGCTTTCATCCATCAATTGTTCTAAAATTTTCATTACCCAATGAGCTGAGGTGGAGTCTTAGCCAGTGGTACCATCAGGGAGGTGTGTAAAGCACTTTAGGCTAGACAGCCAATCAGCTGCCAGCTTCCATCTGTCAATCAAATACAGCAGCCAATCAGAAAGCTGCCCATTGATCAGCAGGCCCTTTATGACATCACAGAAAGACCCTCAGAACTATCTGTGCATGTCTAATGGCTGGCTGTCAGTTGGGTGGGTGGGTGGCAGAGGGAGGGGATGTCTGTCTCGTTTCTCCTGAAAATTGCACTTTTTCTGCGTTTACGGGAAAAGTTGAGGTCTGACGCGCAAAAGTGGGGTATCGTAGAAATCACCTTTTAAAGACGCACATTTCTGCCCCCCCCCCCCCAAAAAAAAATGGGCATTTCAAATGAGAAATGAGTCAAATGAACAAAATAGGGTGAATAAGTATGTATTTCAGGGGTGAGTTAGCAGGTTATTGGGGAAGTAAGTCCTGATATTTTTGGAGGTTGCAGGGGCCACTACACCATTCAAAATAGGCAGGCTTTAGCATATGCAGTTAGGCCCCGTAGGATGATTTTAGCTAAAAAGTGCCCCAAACACTCAAACGGGCGTGTATCTGGGAAGGGAAAATATGGGAAACATGACTTAGACAGCAAATGATACACTGTTTGCCATGTTTCAAAATTTTTATGCACAGTGGTTACAGCATGAAGCGAATGCATGTGAATATAAAAAGGTGCATTGCATTAAACAAGTCCACTGAGTGTCCCAAAATGGCCGGCCTGCCTGCTTTCATCCATCAATTGTTCTAAATTTTTCATTACCCAATGAGCTGAGGTGGAGTCTTAGCCAGTGGTACCATCAGGGAGGTGTGTAAAGCACTTTAGGCTAGACAGCCAATCAGCTGCCAGCTTCCATCTGTCAATCAAATTCTGCAGCCTATCACAAAGCTGCCCATTGATCAGCAGGCCCTTTATGACATCACAGACAGACCCTCAGAACTATCTGTGCATGTCTAATGGCTGGCTGTCAGTTGGGTGGGTGGGTGACAGAGGGAGGGGATGTCCGTCTCGTTTCTCCTGAAAATTGCGCTTTTTCTGCGTTTACGGGAAAAGTTGAGGTCCGACGCGCAAAAGTGGGGTATTGTAGAAATCACCTTATAAAGACGCACATTTCTCGCCCCCCAAAAATGGGCATTTTAAATGAGAAATGAGTCCAATGAACAAAATAGGATGAATAAGTATGTATTTCAGGGGTGAGTTAGCAGGTTATTGGGGAAGTAAGTCCTGATATTTTTGGAGGTTGCAGGGGCCACTACACCATTCAAAATAGGCAGGCTTTAGCATATGCAGTTAGGCCCCGTAGGATGATATTAGCTAAAAAGTGCCCCAAACACTCAAACGGGCTTTTATCTGGGAAGGAAAATATGGGAAACATGACTTAGACAGCAAATGATACACTGTTTGCCATGTTTCCAAATTTTTATGCACATTGGTTACAGCATGAAGCGAATGCATGTGAATATACAAAGGTGCATTGCATTAAACAAGTCCACTGAGTGTCCCAAAATGGCCGGCCTGCCTGCTTTCATCCATCAATTGTTCTAAATTTTTCATTACCCAATGAGCTGAGGTGGAGTCTTAGCCAGTGGTACCATCAGGGAGGTGTGTAAAGCACTTTAGGCTAGACAGCCAATCAGCTGCCAGCTTCCATCTGTCAATCAAATACAGCAGCCAATCAGAAAGCTGCCCATTGATCAGCAGGCCCTTTATGACATCACAAACAGACCCTCAGAACTATCTGTGCATGTCTAATGGCTGGCTGTCAGTTGGGCGGGTGGCTTAGGGAGGGGATGTCTGTCTCGTTTCTCCTGAAAATTGCGTTTTTTCTGCATTTACGGGAAAAGTTGAGGTCCGACGCGCAAAAGTGGGGTATCGTAGAAATCACCTTTTAAAGACGCACATTTCTGGCCCCCCAAAAATGGGCATTTCAAATGAGAAATGAGTCCAATGAACAAAATAGTGTGAATAAGTATGTATTTCAGGGGTGAGTTAGCAGGTTATTGGGGAAGTAAGTCCTGATATTTTTGGAGGTTGCAGGGGCCACTACACCATTCAAAATAGGCAGGTTTTAGCATATGCAGTTAGGCCCGCGTAGGATGATTTTAGCTAAAAAGTGCCCCAAACACTCAAACGGGCTTGTATCTGGGAAGGGAAAATATGGGAAACATGACTTAGACACCAAATGATACACTATATGCCATGTTTCCAAATTTTTATGCACAGTGGTTGCAGCATGAAGCGAATGCATGTGAATATACAAAGGTGCATTGCATTAAACAAGTCCACTGAGTGTCCCAAAATGGCCGGCCTGCCTGCTTTCATCCATCAATTGTTCTAAATTTTTCATTACCCAATGAGCTGAGGTGGAGTCTTAGCCAGTGGTACCATCAGGGAGGTGTGTAAAGCACTTTAGGCTAGACAGCCAATCAGCTGCCAGCTTCCATCTGTCAATCAAATACAGCAGCCAATCAGAAAGCTGCCCATTGATCAGCAGGCCCTTTATGACATCACAGAAAGACCCTCAGAACTATCTGTGCATGTCTAATGGCTGGCTGTCAGTTGGGTGGGTGGGTGGCAGAGGGAGGGGATGTCTGTCTCGTTTCTCCTGAAAATTGCGCTTTTTCTGCGTTTACGGGAAAAGTTGAGGTCTGACGCGCAAAAGTGGGGTATCGTAGAAATCACCTTTTAAAGACGCACATTTCTGCCCCCCCCCCAAAAAAAAATGGGCATTTCAAATGAGAAATGAGTCAAATGAACAAAATAGGGTGAATAAGTATGTATTTCAGGGGTGAGTTAGCAGGTTATTGGGGAAGTAAGTCCTGATATTTTTGGAGGTTGCAGGGGCCACTACACCATTCAAAATAGGCAGGCTTTAGCATATGCAGTTAGGCCCCGTAGGATGATTTTAGCTAAAAAGTGCCCCAAACACTCAAACGGGCGTGTATCTGGGAAGGGAAAATATGGGAAACATGAATTAGACAGCAAATGATACACTGTTTGCCATGTTTCAAAATTTTTATGCACAGTGGTTACAGCATGAAGCGAATGCATGTGAATATAAAAAGGTGCATTGCATTAAACAAGTCCACTGAGTGTCCCAAAATGGCCGGCCTGCCTGCTTTCATCCATCAATTGTTCTAAATTTTTCATTACCCAATGAGCTGAGGTGGAGTCTTAGCCAGTGGTACCATCAGGGAGGTGTGTAAAGCACTTTAGGCTAGACAGCCAATCAGCTGCCAGCTTCCATCTGTCAATCAAATTCTGCAGCCTATCACAAAGCTGCCCATTGATCAGCAGGCCCTTTATGACATCACAGACAGACCCTCAGAACTATCTGTGCATGTCTAATGGCTGGCTGTCAGTTGGGTGGGTGGGTGACAGAGGGAGGGGATGTCTGTCTCGTTTCTCCTGAAAATTGCGCTTTTTCTGCGTTTACGGGAAAAGTTGAGGTCCGACGCGCAAAAGTGGGGTATTGTAGAAATCACCTTTTAAAGACGCACATTTCTCGCCCCCCAAAAATGGGCATTTCAAATGAGAAATGAGTCCAATGAACAAAATAGGATGAATAAGTATGTATTTCAGGGGTGAGTTAGCAGGTTATTGGGGAAGTAAGTCCTGATATTTTTGGAGGTTGCAGGGGCCACTACACCATTCAAAATAGGCAGGTTTTAGCATATGCAGTTAGGCCCGCGTAGGATGATTTTAGCTAAAAAGTGCCCTAAACACTCAAACGGGCTTGTATCTGGGAAGGAAAATATGGGAAACATGACTTAGACAGCAAATGATACACTATATGCCATGTTTCCAAATTTTTATGCACAGTGGTTGCAGCATGAAGCGAATGCATGTGAATATACAAAGGTGCATTGCATTAAACAAGTCCACTGAGTGTCCCAAAATGGCCGGCCTGCCTGCTTTCATCCATCAATTGTTCTAAATTTTTCATTACCCAATGAGCTGAGGTGGAGTCTTAGCCAGTGGTACCATCAGGGAGGTGTGTAAAGCACTTTAGGCTAGACAGCCAAACAGCTGCCAGCTTCCATCTGTCAATCAAATACAGCAGCCAATCAGAAAGCTGCCCATTGATCAGCAGGCCCTTTATGACATCACAAACAGACCCTCAGAACTATCTGTGCATGTCTAATGGCTGGCTGTCAGTTGGGCGGGTGGGTGACAGAGGGAGGGGATGTCTGTCTCGTTTCTCCTGAAAATTGCGGTTTTTCTTGCTTTTACGGGAAAAGTTGAGGTCCGACGCGCAAAAGATGGGTATCGTAGAAATCACCTTTTAAAGACGCACATTTCTGGCCCCCCAAAAATGGGCATTTCAAATGAGAAATGAGTCCAATGAACAAAATAGTGTGAATAAGTATGTATTTCAGGGGTGAGTTAGCAGGTTATTGGGGAAGTAAGTCCTGATATTTTTGGAGGTTGCAGGGGCCACTACACCATTCAAAATAGGCAGGTATTAGCATATGCAGTTAGGCCCCGTAGGATGATTTTAGCTAAAAAGTGCCCCAAACACTCAAACGGGCTTTTATCTGGGAAGGAAAATATGGGAAACATGACTTAGACAGCAAATGATACACTGTTTGCCATGTTTCCAAATTTTTATGCACAGTGGTTACAGCATGAAGCGAATGCATGTGAATATACAAAGGTGCATTGCATTAAACAAGTCCACTGAGTGTCCCAAAATGGCCGGCCTGCCTGCTTTCATCCATCAATTGTTCTAAATTTTTCATTACCGAATGAGCTGAGGTGGAGTCTTAGCCAGTGGTACCATCAGGGAGGTGTGTAAAGCACTTTAGGCTAGACAGCCAATCAGCTGCCAGCTTCCATCTGTCAATCAAATACAGCAGCCAATCAGAAAGCTGCCCATTGATCAGCAGGCCCTTTATGACATCACAGAAAGACCCTCAGAACTATCTGTGCATGTCTAATGGCTGGCTGTCAGTTGGGTGGGTTGGTGGCAGAGGGAGGGGATGTCTGTCTCGTTTCTCCTGAAAATTGCGCTTTTTCTGCGTTTACGGGAAAAGTTGAGGTCTGACGCGCAAAAGTGGGGTATCGTAGAAATCACCTTTTAAAGACGCACATTTCTGCCCCCCCCCCCCCCAAAAAAAATGGGCATTTCAAATGAGAAATGAGTCAAATGAACAAAATAGGGTGAATAAGTATGTATTTCAGGGGTGAGTTAGCAGGTTATTGGGGAAGTAAGTCCTGATATTTTTGGAGGTTGCAGGGGCCACTACACCATTCAAAATAGGCAGGCTTTAGCATATGCAGTTAGGCCCCGTAGGATGATTTTAGCTAAAAAGTGCCCCAAACACTCAAACGGGCTTGTATCTGGGAAGGGAAAATATGGGAAACATGACTTAGACAGCAAATGATACACTGTTTGCCATGTTTCCAAATTTTTATGCACAGTGGTTACAGCATGAAGCGAATGCATGTGAATATACAAAGGTGCATTGCATTAAACAAGTCCACTGAGTGTCCCAAAATGGCCGGCCTGCCTGCTTTCATCCATCAATTGTTCTAAATTTTTCATTACCCAATGAGCTGAGGTGGAGTCTTAGCCAGTGGTACCATCAGGGAGGTGTGTAAAGCACTTTAGGCTAGACAGCCAATCAGCTGCCAGCTTCCATCTGTCAATCAAATACAGCAGCCAATCAGAAAGCTGCCCATTGATCAGCAGGCCCTTTATGACATCACAGACAGACCCTCAGAACTATCTGTGCATGTCTAATGGCTGGCTGTCAGTTGGGTGGGTGGGTGGCAGAGGGAGGGGATGTCTGTCTCGTTTCTCCTGAAAATTGCGGTTTTTCTGCGTTTACGGGAAAAGTTGAGGTCCGACGCGAAAAAGTGGGGTATCGTAGAAATCACCTTTTAAAGACGCACATTTCTGGCCCCCCAAAAATGGGCATTTCAAATGAGAAATGAGTCCAATGAACAAAATAGGATGAATAAGTATGTATTTCAGGGGTGAGTTAGCAGGTTATTGGGGAAGTAAGTCCTGATATTTTTGGAGGTTGCAGGGGCCACTACACCATTCAAAATAGGCAGGCTCTAGCATATGCAGTTAGGCCCCGTAGGATGATTTTAGCTAAAAAGTGCCCCAAACACTCAAACGGGCTTTTATCTGGTAAGGAAAATATGGGAAACATGACTTAAACAGCAAATGATACACTGTTTGCCATGTTTCCAAATTTTTATGCACATCGGTTACAGCATGAAGCGAATGCATGTGAATATACAAAGATGCATTGCATTAAACAAGTCCACTGAGTGTCCCAAAATGGCCGGCCTGCCTGCTTTCATCCATCAATTGTTCTAAATTTTTCATTACCCAATGAGCTGAGGTGGAGTCTTAGCCAGTGGTACCATCAGGGAGGTGTGTAAAGCACTTTAGGCTAGACAGCCAATCAGCTGCCAGCTTCCATCTGTCAATCAAATACAGCAGCCAATCAGAAAGCTGCCCATTGATCAGCAGGCCCTTTATGACATCACAGAAAGACCCTCAGAACTATCTGTGCATGTCTAATGGCTGGCTGTCAGTTGGGTGGGTGGGTGGCAGAGGGAGGGGATGTCTGTCTCGTTTCTCCTGAAAATTGCGCTTTTTCTGCGTTTACGGGAAAAGTTGAGGTCTGACGCGCAAAAGTGGGGTATCGTAGAAATCACCTTTTAAAGACGCACATTTCTGCCCCCCCCCCCCCCCCAAAAAATGGGCATTTCAAATGAGAAATGAGTCAAATGAACAAAATAGGGTGAATAAGTATGTATTTCAGGGGTGAGTTAGCAGGTTATTGGGGAAGTAAGTCCTGATATTTTTGGAGGTTGCAGGGGCCACTACACCATTCAAAATAGGCAGGTTTTAGCATATGCAGTTAGGCCCCGTAGGATGATTTTAGCTAAAAAGTGCCCCAAACACTCAAACGGGCTTGTATCTGGGAAGGGAAAATATGGGAAACATGACTTAGACAGCAAATGATACACTGTTTGCCATGTTTCCAAATTTTTATGCACAGTGGTTACAGCATGAAGCGAATGCATGTGAATATAAAAAGGTGCATTGCATTAAACAAGTCCACTGAGTGTCCCAAAATGGCCGGCCTGCCTGCTTTCATCCATCAATTGTTCTAAATTTTTCATTACCCAATGAGCTGAGGTGGAGTCTTAGCCAGTGGTACCATCAGGGAGGTGTGTAAAGCACTTTAGGCTAGACAGCCAATCAGCTGCCAGCTTCCATCTGTCAATCAAATTCTGCAGCCAATCACAAAGCTGCCCATTGATCAGCAGGCCCTTTATGACATCACAGACAGACCCTCAGAACTATCTGTGCATGTCTAATGGCTGGCTGTCAGTTGGGTGGGTGGGTGACAGAGGGAGGGGATGTCTGTCTCGTTTCTCCTGAAAATTGCGCTTTTTCTGCGTTTACGGGAAAAGTTGAGGTCCGACGCGCAAAAGTGGGGTATTGTAGAAATCACCTTTTAAAGACGCACATTTCTCGCCCCCCAAAAATGGGCATTTCAAATGAGAAATGAGTCCAATGAACAAAATAGGATGAATAAGTATGTATTTCAGGGGTGAGTTAGCAGGTTATTGGGGAAGTAAGTCCTGATATTTTTGGAGGTTGCAGGGGCCACTACACCATTCAAAATAGGCAGGCTTTAGCATATGCAGTTAGGCCCCGTAGGATGATTTTAGCTAAAAAGTGCCCCAAACACTCAAACGGGCTTTTATCTGGGAAGGAAAATATGGGAAACATGACTTAGACAGCAAATGATACACTGTTTGCCATGTTTCCAAATTTTTATGCACATTGGTTACAGCATGAAGCGAATGCATGTGAATATACAAAGGTGCATTGCATTAAACAAGTCCACTGAGTGTCCCAAAATGGCCGGCCTGCCTGCTTTCATCCATCAATTGTTCTAAATTTTTCATTACCCAATGAGCTGAGGTGGAGTCTTAGCCAGTGGTACCATCAGGGAGGTGTGTAAAGCACTTTAGGCTAGACAGCCAATCAGCTGCCAGCTTCCATCTGTCAATCAAATACAGCAGCCAATCAGAAAGCTGCCCATTGATCAGCAGGCCTTTTATGACATCACAGAAAGACCCTCAGAACTATCTGTGCATGTCTAATGGCTGGCTGTCAGTTGGGTGGGTGGGTGGCAGAGGGAGGGGATGTCTGTCTCGTTTCTCCTGAAAATTGCGCTTTTTCTGCGTTTACGAGAAAAGTTGAGGTCTGACGCGCAAAAGTGGGGTATCGTAGAAATCACCTTTTAAAGACGCACATTTCTGCCCCCCCCCAAAAAAATGGGCATTTCAAATGAGAAATGAGTCAAATGAACAAAATAGGGTGAATAAGTATTTATTTCAGGGGTGAGTTAGCAGGTTATTGGGGAAGTAAGTCCTGATATTTTTGGAGGTTGCAGGGGCCACTACACCATGCAAAATAGGCAGGCTTTAGCATATGCAGTTAGGCCCTGTAGGATGATTTTAGCTAAAAAGTGCCCCAAACACTCAAACGGGCTTGTATCTGGGAAGGGAAAATATGGGAAACATGACTTAGACAGCAAATGATACACTGTTTGCCATGTTTCCAAATTTTTATGCACAGTGGTTACAGCATGAAGCGAATGCATGTGAATATACAAAGGTGCATTGCATTAAACAAGTCCACTGAGTGTCGCAAAATGGCCGGCCTGCCTGCTTTCATCCATCAATTGTTCTAAATTTTTCATTACCCAATGAGCTGAGGTGGAGTCTTAGCCAGTGGTACCATCAGGGAGGTGTGTAAAGCACTTTAGGCTAGACAGCCAATCAGCTGCCAGCTTCCATCTGTCAATCAAATACAGCAGCCAATCAGAAAGCTGCCCATTGATCAGCAGGCCCTTTATGACATCACAGAAAGACCCTCAGAACTATCTGTGCATGTCTAATGGCTGGCTGTCAGTTGGGTGGGTGGGTGGCAGAGGGAGGGGATGTCTGTCTCGTTTCTCCTGAAAATTGCGCTTTTTCTGCGTTTACGAGAAAAGTTGAGGTCTGACGCGCAAAAGTGGGGTATCGTAGAAATCACCTTTTAAAGACGCACATTTCTGCCCCCCCCCCCCCAAAAAAAATGGGCATTTCAAATGAGAAATGAGTCAAATGAACAAAATAGGGTGAATAAGTATTTATTTCAGGGGTGAGTTAGCAGGTTATTGGGGAAGTAAGTCCTGATATTTTTGGAGGTTGCAGGGGCCACTACACCATGCAAAATAGGCAGGCTTTAGCATATGCAGTTAGGCCCTGTAGGATGATTTTAGCTAAAAAGTGCCCCAAACACTCAAACGGGCTTGTATCTGGGAAGGGAAAATATGGGAAACATGACTTAGACAGCAAATGATACACTGTTTGCCATGTTTCCAAATTTTTATGCACAGTGGTTACAGCATGAAGCGAATGCATGTGAATATACAAAGGTGCATTGCATTAAACAAGTCCACTGAGTGTCCCAAAATGGCCGGCCTGCCTGCTTTCATCCATCAATTGTTCTAAATTTTTCATTACCCAATGAGCTGAGGTGGAGTCTTAGCCAGTGGTACCATCAGGGAGGTGTGTAAAGCACTTTAGGCTAGACAGCCAATCAGCTGCCAGCTTCCATCTGTCAATCAAATACAGCAGCCAATCAGAAAGCTGCCCATTGATCAGCAGGCCCTTTATGACATCACAGACAGACCCTCAGAACTATCTGTGCATGTCTAATGGCTGGCTGTCAGTTGGGTGGGTGGGTGGCAGAGGGAGGGGATGTCTGTCTCGTTTCTCCTGAAAATTGCGCTTTTTCTGCGTTTACGGGAAAAGTTGAGGTCCGACGCGCAAAAGTGGGGTATCGTAGAAATCACCTTTTAAAGACGCACATTTATGGCCCCCCAAAAATGGGCATTTCAAATTATAAATGAGTCCAATGAACAAAATAGGGTGAATAAGTATGTATTTCAGGGGTGAGTTAGCAGGTTATTGGGGAAGTAAGTCCTGATATTTTTGGAGGTTGCAGGGGCCACTACACCATTCAAAATAGGCAGGTTTTAGCATATGCAGTTAGGCCCCGTAGGATGATTTTAGCTAAAAAGTGCCCCAAACACTCAAACGGGCTTGTATCTGGGAAGGGAAAATATGGGAAACATGTGATAGACACCAAATGATACACTATATGCCATGTTTCCAAATTTTTATGCACAGTGGTTACAGCATGAAGCGAATGCATGTGAATATACAAAGGTGCATTGCATTAAACAAGTCCACTGAGTGTCCCAAAATGGCCGGCCTGCCTGCTTTCATCCATCAATTGTTCTAAATTTTTCATTACCCAATGAGCTGATGTGGAGTCTTAGCCAGTGCTACCATCAGGGAGGTGTGTAAAGCACTTTAGGCTAGACAGCCAATCAGCTGCCAGCTTCCATCTGTCAATCAAATACAGCAGCCAATCAGAAAGCTGCCCATTGATCAGCAGGCCCTTTATGACATCACAGACAGACCCTCAGAACTATCTGTGCATGTCTAATGGCTGGCTGTCAGTTGGGTGGGTGGGTGGCAGAGGGAGGGGATGTCTGTCTCGTTTCTCCTGAAAATTGCGCTTTTTCTGCGTTTACGGGAAAAGTTGAGGTCCGACGCGCAAAAGTGGGGTATCGTAGAAATCACCTTTTAAAGACGCACATTTCTGGCCCCCCAAAAATGGGCATTTCAAATGATAAATGAGTCCAATGAACAAAATAGGGTGAATAAGTATGTATTTCAGGGGTGAGTTAGCAGGTTATTGGGGAAGTAAGTCCTGATATTTTTGGAGGTTGCAGGGGCCACTACACCATTCAAAATAGGCAGGTTTTAGCATATGCAGTTAGGCCCCGTAGGATGATTTTAGCTAAAAAGTGCCCCAAACACTCAAACGGGCTTGTATCTGGGAAGGGAAAATATGGGAAACATGTGATAGACACCAAATGATACACTATATGCCATGTTTCCAAATTTTTATGCACAGTGGTTACAGCATGAAGCGAATGCATGTGAATATACAAAGGTGCATTGCATTAAACAAGTCCACTGAGTGTCCCAAAATGGCCGGCCTGCCTGCTTTCATCCATCAATTGTTCTAAATTTTTCATTACCCAATGAGCTGATGTGGAGTCTTAGCCAGTGCTACCATCAGGGAGGTGTGTAAAGCACTTTAGGCTAGACAGCCAATCAGCTGCCAGCTTCCATCTGTCAATCAAATACAGCAGCCAATCAGAAAGCTGCCCATTGATCAGCAGGCCCTTTATGACATCACAGACAGACCCTCAGAACTATCTGTGCATGTCTAATGGCTGGCTGTCAGTTGGGTGGGTGGGTGGCAGAGGGAGGGGATGTCTGTCTCGTTTCTCCTGAAAATTGCGCTTTTTCTGCGTTTACGGGAAAAGTTGAGGTCCGACGCGCAAAAGTGGGGTATCGTAGAAATCACCTTTTAAAGACGCACATTTCTGGCCCCCCAAAAATGGGCATTTCAAATGAGAAATGAGTCCAATGAACAAAAGAGGATGAATAAGTATGTATTTCAGGGGTGAGTTAGCAGGTTATTGGGGAAGTAAGTCCTGATATTTTTGGAGGTTGCAGGGGCCACTACACCATTCAAAATAGGCAGGCTTTAGCATATGCAGTTAGGCCCCGTACAGTGGCAAACGCAGGATTTTCAGAAGGGGGTTTCCAGATGGGCTGAGCAAAGCACGGAGATGGACATTTAGGTGACCCCAGTGGCGTAAGTTTACAACAGAGGCCCGGAGGCGAAAATGTGATGTTGCCCCCCCCCCCCCACACACACACACACACAAAAAACCCTGCATACTTAAAACTATTGGTTAGCCATCCTAATATGCAGACACACCCCCATAGGCACATGCACACATATATACACACACACAGCCACGTACGCACATGAAGCCACATGTATACACTGCCACATACATCACATGTATACACGTACAGTAGCTACAGTACATGTGCACATACACCCACAATTATACACTGCCACATACAAACACATGTATACACACAGATACATATGCACATACATCCACATGTATGCACACAGCAACATACACATATGTATACACACAACAACACACACATGTATACACACAGCCACACACACAGCAACATACACACATATGTATACACACAACCACACACACGTATACACACAGCTCGACACACACATGTATACACACACAACTGCATATGCACATACACCCACATGAATACACACAGCAACATACACATATGTATACACACACACACAACAACACACATGTATACACACAGCAACATACACACATATGCGTACACACCCACATGAATACACACAGCAACATACACATATGTATACACACAACCACACACACATGTATACACACAACTACATATGCACATACACACACCTCTGTAAATACACAGCCACATATGCACAATCAGCCCATATATGCACACAAAGCAACACATGCATATAAACATAGACCTATATAGATGTACACACTACACATAAATAGTTTAACAAACACTTCTACAACTGCCCCCTCTCACCTATAAAAGAAGCATCCGTCCATACTGTAGTGTAGCATGAGTCAGAAGATTGTGTGGGAGCCGGCGGTGAAGAAGAGCTGGACGGGCTGCAGACATGTCTGTCAATAGGAGGCAGGGGCAGGCAGGAAGTCCCGCCTCCTCCTCTCACAGAGATCGTGGAGCAGTGCTGCCTGCTATCAATGCAGCACTGCTCTGATATAGTATTCTTGCCGGTGCGCAGGGGGTGGCGTTTATCAGAGGCAATGGATGTCAGGCCGCTGAATGTCCCCTTCAAACGTGGCGCCCGGCGGCAAATGACTCCATTGCCTCCGAGACTTCCGCCACTGGGTGACCCAGTATATGCCGGGTCAGTTAAAGTATTATAGATAGACCAAATGTATATAAATAATAATAATAATAATAAAAAAAAATATATATATATATATACACATACATATACATATATACATACAGGGGCATCAACAGCAGTGTAGACCCCTGGGCATAGCAATGTATTGGGGCACTTACTGATCCTCCAGCGGTAGGGGTGGGGGAAGCTTTGATGTCCCCCGGGTGGTAGGGGGTATTATATCAAGCGCTCAGCATGTAGTACCTGGATCAGTAATTTCCACCTTTACTGCACAGATGGTGGGAGATGGGGTGGGAGAAGGGGGCATTGGGCTGAATGAAGGGGCCCTGATACATAACTTCCAGGGTGGTAGAGGATGTTTAATATGCAGAGGAGGGGTGTATAGTGGAGTGGGCTTATTATTCAAAAGATATCTCCAGTTCCCATAAATAATTTTTTTAGATTTTAATGGAATTACAAACTAGAGAATCCCACCTACCAAACGGTATTGGGGACTAGGGGATCAGAGTTCAGGAGGCAGAGCAATCTGCCAATGAGTATATAAAACTACATACCAGGTGTGTGGAGCTGGAGCAGTAACCAGCTGCTGGAAGGCTGATATCTCTGGTTCTGGGCAAAGTAGAGACAAGCTGCTATTGTCCATCAAAGAGGGAGAGTCCCAGCTTTTGGAATATACCCTCAGAAAAACTCTAAGTCAGACAGAACCTGAAATATCTGACTGGGAAGAGCAATTAACAGGCTTGGATGGGGACCACTGCTTTGAAGTCAGATATCTCCGGTTCCCAAGAGCCGATTTTTAAAATTCTTGTACCCATTGAAAGAGGGGACCCTCAGCTTTCAGACTAGGGTCCTTAGACTCCTGGGGGGTTTTCTGGGTACTCAGAAAACCCCCCTGCGTGCGCTACTGCCGTAGGATGATTTTAGCTAAAAAGTGCCCCAAACACTCAAACGGGCTTTTATCTGGGAAGGAAAATATGGGAAACATGACTTAGACAGCAAATGATACACTGTTTGCCATGTTTACAAATTTTTATGCACAGTGGTTACAGCATGAAGCGAATGCATGTGAATATACAAAGGTGCATTGCATTAAACAAGTCCACTGAGTGTCCCAAAATGGCCGGCCTGCCTGCTTTCATCCATCAATTGTTCTAAATTTTTCATTACCCAATGAGCTGAGGTGGAGTCTTAGCCAGTGGTACCATCAGGGAGGTGTGTAAAGCACTTTAGGCTAGACAGCCAATCAGCTGCCAGCTTCCATCTGTCAATCAAATACAGCAGCCAATCAGAAAGCTGCCCATTGATCAGCAGGCCCTTTATGACATCACAGACAGACCCTCAGAACTATCTGTGCATGTCTAATGGCTGGCTGTCAGTTGGGTGGGTGGGTGGCAGAGGGAGGGGATGTCTGTCTCGTTTCTCCTGAAAATTGCGCTTTTTCTGCGTTTACGGGAAAAGTTTAGGTCCGACGCGCAAAAGTGGGGTATCGTAGAAATCACCTTTTAAAGATGCACATTTCTGGCCCCCCAAAAATGGGCATTTCAAATGAGAAATGAGTCCAATGAACAAAATAGGATGAATAAGTATGTATTTCAGGGGTGAGTTAGCAGGTTATTGGGGAAGTAAGTCCTGATATTTTTGGAGGTTGCAGGGGCCACTACACCATTCAAAATAGGCAGGCTCTAGCATATGCAGTTAGGCCCCGTAGGATGATTTTAGCTAAAAAGTGCCCCAAACACTCAAACGGGCTTTTATCTGGGAAGGAAAATATGGGAAACATGACTTAGACAGCAAATGATACACTGTTTGCCATGTTTCCAAATTTTTATGCACAGTGGTTACAGCATGAAGCGAATGCATGTGAATATACAAAGGTGCATTGCATTAATCAAGTCCACTGAGTGTCCCAAAATGGCCGGCCTGCCTGCTTTCATCCATCAATTGTTCTAAATTTTTCATTACCCAATGAGCTGAGGTGGAGTCTTAGCCAGTGGTACCATCAGGGAGGTGTGTAAAGCACTTTAGGCTAGACAGCCAATCAGCTGCCAGCTTCCATCTGTCAATCAAATACAGCAGCCAATCAGAAAGCTGCCCATTGATCAGCAGGCCCTTTATGACATCACAGAAAGACCCTCAGAACTACTGTATCTGTGCATGTCTAATGGCCGGCTGTCAGTTGGGTGGGTGGGTGGCAGAGGGAGGGGATGTCTGTCTCGTTTCTCCTGAAAATTGCGCTTTTTCTGCGTTTACGGGAAAAGTTGAGGTCTGACGCGCAAAAGTGGGGTATCGTAGAAATCACCTTTTAAAGACGCACATTTCTGCCCCCCCCCCCAAAAAAAAATGGGCATTTCAAATGAGAAATGAGTCAAATGAACAAAAAAGGGTGAATAAGTATGTATTTCAGGGGTGAGTTAGCAGGTTATTGGGGAAGTAAGTCCTGATATTTTTGGAGGTTGCAGGGGCCACTACACCATGCAAAATAGGCAGGCTTTAGCATATGCAGTTAGGCCCTGTAGGATGATTTTAGCTAAAAAGTGCCCCAAACACTCAAACGGGCTTGTATCTGGGAAGGGAAAATATGGGAAACATGTGATAGACACCAAATGATACACTGTTTGCCATGTTTCCGAATTTTTATGCACAGTGGTTACAGCATGAAGCGAATGCATGTGAATATACAAAGGTGCATTGCATTAAACAAGTCCACTGAGTGTCCCAAAATTGCCAGCCTGCCTGCTTTCATCCATCAATTGTTCTAAATTTTTCATTACCCAATGAGCTGAGGTGGAGTCTTAGCCAGTGGTACCATCAGGGAGGTGTGTAAAGCACTTTAGGCTAGACAGCCAATCAGCTGCCAGCTTCCATCTGTCAATCAAATACAGCAGCCAATCAGAAAGCTGCCCATTGATCAGCAGGCCCTTTATGACATAACAGACAGACCCTCAGAACTATCTGTGCATGTCTAATGGCTGGCTGTCAGTTGGGTGGGTGGGTGGCAGAGGGAGGGGATGTCTGTCTAGTTTCTCCTGAAAATTGCGCTTTTTCTGCGTTTACGGGAAAAGTTGAGGTCCGACGCGCAAAAGTGGGGTATCGTAGAAATCACCTTTTAAAGACGCACATTTCTGGCCCCCCAAAAATGGGCATTTCAAATGAGAAATGAGTCCAATGAACAAAATAGGATGAATAAGTATGTATTTCAGGGGTGAGTCAGCAGGTTATTGGAGAAGTAAGTCCTGATATTTTTGGAGGTTGCAGGGGCCACTACACCATTCAAAATAGGCAGGCTTTAGCATATGCAGTTAGGCCCCGTAGAATGATTTTAGCTAAAAAGTGCCCCAAACACTCAAACGGGCTTTTATCTGGGAAGGAAAATATGGGAAACATGACTTAGACAGCAAATGATACACTGTTTGCCATGTTTCCAAATTTTTATGCACAGTGGTTACAGCATGAAGCGAATGCATGTGAATATACAAAGGTGCATTGCATTAAACAAGTCCACTGAGTGTCCCAAAATGGCCGGCCTGCCTGCTTTCATCCATCAATTGTTCTAAATTTTTCATTACCCAATGAGCTGAGGTGGAGTCTTAGCCAGTGGTACCATCAGGGAGGTGTGTAAAGCACTTTAGGCTAGACAGCCAATCAGCTGCCAGCTTCCATCTGTCAATCAAATACAGCAGCCAATCAGAAAGCTGCCCATTGATCAGCAGGCCCTTTATGACATCACAGACAGACCCTCAGAACTATCTGTGCATGTCTAATGGCTGGCTGTCAGTTGGGTGGGTGGGTGGCAGAGGGAGGGGATGTCTGTCTCGTTTCTCCTGAAAATTGCGCTTTTTCTGCGTTTACGGGAAAAGTTGAGGTCCGACGCGCAAAAGTGGGGTATCGTAGAAATCACCTTTTAAAGACGCACATTTCTGGCCCCCCAAAAATGGGCATTTCAAATGAAAAATGAGTCCAATGAACATAATAGGATGAATAAGTATGTATTTCAGGGGTGAGTTAGCAGGTTATTGGGGAAGTAAGTCCTGATATTTTTGGAGGTTGCAGGGGCCACTACACCATTCAAAATAGGCAGGCTTTAGCATATGCAGTTAGGCCCCGTAGGATGATTTTAGCTAAAAAGTGCCCCAAACACTCAAACGGGCTTTTATCTGGGAAGGGAAAATATGGGAAACATGACTTAGACAGCAAATGATACACTGTTTGCCATGTTTCCAAATTTTTATGCACAGTGGTTACAGCATGAAGCGAATGCATGTGAATATACAAAGGTGCATTGCATTAAACAAGTCCACTGAGTGTCCCAAAATGGCCGTCCTGCCTGCTTTCATCCATCAATTGTTCTAAATTTTTCATTACCCAATGAGCTGAGGTGGAGTCTTAGCCAGTGGTACCATCAGGGATGTGTGTAAAGCACTTTAGGCTAGACAGCCAATCAGCTGCCAGCTTCCATCTGTCAATCAAATACAGCAGCCAATCAGAAAGCTGCCCATTGATCAGCAGGCCCTTTATGACATCACAGAAAGACCCTCAGAACTATCTGTGCATGTCTAATGGCTGGCTGTCAGTTGGGTGGGTGGGTGGCAGAGGGAGGGGATGCCTGTCTCGTTTCTCCTGAAAATTGCGCTTTTTCTGCGTTTAAGGGAAAAGTTGAGGTCTGACGCGCAAAAGTGGGGTATCGTAGAAATCACCTTTTAAAGACGCACATTTCTGCCCCCCCCCCCAAAAAAAAAAAATGGGCATTTCAAATGAGAAATGAGTCAAATGAACAAAATAGGGTGAATAAGTATGTATTTCAGGGGTGAGTTAGCAGGTTATTGGGGAAGTAAGTCCTGATATTTTTGGAGGTTGCAGGGGCCACTACACCATGCAAAATAGGCAGGCTTTAGCATATGCAGTTAGGCCCCGTAGGATGATTTTAGCTAAAAAGTGCCCCAAACACTCAAACGGGCTTGTATCTGGGAAGGGAAAATATGGGAAACATGACTTAGACAGCAAATGATACACTGTTTGCCATGTTTCCAAATTGTTATGCACAGTGGTTACAGCATGAAGCGAATGCATGTGAATATACAAAGGTGCATTGCATTAAACAATTCCACTGAGTGTCCCAAAATGGCCGGCCTGCCTGCTTTCATCCATCAATTGTTCTAAATTTTTTATTACCCAATGAGCTGAGGTGGAGTCTTAGCCAGTGGTACCATCAGGGAGGTGTGTAAAGCACTTTAGGCTAGACAGCCAATCAGCTGCCAGCTTCCATCTGTCAATCAAATTCTGCAGCCAATCACAAAAGTGCCCATTGATCAGCAGGCCCTTTATGACATCACAGACAGACCCTCAGAACTATCTGTGCATGTCTAATGGCTGGCTGTCAGTTGGGTGGGTGGGTGGCAGAGGGAGGGGATGTCTGTCTCGTTTCTCCTGAAAATTGCGCTTTTTCTGCGTTTACGGGAAAATTTGAGGTCCGACGCGCAAAAGTGGGGTATCGTAGAAATCACCTTTTAAAGATGCACATTTCTGGCCCCCCAAAAATGGGCATTTCAAATGAGAAATGAGTCCAATGAACAAAATAGGATGAATAAGTATGTATTTCAGGGGTGAGTTAGCAGGTTATTGGGGAAGTAAGTCCTGATATTTTTGGAGGTTGCAGGGGCCACTACACCATTCAAAATAGGTAGGCTTTAGCATATGCAGTTAGGCCCCGTAGGATGATTTTAGCTAAAAAGTGCCCCAAACACTCAAACGGGCTTTTATCTGGGAAGGAAAATATGGGAAACATGACTTAGACAGCAAATGATACACTGTTTGCCATGTTTCCAAATTTTTATGCACATTGGTTACAGCATGAAGCGAATGCATGTGAATATACAAAGGTGCATTGCATTAAACAAGTCCACTGAGTGTCCCAAAATGGCCGGCCTGCCTGCTTTCATCCATCAATTGTTCTAAATTTTTCATTACCCAATGAGCTGAGGTGGAGTCTTAGCCAGTGGTACCATCAGGGAGGTGTGTAAAGCACTTTAGGCTAGACAGCCAATCAGCTGCCAGCTTCCATCTGTCAATCAAATACAGCAGCCAATCAGAAAGCTGCCCATTGATCAGCAGGCCCTTTGTGACATCACAGAAAGACCCTCAGAACTATCTGTGCATGTCAAATGGCTGGCTGTCAGTTGGGCGGGTGGGTGGCAGAGGGAGGGGATGTCTGTCTCGTTTCTCCCTAAAATTGTGTTTTTTCTGCGTTTACGGGAAAAGTTGAGGTCCGACGCGCAAAAGTGGGGTATCGTAGAAATCACCTTTTAAAGACGCACATTTCTGGCCCCCCAAAAATGGGCATTTCAAATGAGAAATGAGTCCAATGAACAAAATAGGGTGAATAAGTATGTATTTCAGGGGTGAGTTAGCAGGTTATTGGGGAAGTAAGTCCTGATATTTTTGGAGGTTGCAGGGGCCACTAAACCATTCAAAATAGGCAGGTTTTAGCATATGCAGTTAGGCCCCGTAGGATGATTTTAGCTAAAAAGTGCCCCAAACACTCAAACGGGCTTGTATCTGGGAAGGGAAAATATGGGACCTATGACTTAGACACCAAATGATACACTATATGCCATGTTTCCAAATTTTTATGCACAGCGGTTACAGCATGAAGCGAATGCATGTGAATATACAAAGGTGCATTGCATTAAACAAGTCCACTGAGTGTCCCAAAATGGCCGGCCTGCCTGCTTTCATCCATCAATTGTTCTAAATTTTTCATTACCCAATGAGCTGAGGTGGAGTCTTAGCCAGTGGTACCATCAGGGAGGTGTGTAAAGCACTTTAGGCTAGACAGCCAATCAGCTGCCAGCTTCCATCTGTCAATCAAATACAGCAGCCAATCAGAAAGCTGCCCATTGATCAGCAGGCCCTTTATGACATCACAGAAAGACCCTCAGAACTATCTGTGCATGTCTAATGGCTGGCTGTCAGTTGGGCGGGTGGGTTGCAGAGGGAGGGGATGTCTGTCTCGTTTCTCCTGAAAATTGCGGTTTTCCTGCGTTTACGGGAAAAGTTGAGGTCCGACACGCAAAAGTGGGGCATCGTAGAAATCACCTTTTAAAGACGCACATTTCTGTCCCCCCAAAAATGGGCATTTCAAATAAGAAATGAGTCCAATGAACAAAATAGGGTGAATAAGTATGTATTTTAGGGTTGAGTTAGCAGGTTATTGGGGAAGTAAGTCCTGATATTTTTGGAGGCTGCAGGGGTCACTACACCATTCAAAATAGGCAGGTTTTAGCATATGCAGTTAGGCCCCGTAGGATGATTTTAGCGAAAAAGTGCCCCAAACACTCAAACGGGCTTGCATCTGGGAAGGGAAAATATGGGAAACATGACTTAGACACCAAAAGATACACTATATGCCATGTTTCCAAATTTTTATGCACAGTGGTTACAGCATGAAGCGAATGCATGTGAATATACAAAGGTGCATTGCATTAAACAAGTCCAATGAGCGTCCCAAAATGGCCGGCCTGCCTGCTTTCATACATCAATTGTTCTAAATTTTTCATTTCCCAACGAGCTGAGGTGGAGTCTTAGCCAGTGGTACCATCAGGGAGGTGTGTAAAGCACTTTAGGCTAGACAGCCAATCAGCTGCCAGCTTCCATCTGTCAATCAAATACAGCAGCCAATCAGAAAGCTGCCCATTGATCAGCAGGCCCTTTATGACATCACAGACAGACCCTCAGAACTATCTGTGCATGTCTAATGGCTGGCTGTCAGTTGGGCGGGTGGGTGGCAGAGGGAGGGGATCTCTGTCTCGTTTCTCCTGAAAATTGCGCTTTTTCTGCGTTTACGGGAAAAGTTGAGGTCCGACGCGTAAAAGTGGGGTATCGTAGAAATCACCTTTTAAAGACGCACATTTCTGCGCCCCCAAATATGGGCATTTCAAATGAGAAATGAGTCCAATGAACAAAATAGGGTGAATAAGTATGTATTTCAGGGGTGAGTTAGCAGGTTATTGTTGAAGTAAGTCCTGATATTTTTGGAGGTTGCAGGGGCCACTACACCATTCAAAATAGGCAGGCTTTAGCATATGCAGTTAGGCCCCGTAGGATGATTTTAGCTAAAAAGTGCCCCAAACACTCAAACGGGCTTGTATCTGGGAAGGAAAAATATGGGAAACATGACTTAGACAGCAAATGATACACTGTTTGCCATGTTTCCAAATTTTTATGCACAGTGGTTACAGCATGAAGCGAATGCATGTGAATATACAAAGGTGCATTGCATTAAACAAGTCCACTGAGTGTCCCAAAATGGCCGGCCTGCCTGCTTTCATCCATCAATTGTTCTAAATTTTTCATTACCCAATGAGCTGAGGTGGAGTCTTAGCCAGTGGTACCATCAGGGAGGTGTGTAAAGCACTTTAGGCTAGACAGCCAATCAGCTGCCAGCTTCCATCTGTCAATCAAATACAGCAGCCAATCAGAAAGCTGCCCATTGATCAGAAGGCCCTTTATGACATCACAGACAGACCCTCAGAACTATCTGTGCATGTCTAATGGCGGGCTGTCAGTTGGGCGGGTGGGTGGCAGAGGGAGGGGATGTCTGTCTCGTTTCTCCTGAAAATTGCGCTTTTTCTGCGTTTACGGGAAAAGTCGAGGTCCGACGCGCAAAAGTGGGGTATCGTAGAAATCACCTTTTAAAGACGCACATTTCTGGCCCCCCAAAAATGGGCATTTCAAATGAGAAATGAGTCCAATGAACAAAATAGGGTGAATAAGTATGTATTTCAGGGGTGAGTTAGCAGGTTATTGGGGAAGTAAGTCCTGATATTTTTGGAGGTTGCAGGGGCCACTACACCATTAAAAATAGGCAGGGTTTAGCATATGCAGTTAGGCCTGGTAGGTTGATTTTAGCTAAAAAGTGCCCGAAACACTCAAACGGGCTTGTACTGTATCTGGGAAGGGAAAATATGGGAAACATGACTTAGACAGCAAATGATACACTGTTTGCCATGTTTCCAAATTTTTATCTAATGGCGGGCTGTCAGTTGGGCGGGTGGGTGGCAGAGGGAGGGGATGTCTGTCTCGTTTCTCCTGAAAATTGCGCTTTTTCTGCGTTTACGGGAAAAGTCGAGGTCCGACGCGCAAAAGTGGGGTATCGTAGAAATCACCTTTTAAAGACGCACATTTCTGGCCCCCCAAAAATGGGCATTTCAAATGAGAAATGAGTCCAATGAACAAAATAGGGTGAATAAGTATGTATTTCATGGGTGAGTTAGCAGGTTATTGGGGAAGTAAGTCCTGATATTTTTGGAGGTTGCAGGGGCCACTACACCATTCAAAATAGGCAGGCTTTAGCATATGCAGTTAGGCCCCGTAGGATGATTTTAGCTAAAAAGTGCCCCAAACACTCAAACGGGCTTGCATCTGGGAAGGGAAAATATGGGAAACATGACTTAGACACCAAAAGATACACTAAATGCCATGTTTCCAAATTTTTATGCACAGTGGTTACAGCATGAAGCGAATGCATGTGAATATACAAAGGTGCATTGCATTAAACAAGTCCACTGAGTGTCCCAAAATTGCCGGCCTGCCTGCATTCATCCATCAATTGTTCTAAATTTTTCATTACCCAATGAGCTGAGGTGGAGTCTTAGCCACTGGTACCATCAGGGAGGTGTGTAAAGCACTTTAGGCTAGACAGCCAATCAGCTGCCAGCTTCCATCTGTCAATCAAATACAGCAACCAATCAGAAAGCTGCCCATTGATCAGCAGGCCCTTTATGACATCACAGACAGACCCTCAGAACTATCTGTGCATGTCTAATGGCGGGCTGTCAGTTGGGCGGGTGGGTGGCAGAGGGAGGGGATGTCTGTCTCGTTTCTCCTGAAAATTGCGCTTTTTCTGCGTTTACGGGAAAAGTCGAGGTCCGACGCGCAAAAGTGGGGTATCGTAGAAATCACCTTTTAAAGACGCACATTTCTGGCCCCCCAAAAATGGGCATTTCAAATGAGAAATGAGTCCAATGAACAAAATAGGGTGAATAAGTATGTATTTCAGGGGTGAGTTAGCAGGTTATTGGGGAAGTAAGTCCTGATATTTTTGGAGGTTGAAGGGGCCACTACACCATTCAAAATAGGCAGGGTTTAGCATATGCAGTTAGGCCCCGTAGGTTGATTTTAGCTAAAAAGTGCCCCAAACACTCAAACGGGCTTGTATCTGGGAAGGGAAAATATGGGAAACATGACTTAGACACCAAAAGATACACTAAATGCCATGTTTCCAAATTTTTATGCACAGTGGTTACAGCATGAAGCGAATGCATGTGAATATACAAAGGTGCATTGCATTAAACAAGTCCACTGAGTGTCCCAAAATTGCCGGCCTGCCTGCATTCATCCATCAATTGTTCTAAATTTTTCATTACCCAATGAGCTGAGGTGGAGTCTTAGCCACTGGTACCATCAGGGAGGTGTGTAAAGCACTTTAGGCTAGACAGCCAATCAGCTGCCAGCTTCCATCTGTCAATCAAATACAGCAACCAATCAGAAAGCTGCCCATTGATCAGCAGGCCCTTTATGACATCACAGACAGACCCTCAGAACTATCTGTGCATGTCTAATTGCTGGCTGTCAGTTGGGCGGGTGGGTGGCAGAGGGAGGGGATGTCTGTCTTGTTTCTCCTGAAAATTGCAGTTTTTCTGCGTTTACGGGAAAAGTTGAGGTCCGACGCGCAAAAGTGGGGTATCGTAGAAATCACCTTTTAAAGTCGCACATTTCCGGCCCCCCAAAAATGGGCATTTCAAATGAGAAATGAGTCCAATGAACAAAATAGGGTGAATAAGTATGTATTTCAGGGGTGATTTAGCAGATTATTGGGGAAGTAAGTCCTGATATTTTTGGAGGTTGCAGGGGCCACTACACCATTCAAAATAGGCAGGGTTTAGCATATGCAGTTAGGCCCCGTAGGTTGATTTTAGCTAAAAAGTGCCACAAACACTCAAACGGGCTTGTATCTGGGAAGGGAAAATATGGGAAACATGACTTAGACAGCAAATGATAGACTGTTTGCCATGTTTCCAAATTTTTATGCACAGTGGTTACAGCATGAAGCGAATGCATGTGAATATACAAAGGTGCATTGCATTAAACAAGTCCAATGAGCGTCCCAAAATGGCCGGCCTGCCTGCTTTCATCCATCAATTGTTCTAAATTTTTAATTTCCCAACGAGCTGAGGTGGAGTCTTAGCCAGTGGTACCATCAGGGAGGTGTGTAAAGCACTTTAGGCTAGACTGCCAATCAGCTGCCAGCTTCTATCTGTCAATCAAATACAGCAGCCAATCAGAAAGCTGCCCCTTAATCAGCAGGCCCTTTATGACATCACAGACAGACCCTCAGAACTATCTGTGCATGTCTAATTGCTGGCTGTCAGTTGGGCGGGTGGGTGGCAGAGGGAGGGGATGTCTGTCTCGTTTCTCCTGAAAATTGCGCTTTTTCTGCGTTTACGGGAAAAGTTGAGGTCCGACGCGCAAAAGTGGGGTATCGTAGAAATCACCTTTTAAAGACGCACATTTCTGGCCCCCCAAAAATGGGCATTTCAAATGAGAAATGAGTCCAATGAACAAAATAGGGTGAATAAGTATGTATTTCAGGGGTGATTTAGCAGATTATTGGGGAAGTAAGTCCTGATATTTTTGGAGGTTGCAGGGGCCACTACACCATTCAAAATAGGCAGGCTTTAGCATATGCAGTTAGGCCCCGTAGGATGATTTTAGCTAAAAAGTGCCCCAAACACTCAAACGGGCTTGTATCTGGGAAGGGAAAATATGGGAAACATGACTTAGACAACAAATGATACACTGTTTGCCATGTTTCCAAATTTTTATGCACAGTGGTTACAGCATGAAGTGAATGCATGTGAATATACAAAGGTGCATTGCATTAAACAAGTCCACTGAGTGTCCCAAAATTGCCGGCCTGCCTGCATTCATCCATCAATTGTTCTAAATTTTTCATTACCCAATGAGCTGAGGTGGAGTCTTAGCCACTGGTACCATCAGGGAGGTGTGTAAAGCACTTTAGGCTAGACAGCCAATCAGCTGCCAGCTTCCATCTGTCAATCAAATACAGCAACCAATCAGAAAGCTGCCCATTGATCAGCAGGCCCTTTATGACATCACAGACAGACCCTCAGAACTATCTGTGCATGTCTAATTGCTGGCTGTCAGTTGGGCGGGTGGGTGGCAGAGGGAGGGGATGTCTGTCTCGTTTCTCCTGAAAATTGCAGTTTTTCTGCGTTTACGGGAAAAGTTGAGGTCCGACGCGCAAAAGTGGGGTATCGTAGAAATCACCTTTTAAAGTCGCACATTTCCGGCCCCCCAAAAATGGGCATTTCAAATGAGAAATGAGTCCAATGAACAAAATAGGGTGAATAAGTATGTATTTCAGGGGTGATTTAGCAGATTATTGGGGAAGTAAGTCCTGATATTTTTGGAGGTTGCAGGGGCCACTACACCATTTAAAATAGGCAGGTTTTAGCATATGCAGTTAGGCCCTGTAGGATGATTTTAGCTAAAAAGTGCCCCAAACACTCAAATGGGCTTGTATCTGGGAAGGGAAAAAATGGTAAACATGACTTAGACACCAAATGATACACTGTTTGCCATGTTTCCAAATTTTTATGCACAGCGGTTACAGCATGAAGCGAATGCATGTGAATATACAAAGGTGCATTGCATTAAACAAGTCCAATGAGCATCCCAAAATGGCCGGCCTGCCTGCTTTCATCCATCAATTGTTCTAAATTTTTCATTTCCCAACGAGCTGAGGTGGAGTCTTAGCCAGTGGTACCATCAGGGAGGTGTGTAAAGCACTTTAGGCTAGACTGCCAATCAGCTGCCAGCTTCTATCTGTCAATCAAATACAGCAGCCAATCAGAAAGCTGCCCCTTAATCAGCAGGCCCTTTATGACATCACAGAAAGACCCTCAGAACTATCTGTGCATGTCTAATGGCTGGCTGTCAGTTGGGCGGGTGGGTGGCAGAGGGAGGGGATGTCTGTCTCGTTTCTCCTGAAAATTGCGTTTTTTCTGCGTTTACGGGAAAAGTTGAGGTCCGATGCGCAAAAGTGGGGTATCGTAGAAATCACCTTTTAAAGACGCACATTTCTGGCCCCCCAAAAATGGGCATTTCAAATGAGAAATGAGTCCAATGAACAACATAGGGTTAATAAGTATGTATTTCAGGGGTGAGTTAGCAGGTTATTGGGGAAGTAAGTCCTGATATTTTTTAAGGTTGCAGGGGCCACTACACCATTCAAAATAGGCAGGCTTTAGCATATGCAGTTAGGCCCCGTAGGATGATTTTAGCTAAAAAGTGCCCCAAACACTCAAACGGGCTTGTATCTGGGAAGGCAAAATATGAGAAACATGACTTAGACAGCAAATGATACACTGTTTGTCATGTTTCCAAATTTTTATGCACAGTGGTTACAGCATGAAGCGAATGCATGTGAATATACAAAGGTGCATTGCATTAAACAAGTCCACTGAGTGTCCCAAAATGGCTGGCCTGCCTGCTTTCATCCATCAATTGTTCTAAATTTTTCATTACCCAATGAGCTGAGGTGGAGTCTTAGCCAGTGGTACCATCAGGGAGGTGTGTAAAGCACTTTAGGCTAGACAGCCAATCAGCTGCCAGCTTCCATCTGTCAATCAAATACAGCAACCAATCAGAAAGCTGCCCATTGATCAGCAGGCCCTTTATGACATCACAGACAGACCCTCAGAACTATCTGTGCATGTCTAATTGCTGGCTGTCAGTTGGGCGGGTGGGTGGCAGAGGGAGGGGATGTCTGTCTCGTTTCTCCTGAAAATTGCGCTTTTTCTGAGTTTACGGGAAAAGTTGAGGTCCGACGCGCAAAAGTGGGGTATCGTAGAAATCACCTTTTAAAGACGCACATTTCTGGCCCCCCAAAAATGGGCATTTCAAATGAGAAATGAGTCCAATGAACAAAATAGGGTGAATAAGTATGTATTTCAGGGGTGATTTAGCAGATTATTGGGGAAGTAAGTCCTGATATTTTTGGAGGTTGCAGGGGCCACTACACCATTCAAAATAGGCAGGCTTTAGCATATGCAGTTAGGCCCCGTAGGATGATTTTAGCTAAAAAGTGCCCCAAACACTCAAACGGGCTTGTATCTGGGAAGGGAAAATATGGGAAACATGACTTAGACAGCAAATGATACACTGTTTGCCATGTTTCCAAATTTTTATGCACAGTGGTTACAGCATGAAGTGAATGCATGTGAATATACAAAGGTGCATTGCATTAAACAAGTCCACTGAGTGTCCCAAAATTGCCGGCCTGCCTGCATTCATCCATCAATTGTTCTAAATTTTTCATTACCCAATGAGCTGAGGTGGAGTCTTAGCCAGTGGTACCATCAGGGAGGTGTGTAAAGCACTTTAGGCTAGACAGCCAATCAGCTGCCAGCTTCCATCTGTCAATCAAATACAGCAACCAATCAGAAAGCTGCCCATTGATCAGCAGGCCCTTTATGACATCACAGACAGACCCTCAGAACTATCTGTGCATGTCTAATTGCTGGCTGTCAGTTGGGCGGGTGGGTGGCATAGGGGGGGGGATGTCTGTCTCGTTTCTCCTGAAAATTGCAGTTTTTCTGCGTTTACGGGAAAAGTTGAGGTCCGACGCGCAAAAGTGGGGTATCGTAGAAATCACCTTTTAAAGTCGCACATTTCCGGCGCCCCAAAAATGGGCATTTCAAATGAGAAATGAGTCGAATGAACAAAATAGGGTGAATAAGTATGTATTTCAGGGGTGATTTAGCAGATTATTGGGGAAGTAAGTCCTGATATTTTTGGAGGTTGCAGGGGCCACTACACCATTTAAAATAGGCAGGTTTTAGCATATGCAGTTAGGCCCTGTAGGATGATTTTAGCTAAAAAGTGCCCCAAACACTCAAATGGGCTTGTATCTGGGAAGGGAAAAAATGGGAAACATGACTTAGACACCAAATGATACACTGTTTGCCATGTTTCCAAATTTTTATGCACAGCGGTTACAGCATGAAGCGAATGCATGTGAATATACAAAGGTGCATTGCATTAAACAAGTCCAATGAGCGTCCCAAAATGGCCGGCCTGCCTGCTTTCATCCATCAATTGTTCTAAATTTTTCATTACCCAATGAGCTGAGGTGGAGTCTTAGCCAGTGGTACCATCAGGGAGGTGTGTAAAGCACTTTAGGCTAGACAGCCAATCAGCTGCCAGCTTCCATCTGTCAATCAAATACAGCAGCCAATCAGAAAGCTGCCCATTGATCAGCAGGCCCTTTATGACATCACAAACAGACCCTCAGAACTATCTGTGCATGTCTAATGGCTGGCTGTCAGTTGGGTGGGTGGGTGGCAGAGGGAGGGGATGTCTGTCTCGTTTCGCCTGAAAATTGCGCTTTTTCTGCGTTTACGGGAAAAGTTGAGGTCCGACGCGCAAAAGTGGGGTATCGTAGAAATCACCTTTTAAAGACGCACATTTCTGGCCCCCCAAAAATGGGCATTTCAAATGAGAAATGAGTCCAATGAACAAAATAGGATGAATAAGTAAGTATTTCAGGGGTGAGTTAGCAGGTTATTGGTGAAGTAAGTCCTGATATTTTTGGAGGTTGCAGGGGCCACTACACCATTCAAAATAGGCAGGCTTTAGCATATGCAGTTATGCCCCGTAGGATGATTTTAGCTAAAAAGTGCCCCAAACACTCAAACGGGCTTGTATCTGGGAAGGGAAAATATGGGAAACATGACTTAGACAGCAAATGATACACTGTTTGCCATGTTTCCAAATTTTTATGCACAGTGGTTACAGCATGAAGCGAATGCATGTGAATATACAAAGGTGCATTGCATTAAACAAGTCCACTGAGTGTCCCAAAATTGACGGCCTGCCTGCATTCATCCATCAATTGTTCTAAATTTTTCATTACCCAATGAGCTGAGGAGGAGTCTTAGCCACTGGTACCATCAGGGAGGTGTGTAAAGCACTTTAGGCTAGACAGCCAATCAGCTGCCAGCTTCCATCTGTCAATCAAATACAGCAACCAATCAGAAAGCTGCCCATTGATCAGCAGGCCCTTTATGACATCACAGACAGACCCTCAGAACTATCTGTGCATGTCTAATTGCTGGCTGTCAGTTGGGCGGGTGGGTGGCAGAGGGAGGGGATGTCTGTTTCGTTTCTCCTGAAAATTGCGCTTTTTCTGCGTTTACGGGAAAAGTTGAGGTCCGACGCGCAAAAATGGGGTATCGTAGAAATCACCATTTAAAGACGCACATTTCTGGCCCCCCAAAAATGGGCATTTCAAATGAGAAATGAGTCCAATGAACAAAATAGGGTGAATAATTATGTATTTCAGGGGTGATTTAGCAGATTATTGGGGAAGTAAGTCCTGATATTTTTGGAGGTTGCAGGGGCCACTACACCATTCAAAATAGGCAGGCTTTAGCATATGCAGTTAGGCCCCGTAGGATGATTTTAGCTAAAAAGTGCCCCAAACACTCAAACGGGCTTGTATCTGGGAAGGGAAAAAATGGGAAACATGACTTAGACACCAAATGATACACTGTTTGCCATGTTTCCAAATTTTTATGCACAGCGGTTACAGCATGAAGCGAATGCATGTGAATATACAAAGGTGCATTGCATTAAACAAGTCCAATGAGCGTCCCAAAATGGCCGGCCTGCCTGCTTTCATCCATCAATTGTTCTAAATTTTTCATTTCCCAACGAGCTGAGGTGGAGTCTTAGCCAGTGGTACCATCAGGGAGGTGTGTAAAGCACTTTAGGCTAGACTGCCAATCAGCTGCCAGCTTCTATCTGTCAATCAAATACAGCAGCCAATCAGAAAGCTGCCCCTTAATCAGCAGGCCCTTTATGACATCACAGAAAGACCCTCAGAACTATCTGTGCATGTCTAATGGCTGGCTGTCAGTTGGGCGGGTGGGTGGCAGAGGGAGGGGATGTCTGTCTCGTTTCTCCTGAAAATTGCGTTTTTTCTGCGTTTACGGGAAAAGTTGAGGTCCGACGCGCAAAAGTGGGGTATCGTAGAAATCACCTTTTAAAGAAGCACATTTCTGGCCGCCCAAAAATGGGCATTTCAAATGAGAAATGAGTCCAATGAACAAAATAGGGTGAATAAGTATGTATTTCAGGGGTGAGTTAGCAGGTTATTGGGGAAGTAAGTCCTGATATTTTTGGAGGTTGCAGGGGCCACTACACCATTAAAAATAGGCAGGCTTTAGCATATGCAGTTAGGCCCCGTAGGTTGATTTTAGCTAAAAAGTGCCACAAACACTCAAACGGGCTTGTATCTGGGAAGGGAAAATATGGGAAACATGACTTAGACAGCAAATGATACACTGTTTGCCATGTTTCCAAATTTTTATGCACAGTGGTTACAGCATGAAGCTAATGCATGTGAATATACAAAGGTGCATTGCATTAAACAAGTCCAATGAGCGTCCCAAAATGGCCGGCCTGCCTGCTTTCATCCATCAATTGTTCTAAATTTTTCATTACCCAATGAGCTGAGGTGGAGTCTTAGCCAGTGGTACCATCAGGGAGGTGTGTAAAGCACTTTAGGCTAGACAGCCAATCAGCTGCCAGCTTCCATCTGTCAATCAAATACAGCAGCCAATCAGAAAGCTGCCCATTGATCAGCAGGCCCTTTATGAAATCACAAACAGACCCTCAGAACTATCTGTGCATGTCTAATGGCTGGCTGTCAGTTGGGTGGGTGGGTGGCAGAGGGAGGGGATGTCTGTCTCGTTTCTCCTGAAAATTGCAGTTTTTCTGCGTTTACGGGAAAAGTTGAGGTCCGACGCGCAAAAGTGGGGTATCGTAGAAATCACCTTTTAAAGAAGCACATTTCTGGCCCCCCAAAAATGGGCATTTCAAATGAGAAATGAGTCCAATGAACTTAATAGGGTGAATAAGTATGTATTTCAGGGGTGAGTTAGAAGGTTATTGGGGAAGTAAGTCCTGATATTTTTGGAGGTTGCAGGGGCCACTACACCATTCAAAATAGGCAGGGTTTAGCATATGCAGTTAGGCCCCGTAGGTTGATTTTAGCTAAAAAGTGCCCCAAACACTCAAACGGGCTTGTATCTGGGAAGGGAAAATATGAGAAACATGACTTAGACAGCAAATGATACACTGTTTGCCATGTTTCCAAATTTTTATGCACAGTGGTTACAGCATGAAGCGAATGCATGTGAATATACAAAGGTGCATTGCATTAAACAAGTCCAATGAGCGTCCCAAAATGGCCGGCCTGCCTGCTTTCATCCATCAATTGTTCTAAATTGTTCATTACCCAATGAGCTGAGGTGGAGTCTTAGCCAGTGGTACCATCAGGGAGGTGTGTAAAGCACTTTAGGCTAGACAGCCAATCAGCTGCCAGCTTCCATCTGTCAATCAAATACAGCAGCCAATCAGAAAGCTGCCCAGTGATCAGCAGGCCCTTTATGACATCACAAACAGACCCTCAGAACTATCTGTGCATGTCTAATGGCTGGCTGTCAGTTGGGTGGGTGGGTGGCAGAGGGAGGGGATGTCTGTCTCGTTTCTCCTGAAAATTGCGCTTTTTCTGCGTTTACGGGAAAAGTTGAGGTCCGACGCGCAAAAGTGGGGTATCGTAGAAATCACCTTTTAAAGACTCACATTTCTGGCCCCCCAAAAATGGGCATTTCAAATGAGAAATGAGTCCAATGAACAAAATATGGTGAATAAGTATGTATTTCAGGGGTGAGTTAGCAGGTTATTGGGGAAGTAAGTCCTGATATTTTTGGAGGTTGCAGGGGCCACTACACCATTCAAAATAGGCAGGGTTTAGCATATGCAGTTAGGCCCCGTAGGTTGATTTTAGCTAAAAAGTGCCACAAACACTCAAACGGGCTTGTATCTGGGAAGGGAAAATATGGGAAACATGACTTAGACAGCAAATGATACACTGTTTGCCATGTTTCCAAATTTTTATGCACAGTGGTTACAGCATGAAGCGAATGCATGTGAATATACAAAGGTGCATTGCATTAAACAAGTCCAATGAGCGTCCCAAAATGGCCGGCCTGCCTGCTTTCATCCATCAATTGTTCTAAATTTTTCATTTCCCAACGAGCTGAGGTGGAGTCTTAGCCAGTGGTACCATCAGGGAGGTGTGTAAAGCACTTTAGGCTAGACTGCCAATCAGCTGCCAGCTTCTATCTGTCAATCAAATACAGCAGCCAATCAGAAAGCTGCCCCTTAATCAGCAGGCCCTTTATGACATCACAGAAAGACCCTCAGAACTATCTGTGCATGTCTAATGGCTGGCTGTCAGTTGGGCGGGTGGGTGGCAGAGGGAGAGGATGTCTGTCTCGTTTCTCCTGAAAATTGCGTTTTTTCTGCGTTTACGGGAAAAGTTGAGGTCCGATGCGCAAAAGTGGGGTATCGTAGAAATCACCTTTTAAAGACGCACATTTCTGGCCCCCCAAAAATGGGCATTTCAAATGAGAAATGAGTCCAATGAACAACATAGGGTTAATAAGTATGTATTTCAGGGGTGAGTTAGCAGGTTATTGGGGAAGTAAGTCCTGATATTTTTGAAGGTTGCAGGGGCCACTACACCATTCAAAATAGGCAGGCTTTAGCATATGCAGTTAGGCCCCGTAGGATGATTTTAGCTAAAAAGTGCCCCAAACACTCAAACGGGCTTGTATCTGGGAAGGCAAAATATGAGAAACATGACTTAGACACCAAATGATACACTATATGCCATGTTTCCAAATTTTTATGCACAGTGGTTACAGCATGAAGCGAATGCATGTGAATATACAAAGGTGCATTGCATTAAACAAGTCCACTGAGTGTCCCAAAATGGCTGGCCTGCCTGCTTTCATCCATCAATTGTTCTAAATTTTTCATTACCCAATGAGCTGAGGTGGAGTCTTAGCCAGTGGTACCATCAGGGAGGTGTGTAAAGCACTTTAGGCTAGACAGCCAATCAGCTGCCAGCTTCCATCTGTCAATCAAATACAGCAACCAATCAGAAAGCTGCCCATTGATCAGCAGGCCCTTTATGACATCACAGACAGACCCTCAGAACTATCTGTGCATGTCTAATTGCTGGCTGTCAGTTGGGCGGGTGGGTGGCAGAGGGAGGGGATGTCTGTCTCGTTTCTCCTGAAAATTGCGCTTTTTCTGAGTTTACGGGAAAAGTTGAGGTCCGACGCGCAAAAGTGGGGTATCGTAGAAATCACCTTTTAAAGACGCACATTTCTGGCCCCCCAAAAATGGGCATTTCAAATGAGAAATGAGTCCAATGAACAAAATAGGGTGAATAAGTATGTATTTCAGGGGTGATTTAGCAGAATATTGGGGAAGTAAGTCCTGATATTTTTGGAGGTTGCAGGGGCCACTACACCATTCAAAATAGGCAGGCTTTAGCATATGCAGTTAGGCCCCGTAGGATGATTTTAGCTAAAAAGTGCCCCAAACACTCAAACGGGCTTGTATCTGGGAAGGGAAAATATGGGAAACATGACTTAGACAGCAAATGATACACTGTTTGCCATGTTTCCAAATTTTTATGCACAGTGGTTACAGCATGAAGTGAATGCATGTGAATATACAAAGGTGCATTGCATTAAACAAGTCCACTGAGTGTCCCAAAATTGCCGGCCTGCCTGCATTCATCCATCAATTGTTCTAAATTTTTCATTACCCAATGAGCTGAGGTGGAGTCTTAGCCAGTGGTACCATCAGGGAGGTGTGTAAAGCACTTTAGGCTAGACAGCCAATCAGCTGCCAGCTTCCATCTGTCAATCAAATACAGCAACCAATCAGAAAGCTGCCCATTGATCAGCAGGCCCTTTATGACATCACAGACAGACCCTCAGAACTATCTGTGCATGTCTAATTGCTGGCTGTCAGTTGGGCGGGTGGGTGGCATAGGGGGGGGGATGTCTGTCTCGTTTCTCCTGAAAATTGCAGTTTTTCTGCGTTTACGGGAAAAGTTGAGGTCCGACGCGCAAAAGTGGGGTATCGTAGAAATCACCTTTTAAAGTCGCACATTTCCGGCGCCCCAAAAATGGGCATTTCAAATGAGAAATGAGTCGAATGAACAAAATAGGGTGAATAAGTATGTATTTCAGGGGTGATTTAGCAGATTATTGGGGAAGTAAGTCCTGATATTTTTGGAGGTTGCAGGGGCCACTACACCATTTAAAATAGGCAGGTTTTAGCATATGCAGTTAGGCCCTGTAGGATGATTTTAGCTAAAAAGTGCCCCAAACACTCAAATGGGCTTGTATCTGGGAAGGGAAAAAATGGGAAACATGACTTAGACACCAAATGATACACTGTTTGCCATGTTTCCAAATTTTTATGCACAGCGGTTACAGCATGAAGCGAATGCATGTGAATATACAAAGGTGCATTGCATTAAACAAGTCCAATGAGCGTCCCAAAATGGCCGGCCTGCCTGCTTTCATCCATCAATTGTTCTAAATTTTTCATTACCCAATGAGCTGAGGTGGAGTCTTAGCCAGTGGTACCATCAGGGAGGTGTGTAAAGCACTTTAGGCTAGACAGCCAATCAGCTGCCAGCTTCCATCTGTCAATCAAATACAGCAGCCAATCAGAAAGCTGCCCATTGATCAGCAGGCCCTTTATGACATCACAAACAGACCCTCAGAACTATCTGTGCATGTCTAATGGCTGGCTGTCAGTTGGGTGGGTGGGTGGCAGAGGGAGGGGATGTCTGTCTCGTTTCTCCTGAAAATTGCGCTTTTTCTGCGTTTACGGGAAAAGTTGAGGTCCGACGCGCAAAAGTGGGGTATCGTAGAAATCACCTTTTAAAGACGCACATTTCTGGCCCCCCAAAAATGGGCATTTCAAATGAGAAATGAGTCCAATGAACAAAATAGGATGAATAAGTAAGTATTTCAGGGGTGAGTTAGCAGGTTATTGGTGAAGTAAGTCCTGATATTTTTGGAGGTTGCAGGGGCCACTACACCATTCAAAATAGGCAGGCTTTAGCATATGCAGTTAGGCCTCGTAGGATGATTTTAGCTAAAAAGTGCCCCAAACACTCAAACGGGCTTGTATCTGGGAAGGGAAAATATGGGAAACATGACTTAGACAGCAAATGATACACTGTTTGCCATGTTTCCAAATTTTTATGCACAGTGGTTACAGCATGAAGCTAATGCATGTGAATATACAAAGGTGCATTGCATTAAACAAGTCCACTGAGTGTCCCAAAATTGACGGCCTGCCTGCATTCATCCATCAATTGTTCTAAATTTTTCATTACCCAATGAGCTGAGGAGGAGTCTTAGCCACTGGTACCATCAGGGAGGTGTGTAAAGCACTTTAGGCTAGACAGCCAATCAGCTGCCAGCTTCCATCTGTCAATCAAATACAGCAACCAATCAGAAAGCTGCCCATTGATCAGCAGGCCCTTTATGACATCACAGACAGACCCTCAGAACTATCTGTGCATGTCTAATTGCTGGCTGTCAGTTGGGCGGGTGGGTGGCAGAGGGAGGGGATGTCTGTTTCGTTTCTCCTGAAAATTGCGCTTTTTCTGCGTTTACGGGAAAAGTTGAGGTCCGACGCGCAAAAATGGGGTATCGTAGAAATCACCATTTAAAGACGCACATTTCTGGCCCCCCAAAAATGGGCATTTCAAATGAGAAATGAGTCGAATGAACAAAATAGGGTGAATAAGTATGTATTTCAGGGGTGATTTAGCAGATTATTGGGGAAGTAAGTCCTGATATTTTTGGAGGTTGCAGGGGCCACTACACCATTTAAAATAGGCAGGTTTTAGCATATGCAGTTAGGCCCTGTAGGATGATTTTAGCTAAAAAGTGCCCCAAACACTCAAATGGGCTTGTATCTGGGAAGGGAAAAAATGGGAAACATGACTTAGACACCAAATGATACACTGTTTGCCATGTTTCCAAATTTTTATGCACAGTGGTTACAGCATGAAGCGAATGCATGTGAATATACAAAGGTGCATTGCATTAAACAAGTCCAATGAGCGTCCCAAAATGGCCGGCCTGCCTGCTTTCATCCATCAATTGTTCTAAATTTTTCATTTCCCAACGAGCTGAGGTGGAGTCTTAGCCAGTGGTACCATCAGGGAGGTGTATAAAGCACTTTAGGCTAGACTGCCAATCAGCTGCCAGCTTCTATCTGTCAATCAAATACAGCAGCCAATCAGAAAGCTGCCCCTTAATCAGCAGGCCCTTTATGACATCACAGAAAGACCCTCAGAACTATCTGTGCATGTCTAATGGCTGGCTGTCAGTTGGGCGGGTGGGTGGCAGAGGGAGGGGATGTCTGTCTCGTTTCTCCTGAAAATTGCGTTTTTTCTGCGTTTACGGGAAAAGTTGAGGTCCGACGCGCAAAAGTGGGGTATCGTAGAAATCACCTTTTAAAGAAGCACATTTCTGGCCGCCCAAAAATGGGCATTTCAAATGAGAAATGAGTCCAATGAACAAAATAGGGTGAATAAGTATGTATTTCAGGGGTGAGTTAGCAGGTTATTGGGGAAGTAAGTCCTGATATTTTTGGAGGTTGCAGGGGCCACTACACCATTAAAAATAGGCAGGCTTTAGCATATGCAGTTAGGCCCCGTAGGTTGATTTTAGCTAAAAAGTGCCACAAACACTCAAACGGGCTTGTATCTGGGAAGGGAAAATATGGGAAACATGACTTAGACAGCAAATGATACACTGTTTGCCATGTTTCCAAATTTTTATGCACAGTGGTTACAGCATGAAGCTAATGCATGTGAATATACAAAGGTGCATTGCATTAAACAAGTCCAATGAGCGTCCCAAAATGGCCGGCCTGCCTGCTTTCATCCATCAATTGTTCTAAATTTTTCATTACCCAATGAGCTGAGGTGGAGTCTTAGCCAGTGGTACCATCAGGGAGGTGTGTAAAGCACTTTAGGCTAGACAGCCAATCAGCTGCCAGCTTCCATCTGTCAATCAAATACAGCAGCCAATCAGAAAGCTGCCCATTGATCAGCAGGCCCTTTATGAAATCACAAACAGACCCTCAGAACTATCTGTGCATGTCTAATGGCTGGCTGTCAGTTGGGTGGGTGGGTGGCAGAGGGAGGGGATGTCTGTCTCGTTTCTCCTGAAAATTGCAGTTTTTCTGCGTTTACGGGAAAAGTTGAGGTCCGACGCGCAAAAGTGGGGTATCGTAGAAATCAGCTTTTAAAGACGCACATTTCTGGCCCCCCAAAAATGGGCATTTCAAATGAGAAATGAGTCCAATGAACAAAATAGGATGAATAAGTAAGTATTTCAGGGGTGAGTTAGCAGGTTATTGGTGAAGTAAGTCCTGATATTTTTGGAGGTTGCAGGGGCCACTACACCATTCAAAATAGGCAGGCTTTAGCATATGCAGTTATGCCCCGTAGGATGATTTTAGCTAAAAAGTGCCCCAAACACTCAAACGGGCTTGTATCTGGGAAGGGAAAATATGGGAAACATGACTTAGACAGCAAATGATACACTGTTTGCCATGTTTCCAAATTTTTATGCACAGTGGTTACAGCATGAAGCGAATGCATGTGAATATACAAAGGTGCATTGCATTAAACAAGTCCACTGAGTGTCCCAAAATTGACGGCCTGCCTGCATTCATCCATCAATTGTTCTAAATTTTTCATTACCCAATGAGCTGAGGAGGAGTCTTAGCCACTGGTACCATCAGGGAGGTGTGTAAAGCACTTTAGGCTAGACAGCCAATCAGCTGCCAGCTTCCATCTGTCAATCAAATACAGCAACCAATCAGAAAGCTGCCCATTGATCAGCAGGCCCTTTATGACATCACAGACAGACCCTCAGAACTATCTGTGCATGTCTAATTGCTGGCTGTCAGTTGGGCGGGTGGGTGGCAGAGGGAGGGGATGTCTGTTTCGTTTCTCCTGAAAATTGCGCTTTTTCTGCGTTTACGGGAAAAGTTGAGGTCCGACGCGCAAAAATGGGGTATCGTAGAAATCACCATTTAAAGACGCACATTTCTGGCCCCCCAAAAATGGGCATTTCAAATGAGAAATGAGTCCAATGAACAAAATAGGGTGAATAATTATGTATTTCAGGGGTGATTTAGCAGATTATTGGGGAAGTAAGTCCTGATATTTTTGGAGGTTGCAGGGGCCACTACACCATTCAAAATAGGCAGGCTTTAGCATATGCAGTTAGGCCCCGTAGGATGATTTTAGCTAAAAAGTGCCCCAAACACTCAAACGGGCTTGTATCTGGGAAGGGAAAAAATGGGAAACATGACTTAGACACCAAATGATACACTGTTTGCCATGTTTCCAAATTTTTATGCACAGCGGTTACAGCATGAAGCGAATGCATGTGAATATACAAAGGTGCATTGCATTAAACAAGTCCAATGAGCGTCCCAAAATGGCCGGCCTGCCTGCTTTCATCCATCAATTGTTCTAAATTTTTCATTTCCCAACGAGCTGAGGTGGAGTCTTAGCCAGTGGTACCATCAGGGAGGTGTGTAAAGCACTTTAGGCTAGACTGCCAATCAGCTGCCAGCTTCTATCTGTCAATCAAATACAGCAGCCAATCAGAAAGCTGCCCCTTAATCAGCAGGCCCTTTATGACATCACAGAAAGACCCTCAGAACTATCTGTGCATGTCTAATGGCTGGCTGTCAGTTGGGCGGGTGGGTGGCAGAGGGAGGGGATGTCTGTCTCGTTTCTCCTGAAAATTGCGTTTTTTCTGCGTTTACGGGAAAAGTTGAGGTCCGACGCGCAAAAGTGGGGTATCGTAGAAATCACCTTTTAAAGAAGCACATTTCTGGCCGCCCAAAAATGGGCATTTCAAATGAGAAATGAGTCCAATGAACAAAATAGGGTGAATAAGTATGTATTTCAGGGGTGAGTTAGCAGGTTATTGGGGAAGTAAGTCCTGATATTTTTGGAGGTTGCAGGGGCCACTACACCATTAAAAATAGGCAGGCTTTAGCATATGCAGTTAGGCCCCGTAGGTTGATTTTAGCTAAAAAGTGCCACAAACACTCAAACGGGCTTGTATCTGGGAAGGGAAAATATGGGAAACATGACTTAGACAGCAAATGATACACTGTTTGCCATGTTTCCAAATTTTTATGCACAGTGGTTACAGCATGAAGCTAATGCATGTGAATATACAAAGGTGCATTGCATTAAACAAGTCCAATGAGCGTCCCAAAATGGCCGGCCTGCCTGCTTTCATCCATCAATTGTTCTAAATTTTTCATTACCCAATGAGCTGAGGTGGAGTCTTAGCCAGTGGTACCATCAGGGAGGTGTGTAAAGCACTTTAGGCTAGACAGCCAATCAGCTGCCAGCTTCCATCTGTCAATCAAATACAGCAGCCAATCAGAAAGCTGCCCATTGATCAGCAGGCCCTTTATGAAATCACAAACAGACCCTCAGAACTATCTGTGCATGTCTAATGGCTGGCTGTCAGTTGGGTGGGTGGGTGGCAGAGGGAGGGGATGTCTGTCTCGTTTCTCCTGAAAATTGCAGTTTTTCTGCGTTTACGGGAAAAGTTGAGGTCCGACGCGCAAAAGTGGGGTATCGTAGAAATCACCTTTTAAAGAAGCACATTTCTGGCCCCCCAAAAATGGGCATTTCAAATGAGAAATGAGTCCAATGAACTTAATAGGGTGAATAAGTATGTATTTCAGGGGTGAGTTAGAAGGTTATTGGGGAAGTAAGTCCTGATATTTTTGGAGGTTGCAGGGGACACTACACCATTCAAAATAGGCAGGGTTTAGCATATGCAGTTAGGCCCCGTAGGTTGATTTTAGCTAAAAAGTGCCCCAAACACTCAAACGGGCTTGTATCTGGGAAGGAAAAATATTAGAAACATGACTTAGATAGCAAATGATACACTGTTTGCCATGTTTCCAAATTTTTATGCACAGTGGTTACAGCATGAAGCGAATGCATGTGAATATACAAAGGTGCATTGCATTAAACAAGTCCAATGAGCGTCCCAAAATGGCCGGCCTGCCTGCTTTCATCCATCAATTGTTCTAAATTGTTCATTACCCAATGAGCTGAGGTGGAGTCTTAGCCAGTGGTACCATCAGGGAGGTGTGTAAAGCACTTTAGGCTAGACAGCCAATCAGCTGCCAGCTTCCATCTGTCAATCAAATACAGCAGCCAATCAGAAAGCTGCCCAGTGATCAGCAGGCCCTTTATGACATCACAAACAGACCCTCAGAACTATCTGTGCATGTCTAATGGCTGGCTGTCAGTTGGGTGGGTGGGTGGCAGAGGGAGGGGATGTCTGTCTCGTTTCTCCTGAAAATTGCGCTTTTTCTGCGTTTACGGGAAAAGTTGAGGTCCGACGCGCAAAAGTGGGGTATCGTAGAAATCACCTTTTAAAGACTCACATTTCTGGCCCCCCAAAAATGGGCATTTCAAATGAGAAATGAGTCCAATGAACAAAATATGGTGAATAAGTATGTATTTCAGGGGTGAGTTAGCAGGTTATTGGGGAAGTAAGTCCTGATATTTTTGGAGGTTGCAGGGGCCACTACACCATTCAAAATAGGCAGGGTTTAGCATATGCAGTTAGGCCCCGTAGGTTGATTTTAGCTAAAAAGTGCCACAAACACTCAAACGGGCTTGTATCTGGGAAGGGAAAATATGGGAAACATGACTTAGACAGCAAATGATACACTGTTTGCCATGTTTCCAAATTTTTATGCACAGTGGTTACAGCATGAAGCGAATGCATGTGAATATACAAAGGTGCATTGCATTAAACAAGTCCAATGAGCGTCCCAAAATGGCCGGCCTGCCTGCTTTCATCCATCAATTGTTCTAAATTTTTCATTTCCCAACGAGCTGAGGTGGAGTCTTAGCCAGTGGTACCATCAGGGAGGTGTGTAAAGCACTTTAGGCTAGACTGCCAATCAGCTGCCAGCTTCTATCTGTCAATCAAATACAGCAGCCAATCAGAAAGCTGCCCCTTAATCAGCAGGCCCTTTATGACATCACAGAAAGACCCTCAGAACTATCTGTGCATGTCTAATGGCTGGCTGTCAGTTGGGCGGGTGGGTGGCAGAGGGAGGGGATGTCTGTCTCGTTTCTCCTGAAAATTGCGTTTTTTCTGCGTTTACGGGAAAAGTTGAGGTCCGACGCGCAAAAGTGGGGTATCGTAGAAATCACCTTTTAAAGAAGCACATTTCTGGCCGCCCAAAAATGGGCATTTCAAATGAGAAATGAGTCCAATGAACAAAATAGGGTGAATAAGTATGTATTTCAGGGGTGAGTTAGCAGGTTATTGGGGAAGTAAGTCCTGATATTTTTGGAGGTTGCAGGGGCCACTACACCATTAAAAATAGGCAGGCTTTAGCATATGCAGTTAGGCCCCGTAGGTTGATTTTAGCTAAAAAGTGCCACAAACACTCAAACGGGCTTGTATCTGGGAAGGGAAAATATGGGAAACATGACTTAGACAGCAAATGATACACTGTTTGCCATGTTTCCAAATTTTTATGCACAGTGGTTACAGCATGAAGCTAATGCATGTGAATATACAAAGGTGCATTGCATTAAACAAGTCCAATGAGCGTCCCAAAATGGCCGGCCTGCCTGCTTTCATCCATCAATTGTTCTAAATTTTTCATTACCCAATGAGCTGAGGTGGAGTCTTAGCCAGTGGTACCATCAGGGAGGTGTGTAAAGCACTTTAGGCTAGACAGCCAATCAGCTGCCAGCTTCCATCTGTCAATCAAATACAGCAGCCAATCAGAAAGCTGCCCATTGATCAGCAGGCCCTTTATGAAATCACAAACAGACCCTCAGAACTATCTGTGCATGTCTAATGGCTGGCTGTCAGTTGGGTGGGTGGGTGGCAGAGGGAGGGGATGTCTGTCTCGTTTCTCCTGAAAATTGCAGTTTTTCTGCGTTTACGGGAAAAGTTGAGGTCCGACGCGCAAAAGTGGGGTATCGTAGAAATCAGCTTTTAAAGACGCACATTTCTGGCCCCCCAAAAATGGGCATTTCAAATGAGAAATGAGTCCAATGAACAAAATAGGATGAATAAGTAAGTATTTCAGGGGTGAGTTAGCAGGTTATTGGTGAAGTAAGTCCTGATATTTTTGGAGGTTGCAGGGGCCACTACACCATTCAAAATAGGCAGGCTTTAGCATATGCAGTTATGCCCCGTAGGATGATTTTAGCTAAAAAGTGCCCCAAACACTCAAACGGGCTTGTATCTGGGAAGGGAAAATATGGGAAACATGACTTAGACAGCAAATGATACACTGTTTGCCATGTTTCCAAATTTTTATGCACAGTGGTTACAGCATGAAGCGAATGCATGTGAATATACAAAGGTGCATTGCATTAAACAAGTCCACTGAGTGTCCCAAAATTGACGGCCTGCCTGCATTCATCCATCAATTGTTCTAAATTTTTCATTACCCAATGAGCTGAGGAGGAGTCTTAGCCACTGGTACCATCAGGGAGGTGTGTAAAGCACTTTAGGCTAGACAGCCAATCAGCTGCCAGCTTCCATCTGTCAATCAAATACAGCAACCAATCAGAAAGCTGCCCATTGATCAGCAGGCCCTTTATGACATCACAGACAGACCCTCAGAACTATCTGTGCATGTCTAATTGCTGGCTGTCAGTTGGGCGGGTGGGTGGCAGAGGGAGGGGATGTCTGTTTCGTTTCTCCTGAAAATTGCGCTTTTTCTGCGTTTACGGGAAAAGTTGAGGTCCGACGCGCAAAAATGGGGTATCGTAGAAATCACCATTTAAAGACGCACATTTCTGGCCCCCCAAAAATGGGCATTTCAAATGAGAAATGAGTCCAATGAACAAAATAGGGTGAATAATTATGTATTTCAGGGGTGATTTAGCAGATTATTGGGGAAGTAAGTCCTGATATTTTTGGAGGTTGCAGGGGCCACTACACCATTCAAAATAGGCAGGCTTTAGCATATGCAGTTAGGCCCCGTAGGATGATTTTAGCTAAAAAGTGCCCCAAACACTCAAACGGGCTTGTATCTGGGAAGGGAAAAAATGGGAAACATGACTTAGACACCAAATGATACACTGTTTGCCATGTTTCCAAATTTTTATGCACAGCGGTTACAGCATGAAGCGAATGCATGTGAATATACAAAGGTGCATTGCATTAAACAAGTCCAATGAGCGTCCCAAAATGGCCGGCCTGCCTGCTTTCATCCATCAATTGTTCTAAATTTTTCATTTCCCAACGAGCTGAGGTGGAGTCTTAGCCAGTGGTACCATCAGGGAGGTGTGTAAAGCACTTTAGGCTAGACTGCCAATCAGCTGCCAGCTTCTATCTGTCAATCAAATACAGCAGCCAATCAGAAAGCTGCCCCTTAATCAGCAGGCCCTTTATGACATCACAGAAAGACCCTCAGAACTATCTGTGCATGTCTAATGGCTGGCTGTCAGTTGGGCGGGTGGGTGGCAGAGGGAGGGGATGTCTGTCTCGTTTCTCCTGAAAATTGCGTTTTTTCTGCGTTTACGGGAAAAGTTGAGGTCCGACGCGCAAAAGTGGGGTATCGTAGAAATCACCTTTTAAAGAAGCACATTTCTGGCCGCCCAAAAATGGGCATTTCAAATGAGAAATGAGTCCAATGAACAAAATAGGGTGAATAAGTATGTATTTCAGGGGTGAGTTAGCAGGTTATTGGGGAAGTAAGTCCTGATATTTTTGGAGGTTGCAGGGGCCACTACACCATTAAAAATAGGCAGGCTTTAGCATATGCAGTTAGGCCCCGTAGGTTGATTTTAGCTAAAAAGTGCCACAAACACTCAAACGGGCTTGTATCTGGGAAGGGAAAATATGGGAAACATGACTTAGACAGCAAATGATACACTGTTTGCCATGTTTCCAAATTTTTATGCACAGTGGTTACAGCATGAAGCTAATGCATGTGAATATACAAAGGTGCATTGCATTAAACAAGTCCAATGAGCGTCCCAAAATGGCCGGCCTGCCTGCTTTCATCCATCAATTGTTCTAAATTTTTCATTACCCAATGAGCTGAGGTGGAGTCTTAGCCAGTGGTACCATCAGGGAGGTGTGTAAAGCACTTTAGGCTAGACAGCCAATCAGCTGCCAGCTTCCATCTGTCAATCAAATACAGCAGCCAATCAGAAAGCTGCCCATTGATCAGCAGGCCCTTTATGAAATCACAAACAGACCCTCAGAACTATCTGTGCATGTCTAATGGCTGGCTGTCAGTTGGGTGGGTGGGTGGCAGAGGGAGGGGATGTCTGTCTCGTTTCTCCTGAAAATTGCAGTTTTTCTGCGTTTACGGGAAAAGTTGAGGTCCGACGCGCAAAAGTGGGGTATCGTAGAAATCACCTTTTAAAGAAGCACATTTCTGGCCCCCCAAAAATGGGCATTTCAAATGAGAAATGAGTCCAATGAACTTAATAGGGTGAATAAGTATGTATTTCAGGGGTGAGTTAGAAGGTTATTGGGGAAGTAAGTCCTGATATTTTTGGAGGTTGCAGGGGCCACTACACCATTCAAAATAGGCAGGGTTTAGCATATGCAGTTAGGCCCCGTAGGTTGATTTTAGCTAAAAAGTGCCCCAAACACTCAAACGGGCTTGTATCTGGGAAGGGAAAATATGAGAAACATGACTTAGACAGCAAATGATACACTGTTTGCCATGTTTCCAAATTTTTATGCACAGTGGTTACAGCATGAAGCGAATGCATGTGAATATACAAAGGTGCATTGCATTAAACAAGTCCAATGAGCGTCCCAAAATGGCCGGCCTGCCTGCTTTCATCCATCAATTGTTCTAAATTGTTCATTACCCAATGAGCTGAGGTGGAGTCTTAGCCAGTGGTACCATCAGGGAGGTGTGTAAAGCACTTTAGGCTAGACAGCCAATCAGCTGCCAGCTTCCATCTGTCAATCAAATACAGCAGCCAATCAGAAAGCTGCCCAGTGATCAGCAGGCCCTTTATGACATCACAAACAGACCCTCAGAACTATCTGTGCATGTCTAATGGCTGGCTGTCAGTTGGGTGGGTGGGTGGCAGAGGGAGGGGATGTCTGTCTCGTTTCTCCTGAAAATTGCGCTTTTTCTGCGTTTACGGGAAAAGTTGAGGTCCGACGCGCAAAAGTGGGGTATCGTAGAAATCACCTTTTAAAGACTCACATTTCTGGCCCCCCCCCAAAAATGGGCATTTCAAATGAGAAATGAGTCCAATGAACAAAATAGGGTGAATAAGTATGTATTTCAGGGGTGAGTTAGCAGGTTATTGGGGAAGTAAGTCCTGATATTTTTGGAGGTTGCAGGGGCCACTACACCATTAAAAATAGGCAGGCTTTAGCATATGCAGTTAGGCCCCGTAGGTTGATTTTAGCTAAAAAGTGCCACAAACACTCAAACGGGCTTGTATCTGGGAAGGGAAAATATGGGAAACATGACTTAGACAGCAAATGATACACTGTTTGCCATGTTTCCAAATTTTTATGCACAGTGGTTACAGCATGAAGCGAATGCATGTGAATATACAAAGGTGCATTGCATTAAACAAGTCCAATGAGCGTCCCAAAATTGACGGCCTGCCTGCATTCATCCATCAATTGTTCTAAATTTTTCATTTCCCAACGAGCTGAGGTGGAGTCTTAGCCAGTGGTACCATCAGGGAGGTGTGTAAAGCACTTTAGGCTAGACTGCCAATCAGCTGCCAGCTTCTATCTGTCAATCAAATACAGCAGCCAATCAGAAAGCTGCCCCTTAATCAGCAGGCCCTTTATGACATCACAGAAAGACCCTCAGAACTATCTGTGCATGTCTAATGGCTGGCTGTCAGTTGGGCGGGTGGGTGGCAGAGGGAGAGGATGTCTGTCTCGTTTCTCCTGAAAATTGCGTTTTTTCTGCGTTTACGGGAAAAGTTGAGGTCCGATGCGCAAAAGTGGGGTATCGTAGAAATCACCTTTTAAAGACGCACATTTCTGGCCCCCCAAAAATGGGCATTTCAAATGAGAAATGAGTCCAATGAACAACATAGGGTTAATAAGTATGTATTTCAGGGGTGAGTTAGCAGGTTATTGGGGAAGTAAGTCCTGATATTTTTGAAGGTTGCAGGGGCCACTACACCATTCAAAATAGGCAGGCTTTAGCATATGCAGTTAGGCCCCGTAGGATGATTTTAGCTAAAAAGTGCCCCAAACACTCAAACGGGCTTGTATCTGGGAAGGCAAAATATGAGAAACATGACTTAGACACCAAATGATACACTATATGCCATGTTTCCAAATTTTTATGCACAGTGGTTACAGCATGAAGCGAATGCATGTGAATATACAAAGGTGCATTGCATTAAACAAGTCCACTGAGTGTCCCAAAATGGCCGGCCTGCCTGCTTTCATCCATCAATTGTTCTAAATTTTTCATTACCCAATGAGCTGAGGTGGAGTCTTAGCCAGTGGTACCATCAGGGAGGTGTGTAAAGCACTTTAGGCTAGACAGCCAATCAGCTGCCAGCTTCCATCTGTCAATCAAATACAGCAACCAATCAGAAAGCTGCCCATTGATCAGCAGGCCCTTTATGACATCACAGACAGACCCTCAGAACTATCTGTGCATGTCTAATTGCTGGCTGTCAGTTGGGCGGGTGGGTGGCAGAGGGAGGGGATGTCTGTCTCGTTTCTCCTGAAAATTGCGCTTTTTCTGAGTTTACGGGAAAAGTTGAGGTCCGACGCGCAAAAGTGGGGTATCGTAGAAATCACCTTTTAAAGACGCACATTTCTGGCCCCCCAAAAATGGGCATTTCAAATGAGAAATGAGTCCAATGAACAAAATAGGGTGAATAAGTATGTATTTCAGGGGTGATTTAGCAGATTATTGGGGAAGTAAGTCCTGATATTTTTGGAGGTTGCAGGGGCCACTACACCATTCAAAATAGGCAGGCTTTAGCATATGCAGTTAGGCCCCGTAGGATGATTTTAGCTAAAAAGTGCCCCAAACACTCAAACGGGCTTGTATCTGGGAAGGGAAAATATGGGAAACATGACTTAGACAGCAAATGATACACTGTTTGCCATGTTTCCAAATTTTTATGCACAGTGGTTACAGCATGAAGTGAATGCATGTGAATATACAAAGGTGCATTGCATTAAACAAGTCCACTGAGTGTCCCAAAATTGCCGGCCTGCCTGCATTCATCCATCAATTGTTCTAAATTTTTCATTACCCAATGAGCTGAGGTGGAGTCTTAGCCAGTGGTACCATCAGGGAGGTGTGTAAAGCACTTTAGGCTAGACAGCCAATCAGCTGCCAGCTTACATCTGTCAATCAAATACAGCAACCAATCAGAAAGCTGCCCATTGATCAGCAGGCCCTTTATGACATCACAGACAGACCCTCAGAACTATCTGTGCATGTCTAATTGCTGGCTGTCAGTTGGGCGGGTGGGTGGCATAGGGGGGGGGATGTCTGTCTCGTTTCTCCTGAAAATTGCAGTTTTTCTGCGTTTACGGGAAAAGTTGAGGTCCGACGCGCAAAAGTGGGGTATCGTAGAAATCACCTTTTAAAGAAGCACATTTCTGGCCCCCCAAAAATGGGCATTTCAAATGAGAAATGAGTCCAATGAACTTAATAGGGTGAATAAGTATGTATTTCAGGGGTGAGTTAGAAGGTTATTGGGGAAGTAAGTCCTGATATTTTTGGAGGTTGCAGGGGCCACTACACCATTCAAAATAGGCAGGGTTTAGCATATGCAGTTAGGCCCCGTAGGTTGATTTTAGCTAAAAAGTGCCCCAAACACTCAAACGGGCTTGTATCTGGGAAGGGAAAATATGAGAAACATGACTTAGACAGCAAATGATACACTGTTTGCCATGTTTCCAAATTTTTATGCACAGTGGTTACAGCATGAAGCGAATGCATGTGAATATACAAAGGTGCATTGCATTAAACAAGTCCAATGAGCGTCCCAAAATGGCCGGCCTGCCTGCTTTCATCCATCAATTGTTCTAAATTGTTCATTACCCAATGAGCTGAGGTGGAGTCTTAGCCAGTGGTACCATCAGGGAGGTGTGTAAAGCACTTTAGGCTAGACAGCCAATCAGCTGCCAGCTTCCATCTGTCAATCAAATACAGCAGCCAATCAGAAAGCTGCCCAGTGATCAGCAGGCCCTTTATGACATCACAAACAGACCCTCAGAACTATCTGTGCATGTCTAATGGCTGGCTGTCAGTTGGGTGGGTGGGTGGCAGAGGGAGGGGATGTCTGTCTCGTTTCTCCTGAAAATTGCGCTTTTTCTGCGTTTACGGGAAAAGTTGAGGTCCGACGCGCAAAAGTGGGGTATCGTAGAAATCACCTTTTAAAGACTCACATTTCTGGCCCCCCCCCAAAAATGGGCATTTCAAATGAGAAATGAGTCCAATGAACAAAATAGGGTGAATAAGTATGTATTTCAGGGGTGAGTTAGCAGGTTATTGGGGAAGTAAGTCCTGATATTTTTGGAGGTTGCAGGGGCCACTACACCATTAAAAATAGGCAGGCTTTAGCATATGCAGTTAGGCCCCGTAGGTTGATTTTAGCTAAAAAGTGCCACAAACACTCAAACGGGCTTGTATCTGGGAAGGGAAAATATGGGAAACATGACTTAGACAGCAAATGATACACTGTTTGCCATGTTTCCAAATTTTTATGCACAGTGGTTACAGCATGAAGCGAATGCATGTGAATATACAAAGGTGCATTGCATTAAACAAGTCCAATGAGCGTCCCAAAATTGACGGCCTGCCTGCATTCATCCATCAATTGTTCTAAATTTTTCATTTCCCAACGAGCTGAGGTGGAGTCTTAGCCAGTGGTACCATCAGGGAGGTGTGTAAAGCACTTTAGGCTAGACTGCCAATCAGCTGCCAGCTTCTATCTGTCAATCAAATACAGCAGCCAATCAGAAAGCTGCCCCTTAATCAGCAGGCCCTTTATGACATCACAGAAAGACCCTCAGAACTATCTGTGCATGTCTAATGGCTGGCTGTCAGTTGGGCGGGTGGGTGGCAGAGGGAGAGGATGTCTGTCTCGTTTCTCCTGAAAATTGCGTTTTTTCTGCGTTTACGGGAAAAGTTGAGGTCCGATGCGCAAAAGTGGGGTATCGTAGAAATCACCTTTTAAAGACGCACATTTCTGGCCCCCCAAAAATGGGCATTTCAAATGAGAAATGAGTCCAATGAACAACATAGGGTTAATAAGTATGTATTTCAGGGGTGAGTTAGCAGGTTATTGGGGAAGTAAGTCCTGATATTTTTGAAGGTTGCAGGGGCCACTACACCATTCAAAATAGGCAGGCTTTAGCATATGCAGTTAGGCCCCGTAGGATGATTTTAGCTAAAAAGTGCCCCAAACACTCAAACGGGCTTGTATCTGGGAAGGCAAAATATGAGAAACATGACTTAGACACCAAATGATACACTATATGCCATGTTTCCAAATTTTTATGCACAGTGGTTACAGCATGAAGCGAATGCATGTGAATATACAAAGGTGCATTGCATTAAACAAGTCCACTGAGTGTCCCAAAATGGCCGGCCTGCCTGCTTTCATCCATCAATTGTTCTAAATTTTTCATTACCCAATGAGCTGAGGTGGAGTCTTAGCCAGTGGTACCATCAGGGAGGTGTGTAAAGCACTTTAGGCTAGACAGCCAATCAGCTGCCAGCTTCCATCTGTCAATCAAATACAGCAACCAATCAGAAAGCTGCCCATTGATCAGCAGGCCCTTTATGACATCACAGACAGACCCTCAGAACTATCTGTGCATGTCTAATTGCTGGCTGTCAGTTGGGCGGGTGGGTGGCAGAGGGAGGGGATGTCTGTCTCGTTTCTCCTGAAAATTGCGCTTTTTCTGAGTTTACGGGAAAAGTTGAGGTCCGACGCGCAAAAGTGGGGTATCGTAGAAATCACCTTTTAAAGACGCACATTTCTGGCCCCCCAAAAATGGGCATTTCAAATGAGAAATGAGTCCAATGAACAAAATAGGGTGAATAAGTATGTATTTCAGGGGTGATTTAGCAGATTATTGGGGAAGTAAGTCCTGATATTTTTGGAGGTTGCAGGGGCCACTACACCATTCAAAATAGGCAGGCTTTAGCATATGCAGTTAGGCCCCGTAGGATGATTTTAGCTAAAAAGTGCCCCAAACACTCAAACGGGCTTGTATCTGGGAAGGGAAAATATGGGAAACATGACTTAGACAGCAAATGATACACTGTTTGCCATGTTTCCAAATTTTTATGCACAGTGGTTACAGCATGAAGTGAATGCATGTGAATATACAAAGGTGCATTGCATTAAACAAGTCCACTGAGTGTCCCAAAATTGCCGGCCTGCCTGCATTCATCCATCAATTGTTCTAAATTTTTCATTACCCAATGAGCTGAGGTGGAGTCTTAGCCAGTGGTACCATCAGGGAGGTGTGTAAAGCACTTTAGGCTAGACAGCCAATCAGCTGCCAGCTTACATCTGTCAATCAAATACAGCAACCAATCAGAAAGCTGCCCATTGATCAGCAGGCCCTTTATGACATCACAGACAGACCCTCAGAACTATCTGTGCATGTCTAATTGCTGGCTGTCAGTTGGGCGGGTGGGTGGCATAGGGGGGGGGATGTCTGTCTCGTTTCTCCTGAAAATTGCAGTTTTTCTGCGTTTACGGGAAAAGTTGAGGTCCGACGCGCAAAAGTGGGGTATCGTAGAAATCACCTTTTAAAGTCGCACATTTCCGGCGCCCCAAAAATGGGCATTTCAAATGAGAAATGAGTCGAATGAACAAAATAGGGTGAATAAGTATGTATTTCAGGGGTGATTTAGCAGATTATTGGGGAAGTAAGTCCTGATATTTTTGGAGGTTGCAGGGGCCACTACACCATTTAAAATAGGCAGGTTTTAGCATATGCAGTTAGGCCCTGTAGGATGATTTTAGCTAAAAAGTGCCCCAAACACTCAAATGGGCTTGTATCTGGGAAGGGAAAAAATGGGAAACATGACTTAGACACCAAATGATACACTGTTTGCCATGTTTCCAAATTTTTATGCACAGCGGTTACAGCATGAAGCGAATGCATGTGAATATACAAAGGTGCATTGCATTAAACAAGTCCAATGAGCGTCCCAAAATGGCCGGCCTGCCTGCTTTCATCCATCAATTGTTCTAAATTTTTCATTACCCAATGAGCTGAGGTGGAGTCTTAGCCAGTGGTACCATCAGGGAGGTGTGTAAAGCACTTTAGGCTAGACAGCCAATCAGCTGCCAGCTTCCATCTGTCAATCAAATACAGCAGCCAATCAGAAAGCTGCCCATTGATCAGCAGGCCCTTTATGACATCACAAACAGACCCTCAGAACTATCTGTGCATGTCTAATGGCTGGCTGTCAGTTGGGTGGGTGGGTGGCAGAGGGAGGGGATGTCTGTCTCGTTTCTCCTGAAAATTGCGCTTTTTCTGCGTTTACGGGAAAAGTTGAGGTCCGACGCGCAAAAGTGGGGTATCGTAGAAATCACCTTTTAAAGACGCACATTTCTGGCCCCCCAAAAATGGGCATTTCAAATGAGAAATGAGTCCAATGAACAAAATAGGATGAATAAGTAAGTATTTCAGGGGTGAGTTAGCAGGTTATTGGTGAAGTAAGTCCTGATATTTTTGGAGGTTGCAGGGGCCACTACACCATTCAAAATAGGCAGGCTTTAGCATATGCAGTTAGGCCTCGTAGGATGATTTTAGCTAAAAAGTGCCCCAAACACTCAAACGGGCTTGTATCTGGGAAGGGAAAATATGGGAAACATGACTTAGACAGCAAATGATACACTGTTTGCCATGTTTCCAAATTTTTATGCACAGTGGTTACAGCATGAAGCGAATGCATGTGAATATACAAAGGTGCATTGCATTAAACAAGTCCACTATGTGTCCCAAAATTGACGGCCTGCCTGCATTCATCCATCAATTTTTCTAAATTTTTCATTACCCAATGAGCTGAGGAGGAGTCTTAGCCACTGGTACCATCAGGGAGGTGTGTAAAGCACTTTAGGCTAGACAGCCAATCAGCTGCCAGCTTCCATCTGTCAATCAAATACAGCAACCAATCAGAAAGCTGCCCATTGATCAGCAGGCCCTTTATGACATCACAGACAGACCCTCAGAACTATCTGTGCATGTCTAATTGCTGGCTGTCAGTTGGGCGGGTGGGTGGCAGAGGGAGGGGATGTCTGTTTCGTTTCTCCTGAAAATTGCGCTTTTTCTGCGTTTACGGGAAAAGTTGAGGTCCGACGCGCAAAAATGGGGTATCGTAGAAATCACCATTTAAAGACGCACATTTCTGGCCCCCCAAAAATGGGCATTTCAAATGAGAAATGAGTCGAATGAACAAAATAGGGTGAATAAGTATGTATTTCAGGGGTGATTTAGCAGATTATTGGGGAAGTAAGTCCTGATATTTTTGGAGGTTGCAGGGGCCACTACACCATTTAAAATAGGCAGGTTTTAGCATATGCAGTTAGGCCCTGTAGGATGATTTTAGCTAAAAAGTGCCCCAAACACTCAAATGGGCTTGTATCTGGGAAGGGAAAAAATGGGAAACATGACTTAGACACCAAATGATACACTGTTTGCCATGTTTCCAAATTTTTATGCACAGTGGTTACAGCATGAAGCGAATGCATGTGAATATACAAAGGTGCATTGCATTAAACAAGTCCAATGAGCGTCCCAAAATGGCCGGCCTGCCTGCTTTCATCCATCAATTGTTCTAAATTTTTCATTTCCCAACGAGCTGAGGTGGAGTCTTAGCCAGTGGTACCATCAGGGAGGTGTGTAAAGCACTTTAGGCTAGACTGCCAATCAGCTGCCAGCTTCTATCTGTCAATCAAATACAGCAGCCAATCAGAAAGCTGCCCCTTAATCAGCAGGCCCTTTATGACATCACAGAAAGACCCTCAGAACTATCTGTGCATGTCTAATGGCTGGCTGTCAGTTGGGCGGGTGGGTGGCAGAGGGAGGGGATGTCTGTCTCGTTTCTCCTGAAAATTGCGTTTTTTCTGCGTTTACGGGAAAAGTTGAGGTCCGACGCGCAAAAGTGGGGTATCGTAGAAATCACCTTTTAAAGAAGCACATTTCTGGCCGCCCAAAAATGGGCATTTCAAATGAGAAATGAGTCCAATGAACAAAATAGGGTGAATAAGTATGTATTTCAGGGGTGAGTTAGCAGGTTATTGGGGAAGTAAGTCCTGATATTTTTGGAGGTTGCAGGGGCCACTACACCATTAAAAATAGGCAGGCTTTAGCATATGCAGTTAGGCCCCGTAGGTTGATTTTATCTAAAAAGTGCCACAAACACTCAAACGGGCTTGTATCTGGGAAGGGAAAATATGGGAAACATGACTTAGACAGCAAATGATACACTGTTTGCCATGTTTCCAAATTTTTATGCACAGTGGTTACAGCATGAAGCTAATGCATGTGAATATACAAAGGTGCATTGCATTAAACAAGTCCAATGAGCGTCCCAAAATGGCCGGCCTGCCTGCTTTCATCCATCAATTGTTCTAAATTTTTCATTACCCAATGAGCTGAGGTGGAGTCTTAGCCAGTGGTACCATCAGGGAGGTGTGTAAAGCACTTTAGGCTAGACAGCCAATCAGCTGCCAGCTTCCATCTGTCAATCAAATACAGCAGCCAATCAGAAAGCTGCCCATTGATCAGCAGGCCCTTTATGAAATCACAAACAGACCCTCAGAACTATCTGTGCATGTCTAATGGCTGGCTGTCAGTTGGGTGGGTGGGTGGCAGAGGGAGGGGATGTCTGTCTCGTTTCTCCTGAAAATTGCAGTTTTTCTGCGTTTACGGGAAAAGTTGAGGTCCGACGCGCAAAAGTGGGGTATCGTAGAAATCACCTTTTAAAGAAGCACATTTCTGGCCCCCCAAAAATGGGCATTTCAAATGAGAAATGAGTCCAATGAACTTAATAGGGTGAATAAGTATGTATTTCAGGGGTGAGTTAGAAGGTTATTGGGGAAGTAAGTCCTGATATTTTTGGAGGTTGCAGGGGCCACTACACCATTCAAAATAGGCAGGGTTTAGCATATGCAGTTAGGCCCCGTAGGTTGATTTTAGCTAAAAAGTGCCCCAAACACTCAAACGGGCTTGTATCTGGGAAGGGAAAATATGAGAAACATGACTTAGACAGCAAATGATACACTGTTTGCCATGTTTCCAAATTTTTATGCACAGTGGTTACAGCATGAAGCGAATGCATGTGAATATACAAAGGTGCATTGCATTAAACAAGTCCAATGAGCGTCCCAAAATGGCCGGCCTGCCTGCTTTCATCCATCAATTGTTCTAAAATTGTTCATTACCCAATGAGCTGAGGTGGAGTCTTAGCCAGTGGTACCATCAGGGAGGTGTGTAAAGCACTTTAGGCTAGACAGCCAATCAGCTGCCAGCTTCCATCTGTCAATCAAATACAGCAGCCAATCAGAAAGCTGCCCAGTGATCAGCAGGCCCTTTATGACATCACAAACAGACCCTCAGAACTATCTGTGCATGTCTAATGGCTGGCTGTCAGTTGGGTGGGTGGGTGGCAGAAGGAGGGGATGTCTGTCTCGTTTCTCCTGAAAATTGCGCTTTTTCTGCGTTTACGGGAAAAGTTGAGGTCCGACGCGCAAAAGTGGGGTATCGTAGAAATCACCTTTTAAAGACGCACATTTCTGGCCCCCCAAAAATGGGCATTTCAAATGAGAAATGAGTCCAATGAACAAAATAGGGTGAATAAGTATGTATTTCAGGGGTGAGTTAGCAGATTATTGGGGAAGTAAGTCCTGATATTTTTGGAGGTTGCAGGGGCCACTACACCATTCAAAAAAGGCAGGTTTTAGCATATGCAGTTAGGCCCCGTAGGATGATTTTAGCTAAAAAGTGCCCCAAACACTCAAACGGGCTTGTATCTGGGAAGGGAAAATATGGGAAACATGACTTAGACACCAAATGATACACTATATTCCATGTTTCCAAATTTTTATGCACAGTGGTTACAGCATGAAGCGAATGCATGTGAATATACAAAGGTGCATTGCATTAAACAAGTCCACTGAGTGTCCCAAAATGTCCGGCCTGCCTGCTTTCATCCATCAATTGTTCTAAATTTTTCATTACCCAATGAGCTGAGGTGGAGTCTTAGCCAGTGGTACCATCAGGGAGGTGTGTAAAGCACTTTAGGCTAGACAGCCAATCAGCTGCCAGCTTCCATCTGTCAATCAAATACAGCAGCCAATCAGAAAGCTGCCCATTGATCAGCAGGCCCTTTATGACATCACAGACAGACCCTCAGAACTATCTGTGCATGTCTAATGGCTGGCTGTCAGTTGGGTGGGTGGGTGGCAGAGGGAGGGGATGTCTGTCTCGTTTCTCCTGAAAATTGCGCTTTTTCTGCGTTTACGGGAAAAGTTGAGGTCCGACGCGCAAAAGTGGGGTATCGTAGAAATAACCTTTTAAAGACGCACATTTCTGGCCCACCAAAAATGGGCATTTCAAATGAGAAATGAGTCCAATGAACAAAATAGGATGAATAAGTATGTATTTCAGGGGTGAGTTAGCAGGTTATTGGGGAAGTAAGTCCTGATATTTTTGGAGGTTGCAGGGGCCACTACACCATTCAAAATAGGCAGGCTTTAGCATATGCAGTTAGGCCTCGTAGGATGATTTTAGCTAAAAAGTGCCCCAATCACTCAAACGGGCTTGTATCTGGGAAGGGAAAATATGGGAAACATGACTTAGACAGCAAATGATACACTGTTTGCCATGTTTCCAAATTTTTATGCACAGTGGTTACAGCATGAAGCGAATGCATGTGAATATACAAAGGTGCATTGCATTAAACAAGTCCACTGAGTGTCCCAAAATGGCCGGCCTGCCTGCTTTCATCCATCAATTGTTCTAAATTTTTCATTACCCAATGAGCTGAGGTGGAGTCTTAGCCAGTGGTACCATCAGGGAGGTGTGTAAAGCACTTTAGGCTAGACAGCCAATCAGCTGCCAGCTTCCATCTGTCAATCAAATACAGTTGCCAATCAGAAAGCTGCCCATTGATCAGCAGGCCCTTTATGACATCACAAACAGACCCTCAGAACTATCTGTGCATGTCTAATGGCTGGCTGTCAGTTGGGCGGGTGGGTGGCAGAGGGAGGGGATGTCTGTCTCGTTTCTCCCTAAAATTGCGGTTTTTCTGCGTTTACGGGAAAAGTTGAGGTCCGACGCGCAAAAGTGGGGTATCGTAGAAATCACCTTTTAAAGACGCACATTTCTGTCCCCCCAAAAATGGGCATTTCAAATGAGAAATGAGTCCAATAAACAAAATAGGGTGAATAAGTATGTATTTCAGGCGTGAGTTAGCAGGTTATTGGGGAAGTAAGTCCTGATATTTTTGGAGCTTGCAGGGGCCACTACACCATTCAAAATAGGCAGGCTTTAGCATATGCAGTTAGGCCCCGTAGGTTGATTTTAGCTAAAAAGTGCCCCAAACACTCAAACGGGCTTGTATCTGGGAAGGGAAAATATGGGAAACATGACTTAGACAGCAAATGATACACTGTATGCCATGTTTCCAAATTTTTATGCACAGTGGTTACAGCATGAAGCGAATGCATGTGAATATACAAAAGGTGCATTGCATTAAACAAGTCCAATGAGCGTCCCAAAATGGCCGGCCTGCCTGCTTTCATCCATCAATTGTTCTAAATTTTTCATTACCCAATGAGCTGAGGTGGAGTCTTAGCCAGTGGTACCATCAGGGAGGTGTGTAAAGCACTTTAGGCTAGACAGCCAATCAGCTGCCAGCTTCCATCTGTCAATCAAATACAGCAGCCAATCAGAAAGCTGCCCATTGATCAGCAGGCCCTTTATGACATCACAGAAAGACCCTCAGAACTATCTGTGCATGTCTAATGGATGGCTGTCAGTTGGGCGGGTGGGTGGCAGAGGGAGGGGATGTCTGTCTCGTTTCTCCCTAAAATTGTGGTTTTTCTGAGTTTACGGGAAAAGTTAAGGTCCGACGCGCAAAAGTGGGGTATCGTAGAAATCACCTTTTAAAGACGCACATTTCTGGCCCCCCCAAAAATGGGCATTTCAAATGAGAAATGAGTCCAATGAACAAAATAGGGTGAATAAGTATGTATTTCAGGGGTGAGTTAGCAGGTTATTGGAGAAGTAAGTTCTGATATTTTTGGAGGTTGCAGGGGTCACTACACCATTCAAAATAGGCAGGCTTTAGCATATGCAGTTAGGCCCCGTAGGTTGATTTTAGCTAAAAAGTGCCCCAAACACTGAAACGGGCTTGTATCTGGGAAGGGAAAATATGGGAAACATGACCTAGACAGCAAATGATACACTGTATGCCATGTTTCCAAATTTTTATGCACAGTGGTTACAGCATGAAGCGAATGCATGTGAATATACAAAGGTGCATTGCATTAAACAAGTCCAATGAGCGTCCCAAAATGGCCGGCCTGCCTGCTTTCATCCATCAATTGTTCTAAATTTTTCATTACCCAATGAGCTGAGGTGGAGTCTTAGCCAGTGGTACCATCAGGGAGGTGTGTAAAGCACTTTAGGCTAGACAGCCAATCAGCTGCCAGCTTCCATTTGTCAAGCAAATACAGCAGCCAATCAGAAAGCTGCCCATTGATCAGCAGGCCCTTTATGACATCACAGAAAGACCCTCAGAACTATCTGTGCATGTCTAATGGCTGGCTGTCAGTTGGGCGGGTGGGTGGCAGAGGGAGGGGATGTCTGTCTCGTTTCTCCCTAAAATTGCGGTTTTTCTGCGTTTACGGGAAAAGTTGAGGTCCGACGCGCAAAAGTGGGGTATCGTAGAAATCACCTTTTAAAGACGCACATTTCTGCCCCCCCAAAAATGGGCATTTCAAATGAGAAATGAGTCCAATGAACAAAATAGGGTGAATAAGTATGTATTTCAGGCGTGAGTTAGCAGGTTATTGGGGAAGTAAGTCCTGATATTTTTGGAGCTTGCAGGGGCCACTACACCATTCAAAATAGGCAGGCTTTAGCATATGCAGTTAGGCCCCGTAGGTTTATTTTAGCTAAAAAGTGCCCCAAACACTCAAACGGGCTTGTATCTGGGAAGGGAAAATATGGGAAACATGACTTAGACAGCAAATGAAACACTGTATGCCATGTTTCCAAATTTTTATGCACAGTGGTTACAGCATGAAGCGAATGCATGTGAATATACAAAAGGTGCATTGCATTAAACAAGTCCAATGAGCGTCCCAAAATGGCCAGCCTGCCTGCTTTCATCCATCAATTGTTCTAAATTTTTCATTACCCAATGAGCTGAGGTGGAGTGTTAGCCAGTGGTACCATCAGGGAGGTGTGTAAAGCACTTTAGGCTAGACAGCCAATCAGCTGCCAGCTTCCATCTGTCAATCAAATACAGCAGCCAATCAGAAAGCTGCCCATTGATCAGCAGGCCCTTTATGACATCACAGAAAGACCCTCAGAACTATCTGTGCATGTCTAATGGCTGGCTGTCAGTTGGGCGGGTGGGTGGCAGAGGGAGGCGATGTCTGTCTCGTTTCTCCCTAAAATTGCGGTTTTTCTGAGTTTACGGGAAAAGTTGAGGTCCGACGCGCAAAAGTGGGGTATCGTAGAAATCACCTTTTAAAGACTCACATTTCTGGCCCCCCAAAAATGGGCATTTCAAATGAGAATTGAGTCCAATGAACAAAATAGGGTGAATAAGTATGTATTTCAGGGGTGAGTTAGCAGGTTATTGGGGAAGTAAGTCCTGATATTTTTGGAGGTTGCAGGGGTCACTACACCATTCAAAATAGGCAGGCTTTAGCATATGCAGTTAGGCCCCGTAGGTTGATTTTAGCTAAAAAGTGCCCCAAACACTGAAACGGGCTTGTATCTGGGAAGGGAAAATATGGGAAACATGACTTAGACACCAAATGATACACTATATGCCATGTTTCCAAATTTTTATGCACAGTGGTTACAGCATGAAGCGAATGCATGTGAATATACAAAGGTGCATTGCATTAAACTAGTCCACTGAGTGTCCCAAAATGGCCGGCCTGCCTGCTTTCATCCATCAATTGTTCTAAATTTTTCATTACCCAATGAGCTGAGGTGGAGTCTTAGCCAGTGGTACCATCAGGGAGGTGTGTAAAGCACTTTAGGCTAGACAGCCAATCAGCTGCCAGCTTCTATCTGTCAATCAAATACAGCAGCCAATCAGAAAGCTGCCCATTGATCAGCAGGCCCTTTATGACATCACAGACAGACCCTCAGAACTATCTGTGCATGTCTAATGGCTGGCTGTCAGTTGGGTGGGTGGGTGGCAGAGGGAGGGGATGTCTGTCTCGTTTCTCCTGAAAATTGCGCTTTTTCTGCGTTTACGGGAAAAGTTGAGGTCCGACGCGCAAAAGTGGGGTATCGTAGAAATAACCTTTTAAAGACGCACATTTCTGGCCCACCAAAAATGGGCATTTCAAATGAGAAATGAGTCCAATGAACAAAATAGGATGAATAAGTATGTATTTCAGGGGTGAGTTAGCAGGTTATTGGGGAAGTAAGTCCTGATATTTTTGGAGGTTGCAGGGGCCACTACACCATTCAAAATAGGCAGGCTTTAGCATATGCAGTTAGGCCTCGTAGGATGATTTTAGCTAAAAAGTGCCCCAATCACTCAAACGGGCTTGTATCTGGGAAGGAAAAATATGGGAAACATGACTTAGACAGCAAATGATACACTGTTTGCCATGTTTCCAAATTTTTATGCACAGTGGTTACAGCATGAAGCGAATGCATGTGAATATACAAAGGTGCATTGCATTAAACAAGCCCACTGAGTGTCCCAAAATGGCCGGCCTGCCTGCTTTCATCCATCAATTGTTCTAAATTTTTCATTACCCAATGAGCTGAGGTGGAGTCTTAGCCAGTGGTACCATCAGGGAGGTGTGTAAAGCACTTTAGGCTAGACAGCCAATCAGCTGCCAGCTTCCATCTGTCAATCAAATACAGCAGCCAATCAGAATGCTGCCCATTGATCAGCAGGCCCTTTATGACATCACAGAAAGACTCTCAGAACTATCTGTGCATGTCTAATGGCTGGCTGTCAGTTGGGTGGGTGGGTGGAAGAGGGAGGGGATGTCTGTCTCGTTTCTCCTGAAAATTGCGCTTTTTCTGCGTTTACGGGAAAAGTTGAGATCCGACGCGCAAAAGTGGGGTATCGTAGAAATCACCTTTTAAAGATGCACCTTTCTCCCCCCCCCAAAAATGGGCATTTCAAATGAGAAATGAGTCCAATAAACAAAATAGGGTGAATAAGTATGTATTTCAGGCGTGAGTTAGCAGGTTATTGGGGAAGTAAGTCCTGATATTTTTGGAGGTTGCAGGGGCCACTACACCATTCAAAATAGGCGGGCTTTAGCATATGCAGTTAGGCCCCGTAGGTTGATTTTAGCTAAAAAGTGCCCCAAACACTCAAACGGGCTTGTATCTGGGAAGGGAAAATATGGGAAACATGACTTAGACAGCAAATGAAACACTGTATGCCATGTTTCCAAATTTTTATGCACAGTGGTTACAGCATGAAGCGAATGCATGTGAATATACAAAGGTGCATTGCATTAAACAAGTCCAATGAGCGTCCCAAAATGGCCGGCCTGCCTGCTTTCATCCATCAATTGTTCTAAATTTTTCATTACCCAATGAGCTGAGGTGGAGTCTTAGCCAGTGGTACCATCAGGGAGGTGTGTAAAGCACTTTAGGCTAGACAGCCAATTAGCTGACAGCTTCCATCTGTCAATCAAATACAGCAGCCAATCAGAAAGCTGCCCATTGATCAGCAGGCCCTTTATGACATCACAAACAGACCCTCAGAACTATCTGTGCATGTCTAATGGCTGGCTGTCAGTTGGGCGGGTGGGTGGCAGAGGGAGGGGATGTCTGTCTCGTTTCTCCTGAAAATTGCGGTTTTTCTGCGTTTACGGGAAAAGTTGAGGTCCGACGCGCAAAAGTGGGGTATCGTAGAAATCACATTTTAAAGACGCACATTTCTGGCCCCCCAAAAATGGGCATTTCAAATGAGAAATGAGTCCAATGAACAAAATAGGGTGAATAAGTATGTATTTCAGGGGTGAGTTAGCAGGTTATTGGGGAAGTAAGTCCTGATATTTTTGGAGGTTGCAGGGGCCACTACACCATTCAAAATAGGCAGGTTTTAGCATATGCAGTTAGGCTCCGTAGGATGATTTTAGCTAAAAAGTGCCCCAAACACTCAAACGGGCTTGTATCTGGGAAGGGAAAATATGGGAAACATGACTTAGACACCAAATGATACACTATATGCCATGTTTCCAAATTTTTATGCACAGTGGTTACAGCATGAAGCGAATGCATGTGAATATACAAAGGTGCATTGCATTAAACAAGTCCACTGAGTGTCCCAAAATGGCCGGCCTGCCTGCTTTCATCCATCAATTGTTCTAAATTTTTCATTACCCAATGAGCTGAGGTGGAGTCTTAGCCAGTGGTACCATCAGGGAGGTGTGTAAAGCACTTTAGGCTAGACAGCCAATCAGCTGCCAGCTTCCATCTGTCAATCAAATACAGCAGCCAATCAGAAAGCTGCCCATTGATCAGCAGGCCCTTTATGACATCACAAACAGACCCTCAGAACTATCTGTGCATGTCTAATGGCTGGCTGTCAGTTGGGCGGGTGGGTGGCAGAGGGAGGGGATGTCTGTCTCGTTTCTCCTGAAAATTGCGGTTTTTCTGCGTTTACGGGAAAAGTTGAGGTCCGACGCGCAAAAGTGGGGTATCGTAGAAATCACCTTTTAAATACGCACATTTCTGGCCCCCCAAAAATGGGCATTTCAAATGAGAAATGAGTCCAATGAACAAAATAGGGTGAATAAGTATGTATTTCATGGGTGAGTTAGCAGATTATTGGGGAAGTAAGTCCTGATATTTTTGGAGGTTGCAGGGGCCACTACACCATTCAAAATAGGCAGGTTTTAGCATATGCAGTTAGGCTCCGTAGGATGATATTAGCTAAAAAGTGCCCCAAACACTCAAACGGGCTTGTATCTGGGAAGGGAAAATATGGGAAACATGACTTAGACACCAAATGATACACTATATGCCATGTTTCCAAATTTTTATGCACAGTGGTTACAGCATGAAGCGAATGCATGTGAATATACAAAGGTGCATTGCATTAAACAAGTCCACTGAGTGTCCCAAAATGGCCGGCCTGCCTGCTTTCATCTATCAATTGTTCTAAATTTTTCATTACCCAATGAGCTGAGGTGGAGTCTTAGCCAGTGGTACCATCAGGGAGGTGTGTAAAGCACTTTAGGTTAGACAGCCAATCAGCTGCCAGCTTCCATCTGTCAATCAAATACAGCAGCCAATCAGAAAGCTGCCCATTGATCAGCAGGCCCTTTATGACATCACAGAAAGACCCTCAGAACTATCTGTGCATGTCTAATGGCTGGCTGTCAGTTGGGTGGGTGGGTGGCAGAGGGAGGGGATGTCTGTCTCGTTTCTCCTGAAAATTGCGGTTTTTCTGCGTTTACGGGAAAAGTTGAGATCCGACGCGCAAAAGTGGGGTATCGTAGAAATCACCTTTTAAAGACGCACATTTCTGCCCACCCAAAAATGGGCATTTCAAATGAGAAATGAGTCCAATGAACAAAATAGGGTGAATAAGTATGTATTTCAGGGGTGAGTTAGCAGGTTATTGGGGAAGTAAGTCCTGATATTTTTGGAGGTTGCAGGGGCCACTACACCATTCAAAATAGGCAGGTTTTAGCATATGCAGTTAGGCTCCGTAGGATGATTTTAGCTAAAAAGTGCCCCAAACACTCAAACGGGCTTGTATCTGGGAAGGGAAAATATGGGAAACATTACTTAGACAGCAAATGATACACTGTATGCCATGTTTCCAAATTTTTATGCACAGTGGTTACAGCATGAAGCGAATGCATGTGAATATACAAAGGTGCATTGCATTAACCCCTTCCTGACGCAGCCAGTTTTTGCCTTCCTGACAGAGCCCTTTTTTTCAAATTTGACATGTATCACTTAAGTGGGGATAACTTTTTTTTGCTTTTACTTATCCCAGTGATTTTGAGATTGTTTTCTCGTGACACATTGTACTTCAAGTTAGTGGTAAATTTGGGTCGATACAGTCAGTGTTTTTTTGTGAAAAATACCAAAATGTTGTAAAAAAATGGAAAATTTAGCAATTTTCAAAATGTAAAATTTTCTGCTTGTGAGACAAATAATCATACCACTCAAAATAGTTAATAACTAACATAAACCATATGTCTACTTTATGTTTCCATCATTATTTCAGCCTCCTTTTAATTTTTTTGGACACTAGGAGGCTTAAAATATGAATAGCAAATTCTCAAATTTTCAAGAAAATTTCAAACACTGATGTTTTTAGGGACCAGTTCAGTTCTGATGTGACTTTGAGGGACTTGTATGTGAGACACCCCCATAAATGATGCCATTTCAAAAACTGCACCCCTCACAGTATTCAAAACAGCATTTTGGAAGTTTGTTAACCCTTTAGGTGTTTCACAGGAATTAAAAACAAAGTGTAGGTGAAATTTCAAAATTTCATTTTTTTTATGCAGATTTGCAATTTTAATACATTTTTCTAAGGAACACAGTAGATTTTACTAGAGAAATGTGACTAAAAATTGATTCCCCCAATTCTTTTGTTTTCATAAATATCCTATATGTGGCCCTAGTGTGCACGTTGACCAAACCACAGGCTTCATAAGGAGCACCTACTTGATTTTGGAGCCTCCTTTTTATGAGATTATTTTTTAGGCACCATGTAGGTTTCTAGGCACCATAAGATGCTAAAAGTTAGGAACCCCCCCACAAGTGACCCCATTTTGCAAACTACACCCCTCAGGGAATTCATCTAGGGGTATAGTGTACATTTCAAACCCCCAGGGGTTTCACCAATTGTGGTACAACTGGGCAGTGAAAATGAAAAATTAATTTTTTTACACAAAAATGCAGTTCTGGCTCCAAATTTTTCATTTTCACAAGAAATGAAGGAGACAAAGCACCCCAAAATCTGTGCCCCAATTTCTCCCGAGTACGGCAATGCCTCACATGTGACCAAAAAATACCATTTGGGTGCATGGCAGGACTCAGAAGGGAAGGAGTGATTTTTGGATTTTGCAGCTCAGATTCTGGTGGAATGTTGGTGGGTGCTATGTCGCATTAGCAAGACCCCCGAAGCACCAAAACAGTGGAACCCCCCCACAAGTGACCCCATTTTGCAAACTACACCCCTCAGGGAATTCATCTAGGGGTATAGTGTACATTTCAAACCCCCAGGGGTTTCACCAATTTTGATACAACTGGGCAGTGAAAATGAAAAATTAAATTTTTTACACAAAAATGCAGTTCTGGCTCAAAATTTTTCATTTTCACAAGGAAAGAAGGAGACAAAGCACCCCAAAATCTGTGCCCCAATTTCTCCCGAGTACGGCACTGCCTCACATGTGACCAAAAAATACCATTTGGGTGCATGGCAGGACTCAGAAGGGAAGGAGTGATTTTTGGATTTTGCAGCTCAGATTCTGGTGGAATGTTGGTGGGTGCTATGTCGCATTAGCAAGACCCCCGAAGCACCAATACAGTGGAACCCCCCCACAAGTGACCCCATTTTGCAAACTACACCCCTCAGGGAATTCATCTAGGGGTATAGTGTACATTTCAAACCCCCAGGGGTTTCACCAATTGTGGTACAACTGGGCAGTGAAAATGAAAAATTAAATTTTTTACACAAAAATGCAGTTCTGGCTCAAAATTTTTCATTTTCACAAGGAATGAAGGAGACAAAGCACCCGAAAATCTGTGCCCCAATTTCTCCCGAGTACGGCAATGCCTCATGTGTGACCAAAAAATGGCAGGACTCAGAAGGGAAGGAGTGATATTTGGATTTTGCAACACAGATTCTGGTGGAATGTTGGTGGGTGCTATGTCGCATTAGCAAGACCCCCAAAGCACCAATACAGTGGAACCCCCCCACAAGTGACCCCATTTTGCAAACTACACCCCTCAGGGAATTCATCTAGGGGTATAGTGTACATTTCAAACCCCCAGGGGTTTCACCAATTTTGATACAACTGGGCTGTTCAAATGAAAAATTTCATTTTTTACACAAAAATGCAGTTCTGGCTCAAAATTTTTAATTTTCACAAGGAATGAAGGAGACAAAGCACCCCAAAATCTGTGCCCCAATTTCTCCCGAGTACGGCAATGCCTCACATGTGACCAAAAAATACCAGTTGGGTGCATGGCAGGACTCAGAAGGGAAGGAGTGATTTTTGTTTTTTGCAGCTCAGATTCTGGTGGAATGAATGGTGGGTGCTATGTGGCATTAGCAAGACCCCCGAAGCACGGTGAAATGATTAACCTAATAATCCATAGATGTGTGGTATATTTTAAAACACTCCTTTATACATAGGCCGGGTTTGTCGGGGCAAGTTTCACAGTGGAAAATAGTATCCTTTCTTATTCCCTTTTTATAGCAAACTTTGCACCTTTTTTGTGCCCTGCCCTTTCTTGCAGTGGAGGGGATTTCGTTAGGAAAATGCTGCCCTGGTACAATACGGGGGCCAGTACTAGAAGTACTGGGGCCCTCTGCCTGCTGGTTCCTAAATATTAGGCCCTTTATGACTTCCTCTTGAAAGTGCATAAATGTCCCCCTCTGGCTGGTAGAACGGAATAGCACGTAAGCGTTATACAGTGCCATCTGGATGATATACACGGCCAGCTTCTTGTACCAGATTTTTGTTTTCCGCAGGGCACTGTACGGCTTCAGTACCTGATCTGAAAGATCCACTCCGCCCATGTACTTATTGTAATCCAGGATACAATTAGGTTTTGAGGTGTGGGTACTGGTACCTCGTACAGGGATGGAGGTGGTACTGTCTCCATGAATTGTTGTCAGTATAAGGACATCCCTCTTGTCCTTATATTTGACCAACAACATATTTTCGGTGCATATTCCCCTGCTTTCACCCCTTCTCAGTACTTGGGCAATGTGCATTTTTGGGAGGCCTCTTTGGTTCTTGCGCACAGTACCGCAAGCTGCTGTACCTCTTGAACCAAGGGCCTTAAACAGGGGGATGCTAGTGTAAAAGTTATCCACATAGAGGTGATAACCTTTATCCAGGAAGGGGTGCACTAAATCCCAGACAATTTTTCCACTAACACCTACGAGGGAGGGGGGGCATTCTGGCGGTTCAATTCTTGAATCCTTCCCTTCATATACCCTAAACCTGTGGGTGTACCCTGAGGTGCTTTCACACAGTTTATACATTTTTATGCCATACCTTGCCCTCTTACTGGGAAGGTACTGGCGGAATTTAACCCTTCCTTTAAAATGTATAAGGGACTCGTCGATACAAATAAATTTTTCAGGGATGTACATCTCTGCAAATTTGGCACTGAAATGATCAATGACCGGCCTGACTTTGAATAGCCGGTCAAAGGTGGGATCATCTCTGGGTGGGCACTGTGCATTATCGGTGTAATGTAAAAATTTAAGGATTATCTCAAAACGAGTCCGAGTCATGGCCATACGGTAAAATGGGGTGCTGTACAGAACATCTGTACTCCAATATTGCCTAATTTCTGGCTTTTTTACTATGCCCATATGTAACACCAGACCCCAAAACGTCATCATCTCTACTGCATCTACAGGGGTCCACCTAGCAAATGATGACGTGGGGTTTCGAGCAATAAACTGCTGGGCATATAAATTACTTTGGTCCACCATTAAATTTATAAAATCATCAGAGAATAATAATTTGAAAAAGTCAATTTCTCTGAGACCTGTTGAATCAAATTGGATTCCTGGGATGGCCAAAAACTCAGGAACCTGGGGCTCAAAATTGTCTGGTGGTGGGGTCCATACGGGATCAATCATTTGGGGGGGGGGGGTCTCAGCTGCTCTACGGGGGTGTCTTTGAGGGGGTCCCTCATCACCAGAGGAGGAAGAGGAGCTTAAGACGAATCCTTCAAATTCCCCGCTTGCATCACTGGCTGTGTCAGAGTCAGAGGCAAGCATGGCATATGCCTCCTCCGCTGAATACATTCTTCTGGATGACTGGGATGACATTTGGGATGACATTTGGGATGCCATTTTTATTTTTGTGTTTCTGTAAGTGTAATGTTTCAACACGTGTATAGTGTAGGGGGGGTACAAACTTTATTTCAACACGGGGGGTATGTAGTGTGTAGTGTGTATGTAGTGCAGAAAAAAAAATACTTTATACAGGAATTTGATCCCAATAAAAAAAAAAAATTGAAGGGGTTAAAAAAAAAAAAAAATTGAAGGGGTAAAAAAAAAAAAAAAAAGGTCCTGCGCCAAAAATTGAGCACAGATGTTGGTCAGTAACGACCGTCACTGAACAGCGCTCAAAGGCAACAGGACACCCACAAAAGCAACGTGGGTGTAAAAACAAAAAAAAAAAAACAATTTAAAAAAACTGCAGAAAAAAAATTATATCAACCCTGTGCCAAAAATGTTGTTCAGTGATGTACGTCACTGATCAGTGGCCACAGGACACCCACAAAAGCAACGTGGGTGTAAAAACAATTTAAAAAAATATACCACAGCACTCTCCAAAAAAAAAAAAACAATTTAAAAAAACTGCAGAAAAAAAATTATATCAACCCTGTGCCAAAAATGCTGTTCAGTGATTGTCCGTCACTGATCAGCGCTCAGCGGCCACAGGACACCCACAAAAGCAACGTGGGTGTAAAAAACAAAACCCCACTGCACTCTCCAAAAAAACAACAACTGCAGATCAGTGATGCAGTGATGCAACACTGATTAGCAGTGAGGGGCAGCAGGCACACAACTGTGGGTGCAACCTGACAGGGTATATATAAAAAAAAAAACCTGGACCCCCAAAAAGTTGCTGATTAATTAATTTAAACTGATCAGCACAAAAGGGGGGGCAGGGGGGGCAGCAGTCAGTTGCACACGCAGCACAACCTTTGGTGCAACTGACAGGTATATATATATAAAAAAAAAAACCTGGACCCCCAAAAAGTTGCTGATCTTAATTAATTTAAACTGATCAGCACAAAAGGGGGGTCAGCAGGGGGGGCAGCAGTCAGTTGCACAGGCAGCACAACCTTTGGTGCAACTGACAGGTATATATATATATAAAAAAACCTCTGCACCCCCAAAAAGTTGCTGATCAGCTCAGACATAGTGATCAGCACAAAAGGGGGTGCAGCAGACACAAAATATAGCACTCTCTCTCACTATCTCTGACTATCTCTGACTATCTCTGACTATCTCTGACTATCTATCACTATATGTGACTCTATGACACTGCAGCAGCAGCACACAGGAAGTCACAAGATCCAGGAAGCATCCAGCTGCTGGCAGCACGCTACCAGCGGTGATCAGCGGTGATCAGGTAAGTATCAGGCAAGGTTCAGGTATGTATAGCAGGACAGAGTGGCCGGTGACCGCTCTGCACGCAATTCCGGACCGGAATGGCTTCTGCAGCGCAGTCACCGTTAGTTTGAATGGCGCGCCCTGGCTGTGATTGGTCCGTCGGTCCGACGGACCAATCACAGCCTTGGGGGCAGGTGGGGTTAGGTGTCGTCGTCACCGATGACCCCCTCATGCCCCCTCACACCCGGCGGTGATTGACACCTGTGTTACCGAGCGTCTGATTCGCCGGTAACACAGGAAAACGCTGCGAATGGCTGTTCACATTGAACAGCCAATCACAGCGATCGCCGACGGGGGGGCGGCATCGCCGCCCCCCCTGGGCATTCAGGGACATGTCTGCTGTCAGGGACAGCAGACATCGTCCCTCTGTCACTGCGTCTCTAGACGCAGTGGAACTTTGAAGTCATGACGTATATATACGTCATGTGTCGGGAAGTACATCCCGGCCATGACGTATATATACGTCAAATGTCGGGAAGGGGTTAAACAAGTCCAATGAGCGTCCCAAAATGGCCGGCCTGCCTGCTTTCATCCATCAATTGTTCAAAATTTTTCATTACCCAATGAGCTGACGTGGAGTCTTAGCCAGTGGTACCATCAGGGAGGTGTGTAAAGCACTTTAGGCTAGACAGCCAATCAGCTGCCAGCTTCCATCTGTCAATCAAATACAGCAGCCAATCAGAAAGCTGCCCATTGATCAGCAGGCCCTTTATGACATCACAAACAGACCCTCAGAACTATCTGTGCATGTCTAATGGCTGGCTGTCAGTTGGGCGGGTGGGTGGCAGAGGGAGGGGATGTCTGTCTCGTTTCTCCTGAAAATTGCGGTTTTTCTGCGTTTACGGGAAAAGTTGAGGTCCGACGCGCAAAAGTGGGGTATCGTAGAAATCACAATTTAAAGATGCACATTTCTGGCCCCCCAAAAATGGGCATTTCAAATGAGAAATGAGTCCAATGAACAAAATAGGGTGAATAAGTATGTATTTCAGGGGTGAGTTAGCAGATTATTGGGGAAGTAAGTCCTGATATTTTTGGAGGTTGCAGGGGCCACTACACAATTCAAAATAGGCAGGTTTTAGCATATGCAGTTAGGCCCCGTAGGATGATTTTAGCTAAAAAGTGCCCCAAACACTCAAACGGGCTTGTATCTGGGAAGAGAAAATATGGAAAACATGACTTAGACAGCAAATGATACACTGTTTGCCATGTTTCCAAATTTTATGCACAGTGGTTACAGCATGAAGCAAATGCATGTGAATATACAAAGGTGCATTGCATTAAACAAGTCCACTGAGTGTCCCAAAATGGCCGGCCTGCCTGCTTTCATCCATCAATTGTTCTAAATTTTTCATTACCCAATGAGCTGAGGTGGAGTCTTAGCCAGTGGTACCATCAGGGAGGTGTGTAAAGCACTTTAGGCTAGACAGCCAATCAGCTGCCAGCTTCCATCTGTCAATCAAATACAGCAGCCAATCAGAAAGCTGCCCATTGATCAGCAGGCCCTTTATGACATCACAGACAGACCCTCAGAACTATCTATGCATGTCTAATGGCTGGCTGTCAGTTGGGTGGGTGGGTGGCAGAGGGAGGGGATGTCTGTCTCGTTTCTCCTGAAAATTGCGCTTTTTCTGCGTTTACGGGAAAAGTTGAGGTCCGACGCGCAAAAGTGGGGTATCGTAGAAATCACCTTTTAAAGACACACATTTCTGCCCCCCCCCAAAAATGGGCATTTCAAATGAGAAATGAGTCCAATGAACAAAATAGGGTGAATAAGTATGTATTTCAGGGGTGATTTAGCAGGTTATTGGGGAAGTAAGTCCTGATATTTTTGGAGGTTGCAGGGGCCACTACACCATTCAAAATAGGCAGGTTTTAGCATATGCAGTTAGGCTCCGTAGGATGATTTTAGCTAAAAAGTGCCCCAAACACTCAAACGGGCTTGTATCTGGGAAGGGAAAATATGGGAAACATTACTTAGACAGCAAATGATACACTGTATGCCATGTTTCCAAATTTTTATGCACAGTGGTTACAGCATGAAGCGAATGCATGTGAATATACAAAGGTGCATTGCATTAACCCCTTCCTGACGCAGCCAGTTTTTGCCTTCCTGACAGAGCCCTTTTTTTCAAATTTGACATGTATCACTTAAGTGGGGATAACTTTTTTTTGCTTTTACTTATCCCAGTGATTTTGAGATTGTTTTCTCGTGACACATTGTACTTCAAGTTAGTGGTAAATTTGGGTCGATACAGTCAGTGTTTTTTTGTGAAAAATACCAAAATGTTGTAAAAAAATGGAAAATTTAGCAATTTTCAAAATGTAAAATTTTCTGCTTGTGAGACAAATAATCATACCACTCAAAATAGTTAATAACTAACATAAACCATATGTCTACTTTATGTTTCCATCATTATTTCAGCCTCCTTTTAATTTTTTTGGACACTAGGAGGCTTAAAATATGAATAGCAAATTCTCAAATTTTCAAGAAAATTTCAAACACTGATGTTTTTAGGGACCAGTTCAGTTCTGATGTGACTTTGAGGGACTTGTATGTGAGACACCCCCATAAATGATGCCATTTCAAAAACTGCACCCCTCACAGTATTCAAAACAGCATTTTGGAAGTTTGTTAACCCTTTAGGTGTTTCACAGGAATTAAAAACAAAGTGTAGGTGAAATTTCAAAATTTCATTTTTTTTATGCAGATTTGCAATTTTAATACATTTTTCTAAGGAACACAGTAGATTTTACTAGAGAAATGTGACTAAAAATTGATTCCCCCAATTCTTTTGTTTTCATAAATATCCTATATGTGGCCCTAGTGTGCACGTTGACCAAACCACAGGCTTCATAAGGAGCACCTACTTGATTTTGGAGCCTCCTTTTTATGAGATTATTTTTTAGGCACCATGTAGGTTTCTAGGCACCATAAGATGCTAAAAGTTAGGAACCCCCCCACAAGTGACCCCATTTTGCAAACTACACCCCTCAGGGAATTCATCTAGGGGTATAGTGTACATTTCAAACCCCCAGGGGTTTCACCAATTGTGGTACAACTGGGCAGTGAAAATGAAAAATTAATTTTTTTACACAAAAATGCAGTTCTGGCTCCAAATTTTTCATTTTCACAAGAAATGAAGGAGACAAAGCACCCCAAAATCTGTGCCCCAATTTCTCCCGAGTACGGCAATGCCTCACATGTGACCAAAAAATACCATTTGGGTGCATGGCAGGACTCAGAAGGGAAGGAGTGATTTTTGGATTTTGCAGCTCAGATTCTGGTGGAATGTTGGTGGGTGCTATGTCGCATTAGCAAGACCCCCGAAGCACCAAAACAGTGGAACCCCCCCACAAGTGACCCCATTTTGCAAACTACACCCCTCAGGGAATTCATCTAGGGGTATAGTGTACATTTCAAACCCCCAGGGGTTTCACCAATTTTGATACAACTGGGCAGTGAAAATGAAAAATTAAATTTTTTACACAAAAATGCAGTTCTGGCTCAAAATTTTTCATTTTAACAAGGAAAGAAGGAGACAAAGCACCCCAAAATCTGTGCCCCAATTTCTCCCGAGTACGGCACTGCCTCACATGTGACCAAAAAATACCATTTGGGTGCATGGCAGGACTCAGAAGGGAAGGAGTGATTTTTGGATTTTGCAGCTCAGATTCTGGTGGAATGTTGGTGGGTGCTATGTCGCATTAGCAAGACCCCCGAAGCACCAATACAGTGGAACCCCCCCACAAGTGACCCCATTTTGCAAACTACACCCCTCAGGGAATTCATCTAGGGGTATAGTGTACATTTCAAACCCCCAGGGGTTTCACCAATTGTGGTACAACTGGGCAGTGAAAATGAAAAATTAAATTTTTTACACAAAAATGCAGTTCTGGCTCAAAATTTTTCATTTTCACAAGGAATGAAGGAGACAAAGCACCCGAAAATCTGTGCCCCAATTTCTCCCGAGTACGGCAATGCCTCATGTGTGACCAAAAAATGGCAGGACTCAGAAGGGAAGGAGTGATATTTGGATTTTGCAACACAGATTCTGGTGGAATGTTGGTGGGTGCTATGTCGCATTAGCAAGACCCCCAAAGCACCAATACAGTGGAACCCCCCCACAAGTGACCCCATTTTGCAAACTACACCCCTCAGGGAATTCATCTAGGGGTATAGTGTACATTTCAAACCCCCAGGGGTTTCACCAATTTTGATACAACTGGGCTGTTCAAATGAAAAATTTCATTTTTTACACAAAAATGCAGTTCTGGCTCAAAATTTTTAATTTTCACAAGGAATGAAGGAGACAAAGCACCCCAAAATCTGTGCCCCAATTTCTCCCGAGTACGGCAATGCCTCACATGTGACCAAAAAATACCAGTTGGGTGCATGGCAGGACTCAGAAGGGAAGGAGTGATTTTTGTTTTTTGCAGCTCAGATTCTGGTGGAATGAATGGTGGGTGCTATGTGGCATTAGCAAGACCCCCGAAGCACGGTGAAATGATTAACCTAATAATCCATAGATGTGTGGTATATTTTAAAACACTCCTTTATACATACTGTAGGCCGGGTTTGTCGGGGCAAGTTTCACAGTGGAAAATAGTATCCTTTCTTATTCCCTTTTTATAGCAAACTTTGCACCTTTTTTGTGCCCTGCCCTTTCTTGCAGTGGAGGGGATTTCGTTAGGAAAATGCTGCCCTGGTACAATACGGGGGCCAGTACTAGAAGTACTGGGGCCCTCTGCCTGCTGGTTCCTAAATATTAGGCCCTTTATGACTTCCTCTTGAAAGTGCATAAATGTCCCCCTCTGGCTGGTAGAACGGAATAGCACGTAAGCGTTATACAGTGCCATCTGGATGATATACACGGCCAGCTTCTTGTACCAGATTTTTGTTTTCCGCAGGGCACTGTACGGCTTCAGTACCTGATCTGAAAGATCCACTCCGCCCATGTACTTATTGTAATCCAGGATACAATTAGGTTTTGAGGTGTGGGTACTGGTACCTCGTACAGGGATGGAGGTGGTACTGTCTCCATGAATTGTTGTCAGTATAAGGACATCCCTCTTGTCCTTATATTTGACCAACAACATATTTTCGGTGCATATTCCCCTGCTTTCACCCCTTCTCAGTACTTGGGCAATGTGCATTTTTGGGAGGCCTCTTTGGTTCTTGCGCACAGTACCGCAAGCTGCTGTACCTCTTGAACCAAGGGCCTTAAACAGGGGGATGCTAGTGTAAAAGTTATCCACATAGAGGTGATAACCTTTATCCAGGAAGGGGTGCACTAAATCCCAGACAATTTTTCCACTAACACCTACGAGGGAGGGGGGGCATTCTGGCGGTTCAATTCTTGAATCCTTCCCTTCATATACCCTAAACCTGTGGGTGTACCCTGAGGTGCTTTCACACAGTTTATACATTTTTATGCCATACCTTGCCCTCTTACTGGGAAGGTACTGGCGGAATTTAACCCTTCCTTTAAAATGTATAAGGGACTCGTCGATACAAATAAATTTTTCAGGGATGTACATCTCTGCAAATTTGGCACTGAAATGATCAATGACCGGCCTGACTTTGAATAGCCGGTCAAAGGTGGGATCATCTCTGGGTGGGCACTGTGCATTATCGGTGTAATGTAAAAATTTAAGGATTATCTCAAAACGAGTCCGAGTCATGGCCATACGGTAAAATGGGGTGCTGTACAGAACATCTGTACTCCAATATTGCCTAATTTCTGGCTTTTTTACTATGCCCATATGTAACATCAGACCCCAAAACGTCATCATCTCTACTGCATCTACAGGGGTCCACCTAGCAAATGATGACGTGGGGTTTCGAGCAATAAACTGCTGGGCATATAAATTACTTTGGTCCACCATTAAATTTATAAAATCATCAGAGAATAATAATTTGAAAAAGTCAATTTCTCTGAGACCTGTTGAATCAAATTGGATTCCTGGGATGGCCAAAAACTCAGGAACCTGGGGCTCAAAATTGTCTGGTGGTGGGGTCCATACGGGATCAATCATTTGGGGGGGGGGGGGTCTCAGCTGCTCTACGGGGGTGTCTTTGAGGGGGTCCCTCATCACCAGAGGAGGAAGAGGAGCTTAAGACGAATCCTTCAAATTCCCCGCTTGCATCACTGGCTGTGTCAGAGTCAGAGGCAAGCATGGCATATGCCTCCTCCGCTGAATACATTCTTCTGGATGACTGGGATGACATTTGGGATGACATTTGGGATGCCATTTTTATTTTTGTGTTTCTGTAAGTGTAATGTTTCAACACGTGTATAGTGTAGGGGGGGTACAAACTTTATTTCAACACGGGGGGTATGTAGTGTGTAGTGTGTATGTAGTGCAGAAAAAAAAATACTTTATACAGGAATTTGATCCCAATAAAAAAAAAAAAATTGAAGGGGTTAAAAAAAAATAAAAATTGAAGGGGTTAAAAAAAAAAAAAAAAGGTCCTGCGCCAAAAATTGAGCACAGATGTTGGTCAGTAACGACCGTCACTGAACAGCGCTCAAAGGCAACAGGACACCCACAAAAGCAACGTGGGTGTAAAAACAAAAAAAAAAAACAATTTAAAAAAACTGCAGAAAAAAAATTATATCAACCCTGTGCCAAAAATGTTGTTCAGTGATGTACGTCACTGATCAGTGGCCACAGGACACCCACAAAAGCAACGTGGGTGTAAAAACAATTTAAAAAAATATACCACAGCACTCTCCAAAAAAAAAAAAACAATTTAAAAAAACTGCAGAAAAAAAATTATATCAACCCTGTGCCAAAAATGCTGTTCAGTGATTGTCCGTCACTGATCAGCGCTCAGCGGCCACAGGACACCCACAAAAGCAACGTGGGTGTAAAAAACAAAACCCCACTGCACTCTCCAAAAAAACAACAACTGCAGATCAGTGATGCAGTGATGCAACACTGATTAGCAGTGAGGGGCAGCAGGCACACAACTGTGGGTGCAACCTGACAGGGTATATATAAAAAAAAAAACCTGGACCCCCAAAAAGTTGCTGATTAATTAATTTAAACTGATCAGCACAAAAGGGGGGGGCAGGGGGGGCAGCAGTCAGTTGCACACGCAGCACAACCTTTGGTGCAACTGACAGGTATATATATAAAAAAAAAAAACCTGGACCCCCAAAAAGTTGCTGATCTTAATTAATTTAAACTGATCAGCACAAAAGGGGGGTCAGCAGGGGGGGCAGCAGTCAGTTGCACAGGCAGCACAACCTTTGGTGCAACTGACAGGTATATATATATATAAAAAAACCTCTGCACCCCCAAAAAGTTGCTGATCAGCTCAGACATAGTGATCAGCACAAAAGGGGGTGCAGCAGACACAAAATATAGCACTCTCTCTCACTATCTCTGACTATCTCTGACTATCTCTGACTATCTCTGACTATCTATCACTATATGTGACTCTATGACACTGCAGCAGCAGCACACAGGAAGTCACAAGATCCAGGAAGCATCCAGCTGCTGGCAGCACGCTACCAGCGGTGATCAGCGGTGATCAGGTAAGTATCAGGCAAGGTTCAGGTATGTATAGCAGGACAGAGTGGCCGGTGACCGCTCTGCACGCAATTCCGGACCGGAATGGCTTCTGCAGCGCAGTCACTGTTAGTTTGAATGGCGCGCCCTGGCTGTGATTGGTCCGTCGGTCCGACGGACCAATCACAGCCTTGGGGGCAGGTGGGGTTAGGTGTCGTCGTCACCGATGACCCCCTCATGCCCCCTCACACCCGGCGGTGATTGACACCTGTGTTACCGAGCGTCTGATTCGCCGGTAACACAGGAAAACGCTGCGAATGGCTGTTCACATTGAACAGCCAATCACAGCGATCGCCGACGGGGGGGCGGCATCGCCGCCCCCCCTGGGCATTCAGGGACATGTCTGCTGTCAGGGACAGCAGACATCGTCCCTCTGTCACTGCGTCTCTAGACGCAGTGGAACTTTGAAGTCATGACGTATATATACGTCATGTGTCGGGAAGTACATCCCGGCCATGACGTATATATACGTCAAATGTCGGGAAGGGGTTAAACAAGTCCAATGAGCGTCCCAAAATGGCCGGCCTGCCTGCTTTCATCCATCAATTGTTCAAAATTTTTCATTACCCAATGAGCTGACGTGGAGTCTTAGCCAGTGGTACCATCAGGGAGGTGTGTAAAGCACTTTAGGCTAGACAGCCAATCAGCTGCCAGCTTCCATCTGTCAATCAAATACAGCAGCCAATCAGAAAGCTGCCCATTGATCAGCAGGCCCTTTATGACATCACAAACTGACCCTCAGAACTATCTGTGCATGTCTAATGGCTGGCTGTCAGTTGGGCAGGTGGGTGGCAGAGGGAGGGGATGTCTGTCTCGTTTCTCCTGAAAATTGCGGTTTTTCTGCGTTTACGGGAAAAGTTGAGGTCCGACGCGCAAAAGTGGGGTATCGTAGAAATCACAATTTAAAGATGCACATTTCTGGCCCCCCAAAAATGGGCATTTCAAATGAGAAATGAGTCCAATGAACAAAATAGGGTGAATAAGTATGTATTTCAGGGGTGAGTTAGCAGATTATTGGGGAAGTAAGTCCTGATATTTTTGGAGGTTGCAGGGGCCACTACACAATTCAAAATAGGCAGGTTTTAGCATATGCAGTTAGGCCCCGTAGGATGATTTTAGCTAAAAAGTGCCCCAAACACTCAAACGGGCTTGTATCTGGGAAGAGAAAATATGGAAAACATGACTTAGACAGCAAATGATACACTGTTTGCCATGTTTCCAAATTTTATGCACAGTGGTTACAGCATGAAGCAAATGCATGTGAATATACAAAGGTGCATTGCATTAAACAAGTCCACTGAGTGTCCCAAAATGGCCGGCCTGCCTGCTTTCATCCATCAATTGTTCTAAATTTTTCATTACCCAATGAGCTGAGGTGGAGTCTTAGCCAGTGGTACCATCAGGGAGGTGTGTAAAGCACTTTAGGCTAGACAGCCAATCAGCTGCCAGCTTCCATCTGTCAATCAAATACAGCAGCCAATCAGAAAGCTGCCCATTGATCAGCAGGCCCTTTATGACATCACAGACAGACCCTCAGAACTATCTATGCATGTCTAATGGCTGGCTGTCAGTTGGGTGGGTGGGTGGCAGAGGGAGGGGATGTCTGTCTCGTTTCTCCTGAAAATTGCGCTTTTTCTGCGTTTACGGGAAAAGTTGAGGTCCGACGCGCAAAAGTGGGGTATCGTAGAAATCACCTTTTAAAGACACACATTTCTGCCCCCCCCCCAAAAATGGGCATTTCAAATGAGAAATGAGTCCAATGAACAAAATAGGGTGAATAAGTATGTATTTCAGGGGTGATTTAGCAGGTTATTGGGGAAGTAAGTCCTGATATTTTTGGAGGTTGCAGGGGCCACTACACCATTTAAAATAGGCAGGTTTTAGCATATGCAGTTAGGCCCTGTAGGATGATTTTAGCTAAAAAGTGCCCCAAACACTCAAATGGGCTTGTATCTGGGAAGGGAAAAAATGGGAAACATGACTTAGACATCAAATGATACACTGTTTGCCATGTTTCCAAATTTTTATGCACAGCGGTTACAGCATGAAGCGAATGCATGTGAATATACAAAGGTGCATTGCATTAAACAAGTCCAATGAGCGTCCCAAAATGGCCGGCCTGCCTGCTTTCATCCATCAATTGTTCTAAATTTTTCATTTCCCAACGAGCTGAGGTGGAGTCTTAGCCAGTGGTACCATCAGGGAGGTGTGTAAAGCACTTTAGGCTAGACTGCCAATCAGCTGCCAGCTTCTATCTGTCAATCAAATACAGCAGCCAATCAGAAAGCTGCCCATTGATCAGCAGGCCCTTTATGACATCACAGAAAGACCCTCAGAACTATCTGTGCATGTCTAATGGCTGGCTGTCAGTTGGGCGGGTGGGTGGCAGAGGGAGGGGATGTCTGTCTCGTTTCTCCTGAAAATTGCGTTTTTTCTGCGTTTACGGGAAAAGTTGAGGTCCGACGCGCAAAAGTGGGGTATCGTAGAAATCACCTTTTAAAGAAGCACATTTCTGGCCCCCCAAAAATGGGCATTTCAAATGAGAAATGAGTCCAATGAACAAAATAGGGTGAATAAGTATGTATTTCAGGGGTGAGTTAGCAGGTTATTGGGGAAGTAAGTCCTGATATTTTTGGAGGTTGCAGGGGCCACTACACCATTCAAAATAGGCAGGGTTTAGCATATGCAGTTAGGCCCCGTAGGTTGATTTTAGCTAAAAAGTGCCACAAACACTCAAACGGGCTTGTATCTGGGAAAGGAAAATATGGGAAACATGACTTAGACAGCAAATGATACACTGTTTGCCATGTTTCCAAATTTTTATGCACAGTGGTTACAGCATGAAGCGAATGCATGTGAATATACAAAGGTGCATTGCATTAAACAAGTCCAATGAGCGTCCCAAAATGGCTGGCCTGCCTGCTTTCATCCATCAATTGTTCTAAATTTTTCATTACCCAATGAGCTGAGGTGGAGTCTTAGCCAGTGGTACCATCAGGGAGGTGTGTAAAGCACTTTAGGCTAGACAGCCAATCAGCTGCCAGCTTCCATCTGTCAATCAAATACAGCAGCCAATCAGAAAGCTGCCCATTGATCAGCAGGCCCTTTATGACATCACAAACAGACCCTCAGAACTATCTGTGCATGTCTAATGGCTGGCTGTCAGTTGGGTGGGTGGGTGGCAGAGGGAGGGGATGTCTGTCTCGTTTCTCCTGAAAATTGCGCTTTTTCTGCGTTTACGGGAAAAGTTGAGGTCCGACGCGCAAAAGTGGGGTATCGTAGAAATCACCTTTTAAAGACGCACATTTCTGGCCCCCCAAAAATGGGCTATTCAAATGAGAAATGAGTCCAATGAACAAAATAGGGTTAATAAGTATGTATTTCAGGGGTGAGTTAGCAGGTTATTGGGGAAGTAAGTCCTGATATTTTTGGAGGTTGCAGGGGCCACTACACCATTCAAAATAGGCAGGCTTTAGAATATGCAGTTAGGCCCCGTAGGATGATTTTAGCTAAAAAGTGCCCCAAACACTCAAACGGGCTTGTATCTGGGAAGGCAAAATATGAGAAACATGACTTAGACAGCAAATGATACACTGTTTGCCATGTTTCCAAATTTTTATGCACAGTGGTTACAGCATGAAGCGAATGCATGTGAATATACAAAGGTGCATTGCATTAAACAAGTCCACTGAGTGTCCCAAAATGGCTGGCCTGCCTGCTTTCATCCATCAATTGTTCTAAATTTTTCATTACCCAATGAGCTGAGGTGGAGTCTTAGCCAGTGGTACCATCAGGGAGGTGTGTAAAGCACTTTAGGCTAGACAGCCAATCAGCTGCCAGCTTCCATCTGTCAATCAAATACAGCAACCAATCAGAAAGCTGCCCATTGATCAGCAGGCCCTTTATGACATCACAGACAGACCCTCAGAACTATCTGTGCATGTCTAATTGCTGGCTGTCAGTTGGGCGGGTGGGTGGCATAGGGGGGGGATGTCTGTCTCGTTTCTCCTGAAAATTGCAGTTTTTCTGCGTTTATGGGAAAAGTTGAGGTCCGACGCGCAAAAGTGGGGTATCGTAGAAATCACCTTTTAAAGTCGCACATTACCGGCCCCCCAAAAATGGGCATTTCAAATGAGAAATGAGTCCAATGAACAAAATAGGGTGAATAAGTATGTATTTCAGGGGTGATTTAGCAGATTATTGGGGAAGTAAGTCCTGATATTTTTGGAGGTTGCAGGGGCCACTACACCATTTAAAATAGGCAGGTTTTAGCATATGCAGTTAGGCCCTGTAGGATGATTTTAGCTAAAAAGTGCCCCAAACACTCAAATGGGCTTGTATCTGGGAAGGGAAAAAATGGGAAACATGACTTAGACACCAAATGATACACTGTTTGCCATGTTTCCAAATTTTTATGCACAGCGGTTACAGTATGAAGCGAATGCATGTGAATATACAAAGGTGCAATGCATTAAACAAGTCCAATGAGCGTCCCAAAATGGCCGGCCTGCCTGCTTTCATCCATCAATTGTTCTAAATTTTTCATTTCCCAATGAGCTGAGGTGGAGTCTTAGCCAGTGGTACCATCAGGGAGGTGTGTAAAGCACTTTAGGCTAGACTGCCAATCAGCTGCCAGCTTCTATCTGTCAATCAAATACAGCAGCCAATCAGAAAGCTGCCCCTTAATCAGCAGGCCCTTTATGACATCACAGAAAGACCCTCAGAACTATCTGTGCATGTCTAATGGCTGGCTGTCAGTTGGGCGGGTGGGTGGCAGAGGGAGGGGATGTCTGTCTCGTTTCTCCTGAAAATTGCGTTTTTTCTGCGTTTACGGGAAAAGTTGAGGTCCGACGCGCAAAAGTGGGGTATCGTAGAAATCACCTTTTAAAGAAGCACATTTCTGGCCCCCCAAAAATGGGCATTTCAAATGAGAAATGAGTCCAATGAACAAAATAGGGTGAATAAGTATGTATTTCAGGGGTGAGTTAGCAGGTTATTGGGGAAGTAAGTCCTGATAATTTTGGAGGTTGCAGCGGCCACTACACCATTCAAAATAGGCAGGCTTTAGCATATGCAGTTAGGCCCCGTAGGATGATTTTAGCTAAAAAGTGCCCCAAACACTCAAACGGGCTTGTATCTGGGAAGGGAAAATATGGGAAACATGACTTAGACAGCAAATGATACACTGTTTGCCATGTTTCCAAATTTTTATGCACAGTGGTTACAGCATGAAGCGAATGCATGTGAATATACAAAGGTGCATTGCATTAAACAAGTCCAATGAGCGTCCCAAAATGGCCGGCCTGCCTGCTTTCATTGATCAATTGTTCTAAATTTTTCATTACCCAATGAGCTGAGGTGGAGTCTTAGCCAGTGGTACCATCAGGGAGGTGTGTAAAGCACTTTAGGCTAGACAGCCAATCAGCTGCCAGCTTCCATCTGTCAATCAAATACAGCAGCCAATCAGAAAGCTGCCCATTGATCAGCAGGCCCTTTATGACATCACAAACAGACCCTCAGAACTATCTGTGCATGTCTAATGGCTGGCTGTCAGTTGGGTGGGTGGGTGGCAGAGGGAGGGGATGTCTGTCTCGTTTCTCCTGAAAATTGCGCTTTTTCTGCGTTTGCGGGAAAAGTTGAGGTCCGACGCGCAAAAGTGGGGTATCGTAGAAATCACCTTTTAAAGACGCACATTTCTGCCCCCCCAAAAATGTGCATTTCAAATGAGAAATGAGTCCAATGAACAAAATAGGGTGAATAAGTATGTAATTCAGGGGTGAGTTAGCAGGTTATTGGGGAAGTAAGTCCTGATATTTTTGGAGGTTGCAGGGACCACTACACCATTCAAAATAGGCAGGGTTTAGCATATGCAGTTAGGCCCCGTAGGTTGATTTTAGCTAAAAAGTGCCACAAACACTCAAACGGGCTTGTATCTGGGAAAGGAAAATATGGGAAACATGACTTAGACAGCAAATGATACACTGTTTGCCATGTTTCCAAATTTTTATGCACAGTGGTTACAGCATGAAGCGAATGCATGTGAATATACAAAGGTGCATTGCATTAAACAAGTCCAATGAGCGTCCCAAAATGGCTGGCCTGCCTGCTTTCATCCATCAATTGTTCTAAATTTTTCATTACCCAATGAGCTGAGGTGGAGTCTTAGCCAGTGGTATCATCAGGGAGGTGTGTAAAGCACTTTAGGCTAGACAGCCAATCAGCTGCCAGCTTCCATCTGTCAATCAAATACAGCAGCCAATCAGAAAGCTGCCCATTGATCAGCAGGCCCTTTATGACATCACAAACAGACCCTCAGAACTATCTGTACATGTCTAATGGCTGGCTGTCAGTTGGGTGGGTGGGTGGCAGAGGGAGGGGATGTCTGTCTCGTTTCTCCTGAAAATTGCGCTTTTTCTGCGTTTACGGGAAAAGTTGAGGTCCGACGCGCAAAAGTGGGGTATCGTAGAAATCACCTTTTAAAGACGCACATTTCTGGCCCCCCAAAAATGGGCATTTCAAATGAGAAATGAGTCCAATGAACAAAATAGGGTTAATAAGTATGTATTTCAGGGGTGAGTTAGCAGGTTATTGGGGAAGTAAGTCCTGATATTTTTGGAGGTTGCAGGGGCCACTACACCATTCAAAATAGGCAGGCTTTAGCATATGCAGTTAGGCCCCGTAGGATGATTTTAGCTAAAAAGTGCCCCAAACACTCAAACGGGCTTGTATCTGGGAAGGCAAAATATGAGAAACATGACTTAGACAGCAAATGATACACTGTTTGCCATGTTTCCAAATTTTTATGCACAGTGGTTACAGCATGAAGCGAATGCATGTGAATATACAAAGGTGCATTGCATTAAACAAGTCCACTGAGTGTCCCAAAATGGCTGGCCTGCCTGCTTTCATCCATCAATTGTTCTAAATTTTTCATTACCCAATGAGCTGAGGTGGAGTCTTAGCCAGTGGTACCATCAGGGAGGTGTGTAAAGCACTTTAGGCTAGAAAGCCAATCAGCTGCCAGCTTCCATCTGTCAATCAAATACAGCAACCAATCAGAAAGCTGCCCATTGATCAGCAGGCCCTTTATGACATCACAGACAGACCCTCAGAACTATCTGTGCATGTCTAATTGCTGGCTGTCAGTTGGGCGGGTGAGTGGCATAGGGGGGGGATGTATGTCTCGTTTCTCCTGAAAATTGCAGTTTTTCTGCGTTTACGGGAAAAGTTGAGGTCCGACGCGCAAAAGTGGGGTATCGTAGAAATCACCTTTTAAAGTCGCACATTACCGGCCCCCCAAAAATGGGCATTTCAAATGAGAAATGAGTCCAATGAACAAAATAGGGTGAATAAGTATGTATTTCAGGGGTGATTTAGCAGATTATTGGGGAAGTAAGTCCTGATATTTTTGGAGGTTGCAGGGGCCACTACACCATTTAAAAAAGGCAGGTTTTAGCATATGCAGTTAGGCCCTGTAGGATGATTTTAGCTAAAAAGTGCCCCAAACACTCAAATGGGCTTGTATCTGGGAAGGGAAAAAATGGGAAACATGACTTAGACACCAAATGATACACTGTTTGCCATGTTTCCAAATTTTTATGCACAGCGGTTACAGCATGAAGCGAATGCATGTGAATATACAAAGGTGCATTGCATTAAACAAGTCCAATGAGCGTCCCAAAATGGCCGGCCTGCCTGCTTTCATCCATCAATTGTTCTAAATTTTTCATTTCCCAATGAGCTGAGGTGGAGTCTTAGCCAGTGGTACCATCAGGGAGGTGTGTAAAGCACTTTAGGCTAGACTGCCAATCAGCTGCCAGCTTCTATCTGTCAATCAAATACAGCAGCCAATCAGAAAGCTGCCCCTTAATCAGCAGGCCCTTTATGACATCACAGAAAGACCCTCAGAACTATCTGTGCATGTCTAATGGCTGGCTGTCAGTTGGGCGGGTGGGTGGCAGAGGGAGGGGATGTCTGTCTCGTTTCTCCTGAAAATTGCGTTTTTTCTGCGTTTACGGGAAAAGTTGAGGTCCGACGCGCAAAAGTGGGGTATCGTAGAAATCACCTTTTAAAGAAGCACATTTCTGGCCCCCCAAAAATGGGCATTTCAAATGAGAAATGAGTCCAATGAACAAAATAGGGTGAATAAGTATGTATTTCAGGGGTGAGTTAGCAGGTTATTGGGGAAGTAAGTCCTGATAATTTTGGAGGTTGCAGCGGCCACTACACCATTCAAAATAGGCAGGCTTTAGCATATGCAGTTAGGCCCCGTAGGATGATTTTAGCTAAAAAGTGCCCCAAACACTCAAACGGGCTTGTATCTGGGAAGGGAAAATATGGGAAACATGACTTAGACAGCAAATGATACACTGTTTGCCATGTTTCCAAATTTTTATGCACAGTGGTTACAGCATGAAGCGAATGCATGTGAATATACAAAGGTGCATTGCATTAAACAAGTCCAATGAGCGTCCCAAAATGGCCGGCCTGCCTGCTTTCATCGATCAATTGTTCTAAATTTTTCATTACCCAATGAGCTGAGGTGGAGTCTTAGCCAGTGGTACCATCAGGGAGGTGTGTAAAGCACTTTAGGCTAGACAGCCAATCAGCTGCCAGCTTCCATCTGTCAATCAAATACAGCAGCCAATCAGAAAGCTGCCCATTGATCAGCAGGCCCTTTATGACACCACAAACAGACCCTCAGAACTATCTGTGCATGTCTAATGGCTGGCTGTCAGTTGGGTGGGTGGGTGGCAGAGGGAGGGGATGTCTGTCTCGTTTCTCCTGAAAATTGCGCTTTTTCTGCGTTTGCGGGAAAAGTTGAGGTCCGACGCGCAAAAGTGGGGTATCGTAGAAATCACCTTTTAAAGACGCACATTTCTGGCCCCCCAAAAATGGGCATTTCAAATGAGAAATGAGTCCAATGAACAAAATAGGGTGAATAAGTATGTATTTCAGGGGTGAGTTAGCAGGTTATTGGGGAAGTAAGTCCTGATATTTTTGGAGGTTGCAGGGACCACTACACCATTCAAAATAGGCAGGGTTTAGCATATGCAGTTAGGCCCCGTAGGTTGATTTTAGCTAAAAAGTGCCCCAAACACTCAAACGGGCTTGTATCTGGGAAGGGAAAATATGGGAAACATGACTTAGACAGCAAATGATACACTGTTTGCCATGTTTCCAAATTTTTATGCACAGTGGTTACAGCATGAAGCGAATGCATGTGAATATACAAAGGTGCATTGCATTAAACAAGTCCAATGAGCGTCCCAAAATGGCCGGCCTGCCTGCTTTCATCCATCAATTGTTCTAAATTTTTCATTACCCAATGAGCTGAGGTGGAGTCTTAGCCAGTGGTACCATCAGGGAGGTGTGTAAAGCACTTTAGGCTAGACAGCCAATCAGCTGCCAGCTTCCATCTGTCAATCAAATACAGCAGCCAATCAGAAAGCTGCCCATTGATCAGCAGGCCCTTTATGACATCACAGAAAGACCCTCAGAACTATCTGTGCATGTCTAATGGCTGGCTGTCAGTTGGGCGGGTGGGTGGCAGAGGGAGGGGATGTCTGTCTCGTTTCTCCCTAAAATTGCGGTTTTTCTGCGTTTACGGGAAAAGTTGAGGTCCGACGCGCAAAAGTGGGGTATCGTAGAAATCATCTTTTAAAGTCGCACATTTCTGGTCCCCCAAAAATGTGCATTTCAAATGAGAAATGAGTCCAATGAACAAAATAGGGTGAATAAGTATGTATTTCAGGGGTGAGTTAGCAGGTTATTGGGGAAGTAAGTCCTGATAATTTTGGAGGTTGCAGCGGCCACTACACCATTCAAAATAGGCAGGCTTTAGCATATGCAGTTAGGCCCCGTAGGATGATTTTAGCTAAAAAGTGCCCCAAACACTCAAACGGGCTTGTATCTGGGAAGGGAAAATATGGGAAACATGACTTAGACAGCAAATGATACACTGTTTGCCATGTTTCCAAATTTTTATGCACAGTGGTTACAGCATGAAGCGAATGCATGTGAATATACAAAGGTGCATTGCATTAAACAAGTCCAATGAGCGTCCCAAATTGGCCGGCCTGCCTGCTTTCATCGATCAATTGTTCTAAATTTTTCATTACCCAATGAGCTGAGGTGGAGTCTTAGCCAGTGGTACCATCAGGGAGGTGTGTAAAGCACTTTAGGCTAGACAGCCAATCAGCTGCCAGCTTCCATCTGTCAATCAAATACAGCAGCCAATCAGAAAGCTGCCCATTGATCAGCAGGCCCTTTATGACATCACAAACAGACCCTCAGAACTATCTGTGCATGTCTAATGGCTGGCTGTCAGTTGGGTGGGTGGGTGGCAGAGGGAGGGGATGTCTGTCTCGTTTCTCCTGAAAATTGCGCTTTTTCTGCGTTTGCGGGAAAAGTTGAGGTCCGACGCGCAAAAGTGGGGTATCGTAGAAATCACCTTTTAAAGACGCACATTTCTGGCCCCCCAAAAATGGGCATTTCAAATGAGAAATGAGTCCAATGAACAAAATAGGATGAATAAGTATGTATTTCAGGGGTGAGTTAGCAGGTTATTGGTAAAGTAAGTCCTGATATTTTTGGAGGTTGCAGGGGCCACTACACCATTCAAAATAGGCAGGCTTTAGCATATGCAGTTATGCCCCGTAGGATGATTTTAGCTAAAAAGTGCCCCAAACACTCAAACGGGCTTGTATCTGGGAAGGGAAAATATGGGAAACATGACTTAGACAGCAAATGATACACTGTTTGCCATGTTTCCAAATTTTTATGCACAGTGGTTACAGCATGAAGCGAATGCATGTGAATATACAAAGGTGCATTGCATTAAACAAGTCCACTGAGTGTCCCAAAATTGACGGCCTGCCTGCATTCATCCATCAATTGTTCTAAATTTTTCATTACCCAATGAGCTGAGGTGGAGTCTTAGCCACTGGTACCATCAGGGAGGTGTGTAAAGCACTTTAGGCTAGACAGCCAATCAGCTGCCAGCTTCCATCTGTCAATCAAATACAGAAACCAATCAGAAAGCTGCCCATTGATCAGCAGGCCCTTTATGACATCACAGACAGACCCTCAGAACTATCTGTGCAAGTCTAATTGCTGGCTGTCAGTTGGGCGGGTGGGTGGCAGAGGGAGGGGATGTCTGTCTCGTTTCTCCTGAAAATTGCGCTTTTTTCTGCGTTTACGGGAAAAGTTGAGGTCCGACGCGCAAAAGTGGGGTATCGTAGAAATCACCTTTTAAAGACGCACATTTCTGGCCCCCCAAAAATGGGCATTTCAAATGAGAAATGAGTCCAATGAACAAAATAGGGTGAATAAGTATGTATTTCAGGGGTGATTTAGCAGATTATTGGGGAAGTAAGTCCTGATATTTTTGGAGGTTGCAGGGGCCACTACACCATTCAAAATAGGCAGGCTTTAGCATATGCAGTTAGGCCCCGTAGGATGATTTTAGCTAAAAAGTGCCCCAAACACTCAAACGGGCTTGTATCTGGGAAGGGAAAATATGGGAAACATGACTTAGACAGCAAATGATACACTGTTTGCCATGTTTCCAAATTTTTATGCACAGTGGTTACAGCATGAAGCGAATGCATGTGAATATACAAAGGTGCATTGCATTAAACAAGTCCACTGAGTGTCCCAAAATTGCCGGCCTGCCTGCATTCATCCATCAATTGTTCTAAATTTTTCATTACCCAATGAGCTGAGGTGGAGTCTTAGCCACTGGTCATCAGGGAGGTGTGTAAAGCACTTTAGGCTAGACAGCCAATCAGCTGCCAGCTTCCATCTGTCAATCAAATACAGCAACCAATCAGAAAGCTGCCCATTGATCAGCAGGCCCTTTATGACATCACAGACAGACCCTCAGAACTATCTGTGCATGTCTAATTGCTGGCTGTCAGTTGGGCGGGTGGGTGGCAGAGGGAGGGGATGTCTGTCTCGTTTCTGCTGAAAATTGCAGTTTTTCTGCGTTTACGGGAAAAGTTGAGGTCCGACGCGCAAAAGTGGGGTATCGTAGAAATCACCTTTTAAAGTCGCACATTTCCGGCCCCCCAAAAATGGGCATTTCAAATGAGAAATGAGTCCAATGAACAAAATAGGGTGAATAAGTATGTATTTCAGGGGTGATTTAGCAGATTATTGGGGAAGTAAGTCCTGATATTTTTGGAGGTTGCAGGGGCCACTACACCATTTAAAATAGGCAGGTTTTAGCATATGCAGTTAGGCCCTGTAGGATGATTTTAGCTAAAAAGTGCCCCAAACACTCAAACGGGCTTGTATCTTGGAAGGGAAAAAATGGGAAACATGACTTAGACACCAAATGATACACTGTTTGCCATGTTTCCAAATTTTTATGCACAGCGGTTACAGCATGAAGCGAATGCATGTGAATATACAAAGGTGCATTGCATTAAACAAGTCCAATGAGCGTCCCAAAATGGCCGGCCTGCCTGCTTTCATCCATCAATTGTTCTAAATTTTTCATTTCCCAACGAGCTGAGGTGGAGTCTTAGCCAGTGGTACCATCAGGGAGGTGTGTAAAGCACTTTAGGCTAGACTGCCAATCAGCTGCCAGCTTCTATCTGTCAATCAAATACAGCAGCCAATCAGAAAGCTGCCCCTTAATCAGCAGGCCCTTTATGACATCACAGAAAGACCCTCAGAACTATCTGTGCATGTCTAATGGCTGGCTGTCAGTTGGGCGGGTGGGTGGCAGAGGGAGGGGATGTCTGTCTCGTTTCTCCTGAAAATTGCGTTTTTTCTGCGTTTACGGGAAAAGTTGAGGTCCGACGCGCAAAAGTGGGGTATCGTAGAAATCACCTTTTAAAGAAGCACATTTCTGGCCCCCCAAAAATGGGCATTTCAAATGAGAAATGAGTCCAATGAACAAAATAGGGTGAATAAGTATGTATTTCAGGGGTGAGTTAGCAGGTTATTGGGGAAGTAAGTCCTGATATTTTTGGAGGTTGCAGGGGCCACTACACCATTCAAAATAGGCAGGGTTTAGCATATGCAGTTAGGCCCCGTAGGTTGATTTTAGCTAAAAAGTGCCACAAACACTCAAACGGGCTTGTATCTGGGAAGGGAAAATATGGGAAACATGACTTAGACAGCAAATGATACACTGTTTGCCATGTTTCCAAATTTTTATGCACAGTGGTTACAGCATGAAGCGAATGCATGTGAATATACAAAGGTGCATTGCATTAAACAAGTCCACTGAGTGTCCCAAAATTGACGGCCTGCCTGCATTCATCCATCAATTGTTCTAAATTTTTCATTACCCAATGAGCTGAGGTGGAGTCTTAGCCACTGTTACCATCAGGGAGGTGTGTAAAGCACTTTAGGCTAGACAGCCAATCAGCTGCCAGCTTCCATCTGTCAATCAAATACAGCAACCAATCAGAAAGCTGCCCATTGATCAGCAGGCCCTTTATGACATCGCAGACAGACCCTCAGAACTATCTGTGCATGTCTAATTGCTGGCTGTCAGTTGGGCGGGTGGGTGGCAGAGGGAGGGGATGTCTGTCTCGTTTCTCCTGAAAATTGCAGTTTTTCTGCGTTTACGGGAAAAGTTGAGGTCCGACGCGCAAAAGTGGGGTATCGTAGAAATCACCTTTTAAAGTCGCACATTTCCGGCCCCCCAAAAATGGGCATTTCAAATGAGAAATGAGTCCAATGAACAAAATAGGGTGAATAAGTATGTATTTCAGGGGTGATTTAGCAGATTATTGGGGAAGTAAGTCCTGATATTTTTGGAGGTTGCAGGGGCCACTACACCATTCAAAATAGGCAGGCTTTAGCATATGCAGTTAGGCCCCGTAGGATGATTTTAGCTAAAAAGTGCCCCAAACACTCAAACGGGCTTGTATCTGGGAAGGGAAAATATGGGAAACATGACTTAGACAGCAAATGATACACTGTTTGCCATGTTTCCAAATTTTTATGCACAGTGGTTACAGCATGAAGCGAATGCATGTGAATATACAAAGGTGCATTGCATTAAACAAGTCCACTGAGTGTCCCAAAATTGCCGGCCTGCCTGCATTCATCCATCAATTGTTCTAAATTTTTCATTACCCAATGAGCTGAGGTGGAGTCTTAGCCACTGGTCATCAGGGAGGTGTGTAAAGCACTTTAGGCTAGACAGCCAATCAGCTGCCAGCTTCCATCTGTCAATCAAATACAGCAACCAATCAGAAAGCTGCCCATTGATCAGCAGGCCCTTTATGACATCACAGACAGACCCTCAGAACTATCTGTGCATGTCTAATTGCTGGCTGTCAGTTGGGCGGGTGGGTGGCAGAGGGAGGGGATGTCTGTCTCGTTTCTGCTGAAAATTGCAGTTTTTCTGCGTTTACGGGAAAAGTTGAGGTCCGACGCGCAAAAGTGGGGTATCGTAGAAATCACCTTTTAAAGTCGCACATTTCCGGCCCCCCAAAAATGGGCATTTCAAATGAGAAATGAGTCCAATGAACAAAATAGGGTGAATAAGTATGTATTTCAGGGGTGATTTAGCAGATTATTGGGGAAGTAAGTCCTGATATTTTTGGAGGTTGCAGGGGCCACTACACCATTTAAAATAGGCAGGTTTTAGCATATGCAGTTAGGCCCTGTAGGATGATTTTAGCTAAAAAGTGCCCCAAACACTCAAATGGGCTTGTATCTGGGAAGGGAAAAAATGGGAAACATGACTTAGACACCAAATGATACACTGTTTGCCATGTTTCCAAATTTTTATGCACAGCGGTTACAGCATGAAGCGAATGCATGTGAATATACAAAGGTGCATTGCATTAAACAAGTCCAATGAGCGTCCCAAAATGGCCGGCCTGCCTGCTTTCATCCATCAATTGTTCTAAATTTTTCTTTTACCAACGAGCTGAGGTGGAGTCTTAGCCAGTGGTACCATCAGGGAGGTGTGTAAAGCACTTTAGGCTAGACTGCCAATCAGCTGCCAGCTTCTATCTGTCAATCAAATACAGCAGCCAATCAGAAAGCTGCCCCTTAATCAGCAGGCCCTTTATGACATCACAGAAAGACCCTCAGAACTATCTGTGCATGTCTAATGGCTGGCTGTCAGTTGGGCGGGTGGGTGGCAGAGGGAGGGGATGTCTGTCTCGTTTCTCCTGAAAATTGCGTTTTTTCTGCGTTTACGGGAAAAGTTGAGGTCCGACGCGCAAAAGTGGGGTATCGTAGAAATCACCTTTTAAAGAAGCACATTTCTGGCCCCCCAAAAATGGGCATTTCAAATGAGAAATGAGTCCAATGAACAAAATAGGGTGAATAAGTATGTATTTCAGGGGTGAGTTAGCAGGTTATTGGGGAAGTAAGTCCTGATATTTTTGGAGGTTGCAGGGGCCACTACACCATTCAAAATAGGCAGGGTTTAGCATATGCAGTTAGGCCCCGTAGGTTGATTTTAGCTAAAAAGTGCCACAAACACTCAAACGGGCTTGTATCTGGGAAGGGAAAATATGGGAAACATGACTTAGACAGCAAATGATACACTGTTTGCCATGTTTCCAAATTTTTATGCACAGTGGTTACAGCATGAAGCGAATGCATGTGAATATACAAAGGTGCATTGCATTAAACAAGTCCACTGAGTGTCCCAAAATTGACGGCCTGCCTGCATTCATCCATCAATTGTTCTAAATTTTTCATTACCCAATGAGCTGAGGTGGAGTCTTAGCCACTGGTACCATCAGGGAGGTGTGTAAAGCACTTTAGGCTAGACAGCCAATCAGCTGCCAGCTTCCATCTGTCAATCAAATACAGCAACCAATCAGAAAGCTGCCCATTGATCAGCAGGCCCTTTATGACATCGCAGACAGACCCTCAGAACTATCTGTGCATGTCTAATTGCTGGCTGTCAGTTGGGCGGGTGGGTGGCAGAGGGAGGGGATGTCTGTCTCGTTTCTCCTGAAAATTGCAGTTTTTCTGCGTTTACGGGAAAAGTTGAGGTCCGACGCGCAAAAGTGGGGTATCGTAGAAATCACCTTTTAAAGTCGCACATTTCCGGCCCCCCAAAAATGGGCATTTCAAATGAGAAATGAGTCCAATGAACAAAATAGGGTGAATAAGTATGTATTTCAGGGGTGATTTAGCAGATTATTGGGGAAGTAAGTCCTGATATTTTTGGAGGTTGCAGGGGCCACTACACCATTCAAAATAGGCAGGCTTTAGCATATGCAGTTAGGCCCCGTAGGTTGATTTTAGCTAAAAAGTGCCACAAACACTCAAACGGGCTTGTATCTGGGAAAGGAAAATATGGGAAACATGACTTAGACAGCAAATGATACACTGTTTGCCATGTTTCCAAATTTTTATGCACAGTGGTTACAGCATGAAGCGAATGCATGTGAATATACAAAGGTGCATTGCATTAAACAAGTCCAATGAGCGTCCCAAAATGGCCGGCCTGCCTGCTTTCATCCATCAATTGTTCTAAATTTTTCATTACCCAATGAGCTGAGGTGGAGTCTTAGCCACTGGTACCATCAGGGAGGTGTGTAAAGCACTTTAGGCTAGACAGCCAATCAGCTGCCAGCTTCCATCTGTCAATCAAATACAGAAACCAATCAGAAAGCTGCCCATTGATCAGCAGGCCCTTTATGACATCACAGACAGACCCTCAGAACTATCTGTGCATGTCTAATTGCTGGCTGTCAGTTGGGCGGGTGGGTGGCAGAGGGAGGGGATGTCTGTCTCGTTTCTCCTGAAAATTGCGCTTTTTCTGCGTTTACGGGAAAAGTTGAGGTCCGACGCGCAAAAGTGGGGTATCGTAGAAATCACCTTTTAAAGACGCACATTTCTGGCCCCCCAAAAATGGGCATTTCAAATGAGAAATGAGTCCAATGAACAAAATAGGGTGAATAAGTATGTATTTCAGGGGTGATTTAGCAGATTATTGGGGAAGTAAGTCCTGATATTTTTGGAGGTTGCAGGGGCCACTACACCATTCAAAATAGGCAGGCTTTAGCATATGCAGTTAGGCCCCGTAGGATGATTTTAGCTAAAAAGTGCCCCAAACACTCAAACGGGCTTGTATCTGGGAAGGGAAAATATGGGAAACATGACTTAGACAGCAAATGATACACTGTTTGCCATGTTTCCAAATTTTTATGCACAGTGGTTACAGCATGAAGCGAATGCATGTGAATATACAAAGGTGCATTGCATTAAACAAGTCCAATGAGCGTCCCAAAATGGCCGGCCTGCCTGCTTTCATCCATCAATTGTTCTAAATTTTTCTTTTACCAACGAGCTGAGGTGGAGTCTTAGCCAGTGGTACCATCAGGGAGGTGTGTAAAGCACTTTAGGCTAGACTGCCAATCAGCTGCCAGCTTCTATCTGTCAATCAAATACAGCAGCCAATCAGAAAGCTGCCCCTTAATCAGCAGGCCCTTTATGACATCACAGAAAGACCCTCAGAACTATCTGTGCATGTCTAATGGCTGGCTGTCAGTTGGGCGGGTGGGTGGCAGAGGGAGGGGATGTCTGTCTCGTTTCTCCTGAAAATTGCGTTTTTTCTGCGTTTACGGGAAAAGTTGAGGTCCGACGCGCAAAAGTGGGGTATCGTAGAAATCACCTTTTAAAGAAGCACATTTCTGGCCCCCCAAAAATGGGCATTTCAAATGAGAAATGAGTCCAATGAACAAAATAGGGTGAATAAGTATGTATTTCAGGGGTGAGTTAGCAGGTTATTGGGGAAGTAAGTCCTGATATTTTTGGAGGTTGCAGGGGCCACTACACCATTCAAAATAGGCAGGGTTTAGCATATGCAGTTAGGCCCCGTAGGTTGATTTTAGCTAAAAAGTGCCACAAACACTCAAACGGGCTTGTATCTGGGAAGGGAAAATATGGGAAACATGACTTAGACAGCAAATGATACACTGTTTGCCATGTTTCCAAATTTTTATGCACAGTGGTTACAGCATGAAGCGAATGCATGTGAATATACAAAGGTGCATTGCATTAAACAAGTCCACTGAGTGTCCCAAAATTGACGGCCTGCCTGCATTCATCCATCAATTGTTCTAAATTTTTCATTACCCAATGAGCTGAGGTGGAGTCTTAGCCACTGGTACCATCAGGGAGGTGTGTAAAGCACTTTAGGCTAGACAGCCAATCAGCTGCCAGCTTCCATCTGTCAATCAAATACAGCAACCAATCAGAAAGCTGCCCATTGATCAGCAGGCCCTTTATGACATCGCAGACAGACCCTCAGAACTATCTGTGCATGTCTAATTGCTGGCTGTCAGTTGGGCGGGTGGGTGGCAGAGGGAGGGGATGTCTGTCTCGTTTCTCCTGAAAATTGCAGTTTTTCTGCGTTTACGGGAAAAGTTGAGGTCCGACGCGCAAAAGTGGGGTATCGTAGAAATCACCTTTTAAAGTCGCACATTTCCGGCCCCCCAAAAATGGGCATTTCAAATGAGAAATGAGTCCAATGAACAAAATAGGGTGAATAAGTATGTATTTCAGGGGTGATTTAGCAGATTATTGGGGAAGTAAGTCCTGATATTTTTGGAGGTTGCAGGGGCCACTACACCATTCAAAATAGGCAGGCTTTAGCATATGCAGTTAGGCCCCGTAGGTTGATTTTAGCTAAAAAGTGCCACAAACACTCAAACGGGCTTGTATCTGGGAAAGGAAAATATGGGAAACATGACTTAGACAGCAAATGATACACTGTTTGCCATGTTTCCAAATTTTTATGCACAGTGGTTACAGCATGAAGCGAATGCATGTGAATATACAAAGGTGCATTGCATTAAACAAGTCCAATGAGCGTCCCAAAATGGCCGGCCTGCCTGCTTTCATCCATCAATTGTTCTAAATTTTTCATTACCCAATGAGCTGAGGTGGAGTCTTAGCCACTGGTACCATCAGGGAGGTGTGTAAAGCACTTTAGGCTAGACAGCCAATCAGCTGCCAGCTTCCATCTGTCAATCAAATACAGAAACCAATCAGAAAGCTGCCCATTGATCAGCAGGCCCTTTATGACATCACAGACAGACCCTCAGAACTATCTGTGCATGTCTAATTGCTGGCTGTCAGTTGGGCGGGTGGGTGGCAGAGGGAGGGGATGTCTGTCTCGTTTCTCCTGAAAATTGCGCTTTTTCTGCGTTTACGGGAAAAGTTGAGGTCCGACGCGCAAAAGTGGGGTATCGTAGAAATCACCTTTTAAAGACGCACATTTCTGGCCCCCCAAAAATGGGCATTTCAAATGAGAAATGAGTCCAATGAACAAAATAGGGTGAATAAGTATGTATTTCAGGGGTGATTTAGCAGATTATTGGGGAAGTAAGTCCTGATATTTTTGGAGGTTGCAGGGGCCACTACACCATTCAAAATAGGCAGGCTTTAGCATATGCAGTTAGGCCCCGTAGGATGATTTTAGCTAAAAAGTGCCCCAAACACTCAAACGGGCTTGTATCTGGGAAGGGAAAATATGGGAAACATGACTTAGACAGCAAATGATACACTGTTTGCCATGTTTCCAAATTTTTATGCACAGTGGTTACAGCATGAAGCGAATGCATGTGAATATACAAAGGTGCATTGCATTAAACAAGTCCAATGAGCGTCCCAAAATGGCCGGCCTGCCTGCTTTCATCCATCAATTGTTCTAAATTTTTCTTTTACCAACGAGCTGAGGTGGAGTCTTAGCCAGTGGTACCATCAGGGAGGTGTGTAAAGCACTTTAGGCTAGACTGCCAATCAGCTGCCAGCTTCTATCTGTCAATCAAATACAGCAGCCAATCAGAAAGCTGCCCCTTAATCAGCAGGCCCTTTATGACATCACAGAAAGACCCTCAGAACTATCTGTGCATGTCTAATGGCTGGCTGTCAGTTGGGCGGGTGGGTGGCAGAGGGAGGGGATGTCTGTCTCGTTTCTCCTGAAAATTGCGTTTTTTCTGCGTTTACGGGAAAAGTTGAGGTCCGACGCGCAAAAGTGGGGTATCGTAGAAATCACCTTTTAAAGAAGCACATTTCTGGCCCCCCAAAAATGGGCATTTCAAATGAGAAATGAGTCCAATGAACAAAATAGGGTGAATAAGTATGTATTTCAGGGGTGAGTTAGCAGGTTATTGGGGAAGTAAGTCCTGATATTTTTGGAGGTTGCAGGGGCCACTACACCATTCAAAATAGGCAGGGTTTAGCATATGCAGTTAGGCCCCGTAGGTTGATTTTAGCTAAAAAGTGCCACAAACACTCAAACGGGCTTGTATCTGGGAAGGGAAAATATGGGAAACATGACTTAGACAGCAAATGATACACTGTTTGCCATGTTTCCAAATTTTTATGCACAGTGGTTACAGCATGAAGCGAATGCATGTGAATATACAAAGGTGCATTGCATTAAACAAGTCCACTGAGTGTCCCAAAATTGACGGCCTGCCTGCATTCATCCATCAATTGTTCTAAATTTTTCATTACCCAATGAGCTGAGGTGGAGTCTTAGCCACTGGTACCATCAGGGAGGTGTGTAAAGCACTTTAGGCTAGACAGCCAATCAGCTGCCAGCTTCCATCTGTCAATCAAATACAGCAACCAATCAGAAAGCTGCCCATTGATCAGCAGGCCCTTTATGACATCGCAGACAGACCCTCAGAACTATCTGTGCATGTCTAATTGCTGGCTGTCAGTTGGGCGGGTGGGTGGCAGAGGGAGGGGATGTCTGTCTCGTTTCTCCTGAAAATTGCAGTTTTTCTGCGTTTACGGGAAAAGTTGAGGTCCGACGCGCAAAAGTGGGGTATCGTAGAAATCACCTTTTAAAGTCGCACATTTCCGGCCCCCCAAAAATGGGCATTTCAAATGAGAAATGAGTCCAATGAACAAAATAGGGTGAATAAGTATGTATTTCAGGGGTGATTTAGCAGATTATTGGGGAAGTAAGTCCTGATATTTTTGGAGGTTGCAGGGGCCACTACACCATTCAAAATAGGCAGGCTTTAGCATATGCAGTTAGGCCCCGTAGGTTGATTTTAGCTAAAAAGTGCCACAAACACTCAAACGGGCTTGTATCTGGGAAAGGAAAATATGGGAAACATGACTTAGACAGCAAATGATACACTGTTTGCCATGTTTCCAAATTTTTATGCACAGTGGTTACAGCATGAAGCGAATGCATGTGAATATACAAAGGTGCATTGCATTAAACAAGTCCAATGAGCGTCCCAAAATGGCCGGCCTGCCTGCTTTCATCCATCAATTGTTCTAAATTTTTCATTACCCAATGAGCTGAGGTGGAGTCTTAGCCACTGGTACCATCAGGGAGGTGTGTAAAGCACTTTAGGCTAGACAGCCAATCAGCTGCCAGCTTCCATCTGTCAATCAAATACAGAAACCAATCAGAAAGCTGCCCATTGATCAGCAGGCCCTTTATGACATCACAGACAGACCCTCAGAACTATCTGTGCATGTCTAATTGCTGGCTGTCAGTTGGGCGGGTGGGTGGCAGAGGGAGGGGATGTCTGTCTCGTTTCTCCTGAAAATTGCGCTTTTTCTGCGTTTACGGGAAAAGTTGAGGTCCGACGCGCAAAAGTGGGGTATCGTAGAAATCACCTTTTAAAGACGCACATTTCTGGCCCCCCAAAAATGGGCATTTCAAATGAGAAATGAGTCCAATGAACAAAATAGGGTGAATAAGTATGTATTTCAGGGGTGATTTAGCAGATTATTGGGGAAGTAAGTCCTGATATTTTTGGAGGTTGCAGGGGCCACTACACCATTCAAAATAGGCAGGCTTTAGCATATGCAGTTAGGCCCCGTAGGATGATTTTAGCTAAAAAGTGCCCCAAACACTCAAACGGGCTTGTATCTGGGAAGGGAAAATATGGGAAACATGACTTAGACAGCAAATGATACACTGTTTGACATGTTTCCAAATTTTTATGCACAGTGGTTACAGCATGAAGCGAATGCATGTGAATATACAAAGGTGCATTGCATTAAACAAGTCCAATGAGCGTCCCAAAATGGCCGGCCTGCCTGCTTTCATCCATCAATTGTTCTAAATTTTTCATTACCCAATGAGCTGAGGTGGAGTCTTAGCCACTGGTCATCAGGGAGGTGTGTAAAGCACTTTAGGCTAGACAGCCAATCAGCTGCCAGCTTCCATCTGTCAATCAAATACAGCAACCAATCAGAAAGCTGCCCATTGATCAGCAGGCCCTTTATGACATCACAGACAGACCCTCAGAACTATCTGTGCATGTCTAATTGCTGGCTGTCAGTTGGGCGGGTGGGTGGCAGAGGGAGGGGATGTCTGTCTCGTTTCTGCTGAAAATTGCAGTTTTTCTGCGTTTACGGGAAAAGTTGAGGTCCGACGCGCAAAAGTGGGGTATCGTAGAAATCACCTTTTAAAGTCGCACATTTCCGGCCCCCCAAAAATGGGCATTTCAAATGAGAAATGAGTCCAATGAACAAAATAGGGTGAATAAGTATGTATTTCAGGGGTGATTTAGCAGATTATTGGGGAAGTAAGTCCTGATATTTTTGGAGGTTGCAGGGGCCACTACACCATTTAAAATAGGCAGGTTTTAGCATATGCAGTTAGGCCCTGTAGGATGATTTTAGCTAAAAAGTGCCCCAAACACTCAAATGGGCTTGTATCTGGGAAGGGAAAAAATGGGAAACATGACTTAGACACCAAATGATACACTGTTTGCCATGTTTCCAAATTTTTATGCACAGCGGTTACAGCATGAAGCGAATGCATGTGAATATACAAAGGTGCATTGCATTAAACAAGTCCAATGAGCGTCCCAAAATGGCCGGCCTGCCTGCTTTCATCCATCAATTGTTCTAAATTTTTCTTTTACCAACGAGCTGAGGTGGAGTCTTAGCCAGTGGTACCATCAGGGAGGTGTGTAAAGCACTTTAGGCTAGACTGCCAATCAGCTGCCAGCTTCTATCTGTCAATCAAATACAGCAGCCAATCAGAAAGCTGCCCCTTAATCAGCAGGCCCTTTATGACATCACAGAAAGACCCTCAGAACTATCTGTGCATGTCTAATGGCTGGCTGTCAGTTGGGCGGGTGGGTGGCAGAGGGAGGGGATGTCTGTCTCGTTTCTCCTGAAAATTGCGTTTTTTCTGCGTTTACGGGAAAAGTTGAGGTCCGACGCGCAAAAGTGGGGTATCGTAGAAATCACCTTTTAAAGAAGCACATTTCTGGCCCCCCAAAAATGGGCATTTCAAATGAGAAATGAGTCCAATGAACAAAATAGGGTGAATAAGTATGTATTTCAGGGGTGAGTTAGCAGGTTATTGGGGAAGTAAGTCCTGATATTTTTGGAGGTTGCAGGGGCCACTACACCATTCAAAATAGGCAGGGTTTAGCATATGCAGTTAGGCCCCGTAGGTTGATTTTAGCTAAAAAGTGCCACAAACACTCAAACGGGCTTGTATCTGGGAAGGGAAAATATGGGAAACATGACTTAGACAGCAAATGATACACTGTTTGCCATGTTTCCAAATTTTTATGCACAGTGGTTACAGCATGAAGCGAATGCATGTGAATATACAAAGGTGCATTGCATTAAACAAGTCCACTGAGTGTCCCAAAATTGACGGCCTGCCTGCATTCATCCATCAATTGTTCTAAATTTTTCATTACCCAATGAGCTGAGGTGGAGTCTTAGCCACTGGTACCATCAGGGAGGTGTGTAAAGCACTTTAGGCTAGACAGCCAATCAGCTGCCAGCTTCCATCTGTCAATCAAATACAGCAACCAATCAGAAAGCTGCCCATTGATCAGCAGGCCCTTTATGACATCGCAGACAGACCCTCAGAACTATCTGTGCATGTCTAATTGCTGGCTGTCAGTTGGGCGGGTGGGTGGCAGAGGGAGGGGATGTCTGTCTCGTTTCTCCTGAAAATTGCAGTTTTTCTGCGTTTACGGGAAAAGTTGAGGTCCGACGCGCAAAAGTGGGGTATCGTAGAAATCACCTTTTAAAGTCGCACATTTCCGGCCCCCCAAAAATGGGCATTTCAAATGAGAAATGAGTCCAATGAACAAAATAGGGTGAATAAGTATGTATTTCAGGGGTGATTTAGCAGATTATTGGGGAAGTAAGTCCTGATATTTTTGGAGGTTGCAGGGGCCACTACACCATTCAAAATAGGCAGGCTTTAGCATATGCAGTTAGGCCCCGTAGGATGATTTTAGCTAAAAAGTGCCCCAAACACTCAAACGGGCTTGTATCTGGGAAGGGAAAATATGGGAAACATGACTTAGACAGCAAATGATACACTGTTTGCCATGTTTCCAAATTTTTATGCACAGTGGTTACAGCATGAAGCGAATGCATGTGAATATACAAAGGTGCATTGCATTAAACAAGTCCACTGAGTGTCCCAAAATTGCCGGCCTGCCTGCATTCATCCATCAATTGTTCTAAATTTTTCATTACCCAATGAGCTGAGGTGGAGTCTTAGCCACTGGTACCATCAGGGAGGTGTGTAAAGCACTTTAGGCTAGACAGCCAATCAGCTGCCAGCTTCCATCTGTCAATCAAATACAGCAACCAATCAGAAAGCTGCCCATTGATCAGCAGGCCCTTTATGACATCACAGACAGACCCTCAGAACTATCTGTGCATGTCTAATTGCTGGCTGTCAGTTGGGCGGGTGGGTGGCAGAGGGAGGGGATGTCTGTCTCGTTTCTCCTGAAAATTGCAGTTTTTCTGCGTTTACGGGAAAAGTTGAGGTCCGACGCGCAAAAGTGGGGTATCGTAGAAATCACCTTTTAAAGTCGCACATTTCCGGCCCCCCAAAAATGGGCATTTCAAATGAGAAATGAGTCCAATGAACAAAATAGGGTGAATAAGTATGTATTTCAGGGGTGATTTAGCAGATTATTGGGGAAGTAAGTCCTGATATTTTTGGAGGTTGCAGGGGCCACTACACCATTTAAAATAGGCAGGTTTTAGCATATGCAGTTAGGCCCTGTAGGATGATTTTAGCTAAAAAGTGCCCCAAACACTCAAATGGGCTTGTATCTGGGAAGGGAAAAAATGGGAAACATGACTTAGACATCAAATGATACACTGTTTGCCATGTTTCCAAATTTTTATGCACAGCGGTTACAGCATGAAGCGAATGCATGTGAATATACAAAGGTGCATTGCATTAAACAAGTCCAATGAGCGTCCCAAAATGGCCGGCCTGCCTGCTTTCATCCATCAATTGTTCTAAATTTTTCATTTCCCAACGAGCTGAGGTGGAGTCTTAGCCAGTGGTACCATCAGGGAGGTGTGTAAAGCTCTTTAGGCTAGACTGCCAATCAGCTGCCAGCTTCTATCTGTCAATCAAATACAGCAGCCAATCAGAAAGCTGCCCCTTAATCAGCAGGCCCTTTATGACATCACAGAAAGACCCTCAGAACTATCTGTGCATGTCTAATGGCTGGCTGTCAGTTGGGCGGGTGGGTGGCAGAGGGAGGGGATGTCTGTCTCGTTTCTCCTGAAAATTGCGTTTTTTCTGCGTTTACGGGAAAAGTTGAGGTCCGACGCGCAAAAGTGGGGTATCGTAGAAATCACCTTTTAAAGAAGCACATTTCTGGCCCCCCAAAAATGGGCATTTCAAATGAGAAATGAGTCCAATGAACAAAATAGGGTGAATAAGTATGTATTTCAGGGGTGAGTTAGCAGGTTATTGGGGAAGTAAGTCCTGATATTTTTGGAGGTTGCAGGGGCCACTACACCATTCAAAATAGGCAGGGTTTAGCATATGCAGTTAGGCCCCGTAGGTTGATTTTAGCTAAAAAGTGCCACAAACACTCAAACGGGCTTGTATCTGGGAAAGGAAAATATGGGAAACATGACTTAGACAGCAAATGATACACTGTTTGCCATGTTTCCAAATTTTTATGCACAGTGGTTACAGCATGAAGCGAATGCATGTGAATATACAAAGGTGCATTGCATTAAACAAGTCCAATGAGCGTCCCAAAATGGCCGGCCTGCCTGCTTTCATCCATCAATTGTTCTAAATTTTTCATTACCCAATGAGCTGAGGTGGAGTCTTAGCCAGTGGTACCATCAGGGAGGTGTGTAAAGCACTTTAGGCTAGACAGCCAATAAGCTGCCAGCTTCCATCTGTCAATCAAATACAGCAGCCAATCAGAAAGCTGCCCATTGATCAGCAGGCCCTTTATGACATCACAAACAGACCCTCAGAACTATCTGTGCATGTCTAATGGCTGGCTGTCAGTTGGGTGGGTGGGTGGGTGGCAGAGGGAGGGGATGTCTGTCTCGTTTCTCCTGAAAATTGCGCTTTTTCTGCGTTTACGGGAAAAGTTGAGGTCCGACGCGCAAAAGTGGGGTATCGTAGAAATCACCTTTTAAAGACGCACATTTCTGGCCCCCCAAAAATGGGCATTTCAAATGAGAAATGAGTCCAATGAACAAAATAGGGTTAATAAGTATGTATTTCAGGGGTGAGTTAGCAGGTTATTGGGGAAGTAAGTCCTGATATTTTTGGAGGTTGCAGGGGCCACTACACCATTCAAAATAGGCAGGCTTTAGCATATGCAGTTAGGCCCCGTAGGATGATTTTAGCTAAAAAGTGCCCCAAACACTCAAACGGGCTTGTATCTGGGAAGGCAAAATATGAGAAACATGACTTAGACAGCAAATGATACACTGTTTGCCATGTTTCCAAATTTTTATGCACAGTGGTTACAGCATGAAGCGAATGCATGTGAATATACAAAGGTGCATTGCATTAAACAAGTCCACTGAGTGTCCCAAAATGGCTGGCCTGCCTGCTTTCATCCATCAATTGTTCTAAATTTTTCATTACCCAATGAGCTGAGGAGGAGTCTTAGCCAGTGGTACCATCAGGGAGGTGTGTAAAGCACTTTAGGCTAGACAGCCAATCAGCTGCCAGCTTCCATCTGTCAATCAAATACAGCAACCAATCAGAAAGCTGCCCATTGATCAGCAGGCCCTTTATGACATCACAGACAGACCCTCAGAACTATCTGTGCATGTCTAATTGCTGGCTGTCAGTTGGGCGGGTGGGTGGCATAGGGGGGGGGATGTCTGTCTCGTTTCTCCTGAAAATTGCAGTTTTTCTGCGTTTACGGGAAAAGTTGAGGTCCGACGCGCAAAAGTGGGGTATCGTAGAAATCACCTTTTAAAGTCGCACATTACCGGCCCCCCAAAAATGGGCATTTCAAATGAGAAATGAGTCCAATGAACAAAATAGGGTGAATAAGTATGTATTTCAGGGGTGATTTAGCAGATTATTGGGGAATGAAGTCCTGATATTTTTGGAGGTTGCAGGGGCCACTACACCATTTAAAATAGGCAGGTTTTAGCATATGCAGTTAGGCCCTGTAGGATGATTTTAGCTAAAAAGTGCCCCAAACACTCAAATGGGCTTGTATCTGGGAAGGGAAAAAATGGGAAACATGACTTAGACACCAAATGATACACTGTTTGCCATGTTTCCAAATTTTTATGCACAGCGGTTACAGCATGAAGCGAATGCATGTGAATATACAAAGGTGCATTGCATTAAACAAGTCCAATGAGCGTCCCAAAATGGCCGGCCTGCCTGCTTTCATCCATCAATTGTTCTAAATTTTTCATTTCCCAATGAGCTGAGGTGGAGTCTTAGCCAGTGGTACCATCAGGGAGGTGTGTAAAGCACTTTAGGCTAGACTGCCAATCAGCTGCCAGCTTCTATCTGTCAATCAAATACAGCAGCCAATCAGAAAGCTGCCCCTTAATCAGCAGGCCCTTTATGACATCACAGAAAGACCCTCAGAACTATCTGTGCATGTCTAATGGCTGGCTGTCAGTTGGGCGGGTGGGTGGCAGAGGGAGGGGATGTCTGTCTCGTTTCTCCTGAAAATTGCATTTTTTCTGCGTTTACGGGAAAAGTTGAGGTCCGACGCGCAAAAGTGGGGTATCGTAGAAATCACCTTTTAAAGAAGCACATTTCTGGCCCCCCAAAAATGGGCATTTCAAATGAGAAATGAGTCCAATGAACAAAATAGGGTGAATAAGTATGTATTTCAGGGGTGAGTTAGCAGGTTATTGGGGAAGTAAGTCCTGATATTTTTGGAGGTTGCAGGGGCCACTACACCATTCAAAATAGGCAGGCTTTAGCATATGCAGTTAGGCCCCGTAGGTTGATTTTAGCTAAAAAGTGCCACAAACACTCAAACGGGCTTGTATCTGGGAAGGGAAAATATGGGAAACATGACTTAGACAGCAAATGATACACTGTTTGCCATGTTTCCAAATTTTTATGCACAGTGGTTACAGCATGAAGCGAATGCATGTGAATATACAAAGGTGCATTGCATTAAACAAGTCCAATGAGCGTCCCAAAATGGCCGGCCTGCCTGCTTTCATCCATCAATTGTTCTAAATTTTTCATTACCCAATGAGCTGAGGTGGAGTCTTAGCCAGTGGTACCATCAGGGAGGTGTGTAAAGCACTTTAGGCTAGACAGCCAATCAGCTGCCAGCTTCCATCTGTCAATCAAATACAGCAGCCAATCAGAAAGCTGCCCATTGATCAGCAGGCCCTTTATGACATCACAAACAGACCCTCAGAACTATCTGTGCATGTCTAATGGCTGGCTGTCAGTTGGGCGGGTGGGTGGCAGAGGGAGGGGATGTCTGTCTCGTTTCTCCTGAAAATTGCGCTTTTTCTGCGTTTACGGGAAAAGTTGAGGTCCGACGCGCAAAAGTGGGGTATCGTAGAAATCACCTTTTAAAGACGCACATTTCTGGCCCCCCAAAAATGGGCATTTCAAATGAGAAATGAGTCCAATGAACAAAATAGGGTTAATAAGTATGTATTTCAGGGGTGAGTTAGCAGGTTATTGGGGAAGTAAGTCCTGATATTTTTGGAGGTTGCAGGGGCCACTACACCATTCAAAATAGGCAGGCTTTAGCATATGCAGTTAGGCCCCGTAGGATGATTTTAGCTAAAAAGTGCCCCAAACACTCAAACGGGCTTGTATCTGGGAAGGCAAAATATGAGAAACATGACTTAGACAGCAAATGATACACTGTTTGCCATGTTTCCAAATTTTTATGCACAGTGGTTACAGCATGAAGCGAATGCATGTGAATATACAAAGGTGCATTGCATTAAACAAGTCCACTGAGTGTCCCAAAATGGCTGGCCTGCCTGCTTTCATCCATCAATTGTTCTAAATTTTTCATTACCCAATGAGCTGAGGTGGAGTCTTAGCCAGTGGTACCATCAGGGAGGTGTGTAAAGCACTTTAGGCTAGACAGCCAATCAGCTGCCAGCTTCCATCTGTCAATCAAATACAGCAACCAATCAGAAAGCTGCCCATTGATCAGCAGGCCCTTTATGACATCACAGACAGACCCTCAGAACTATCTGTGCATGTCTAATTGCTGGCTGTCAGTTGGACGGGTGGGTGGCATAGGGGGGGGATGTCTGTCTCGTTTCTCCTGAAAATTGCAGTTTTTCTGCGTTTACGGGAAAAGTTGAGGTCCGACGCGCAAAAGTGGGGTATCGTAGAAATCACCTTTTAAAGTCGCACATTTCCGGCCCCCCAAAAATGGGCATTTCAAATGAGAAATGAGTCCAATGAACAAAATAGGGTGAATAAGTATGTATTTCAGGGGTGATTTAGCAGATTATTGGGGAAGTAAGTCCTGATATTTTTGGAGGTTGCAGGGGCCACTACACCATTTAAAATAGGCAGGTTTTAGCATATGCAGTTAGGCCCTGTAGGATGATTTTAGCTAAAAAGTGCCCCAAACACTCAAATGGGCTTGTATCTGGGAAGGGAAAAAATGGGAAACATGACTTAGACACCAAATGATACACTGTTTGCCATGTTTCCAAATTTTTATGCACAGCGGTTACAGCATGAAGCGAATGCATTTGAATATACAAAGGTGCATTGCATTAAACAAGTCCAATGAGCGTCCCAAAATGGCCGGCCTGCCTGCTTTCATCCATCAATTGTTCTAAATTTTTCATTTCCCAACGAGCTGAGGTGGAGTCTTAGCCAGTGGTACCATCAAGGAGGTGTGTAAAGCACTTTAGGCTAGACTGCCAATCAGCTGCCAGCTTCTATCTGTCAATCAAATACAGCAGCCAATCAGAAAGCTGCCCCTTAATCAGAAGGCCCTTTATGACATCACAGAAAGACCCTCAGAACTATCTGTGCATGTCTAATGGCTGTCTGTCAGTTTGGCGGGTGGGTGGCAGAGGGAGGGGATGTCTGTCTCGTTTCTCCTGAAAATTGCGTTTTTTCTGCGTTTACGGGAAAAGTTGAGGTCCGACGCGCAAAAGTGGGGTATCGTAGAAATCACCTTTTAAAGAAGCACATTTCTGGCCCCCCAAAAATGGGCATTTCAAATGAGAAATGAGTCCAATGAACAAAATAGGGTGAATAAGTATGTATTTCAGGGGTGAGTTAGCAGGTTATTGGGGAAGTAAGTCCTGATATTTTTGGAGGTTGCAGGGGCCACTACACCATTCAAAATAGGCAGGGTTTAGCATATGCAGTTAGGCCCTGTAGGTTGATTTTAGCTAAAAAGTGCCACAAACACTCAAACGGGCTTGTATCTGGGAAGGGAAAATATGGGAAACATGACTTAGACAGCAAATGATACACTGTTTGCCATGTTTCCAAATTTTTATGCACAGTGGTTACAGCATGAAGCGAATGCATGTGAATATACAAAGGTGCATTGCATTAAACAAGTCCAATGAGCGTCCCAAAATGGCCGGCCTGCCTGCTTTCATCCATCAATTGTTCTACATTTTTCATTACCCAATGAGCTGAGGTGGAGTCTTAGCCAGTGGTACCATCAGGGAGGTGTGTAAAGCACTTTAGGCTAGACAGCCAATCAGCTGCCAGCTTCCATCTGTCAATCAAATACAGCAGCCAATCAGAAAGCTGCCCATTGATCAGCAGGCCCTTTATGACATCACAAACAGACCCTCAGAACTATCTGTGCATGTCTAATGGCTGGCTGTCAGTTGGGTGGGTGGGTGGCAGAGGGAGGGGATGTCTGTCTCGTTTCTCCTGAAAATTGCGCTTTTTCTGCGTTTACGCGAAAAGTTGAGGTCCGACGCGCAAAAGTGGGGTATCGTAGAAATCACCTTTTAAAGACGCACATTTCTGGCCCCCCAAAAATGGGCATTTCAAATGAGAAATGAGTCCAATGAACAAAATAGGGTTAATAAGTATGTATTTCAGGGGTGAGTTAGCAGGTTATTGGGGAAGTAAGTCCTGATATTTTTGGAGGTTGCAGGGGCCACTACAACATTCAAAATAGGCAGGCTTTAGCATATGCAGTTAGGCCCCGTAGGATGATTTTAGCTAAAAAGTGTCCCAAACACTCTTAAACGGGCTTGTATCTGGGAAGGCAAAATTAGAGAAACATGACTTAGACAGCAAATGATACACTGTTTGCCATGTTTCCAAATTTTTATGCACAGTGGTTACAGCATGAAGCGAATGCATGTGAATATAACAAGTCCACTGAGTGTCCCAAAGTGGCTGGCCTGCCTGCTTTTATCCATCAATTGTTCTAAATTTTTCATTACCCAATGAGCTGAGGTGGAGTCTTAGCCAGTGGTACCATCAGGGAGGTGTGTAAAGCACTTTAGGCTAGACAGCCAATCAGCTGCCAGCTTCCATCTGTCAATCAAATACAGCAACCAATCAGAAAGCTGCCCATTGATCAGCAGGCCCTTTATGACATCACAGACAGACCCTCAGAACTATCTGTGCATGTCTAATTGCTGGCTGTCAGTTGGGCGGGTGGGTGGCATAGGGGGGGGATGTCTGTCTCGTTTCTCCTGAAAATTGCAGTTTTTCTGCGTTTACGGGAAAAGTTGAGGTCCGACGCGCAAAAGTGGGGTATCGTAGAAATCACCTTTTAAAGTCGCACATTTCCGGCCCCCCAAAAATGGGCATTTCAAATGAGAAATGAGTCCAATGAACAAAATAGGGTGAATAAGTATGTATTTCAGGGGTGATTTAGCAGATTATTGGGGAAGTAAGTCCTGATATTTTTGGAGGTTGCAGGGGCCACTACACCATTTAAAATAGGCAGGTATTAGCATATGCAGTTAGGCCCTGTAGGATGATTTTAGCTAAAAAGTGCCCCAAACACTCAAATGGGCTTGTATCTGGGAAGGGAAAAAATGGGAAACATGACTTAGACACCAAATGATACACTGTTTGCCATGTTTCCAAATTTTTATGCACAGCGGTTACAGCATGAAGCGAATGCATGTGAATATACAAAGGTGCATTGCATTAAACAAGTCCAATGAGCGTCCCAAAATGGCCGGCCTGCCTGCTTTCATCCATCAATTGTTCTAAATTTTTCATTTCCCAACGAGCTGAGGTGGAGTCTTAGCCAGTGGTACCATCAGGGAGGTGTGTAAAGCACTTTAGGCTAGACTGCCAATCAGCTGCCAGCTTCTATCTGTCAATCAAATACAGCAGCCAATCAGAAAGCTGCCCCTTAATCAGCAGGCCCTTTATGACATCACAGAAAGACCCTCAGAACTATCTGTGCATGTCTAATGGCTGGCTGTCAGTTGGGCGGGTGGGTGGCAGAGGGAGGGGATGTCTGTCTCGTTTCTCCTGAAAATTGCGTTTTTTCTGCGTTTACGGGAAAAGTTGAGGTCCGACGCGCAAAAGTGGGGTATCGTAGAAATCACCTTTTAAAGAAGCACATTTCTGGCCCCCCAAAAATGGGCATTTCAAATGAGAAATGAGTCCAATGAACAAAATAGGGTGAATAAGTATGTATTTCAGGGGTGAGTTAGCAGGTTATTGGGGAAGTAAGTCCTGATATTTTTGGAGGTTGCAGGGGCCACTACACCATTCAAAATAGGCAGGATTTAGCATATGCAGTTAGGCCCCGTAGGTTGATTTTAGCTAAAAAGTGCCACAAACACTCAAACGGGCTTGTATCTGGGAAGGGAAAATATGGGAAACATGACTTAGACAGCAAATGATACACTGTTTGCCATGTTTCCAAATTTTTATGCACAGTGGTTACAGCATGAAGCGAATGCATGTGAATATACAAAGGTGCATTGCATTAAACAAGTCCAATGAGCGTCCCAAAATGGCCGGCCTGCCTGCTTTCATCCATCAATTGTTCTAAATTTTTCATTACCCAATGAGCTGAGGTGGAGTCTTAGCCAGTGGTACCATCAGGGAGGTGTGTAAAGCACTTTAGGCTAGACAGCCAATCAGCTGCCAGCTTCCATCTGTCAATCAAATACAGCAGCCAATCAGAAAGCTGCCCATTGATCAGCAGGCCCTTTATGACATCACAAACAGACCCTCAGAACTATCTGTGCATGTCTAATGGCTGGCTGTCAGTTGGGTGGGTGGGTGGCAGAGGGAGGGGATGTCTGTCTCGTTTCTCCTGAAAATTGCGCTTTTTCTGCGTTTACGGGAAAAGTTGAGGTCCGACGCGCAAAAGTGGGGTATCGTAGAAATCACCTTTTAAAGACGCACATTTCTGGCCCCCCAAAAATGGGCATTTCAAATGAGAAATGAGTCCAATGAACAAAATAGGGTTAATAAGTATGTATTTCAGGGGTGAGTTAGCAGGTTATTGGGGAAGTAAGTCCTGATATTTTTGGAGGTTGCAGGGGCCACTACACCATTCAAAATAGGCAGGCTTTAGCATAAGCAGTTAGGCACCGTAGGATGATTTTAGCTAAAAAGTGCCCCAAACACTCAAACGGGCTTGTATCTGGGAAGGCAAAATATGAGAAACATGACTTAGACAGCAAATGATACACTGTTTGCCATGTTTCCAAATTTTTATGCACAGTGGTTACAGCATGAAGCGAATGCATGTGAATATACAAAGGTGCATTGCATTAAACAAGTCCAATGAGTGTCCCAAAATGGCTGGCCTGCCTGCTTTCATCCATCAATTGTTCTAAATTTTTCATTACCCAATGAGCTGAGGTGGAGTCTTAGCCAGTGGTACCATCAGGGAGGTGTGTAAAGCACTTTAGGCTAGACAGCCAATCAGCTGCCAGCTTCCATCTGTCAATCAAATACAGCAACCAATCAGAAAGCTGCCCATTGATCAGCAGGCCCTTTATGACATCACAGACAGACCCTCAGAACTATCTGTGCATGTCTAATTGCTGGCTGTCAGTTGGGCGGGTGGGTGGCATAGGGGGGGGATGTCTGTCTCGTTTCTCCTGAAAATTGCAGTTTTTCTGCGTTTACGGGAAAAGTTGAGGTCCGACGCGCAAAAGTGGGGTATCGTAGAAATCACCTTTTAAAGTCGCACATTTCCGGCCCCCCAAAAATGGGCATTTCAAATGAGAATTGAGTCCAATGAACAAAATAGGGTGAATAAGTATGTATTTCAGGGGTGAGTTAGCAGGTTATTGGGGAAGTAAGTCCTGATATTTTTGGAGGTTGCAGGGGCCACTACACCATTCAAAATAGGCAGGCTTTAGCATATGCAGTTAGGCCCCGTAGGTTGATTTTAGCTAAAAAGTGCCCCAAACACTCAAACGGGCTTGTATCTGGGAAGGGAAAATATGGGAAACATGACTTAGACAGCAAATGATACACTGTATGCCATGTTTCCAAATTTTTATGCACAGTGGTTACAGCATGAAGCGAATGCATGTGAATATACAAAGGTGCATTTCATTAAACAAGTCCAATGAGCATCCCAAAATGGCCGGCCTGCCTGCTTTCATCCATCAATTGTTCTAAATTTTTCATTTCCCAACGAGCTGAGGTGGAGTCTTAGCCAGTGGTACCATCAGGGAGGTGTGTAAAGCACTTTAGGCTAGACAGCCAATCAGCTGCCAGCTTCCATCTGTCAATCAAATACAGCAGCCAATCAGAAAGCTGCCCATTGATCAGTAGGCCCTTTATGACATCACAGACAGACCCTCAGAACTATCTGTGCATGTCTAATGGCGGGCTGTCAGTTGGGCGGGTGGGTGGCAGAGGGAGGGGATGTCTGTCTCGTTTCTCCTGAAAATTGTGCTTTTTCTGCGTTTACGGGAAAAGTTGAGGTCCGACGCGCAAAAGTGGGGTATCGTAGAAATCACCTTTTAAAGACGCACATTTCTGCCCCCCCAAAAATGGGCATTTCAAATGAGAAATGAGTCCAATGAACAAAATAGGGTGAATAAGTATGTATTTCAGGGGTGAGTTAGCAGGTTATTGGGGAAGTATGTCCTGATATTTTTGGAGGTTGCAGGGGCCACTACACCATTCAAAATAGGCAGGCTTTAGCATATGCAGTTAGGCCCCGTAGGATGATTTTAGCTAAAAAGTGCCCCAAACACTCAAACGGGCTTGTATCTGGGAAGGGAAAATATGGGAAACATGACTTAGACAGCAAATGATACACTGTTTGTCATGTTTCCAAATTTTTATGCACAGTGGTTACAGCATGAAGCGAATGCATGTGAATATACAAAGGTGCATTGCATTAAACAAGTCCACTGAGTGTCCCAAAATGGCCTACCTGCCTGCTTTCATCCATCAATTGTTCTAAATTTTTCATTACCCAATGAGCTGAGGTGGAGTCTTAGCCAGTGGTACCATCAGGGAGGTGTGTAAAGCACTTTAGGCTAGACAGCCAATCAGCTGCCAGCTTCCATCTGTCAATCAAATACAGCTGCCAATCAGAAAGCTGCCCATTGATCAGCAGGCCCTTTATGACATCACAGAAAGACCCTCAGAACTATCTGTGCATGTCTAATGGCTGGCTGTCAGTTGGGCGGGTGGGTGGCAGAGGGAGGCGATGTCTGTCTCGTTTCTCCCTAAAATTACGGTTTTTCTGCGTTTACGGGAAAAGTTGAGGTCCGACGCGCAAAAGTGGGGTATCGTAGAAATCACCTTTTAAAGACGCACATTTCTGCCCCCCAAAAAATGGGCATTTTAAATGAGAAATGAGTCCAATGAACAAAATAGGGTGAATAAGTATGTATTTCAGGGGTGAGTTAGCAGGTTATTGCGGAAGTAAGTCCTGATATTTTTGGAGGTTGCAGGGGCCACTACACCATTCAAAATAGGAAGGCTTTAGCATATGCAGTTAGGCCCCGTAGGTTGATTTTAGCTAAAAAGTGCCCCAAACACTCAAACGGGCTTGTATCTGGGAAGGCAAAATTAGAGAAACATGACTTAGACAGCAAATGATACACTGTTTGCCATGTTTCCAAATTTTTATGCACAGTGGTTACAGCATGAAGCGAATGCATGTGAATATACAAAGGTGCATTGCATTAAACAAGTCCACTGAGTGTCCCAAAGTGGCTGGCCTGCCTGCTTTCATCCATCAATTGTTCTAAATTTTTCATTACCCAATGAGCTGAGGTGGAGTCTTAGCCAGTGGTACCATCAGGGAGGTGTGTAAAGCACTTTAGGCTAGACAGCCAATCAGCTGCCAGCATCCATCTGTCAATCAAATACAGCAACCAATCAGAAAGCTGCCCATTGATCAGCAGGCCCTTTATGACATCACAGACAGACCCTCAGAACTATCTGTGCATGTCTAATTGCTGGCTGTCAGTTGGGCGGGTGGGTGGCATAGGGGGGGGATGTCTGTCTCGTTTCTCCTGAAAATTGCAGTTTTTCTGCGTTTACGGGAAAAGTTGAGGTCCGACGCGCAAAAGTGGGGTATCGTAGAAATCACCTTTTAAAGTCGCACATTTCCGGCCCCCCAAAAATGGGCATTTCAAATGAGAAATGAGTCCAATGAACAAAATAGGGTGAATAAGTATGTATTTCAGGGGTGATTTAGCAGATTATTGGGGAAGTAAGTTCTGATATTTTTGGAGGTTGCAGGGGCCACTACACCATTTAAAATAGGCAGGTTTTAGCATATGCAGTTAGGCCCTGTAGGATGATTTTAGCTAAAAAGTGCCCCAAACACTCAAATGGGCTTGTATCTGGGAAGGGAAAAAATGGGAAACATGACTTAGACACCAAATGATACACTGTTTGCCATGTTTCCAAATTTTTATGCACAGAGGTTACAGCATGAAGCGAATGCATGTGAATATACAAAGGTGCATTGCATTAAACAAGTCCAATGAGCGTCCCAAAATGGCCGGCCTGCCTGCTTTCATCCATCAATTGTTCTAAATTTTTCATTTCCCAACGAGCTGAGGTGGAGTCTTAGCCAGTGGTACCATCAGGGAGGTGTGTAAAGCACTTTAGGCTAGACTGCCAATCAGCTGCCAGCTTCTATCTGTCAATCAAATACAGCAGCCAATCAGAAAGCTGCCCCTTAATCAGCAGGCCCTTTATGACATCACAGAAAGACCCTCAGAACTATCTGTGCATGTCTAATGGCTGGCTGTCAGTTGGGCGGGTGGGTGGCAGAGGGAGGGGATGTCTGTCTCGTTTCTCCTGAAAATTGCGTTTTTTCTGCGTTTACGGGAAAAGTTGAGGTCCGACGCGCAAAAGTGGGGTATCGTAGAAATCACCTTTTAAAGAAGCACATTTCTGGCCCCCCAAAAATGGGCATTTCAAATGAGAAATGAGTCCAATGAACAAAATAGGGTGAATAAGTATGTATTTCAGGGGTGAGTTAGCAGGTTATTGGGGAAGTAAGTCCTGATATTTTTGGAGGTTGCAGGGGCCACTACACCATTCAAAATAGGCAGGGTTTAGCATATGCAGTTAGGCCCCGTAGGTTGATTTTAGCTAAAAAGTGCCTCAAACACTCAAACGGGCTTGTATCTGGGAAGGGAAAATATGGGAAACATGACTTAGACAGCAAATGATACACTTTTTGCCATGTTTCCAAATTTTTATGCACAGTGGTTACAGCATGAAGCGAATGCATGTGAATATACAAAGGTGCATTGCATTAAACAAGTCCAATGAGCGTCCCAAAATGGCCGGCCTGCCTGCTTTCATCCATCAATTGTTTTAAATTTTTCATTACCCAATGAGCTGAGGTGGAGTCTTAGCCAGTGGTACCATCAGGGAGGTGTGTAAAGCACTTTAGGCTAGACAGCCAATCAGCTGCCAGCTTCCATCTGTCAATCAAATACAGCAGCCAATCAGAAAGCTGCCCATTGATCAGCAGGCCCTTTATGACATCACAAACAGACCCTCAGAACTATCTGTGCATGTCTAATGGCTGGCTGTCAGTTGGGTGGGTGGGTGGCAGAGGGAGGGGATGCCTGTCTCGTTTCTCCTGAAAATTGCGCTTTTTCTGCGTTTACGGGAAAAGTTGAGGTCCGACGCGCAAAAGTGGGGTATCGTAGAAATCACCTTTTAAAGACGCACATTTCTGGCCCCCCAAAAATGGGCATTTCAAATGAGAAATGAGTCCAATGAACAAAATAGGGTTAATAAGTATGTATTTCAGGGGTGAGTTAGCAGGTTATTGGGGAAGTAAGTCCTGATATTTTTGGAGGTTGCAGGGGCCACTACACCATTCAAAATAGGCAGGTTTTAGCATATGCAGTTAGGCCCCATAGGATGATTTTAGCTAAAAAGTGCCCCAAACACTCAAACGGGCTTGAATCTGGGAAGGGAAAATATGGGAAACATGACTTAGACACCAAATGATACACTAAATGCCATGTTTCCAAATTTTTATGCACAGTGGTTACAGCATGAAGCGAATGCATGTGAATATACAAAGGTGCATTGCATTAAACAAGTCCACTGAGTGTCCCAAAATGGCCGGCCTGCTTGCTTTTATCCATCAATTGTTCTAAATTGTTCATTACCCAATGAGCTGAGGTGGAGTCTTAGCCAGTGGTACCATCAGGGAGGTGTGTAAAGCACTTTAGGCTAGACAGCCAATCAGCTGCCAGCTTCCATCTGTCAATCAAATACAGCAGCCAATCAGAAAGCTGCCCATTGATCAGCAGGCCCTTTTTGACATCACAGAAAGACCCTCAGAACTATCTGTGCATGTCTAATTGCTGGCTGTCAGTTGTGCGGGTGGGTGGCATAGGGGGGGGGATGTCTGTCTCGTTTCTCCTGAAAATTGCAGTTTTTCTGCGTTTACGGGAAAAGTTGAGGTCCGACGCGCAAAAGTGGGGTATCGTAGAAATCACCTTTTAAAGTCGCACATTTCCGGCCCCCCAAAAATGGGCATTTCAAATGAGAATTGAGTCCAATGAACAAAATAGGGTGAATAAGTATGTATTTCAGGGGTGAGTTAGCAGGTTATTGGGGAAGTAAGTCCTGATATTTTTGGAGGTTGCAGGGGCCACTACACCATTCAAAATAGGCAGGCTTTAGCATATGCAGTTAGGCCCCGTAGGTTGATTTTAGCTAAAAAGTGCCCCAAACACTCAAACGGGCTTGTATCTGGGAAGGGAAAATATGGGAAACATGACTTAGACAGCAAATGATACACTGTATGCCATGTTTCCAAATTTTTATGCACAGTGGTTACAGCATGAAGCGAATGCATGTGAATATACAAAGGTGCATTTCATTTAACAAGTCCAATGAGCATCCCAAAATGGCCGGCCTGCCTGCTTTCATCCATCAATTGTTCTAAATTTTTCATTTCCCAACGAGCTGAGGTGGAGTCTTAGCCAGTGGTACCATCAGGGAGGTGTGTAAAGCACTTTAGGCTAGACAGCCAATCAGCTGCCAGCTTCCATTCTTCAATCAAATACAGCAGCCAATCAGAAAGCTGCCCATTGATCAGTAGGCCCTTTATAACATCACAGACAGACCCTCAGAACTATCTGTGCATGTCTAATGGCGGGCTGTCAGTTGGGCGGGTGGGTGGCAGAGGGAGGGGATGTCTGTCTCGTTTCTCCTGAAAATTGTGCTTTTTCTGCGTTTACGGGAAAAGTTGAGGTCCGACGCGCAAAAGTGGGGTATCGTAGAAATCACCTTTTAAAGACGCACATTTCTGCCCCCCCAAAAATGGGCATTTCAAATGAGAAATGAGTCCAATGAACAAAATAGGGTGAATAAGTATGTATTTCAGGGGTGAGTTAGCAGGTTATTGGGGAAGTATGTCCTGATATTTTTGGAGGTTGCAGGGGCCACTACACCATTCAAAATAGGCAGGCTTTAGCATATGCAGTTAGGCCCCGTAGGATGATTTTAGCTAAAAAGTGCCCCAAACACTCAAACGGGCTTGTATCTGGGAAGGGAAAATATGGGAAACATGACTTAGACAGCAAATGATACGCTGTTTGTCATGTTTCCAAATTTTTATGCACAGTGGTTACAGCATGAAGCGAATGCATGTGAATATACAAAGGTGCATTGCATTTAACAAGTCCACTGAGTGTCCCAAAATGGCCTACCTGCCTGCTTTCATCCATCAATTGTTCTAAATTTTTCATTACCCAATGAGCTGAGGTGGAGTCTTAGCCAGTGGTACCATCAGGGAGGTGTGTAAAGCACTTTAGGCTAGACAGCCAATCAGCTGCCAGCTTCCATCTGTCAATCAAATACAGCTGCCAATCAGAAAGCTGCCCATTGATCAGCAGGCCCTTTATGACATCACAGAAAGACCCTCAGAACTATCTGTGCATGTCTAATGGCTGGCTGTCAGTTGGGCGGGTGGGTGGCAGAGGGAGGGGATGTCTGTCTCGTTTCTCCCTAAAATTACGGTTTTTCTGCGTTTACGGGAAAAGTTGAGGTCCGACGCGCAAAAGTGGGGTATCGTAGAAATCACCTTTTAACCCCTTCCCGACATTTGACGTACATTTACGTCATGGTCGGGAAGCACTTCCCGACACATGGCGTAAATGTACGTCATGGATTTAAACTGTCACCGCGTCTATAGACGCGGTGACAGTTTCAACATGTCTGCTGTCCCTGACAGCAGACATGTCCGTGCATGCCCAGGGGGGGCTGCGATGCCGCCCCCCCGTCGGCGATCGCTGTGATTGGCTGTTCAGTGTGAACAGCCATTCACAGCGTTTTCCTGTGTCACCGGCGAATAACGTTCGCCGGTGACACGGGATCGGAGGTGATTGGTGCTGTAAAGTACAGCACCAATCACCGCGGGGTGTAAGGGTGACACTGGTGTCACCCCACCTCACCCCGCCCGCCCCCAAAGGCCGTGATTGGTCCGTCGGACCGACGGACCAATCACAGCCATGGAGGGGGGTTTAAACTAACGGTGACTGCACTGCAGACGCCATTCCGGTCTGGAATAGCGTGCAGTGCGGTCACCGTGCCCACCTGCCGCCATATACTGACCAGAACCTTGCTCCATACTTACCTGATCACTGCTTCATCACTGCTTGATCACTGCTTGATCTGTGCTTGTAGTGTGCTGGATGCTTCCTGGATCCTGTTGCTACTTGTGCCTTCCTGTGCTGTGAAATTGTGCTGCTGCAGTGTAATAGCTAGATAGAGAGATAGATAGAGAGAGATAGAGAGATAGAGAGAGATAGAGAGAGATAGAGAGAGAGATAGTGTCAGAGAGTGCTATATTTTGTGCTGCTGCAGTGTGATATAGTTATAGATAGAGAGAGAGAGATAGAGAGATAGAGAGAGATAGAGAGAGAGATAGATAGAGAGGCCTAGTGACAGAGTGCTATATTTTGTGCTGCTGCAGTGTGATAGTTATAGAGAGATAGAGAGAGATAGAGAGAGAGAGATAGAGAGAGATAGTGACAGATTGTGCTATATATTTTTTATATAACTGACTGCTGCCCCCTCCTTTTGTGCTGATCAGTATAAATTAACTGATCAGCAACTTTTTGGGGGCGCAGGTTTTTTTTTATATATAGATATACCTGTCAGTGCTGCTGCTGCAGTGTCATAGAGTGATAGATAGTGAGAGATAGAGAGATAGAGAGAGATAGTGACAGAGAGTGATAGAGAGTGCTAAATTTTGTGTCTGCTGCCCCCGCCTTTTGTGCTGATCACTATATCTGAGGTGATCAGCAACTTTTTTGGGGGTACAGAGGTTTTTTTTTTTTTTTATATATACCTGTCAGTTGCACTGTCAGTTGCACCAAAGGTTGTGCACCTGCTGCACCTCACTGGTAATCAGTGTCGCATCACTGATCACCTTTTTTTTTTTTGTGAGTGCTGTGGGGTCTTTTTTTAATTTTTTTTTTACACACACTGTGATTTTGTGGGTGTCCTGTGGCCACTGTGCGCTGATCAGTGACGTACATCACTGATCAGCTTTTTCGGCACAGGGTTGATCTATTTTTTTTTTTTTTTTTTATCAAATTCCTGTTGCCTTTGAGCGCTGTTCAGTGACAGACGTTACTGACCAACATCTGTGCTCAATTTTTGGCGCAGGACCTTTTTTATTTTTTTTTTTAACCCCTTCAATTTTTTATTTTTAACCCCTTCATTTTTTTTTTTTTTTTATTGGTATAAAGTATTTTTTTTTTTTCTGCACTACATACACACTACACACTACATACCCCCCGGGTTGAAATAAAGTTTGTACCCCCCCCCTACACTATACACGTGTTGAAACATTTCACTACCAGTAACACAAAAATAAAAATGGCATCCCAAATGTCCTCCCAAATGTCCTCCCAAATATCCTCCCAGTCATCCAGGAGAATGTATTCAGTGGAGGAGGCATATGCCATGCTTGCCTCTGACTCTGACACAGCCAGTGATGCAAGCGGGGAATTTGAAGGATTCGTCTTAAGCTCCTCTTCCTCCTCTGGTGATGAGGGACCCCCTCAAAGACGCCCCCGTAGAGCAGCTGAGACCCCCCCCCAACAATTGATCTCGTATGGACCCCACCACCAGACAATTTTGAGCCCCAGGTTCCTGAGTTTTTGGCCATGCCAGGAATCCAATTTGATTCCACAGGTCTCAGAGAAATTGACTTTTTCAAATTATTTTTCTCTGATGATTTTATAAATTTAATGGTGGACCAAACTAATTTATATGCCCAGCAGTTTATTGCTCAAAATCCCACGTCATCATTTGCTAGGTGGACCCCTGTAGATGCAGTAGAGATGATGACGTTTTGGGGTCTGGTGTTTCATATGGGCATAGTAAAAAAGCCAGAAATTAGGCAATATTGGAGTACAGATGTTCTGTACAGTACTCCATTTTACCGTATGGCCATGACCCGGACTCGATTTGAGACAATTCTTAAATTTATACATTACACCGATAATGCACAGTGCCCACCCAGAGATGATCCCACCTTTGACCGGCTATTCAAAGTCAGGCCGGTCATTGATCATTTCAGTGCCAAATTTGAAGAGGTGTACATCCCTGAAAAATTTATTTGTATCGACGAGTCCCTTATACATTTTAAAGGAAGGGTTAAATTCCGCCAGTACCTTCCCAGTAAGAGGGCAAGGTATGGCATAAAAATGTATAAACTGTGTGAAAGCACCTCAGGGTACACCCACAGGTTTAGGGTTTATGAAGGGAAGGATTCAAGAATTGAACCGCCAGAATGCCCCCCCTCCCTCGTAGGTGTTAGTGGGAAAATTGTCTGGGATTTAGTGCACCCCTTCCTGGATAAAGGTTATCACCTCTATGTGGATAACTTTTACACTAGCATCCCCCTGTTTAAGGCCCTTGGTTCAAGAGGTACAGCAGCTTGCGGTACTGTGCGCAAGAACCAAAGAGGCCTCCCAAAAACGCACATTGCCCAAGTAATGAGAAGGGGTGAAAGCAGGGGAATATGCAACGAAAATATGTTGTTGGTCAAATATAAGGACAAGAGGGATGTCCTTATACTGACAACAATTCACGGAGACAGTACCACCTCCGTCCCTGTACGAGGTACCAGTACCCACACCTCCAAACCTAATTGTATCCTGGATTACAATAGGTACATGGGCGGAGTGGATCTTTCAGATCAGGTACTGAAGCCGTACAGTGCCCTGCGGAAAACAAAAATCTGGTACAAGAAGGTGGCCGTGTATATCATCCAGATAACACTGTATAACGCTTATGTGCTATTCCGTTCTACCGGCCAGAGGGGGACATTTATGCACTTTCAAGAGGAAGTCATAAAGGGCCTAATATTTGGGAACCAGCAGGCAGAGGGCCCCAGTACTTCTAGTACTGGCCCCCGTATTGTACCAGGGCAGCATTTTCCTGATGAAATCCCCTCCACTGGAAAAAAGGGCAGGACACAAAAAAGGTGCAAAGTTTGCTATAAAAAGGGAATAAGAAAGCAAACTATTTTCCAGTGTGACACTTGCCCCGACAAACCCGGCCTATGTATAAAGGAGTGTTTTAAAATATACCACACATCTATGGAATATTAGGTTCATAATTTCACCGTGCTTCGGGGGTCTTGCTAATGCCACATAGCACCCACCATTCATTCCACCAGAATCTGAGCCGCAAAATCCAAAAATCACTCCTTCCCTTCTGAGTCCTGCCATGCACCCAACTGGTATTTTTTGGTCACATGTGAGGCATTGCCGTACTTGGGAGATATTGGGGCACAGATTTTGGGGTGCTTTTTCTCCTTCATTCCTTGTGAAAATGAAAAATTTTGAGCCAGAACTGCATTTTTGTGTAAAAAATGTAATTTTTCATGTTCACTGCCCAGTTTTATCAAAATTGGTGAAACCCCTGGGGGTTTGAAATGTACACTATACCCCTAGATGAATTCCCTGAGGGGTGTAGTTTGCAAAATGGGGTCACTTGTGGGGGGGTTCCACTGTATTGGAGCTTTGGGGGTCTTGCTAATGCGACATAGCACCCACCATCATTCCACCAGAATTTGTGCTGCAAACTTCAAATATCACTCCTTCCCTTCTGAGTCCTGCCACTTTTTGGTCACACATGAGGCATTGCCGTACTCGGGAGAAATTGGGGCACAGATTTTGGGGTGCTTTGTCTCCTTCATTCCTTCTGAAAATGAAAAATTTTGAGCCAGAACTGCATTTTTGTGTAAAAAAATGTAATTTTTCATTTTCACTGCCCACTTGTATCAAAATTGGTGAAACCCCTGGGGGTTTGAAATGTACACTATACCCCTAGATGAATTCCCTGAGGGGTGTACTTCGCAAAATGGGGTGACTTGTGGGGGGGTTCCACTGTATTGGTGCAACATAGCACCCACCATTCATTCCACCAAAATCTGTGCTGCAAAATCCAAAAATCACTCCTTCCCTTCTGAGTCCTGCCATGCACCCAACTGGTATTTTTTGTTCACATGTGAGGCATTGCCGTACTCTGGAGAAATTGGGGCACAGATTTTGGGGTGCTTTTTCTCCTTCATACCTTCTGAAAATGAAAAATTTTGAGCCAGAACTGCATTTTTGTGTAAAAAAATTTAATTTTTCATGTTCACTGCCCACTTGTATCAAAATTGGTGAAACCCCTGGGGGTTTGAAATGTACACTATACCCCTAGATGAATTCCCTGAGGGGTGTAGTTTGCAAAATGGGGTCACTTGTGGGGGGGTTCCACTGTATTGGTGCTTTGGGGGTCTTGCTAATGCGACATAGCACCCACCAAAATTCCACCAGAATCTGAGCTGCAAAATCCAAAAATCACTCCTTCCCTTCTGAGTCCTGCCATGCACCCAACTGGTATTTTTTGGTCACATGTGAGGCATTGCCGTACTCGGGAGAAATTGGGGCACAGATTTTGGGGTGCTTTTTCTCCTTCATACCTTCTGAAAATGAAAAATTTTGAGCCAGAACTGCATTTTTGTGTAAAAAAATGTAATTTTTCATGTTCACTGCCCACTTGTATCAAAATTGGTGAAACCCCTGGGGGTTTGAAATGTACACTATACCCCTAGATGAATTCCCTGAGGGGTGTAGTTTGCAAAATGGGGTCACTTGTGGGGGGGTTCCACTGTCTTGGTGCTTGGGGGGTCTTGCTAATGCGACATAGCACCCACCAAAATTCCACCAGAATCTGAGCTGCAAAATCCAAAAATCACTCCTTCCCTTCTGAGTCCTGCCATGCACCCAACTGGTATTTTTTGTTCACATGTGAGGCATTGCCGTACTCGGGAGAAATTGGGGCACAGATTTTGGGGTGCTTTTTCTCCTTCATACCTTCTGAAAATGAAAAATGTTGAGCCAGAACTGCATTTTTGTGTAAAAAAATGTAATTTTTAATTTTCACTGCCCACTTGTATCAAAATTGGTGAAACCCCTGGGGGTTTGAAATGTACACTATACCCCTAGATGAATTCCCTGAGGGGTGTACTTTGCAAAATGGGGTGACTTGTGGGGGGGTTCCACTGTATTGGTGCAACATAGCACCCACCATTCATTCCACCAAAATCTGTGCTGCAAAATCCAAAAATCACTCCTTCCCTTCTGAGTCCTGCCATGCACCCAACTGGTATTTTTTGTTCACATGTGAGGCATTGCCGTACTCGGGAGAAATTGGGGCACAGATTTTGGGGTGCTTTTTCTCCTTCATACCTTCTGAAAATGAAAAATTTTGAGCCAGAACTGCATTTTTGTGTAAAAAAATGTAATTTTTCATGTTCACTGCCCAATTGTATCAAAATTGGTGAAACCCCTGGGGGTTTGAAATGTACACTATACCCCTAGATGAATTCCCTGAGGGGTGTAGTTTGCAAAATGGGGTCACTTGTGGGGGGGTTCCACTGTATTGGTGCTTTGGGGGTCTTGCTAATGCGACATAGCACCCACCAAAATTCCACCAGAATCTGAGCTGCAAAATCCAAAAATCACTCCTTCCCTTCTGAGTCCTGCCATGCACCCAACTGGTATTTTTTGGTCACATGTGAGGCATTGCCGTACTCGGGAGAAATTGGGGCACAGATTTTGGGGTGCTTTTTCTCCTTCATACCTTCTGAAAATGAAAAATTTTGAGCCAGAACTGCATTTTTGTGTAAAAAAATGTAATTTTTCATGTTCACTGCCCACTTGTATCAAAATTGGTGAAACCCCTGGGGGTTTGAAATGTACACTATACCCCTAGATGAATTCCCTGAGGGGTGTAGTTTGCAAAATGGGGTCACTTGTGGGGGGGTTCCACTGTCTTGGTGCTTGGGGGGTCTTGCTAATGCGACATAGCACCCACCAAAATTCCACCAGAATCTGAGCTGCAAAATCCAAAAATCACTCCTTCCCTTCTGAGTCCTGCCATGCACCCAACTGGTATTTTTTGTTCACATGTGAGGCACTGCCGTACTCGGGAGAAATTGGGGCACAGATTTTGGGGTGCTTTTTCTCCTTCATACCTTCTGAAAATGAAAAATTTTGAGCCAGAACTGCATTTTTGTGTAAAAAAATGTAATTTTTCATTTTCACTGCCCACTTGTATCAAAATTGGTGAAACCCCTGGGGGTTTGAAATGTACACTATACCCCTAGATGAATTCCCTGAGGGGTGTACTTTGCAAAATGGGGTGACTTGTGGGGGGGTTCCACTGTATTGGTGCAACATAGCACCCACCATTCATTCCACCAAAATCTGTGCTGCAAAATCCAAAAATCACTCCTTCCCTTCTGAGTCCTGCCATGCACCCAACTGGTATTTTTTGTTCACATGTGAGGCATTGCCGTACTCGGGAGAAATTGGGGCACAGATTTTGGGGTGCTTTTTCTCCTTCATACCTTCTGAAAATGAAAAATTTTGAGCCAGAACTGCATTTTTGTGTAAAAAAATGTAATTTTTCATTTTCACTGCCCACTTGTATCAAAATTGGTGAAACCCCTGGGGGTTTGAAATGTACACTATACCCCTAGATGAATTCCCTGAGGGGTGTAGTTTGCAAAATGGGGTCACTTGTGGGGGGGTTCCACTGTATTGGTGCTTGGGGGGTCTTGCTAATGCGACATAGCACCCACCAAAATTCCACCAGAATCTGAGCTGCAAAATCCAAAAATCACTCCTTCCCTTCTGAGTCCTGCCATGCACCCAACTGGTATTTTTTGGTCACATGTGAGGCATTGCGGTACTCGGGAGAAATTGGGGCACAGATTTTGGGGTGCTTTGTCTCCTTCATTCCTTGTGAAAATGAAAAATTTTGAGCCAGAACTGCATTTTTGTGTAAAAAATGTAATTTTTCATTTTCACTGCCCAGTTGTACCACAATTGGTGAAACCCCTGGGGGTTTGAAATGTACACTATACCCCTAGATGAATTCCCTGAGGGGTGTAGTTTGCAAAATGGGGTAACTTGTGGGGGGGTTCCTAAATTTTAGCATCTTATGGTGCCTAGAAACCTACATGGTGCCTAAAAAATAATCTCATAAAAAGGAGGCTCCAAAATCAAGTAGGTGCTCCTTCTATTATGAAGCCTGTGGTTTGGTCAACGTGCACACTAGGGCCACATATAGGATATTTTTGAAAACAAAATGCTGTTTTGAATACTGTGAGGGGTGCAGTTTTTGAAATGGCATCATTTATGGGGGTGTCTCACATACAAGTCCCTCAAAGTCATATCAGAACTGAACTGGTCCCTAAAAAAATCAGTGTTTGAAATTTTCTTGAAAATTTGAGAATTTGCTATTCATATTGTAAGCCTCCTAGTGTCCAAAAAAAATAAAAGGAAGTTGAAATAATGATGGAAACATAAAGTAGACATATGGTCTATTTTAGTTATTAACTATTTTGAGTGGTATGATTATTTGTCTCACAAGCAGAAAATTTAACATTTTGCAAATCGCTAAATTTTCCATTTTTTCACGACATTTTGGTATTTTTCACAAAAAAACACAGACTGTATCGACCTAAATTTACCACTAATTTGAAGTACAATGTGTCACGAAAAAACAATCTCAAAATCACTGGGATAAGTAAAAGCAAAAAAAAGTTATCCCCACTTAAGTGAGACATGTCAGATTTGAAAAAAATGGCTCTGTCAGGAACGCAAAAACTAGCTCTGTCAGGAAGGGGTTAAAGACGCACATTTCTGCCCCCCAAAAAATGGGCATTTTAAATGAGAAATGAGTCCAATGAACAAAATAGGGTGAATAAGTATGTATTTCAGGGGTGAGTTAGCAGGTTATTGCGGAAGTAAGTCCTGATATTTTTGGAGGTTGCAGGGGCCACTACACCATTCAAAATAGGAAGGCTTTAGCATATGCAGTTAGGCCCCGTAGGTTGATTTTAGCTAAAAAGTGCCCCAAACACTCAAACGGGCTTGTATCTGGGAAGGGAAAATATGGGAAACATGACTTAGACAGCAAATGATACACTGTATGCCATGTTTCCAAATTTTTATGCACAGTGGTTACAGCATGAAGCGAATGCATGTGAATATACAAAGGTGCATTGCATTAAACAAGTCCAATGAGCGTCCCAAAATGGCCGGCCTGCCTGCTTTCATCCATCAATTGTTCTAAATTTTTCATTACCCAATGAGCTGAGGTGGAGTCTTAGCCAGTGGTACCATCAGGGAGGTGTGTAAAGCACTTTAGGCTAGACAGCCAATCAGCTGCCAGCTTCCATCTGTCAATCAAATACAGCAACCAATCAGAAAGCTGCCCTTTGATCAGCAGGCCCTTTATGACATCACAGACAGACCCTCAGAACTATCTGTGCATGTCTAATGGCGGGCTGTCAGTTGGGCGGGTGGGTGGCAGAGGGAGGGGATGTCTGTCTCGTTTCTCCCTAAAATTGCGTTTTTTCTGCGTTTACGGGAAAAGTTGAGGTCCGACGCGCAAAAGTGGGGTATCGTAGAAATCACCTTTTAAAGACGCACATTTCTGGCCCCCCCAAAAATGGGCATTTCAAATGAGAATTGAGTCCAATGAACAAAATAGGGTGAATAAGTATGTATTTCAGGGGTGAGTTAGCAGGTTATTGGGGAAGTAAGTCCTGATATTTTTGGAGGTTGCAGGGGCCACTACACCATTCAAAATAGGCAGGCTTTAGCATATGCAGTTAGGCCCCGTAGGATGATATTAGCTAAAAAGTGCCCCAAACACTCAAACGGGCTTGCATCTGGGAAGGGAAAATATGGGAAACATGACTTAGACACCAAAAGATACACTATATGCCATGTTTCCAAATTTTTATGCACAGTGGTTACAGCATGAAGCGAATGCATGTGAATATACAAAGGTGCATTGCATTAAACAAGTCCACTGAGTGACCCAAAATTGCCGGCCTGCCTGCTTTCATCCATCAATTGTTCTAAATTTTTCATTACCCAATGAGCTGAGGTGGAGTCTTAGCCACTGGTACCATCAGGGAGGTGTGTAAAGCACTTTAGGCTAGACAGCCAATCAGCTGCCAGCTTCCATCTGTCAATCAAATACAGCAACCAATCAGAAAGCTGCCCATTGATCAGCAGGCCCTTTATGACATCACAGACATACCCTCAGAACTATCTGTGCATGTCTAATGGCTGGCTGTCAGTTGGGCGGGTGGGTGGCAGAGGGAGGGGATGTCTGTCTCGTTTCTCCTGAAAATTGCAGTTTTTCTGCGTTTACGGGAAAAGTTGAGGTCCGACGCGCAAAAGTGGGGTATCGTAGAAATCACCTTTTAAAGTCGCACATTTCCAGCCCCCCAAAAATGGGCATTTCAAATGAGAAATGAGTCCAATGAACAAAATAGGGTTAATAAGTATGTATTTCAGGGGTGAGTTAGCAGGTTATTGGGGAAGTAAGTCCTGATATTTTTGGAGGTTGCAGGGGCCACTACACCATTTAAAATAGGCAGGTTTTAGCATATGCAGTTAGGCCCTGTAGGATGATTTTAGCTAAAAAGTGCCCCAAACACTCAAATGGGCTTGTATCTGGGAAGGGAAAAAATGGGAAACATGACTTAGACACCAAATGATACACTGTTTGCCATGTTTCCAAATTTTTATGCACAGCGGTTACAGCATGAAGCGAATGCATGTGAATATACAAAGGTGCATTTCATTAAACAAGTCCAATGAGCATCCCAAAATGGCCGGCCTGCCTGCTTTCATCCATCAATTGTTCTAAATTTTTCATTACCCAATGAGCTGAGGTGGAGTCTTAGCCAGTGGTACCATCAGGGAGGTGTGTAAAGCACTTTAGGCTAGACAGCCAATCAGCTGCCAGCTTCCATCTGTCAATCAAATACAGCAGCCAATCAGAAAGCTGCCCATTGATCAGCAGGCCCTTTATGACATCACAGAAAGACCCTCAGAACTATCTGTGCATGTCTAATGGCTGGCTGTCAGTTGGGTGGGTGGGTGGCAGAGGGAGGGGATGTCTGTCTCGTTTCTCCTGAAAATTGCGCTTTTTCTGCGTTTACGGGAAAAGTTGAGGTCCGACGCGCAAAACTGGGGTATCGTAGAAATCACCTTTTAAAGACGCACATTTCTGCCCCCCCAAAAATGGGCATTTCAAATGAGAAATGAGTCCAATGAACAAAATAGGGTGAATAAGTATGTATTTCAGGGGTGAGTTAGCAGGTTATTGGGGAAGTAAGTCCTGATATTTTTGGAGGTTGCAGGGGCCACTACACCATTCAAAATAGGCAGGCTTTAGCATATGCAGTTAGGCCCCGTAGGATGATTTTAGCTAAAAAGTGCCCCAAACACTCAAACGGGCTTGTATCTGGGAAGGGAAAATATGGGAAACATGACTTAGACAGCAAATGATACACTGTTTGCCATGTTTCCAAATTTTTATGCACAGTGGTTACAGCATGAAGCGAATGCATGTGAATATACAAAGGTGCATTGCATTAAACATGTCCACTGAGTGTCCCAAAATGGCTGGCCTGCCTGCTTTCATCCATCAATTGTTCTAAATTTTTCATTACCCAATGAGCTGAGGTGGAGTCTTAGCCACTGGTACCATCAGGGAGGTGTGTAAAGCACTTTAGGCTAGACAGCCAATCAGCTGCCAGCTTCCATCTTTCAATCAAATACAGCAGCCAATCAGAAAGTTGCCCATTGATCAGCAGGCCCTTTATGACATCACAGAAAGACCCTCAGAACTATCTGTGCATGTCTAATGGCTGGCTGTCAGTTGGGCGGGTGGGTGGCAGAGGGAGGGGATGTCTGTCTCGTTTCTCCCTAAAATTGCGGTTTTTCTGCGTTTACGGGAAAAGTTGAGGTCCGACGCGCAAAAGTGGGGTATCGTAGAAATCACCTTTTAAAGACGCACATTTCTGTCCCCCCAAAAATGGGCATTTCAAATGAGAAATGAGTCCAATGAACAAAATAGGGTGAATAAGTATGTATTTCAGGCGTGAGTTAGCAGGTTATTGGGGAAGTAAGTCCTGATATTTTTGGAGCTTGCAGGGGCCACTACACCATTCAAAATAGGCAGGCTTTAGCATATGCAGTTAGGCCCCGTAGGTTGATTTTAGCTAAAAAGTGCCCCAAACACTCAAACGGGCTTGTATCTGGGAAGGGAAAATATGGGAAACATGACTTAGACAGCAAATGATACACTGTTTGCCATGTTTCCAAATTTTTATGCACAGTGGTTACAGCATGAAGCGAATGCATGTGAATATACAAAGGTGCATTGCATTAAACAAGTCCACTGAGTGTCCCAAAATTGCCGGCCTGCCTGCATTTATCCATCAATTGTTCTAAATTTTTCATTACCCAATGAGCTGAGGTGGAGTCTTAGCCACTGGTACCATCAGGGAGGTGTGTAAAGCACTTTAGGCTAGACAGCCAATCAGCTGCCAGCTTCCATCTGTCAATCAAATACAGCAACCAATCAGAAAGCTGCCCATTGATCAGCAGGCCCTTTATGACATCACAGACAGACCCTCAGAACTATCTGTGCATGTCTAATTGCTGGCTGTCCGTTGGGCGGGTGGGTGGCAGAGGGAGGGGATGTCTGTCTCGTTTCTCCTGAAAATTGCAGTTTTTCTGCGTTTACGGGAAAAGTTGAGGTCCGACGCGCAAACGTGGGGTATCGTAGAAATCACCTTTTAAAGTCGCACATTTCCGGCCTCCCAAAAATGGGCATTTCAAATGAGAAATGAGTCCAATGAACAAAATAGGGTGAATAAGTATGTATTTCAGGGGTGATTTAGCAGATTATTGGGGAAGTAAGTCCTGATATTTTTGGAGGTTGCAGGGGCCACTACACCATTTAAAATAGGCAGGTTTTAGCATATGCAGTTAGGCCCCGTAGGTTGATTTTAGCTAAAAAGTGCCCCAAACACTCAAACGGGCTTGTATCTGGGAAGGGAAAATATGGGAAACATGACTTAGACAGCAAATGATACACTGTTTGCCATGTTTCCAAATTTTTATGCACAGTGGTTACAGCATGAAGCGAATGCATGTGAATATACAAAGGTGCATTGCATTAAACAAGTCCACTGAGTGTCCCAAAATTGCCGGCCTGCCTGCATTTATCCATCAATTGTTCTAAATTTTTCATTAGCCAATGAGCTGAGGTGGAGTCTTAGCCACTGGTACCATCAGGGAGGTGTGTAAAGCACTTTAGGCTAGACAGCCAATCAGCTGCCAGCTTCCATCTGTCAATCAAATACAGCAACCAATCAGAAAGCTGCCCATTGATCAGCAGGCCCTTTATGACATCACAGACAGACCCTCAGAACTATCTGTGCATGTCTAATTGCTGGCTGTCCGTTGGGCGGGTGGGTGGCAGAGGGAGGGGATGTCTGTCTCGTTTCTCCTGAAAATTGCAGTTTTTCTGCGTTTACGGGAAAAGTTGAGGTCCGACGCGCAAACGTGGGGTATCGTAGAAATCACCTTTTAAAGTCGCACATTTCCGGCCTCCCAAAAATGGGCATTTCAAATGAGAAATGAGTCCAATGAACAAAATAGGGTGAATAAGTATGTATTTCAGGGGTGATTTAGCAGATTATTGGGGAAGTAAGTCCTGATATTTTTGGAGGTTGCAGGGGCCACTACACCATTTAAAATAGGCAGGTTTTAGCATATGCAGTTAGGCCCTGTAGGATGATTTTAGCTAAAAAGTGCCCCAAACACTCAAATGGGCTTGTATCTGGGAAGGGAAAAAATGGGAAACATGACTTAGACACCAAATGATACACTGTATGCCATGTTTCCAAATTTTTATGCACAGCGGTTACAGCATGAAGCGAATGCATGTGAATATACAAAGGTGCATTGCATTAAACAAGTCCAATGAGCGTCCCAAAATGGCCGGCCTGCCTGCTTTCATCCATCAATTGTTCTAAATTTTTCATTTCCCAACGAGCTGAGGTGGAGTCTTAGCCAGTGGTACCATCAGGGAGGTGTGTAAAGCACTTTAGGCTAGACTGCCAATCAGCTGCCAGCTTCTATCTGTCAATCAAATACAGCAGCCAATCAGAAAGCTGCCCCTTAATCAGCAGGCCCTTTATGACATCACAGAAAGACCCTCAGAACTATCTGTGCATGTCTAATGGCTGGCTGTCAGTTGGGCGGGTGGGTGGCAGAGGGAGGGGATGTCTGTCTCGTTTCTCCTGAAAATTGCGTTTTTTCTGCGTTTACGGGAAAAGTTGAGGTCCGACGCGCAAAAGTGGGGTATCGTAGAAATCACCTTTTAAAGAAGCACATTTCTGGCCCACCAAAAATGGGCATTTCAAATGAGAAATGAGTCCAATGAACAAAATAGGGTTAATAAGTATGTATTTCAGGGGTGAGTTAGCAGGTTATTGGGGAAGTAAGTCCTGATATTTTAGGAGGTTGCAGGGGCCACTACACCATTCAAAATAGGCAGGCTTTAGCATATGCAGTTAGGCCCCGTAGGATGATCTTAGCTAAAAAGTGCCCCAAACACTCAAACGGGCTTGTATCTGGGAAGGGAAAATATGGGAAACATGACTTAGACAGCAAATGATACACTGTTTGCCATGTTTACAAATTTTTATGCACAGTGGTTACAGCATGAAGCGAATGCATGTGAATATACAAAGGTGCATTGCATTAAACAAGTCCACTGAGTGTCCCAAAATGGCCGGCCTGCCTGCTTTCATCCATCAATTGTTCTAAATTTTTCATTACCCAATGAGCTGAGGTGGAGTCTTAGCCAGTGGTACCATCAGGGAGGTGTGTAAAGCACTTTAGGCTAGACAGCCAATCAGCTGCCAGCTTCCATCTGTCAATCAAATACAGCAACCAATCAGAAAGCTGCCCATTGATCAGCAGGCCCTTTATGACATCAGAGACAGACCCTCAGAACTATCTGTGCATGTCTAATTGCTGGCTGTCAGTTGGGCGGGTGGGTGGCAGAGGGAGGGGATGTCTGTCTCGTTTCTCCTGAAAATTGCAGTTTTTCTGCGTTTACGGGAAAAGTTGAGGTCCGACGCGCAAACGTGGGGTATCGTAGAAATCACCTTTTAAAGTCGCACATTTCCGGCCCCCCAAAAATGGGCATTTCAAATGAGAAATGAGTCCAATGAACAAAATAGGGTGAATAAGTATGTATTTCAGGGGTGATTTAGCAGATTATTGGGGAAGTAAGTCCTGATATTTTTGGAGGTTGCAGGGGCCACTACACCATTTAAAATAGGCAGGTTTTAGCATATGCAGTTAGGCCCTGTAGGATGATTTTAGCTAAAAAGTGCCCCAAACACTCAAATGGGCTTGTATCTGGGAAGGGAAAAAATGGGAAACATGACTTAGACACCAAATGATACACTGTTTGCCATGTTTCCAAATTTTTATGCACAGCGGTTACAGCATGAAGCGAATGCATGTGAATATACAAAGGTGCATTGCATTAAACAAGTCCAATGAGCGTCCCAAAATGGCCGGCCTGCCTGCTTTCATCCATCAATTGTTCTAAATTTTTCATTTCCCAACGAGCTGAGGTGGAGTCTTAGCCAGTGGTACCATCAGGGAGGTGTGTAAAGCACTTTAGGCTAGACTGCCAATCAGCTGCCAGCTTCTATCTGTCAATCAAATACAGCAGCCAATCAGAAAGCTGCCCCTTAATCAGCAGGCCCTTTATGACATCACAGAAAGACCCTCAGAACTATCTGTGCATGTCTAATGGCTGGCTGTCAGTTGGGCGGGTGGGTGGCAGAGGGAGGGGATGTCTGTCTCGTTTCTCCTGAAAATTGCGTTTTTTCTGCGTTTACGGGAAAAGTTGAGGTTCCACGCGCAAAAGTGGGGTATCGTAGAAATCACCTTTTAAAGAAGCACATTTCTGGCCCACCAAAAATGGGCATTTCAAATGAGAAATGAGTCCAATGAACAAAATAGGGTGAATAAGTATGTATTTCAGGGGTGAGTTAGCAGGTTATTGGGGAAGTAAGTCCTGATATTTTGGGAGGTTGCAGGGGCCACTACACCATTCAAAATAGGCAGGGTTTAGCATATGCAGTTAGGCCCTGTAGGTTGATTTTAGCTAAAAAGTGCCACAAACACTCAAACAGGCTTGTATCTGGGAAGGGAAAATATGGGAAACATGACTTAGACAGCAAATGATACACTGTTTGCCATGTTTCCAAATTTTTATGCACAGTGGTTACAGCATGAAGCGAATGCATGTGAATATACAAAGGTGCATTGCATTAAACAAGTCCAATGAGCGTCCCAAAATGGCCGGCCTGCCTGCTTTCATCCATCAATTGTTCTAAATTTTTCATTACCCAATGAGCTGAGGTGGAGTCTTAGCCAGTGGTACCATCAGGGATGTGTGTAAAGCACTTTAGGCTAGACAGACAATCAGCTGCCAGCTTCCATCTGTCAATCAAATACAGCAGCCAATCAGAAAGCTGCCCATTGACCAGCAGGCCCATTATGACATCACAAACAGACCCTCAGAACTATCTGTGCATGTCTAATGGCTGGCTGTCAGTTGGGTGGGTGGGTGGCAGAGGGAGGGGATGTCTGTCTCGTTTCTCCTGAAAATTGCGCTTTTTCTGCGTTTACGGGAAAAGTTGAGGTCCGACGCGCAAAAGTGGGGTATCGTAGAAATCACCTTTTAAAGACGCACATTTCTGGCCCCCCAAAAATGGGCATTTCAAATGAGAAATGAGTCCAATGAACAAAATAGGGTTAATAAGTATGTATTTCAGGGGTGAGTTAGCAGGTTATTAGGGAAGTAAGTCCTGATATTTTTGGAGGTTGCAGGGGCCACTACACCATTTAAAATAGGCAGGCTTTAGCATATGCAGTTAGGCTCCGTAGGATGATTTTAGCTAAAAAGTGCCCCAAACACTCAAACGGGCTTGTATCTGGGAAGGCAAAATATGAGAAACATGACTTAGACAGCAAATGATACACTGTTTGCCATGTTTCCAAATTTTTATGCACAGTGGTTACAGCATGAAGCGAATGCATGTGAATATACAAAGGTGCATTGCATTAAACAAGTCCACTGAGTGTCCCAAAATGGCTGGCCTGCCTGCTTTCATCCATCAATTGTTCTAAATTTTTCGTTACCCAATGAGCTGAGGTGGAGTCTTAGCCAGTGGTACCATCAGGGAGGAGTGTAAAGCACTTTAGGCTAGACAGCCAATCAGCTGCCAGCTTCCATCTGTCAATCAAATACAGCAGCCAATCAGAAAGCTGCCCATTGATCAGCAGGCCCATTATGACATCACAAACAGACCCTCAGAACTATCTGTGCATGTCTAATGGCTGGCTGTCAGTTGGGTGGGTGGGTGGCAGAGGGAGGGGATGTCTGTCTCGTTTCTCCTGAAAATTGCGCTTTTTCTGCGTTTACGGGAAAAGTTGAGGTCCGACGCGCAAAAGTGGGGTATCGTAGAAATCACCTTTTAAAGACGCACATTTCTGGCCCCCCAAAAATGGGCATTTCAAATGAGAAATGAGTCCAATGAACAAAATAGGGTTAATAAGTATGTATTTCAGGGGTGAGTTAGCAGGTTATTGGGGAAGTAAGTCCTGATATTTTTGGAGGTTGCAGGGGCCACTACACCATTTAAAATAGGCAGGCTTTAGCATATGCAGTTAGGCTCCGTAGGATGATTTTAGCTAAAAAGTGCCCCAAACACTCAAACGGGCTTGTATCTGGGAAGGCAAAATATGAGAAACATGACTTAGACAGAAAATGATACACTGTTTGCCATGTTTCCAAATTTTTATGCACAGTGGTTACAGCATGAAGCGAATGCATGTGAATATACAAAGGTGCATTGCATTAAACAAGTCCACTGAGTGTCCCAAAATGGCTGGCCTGCCTGCTTTCATCCATCAATTGTTCTAAATTTTTCGTTACCCAATGAGCTGAGGTGGAGTCTTAGCCAGTGGTACCATCAGGGAGGTGTGTAAAGCACTTTAGGCTAGACAGCCAATCAGCTGCCAGCTTCCATCTGTCAATCAAATACAGCAACCAATCAGAAAGCTGCCCATTGATCAGCAGGCCCTTTATGACATCACAGACAGACCCTCAGAACTATCTGTGCATGTCTAATTGCTGGCTGTCAGTTGGGCGGGTGGGTGGCATAGGGGGGGATGTCTGTCTCGTTTCTCCTGAAAATTGCAGTTTTTCTGCGTTTACAGGAAAAGTTGAGGTCCGACGCGCAAAAGTGGGGTATCGTAGAAATCACCTTTTAAAGACGCACATTTCTGGCCCCCCAAAAATGGGCATTTCAAATGAGAAATGAGTCCAATGAACAAAATAGGGTGAATAAGTATGTATTTCAGGGGTGATTTAGCAGATTATTGGGGAAGTATGTCCTGATATTTTTGGAGGTTGCAGGGGCCACTACACCATTCAAAATAGGCAGGCTTTAGCATATGCAGTTAGGCCCCGTAGGATGATTTTAGCTAAAAAGTGCCCCAAACACTCAAACGGGCTTGTATCTGGGAAGGGAAAATATGGGAAACATGACTTAGACAGCAAATGATACACTGTTTGTCATGTTTCCAAATTTTTATGCACAGTGGTTACAGCATGAAGCGAATGCATGTGAATATACAAAGGTGCATTGCATTAAACAAGTCCACTGAGTGTCCCAAAATGGCCTACCTGCCTGCTTTCATCCATCAATTGTTCTAAATTTTTCATTACCCAATGAGCTGAGGTGGAGTCTTAGCCACTGGTACCATCAGGGAGGTGTGTAAAGCACTTTAGGCTAGACAGCCAATCAGCTGCCAGCTTCCATCTGTCAATCAAATACAGCTGCCAATCAGAAAGCTGCCCATTGATCAGCAGGCCCTTTATGACATCACAGAAAGACCCTCAGAACTATCTGTGCATGTCTAATGGCTGGCTGTCAGTTGGGCGGGTGGGTGGCAGAGGGAGGGGATGTCTGTCTCGTTTCTCCCTAAAATTACGGTTTTTCTGCGTTTACGGGAAAAGTTGAGGTCCGACGCGCAAAAGTGGGGTATCGTAGAAATCACCTTTTAAAGACGCACATTTCTGCCCCCCAAAAAATGGGCATTTTAAATGAGAAATGAGTCCAATGAACAAAATAGGGTGAATAAGTATGTATTTCAGGGGTGAGTTAGCAGGTTATTGCGGAAGTAAGTCCTGATATTTTTGGAGGTTGCAGGGGCCACTACACCATTCAAAATAGGAAGGCTTTAGCATATGCAGTTAGGCCCCGTAGGTTGATTTTAGCTAAAAAGTGCCCCAAACACTCAAACGGGCTTGTATCTGGGAAGGGAAAATATGGGAAACATGACTTAGACAGCAAATGATACACTGTATGCCATGTTTCCAAATTTTTATGCACAGTGGTTACAGCATGAAGCGAATGCATGTGAATATACAAAGGTGCATTGCATTAAACAAGTCCAATAAGCGTCCCAAAATGGCCGGCCTGCCTGCTTTCATCCATCAATTGTTCTAAATTTTTCATTACCCAATGAGCTGAGGTGGAGTCTTAGCCAGTGGTACCATCAGGGAGGTGTGTAAAGCACTTTAGGCTAGACAGCCAATCAGCTGCCAGCTTCCATCTGTCAATCAAATACAGCAACCAATCAGAAAGCTGCCCATTGATCAGCAGGCCCTTTATGACATCACAGACAGACCCTCAGAACTATCTGTGCATGTCTAATGGCGGGCTGTCAGTTGGGCGGGTGGGTGGCAGAGGGAGGGGATGTCTGTCTCGTTTCTCCCTAAAATTGCGGTTTTTCTGCGTTTACGGGAAAAGTTGAGGTCCGACGCGCAAAAGTGGGGTATCGTAGAAATCACCTTTTAAAGACGCACATTTCTGCCCCCCCCCCAAAAATGGGCATTTCAAATGAGAAATGAGTCCAATGAACAAAATAGGGTGAATAAGTATGTATTTCAGGGGTGAGTTAGCAGGTTATTGGGGAAGTAAGTCCTGATATTTTTGGAGGTTGCAGGGGCCACTACACCATTCAAAATAGGCAGGCTTTAGCATATGCAGTTAGGCCCCGTAGGATGATATTAGCTAAAAAGTGCCCCAAACACTCAAACGGGCTTGCATCTGGGAAGGGAAAATATGGGAAACATGACTTAGACACCAAAAGATACACTATATGCCATGTTTCCAAATTTTTATGCACAGTGGTTACAGCATGAAGCGAATGCATGTGAATATACAAAGGTGCATTGCATTAAACAAGTCCACTGAGTGACCCAAAATTGCCGGCCTGCCTGCTTTCATCCATCAATTGTTCTAAATTTTTCATTACCCAATGAGCTGAGGTGGAGTCTTAGCCACTGGTACCATCAGGGAGGTGTGTAAAGCACTTTAGGCTAGACAGCCAATCAGCTGCCAGCTTCCATCTGTCAATCAAATACAGCAACCAATCAGAAAGCTGCCCATTGATCAGCAGGCCCTTTATGACATCACAGACATACCCTCAGAACTATCTGTGCATGTCTAATGGCTGGCTGTCAGTTGGGCGGGTGGGTGGCAGAGGGAGGGGATGTCTGTCTCGTTTCTCCTGAAAATTGCAGTTTTTCTGCGTTTACGGGAAAAGTTGAGGTCCGACGCGCAAAAGTGGGGTATCGTAGAAATCACCTTTTAAAGTCGCACATTTCCAGCCCCCCAAAAATGGGCATTTCAAATGAGAAATGAGTCCAATGAACAAAATAGGGTTAATAAGTATGTATTTCAGGGGTGAGTTAGCAGGTTATTGGGGAAGTAAGTCCTGATATTTTTGGAGGTTGCAGGGGCCACTACACCATTTAAAATAGGCAGGTTTTAGCATATGCAGTTAGGCCCTGTAGGATGATTTTAGCTAAAAAGTGCCCCAAACACTCAAATGGGCTTGTATCTGGGAAGGGAAAAAATGGGAAACATGACTTAGACACCAAATGATACACTGTTTGCCATGTTTCCAAATTTTTATGCACAGCGGTTACAGCATGAAGCGAATGCATGTGAATATACAAAGGTGCATTTCATTAAACAAGTCCAATGAGCATCCCAAAATGGCCGGCCTGCCTGCTTTCATCCATCAATTGTTCTAAATTTTTCATTACCCAATGAGCTGAGGTGGAGTCTTAGCCAGTGGTACCATCAGGGAGGTGTGTAAAGCACTTTAGGCTAGACAGCCAATCAGCTGCCAGCTTCCATCTGTCAATCAAATACAGCAGCCAATCAGAAAGCTGCCCATTGATCAGCAGGCCCTTTATGACATCACAGAAAGACCCTCAGAACTATCTGTGCATGTCTAATGGCTGGCTGTCAGTTGGGTGGGTGGGTGGCAGAGGGAGGGGATGTCTGTCTCGTTTCTCCTGAAAATTGCGCTTTTTCTGCGTTTACGGGAAAAGTTGAGGTCCGACGCGCAAAACTGGGGTATCGTAGAAATCACCTTTTAAAGACGCACATTTCTGCCCCCCCAAAAATGGGCATTTCAAATGAGAAATGAGTCCAATGAACAAAATAGGGTGAATAAGTATGTATTTCAGGGGTGAGTTAGCAGGTTATTGGGGAAGTAAGTCCTGATATTTTTGGAGGTTGCAGGGGCCACTACACCATTCAAAATAGGCAGGCTTTAGCATATGCAGTTAGGCCCCGTAGGATGATTTTAGCTAAAAAGTGCCCCAAACACTCAAACGGGCTTGTATCTGGGAAGGGAAAATATGGGAAACATGACTTAGACAGCAAATGATACACTGTTTGCCATGTTTCCAAATTTTTATGCACAGTGGTTACAGCATGAAGCGAATGCATGTGAATATACAAAGGTGCATTGCATTAAACATGTCCACTGAGTGTCCCAAAATGGCTGGCCTGCCTGCTTTCATCCATCAATTGTTCTAAATTTTTCATTACCCAATGAGCTGAGGTGGAGTCTTAGCCACTGGTACCATCAGGGAGGTGTGTAAAGCACTTTAGGCTAGACAGCCAATCAGCTGCCAGCTTCCATCTGTCAATCAAATACAGCAGCCAATCAGAAAGCTGCCCATTGATCAGCAGGCCCTTTATGACATCACAGAAAGACCCTCAGAACTATCTGTGCATGTCTAATGGCTGGCTGTCAGTTGGGTGGGTGGGTGGCAGAGGGAGGGGATGTCTGTCTCGTTTCTCCTGAAAATTGCGCTTTTTCTGCGTTTACGGGAAAAGTTGAGGTCCGACGCGCAAAACTGGGGTATCGTAGAAATCACCTTTTAAAGACGCACATTTCTGCCCCCCCAAAAATGGGCATTTCAAATGAGAAATGAGTCCAATGAACAAAATAGGGTGAATAAGTATGTATTTCAGGGGTGAGTTAGCAGGTTATTGGGGAAGTAAGTCCTGATATTTTTGGAGGTTGCAGGGCCACTACACCATTCAAATTAGGCAGGCTTTAGCATATGCAGTTAGGCCCCGTAGGATGATTTTAGCTAAAAAGTGCCCCAAACACTCAAACGGGCTTGTATCTGGGAAGGGAAAATATGGGAAACATGACTTAGACAGCAAATGATACACTGTTTGCCATGTTTACAAATTTTTATGCACAGTGGTTACAGCATGAAGCAAATGCATGTGAATATACAAAGGTGCATTGCATTAAACAAGTCCACTGAGTGTCCCAAAATTGCCGGCCTGCCTGCATTCATCCATCAATTGTTCTAAATTTTTCATTACCCAATGAGCTGAGGTGGAGTCTTAGCCACTGGTACCATCAGGGAGGTGTGTAAAGCACTTTAGGCTAGACAGCCAATCAGCTGCCAGCTTCCATCTGTCAATCAAATACAGCAACCAATCAGAAAGCTGCCCATTGATCAGCAGGCCCTTTATGACATCACAGACAGACCCTCAGAACTATCTGTGCATGTCTAATTGCTGGCTGTCCGTTGGGCGGGTGGGTGGCAGAGGGAGGGGATGTCTGTCTCGTTTCTCCTGAAAATTGCAGTTTTTCTGCGTTTACGGGAAAAGTTGAGGTCCGACGCGCAAACGTGGGGTATCGTAGAAATCACCTTTTAAAGTCGCACATTTCCGGCCCCCCAAAAATGGGCATTTCAAATGAGAAATGAGTCCAATGAACAAAATAGGGTGAATAAGTATGTATTTCAGGGGTGATTTAGCAGATTATTGGGGAAGTAAGTCCTGATATTTTTGGAGGTTGCAGGGGCCACTACACCATTTAAAATAGGCAGGTTTTAGCATATGCAGTTAGGCCCTGTAGGATGATTTTAGCTAAAAAGTGCCCCAAACACTCAAATGGGCTTGTATCTGGGAAGGGAAAAAATGGGAAACATGACTTAGACACCAAATGATACACTGTTTGCCATGTTTCCAAATTTTTATGCACAGCGGTTACAGCATGAAGCGAATGCATGTGAATATACAAAGGTGCATTGCATTAAACAAGTCCAATGAGCGTCCCAAAATGGCCGGCCTGCCTGCTTTCATCCATCAATTGTTCTAAATTTTTCATTTCCCAACGAGCTGAGGTGGAGTCTTAGCCAGTGGTACCATCAGGGAGGTGTGTAAAGCACTTTAGGCTAGACTGCCAATCAGCTGCCAGCTTCTATCTGTCAATCAAATACAGCAGCCAATCAGAAAGCTGCCCCTTAATCAGCAGGCCCTTTATGACATCACAGAAAGACCCTCAGAACTATCTGTGCATGTCTAATGGCTGGCTGGCAGTTGGGCGGGTGGGTGGCAGAGGGAGGGGATGTCTGTCTCGTTTCTCCTGAAAATTGCGTTTTTTCTGCGTTTACGGGAAAAGTTGAGGTCCGACGCGCAAAAGTGGGGTATCGTAGAAATCACCTTTTAAAGAAGCACATTTCTGGCCCACCAAAAATGGGCATTTCAAATGAGAAATGAGTCCAATGAACAAAATAGGGTGAATAAGTATGTATTTCAGGGGTGAGTTAGCAGGTTATTGGGGAAGTAAGTCCTGATATTTTTGGAGGTTGCAGGGGCCACTACACCATTCAAAATAGGCAGGGTTTAGCATATGCAGTTAGGCCCCGTAGGTTGATTTTAGCTAAAAAGTGCCACAAACACTCAAACGGCTTGTATCTGGGAAGGGAAAATATGGGAAACATGACTTAGACAGCAAATGATACACTGTTTGCCATGTTTCCAAATTTTTATGCACAGTGGTTACAGCATGAAGCGAATGCATGTGAATATACAAAGGTGCATTGCATTAAACAAGTCCAGTGAGTGTCCCAAAATGGCCGGCCTGCCTGCTTTCATCCATCAATTGTTCTAAATTTTTCATTACCCAATGAGCTGAGGTGGAGTCTTAGCCAGTGGTACCATCAGGGAGGTGTGTAAAGCACTTTAGGCTAGACAGCCAATCAGCTGCCAGCTTCCATCTGTCAATCAAATACAGCAGCCAATCAGAAAGCTGCCCATTGATCAGCAGGCCCATTATGACATCACAAACAGACCCTCAGAACTATCTGTGCATGTCTAATGGCTGGCTGTCAGTTGGGTGGGTGGGTGGCAGAGGGAGGGGATGTCTGTCTCGTTTCTCCTGAAAATTGCGTTTTTTCTGCGTTTACGGGAAAAGTTGAGGTCCGACGCGCAAAAGTGGGGTATCGTAGAAATCACCTTTTAAAGAAGCACATTTCTGGCCCCCCAAAAATGGGCATTTCAAATGAGAAATGAGTCCAATGAACAAAATAGGGTGAATAAGTATGTATTTCAGGGGTGAGTTAGCAGGTTATTGGGGAAGTAAGTCCTGATATTTTTGGAGGTTGCAGGGGCCACTACACCATTCAAAATAGGCAGGGTTTAGCATATGCAGTTAGGCCCCGTAGGTTGATTTTAGCTAAAAAGTGCCCCAAACACTCAAACGGGCTTGTATCTGGGAAGGGAAAATATGGGAAACATGACTTAGACAGCAAATGATACACTGTTTGCCATGTTTCCAAATTTTTATGCACAGTGGTTACAGCATGAAGCGAATGCATGTGAATATACAAAGGTGCATTTCATTAAACAAGTCCAATGAGCGTCCCAAAATGGCCGGCCTGCCTGCTTTCATCCATCAATTGTTCTAAATTTTTCATTACCCAATGAGCTGAGGTGGAGTCTTAGCCAGTGGTACCATCAGGGAGGTGTGTAAAGCACTTTAGGCTAGACAGCCAATCAGCTGCCAGCTTCCATCTGTCAATCAAATACAGCAGCCAATCAGAAAGCTGCCCAGTGATCAGCAGGCCCTTTATGACATCACAAACAGACCCTCAGAACTATCTGTGCATGTCTAATGGCTGGCTGTCAGTTGGGTGGGTGGGTGGCAGAGGGAGGGTATGTCTGTCACGTTTCTCCTGAAAATTGCGCTTTTTCTGCGTTTACGGGAAAAGTTGAGGTCCGACGCGCAAAAGTGGGGTATCGTAGAAATCACCTTTTAAAGACGCACATTTCTGGCCCCCCAAAAATGGGCATTTCAAATGAGAAACGAGTCCAATGAACAAAATAGGGTTAATAAGTATGTATTTCAGGGGTGAGTTAGCAGGTTATTGGGGAAGTAAGTCCTGATATTTTTGGAGGTTGCAGGGGCCACTACACCATTCAAAATAGGCAGGCTTTAGCATATGCAGTTAGGCCCCGTAGGATGATCTTAGCTAAAAAGTGCCCCAAACACTCAAACGGGCTTGTATCTGGGAAGGGAAAATATGGGAAACATGACTTAGACAGCAAATGATACACTGTTTGCCATGTTTACAAATTTTTATGCACAGTGGTTACAGCATGAAGCGAATGCATGTGAATATACAAAGGTGCATTGCATTAAACAAGTCCACTGAGTGTCCCAAAATGGCCGGCCTGCCTGCTTTCATCCATCAATTGTTCTAAATTTTTCATTACCCAATGAGCTGAGGTGGAGTCTTAGCCAGTGGTACCATCAGGGAGGTGTGTAAAGCACTTTAGGCTAGACAGCCAATCAGCTGCCAGCTTCCATCTGTCAATCAAATACAGCAACCAATCAGAAAGCTGCCCATTGATCAGCAGGCCCTTTATGACATCACAGACAGACCCTCAGAACTATCTGTGCATGTCTAATTGCTGGCTGTCAGTTGGGCGGGTGGGTGGCAGAGGGAGGGGATGTCTGTCTCGTTTCTCCTGAAAATTGCAGTTTTTCTGCGTTTACGGGAAAAGTTGAGGTCCGACGCGCAAACGTGGGGTATCGTAGAAATCACCTTTTAAAGTCGCACATTTCCGGCCCCCCAAAAATGGGCATTTCAAATGAGAAATGAGTCCAATGAACAAAATAGGGTGAATAAGTATGTATTTCAGGGGTGATTTAGCAGATTATTGGGGAAGTAAGTCCTGATATTTTTGGAGGTTGCAGGGGCCACTACACCATTTAAAATAGGCAGGTTTTAGCATATGCAGTTAGGCCCTGTAGGATGATTTTAGCTAAAAAGTGCCCCAAACACTCAAATGGGCTTGTATCTGGGAAGGGAAAAAATGGGAAACATGACTTAGACACCAAATGATACACTGTTTGCCATGTTTCCAAATTTTTATGCACAGCGGTTACAGCATGAAGCGAATGCATGTGAATATACAAAGGTGCATTGCATTAAACAAGTCCAATGAGCATCCCAAAATGGCCGGCCTGCCTGCTTTCATCCATCAATTGTTCTAAATTTTTCATTTCCCAACGAGCTGAGGTGGAGTCTTAGCCAGTGGTACCATCAGGGAGGTGTGTAAAGCACTTTAGGCTAGACTGCCAATCAGCTGCCAGCTTCTATCTGTCAATCAAATACAGCAGCCAATCAGAAAGCTGCCCCTTAATCAGCAGGCCCTTTATGACATCACAGAAAGACCCTCAGAACTATCTGTGCATGTCTAATGGCTGGCTGGCAGTTGGGCGGGTGGGTGGCAGAGGGAGGGGATGTCTGTCTCGTTTCTCCTGAAAATTGCGTTTTTTCTGCGTTTACGGGAAAAGTTGAGGTCCGACGCGCAAAAGTGGGGTATCGTAGAAATCACCTTTTAAAGAAGCACATTTCTGGCCCACCAAAAATGGGCATTTCAAATGAGAAATGAGTCCAATGAACAAAATAGGGTGAATAAGTATGTATTTCAGGGGTGAGTTAGCAGGTTATTGGGGAAGTAAGTCCTGATATTTTTGGAGGTTGCAGGGGCCACTACACCATTCAAAATAGGCAGGGTTTAGCATATGCAGTTAGGCCCCGTAGGTTGATTTTAGCTAAAAAGTGCCACAAACACTCAAACGGCTTGTATCTGGGAAGGGAAAATATGGGAAACATGACTTAGACAGCAAATGATACACTGTTTGCCATGTTTCCAAATTTTTATGCACAGTGGTTACAGCATGAAGCGAATGCATGTGAATATACAAAGGTGCATTGCATTAAACAAGTCCAGTGAGTGTCCCAAAATGGCCGGTCTGCCTGCTTTCATCCATCAATTGTTCTAAATTTTTCATTACCCAATGAGCTGAGGTGGAGTCTTAGCCAGTGGTACCATCAGGGAGGTGTGTAAAGCACTTTAGGCTAGACAGCCAATCAGCTGCCAGCTTCCATCTGTCAATCAAATACAGCAGCCAATCAGAAAGCTGCCCATTGATCAGCAGGCCCATTATGACATCACAAACAGACCCTCAGAACTATCTGTGCATGTCTAATGGCTGGCTGTCAGTTGGGTGGGTGGGTGGCAGAGGGAGGGGATGTCTGTCTCGTTTCTCCTGAAAATTGCGTTTTTTCTGCGTTTACGGGAAAAGTTGAGGTCCGACGCGCAAAAGTGGGGTATCGTAGAAATCACCTTTTAAAGAAGCACATTTCTGGCCCCCCAAAAATGGGCATTTCAAATGAGAAATGAGTCCAATGAACAAAATAGGGTGAATAAGTATGTATTTCAGGGGTGAGTTAGCAGGTTATTGGGGAAGTAAGTCCTGATATTTTTGGAGGTTGCAGGGGCCACTACACCATTCAAAATAGGCAGGGTTTAGCATATGCAGTTAGGCCCCGTAGGTTGATTTTAGCTAAAAAGTGCCCCAAACACTCAAACGGGCTTGTATCTGGGAAGGGAAAATATGGGAAACATGACTTAGACAGCAAATGATACACTGTTTGCCATGTTTCCAAATTTTTATGCACAGTGGTTACAGCATGAAGCGAATGCATGTGAATATACAAAGGTGCATTTCATTAAACAAGTCCAATGAGCGTCCCAAAATGGCCGGCCTGCCTGCTTTCATCCATCAATTGTTCTAAATTTTTCATTACCCAATGAGCTGAGGTGGAGTCTTAGCCACTGGTACCATCAGGGAGGTGTGTAAAGCACTTTAGGCTAGACAGCCAATCAGCTGCCAGCTTCCATCTGTCAATCAAATACAGCAGCCAATCAGAAAGCTGCCCAGTGATCAGCAGGCCATTTATGACATCACAAACAGACCCTCAGAACTATCTGTGCATGTCTAATAGCTGGCTGTCAGTTGGGTGGGTGGGTGGCAGAGGGAGGGTATGTCTGTCTCGTTTCTCCTGAAAATTGCGCTTTTTCTGCGTTTACGGGAAAAGTTGAGGTCCGACGCGCAAAAGTGGGGTATCGTAGAAATCACCTTTTAAAGACGCACATTTCTGGCCCCCCAAAAATGGGCATTTCAAATGAGAAACGAGTCCAATGAACAAAATAGGGTTAATAAGTATGTATTTCAGGGGTGAGTTAGCAGGTTATTGGGGAAGTAAGTCCTGATATTTTTGGAGGTTGCAGGGGCCACTACACCATTCAAAATAGGCAGGCTTTAGCATATGCAGTTAGGCCCCGTAGGATGATCTTAGCTAAAAAGTGCCCCAAACACTCAAACGGGCTTGTATCTGGGAAGGGAAAATATGGGAAACATGACTTAGACAGCAAATGATACACTGTTTGCCATGTTTACAAATTTTTATGCACAGTGGTTACAGCATGAAGCGAATGCATGTGAATATACAAAGGTGCATTGCATTAAACAAGTCCACTGAGTGTCCCAAAATGGCCGGCCTGCCTGCTTTCATCCATCAATTGTTCTAAATTTTTCATTACCCAATGAGCTGAGGTGGAGTCTTAGCCAGTGGTACCATCAGGGAGGTGTGTAAAGCACTTTAGGCTAGACAGCCAATCAGCTGCCAGCTTCCATCTGTCAATCAAATACAGCAACCAATCAGAAAGCTGCCCATTGATCAGCAGGCCCTTTATGACATCACAGACAGACCCTCAGAACTATCTGTGCATGTCTAATTGCTGGCTGTCAGTTGGGCGGGTGGGTGGCAGAGGGAGGGGATGTCTGTCTCGTTTCTCCTGAAAATTGCAGTTTTTCTGCGTTTACGGGAAAAGTTGAGGTCCGACGCGCAAACGTGGGGTATCGTAGAAATCACCTTTTAAAGTCGCACATTTCCGGCCCCCCAAAAATGGGCATTTCAAATGAGAAATGAGTGCAATGAACAAAATAGGGTGAATAAGTATGTATTTCAGGGGTGATTTAGCAGATTATTGGGGAAGTAAGTCCTGATATTTTTGGAGGTTGCAGGGGGCACTACACCATTTAAAATAGGCAGGTTTTAGCATATGCAGTTAGGCCCTGTAGGATGATTTTAGCTAAAAAGTGCCCCAAACACTCAAATGGGCTTGTATCTGGGAAGGGAAAAAATGGGAAACATGACTTAGACACCAAATGATACACTGTTTGCCATGTTTCCAAATTTTTATGCACAGCGGTTACAGCATGAAGCGAATGCATGTGAATATACAAAGGTGCATTGCATTAAACAAGTCCAATGAGCGTCCCAAAATGGCCGGCCTGCCTGCTTTCATCCATCAATTGTTCTAAATTTTTCATTTCCCAACGAGCTGAGGTGGAGTCTTAGCCAGTGGTACCATCAGGGAGGTGTGTAAAGCACTTTAGGCTAGACTGCCAATCAGCTGCCAGCTTCTATCTGTCAATCAAATACAGCAGCCAATCAGAAAGCTGCCCCTTAATCAGCAGGCCCTTTATGACATCACAGAAAGACCCTCAGAACTATCTGTGCATGTCTAATGGCTGGCTGTCAGTTGGGCGGGTGGGTGGCAGAGGGAGGGGATGTCTGTCTCGTTTCTCCTGAAAATTGCGTTTTTTCTGCGTTTACGGGAAAAGTTGAGGTCCGACGCGCAAAAGTGGGATATCGTAGAAATCACCTTTTAAAGAAGCACATTTCTGGCCCACCAAAAATGGGCATTTCAAATGAGAAATGAGTCCAATGAACAAAATAGGGTGAATAAGTATGTATTTCAGGGGTGAGTTAGCAGGTTATTGGGGAAGTAAGTCCTGATATTTTTGGAGGTTGCAGGGGCCACTACACCATTCAAAATAGGCAGGGTTTAGCATATGCAGTTAGGCCCTTAGGTTGATTTTAGCTAAAAAGTGCCACAAACACTCAAACGGGCTTGTATCTGGGAAGGGAAAATATGGGAAACATGACTTAGACAGCAAATGATACACTGTTTGCCATGTTTCCAAATTTTTATGCACAGTGGTTACAGCATGAAGCGAATGCATGTGAATATACAAAGGTGCATTGCATTAAACAAGTCCAATGAGCGTCCCAAAATGGCCGGCCTGCCTGCTTTCATCCATCAATTGTTCTAAATTTTTCATTACCCAATGAGCTGAGGTGGAGTCTTAGCCAGTGGTACCATCAGGGAGGTGTGTAAAGCACTTTAGGCTAGACAGCCAATCAGCTGCCAGCTTCCATCTGTCAATCAAATACAGCAGCCAATCAGAAAGCTGCCCATTGATCAGCAGGCCCATTATGACATCACAAACAGACCCTCAGAACTATCTGTGCATGTCTAATGGCTGGCTGTCAGTTGGGTGGGTGAGTGGCAGAGGGAGGGGATGTCTGTCTCGTTTCTCCTGAAAATTGCGTTTTTTCTGCGTTTACGGGAAAAGTTGAGGTCCGACGCGCAAAAGTGGGGTATCGTAGAAATCACCTTTTAAAGAAGCACATTTCTGGCCCCCCAAAAACGGGCATTTCAAATGAGAAATGAGTCCAATGAACAAAATAGGGTGAATAAGTATGTATTTCAGGGGTGAGTTAGCAGGTTATTGGGGAAGTAAGTCCTGATATTTTTGGAGGTTGCAGGGGCCACTACACCATTCAAAATAGGCAGGGTTTAGCATATGCAGTTAGGCCCCGTAGGTTGATTTTAGCTAAAAAGTGCCCCAAACACTCAAACGGGCTTGTATCTGGGAAGGGAAAATATGGGAAACATGACTTAGACAGCAAATGATACACTGTTTGCCATGTTTCCAAATTTTTATGCACAGTGGTTACAGCATGAAGCGAATGCATGTGAATATACAAAGGTGCATTTCATTAAACAAGTCCAATGAGCGTCCCAAAATGGCCGGCCTGCCTGCTTTCATCCATCAATTGTTCTAAATTTTTCATTACCCAATGAGCTGAGGTGGAGTCTTAGCCAGTGGTACCATCAGGGAGGTGTGTAAAGCACTTTAGGCTAGACAGACAATCAGCTGCCAGCTTCCATCTGTCAATCAAATACAGCAGCCAATCAGAAAGCTGCCCATTGATCAGCAGGCCCATTATGACATCACAAACAGACCCTCAGAACTATCTGTGCATGTCTAATGGCTGGCTGTCAGTTGGGTGGGTGGGTGGCAGAGGGAGGGGATGTCTGTCTCGTTTCTCCTGAAAATTGCGCTTTTTCTGCGTTTACGGGAAAAGTTGAGGTCCGACGCGCAAAAGTGGAGTATCGTAGAAATCACCTTTTAAAGACGCACATTTCTGGCCCCCCAAAAATGGGCATTTCAAATGAGAAATGAGTCCAATGAACAAAATAGGGTTAATAAGTATGTATTTCAGGGGTGAGTTAGCAGGTTATTGGGGAAGTAAGTCCTGATATTTTTGGAGGTTGCAGGGGCCACTACACCATTTAAAATAGGCAGGCTTTAGCATATGCAGTTAGGCTCCGTAGGATGATTTTAGCTAAAAAGTGCCCCAAACACTCAAACGGGCTTGTATCTGGGAAGGCAAAATATGAGAAACATGACTTAGACAGCAAATGATACACTGTTTGCCATGTTTCCAAATTTTTATGCACAGTGGTTACAGCATGAAGCGAATGCATGTGAATATACAAAGGTGCATTGCATTAAACAAGTCCACTGAGTGTCCCAAAATGGCTGGCCTGCCTGCTTTCATCCATCAATTGTTCTAAATTTTTCGTTACCCAATGAGCTGAGGTGGAGTCTTAGCCAGTGGTACCATCAGGGAGGTGTGTAAAGCACTTTAGGCTAGACAGCCAATCAGCTGCCAGCTTCCATCTGTCAATCAAATACAGCAGCCAATCAGAAAGCTGCCCATTGATCAGCAGGCCCATTATGACATCACAAACAGACCCTCAGAACTATCTGTGCATGTCTAATGGCTGGCTGTCAGTTGGGTGGGTGGGTGGCAGAGGGAGGGGATGTCTGTCTCGTTTCTCCTGAAAATTGCGCTTTTTCTGCGTTTACGGGAAAAGTTGAGGTCCGACGCGCAAAAGTGGGGTATCGTAGAAATCACCTTTTAAAGACGCACATTTCTGGCCCCCCAAAAATGGGCATTTCAAATGAGAAATGAGTCCAATGAACAAAATTGGGTTAGTAAGTATGTATTTCAGGGGTGAGTTAGCAGGTTATTGGGGAAGTAAGTCCTGATATTTTTGGAGGTTGCAGGGGCCACTACACCATTTAAAATAGGCAGGCTTTAGCATATGCAGTTAGGCTCCGTAGGATGATTTTAGCTAAAAAGTGCCCCAAACACTCAAACGGGCTTGTATCTGGGAAGGCAAAATATGAGAAACATGACTTAGACAGCAAATGATACACTGTTTGCCATGTTTCCAAATTTTTATGCACAGTGGTTACAGCATGAAGCGAATGCATGTGAATATACAAAGGTGCATTGCATTAAACAAGTCCACTGAGTGTCCCAAAATGGCTGGCCTGCCTGCTTTCATCCATCAATTGTTCTAAATTTTTCGTTACCCAATGAGCTGAGGTGGAGTCTTAGCCAGTGGTACCATCAGGGAGGTGTGTAAAGCACTTTAGGCTAGACAGCCAATCAGCTGCCAGCTTCCATCTGTCAATCAAATACAGCAACCAATCAGAAAGCTGCCCATTGATCAGCAGGCCCTTTATGACATCACAGACAGACCCTCAGAACTATCTGTGCATGTCTAATTGCTGGCTGTCAGTTGGGCGGGTGGGTGGCATAGGGGGGGATGTCTGTCTCGTTTCTCCTGAAAATTGCAGTTTTTCTGCGTTTACGGGAAAAGTTGAGGTCCGACGCGCAAAAGTGGGGTATCGTAGAAATCACCTTTTAAAGACGCACATTTCTGGCCCCCCAAAAATGGGCATTTCAAATGAGAAATGAGTCCAATGAACAAAATAGGGTGAATAAGTATGTATTTCAGGGGTGATTTAGCAGATTATTGGGGAAGTATGTCCTGATATTTTTGGAGGTTGCAGGGGCCACTACACCATTCAAAATAGGCAGGCTTTAGCATATGCAGTTAGGCCCCGTAGGATGATTTTAGCTAAAAAGTGCCCCAAACACTCAAACGGGCTTGTATCTGGGAAGGGAAAATATGGGAAACATGACTTAGACAGCAAATGATACACTGTTTGTCATGTTTCCAAATTTTTATGCACAGTGGTTACAGCATGAAGCGAATGCATGTGAATATACAAAGGTGCATTGCATTAAACAAGTCCACTGAGTGTCCCAAAATGGCCTACCTGCCTGCTTTCATCCATCAATTGTTCTAAATTTTTCATTACCCAATGAGCTGAGGTGGAGTCTTAGCCACTGGTACCATCAGGGAGGTGTGTAAAGCACTTTAGGCTAGACAGCCAATCAGCTGCCAGCTTCCATCTGTCAATCAAATACAGCTGCCAATCAGAAAGCTGCCCATTGATCAGCAGGCCCTTTATGACATCACAGAAAGACCCTCAGAACTATCTGTGCATGTCTAATGGCTGGCTGTCAGTTGGGCGGGTGGGTGGCAGAGGGAGGGGATGTCTGTCTCGTTTCTCCCTAAAATTACGGTTTTTCTGCGTTTACGGGAAAAGTTGAGGTCCGACGCGCAAAAGTGGGGTATCGTAGAAATCACCTTTTAAAGACGCACATTTCTGCCCCCCAAAAAATGGGCATTTTAAATGAGAAATGAGTCCAATGAACAAAATAGGGTGAATAAGTATGTATTTCAGGGGTGAGTTAGCAGGTTATTGCGGAAGTAAGTCCTGATATTTTTGGAGGTTGCAGGGGCCACTACACCATTCAAAATAGGAAGGCTTTAGCATATGCAGTTAGGCCCCGTAGGTTGATTTTAGCTAAAAAGTGCCCCAAACACTCAAACGGGCTTGTATCTGGGAAGGGAAAATATGGGAAACAAGACTTAGACAGCAAATGATACACTGTATGCCATGTTTCCAAATTTTTATGCACAGTGGTTACAGCATGAAGCGAATGCATGTGAATATACAAAGGTGCATTGCATTAAACAAGTCCAATAAGCGTCCCAAAATGGCCGGCCTGCCTGCTTTCATCCATCAATTGTTCTAAATTTTTCATTACCCAATGAGCTGAGGTGGAGTCTTAGCCAGTGGTACCATCAGGGAGGTGTGTAAAGCACTTTAGGCTAGACAGCCAATCAGCTGCCAGCTTCCATCTGTCAATCAAATACAGCAACCAATCAGAAAGCTGCCCATTGATCAGCAGGCCCTTTATGACATCACAGACAGACCCTCAGAACTATCTGTGCATGTCTAATGGCGGGCTGTCAGTTGGGCGGGTGGGTGGCAGAGGGAGGGGATGTCTGTCTCGTTTCTCCCTAAAATTGCGGTTTTTCTGCGTTTACGGGAAAAGTTGAGGTCCGACGCGCAAAAGTGGGGTATCGTAGAAATCACCTTTTAAAGACGCACATTTCTGGCCCCCCCCAAAAATGGGCATTTCAAATGAGAAATGAGTCCAATGAACAAAATAGGGTGAATAAGTATGTATTTCAGGGGTGAGTTAGCAGGTTATTGGGGAAGTAAGTCCTGATATTTTTGGAGGTTGCAGGGGCCACTACACCATTCAAAATAGGCAGGCTTTAGCATATGCAGTTAGGCCCCGTAGGATGATATTAGCTAAAAAGTGCCCCAAACACTCAAACGGGCTTGCATCTGGGAAGGGAAAATATGGGAAACATGACTTAGACACCAAAAGATACACTATATGCCATGTTTCCAAATTTTTATGCACAGTGGTTACAGCATGAAGCGAATGCATGTGAATATACAAAGGTGCATTGCATTAAACAAGTCCACTGAGTGACCCAAAATTGCCGGCCTGCCTGCTTTCATCCATCAATTGTTCTAAATTTTTCATTACCCAATGAGCTGAGGTGGAGTCTTAGCCACTGGTACCATCAGGGAGGTGTGTAAAGCACTTTAGGCTAGACAGCCAATCAGCTGCCAGCTTCCATCTGTCAATCAAATACAGCAACCAATCAGAAAGCTGCCCATTGATCAGCAGGCCCTTTATGACATCACAGACATACCCTCAGAACTATCTGTGCATGTCTAATGGCTGGCTGTCAGTTGGGCGGGTGGGTGGCAGAGGGAGGGGATGTCTGTCTCGTTTCTCCTGAAAATTGCAGTTTTTCTGCGTTTACGGGAAAAGTTGAGGTCCGACGCGCAAAAGTGGGGTATCGTAGAAATCACCTTTTAAAGTCGCACATTTCCAGCCCCCCAAAAATGGGCATTTCAAATGAGAAATGAGTCCAATGAACAAAATAGGGTTAATAAGTATGTATTTCAGGGGTGAGTTAGCAGGTTATTGGGGAAGTAAGTCCTGATATTTTTGGAGGTTGCAGGGGCCACTACACCATTTAAAATAGGCAGGTTTTAGCATATGCAGTTAGGCCCTGTAGGATGATTTTAGCTAAAAAGTGCCCCAAACACTCAAATGGGCTTGTATCTGGGAAGGGAAAAAATGGGAAACATGACTTAGACACCAAATGATACACTGTTTGCCATGTTTCCAAATTTTTATGCACAGCGGTTACAGCATGAAGCGAATGCATGTGAATATACAAAGGTGCATTTCATTAAACAAGTCCAATGAGCATCCCAAAATGGCCGGCCTGCCTGCTTTCATCCATCAATTGTTCTAAATTTTTCATTACCCAATGAGCTGAGGTGGAGTCTTAGCCAGTGGTACCATCAGGGAGGTGTGTAAAGCACTTTAGGCTAGACAGCCAATCAGCTGCCAGCTTCCATCTGTCAATCAAATACAGCAGCCAATCAGAAAGCTGCCCATTGATCAGCAGGCCCTTTATGACATCACAGAAAGACCCTCAGAACTATCTGTGCATGTCTAATGGCTGGCTGTCAGTTGGGTGGGTGGGTGGCAGAGGGAGGGGATGTCTGTCTCGTTTCTCCTGAAAATTGCGCTTTTTCTGCGTTTACGGGAAAAGTTGAGGTCCGACGCGCAAAACTGGGGTATCGTAGAAATCACCTTTTAAAGACGCACATTTCTGCCCCCCCAAAAATGGGCATTTCAAATGAGAAATGAGTCCAATGAACAAAATAGGGTGAATAAGTATGTATTTCAGGGGTGAGTTAGCAGGTTATTGGGGAAGTAAGTCCTGATATTTTTGGAGGTTGCAGGGGCCACTACACCATTCAAAATAGGCAGGCTTTAGCATATGCAGTTAGGCCCCGTAGGATGATTTTAGCTAAAAAGTGCCCCAAACACTCAAACGGGCTTGTATCTGGGAAGGGAAAATATGGGAAACATGACTTAGACAGCAAATGATACACTGTTTGCCATGTTTCCAAATTTTTATGCACAGTGGTTACAGCATGAAGCGAATGCATGTGAATATACAAAGGTGCATTGCATTAAACATGTCCACTGAGTGTCCCAAAATTGCTGGCCTGCCTGCTTTCATCCATCAATTGTTCTAAATTTTTCATTACCCAATGAGCTGAGGTGGAGTCTTAGCCACTGGTACCATCAGGGAGGTGTGTAAAGCACTTTAGGCTAGACAGCCAATCAGCTGCCAGCTTCCATCTGTCAATCAAATACAGCAGCCAATCAGAAAGCTGCCCATTGATCAGCAGGCCCTTTATGACATCACAGAAAGACCCTCAGAACTATCTGTGCATGTCTAATGGCTGGCTGTCAGTTGGGTGGGTGGGTGGCAGAGGGAGGGGATGTCTGTCTCGTTTCTCCTGAAAATTGCGCTTTTTCTGCGTTTACGGGAAAAGTTGAGGTCCGACGCGCAAAACTGGGGTATCGTAGAAATCACCTTTTAAAGACGCACATTTCTGCCCCCCCAAAAATGGGCATTTCAAATGAGAAATGAGTCCAATGAACAAAATAGGGTGAATAAGTATGTATTTCAGGGGTGAGTTAGCAGGTTATTGGGGAAGTAAGTCCTGATATTTTTGGAGGTTGCAGGGCCACTACACCATTCAAATTAGGCAGGCTTTAGCATATGCAGTTAGGCCCCGTAGGATGATTTTAGCTAAAAAGTGCCCCAAACACTCAAACGGGCTTGTATCTGGGAAGGGAAAATATGGGAAACATGACTTAGACAGCAAATGATACACTGTTTGCCATGTTTACAAATTTTTATGCACAGTGGTTACAGCATGAAGCGAATGCATGTGAATATACAAAGGTGCATTGCATTAAACAAGTCCACTGAGTGTCCCAAAATTGCCGGCCTGCCTGCATTCATCCATCAATTGTTCTAAATTTTTCATTACCCAATGAGCTGAGGTGGAGTCTTAGCCACTGGTACCATCAGGGAGGTGTGTAAAGCACTTTAGGCTAGACAGCCAATCAGCTGCCAGCTTCCATCTGTCAATCAAATACAGCAACCAATCAGAAAGCTGCCCATTGATCAGCAGGCCCTTTATGACATCACAGACAGACCCTCAGAACTATCTGTGCATGTCTAATTGCTGGCTGTCCGTTGGGCGGGTGGGTGGCAGAGGGAGGGGATGTCTGTCTCGTTTCTCCTGAAAATTGCAGTTTTTCTGCGTTTACGGGAAAAGTTGAGGTCCGACGCGCAAACGTGGGGTATCGTAGAAATCACCTTTTAAAGTCGCACATTTCCGGCCCCCCAAAAATGGGCATTTCAAATGAGAAATGAGTCCAATGAACAAAATAGGGTGAATAAGTATGTATTTCAGGGGTGATTTAGCAGATTATTGGGGAAGTAAGTCCTGATATTTTTGGAGGTTGCAGGGGCCACTACACCATTTAAAATAGGCAGGTTTTAGCATATGCAGTTAGGCCCTGTAGGATGATTTTAGCTAAAAAGTGCCCCAAACACTCAAATGGGCTTGTATCTGGGAAGGGAAAAAATGGGAAACATGACTTAGACACCAAATGATACACTGTTTGCCATGTTTCCAAATTTTTATGCACAGCGGTTACAGCATGAAGCGAATGCATGTGAATATACAAAGGTGCATTGCATTAAACAAGTCCAATGAGCGTCCCAAAATGGCCGGCCTGCCTGCTTTCATCCATCAATTGTTCTAAATTTTTCATTTCCCAACGAGCTGAGGTGGAGTCTTAGCCAGTGGTACCATCAGGGAGGTGTGTAAAGCACTTTAGGCTAGACTGCCAATCAGCTGCCAGCTTCTATCTGTCAATCAAATACAGCAGCCAATCAGAAAGCTGCCCCTTAATCAGCAGGCCCTTTATGACATCACAGAAAGACCCTCAGAACTATCTGTGCATGTCTAATGGCTGGCTGGCAGTTGGGCGGGTGGGTGGCAGAGGGAGGGGATGTCTGTCTCGTTTCTCCTGAAAATTGCGTTTTTTCTGCGTTTACGGGAAAAGTTGAGGTCCGACGCGCAAAAGTGGGGTATCGTAGAAATCACCTTTTAAAGAAGCACATTTCTGGCCCACCAAAAATGGGCATTTCAAATGAGAAATGAGTCCAATGAACAAAATAGGGTGAATAAGTATGTATTTCAGGGGTGAGTTAGCAGGTTATTGGGGAAGTAAGTCCTGATATTTTTGGAGGTTGCAGGGGCCACTACACCATTCAAAATAGGCAGGGTTTAGCATATGCAGTTAGGCCCCGTAGGTTGATTTTAGCTAAAAAGTGCCACAAACACTCAAACGGCTTGTATCTGGGAAGGGAAAATATGGGAAACATGACTTAGACAGCAAATGATACACTGTTTGCCATGTTTCCAAATTTTTATGCACAGTGGTTACAGCATGAAGCGAATGCATGTGAATATACAAAGGTGCATTGCATTAAACAAGTCCAGTGAGTGTCCCAAAATGGCCGGCCTGCCTGCTTTCATCCATCAATTGTTCTAAATTTTTCATTACCCAATGAGCTGAGGTGGAGTCTTAGCCAGTGGTACCATCAGGGAGGTGTGTAAAGCACTTTAGGCTAGACAGCCAATCAGCTGCCAGCTTCCATCTGTCAATCAAATACAGCAGCCAATCAGAAAGCTGCCCATTGATCAGCAGGCCCATTATGACATCACAAACAGACCCTCAGAACTATCTGTGCATGTCTAATGGCTGGCTGTCAGTTGGGTGGGTGGGTGGCAGAGGGAGGGGATGTCTGTCTCGTTTCTCCTGAAAATTGCGTTTTTTCTGCGTTTACGGGAAAAGTTGAGGTCCGACGCGCAAAAGTGGGGTATCGTAGAAATCACCTTTTAAAGAAGCACATTTCTGGCCCCCCAAAAATGGGCATTTCAAATGAGAAATGAGTCCAATGAACAAAATAGGGTGAATAAGTATGTATTTCAGGGGTGAGTTAGCAGGTTATTGGGGAAGTAAGTCCTGATATTTTTGGAGGTTGCAGGGGCCACTACACCATTCAAAATAGGCAGGGTTTAGCATATGCAGTTAGGCCCCGTAGGTTGATTTTAGCTAAAAAGTGCCCCAAACACTCAAACGGGCTTGTATCTGGGAAGGGAAAATATGGGAAACATGACTTAGACAGCAAATGATACACTGTTTGCCATGTTTCCAAATTTTTATGCACAGTGGTTACAGCATGAAGCGAATGCATGTGAATATACAAAGGTGCATTTCATTAAACAAGTCCAATGAGCGTCCCAAAATGGCCGGCCTGCCTGCTTTCATCCATCAATTGTTCTAAATTTTTCATTACCCAATGAGCTGAGGTGGAGTCTTAGCCAGTGGTACCATCAGGGAGGTGTGTAAAGCACTTTAGGCTAGACAGCCAATCAGCTGCCAGCTTCCATCTGTCAATCAAATACAGCAGCCAATCAGAAAGCTGCCCAGTGATCAGCAGGCCCTTTATGACATCACAAACAGACCCTCAGAACTATCTGTGCATGTCTAATGGCTGGCTGTCAGTTGGGTGGGTGGGTGGCAGAGGGAGGGTATGTCTGTCTCGTTTCTCCTGAAAATTGCGCTTTTTCTGCGTTTACGGGAAAAGTTGAGGTCCGACGCGCAAAAGTGGGGTATCGTAGAAATCACCTTTTAAAGACGCACATTTCTGGCCCCCCAAAAATGGGCATTTCAAATGAGAAACGAGTCCAATGAACAAAATAGGGTTAATAAGTATGTATTTCAGGGGTGAGTTAGCAGGTTATTGGGGAAGTAAGTCCTGATATTTTTGGAGGTTGCAGGGGCCACTACACCATTCAAAATAGGCAGGCTTTAGCATATGCAGTTAGGCCCCGTAGGATGATCTTAGCTAAAAAGTGCCCCAAACACTCAAACGGGCTTGTATCTGGGAAGGGAAAATATGGGAAACATGACTTAGACAGCAAATGATACACTGTTTGCCATGTTTACAAATTTTTATGCACAGTGGTTACAGCATGAAGCGAATGCATGTGAATATACAAAGGTGCATTGCATTAAACAAGTCCACTGAGTGTCCCAAAATGGCCGGCCTGCCTGCTTTCATCCATCAATTGTTCTAAATTTTTCATTACCCAATGAGCTGAGGTGGAGTCTTAGCCAGTGGTACCATCAGGGAGGTGTGTAAAGCACTTTAGGCTAGACAGCCAATCAGCTGCCAGCTTCCATCTGTCAATCAAATACAGCAACCAATCAGAAAGCTGCCCATTGATCAGCAGGCCCTTTATGACATCACAGACAGACCCTCAGAACTATCTGTGCATGTCTAATTGCTGGCTGTCAGTTGGGCGGGTGGGTGGCAGAGGGAGGGGATGTCTGTCTCGTTTCTCCTGAAAATTGCAGTTTTTCTGCGTTTACGGGAAAAGTTGAGGTCCGACGCGCAAACGTGGGGTATCGTAGAAATCACCTTTTAAAGTCGCACATTTCCGGCCCCCCAAAAATGGGCATTTCAAATGAGAAATGAGTCCAATGAACAAAATAGGGTGAATAAGTATGTATTTCAGGGGTGATTTAGCAGATTATTGGGGAAGTAAGTCCTGATATTTTTGGAGGTTGCAGGGGCCACTACACCATTTAAAATAGGCAGGTTTTAGCATATGCAGTTAGGCCCTGTAGGATGATTTTAGCTAAAAAGTGCCCCAAACACTCAAATGGGCTTGTATCTGGGAAGGGAAAAAATGGGAAACATGACTTAGACACCAAATGATACACTGTTTGCCATGTTTCCAAATTTTTATGCACAGCGGTTACAGCATGAAGCGAATGCATGTGAATATACAAAGGTGCATTGCATTAAACAAGTCCAATGAGCGTCCCAAAATGGCCGGCCTGCCTGCTTTCATCCATCAATTGTTCTAAATTTTTCATTTCCCAACGAGCTGAGGTGGAGTCTTAGCCAGTGGTACCATCAGGGAGGTGTGTAAAGCACTTTAGGCTAGACTGCCAATCAGCTGCCAGCTTCTATCTGTCAATCAAATACAGCAGCCAATCAGAAAGCTGCCCCTTAATCAGCAGGCCCTTTATGACATCACAGAAAGACCCTCAGAACTATCTGTGCATGTCTAATGGCTGGCTGGCAGTTGGGCGGGTGGGTGGCAGAGGGAGGGGATGTCTGTCTCGTTTCTCCTGAAAATTGCGTTTTTTCTGCGTTTACGGGAAAAGTTGAGGTCCGACGCGCAAAAGTGGGGTATCGTAGAAATCACCTTTTAAAGAAGCACATTTCTGGCCCACCAAAAATGGGCATTTCAAATGAGAAATGAGTCCAATGAACAAAATAGGGTGAATAAGTATGTATTTCAGGGGTGAGTTAGCAGGTTATTGGGGAAGTAAGTCCTGATATTTTTGGAGGTTGCAGGGGCCACTACACCATTCAAAATAGGCAGGGTTTAGCATATGCAGTTAGGCCCCGTAGGTTGATTTTAGCTAAAAAGTGCCACAAACACTCAAACGGCTTGTATCTGGGAAGGGAAAATATGGGAAACATGACTTAGACAGCAAATGATACACTGTTTGCCATGTTTCCAAATTTTTATGCACAGTGGTTACAGCATGAAGCGAATGCATGTGAATATACAAAGGTGCATTGCATTAAACAAGTCCAGTGAGTGTCCCAAAATGGCCGGCCTGCCTGCTTTCATCCATCAATTGTTCTAAATTTTTCATTACCCAATGAGCTGAGGTGGAGTCTTAGCCAGTGGTACCATCAGGGAGGTGTGTAAAGCACTTTAGGCTAGACAGCCAATCAGCTGCCAGCTTCCATCTGTCAATCAAATACAGCAGCCAATCAGAAAGCTGCCCATTGATCAGCAGGCCCATTATGACATCACAAACAGACCCTCAGAACTATCTGTGCATGTCTAATGGCTGGCTGTCAGTTGGGTGGGTGGGTGGCAGAGGGAGGGGATGTCTGTCTCGTTTCTCCTGAAAATTGCGTTTTTTCTGCGTTTACGGGAAAAGTTGAGGTCCGACGCGCAAAAGTGGGGTATCGTAGAAATCACCTTTTAAAGAAGCACATTTCTGGCCCCCCAAAAATGGGCATTTCAAATGAGAAATGAGTCCAATGAACAAAATAGGGTGAATAAGTATGTATTTCAGGGGTGAGTTAGCAGGTTATTGGGGAAGTAAGTCCTGATATTTTTGGAGGTTGCAGGGGCCACTACACCATTCAAAATAGGCAGGGTTTAGCATATGCAGTTAGGCCCCGTAGGTTGATTTTAGCTAAAAAGTGCCCCAAACACTCAAACGGGCTTGTATCTGGGAAGGGAAAATATGGGAAACATGACTTAGACAGCAAATGATACACTGTTTGCCATGTTTCCAAATTTTTATGCACAGTGGTTACAGCATGAAGCGAATGCATGTGAATATACAAAGGTGCATTTCATTAAACAAGTCCAATGAGCGTCCCAAAATGGCCGGCCTGCCTGCTTTCATCCATCAATTGTTCTAAATTTTTCATTACCCATTGAGCTGAGGTGGAGTCTTAGCCACTGGTACCATCAGGGAGGTGTGTAAAGCACTTTAGGCTAGACAGCCAATCAGCTGCCAGCTTCCATCTGTCAATCAAATACAGCAGCCAATCAGAAAGCTGCCCATTGATCAGCAGGCCCATTATGACATCACAAACAGACCCTCAGAACTATCTGTGCATGTCTAATGGCTGGCTGTCAGTTGGGTGGGTGAGTGGCAGAGGGAGGGGATGTCTGTCTCGTTTCTCCTGAAAATTGCGTTTTTTCTGCGTTTACGGGAAAAGTTGAGGTCCGACGCGCAAAAGTGGGGTATCGTAGAAATCACCTTTTAAAGAAGCACATTTCTGGCCCCCCAAAAACGGGCATTTCAAATGAGAAATGAGTCCAATGAACAAAATAGGGTGAATAAGTATGTATTTCAGGGGTGAGTTAGCAGGTTATTGGGGAAGTAAGTCCTGATATTTTTGGAGGTTGCAGGGGCCACTACACCATTCAAAATAGGCAGGGTTTAGCATATGCAGTTAGGCCCCGTAGGTTGATTTTAGCTAAAAAGTGCCCCAAACACTCAAACGGGCTTGTATCTGGGAAGGGAAAATATGGGAAACATGACTTAGACAGTAAATGATACACTGTTTGCCATGTTTCCAAATTTTTATGCACAGTGGTTACAGCATGAAGCGAATGCATGTGAATATACAAAGGTGCATTTCATTAAACAAGTCCAATGAGCGTCCTAAAATGGCCGGCCTGCCTGCTTTCATCCATCAATTGTTCTAAATTTTTCATTACCCAATGAGCTGAGGTGGAGTCTTAGCCAGTGGTACCATCAGGGAGGTGTGTAAAGCACTTTAGGCTAGACAGACAATCAGCTGCCAGCTTCCATCTGTCAATCAAATACAGCAGCCAATCAGAAAGCTGCCCATTGATCAGCAGGCCCATTATGACATCACAAACAGACCCTCAGAACTATCTGTGCATGTCTAATGGCTGGCTGTCAGTTGGGTGGGTGGGTGGCAGAGGGAGGGGATGTCTGTCTCGTTTCTCCTGAAAATTGCGCTTTTTCTGCGTTTACGGGAGAAGTTGAGGTCCGACGCGCAAAAGTGGAGTATCGTAGAAATCACCTTTTAAAGACGCACATTTCTGGCCCCCCAAAAATGGGCATTTCAAATGAGAAATGAGTCCAATGAACAAATAGGGTTAATAAGTATGTATTTCAGGGGTGAGTTAGCAGGTTATTGGGGAAGTAAGTCCTGATATTTTTGGAGGTTGCAGGGGCCACTACACCATTTAAAATAGGCAGGCTTTAGCATATGCAGTTAGGCTCCGTAGGATGATTTTAGCTAAAAAGTGCCCCAAACACTCAAACGGGCTTGTATCTGGGAAGGCAAAATATGAGAAACATGACTTAGACAGCAAATGATACACTGTTTGCCATGTTTCCAAATTTTTATGCACAGTGGTTACAGCATGAAGCGAATGCATGTGAATATACAAAGGTGCATTGCATTAAACAAGTCCACTGAGTGTCCCAAAATGGCTGGCCTGCCTGCTTTCATCCATCAATTGTTCTAAATTTTTCATTACCCAATGAGCTGAGGTGGAGTCTTAGCCAGTGGTACCATCAGGGAGGTGTGTAAAGCACTTTAGGCTAGACAGCCAATCAGCTGCCAGCTTCCATCTGTCAATCAAATACAGCAGCCAATCAGAAAGCTGCCCAGTGATCAGCAGGCCCTTTATGACATCACAAACAGACCCTCAGAACTATCTGTGCATGTCTAATGGCTGGCTGTCAGTTGGGTGGGTGGGTGGCAGAGGGAGGGTATGTCTGTCTCGTTTCTCCTGAAAATTGCGCTTTTTCTGCGTTTACGGGAAAAGTTGAGGTCCGACGCGCAAAAGTGGGGTATCGTAGAAATCACCTTTTAAAGACGCACATTTCTGGCCCCCCAAAAATGGGCATTTCAAATGAGAAACGAGTCCAATGAACAAAATAGGGTTAATAAGTATGTATTTCAGGGGTGAGTTAGCAGGTTATTGGGGAAGTAAGTCCTGATATTTTTGGAGGTTGCAGGGGCCACTACACCATTCAAAATAGGCAGGCTTTAGCATATGCAGTTAGGCCCCGTAGGATGATCTTAGCTAAAAAGTGCCCCAAACACTCAAACGGGCTTGTATCTGGGAAGGGAAAATATGGGAAACATGACTTAGACAGCAAATGATACACTGTTTGCCATGTTTACAAATTTTTATGCACAGTGGTTACAGCATGAAGCGAATGCATGTGAATATACAAAGGTGCATTGCATTAAACAAGTCCACTGAGTGTCCCAAAATGGCCGGCCTGCCTGCTTTCATCCATCAATTGTTCTAAATTTTTCATTACCCAATGAGCTGAGGTGGAGTCTTAGCCAGTGGTACCATCAGGGAGGTGTGTAAAGCACTTTAGGCTAGACAGCCAATCAGCTGCCAGCTTCCATCTGTCAATCAAATACAGCAACCAATCAGAAAGCTGCCCATTGATCAGCAGGCCCTTTATGAAATCACAGACAGACCCTCAGAACTATCTGTGCATGTCTAATTGCTGGCTGTCAGTTGGGCGGGTGGGTGGCAGAGGGAGGGGATGTCTGTCTCGTTTCTCCTGAAAATTGCAGTTTTTCTGCGTTTACGGGAAAAGTTGAGGTCCGACGCGCAAACGTGGGGTATCGTAGAAATCACCTTTTAAAGTCGCACATTTCCGGCCCCCCAAAAATGGGCATTTCAAATGAGAAATGAGTCCAATGAACAAAATAGGGTGAATAAGTATGTATTTCAGGGGTGATTTAGCAGATTATTGGGGAAGTAAGTCCTGATATTTTTGGAGGTTGCAGGGGGCACTACACAATTTAAAATAGGCAGGTTTTAGCATATGCAGTTAGGCCCTGTAGGATGATTTTAGCTAAAAAGTGCCCCAAACACTCAAATGGGCTTGTATCTGGGAAGGGAAAAAATGGGAAACATGACTTAGACACCAAATGATACACTGTTTGCCATGTTTCCAAATTTTTATGCACAGCGGTTACAGCATGAAGCGAATGCATGTGAATATACAAAGGTGCATTGCATTAAACAAGTCCAATGAGCGTCCCAAAATGGCCGGCCTGCCTGCTTTCATCCATCAATTGTTCTAAATTTTTCATTTCCCAACGAGCTGAGGTGGAGTCTTAGCCAGTGGTACCATCAGGGAGGTGTGTAAAGCACTTTAGGCTAGACTGCCAATCAGCTGCCAGCTTCTATCTGTCAATCAAATACAGCAGCCAATCAGAAAGCTGCCCCTTAATCAGCAGGCCCTTTATGACATCACAGAAAGACCCTCAGAACTATCTGTGCATGTCTAATGGCTGGCTGTCAGTTGGGCGGGTGGGTGGCAGAGGGAGGGGATGTCTGTCTCGTTTCTCCTGAAAATTGCGTTTTTTCTGCGTTTACGGGAAAAGTTGAGGTCCGACGCGCAAAAGTGGGATATCGTAGAAATCACCTTTTAAAGAAGCACATTTCTGGCCCACCAAAAATGGGCATTTCAAATGAGAAATGAGTCCAATGAACAAAATAGGGTGAATAAGTATGTATTTCAGGGGTGAGTTAGCAGGTTATTGGGGAAGTAAGTCCTGATATTTTTGGAGGTTGCAGGGGCCACTACACCATTCAAAATAGGCAGGGTTTAGCATATGCAGTTAGGCCCGTAGGTTGATTTTAGCTAAAAAGTGCCACAAACACTCAAACGGGCTTGTATCTGGGAAGGGAAAATATGGGAAACATGACTTAGACAGCAAATGATACACTGTTTGCCATGTTTCCAAATTTTTATGCACAGTGGTTACAGCATGAAGCGAATGCATGTGAATATACAAAGGTGCATTGCATTAAACAAGTCCAATGAGCGTCCCAAAATGGCCGGCCTGCCTGCTTTCATCCATCAATTGTTCTAAATTTTTCATTACCCAATGAGCTGAGGTGGAGTCTTAGCCAGTGGTACCATCAGGGAGGTGTGTAAAGCACTTTAGGCTAGACAGCCAATCAGCTGCCAGCTTCCATCTGTCAATCAAATACAGCAGCCAATCAGAAAGCTGCCCATTGATCAGCAGGCCCATTATGACATCACAAACAGACCCTCAGAACTATCTGTGCATGTCTAATGGCTGGCTGTCAGTTGGGTGGGTGAGTGGCAGAGGGAGGGGATGTCTGTCTCGTTTCTCCTGAAAATTGCGTTTTTTCTGCGTTTACGGGAAAAGTTGAGGTCCGACGCGCAAAAGTGGGGTATCGTAGAAATCACCTTTTAAAGAAGCACATTTCTGGCCCCCCAAAAACGGGCATTTCAAATGAGAAATGAGTCCAATGAACAAAATAGGGTGAATAAGTATGTATTTCAGGGGTGAGTTAGCAGGTTATTGGGGAAGTAAGTCCTGATATTTTTGGAGGTTGCAGGGGCCACTACACCATTCAAAATAGGCAGGGTTTAGCATATGCAGTTAGGCCCCGTAGGTTGATTTTAGCTAAAAAGTGCCCCAAACACTCAAACGGGCTTGTATCTGGGAAGGGAAAATATGGGAAACATGACTTAGACAGCAAATGATACACTGTTTGCCATGTTTCCAAATTTTTATGCACAGTGGTTACAGCATGAAGCGAATGCATGTGAATATACAAAGGTGCATTTCATTAAACAAGTCCAATGAGCGTCCCAAAATGGCCGGCCTGCCTGCTTTCATCCATCAATTGTTCTAAATTTTTCATTACCCAATGAGCTGAGGTGGAGTCTTAGCCAGTGGTACCATCAGGGAGGTGTGTAAAGCACTTTAGGCTAGACAGCCAATCAGCTGCCAGCTTCCATCTGTCAATCAAATACAGCAGCCAATCAGAAAGCTGCCCATTGATCAGCAGGCCCATTATGACATCACAAACAGACCCTCAGAACTATCTGTGCATGTCTAATGGCTGGCTGTCAGTTGGGTGGGTGGGTGGCAGAGGGAGGGGATGTCTGTCTCGTTTCTCCTGAAAATTGCGCTTTTTCTGCGTTTACGGGAAAAGTTGAGGTCCGACGCGCAAAAGTGGAGTATCGTAGAAATCACCTTTTAAAGACGCACATTTCTGGCCCCCCAAAAATGGGCATTTCAAATGAGAAATGAGTCCAATGAACAAATAGGGTTAATAAGTATGTATTTCAGGGGTGAGTTAGCAGGTTATTGGGGAAGTAAGTCCTGATATTTTTGGAGGTTGCAGGGGCCACTACACCATTTAAAATAGGCAGGCTTTAGCATATGCAGTTAGGCTCCGTAGGATGATTTTAGCTAAAAAGTGCCCCAAACACTCAAACGGGCTTGTATCTGGGAAGGCAAAATATGAGAAACATGACTTAGACAGCAAATGATACACTGTTTGCCATGTTTCCAAATTTTTATGCACAGTGGTTACAGCATGAAGCGAATGCATGTGAATATACAAAGGTGCATTGCATTAAACAAGTCCACTGAGTGTCCCAAAATGGCTGGCCTGCCTGCTTTCATCCATCAATTGTTCTAAATTTTTCATTACCCAATGAGCTGAGGTGGAGTCTTAGCCAGTGGTACCATCAGGGAGGTGTGTAAAGCACTTTAGGCTAGACAGCCAATCAGCTGCCAGCTTCCATCTGTCAATCAAATACAGCAGCCAATCAGAAAGCTGCCCATTGATCAGCAGGCCCATTATGACATCACAAACAGACCCTCAGAACTATCTGTGCATGTCTAATGGCTGGCTGTCAGTTGGGTGGGTGGGTGGCAGAGGGAGGGGATGTCTGTCTCGTTTCTCCTGAAAATTGCGCTTTTTCTGCGTTTACGGGAAAAGTTGAGGTCCGACGCGCAAAAGTGGGGTATCGTAGAAATCACCTTTTAAAGACGCACATTTCTGGCCCCCCAAAAATGGGCATTTCAAATGAGAAATGAGTCCAATGAACAAAATAGGGTTAATAAGTATGTATTTCAGGGGTGAGTTAGCAGGTTATTGGGGAAGTAAGTCCTGATATTTTTGGAGGTTGCAGGGGCCACTACACCATTTAAAATAGGCAGGCTTTAGCATATGCAGTTAGGCTCCGTAGGATGATTTTAGCTAAAAAGTGCCCCAAACACTCAAACGGGCTTGTATCTGGGAAGGCAAAATATGAGAAACATGACTTAGACAGCAAATGATACACTGTTTGCCATGTTTCCAAATTTTTATGCACAGTGGTTACAGCATGAAGCGAATGCATGTGAATATACAAAGGTGCATTGCATTAAACAAGTCCACTGAGTGTCCCAAAATGGCTGGCCTGCCTGCTTTCATCCATCAATTGTTCTAAATTTTTCGTTACCCAATGAGCTGAGGTGGAGTCTTAGCCAGTGGTACCATCAGGGAGGTGTGTAAAGCACTTTAGGCTAGACAGCCAATCAGCTGCCAGCTTCCATCTGTCAATCAAATACAGCAACCAATCAGAAAGCTGCCCATTGATCAGCAGGCCCTTTATGACATCACAGACAGACCCTCAGAACTATCTGTGCATGTCTAATTGCTGGCTGTCAGTTGGGCGGGTGGGTGGCATAGGGGGGGATGTCTGTCTCGTTTCTCCTGAAAATTGCAGTTTTTCTGCGTTTACGGGAAAAGTTGAGGTCCGACGCGCAAAAGTGGGGTATCGTAGAAATCACCTTTTAAAGAAGCACATTTCTGGCCCCCCAAAAACGGGCATTTCAAATGAGAAATGAGTCCAATGAACAAAATAGGGTGAATAAGTATGTATTTCAGGGGTGAGTTAGCAGGTTATTGGGGAAGTAAGTCCTGATATTTTTGGAGGTTGCAGGGGCCACTACACCATTCAAAATAGGCAGGGTTTAGCATATGCAGTTAGGCCCCGTAGGTTGATTTTAGCTAAAAAGTGCCCCAAACACTCAAACGGGCTTGTATCTGGGAAGGGAAAATATGGGAAACATGACTTAGACAGCAAATGATACACTGTTTGCCATGTTTCCAAATTTTTATGCACAGTGGTTACAGCATGAAGCGAATGCATGTGAATATACAAAGGTGCATTTCATTAAACAAGTCCAATGAGCGTCCCAAAATGGCCGGCCTGCCTGCTTTCATCCATCAATTGTTCTAAATTTTTCATTACCCAATGAGCTGAGGTGGAGTCTTAGCCAGTGGTACCATCAGGGAGGTGTGTAAAGCACTTTAGGCTAGACAGCCAATCAGCTGCCAGCTTCCATCTGTCAATCAAATACAGCAGCCAATCAGAAAGCTGCCCATTGATCAGCAGGCCCATTATGACATCACAAACAGACCCTCAGAACTATCTGTGCATGTCTAATGGCTGGCTGTCAGTTGGGTGGGTGAGTGGCAGAGGGAGGGGATGTCTGTCTCGTTTCTCCTGAAAATTGCGTTTTTTCTGCGTTTACGGGAAAAGTTGAGGTCCGACGCGCAAAAGTGGGGTATCGTAGAAATCACCTTTTAAAGAAGCACATTTCTGGCCCCCCAAAAACGGGCATTTCAAATGAGAAATGAGTCCAATGAACAAAATAGGGTGAATAAGTATGTATTTCAGGGGTGAGTTAGCAGGTTATTGGGGAAGTAAGTCCTGATATTTTTGGAGGTTGCAGGGGCCACTACACCATTCAAAATAGGCAGGGTTTAGCATATGCAGTTAGGCCCCGTAGGTTGATTTTAGCTAAAAAGTGCCCCAAACACTCAAACGGGCTTGTATCTGGGAAGGGAAAATATGGGAAACATGACTTAGACAGCAAATGATACACTGTTTGCCATGTTTCCAAATTTTTATGCACAGTGGTTACAGCATGAAGCGAATGCATGTGAATATACAAAGGTGCATTTCATTAAACAAGTCCAATGAGCGTCCCAAAATGGCCGGCCTGCCTGCTTTCATCCATCAATTGTTCTAAATTTTTCATTACCCAATGAGCTGAGGTGGAGTCTTAGCCAGTGGTACCATCAGGGAGGTGTGTAAAGCACTTTAGGCTAGACAGACAATCAGCTGCCAGCTTCCATCTGTCAATCAAATACAGCAGCCAATCAGAAAGCTGCCCATTGATCAGCAGGCCCATTATGACATCACAAACAGACCCTCAGAACTATCTGTGCATGTCTAATGGCTGGCTGTCAGTTGGGTGGGTGGGTGGCAGAGGGAGGGGATGTCTGTCTCGTTTCTCCTGAAAATTGCGCTTTTTCTGCGTTTACGGGAAAAGTTGAGGTCCGACGCGCAAAAGTGGAGTATCGTAGAAATCACCTTTTAAAGACGCACATTTCTGGCCCCCCAAAAATGGGCATTTCAAATGAGAAATGAGTCCAATGAACAAATAGGGTTAATAAGTATGTATTTCAGGGGTGAGTTAGCAGGTTATTGGGGAAGTAAGTCCTGATATTTTTGGAGGTTGCAGGGGCCACTACACCATTTAAAATAGGCAGGCTTTAGCATATGCAGTTAGGCTCCGTAGGATGATTTTAGCTAAAAAGTGCCCCAAACACTCAAACGGGCTTGTATCTGGGAAGGCAAAATATGAGAAACATGACTTAGACAGCAAATGATACACTGTTTGCCATGTTTCCAAATTTTTATGCACAGTGGTTACAGCATGAAGCGAATGCATGTGAATATACAAAGGTGCATTGCATTAAACAAGTCCACTGAGTGTCCCAAAATGGCTGGCCTGCCTGCTTTCATCCATCAATTGTTCTAAATTTTTCATTACCCAATGAGCTGAGGTGGAGTCTTAGCCAGTGGTACCATCAGGGAGGTGTGTAAAGCACTTTAGGCTAGACAGCCAATCAGCTGCCAGCTTCCATCTGTCAATCAAATACAGCAGCCAATCAGAAAGCTGCCCATTGATCAGCAGGCCCATTATGACATCACAAACAGACCCTCAGAACTATCTGTGCATGTCTAATGGCTGGCTGTCAGTTGGGTGGGTGGGTGGCAGAGGGAGGGGATGTCTGTCTCGTTTCTCCTGAAAATTGCGCTTTTTCTGCGTTTACGGGAAAAGTTGAGGTCCGACGCGCAAAAGTGGGGTATCGTAGAAATCACCTTTTAAAGACGCACATTTCTGGCCCCCCAAAAATGGGCATTTCAAATGAGAAATGAGTCCAATGAACAAAATAGGGTTAATAAGTATGTATTTCAGGGGTGAGTTAGCAGGTTATTGGGGAAGTAAGTCCTGATATTTTTGGAGGTTGCAGGGGCCACTACACCATTTAAAATAGGCAGGCTTTAGCATATGCAGTTAGGCTCCGTAGGATGATTTTAGCTAAAAAGTGCCCCAAACACTCAAACGGGCTTGTATCTGGGAAGGCAAAATATGAGAAACATGACTTAGACAGCAAATGATACACTGTTTGCCATGTTTCCAAATTTTTATGCACAGTGGTTACAGCATGAAGCGAATGCATGTGAATATACAAAGGTGCATTGCATTAAACAAGTCCACTGAGTGTCCCAAAATGGCTGGCCTGCCTGCTTTCATCCATCAATTGTTCTAAATTTTTCGTTACCCAATGAGCTGAGGTGGAGTCTTAGCCAGTGGTACCATCAGGGAGGTGTGTAAAGCACTTTAGGCTAGACAGCCAATCAGCTGCCAGCTTCCATCTGTCAATCAAATACAGCAACCAATCAGAAAGCTGCCCATTGATCAGCAGGCCCTTTATGACATCACAGACAGACCCTCAGAACTATCTGTGCATGTCTAATTGCTGGCTGTCAGTTGGGCGGGTGGGTGGCATAGGGGGGGATGTCTGTCTCGTTTCTCCTGAAAATTGCAGTTTTTCTGCGTTTACGGGAAAAGTTGAGGTCCGACGCGCAAAAGTGGGGTATCGTAGAAATCACCTTTTAAAGAAGCACATTTCTGGCCCCCCAAAAACGGGCATTTCAAATGAGAAATGAGTCCAATGAACAAAATAGGGTGAATAAGTATGTATTTCAGGGGTGAGTTAGCAGGTTATTGCGGAAGTAAGTCCTGATATTTTTGGAGGTTGCAGGGGCCACTACACCATTCAAAATAGGAAGGCTTTAGCATATGCAGTTAGGCCCCGTAGGTTGATTTTAGCTAAAAAGTGCCCCAAACACTCAAACGGGCTTGTATCTGGGAAGGGAAAATATGGGAAACATGACTTAGACAGCAAATGATACACTGTATGCCATGTTTCCAAATTTTTATGCACAGTGGTTACAGCATGAAGCGAATGCATGTGAATATACAAAGGTGCATTGCATTAAACAAGTCCAATGAGCGTCCCAAAATGGCCGGCCTGCCTGCTTTCATCCATCAATTGTTCTAAATTTTTCATTACCCAATGAGCTGAGGTGGAGTCTTAGCCAGTGGTACCATCAGGGAGGTGTGTAAAGCACTTTAGGCTAGACAGCCAATCAGCTGCCAGCTTCCATCTGTCAATCAAATACAGCAACCAATCAGAAAGCTGCCCATTGATCAGCAGGCCCTTTATGACATCACAGACAGACCCTCAGAACTATATGTGCATGTCTAATGGCGGGCTGTCAGTTGGGCGGGTGGGTGGCAGAGGGAGGGGATGTCTGTCTCGTTTCTCCCTAAAATTGCGGTTTTTCTGCGTTTACGGGAAAAGTTGAGGTCCGACGCGCAAAAGTGGGGTATCGTAGAAATCACCTTTTAAAGACGCACATTTCTGGCCCCCCCAAAAATGGGCATTTCAAATGAGAAATGAGTCCAATGAACAAAATAGGGTGAATAAGTATGTATTTCAGGGGTGAGTTAGCAGGTTATTGGGGAAGTAAGTCCTGATATTTTTGGAGGTTGCAGGGGCCACTACACCATTCAAAATAGGCAGGCTTTAGCATATGCAGTTAGGCCCCGTAGGATGATATTAGCTAAAAAGTGCCCCAAACACTCAAACGGGCTTGCATCTGGGAAGGGAAAATATGGGAAACATGACTTAGACACCAAAAGATACACTATATGCCATGTTTCCAAATTTTTATGCACAGTGGTTACAGCATGAAGCGAATGCATGTGAATATACAAAGGTGCATTGCATTAAACAAGTCCACTGAGTGACCCAAAATTGCCGGCCTGCCTGCTTTCATCCATCAATTGTTCTAAATTTTTCATTACCCAATGAGCTGAGGTGGAGTCTTAGCCACTGGTACCATCAGGGAGGTGTGTAAAGCACTTTAGGCTAGACAGCCAATCAGCTGCCAGCTTCCATCTGTCAATCAAATACAGCAGCCAATCAGAAAGCTGCCCATTGATCAGCAGGCCCTTTATGACATCACAGAAAGACCCTCAGAACTATCTGTGCATGTCTAATGGCTGGCTGTCAGTTGGGTGGGTGGGTGGCAGAGGGAGGGGATGTCTGTCTCGTTTCTCCTGAAAATTGCACTTTTTCTGCGTTTACGGGAAAAGTTGAGGTCCGACGCGCAAAACTGGGGTATCGTAGAAATCACCTTTTAAAGACGCACATTTCTGCCCCCCCCAAAAATGGGCATTTCAAATGAGAAATGAGTCCAATGAACAAAATAGGGTGAATAAGTATGTATTTCAGGGGTGAGTTAGCAGGTTATTGGGGAAGTAAGTCCTGATATTTTTGGAGGTTGCAGGGGCCACTACACCATTCAAAATAGGCAGGCTTTAGCATATGCAGTTAGGCCCCGTAGGATGATTTTAGCTAAAAAGTGCCCCAAACACTCAAACGGGCTTGTATCTGGGAAGGGAAAATATGGGAAACATGACTTAGACAGCAAATGATACACTGTTTGCCATGTTTCCAAATTTTTATGCACAGTGGTTACAGCATGAAGCGAATGCATGTGAATATACAAAGGTGCATTGCATTAAACATGTCCACTGAGTGTCCCAAAATGGCTGGCCTGCCTGCTTTCATCCATCAATTGTTCTAAATTTTTCATTACCCAATGAGCTGAGGTGGAGTCTTAGCCACTGGTACCATCAGGGAGGTGTGTAAAGCACTTTAGGCTAGACAGCCAATCAGCTGCCAGCTTCCATCTGTCAATCAAATACAGCAGCCAATCAGAAAGCTGCCCATTGATCAGCAGGCCCTTTATGACATCACAGAAAGACCCTCAGAACTATCTGTGCATGTCTAATGGCTGGCTGTCAGTTGGGTGGGTAGGTGGCAGAGGGAGGGGATGTCTGTCTCGTTTCTCCTGAAAATTGCGCTTTTTCTGCGTTTACGGGAAAAGTTGAGGTCCGACGCGCAAAACTGGGGTATCGTAGAAATCACCTTTTAAAGACGCACATTTCTGCCCCCCCAAAAATGGGCATTTCAAATGAGAAATGAGTCCAATGAACAAAATAGGGTGAATAAGTATGTATTTCAGGGGTGAGTTAGCAGGTTATTGGGGAAGTAAGTCCTGATATTTTTGGAGGTTGCAGGGCCACTACACCATTCAAATTAGGCAGGCTTTAGCATATGCAGTTAGGCCCCGTAGGATGATTTTAGCTAAAAAGTGCCCCAAACACTCAAACGGGCTTGTATCTGGGAAGGGAAAATATGGGAAACATGACTTAGACAGCAAATGATACACTGTTTGCCATGTTTACAAATTTTTATGCACAGTGGTTACAGCATGAAGCGAATGCATGTGAATATACAAAGGTGCATTGCATTAAACAAGTACACTGAGTGTCCCAAAATGGCCGGCCTGCCTGCTTTCATCCATCAATTGTTCTAAATTTTTCATTACCCAATGAGCTGAGGTGGAGTCTTAGCCAGTGGTACCATCAGGGAGGTGTGTAAAGCACTTTAGGCTAGACAGCTAATCAGCTGCCAGCTTCCATCTTTCAATCAAATACAGCAGCCAATCAGAAAGCTGCCCATTGATCAGCAGGCCCTTTATGACATCACAGAAAGACCCTCAGAACTATCTGTGCATGTCTAATGGCTGGCTGTCAGTTGGGCGGGTGGGTGGCAGAGGGAGGGGATGTCTGTCTCGTTTCTCCCTAAAATTGCGGTTTTTCTACGTTTACGGGAAAAGTTGAGGTCCGACGCGCAAAAGTGGGGTATCGTAGAAATCACCTTTTAAAGACGCACATTTCTGTCCCCCCAAAAATGGGCATTTCAAATGAGAAATGAGTCCAATGAACAAAATAGGGTGAATAAGTATGTATTTCAGGCGTGAGTTAGCAGGTTATTGGGGAAGTAAGTCCTGATATTTTTGGAGCTTGCAGGGGCCACTACACCATTCAAAATAGGCAGGCATTAGCATATGCAGTTAGGCCCCGTAGGTTGATTTTAGCTAAAAAGTGCCCCAAACACTCAAACGGGCTTGTATCTGGGAAGGGAAAATATGGGAAACATGACTTAGACAGCAAATGATACACTGTTTGCCATGTTTCCAAATTTTTATGCACAGTGGTTACAGCATGAAGCGAATGCATGTGAATATACAAAGGTGCATTGCATTAAACAAGTCCACTGAGTGTCCCAAAATTGCCGGCCTGCCTGCATTCATCCATCAATTGTTCTAAATTTTTCATTACCCAATGAGCTGAGGTGGAGTCTTAGCCACTGGTACCATCAGGGAGGTGTGTAAAGCACTTTAGGCTAGACAGCCAATCAGCTGCCAGCTTCCATCTGTCAATCAAATACAGCAACCAATCAGAAAGCTGCCCATTGATCAGCAGGCCCTTTATGACATCACAGACAGACCCTCAGAACTATCTGTGCATGTCTAATTGCTGGCTGTCCGTTGGGCGGGTGGGTGGCAGAGGGAGGGGATGTCTGTCTCGTTTCTCCTGAAAATTGCAGTTTTTCTGCGTTTACGGGAAAAGTTGAGGTCCGACGCGCAAACGTGGGGTATCGTAGAAATCACCTTTTAAAGTCGCACATTTCCGGCCCCCCAAAAATGGGCATTTCAAATGAGAAATGAGTCCAATGAACAAAATAGGGTGAATAAGTATGTATTTCAGGGGTGATTTAGCAGATTATTGGGGAAGTAAGTCCTGATATTTTTGGAGGTTGCAGGGGCCACTACACCATTTAAAATAGGCAGGTTTTAGCATATGCAGTTAGGCCCTGTAGGATGATTTTAGCTAAAAAGTGCCCCAAACACTCAAATGGGCTTGTATCTGGGAAGGGAAAAAATGGGAAACATGACTTAGACAGCAAATGATACACTGTTTGCCATGTTTCCAAATTTTTATGCACAGTGGTTACAGCATGAAGCGAATGCATGTGAATATACAAAGGTGCATTGCATTAAACAAGTCCAGTGAGTGTCCCAAAATGGCCGGCCTGCCTGCTTTCATCCATCAATTGTTCTAAATTTTTCATTACCCAATGAGCTGAGGTGGAGTCTTAGCCAGTGGTACCATCAGGGAGGTGTGTAAAGCACTTTAGGCTAGACAGCCAATCAGCTGCCAGCTTCCATCTTTCAATCAAATACAGCAGCCAATCAGAAAGCTGCCCATTGATCAGCAGGCCCTTTATGACATCACAGAAAGACCCTCAGAACTATCTGTGCATGTCTAATGGCTGGCTGTCAGTTGGGCGGGTGGGTGGCAGAGGGAGGGGATGTCTGTCTCGTTTCTCCCTAAAATTGCGGTTTTTCTACGTTTACGGGAAAAGTTGAGGTCCGACGCGCAAAAGTGGGGTATCGTAGAAATCACCTTTTAAAGACGCACATTTCTGTCCCCCCAAAAATGGGCATTTCAAATGAGAAATGAGTCCAATGAACAAAATAGGGTGAATAAGTATGTATTTCAGGCGTGAGTTAGCAGGTTATTGGGGAAGTAAGTCCTGATATTTTTGGAGCTGGCAGGGGCCACTACACCATTCAAAATAGGCAGGCATTAGCATATGCAGTTAGGCCCCGTAGGTTGATTTTAGCTAAAAAGTGCCCCAAACACTCAAACGGGCTTGTATCTGGGAAGGGAAAATATGGGAAACATGACTTAGACAGCAAATGATACACTGTTTGCCATGTTTCCAAATTTTTATGCACAGTGGTTACAGCATGAAGCGAATGCATGTGAATATACAAAGGTGCATTGCATTAAACAAGTCCACTGAGTGTCCCAAAATTGCCGGCCTGCCTGCATTCATCCATCAATTGTTCTAAATTTTTCATTACCCAATGAGCTGAGGTGGAGTCTTAGCCACTGGTACCATCAGGGAGGTGTGTAAAGCACTTTAGGCTAGACAGCCAATCAGCTGCCAGCTTCCATCTGTCAATCAAATACAGCAACCAATCAGAAAGCTGCCCATTGATCAGCAGGCCCTTTATGACATCACAGACAGACCCTCAGAACTATCTGTGCATGTCTAATTGCTGGCTGTCCGTTGGGCGGGTGGGTGGCAGAGGGAGGGGATGTCTGTCTCGTTTCTCCTGAAAATTGCAGTTTTTCTGCGTTTACGGGAAAAGTTGAGGTCCGACGCGCAAACGTGGGGTATCGTAGAAATCACCTTTTAAAGTCGCACATTTCCGGCCCCCCAAAAATGGGCATTTCAAATGAGAAATGAGTCCAATGAACAAAATAGGGTGAATAAGTATGTATTTCAGGGGTGATTTAGCAGATTATTGGGGAAGTAAGTCCTGATATTTTTGGAGGTTGCAGGGGCCACTACACCATTTAAAATAGGCAGGTTTTAGCATATGCAGTTAGGCCCTGTAGGATGATTTTAGCTAAAAAGTGCCCCAAACACTCAAATGGGCTTGTATCTGGGAAGGGAAAAAATGGGAAACATGACTTAGACAGCAAATGATACACTGTTTGCCATGTTTCCAAATTTTTATGCACAGTGGTTACAGCATGAAGCGAATGCATGTGAATATACAAAGGTGCATTGCATTAAACAAGTCCAGTGAGTGTCCCAAAATGGCCGGCCTGCCTGCTTTCATCCATCAATTGTTCTAAATTTTTCATTACCCAATGAGCTGAGGTGGAGTCTTAGCCAGTGGTACCATCAGGGAGGTGTGTAAAGCACTTTAGGCTAGACAGCCAATCAGCTGCCAGCTTCCATCTGTCAATCAAATACAGCAGCCAATCAGAAAGCTGCCCATTGATCAGCAGGCCCATTATGACATCACAAACAGACCCTCAGAACTATCTGTGCATGTCTAATGGCTGGCTGTCAGTTGGGTGGGTGGGTGGCAGAGGGAGGGGATGTCTGTCTCGTTTCTCCTGAAAATTGCGTTTTTTCTGCGTTTACGGGAAAAGTTGAGGTCCGACGCGCAAAAGTGGGGTATCGTAGAAATCACCTTTTAAAGAAGCACATTTATGGCCCCCCAAAAATGGGCATTTCAAATGAGAAATGAGTCCAATGAACAAAATAGGGTGAATAAGTATGTATTTCAGGGGTGAGTTAGCAGGTTATTGGGGAAGTAAGTCCTGATATTTTTGGAGGTTGCAGGGGCCACTACACCATTCAAAATAGGCAGGGTTTAGCATATGCAGTTAGGCCCCGTAGGTTGATTTTAGCTAAAAAGTGCCCCAAACACTCAAACGGGCTTGTATCTGGGAAGGGAAAATATGGGAAACATGACTTAGACAGCAAATGATACACTGTTTGCCATGTTTCCAAATTTTTATGCACAGTGGTTACAGCATGAAGCGAATGCATGTGAATATACAAAGGTGCATTTCATTAAACAAGTCCAATGAGCGTCCCAAAATGGCCGGCCTGCCTGCTTTCATCCATCAATTGTTCTAAATTTTTCATTACCCAATGAGCTGAGGTGGAGTCTTAGCCAGTGGTACCATCAGGGAGGTGTGTAAAGCACTTTAGGCTAGACAGCCAATCAGCTGCCAGCTTCCATCTGTCAATCAAATACAGCAGCCAATCAGAAAGCTGCCCAGTGATCAGCAGGCCCTTTATGACATCACAAACAGACCCTCAGAACTATCTGTGCATGTCTAATGGCTGGCTGTCAGTTGGGTGGGTGGGTGGCAGAGGGAGGGTATGTCTGTCTCGTTTCTCCTGAAAATTGCGCTTTTTCTGCGTTTACGGGAAAAGTTGAGGTCCGACGCGCAAAAGTGGGGTATCGTAGAAATCACCTTTTAAAGACGCACATTTCTGGCCCCCCAAAAATGGGCATTTCAAATGAGAAACGAGTCCAATGAACAAAATAGGGTTAATAAGTATGTATTTCAGGGGTGAGTTAGCAGGTTATTGGGGAAGTAAGTCCTGATATTTTTGGAGGTTGCAGGGGCCACTACACCATTCAAAATAGGCAGGCTTTAGCATATGCAGTTAGGCCCCGTAGGATGATCTTAGCTAAAAAGTGCCCCAAACACTCAAACGGGCTTGTATCTGGGAAGGGAAAATATGGGAAACATGACTTAGACAGCAAATGATACACTGTTTGCCATGTTTACAAATTTTTATGCACAGTGGTTACAGCATGAAGCGAATGCATGTGAATATACAAAGGTGCATTGCATTAAACAAGTCCACTGAGTGTCCCAAAATGGCCGGCCTGCCTGCTTTCATCCATCAATTGTTCTAAATTTTTCATTACCCAATGAGCTGAGGTGGAGTCTTAGCCAGTGGTACCATCAGGGAGGTGTGTAAAGCACTTTAGGCTAGACAGCCAATCAGCTGCCAGCTTCCATCTGTCAATCAAATACAGCAACCAATCAGAAAGCTGCCCATTGATCAGCAGGCCCTTTATGACATCACAGACAGACCCTCAGAACTATCTGTGCATGTCTAATTGCTGGCTGTCAGTTGGGCGGGTGGGTGGCAGAGGGAGGGGATGTCTGTCTCGTTTCTCCTGAAAATTGCAGTTTTTCTGCGTTTACGGGAAAAGTTGAGGTCCGACGCGCAAACGTGGGGTATCGTAGAAATCACCTTTTAAAGTCGCACATTTCCGGCCCCCCAAAAATGGGCATTTCAAATGAGAAATGAGTCCAATGAACAAAATAGGGTGAATAAGTATGTATTTCAGGGGTGATTTAGCAGATTATTGGGGAAGTAAGTCCTGATATTTTTGGAGGTTGCAGGGGGCACTACACCATTTAAAATAGGCAGGTTTTAGCATATGCAGTTAGGCCCTGTAGGATGATTTTAGCTAAAAAGTGCCCCAAACACTCAAATGGGCTTGTATCTGGGAAGGGAAAAAATGGGAAACATGACTTAGACACCAAATGATACACTGTTTGCCATGTTTCCAAATTTTTATGCACAGCGGTTACAGCATGAAGCGAATGCATGTGAATATACAAAGGTGCATTGCATTAAACAAGTCCAATGAGCGTCCCAAAATGGCCGGCCTGCCTGCTTTCATCCATCAATTGTTCTAAATTTTTCGTTACCCAATGAGCTGAGGTGGAGTCTTAGCCAGTGGTACCATCAGGGAGGTGTGTAAAGCACTTTAGGCTAGACAGCCAATCAGCTGCCAGCTTCCATCTGTCAATCAAATACAGCAACCAATCAGAAAGCTGCCCATTGATCAGCAGGCCCTTTATGACATCACAGACAGACCCTCAGAACTATCTGTGCATGTCTAATTGCTGGCTGTCAGTTGGGCGGGTGGGTGGCATAGGGGGGGATGTCTGTCTCGTTTCTCCTGAAAATTGCAGTTTTTCTGCGTTTACGGGAAAAGTTGAGGTCCGACGCGCAAAAGTGGGGTATCGTAGAAATCACCTTTTAAAGAAGCACATTTCTGGCCCCCCAAAAACGGGCATTTCAAATGAGAAATGAGTCCAATGAACAAAATAGGGTGAATAAGTATGTATTTCAGGGGTGAGTTAGCAGGTTATTGGGGAAGTAAGTCCTGATATTTTTGGAGGTTGCAGGGGCCACTACACCATTCAAAATAGGCAGGGTTTAGCATATGCAGTTAGGCCCCGTAGGTTGATTTTAGCTAAAAAGTGCCCCAAACACTCAAACGGGCTTGTATCTGGGAAGGGAAAATATGGGAAACATGACTTAGACAGCAAATGATACACTGTTTGCCATGTTTCCAAATTTTTATGCACAGTGGTTACAGCATGAAGCGAATGCATGTGAATATACAAAGGTGCATTTCATTAAACAAGTCCAATGAGCGTCCCAAAATGGCCGGCCTGCCTGCTTTCATCCATCAATTGTTCTAAATTTTTCATTACCCAATGAGCTGAGGTGGAGTCTTAGCCAGTGGTACCATCAGGGAGGTGTGTAAAGCACTTTAGGCTAGACAGCCAATCAGCTGCCAGCTTCCATCTGTCAATCAAATACAGCAGCCAATCAGAAAGCTGCCCATTGATCAGCAGGCCCATTATGACATCACAAACAGACCCTCAGAACTATCTGTGCATGTCTAATGGCTGGCTGTCAGTTGGGTGGGTGAGTGGCAGAGGGAGGGGATGTCTGTCTCGTTTCTCCTGAAAATTGCGTTTTTTCTGCGTTTACGGGAAAAGTTGAGGTCCGACGCGCAAAAGTGGGGTATCGTAGAAATCACCTTTTAAAGAAGCACATTTCTGGCCCCCCAAAAACGGGCATTTCAAATGAGAAATGAGTCCAATGAACAAAATAGGGTGAATAAGTATGTATTTCAGGGGTGAGTTAGCAGGTTATTGGGGAAGTAAGTCCTGATATTTTTGGAGGTTGCAGGGGCCACTACACCATTCAAAATAGGCAGGGTTTAGCATATGCAGTTAGGCCCCGTAGGTTGATTTTAGCTAAAAAGTGCCCCAAACACTCAAACGGGCTTGTATCTGGGAAGGGAAAATATGGGAAACATGACTTAGACAGCAAATGATACACTGTTTGCCATGTTTCCAAATTTTTATGCACAGTGGTTACAGCATGAAGCGAATGCATGTGAATATACAAAGGTGCATTTCATTAAACAAGTCCAATGAGCGTCCCAAAATGGCCGGCCTGCCTGCTTTCATCCATCAATTGTTCTAAATTTTTCATTACCCAATGAGCTGAGGTGGAGTCTTAGCCAGTGGTACCATCAGGGAGGTGTGTAAAGCACTTTAGGCTAGACAGCCAATCAGCTGCCAGCTTCCATCTGTCAATCAAATACAGCAGCCAATCAGAAAGCTGCCCATTGATCAGCAGGCCCATTATGACATCACAAACAGACCCTCAGAACTATCTGTGCATGTCTAATGGCTGGCTGTCAGTTGGGTGGGTGGGTGGCAGAGGGAGGGGATGTCTGTCTCGTTTCTCCTGAAAATTGCGCTTTTTCTGCGTTTACGGGAAAAGTTGAGGTCCGACGCGCAAAAGTGGAGTATCGTAGAAATCACCTTTTAAAGACGCACATTTCTGGCCCCCCAAAAATGGGCATTTCAAATGAGAAATGAGTCCAATGAACAAATAGGGTTAATAAGTATGTATTTCAGGGGTGAGTTAGCAGGTTATTGGGGAAGTAAGTCCTGATATTTTTGGAGGTTGCAGGGGCCACTACACCATTTAAAATAGGCAGGCTTTAGCATATGCAGTTAGGCTCCGTAGGATGATTTTAGCTAAAAAGTGCCCCAAACACTCAAACGGGCTTGTATCTGGGAAGGCAAAATATGAGAAACATGACTTAGACAGCAAATGATACACTGTTTGCCATGTTTCCAAATTTTTATGCACAGTGGTTACAGCATGAAGCGAATGCATGTGAATATACAAAGGTGCATTGCATTAAACAAGTCCACTGAGTGTCCCAAAATGGCTGGCCTGCCTGCTTTCATCCATCAATTGTTCTAAATTTTTCATTACCCAATGAGCTGAGGTGGAGTCTTAGCCAGTGGTACCATCAGGGAGGTGTGTAAAGCACTTTAGGCTAGACAGCCAATCAGCTGCCAGCTTCCATCTGTCAATCAAATACAGCAGCCAATCAGAAAGCTGCCCATTGATCAGCAGGCCCATTATGACATCACAAACAGACCCTCAGAACTATCTGTGCATGTCTAATGGCTGGCTGTCAGTTGGGTGGGTGGGTGGCAGAGGGAGGGGATGTCTGTCTCGTTTCTCCTGAAAATTGCGCTTTTTCTGCGTTTACGGGAAAAGTTGAGGTCCGACGCGCAAAAGTGGGGTATCGTAGAAATCACCTTTTAAAGACGCACATTTCTGGCCCCCCAAAAATGGGCATTTCAAATGAGAAATGAGTCCAATGAACAAAATAGGGTTAATAAGTATGTATTTCAGGGGTGAGTTAGCAGGTTATTGGGGAAGTAAGTCCTGATATTTTTGGAGGTTGCAGGGGCCACTACACCATTTAAAATAGGCAGGCTTTAGCATATGCAGTTAGGCTCCGTAGGATGATTTTAGCTAAAAAGTGCCCCAAACACTCAAACGGGCTTGTATCTGGGAAGGCAAAATATGAGAAACATGACTTAGACAGCAAATGATACACTGTTTGCCATGTTTCCAAATTTTTATGCACAGTGGTTACAGCATGAAGCGAATGCATGTGAATATACAAAGGTGCATTGCATTAAACAAGTCCACTGAGTGTCCCAAAATGGCTGGCCTGCCTGCTTTCATCCATCAATTGTTCTAAATTTTTCGTTACCCAATGAGCTGAGGTGGAGTCTTAGCCAGTGGTACCATCAGGGAGGTGTGTAAAGCACTTTAGGCTAGACAGCCAATCAGCTGCCAGCTTCCATCTGTCAATCAAATACAGCAACCAATCAGAAAGCTGCCCATTGATCAGCAGGCCCTTTATGACATCACAGACAGACCCTCAGAACTATCTGTGCATGTCTAATTGCTGGCTGTCAGTTGGGCGGGTGGGTGGCATAGGGGGGGATGTCTGTCTCGTTTCTCCTGAAAATTGCAGTTTTTCTGCGTTTACGGGAAAAGTTGAGGTCCGACGCGCAAAAGTGGGGTATCGTAGAAATCACCTTTTAAAGAAGCACATTTCTGGCCCCCCAAAAACGGGCATTTCAAATGAGAAATGAGTCCAATGAACAAAATAGGGTGAATAAGTATGTATTTCAGGGGTGAGTTAGCAGGTTATTGGGGAAGTAAGTCCTGATATTTTTGGAGGTTGCAGGGGCCACTACACCATTCAAAATAGGCAGGGTTTAGCATATGCAGTTAGGCCCCGTAGGTTGATTTTAGCTAAAAAGTGCCCCAAACACTCAAACGGGCTTGTATCTGGGAAGGGAAAATATGGGAAACATGACTTAGACAGCAAATGATACACTGTTTGCCATGTTTCCAAATTTTTATGCACAGTGGTTACAGCATGAAGCGAATGCATGTGAATATACAAAGGTGCATTTCATTAAACAAGTCCAATGAGCGTCCCAAAATGGCCGGCCTGCCTGCTTTCATCCATCAATTGTTCTAAATTTTTCATTACCCAATGAGCTGAGGTGGAGTCTTAGCCAGTGGTACCATCAGGGAGGTGTGTAAAGCACTTTAGGCTAGACAGCCAATCAGCTGCCAGCTTCCATCTGTCAATCAAATACAGCAGCCAATCAGAAAGCTGCCCATTGATCAGCAGGCCCATTATGACATCACAAACAGACCCTCAGAACTATCTGTGCATGTCTAATGGCTGGCTGTCAGTTGGGTGGGTGAGTGGCAGAGGGAGGGGATGTCTGTCTCGTTTCTCCTGAAAATTGCGTTTTTTCTGCGTTTACGGGAAAAGTTGAGGTCCGACGCGCAAAAGTGGGGTATCGTAGAAATCACCTTTTAAAGAAGCACATTTCTGGCCCCCCAAAAACGGGCATTTCAAATGAGAAATGAGTCCAATGAACAAAATAGGGTGAATAAGTATGTATTTCAGGGGTGAGTTAGCAGGTTATTGGGGAAGTAAGTCCTGATATTTTTGGAGGTTGCAGGGGCCACTACACCATTCAAAATAGGCAGGGTTTAGCATATGCAGTTAGGCCCCGTAGGTTGATTTTAGCTAAAAAGTGCCCCAAACACTCAAACGGGCTTGTATCTGGGAAGGGAAAATATGGGAAACATGACTTAGACAGCAAATGATACACTGTTTGCCATGTTTCCAAATTTTTATGCACAGTGGTTACAGCATGAAGCGAATGCATGTGAATATACAAAGGTGCATTTCATTAAACAAGTCCAATGAGCGTCCCAAAATGGCCGGCCTGCCTGCTTTCATCCATCAATTGTTCTAAATTTTTCATTACCCAATGAGCTGAGGTGGAGTCTTAGCCAGTGGTACCATCAGGGAGGTGTGTAAAGCACTTTAGGCTAGACAGACAATCAGCTGCCAGCTTCCATCTGTCAATCAAATACAGCAGCCAATCAGAAAGCTGCCCATTGATCAGCAGGCCCATTATGACATCACAAACAGACCCTCAGAACTATCTGTGCATGTCTAATGGCTGGCTGTCAGTTGGGTGGGTGGGTGGCAGAGGGAGGGGATGTCTGTCTCGTTTCTCCTGAAAATTGCGCTTTTTCTGCGTTTACGGGAAAAGTTGAGGTCCGACGCGCAAAAGTGGAGTATCGTAGAAATCACCTTTTAAAGACGCACATTTCTGGCCCCCCAAAAATGGGCATTTCAAATGAGAAATGAGTCCAATGAACAAATAGGGTTAATAAGTATGTATTTCAGGGGTGAGTTAGCAGGTTATTGGGGAAGTAAGTCCTGATATTTTTGGAGGTTGCAGGGGCCACTACACCATTTAAAATAGGCAGGCTTTAGCATATGCAGTTAGGCTCCGTAGGATGATTTTAGCTAAAAAGTGCCCCAAACACTCAAACGGGCTTGTATCTGGGAAGGCAAAATATGAGAAACATGACTTAGACAGCAAATGATACACTGTTTGCCATGTTTCCAAATTTTTATGCACAGTGGTTACAGCATGAAGCGAATGCATGTGAATATACAAAGGTGCATTGCATTAAACAAGTCCACTGAGTGTCCCAAAATGGCTGGCCTGCCTGCTTTCATCCATCAATTGTTCTAAATTTTTCATTACCCAATGAGCTGAGGTGGAGTCTTAGCCAGTGGTACCATCAGGGAGGTGTGTAAAGCACTTTAGGCTAGACAGCCAATCAGCTGCCAGCTTCCATCTGTCAATCAAATACAGCAGCCAATCAGAAAGCTGCCCATTGATCAGCAGGCCCATTATGACATCACAAACAGACCCTCAGAACTATCTGTGCATGTCTAATGGCTGGCTGTCAGTTGGGTGGGTGGGTGGCAGAGGGAGGGGATGTCTGTCTCGTTTCTCCTGAAAATTGCGCTTTTTCTGCGTTTACGGGAAAAGTTGAGGTCCGACGCGCAAAAGTGGGGTATCGTAGAAATCACCTTTTAAAGACGCACATTTCTGGCCCCCCAAAAATGGGCATTTCAAATGAGAAATGAGTCCAATGAACAAAATAGGGTTAATAAGTATGTATTTCAGGGGTGAGTTAGCAGGTTATTGGGGAAGTAAGTCCTGATATTTTTGGAGGTTGCAGGGGCCACTACACCATTTAAAATAGGCAGGCTTTAGCATATGCAGTTAGGCTCCGTAGGATGATTTTAGCTAAAAAGTGCCCCAAACACTCAAACGGGCTTGTATCTGGGAAGGCAAAATATGAGAAACATGACTTAGACAGCAAATGATACACTGTTTGCCATGTTTCCAAATTTTTATGCACAGTGGTTACAGCATGAAGCGAATGCATGTGAATATACAAAGGTGCATTGCATTAAACAAGTCCACTGAGTGTCCCAAAATGGCTGGCCTGCCTGCTTTCATCCATCAATTGTTCTAAATTTTTCGTTACCCAATGAGCTGAGGTGGAGTCTTAGCCAGTGGTACCATCAGGGAGGTGTGTAAAGCACTTTAGGCTAGACAGCCAATCAGCTGCCAGCTTCCATCTGTCAATCAAATACAGCAACCAATCAGAAAGCTGCCCATTGATCAGCAGGCCCTTTATGACATCACAGACAGACCCTCAGAACTATCTGTGCATGTCTAATTGCTGGCTGTCAGTTGGGCGGGTGGGTGGCATAGGGGGGGATGTCTGTCTCGTTTCTCCTGAAAATTGCAGTTTTTCTGCGTTTACGGGAAAAGTTGAGGTCCGACGCGCAAAAGTGGGGTATCGTAGAAATCACCTTTTAAAGAAGCACATTTCTGGCCCCCCAAAAACGGGCATTTCAAATGAGAAATGAGTCCAATGAACAAAATAGGGTGAATAAGTATGTATTTCAGGGGTGAGTTAGCAGGTTATTGCGGAAGTAAGTCCTGATATTTTTGGAGGTTGCAGGGGCCACTACACCATTCAAAATAGGAAGGCTTTAGCATATGCAGTTAGGCCCCGTAGGTTGATTTTAGCTAAAAAGTGCCCCAAACACTCAAACGGGCTTGTATCTGGGAAGGGAAAATATGGGAAACATGACTTAGACAGCAAATGATACACTGTATGCCATGTTTCCAAATTTTTATGCACAGTGGTTACAGCATGAAGCGAATGCATGTGAATATACAAAGGTGCATTGCATTAAACAAGTCCAATGAGCGTCCCAAAATGGCCGGCCTGCCTGCTTTCATCCATCAATTGTTCTAAATTTTTCATTACCCAATGAGCTGAGGTGGAGTCTTAGCCAGTGGTACCATCAGGGAGGTGTGTAAAGCACTTTAGGCTAGACAGCCAATCAGCTGCCAGCTTCCATCTGTCAATCAAATACAGCAACCAATCAGAAAGCTGCCCATTGATCAGCAGGCCCTTTATGACATCACAGACAGACCCTCAGAACTATATGTGCATGTCTAATGGCGGGCTGTCAGTTGGGCGGGTGGGTGGCAGAGGGAGGGGATGTCTGTCTCGTTTCTCCCTAAAATTGCGGTTTTTCTGCGTTTACGGGAAAAGTTGAGGTCCGACGCGCAAAAGTGGGGTATCGTAGAAATCACCTTTTAAAGACGCACATTTCTGGCCCCCCCAAAAATGGGCATTTCAAATGAGAAATGAGTCCAATGAACAAAATAGGGTGAATAAGTATGTATTTCAGGGGTGAGTTAGCAGGTTATTGGGGAAGTAAGTCCTGATATTTTTGGAGGTTGCAGGGGCCACTACACCATTCAAAATAGGCAGGCTTTAGCATATGCAGTTAGGCCCCGTAGGATGATATTAGCTAAAAAGTGCCCCAAACACTCAAACGGGCTTGCATCTGGGAAGGGAAAATATGGGAAACATGACTTAGACACCAAAAGATACACTATATGCCATGTTTCCAAATTTTTATGCACAGTGGTTACAGCATGAAGCGAATGCATGTGAATATACAAAGGTGCATTGCATTAAACAAGTCCACTGAGTGACCCAAAATTGCCGGCCTGCCTGCTTTCATCCATCAATTGTTCTAAATTTTTCATTACCCAATGAGCTGAGGTGGAGTCTTAGCCACTGGTACCATCAGGGAGGTGTGTAAAGCACTTTAGGCTAGACAGCCAATCAGCTGCCAGCTTCCATCTGTCAATCAAATACAGCAGCCAATCAGAAAGCTGCCCATTGATCAGCAGGCCCTTTATGACATCACAGAAAGACCCTCAGAACTATCTGTGCATGTCTAATGGCTGGCTGTCAGTTGGGTGGGTGGGTGGCAGAGGGAGGGGATGTCTGTCTCGTTTCTCCTGAAAATTGCACTTTTTCTGCGTTTACGGGAAAAGTTGAGGTCCGACGCGCAAAACTGGGGTATCGTAGAAATCACCTTTTAAAGACGCACATTTCTGCCCCCCCCAAAAATGGGCATTTCAAATGAGAAATGAGTCCAATGAACAAAATAGGGTGAATAAGTATGTATTTCAGGGGTGAGTTAGCAGGTTATTGGGGAAGTAAGTCCTGATATTTTTGGAGGTTGCAGGGGCCACTACACCATTCAAAATAGGCAGGCTTTAGCATATGCAGTTAGGCCCCGTAGGATGATTTTAGCTAAAAAGTGCCCCAAACACTCAAACGGGCTTGTATCTGGGAAGGGAAAATATGGGAAACATGACTTAGACAGCAAATGATACACTGTTTGCCATGTTTCCAAATTTTTATGCACAGTGGTTACAGCATGAAGCGAATGCATGTGAATATACAAAGGTGCATTGCATTAAACATGTCCACTGAGTGTCCCAAAATGGCTGGCCTGCCTGCTTTCATCCATCAATTGTTCTAAATTTTTCATTACCCAATGAGCTGAGGTGGAGTCTTAGCCACTGGTACCATCAGGGAGGTGTGTAAAGCACTTTAGGCTAGACAGCCAATCAGCTGCCAGCTTCCATCTGTCAATCAAATACAGCAGCCAATCAGAAAGCTGCCCATTGATCAGCAGGCCCTTTATGACATCACAGAAAGACCCTCAGAACTATCTGTGCATGTCTAATGGCTGGCTGTCAGTTGGGTGGGTAGGTGGCAGAGGGAGGGGATGTCTGTCTCGTTTCTCCTGAAAATTGCGCTTTTTCTGCGTTTACGGGAAAAGTTGAGGTCCGACGCGCAAAACTGGGGTATCGTAGAAATCACCTTTTAAAGACGCACATTTCTGCCCCCCCAAAAATGGGCATTTCAAATGAGAAATGAGTCCAATGAACAAAATAGGGTGAATAAGTATGTATTTCAGGGGTGAGTTAGCAGGTTATTGGGGAAGTAAGTCCTGATATTTTTGGAGGTTGCAGGGCCACTACACCATTCAAATTAGGCAGGCTTTAGCATATGCAGTTAGGCCCCGTAGGATGATTTTAGCTAAAAAGTGCCCCAAACACTCAAACGGGCTTGTATCTGGGAAGGGAAAATATGGGAAACATGACTTAGACAGCAAATGATACACTGTTTGCCATGTTTACAAATTTTTATGCACAGTGGTTACAGCATGAAGCGAATGCATGTGAATATACAAAGGTGCATTGCATTAAACAAGTACACTGAGTGTCCCAAAATGGCCGGCCTGCCTGCTTTCATCCATCAATTGTTCTAAATTTTTCATTACCCAATGAGCTGAGGTGGAGTCTTAGCCAGTGGTACCATCAGGGAGGTGTGTAAAGCACTTTAGGCTAGACAGCTAATCAGCTGCCAGCTTCCATCTTTCAATCAAATACAGCAGCCAATCAGAAAGCTGCCCATTGATCAGCAGGCCCTTTATGACATCACAGAAAGACCCTCAGAACTATCTGTGCATGTCTAATGGCTGGCTGTCAGTTGGGCGGGTGGGTGGCAGAGGGAGGGGATGTCTGTCTCGTTTCTCCCTAAAATTGCGGTTTTTCTACGTTTACGGGAAAAGTTGAGGTCCGACGCGCAAAAGTGGGGTATCGTAGAAATCACCTTTTAAAGACGCACATTTCTGTCCCCCCAAAAATGGGCATTTCAAATGAGAAATGAGTCCAATGAACAAAATAGGGTGAATAAGTATGTATTTCAGGCGTGAGTTAGCAGGTTATTGGGGAAGTAAGTCCTGATATTTTTGGAGCTTGCAGGGGCCACTACACCATTCAAAATAGGCAGGCATTAGCATATGCAGTTAGGCCCCGTAGGTTGATTTTAGCTAAAAAGTGCCCCAAACACTCAAACGGGCTTGTATCTGGGAAGGGAAAATATGGGAAACATGACTTAGACAGCAAATGATACACTGTTTGCCATGTTTCCAAATTTTTATGCACAGTGGTTACAGCATGAAGCGAATGCATGTGAATATACAAAGGTGCATTGCATTAAACAAGTCCACTGAGTGTCCCAAAATTGCCGGCCTGCCTGCATTCATCCATCAATTGTTCTAAATTTTTCATTACCCAATGAGCTGAGGTGGAGTCTTAGCCACTGGTACCATCAGGGAGGTGTGTAAAGCACTTTAGGCTAGACAGCCAATCAGCTGCCAGCTTCCATCTGTCAATCAAATACAGCAACCAATCAGAAAGCTGCCCATTGATCAGCAGGCCCTTTATGACATCACAGACAGACCCTCAGAACTATCTGTGCATGTCTAATTGCTGGCTGTCCGTTGGGCGGGTGGGTGGCAGAGGGAGGGGATGTCTGTCTCGTTTCTCCTGAAAATTGCAGTTTTTCTGCGTTTACGGGAAAAGTTGAGGTCCGACGCGCAAACGTGGGGTATCGTAGAAATCACCTTTTAAAGTCGCACATTTCCGGCCCCCCAAAAATGGGCATTTCAAATGAGAAATGAGTCCAATGAACAAAATAGGGTGAATAAGTATGTATTTCAGGGGTGATTTAGCAGATTATTGGGGAAGTAAGTCCTGATATTTTTGGAGGTTGCAGGGGCCACTACACCATTTAAAATAGGCAGGTTTTAGCATATGCAGTTAGGCCCTGTAGGATGATTTTAGCTAAAAAGTGCCCCAAACACTCAAATGGGCTTGTATCTGGGAAGGGAAAAAATGGGAAACATGACTTAGACAGCAAATGATACACTGTTTGCCATGTTTCCAAATTTTTATGCACAGTGGTTACAGCATGAAGCGAATGCATGTGAATATACAAAGGTGCATTGCATTAAACAAGTCCAGTGAGTGTCCCAAAATGGCCGGCCTGCCTGCTTTCATCCATCAATTGTTCTAAATTTTTCATTACCCAATGAGCTGAGGTGGAGTCTTAGCCAGTGGTACCATCAGGGAGGTGTGTAAAGCACTTTAGGCTAGACAGCCAATCAGCTGCCAGCTTCCATCTTTCAATCAAATACAGCAGCCAATCAGAAAGCTGCCCATTGATCAGCAGGCCCTTTATGACATCACAGAAAGACCCTCAGAACTATCTGTGCATGTCTAATGGCTGGCTGTCAGTTGGGCGGGTGGGTGGCAGAGGGAGGGGATGTCTGTCTCGTTTCTCCCTAAAATTGCGGTTTTTCTACGTTTACGGGAAAAGTTGAGGTCCGACGCGCAAAAGTGGGGTATCGTAGAAATCACCTTTTAAAGACGCACATTTCTGTCCCCCCAAAAATGGGCATTTCAAATGAGAAATGAGTCCAATGAACAAAATAGGGTGAATAAGTATGTATTTCAGGCGTGAGTTAGCAGGTTATTGGGGAAGTAAGTCCTGATATTTTTGGAGCTTGCAGGGGCCACTACACCATTCAAAATAGGCAGGCATTAGCATATGCAGTTAGGCCCCGTAGGTTGATTTTAGCTAAAAAGTGCCCCAAACACTCAAACGGGCTTGTATCTGGGAAGGGAAAATATGGGAAACATGACTTAGACAGCAAATGATACACTGTTTGCCATGTTTCCAAATTTTTATGCACAGTGGTTACAGCATGAAGCGAATGCATGTGAATATACAAAGGTGCATTGCATTAAACAAGTCCACTGAGTGTCCCAAAATTGCCGGCCTGCCTGCATTCATCCATCAATTGTTCTAAATTTTTCATTACCCAATGAGCTGAGGTGGAGTCTTAGCCACTGGTACCATCAGGGAGGTGTGTAAAGCACTTTAGGCTAGACAGCCAATCAGCTGCCAGCTTCCATCTGTCAATCAAATACAGCAACCAATCAGAAAGCTGCCCATTGATCAGCAGGCCCTTTATGACATCACAGACAGACCCTCAGAACTATCTGTGCATGTCTAATTGCTGGCTGTCCGTTGGGCGGGTGGGTGGCAGAGGGAGGGGATGTCTGTCTCGTTTCTCCTGAAAATTGCAGTTTTTCTGCGTTTACGGGAAAAGTTGAGGTCCGACGCGCAAACGTGGGGTATCGTAGAAATCACCTTTTAAAGTCGCACATTTCCGGCCCCCCAAAAATGGGCATTTCAAATGAGAAATGAGTCCAATGAACAAAATAGGGTGAATAAGTATGTATTTCAGGGGTGATTTAGCAGATTATTGGGGAAGTAAGTCCTGATATTTTTGGAGGTTGCAGGGGCCACTACACCATTTAAAATAGGCAGGTTTTAGCATATGCAGTTAGGCCCTGTAGGATGATTTTAGCTAAAAAGTGCCCCAAACACTCAAATGGGCTTGTATCTGGGAAGGGAAAAAATGGGAAACATGACTTAGACAGCAAATGATACACTGTTTGCCATGTTTCCAAATTTTTATGCACAGTGGTTACAGCATGAAGCGAATGCATGTGAATATACAAAGGTGCATTGCATTAAACAAGTCCAGTGAGTGTCCCAAAATGGCCGGCCTGCCTGCTTTCATCCATCAATTGTTCTAAATTTTTCATTACCCAATGAGCTGAGGTGGAGTCTTAGCCAGTGGTACCATCAGGGAGGTGTGTAAAGCACTTTAGGCTAGACAGCCAATCAGCTGCCAGCTTCCATCTGTCAATCAAATACAGCAGCCAATCAGAAAGCTGCCCATTGATCAGCAGGCCCATTATGACATCACAAACAGACCCTCAGAACTATCTGTGCATGTCTAATGGCTGGCTGTCAGTTGGGTGGGTGGGTGGCAGAGGGAGGGGATGTCTGTCTCGTTTCTCCTGAAAATTGCGTTTTTTCTGCGTTTACGGGAAAAGTTGAGGTCCGACGCGCAAAAGTGGGGTATCGTAGAAATCACCTTTTAAAGAAGCACATTTATGGCCCCCCAAAAATGGGCATTTCAAATGAGAAATGAGTCCAATGAACAAAATAGGGTGAATAAGTATGTATTTCAGGGGTGAGTTAGCAGGTTATTGGGGAAGTAAGTCCTGATATTTTTGGAGGTTGCAGGGGCCACTACACCATTCAAAATAGGCAGGGTTTAGCATATGCAGTTAGGCCCCGTAGGTTGATTTTAGCTAAAAAGTGCCCCAAACACTCAAACGGGCTTGTATCTGGGAAGGGAAAATATGGGAAACATGACTTAGACAGCAAATGATACACTGTTTGCCATGTTTCCAAATTTTTATGCACAGTGGTTACAGCATGAAGCGAATGCATGTGAATATACAAAGGTGCATTTCATTAAACAAGTCCAATGAGCGTCCCAAAATGGCCGGCCTGCCTGCTTTCATCCATCAATTGTTCTAAATTTTTCATTACCCAATGAGCTGAGGTGGAGTCTTAGCCAGTGGTACCATCAGGGAGGTGTGTAAAGCACTTTAGGCTAGACAGCCAATCAGCTGCCAGCTTCCATCTGTCAATCAAATACAGCAGCCAATCAGAAAGCTGCCCAGTGATCAGCAGGCCCTTTATGACATCACAAACAGACCCTCAGAACTATCTGTGCATGTCTAATGGCTGGCTGTCAGTTGGGTGGGTGGGTGGCAGAGGGAGGGTATGTCTGTCTCGTTTCTCCTGAAAATTGCGCTTTTTCTGCGTTTACGGGAAAAGTTGAGGTCCGACGCGCAAAAGTGGGGTATCGTAGAAATCACCTTTTAAAGACGCACATTTCTGGCCCCCCAAAAATGGGCATTTCAAATGAGAAACGAGTCCAATGAACAAAATAGGGTTAATAAGTATGTATTTCAGGGGTGAGTTAGCAGGTTATTGGGGAAGTAAGTCCTGATATTTTTGGAGGTTGCAGGGGCCACTACACCATTCAAAATAGGCAGGCTTTAGCATATGCAGTTAGGCCCCGTAGGATGATCTTAGCTAAAAAGTGCCCCAAACACTCAAACGGGCTTGTATCTGGGAAGGGAAAATATGGGAAACATGACTTAGACAGCAAATGATACACTGTTTGCCATGTTTACAAATTTTTATGCACAGTGGTTACAGCATGAAGCGAATGCATGTGAATATACAAAGGTGCATTGCATTAAACAAGTCCACTGAGTGTCCCAAAATGGCCGGCCTGCCTGCTTTCATCCATCAATTGTTCTAAATTTTTCATTACCCAATGAGCTGAGGTGGAGTCTTAGCCAGTGGTACCATCAGGGAGGTGTGTAAAGCACTTTAGGCTAGACAGCCAATCAGCTGCCAGCTTCCATCTGTCAATCAAATACAGCAACCAATCAGAAAGCTGCCCATTGATCAGCAGGCCCTTTATGACATCACAGACAGACCCTCAGAACTATCTGTGCATGTCTAATTGCTGGCTGTCAGTTGGGCGGGTGGGTGGCAGAGGGAGGGGATGTCTGTCTCGTTTCTCCTGAAAATTGCAGTTTTTCTGCGTTTACGGGAAAAGTTGAGGTCCGACGCGCAAACGTGGGGTATCGTAGAAATCACCTTTTAAAGTCGCACATTTCCGGCCCCCCAAAAATGGGCATTTCAAATGAGAAATGAGTCCAATGAACAAAATAGGGTGAATAAGTATGTATTTCAGGGGTGATTTAGCAGATTATTGGGGAAGTAAGTCCTGATATTTTTGGAGGTTGCAGGGGGCACTACACCATTTAAAATAGGCAGGTTTTAGCATATGCAGTTAGGCCCTGTAGGATGATTTTAGCTAAAAAGTGCCCCAAACACTCAAATGGGCTTGTATCTGGGAAGGGAAAAAATGGGAAACATGACTTAGACACCAAATGATACACTGTTTGCCATGTTTCCAAATTTTTATGCACAGCGGTTACAGCATGAAGCGAATGCATGTGAATATACAAAGGTGCATTGCATTAAACAAGTCCAATGAGCGTCCCAAAATGGCCGGCCTGCCTGCTTTCATCCATCAATTGTTCTAAATTTTTCATTTCCCAACGAGCTGAGGTGGAGTCTTAGCCAGTGGTACCATCAGGGAGGTGTGTAAAGCACTTTAGGCTAGACTGCCAATCAGCTGCCAGCTTCTATCTGTCAATCAAATACAGCAGCCAATCAGAAAGCTGCCCCTTAATCAGCAGGCCCTTTATGACATCACAGAAAGACCCTCAGAACTATCTGTGCATGTCTAATGGCTGGCTGTCAGTTGGGCGGGTGGGTGGCAGGGGGAGGGGATGTCTGTCTCGTTTCTCCTGAAAATTGCGTTTTTTCTGCGTTTACGGGAAAAGTTGAGGTCCGACGCGCAAAAGTGGTGTATCGTAGAAATCACCTTTTAAAGAAGCACATTTCTGGCCCACCAAAAATGGGCATTTCAAATGAGAAATGAGTCCAATGAACAAAATAGGGTGAATAAGTATGTATTTCAGGGGTGAGTTAGCAGGTTATTGGGGAAGTAAGTCCTGATATTTTTGGAGGTTGCAGGGGCCACTACACCATTCAAAATAGGCAGGGTTTAGCATATGCAGTTAGGCCCGTAGGTTGATTTTAGCTAAAAAGTGCCACAAACACTCAAACGGGCTTGTATCTGGGAAGGGAAAATATGGGAAACATGACTTAGACAGCAAATGATACACTGTTTGCCATGTTTCCAAATTTTTATGCACAGTGGTTACAGCATGAAGCGAATGCATGTGAATATACAAAGGTGCATTGCATTAAACAAGTCCAATGAGCGTCCCAAAATGGCCGGCCTGCCTGCTTTCATCCATCAATTGTTCTAAATTTTTCATTACCCAATGAGCTGAGGTGGAGTCTTAGCCAGTGGTACCATCAGGGAGGTGTGTAAAGCACTTTAGGCTAGACAGCCAATCAGCTGTCAGCTTCCATCTGTCAATCAAATACAGCAGCCAATCAGAAAGCTGCCCATTGATCAGCAGGCCCATTATGACATCACAAACAGACCCTCAGAACTATCTGTGCATGTCTAATGGCTGGCTGTCAGTTGGGTGGGTGAGTGGCAGAGGGAGGGGATGTCTGTCTCGTTTCTCCTGAAAATTGCGTTTTTTCTGCGTTTACGGGAAAAGTTGAGGTCCGACGCGCAAAAGTGGGGTATCGTAGAAATCACCTTTTAAAGAAGCACATTTCTGGCCCCCCAAAAACGGGCATTTCAAATGAGAAATGAGTCCAATGAACAAAATAGGGTGAATAAGTATGTATTTCAGGGGTGAGTTAGCAGGTTATTGGGGAAGTAAGTCCTGATATTTTTGGAGGTTGCAGGGGCCACTACACCATTCAAAATAGGCAGGGTTTAGCATATGCAGTTAGGCCCCGTAGGTTGATTTTAGCTAAAAAGTGCCCCAAACACTCAAACGGGCTTGTATCTGGGAAGGGAAAATATGGGAAACATGACTTAGACAGCAAATGATACACTGTTTGCCATGTTTCCAAATTTTTATGCACAGTGGTTACAGCATGAAGCGAATGCATGTGAATATACAAAGGTGCATTTCATTAAACAAGTCCAATGAGCGTCCCAAAATGGCCGGCCTGCCTGCTTTCATCCATCAATTGTTCTAAATTTTTCATTACCCAATGAGCTGAGGTGGAGTCTTAGCCAGTGGTACCATCAGGGAGGTGTGTAAAGCACTTTAGGCTAGACAGACAATCAGCTGCCAGCTTCCATCTGTCAATCAAATACAGCAGCCAATCAGAAAGCTGCCCATTGATCAGCAGGCCCATTATGACATCACAAACAGACCCTCAGAACTATCTGTGCATGTCTAATGGCTGGCTGTCAGTTGGGTGGGTGGGTGGCAGAGGGAGGGGATGTCTGTCTCGTTTCTCCTGAAAATTGCGCTTTTTCTGCGTTTACGGGAAAAGTTGAGGTCCGACGCGCAAAAGTGGAGTATCGTAGAAATCACCTTTTAAAGACGCACATTTCTGGCCCCCCAAAAATGGGCATTTCAAATGAGAAATGAGTCCAATGAACAAAATAGGGTTAATAAGTATGTATTTCAGGGGTGAGTTAGCAGGTTATTGGGGAAGTAAGTCCTGATATTTTTGGAGGTTGCAGGGGCCACTACACCATTTAAAATAGGCAGGCTTTAGCATATGCAGTTATGCTCCGTAGGATGATTTTAGCTAAAAAGTGCCCCAAACACTCAAACGGGCTTGTATCTGGGAAGGCAAAATATGAGAAACATGACTTAGACAGCAAATGATACACTGTTTGCAATGTTTCCAAATTTTTATGCACAGTGGTTACAGCATGAAGCGAATGCATGTGAATATACAAAGGTGCATTGCATTAAACAAGTCCACTGAGTGTCCCAAAATGGCTGGCCTGCCTGCTTTCATCCATCAATTGTTCTAAATTTTTCGTTACCCAATGAGCTGAGGTGGAGTCTTAGCCAGTGGTACCATCAGGGAGGTGTGTAAAGCACTTTAGGCTAGACAGCCAATCAGCTGCCAGCTTCCATCTGTCAATCAAATACAGCAGCCAATCAGAAAGCTGCCCATTGATCAGCAGGCCCATTATGACATCACAAACAGACCCTCAGAACTATCTGTGCATGTCTAATGGCTGGCTGTCAGTTGGGTGGGTGGGTGGCAGAGGGAGGGGATGTCTGTCTCGTTTCTCCTGAAAATTGCGCTTTTTCTGCGTTTACGGGAAAAGTTGAGGTCCGACGCGCAAAAGTGGGGTATCGTAGAAATCACCTTTTAAAGACGCACATTTCTGGCCCCCCAAAAATGGGCATTTCAAATGAGAAATGAGTCCAATGAACAAAATAGGGTTAATAAGTATGTATTTCAGGGGTGAGTTAGCAGGTTATTGGGGAAGTAAGTCCTGATATTTTTGGAGGTTGCAGGGGCCACTACACCATTTAAAATAGGCAGGCTTTAGCATATGCAGTTAGGCTCCGTAGGATGATTTTAGCTAAAAAGTGCCCCAAACACTCAAACGGGCTTGTATCTGGGAAGGCAAAATATGAGAAACATGACTTAGACAGCAAATGATACACTGTTTGCCATGTTTCCAAATTTTTATGCACAGTGGTTACAGCATGAAGCGAATGCATGTGAATATACAAAGGTGCATTGCATTAAACAAGTCCACTGAGTGTCCCAAAATGGCTGGCCTGCCTGCTTTCATCCATCAATTGTTCTAAATTTTTCGTTACCCAATGAGCTGAGGTGGAGTCTTAGCCAGTGGTACCATCAGGGAGGTGTGTAAAGCACTTTAGGCTAGACAGCCAATCAGCTGCCAGCTTCCATCTGTCAATCAAATACAGCAACCAATCAGAAAGCTGCCCATTGATCAGCAGGCCCTTTATGACATCACAGACAGACCCTCAGAACTATCTGTGCATGTCTAATTGCTGGCTGTCAGTTGGGCGGGTGGGTGGCAGAGGGGGGGATGTCTGTCTCGTTTCTCCTGAAAATTGCAGTTTTTCTGCGTTTACGGGAAAAGTTGAGGTCCGACGCGCAAAAGTGGGGTATCGTAGAAATCACCTTTTAAAGACGCACATTTCTGGCCCCCCAAAAATGGGCATTTCAAATGAGAAATGAGTCCAATGAACAAAATAGGGTGAATAAGTATGTATTTCAGGGGTGATTTAGCAGATTATTGGGGAAGTATGTCCTGATATTTTTGGAGGTTGCAGGGGCCACTACACCATTCAAAATAGGCAGGCTTTAGCATATGCAGTTAGGCCCCGTAGGATGATTTTAGCTAAAAAGTGCCCCAAACACTCAAACGGGCTTGTATCTGGGAAGGGAAAATATGGGAAACATGACTTAGACAGCAAATGATACACTGTTTGTCATGTTTCCAAATTTTTATGCACAGTGGTTACAGCATGAAGCGAATGCATGTGAATATACAAAGGTGCATTGCATTAAACAAGTCCACTGAGTGTCCCAAAATGGCCTACCTGCCTGCTTTCATCCATCAATTGTTCTAAATTTTTCATTACCCAATGAGCTGAGGTGGAGTCTTAGCCAGTGGTACCATCAGGGAGGTGTGTAAAGCACTTTAGGCTAGACAGCCAATCAGCTGCCAGCTTCCATCTGTCAATCAAATACAGCTGCCAATCAGAAAGCTGCCCATTGATCAGCAGGCCCTTTATGACATCACAGAAAGACCCTCAGAACTATCTGTGCATGTCTAATGGCTGGCTGTCAGTTGGGCGGGTGGGTGGCAGAGGGAGGGGATGTCTGTCTCGTTTCTCCCTAAAATTACGGTTTTTCTGCGTTTACGGGAAAAGTTGAGGTCCGACGCGCAAAAGTGGGGTATCGTAGAAATCACCTTTTAAAGACGCACATTTCTGCCCCCCAAAAAATGGGCATTTTAAATGAGAAATGAGTCCAATGAACAAAATAGGGTGAATAAGTATGTATTTCAGGGGTGAGTTAGCAGGTTATTGCGGAAGTAAGTCCTGATATTTTTGGAGGTTGCAGGGGCCACTACACCATTCAAAATAGGAAGGCTTTAGCATATGCAGTTAGGCCCCGTAGGTTGATTTTAGCTAAAAAGTGCCCCAAACACTCAAACGGGCTTGTATCTGGGAAGGGAAAATATGGGAAACATGACTTAGACAGCAAATGATACACTGTATGCCATGTTTCCAAATTTTTATGCACAGTGGTTACAGCATGAAGCGAATGCATGTGAATATACAAAGGTGCATTGCATTAAACAAGTCCAATGAGCGTCCCAAAATGGCCGGCCTGCCTGCTTTCATCCATCAATTGTTCTAAATTTTTCATTACCCAATGAGCTGAGGTGGAGTCTTAGCCAGTGGTACCATCAGGGAGGTGTGTAAAGCACTTTAGGCTAGACAGCCAAACAGCTGCCAGCTTCCATCTGTCAATCAAATACAGCAACCAATCAGAAAGCTGCCCATTGATCAGCAGGCCCTTTATGACATCACAGACAGACCCTCAGAAATATCTGTGCATGTCTAATGGCGGGCTGTCAGTTGGGCGGGTGGGTGGCAGAGGGAGGGGATGTCTGTCTCGTTTCTCCCTAAAATTGCGGTTTTTCTGCGTTTACGGGAAAAGTTGAGGTCCGACGCGCAAAAGTGGGGTATCGTAGAAATCACCTTTTAAAGACGCACATTTCTGGCCCCCCCAAAAATGGGCATTTCAAATGAGAAATGAGTCCAATGAACAAAATAGGGTGAATAAGTATGTATTTCAGGGGTGAGTTAGCAGGTTATTGGGGAAGTAAGTCCTGATATTTTTGGAGGTTGCAGGGGCCACTACACCATTCAAAATAGGCAGGCTTTAGCATATGCAGTTAGGCCCCGTAGGATGATATTAGCTAAAAAGTGCCCCAAACACTCAAACGGGCTTGCATCTGGGAAGGGAAAATATGGGAAACATGACTTAGACACCAAAAGATACACTATATGCCATGTTTCCAAATTTTTATGCACAGTGGTTACAGCATGAAGCGAATGCATGTGAATATACAAAGGTGCATTGCATTAAACAAGTCCACTGAGTGTCCCAAAATGGCCGGCCTGCCTGCTTTCATCCATCAATTGTTCTAAATTTTTCATTACCCAATGAGCTGAGGTGGAGTCTTAGCCAGTGGTACCATCAGGGAGGTGTGTAAAGCACTTTAGGCTAGACAGCCAATCAGCTGCCAGCTTCCATCTGTCAATCAAATACAGCAACCAATCAGAAAGCTGCCCTTTGATCAGCAGGCCCTTTATGACATCACAGACAGACCCTCAGAACTATCTGTGCATGTCTAATTGCTGGCTGTCAGTTGGGCGGGTGGGTGGCAGAGGGAGGGGATGTCTGTCTCGTTTCTCCTGAAAATTGCAGTTTTTCTGCGTTTACGGGAAAAGTTGAGGTCCGACGCGCAAACGTGGGGTATCGTAGAAATCACCTTTTAAAGTCGCACATTTCCGGCCCCCCAAAAATGGGCATTTCAAATGAGAAATGAGTCCAATGAACAAAATAGGGTGAATAAGTATGTATTTCAGGGGTGATTTAGCAGATTATTGGGGAAGTAAGTCCTGATATTTTTGGAGGTTGCAGGGGGCACTACACCATTTAAAATAGGCAGGTTTTAGCATATGCAGTTAGGCCCTGTAGGATGATTTTAGCTAAAAAGTGCCCCAAACACTCAAATGGGCTTGTATCTGGGAAGGGAAAAAATGGGAAACATGACTTAGACACCAAATGATACACTGTTTGCCATGTTTCCAAATTTTTATGCACAGCGGTTACAGCATGAAGCGAATGCATGTGAATATACAAAGGTGCATTGCATTAAACAAGTCCAATGAGCGTCCCAAAATGGCCGGCCTGCCTGCTTTCATCCATCAATTGTTCTAAATTTTTCATTTCCCAACGAGCTGAGGTGGAGTCTTAGCCAGTGGTACCATCAGGGAGGTGTGTAAAGCACTTTAGGCTAGACTGCCAATCAGCTGCCAGCTTCTATCTGTCAATCAAATACAGCAGCCAGTCAGAAAGCTGCCCCTTAATCAGCAGGCCCTTTATGACATCACAGAAAGACCCTCAGAACTATCTGTGCATGTCTAATGGCTGGCTGTCAGTTGGGCGGGTGGGTGGCAGAGGGAGGGGATGTCTGTCTCGTTTCTCCTGAAAATTGCGTTTTTTCTGCGTTTACGGGAAAAGTTGAGGTCCGACGCGCAAAAGTGGGGTATCGTAGAAATCACCTTTTAAAGAAGCACATTTCTGGCCCACCAAAAATGGGCATTTCAAATGAGAAATGAGTCCAATGAACAAAATAGGGTGAATAAGTATGTATTTCAGGGGTGAGTTAGCAGGTTATTGGGGAAGTAAGTCCTGATATTTTTGGAGGTTGCAGGGGCCACTACACCATTCAAAATAGGCAGGGTTTAGCATATGCAGTTAGGCCCTGTAGGTTGATTTTAGCTAAAAAGTGCCACAAACACTCAAACAGGCTTGTATCTGGGAAGGGAAAATATGGGAAACATGACTTAGACAGCAAATGATACACTGTTTGCCATGTTTCCAAATTTTTATGCACAGTGGTTACAGCATGAAGCGAATGCATGTGAATATACAAAGGTGCATTGCATTAAACAAGTCCAATGAGCGTCCCAAAATGGCCGGCCTGCCTGCTTTCATCCATCAATTGTTCTAAATTTTTCATTACCCAATGAGCTGAGGTGGAGTCTTAGCCAGTGGTACCATCAGGGAGGTGTGTAAAGCACTTTAGGCTAGACAGACAATCAGCTGCCAGCTTCCATCTGTCAATCAAATACAGCAGCCAATCAGAAAGCTGCCCATTGATCAGCAGGCCCATTATGACATCACAAACAGACCCTCAGAACTATCTGTGCATGTCTAATGGCTGGCTGTCAGTTGGGTGGGTGGGTGGCAGAGGGAGGGGATGTCTGTCTCGTTTCTCCTGAAAATTGCGCTTTTTCTGCGTTTACGGGAAAAGTTGAGGTCCGACGCGCAAAAGTGTGGTATCGTAGAAATCACCTTTTAAAGACGCACATTTTTGGCCCCCCAAAAATGGGCATTTCAAATGAGAAATGAGTCCAATGAACAAAATAGTGTTAATAAGTATGTATTTCAGGGGTGAGTTAGCAGGTTATTGGGGAAGTAAGTCCTGATATTTTTGGAGGTTGCAGGGGCCACTACACCATTTAAAATAGGCAGGCTTTAGCATATGCAGTTAGGCTCCGTAGGATGATTTTAGCTAAAAAGTGCCCCAAACACTCAAACGGGCTTGTATCTGGGAAGGCAAAATATGAGAAACATGACTTAGACAGCAAATGATACACTGTTTGCCATGTTTCCAAATTTTTATGCACAGTGGTTACAGCATGAAGCGAATGCATGTGAATATACAAAGGTGCATTGCATTAAACAAGTCCACTGAGTGTCCCAAAATGGCTGGCCTGCCTGCTTTCATCCATCAATTGTTCTAAATTTTTCGTTACCCAATGAGCTGAGGTGGAGTCTTAGCCAGTGGTACCATCAGGGAGGTGTGTAAAGCACTTTAGGCTAGACAGCCAATCAGCTGCCAGCTTCCATCTGTCAATCAAATACAGCAACCAATCAGAAAGCTGCCCATTGATCAGCAGGCCCTTTATGACATCACAGACAGACCCTCAGAACTATCTGTGCATGTCTAATGGCTGGCTGTCAGTTGGGCGGGTGGGTGGCAGAGGGAGGGGATGTCTGTCTCGTTTCTCCTGAAAATTGCGTTTTTTCTGCGTTTACGGGAAAAGTTGAGGTCCGACGCGCAAAAGTGGGGTATCGTAGAAATCACCTTTTAAAGAAGCACATTTCTGGCCCACCAAAAATGGGCATTTCAAATGAGAAATGAGTCCAATGAACAAAATAGGGTGAATAAGTATGTATTTCAGGGGTGAGTTAGCAGGTTATTGGGGAAGTAAGTCCTGATATTTTTGGAGGTTGCAGGGGCCACTACACCATTCAAAATAGGCAGGGTTTAGCATATGCAGTTAGGCCCTGTAGGTTGATTTTAGCTAAAAAGTGCCACAAACACTCAAACAGGCTTGTATCTGGGAAGGGAAAATATGGGAAACATGACTTAGACAGCAAATGATACACTGTTTGCCATGTTTCCAAATTTTTATGCACAGTGGTTACAGCATGAAGCAAATGCATGTGAATATACAAAGGTGCATTGCATTAAACAAGTCCAATGAGCGTCCCAAAATGGCCGGCCTGCCTGCTTTCATCCATCAATTGTTCTAAATTTTTCATTACCCAATGAGCTGAGGTGGAGTCTTAGCCAGTGGTACCATCAGGGAGGTGTGTAAAGCACTTTAGGCTAGACAGACAATCAGCTGCCAGCTTCCATCTGTCAATCAAATACAGCAGCCAATCAGAAAGCTGCCCATTGATCAGCAGGCCCATTATGACATCACAAACAGACCCTCAGAACTATCTGTGCATGTCTAATGGCTGGCTGTCAGTTGGGTGGGTGGGTGGCAGAGGGAGGGGATGTCTGTCTCGTTTCTCCTGAAAATTGCGCTTTTTCTGCGTTTACGGGAAAAGTTGAGGTCCGACGCGCAAAAGTGTGGTATCGTAGAAATCACCTTTTAAAGACGCACATTTTTGGCCCCCCAAAAATGGGCATTTCAAATGAGAAATGAGTCCAATGAACAAAATAGTGTTAATAAGTATGTATTTCAGGGGTGAGTTAGCAGGTTATTGGGGAAGTAAGTCCTGATATTTTTGGAGGTTGCAGGGGCCACTACACCATTTAAAATAGGCAGGCTTTAGCATATGCAGTTAGGCTCCGTAGGATGATTTTAGCTAAAAAGTGCCCCAAACACTCAAACGGGCTTGTATCTGGGAAGGCAAAATATGAGAAACATGACTTAGACAGCAAATGATACACTGTTTGCCATGTTTCCAAATTTTTATGCACAGTGGTTACAGCATGAAGCGAATGCATGTGAATATACAAAGGTGCATTGCATTAAACAAGTCCACTGAGTGTCCCAAAATGGCTGGCCTGCCTGCTTTCATCCATCAATTGTTCTAAATTTTTCGTTACCCAATGAGCTGAGGTGGAGTCTTAGCCAGTGGTACCATCAGGGAGGTGTGTAAAGCACTTTAGGCTAGACAGCCAATCAGCTGCCAGCTTCCATCTGTCAATCAAATACAGCAACCAATCAGAAAGCTGCCCATTGATCAGCAGGCCCTTTATGACATCACAGACAGACCCTCAGAACTATCTGTGCATGTCTAATTGCTGGCTGTCAGTTGGGCGGGTGGGTGGCATAGGGGGGGATGTCTGTCTCGTTTCTCCTGAAAATTGCAGTTTTTCTGCGTTTACGGGAAAAGTTGAGGTCCGACGCGCAAAAGTGGGGTATCGTAGAAATCACCTTTTAAAGACGCACATTTCTGGCCCCCCAAAAATGGGCATTTCAAATGAGAAATGAGTCCAATGAACAAAATAGGGTGAATAAGTATGTATTTCAGGGGTGATTTAGCAGGTTATTGGGGAAGTAAGTCCTGATATTTTTGGAGGTTGCAGGGGCCACTACACCATTCAAAATAGGCAGGGTTTAGCATATGCAGTTAGGCTCCGTAGGATGATTTTAGCTAAAAAGTGCCCCAAACACTCAAACGGGCTTGTATCTGGGAAGGGAAAATATGAGAAACATGACTTAGACAGCAAATGATACACTGTTTGCCATGTTTCCAAATTTTTATGCACAGTGGTTACAGCATGAAGCGAATGCATGTGAATATACAAAGGTGCATTTCATTAAACAAGTCCAATGAGCGTCCCAAAATGGCCGGCCTGCTTTCATCCATCAATTGTTCTAAATTTTTCATTACCCAATGAGCTGAGGTGGAGTCTTAGCCAGTGGTACCATCAGGGAGGTGTGTAAAGCACTTTAGGCTAGACAGCCAATCAGCTGCCAGCTTCCATCTGTCAATCAAATACAGCTGCCAATCAGAAAGCTGCCCATTGATCAGCAGGCCCTTTATGACATCACAGAAAGACCCTCAGAACTATCTGTGCATGTCTAATGGCTGGCTGTCAGTTGGGCGGGTGGGTGGCAGAGGGAGGGGATGTCTGTCTCGTTTCTCCTGAAAATTGCAGTTTTTCTGCGTTTACGGGAAAAGTTGAGGTCCGACGCGCAAAAGTGGGGTATCGTAGAAATCACCTTTTAAATTTGCACATTTCCAGCCCCCCAAAAATGGGCATTTCAAATGAGAAATGAGTCCAATGAACAAAATAGAGTGAATAAGTATGTATTTCAGGGGTGAGTTAGCAGGTTATTGGGGAAGTAAGTCCTGATATTTTTGGAGGTTGCAGGGGCCACTACACCATTTAAAATAGGCAGGTTTTAGCATATGCAGTTAGGCCCTGTAGAATGATTTTAGCTAAAAAGTGCCCCAAACACTCAAATGGGCTTGTATCTGGGAAAGGAAAAAATGGGAAACATGACTTAGACACCAAATGATACACTGTATGCCATGTTTCCAAATTTTTATGCACAGCGGTTACAGCATGAAGCGAATGCATGTGAATATACAAAGGTGCATTTCATTAAACAAGTCCAATGAGCATCCCAAAATGGCCGGCCTGCCTGCTTTCATCCATCAATTGTTCTAAATTTTTCATTTCCCAACGAGCTGAGGTGGAGTCTTAGCCAGTGGTACCATCAGGGAGCATAGGCGTGCGCAGCCCATTTTATTAGTAGGTGCACAATTGGAGGGGCATTTCTATCACCGCCCACTGGGCGTGTCTATCACCGCCCACTGGGCGTGTCTATCACCGCCCACTGGGCATCAATGCAAACTATATTAAATACAGTGTTGGCAGGAACTCACACAGATGATTTATTTGTATATAACAAAGCAGTAATATCACAGGTGTCACAGATGACTTTACCACATTTTGACCATTTGTTTCTGTAAAATACTGTAAAAATATTTTCAAAATTGTGACCTTTCCTTCTATGTTTCTATCTACAATAATCACTTGGAAACCTGCAGTACTTAATAGTTAATCAAGCGCATAAATAACACTGTCAAGTATAACGGGGCAGATGTATTAAGCCTGGTGTGGAGGTAAAGTGGATATAAAGGGGAAGGTGATAACGAACCAGCCAATCAGCTGTGTTTGAAATGACAGTTGGGAGTTGATTGGCTTGAGCGTTATCACCTTCCACTTTATCTCCAGTTTCTTTCTTCAACAGGCTTAATACATCTGCCCCACTGTGAATAATACGAATCAGTTATGACACATACTGTACAATTCCAGGATGTTTATTTCAGGCATCGAACAAGGAGGGGGAATCTCCATTCCTCATAGTGGTATCCTTGATCAGTGCCTTCTGCACTGGTGAATAATTTGTTTAGCTTCTGAACACTGGCTGGAAAGAACATGAAAATGAATTAATTATAATATCTTTAAAAAGAAAAAAAAATTCTACAATTTAAGTGATGAACAAATCACTATTGGAATGAGAGTTGCTTCCATTTCCTTGTCATTGTCCTCATTATTGTTAGTAATGTACCAAAAAATTCAGTTGTGTCAGTCAGTCTAAGCAACCAATAAATACATCCCATATTAAAACAAATACAGAGGAGGTTGTGGGTCTGCTGTATTCTGTCTCTCAACTGACCCTTCTCAGTCAGTGAGAGCTTACAAGATAGGGCTAGGTAGAGGCAATTGGACCTGGATGAATTTGGAATGGAAGTGGGAGAGGTCATATACATAAGCAGGAAGCATAGTTAGCAAGGGAAACTAAAGTAGTTGGATTTGGATACATTGGGATCTCTCTGCATGCAATATTAGCAGACAAATGCCCTTATTCAGATCTGATTACTGTACAAATTTGTTCTCAAAATGGGCAAAACCATGTGCACTGCAGGTGGGGCAGATGTAACATGTATAGAGAGAGATAAATTTGGGTGTGGTGTTTTGAAACTAAAATATAAATTGCAGTGTAAAAGTAATGCAGCCAGTATTTAGCCTGCACAGAAAAAAAAATAACTCAAACAAAATCCAACTCTATACATGTTACATCTGCCCCACCTGCAGTGCATATGGTTTTGCCCGTTTTGTACTGCGATCAGATCTAAATAACGGCCAAAATCTCAATGCAATATGCAAATATACCAACAGAATGTATTAAAGAACACTCACAGGGACTGGGGTATCAGAAACATTATAAATAAACCACAACTCACTGGAGAGGGAAGTTTGCAGAGCATACAGTAAGTCTTCAGACTGGTCAGATCCTTCATCCATGTCTCATCCACACAGGTGTAGAAAATATTGTCCGAGGTACACAATTTCAGCACCTTAATTCCTTTCATTATTTTTCTTAAGCTGCTCCATGGAACAATCCTTTCATCGCATAAAAAACAAACATAATTTAATAGTCCATTGCTTCCCTTGACATAAATTAAAACAGTAATGCTCATTTACAAACCACAAAAGTGCAAGACTGCAGGACAAATGAACCTCTGACACTGACAACCTTCGCCCCAATTTTACAGGTTAAATGACTCGTTGGCTGCACAAGTTCAGTCCTTTCTCTGCGCTGTACTCTTCTGGCATAGGTGTATGCAGCAATGCTCGTTACATTATGTTAGTAGAACAAGTCAGGTTACGAATCTACCATTAACTTAAGTCAATGTTTAAATCAATTAAGTCAATAATGTTTAAGTCAATAATTATACCCAACCACACAAATATGCCCCACACAATATTCTCCATTTTACTTACGCATAACATTGCAGCCAGCTCATTCTGTCTTCATCTCAATCAACTTTTGGAACTTTGTTGAAGGTAAACTGAACGTAAACGGAACTTCAACTGAACGTCAACTGAACATGAAGCAATGCTGAGGTCTGCAACATAGACCTTTGCTGATTTTTAACATACAAACTTGATTGAAGTTTAATTGATAACTAAATTATTGTGATTCTTTTAACTTTTTCTTCAAGTTCCTTTGTCTAAAGAACAAGACGCCGCTCACCAGCTGTCAAGGCTTTGAATTCCTCAATCACGTCATTGTATTTTACGGATAAAGCCAATTCTTGCTCAATGTACAACAACAGGAGTGAATCAAGGCGCTGCTGGGACATTGTACTTCTTAGTTTAGTTTTTACATGTCCAAGTTTTGAAAATGCCCTTTCACATGAACAGCTAGTAACCGGTAGGACAGCAAAGTACTGAATAGCTTTGTAAAAGGCCGGGAACATGGAAAACCGTGCTGATTCTTTTAGCCAATCAAGCCACTGTCTTGTTTTTGTAGTGCATTCTTCAGAAACACATGTTTCATAGCTCTTAAGCAACTTTACTTCAGCTTCCAATTCGTCTATTGAAATGTTAAATTTATTGGCAATTATTTGAAAGTCATCCTTGCCAATGGTTAAATTTAACAAATTTACCATTGCTGTTATTAGTACACAAGTTTCTTGTTGAAACCTCTGGTCGATGCCAGCTATCATGGAGTCAAGAAGAGGGTAAAATGAACAAATTCTCTCCTGATCCTCTTTAGTATCGAAGTGATGTTGTGATTCAAAGGCATTATCAATACGAGTTGATATTCTTCTTTTTCGAACGGAAGGTATTGCTATATCTTTCTGTAGACATGCAGTCACGGTTTCTTGGAAAATGGACTGAAAATGTTCTGGGTCATTTCTCATTGTAGCTAATGTTTTGCGCAAGGTTTTCACTCCTTCCATTGCTGTAAGTAAGTCAAGTTCAGGGTCCTGAAGAGCCTTGCTCACTTTAACCACAATTTGAAGAATTGGGTGCATCATGTGAAGACCGAATATAAAGTCAAAAGACTTTAATTCACAGACAAGACCTCTTGCTTTGATTTTAACATCTGGAAGTCGAGTTTCTTCAATAATCTCATGTAAAGCTTGTAAAATTATTGAATAGTTTTGTTTAACAGCAGCGACAGCTTCTGCTCTGCAAGCCCAACGTGTATTTGACAATGTTTTCAAAGTTTTCAGCTGAGATCCTACATCTTTGGAAATTTTCTCCATTCTTGCATGTCGGACCGAACTACCCTCCATGAAGTTGTAAAGAATCTGAACAATGCCAAAAAAATCAAAAACTATTCTGTTCTGTTTACTTGAAGTGCATGCATCTACTAGGATGAGATTCAAACAATGTGCATAGCAGTGCACATAGAGTATTTCACTGTTTCTTTCTTTACACTTCATTTGAACGCCTGCTGTACATCCAGACATAGTAGATGCGCCATCAAAACAGACCGCTAATACGGATGACCACTTAATTTTAAGATTGCCAATGACTTCATTCAATTGGTTAAAAATAGCGTTTGCATCAACTGTGAAAAGTCTCTGAACACACAAAAAAGTCTCAACTGGACTATGTTTATCATTGTCAAAGTACCGCACAACAATGGACATCTGTTCATGGTGTCCACAGTCAGTGGTGTCATCTGCAAGTATTGATAGCACATTTCCATTTAGTGAGGACACAATGTTTTGTGTTACAACATTGTGTATGGCCACAATTAAATCATTTTGGATGCGATTACTCAGATAGGTAGCATTTCGAGGACATTGTTTTGCATGTTTTGCCATCACAGGATCATATTTCTGAAGCATACTTACAATGTTAAGAAATAAACCTCTTTCAAGACTATCAGACTTTTCATTATGACCTCTGAAAGGTCTTCCACCTTTTGCCAAACACAGAACTATGTCAATCAGCCGCTCCATTACACTTCGGTTATGGCATCGTAGTTCTTCCTGCTTAGACAGGTAAGTCTGCTTGCCTTCATCTAACATCACATCAATAGGTTTACCTTTAAAAGAGGTCCATGCTGAATGGCTAAATACATGGGATTTAGACAATTGATGGGTTTTGAAACATTCGTTAGCCTTATGCCAGCTTCGGAATCCTTTATCAATAAATGCAGAATCAGTGTGACCTTTGCTTGCTGCATCATTACCAGGAAAGAAACGGCAGTAAAAACAAAAAGCTGCATCCTTTGTTGGGCTGTATTCTAGCCAACTATATTTTTCATACCAATCCAATTGAAAACTTCTTACTTTAGAGCCTATTTTATTTCTGGGAAATATACTGTTTCTGGGCTGAAAGGGCCCTCTAGATATTCGTAATTGACGTTCCAATCTGTTTTTTGGAATATCACAAACTGGGTCATCAGATGGGGTATTTGAAGGCTTTGAACTGCAAGACGATGTTTCTTGTTGGTCAGAAGTGGTGTCAGCAGTATCTTCCTGTAAGTTTGTAACTTCAGATTCTGAGGTGAGTATTGTAACTTCAGATTCTGAGGTGTCTGAAATAACTTCAAATTCTGAGGTGTCTGTTATAGTTTCGGATTCTAAGGTAACTGTTGTAACTTCAGATTCTGAGTGGACTGCCGCAACATTAGCCCTTTCATTAGACTTTTCTTTGTCAGTTTCTTTTCTTATTTTAATAAGAAAACGATCCATTTTTCCAGATTGATAGAAGTTATTTATATCAATTGGTCGTAAATATAAATGTTGAAAGTCTGTATGTGTGCCTTTTTTCCTGTTTTTATTTTGTTTCTATGATGTTCAATCAGCCTTCAGCAATCCCTTAGACTGGTAGCATAAAAGAAACAAAAAAATATAGGTAGGTTGCTAATTTAAAGAAATCTTTTAAATACACATTAAAAAGTCTGTAGAAAATGTGTAGTTGTGCTCACCTTAAAATGAAGAAGTTGGGGTTCAAATATACAGTGACTGATAGATCTCTGGTGGTGCTCAGCAGTGAAATACCGGAATTCCGTGTGGATATCTTGTTTTCTTGGAGTTCTGCAATAAGATGTTAAAATCAATAAGGGGCATAATTGCATATACTAAAAGCTTCATTACATATATTAAGATTTTTTATTTTACTAATTGATAGGTACATTCACAGAAACTTATGGTGAACATGACATAATGAAACTAAGGGGGTATACAATTAGCTATGAGGAAACATCAGTGGCAAAATGTTATACAGTCACAATTGCCAAGAGGTGCGGGATGTCAGATTAACTCTTGACTATTGTAAAACTGAAATCCGTCCCTGTAACTAAAGAGCAGATTTAATGTTTCAGGGACTGATTTGACTTCCATAGGCACTAAATTCTCTACCGGTACAAAAAACACACCGTCTTTTGTAAAGTCAGTTCACTTACCTGGATATTTATGATCAGTGAAACAGAACCATAATTCCTGGAAAAATCCTCAAAATCACGTTGAGGAACACAATTGCACACTGATATGGCAGTCGGTGAACCTAGGAAAGAAAACAACAAAAAAATCTATAAAGTTTACAACTGATAAAAAAATTTCATATTGCTGTGTGATCTTGGGCGCAAATATGATTGCCCAGATCGCATGCCCGCATTCAAAATACCGGCACTAGAATCATGGCTGGCGCCCATAATACTGGTGCCAGAATTCCAACATCACTGGAGATGATGCTGCTGGGATCCCCAGCATTAGCACTGATTCCCAGGTAGCCTCGCTGTACCCAGGAATCGGCATAATGTAGGACACCAGGGAATCTACTTTTTGTACACTTTCTTGCTATTGCTCTAACGGCAACTCCCCCTGGGAAAAATATCCCCCTTTCAGTGCAATACATCTTTTAAACACATGATTCCACATAGTTTGTGCCAAAATTTACATTATGTCACACTGAATGAGGTACAAAACACACACACATATATATATATATATATATATATATATATACATACACACATACACAGAGATAGATAGATATATGCTGGCCCGGGTGGCCACTCCAGGAAAAACACCTCAGTGCTCATCAAATATGGATCAATATGAAAGAACGTCATGTAATAATTTATTTTATCAGTGGTCCACTGAGTGACGTTGTGATAGAAAGACAACTGCTGGGGTGTCAGCTCAGATGTCCCAAAGGTCAGGTCCATCCAAAATATAAAGTGAAAGAAATAAGGCCACACACCGGACTTTGTGTGCAAATGAAGTATTTAAAGGATCATTCCTCAATATCAACCAAAATTAAAGTGCTCTGTACACGACAGTGGGCCATGGGCTGACGTTTCGGTCTGCCTTCAGACCTTTTTCAAGGCCCCCCACTACCTCCTACAGTGCACTTTAGGAGGAGGTAGTGGGGGGCCTTGAAAAAGGTCTGAAGGCTGTTGTAGTGTATCACATGCGTTTTGAACTAGATGCATTCTAGTTCAAAACGTACAGAGGATTTTTCTCAGTGTATGGGCACCGCACATTTACGGCCTCCAAGGGAATGCTATAGCTAGAAACGTGCATGTAACTTTAAACATCACATTTCAATGTATTTATTTACAGTTTCTTATATAGCGCAGCAGATCCCGTTACAGTGTCTTATATAGCGCAGCAGATTCCGTAACAGTCTCTTATATAGCACAGCAGATTCCATTACAGTGTCTTATATAGCACAGCAGATTCCGTTACAGTGTCTTATATAGCACAGCAGATTCCGTTACAGTGTCTTATATAGCGCAGCAGATTCCGTTACAGGGTCTTATATAGCGCAGCAGGTTCAGTTACAGTGTGTTATATAGCGCAGCAGATTCCGTTACAGCGTCTTATATAGCGCAGCTTATTCCGTAACAGCGTCTTATATAGCGCAGCAGATTTCGTTACAGGGTCTTATATAGCGCAGCAGATTCCGTTACAGTGTCTTATATAGCGCAGCAGATTCCGTTACAGCGTCTTATATAGCGCAGCAGATTCCGTTACAGCGTCTTATATAGCGCAGCAGATTCCGTTAGTGTCTTATATAGCGCAGCAAATTCCGTTGCGCTTTACAATTGTAGACAGTGAACAAACTGGATAACAACAGACAGACTTGGAGGTAGGAGGGCCCTGCTGCAAGCTTACAATCTATAAGGACATAGGAGGTAAAAACAAGGACAGGCACCAGTAATAGCATAGCTTGTATGTCCCGAGGGGAAGCTATATGATACATAAGTGCCTCAGAGGGTTATGCGTATGGAACTTAAATATGATAGGCTTGCCTGAAAGGTGTTTTTCATGGACTGCTTGAAAGAAATGTATTATTTAAGCCCCATACACACTAGGCCAAATTGGTCACAATATCGCTCAGAAAGGGCTTTCTGAGCGATATTGTGACCAATATCGCCTAGTGTGTACACTGTACATCAGTGGTATCAAACTCATGGACCTCCAGCTATTGTGGAACTACACGCCCCAGCATGCCCTCCCACAGTTTTAGCAATGCATTATATAAAATCTGTGGCAGGGCATGCTGGGAGTCCCAGCATGCCCTGCCACAGATTTTATATAATGCATTGCTAAAACTGTGGGAGGGCATGCTGGGGCGTGTAGTTCCACAATAGCTTCCTAATATCTGTGATGTGTTTTGCTGGGGCAGGACAAACCTGCCCAGGTTTGTCCTGCCCCAGCAAAACCAAAAACCCAGGGGGTTAATTGTTAATATTTCACTTATGAATAAAAACCTTGCTTCCTCCTAGGAGGAACACTACAGGCAGCCAGGTCACTCACGCTGGCTGTCTCCTACTCGTGGGATCATCAATCATTCAGTGCAGTGCCTCTGCTGCCTGCCAGCCCAGGGCGCGTGCTGCTGCTGGGCTTGCTCTGTCTCTCAGGCAGCAGGAGGACGGCGGGAGCGTGGGCAGGACGACGGCAGGAGCGCGGCCAGGCAGACGCAGGAAGCGCGGCCAGGACGACGTCACCACGTCTGTGTGTGACGTTATTAGAGGCGGGGCCGGGTGGTAATGTGAATGGAGCTCACGGAGCTCACGGAGCTGCACAGCCGCACAGCCCACGTCCCGGCCAGCGCTTCCAGGCTGGAGAACGGCTGCGGGCAGCGGCTGTGAGTGACTGGCAAGTGAAACTGCTGCATTGGAAACATTTTGCGTGCAATCGCGTGGGGGGTGCCGACGGGCATTAGGAGGTGCCTGTGCACCCCCGGCACCCCCCGTGCGCACGCCTATGTCAGGGAGGTGTGTAAAGCACTTTAGGCTAGACAGCCAATCAGCTGCCAGCTTCCATTCTTCAATCAAATACAGCAGCCAATCAGAAAGCTGCCCATTGATCAGTAGGCCCTTTATGACATCACAGAAAGACCCTCAGAACTATCTGTGCATGTCTAATGGCTGGCTGTCAGTTGGGCGGGTGGGTGGCAGAGGGAGGGGATGTCTGTCTCGTTTCTCCTGAAAATTGCAGTTTTTCTGCGTTTACGGGAAAAGTTGAGGTCCGACGCGCAAAAGTGGGGTATCGTAGAAATCACCTTTTAAATTTGCACATTTCCAGCCCCCCAAAAATGGGCATTTCAAATGAGAAATGAGTCCAATGAACAAAATAGAGTGAATAAGTATGTATTTCAGGGGTGAGTTAGCAGGTTATTGGGGAAGTATGTCCTGATATTTTTGGAGGTTGCAGGGGCCACTACACCATTCAAAATAGGCAGGCTTTAGCATATGCAGTTAGGCCCCGTAGGATGATTTTAGCTAAAAAGTGCCCCAAACACTCAAACGGGCTTGTATCTGGGAAGGGAAAATATGGGAAACATGACTTAGACAGCAAATGATACACTGTTTGTCATGTTTCCAAATTTTTATGCACAGTGGTTACAGCATGAAGCGAATGCATGTGAATATACAAAGGTGCATTGCATTAAACAAGTCCACTGAGTGTCCCAAAATGGCCTACCTGCCTGCTTTCATCCATCAATTATTCTAAATTTTTCATTACCCAATGAGCTGAGGTGGAGTCTTAGCCAGTGGTACCATCAGGGAGGTGTGTAAAGCACTTTAGGCTAGACAGCCAATCAGCTGCCAGCTTCCATCTGTCAATCAAATACAGCTGCCAATCAGAAAGCTGCCCATTGATCAGCAGGCCCTTTATGACATCACAGAAAGACCCTCAGAACTATCTGTGCATGTCTAATGGCTGGCTGTCAGTTGGGCGGGTGGGTGGCAGAGGGAGGGGATGTCTGTCTCGTTTCTCCCTAAAATTACGATTTTTCTGCATTACGGGAAAAGTTGAGGTCCGACGCGCAAAAGTGGGGTATCGTAGAAATCACCTTTTAAAGACGCACATTTCTGCCCCCCCAAAAATGGGCATTTTAAATGAGAAATGAGTCCAATGAACAAAATAGGGTGAATAAGTATGTATTTCAGGGGTGAGTTAGCAGGTTATTGCGGAAGTAAGTCCTGATATTTTTGGAGGTTGCAGGGGCCACTACACCATTCAAAATAGGCAGGCTTTAGCATATGCAGTTAGGCCCCGTAGGTTGATTTTAGCTAAAAAGTGCCCCAAACACTCAAACGGGCTTGTATCTGGGAAGGGAAAATATGGGAAACATGACTTAGACAGCAAATGATACACTGTATGCCATGTTTCCAAATTTTTATGCACAGTGGTTACAGCATGAAGCGAATGCATGTGAATATACAAAGGTGCATTGCATTAAACAAGTCCAATGAGCGTCCCAAAATGGCCGGCCTGCCTGCTTTCATCCATCAATTGTTCTAAATTTTTCATTACCCAATGAGCTGAGGTGGAGTCTTAGCCAGTGGTACCATCAGAAGAAGGTGTGTAAAGCACTTTAGGCTAGACAGCCAATCAGCTGCCAGCTTCCATCTGTCAATCAAATACAGCAGCCAATCAGAAAGCTGCCCATTGATCAGCAGGCCCTTTATGACATCACAAACAGACCCTCAGAACTATCTGTGCATGTCTAATGGCTGGCTGTCAGTTGGGTGGGTGGGTGGCAGAGGGAGGGGATGTCTGTCTCGTTTCTCCTGAAAATTGCGCTTTTTCTGCGTTTACGGGAAAAGTTGAGGTCCGACGCGCAAAAGTGGGGTATCGTAGAAATCACCTTTTAAAGACGCACATTTCTGCCCCCCCAAAAATGGGCATTTCAAATGAGAAATGAGTCCAATGAACAAAATAGGGTGAATAAGTATGTATTTCAGGGGTGAGTTAGCAGGTTATTGGGGAAGTATGTCCTGATATTTTTGTAGGTTGCAGGGGCCACTACACCATTCAAAATAGGCAGGCTTTAGCATATGCAGTTAGGCCCCGTAGGATGATTTTAGCTAAAAAGTGCCCCAAACACTCAAACGGGCTTGTATCTGGGAAGGGAAAATATGGGAAACATGACTTAGACAGCAAATGATACACTGTTTGTCATGTTTCCAAATTTTTATGCACAGTGGTTACAGCATGAAGCGAATGCATGTGAATATACAAAGGTGCATTGCATTAAACAAGTCCACTGAGTGTCCCAAAATGGCCTACCTGCCTGCTTTCATCCATCAATTATTCTAAATTTTTCATTACCCAATGAGCTGAGGTGGAGTCTTAGCCAGTGGTACCATCAGGGAGGTGTGTAAAGCACTTTAGGCTAGACAGCCAATCAGCTGCCAGCTTCCATCTGTCAATCAAATACAGCTGCCAATCAGAAAGCTGCACATTGATCAGCAGGCCCTTTATGACATCACAGAAAGACCCTCAGAACTATCTGTGCATGTCTAATGGCTGGCTGTCAGTTGGGCGGGTGGGTGGCAGAGGGAGGGGATGTCTGTCTCGTTTCTCCCTAAAATTACGGTTTTTCTGCATTACGGGAAAAGTTGAGGTCCGACGCGCAAAAGTGGGGTATCGTAGAAATCACCTTTTAAAGACGCACATTTCTGCCCCCCCAAAAATGGGCATTTTAAATGAGAAATGAGTCCAATGAACAAAATAGGGTGAATAAGTATGTATTTCAGGGGTGAGTTAGCAGGTTATTGCGGAAGTAAGTCCTGATATTTTTGGAGGTTGCAGGGGCCACTACACCATTCAAAATAGGCAGGCTTTAGCATATGCAGTTAGGCCCCGTAGGTTGATTTTAGCTAAAAAGTGCCCCAAACACTCAAACGGGCTTGTATCTAGGAAGGGAAAATATGGGAAACATGACTTAGACAGCAAATGATACACTGTATGCCATGTTTCCAAATTTTTATGCACAGTGGTTACAGCATGAAGCGAATGCATGTGAATATACAAAGGTGCATTGCATTAAACAAGTACAATGAGCGTCCCAAAATGGCCGGCCTGCCTGCTTTCATCAATCAATTGTTCTAAATTTTTCATTACCCAATGAGCTGAGGTGGAGTCTTAGCCAGTGGTACCATCAGAAGGAGGTGTGTAAAGCACTTTAGGCTAGACAGCCAATCAGCTGCCAGCTTCCATCTGTCAATCAAATACAGCAGCCAATCAGAAAGCTGCCCATTAATCAGCAGGCCCTTTATGACATCACAAACAGACCCTCAGAACTATCTGTGCATGTCTAATGGCTGGCTGTCAGTTGGGTGGGTGGGTGGCAGAGGGAGGGGATGTCTGTCTCGTTTCTCCTGAAAATTGCGCTTTTTCTGCGTTTACGGGAAAAGTTGAGGTCCGACGCGCAAAAGTGGGGTATCGTAGAAATCACCTTTTAAAGACGCACATTTCTGACCCCCCAAAAATGGGCATTTCAAATGAGAAATGAGTCCAATGAACAAAATAGTGTGAATAAGTATGTATTTCAGGGGTGAGTTAGCAGGTTATTGTGGAAGTAAGTCCTGATATTTTTGGAGGTTGCAGGGGCCACTACACCATTCAAAATAGGCAGGCTTTAGCATATGCAGTTAGGCCCCGTAGGTTGATTTTAGCTAAAAAGTGCCCCAAACACTCAAACGGGCTTGTATCTGGGAAGGGAAAATATGGGAAACATGACTTAGACAGCAAATGATACACTGTATGCCATGTTTCCAAATTTTTATGCACAGTGGTTACAGCATGAAGCGAATGCATGTGAATATACAAAGGTGCATTGCATTAAACAAGTCCAATGAGCGTCCCAAAATGGCCGGCCTGCCTGCTTTCATCAATCAATTGTTCTAAATTTTTCATTACCCAATGAGCTGAGGTGGAGTCTTAGCCAGTGGTACCATCAGAAGGAGGTGTGTAAAGCACTTTAGGCTAGACAGCCAATCAGCTGCCAGCTTCCATCTGTCAATCAAATACAGCAGCCAATCAGAAAGCTGCCCATTGATCAGCAGGCCCTTTATGACATCACAAACAGACCCTCAGAACTATCTGTGCATGTCTAATGGCTGGCTGTCAGTTGGGTGGGTGGGTGGCAGAGGGAGGGGATGTCTGTCTCGTTTCTCCTGAAAATTGCGCTTTTTCTGCGTTTACGGGAAAAGTTGAGGTCCGACGCGCAAAACTGGGGTATCGTAGAAATCACCTTTTAAAGACGCACATTTCTGACCCCCCAAAAATGGGCATTTCAAATGAGAAATGAGTCCAATGAACAAAATAGGGTTAATAAGTATGTATTTCAGGGGTGAGTTAGCAGGTTATTGGGGAAGTAAGTCCTGATATTTTTGGAGGTTGCAGGGGCCACTACACCATTTAAAATAGGCAGGTTTTAGCATATGCAGTTAGGCCCTGTAGGATGATTTTAGCTAAAAAGTGCCCCAAACACTCAAATGGGCTTGTATCTGGGAAGGGAAAAAATGGGAAACATGACTTAGACACCAAATGATACACTGTTTGCCATGTTTCCAAATTTTTATGCACAGCGGTTACAGCATGAAGCGAATGCATGTTAATATACAAAGGTGCATTTCATTAAACAAGTCCAATGAGCATCCCAAAATGGCCGGCCTGCCTGCTTTCATCCATCAATTGTTCTAAATTTTTCATTTCCCAACGAGCTGAGGTGGAGTCTTAGCCAGTGGTACCATCAGGGAGGTGTGTAAAGCACTTTAGGCTAGACAGCCAATCAGCTGCCAGCTTCCATCTGTCAATCAAATACAGCAGCCAATCAGAAAGCTGCCCATTGATCAGCAGGCCCTTTATGACATCGCAGACAGACCCTCAGAACTATCTGTGCATGTCTAATTGCTGGCTGTCAGTTGGGCGGGTGGGTGGCAGAGGGAGGGGATGTCTGTCTCGTTTCTCCTGAAAATTGCGCTTTTTCTGTGTTTACGTGAAAAGTTGAGGTCCGACGCGCAAAAGTGGGGTATCGTAGAAATCACCTTTTAAAGACGCACATTTCTGCCCCCCCAAAAATGGGCATTTCAAATGAGAAATGAGTCCAATGAACAAAATAGGGTGAATAAGTATGTATTTCAGGGGTGAGTTAGCAGGTTATTGGGGAAGTAAGTCCTGATATTTTTGGAGGTTGCAGGGGCCACTACACCATTCAAAATAGGCAGGTTTTAGCATATGCAGTTAGGCCCTGTAGGATGATTTTAGCTAAAAAGTGCCCCAAACACTCAAATGGGCTTGTATCTGGGAAGGGAAAAAATGGGAAACATGACTTAGACACCAAATGATACACTGTTTGCCATGTTTCCAAATTTTTATGCACAGCGGTTACAGCATGAAGCGAATGCATGTTAATATACAAAGGTGCATTTCATTAAACAAGTCCAATGAGCATCCCAAAATGGCCGGCCTGCCTGCTTTCATCCATCAATTGTTCTAAATTTTTCATTTCCCAATGAGCTGAGGTGGAGTCTTAGCCAGTGGTACCATCAGGGAGGTGTGTAAAGCACTTTAGGCTAGACAGCCAATCAGCTGCCAGCTTCCATCTGTCAATCAAATACAGCAGCCAATCAGAAAGCTGCCCATTGATCAGCAGGCCCTTTATGACATCACAAACAGACCCTCAGAACTATCTGTGCATGTCTAATGGCTGGCTGTCAGTTGGGTGGGTGGGTGGCAGAGGGAGGGGATGTCTGTCTCGTTTCTCCTGAAAATTGCGCTTTTTCTGCGTTTACGGGAAAAGTTGAGGTCCGACGCGCAAAAGTGGGGTATCGTAGAAATCACCTTTTAAAGACGCACATTTCTGACCCCCCAAAAATGGGCATTTCAAATGAGAAATGAGTCCAATGAACAAAATAGGGTGAATAAGTATGTATTTCAGGGGTGAGTTAGCAGGTTATTGCGGAAGTAAGTCCTGATATTTTTGGAGGTTGCAGGGGCCACTACACCATTCAAAATAGGCAGGCTTTAGCATATGCAGTTAGGCCCCGTAGGTTGATTTTAGCTAAAAAGTGCCCCAAACACTCAAACGGGCTTGTATCTGGGAAGGGAAAATATGGGAAACATGACTTAGACAGCAAATGATACACTGTATGCCATGTTTCCAAATTTTTATGCACAGTGGTTACAGCATGAAGCGAATGCATGTGAATATACAAAGGTGCATTGCATTAAACAAGTCCAATGAGCGTCCCAAAATGGCCGGCCTGCCTGCTTTCATCAATCAATTGTTCTAAATTTTTCATTACCCAATGAGCTGAGGTGGAGTCTTAGCCAGTGGTACCATCAGAAGGAGGTGTGTAAAGCACTTTAGGCTAGACAGCCAATCAGCTGCCAGCTTCCATCTGTCAATCAAATACAGCAGCCAATCAGAAAGCTGCCCATTGATCAGCAGGCCCTTTATGACATCACAAACAGACCCTCAGAACTATCTGTGCATGTCTAATGGCTGGCTGTCAGTTGGGTGGGTGGGTGGCAGAGGGAGGGGATGTCTGTCTCGTTTCTCCTGAAAATTGCGCTTTTTCTGCGTTTACGGGAAAAGTTGAGGTCCGACGCGCAAAAGTGGGGTATCGTAGAAATCACCTTTTAAAGACGCACATTTCTGGCCCCCCAAAAATGGGCATTTCAAATGAGAAATGAGTCCAATGAACAAAATAGGGTTAATAAGTATGTATTTCAGGGGTGAGTTAGCAGGTTATTGGGGAAGTAAGTCCTGATATTTTTGGAGGTTGCAGGGGCCACTACACCATTTAAAATAGGCAGGTTTTAGCATATGCAGTTAGGCCCTGTAGGATGATTTTAGCTAAAAAGTGCCCCAAACACTCAAATGGGCTTGTATCTGGGAAGGGAAAAAATGGGAAACATGACTTAGACACCAAATGATACACTGTTTGCCATGTTTCCAAATTTTTATGCACAGCGGTTACAGCATGAAGCGAATGCATGTTAATATACAAAGGTGCATTTCATTAAACAAGTCCAATGAGCATCCCAAAATGGCCGGCCTGCCTGCTTTCATCCATCAATTGTTCTAAATTTTTCATTTCCCAACGAGCTGAGGAGGAGTCTTAGCCAGTGGTACCATCAGGGAGGTGTGTAAAGCACTTTAGGCTAGACAGCCAATCAGCTGCCAGCTTCCATCTGTCAATCAAATACAGCAGCCAATCAGAAAGCTGCCCATTGATCAGCAGGCCCTTTATGACATCGCAGACAGACCCTCAGAACTATCTGTGCATGTCTAATTGCTGGCTGTCAGTTGGGCGGGTGGGTGGCAGAGGGAGGGGATGTCTGTCTCGTTTCTCCTGAAAATTGCGCTTTTTCTGTGTTTACGTGAAAAGTTGAGGTCCGACGCGCAAAAGTGGGGTATCGTAGAAATCACCTTTTAAAGACGCACATTTCTGCCCCCCCAAAAATGGGCATTTCAAATGAGAAATGAGTCCAATGAACAAAATAGGGTGAATAAGTATGTATTTCAGGGGTGAGTTAGCAGGTTATTGGGGAAGTAAGTCCTGATATTTTTGGAGGTTGCAGGGGCCACTACACCATTCAAAATAGGCAGGTTTTAGCATATGCAGTTAGGCCCTGTAGGATGATTTTAGCTAAAAAGTGCCCCAAACACTCAAATGGGCTTGTATCTGGGAAGGGAAAAAATGGGAAACATGACTTAGACACCAAATGATACACTGTTTGCCATGTTTCCAAATTTTTATGCACAGCGGTTACAGCATGAAGCGAATGCATGTTAATATACAAAGGTGCATTTCATTAAACAAGTCCAATGAGCATCCCAAAATGGCCGGCCTGCCTGCTTTCATCCATCAATTGTTCTAAATTTTTCATTTCCCAATGAGCTGAGGTGGAGTCTTAGCCAGTGGTACCATCAGGGAGGTGTGTAAAGCACTTTAGGCTAGACAGCCAATCAGCTGCCAGCTTCCATCTGTCAATCAAATACAGCAGCCAATCAGAAAGCTGCCCATTGATCAGCAGGCCCTTTATGACATCACAGACAGACCCTCAGAACTATCTGTGCATGTCTAATGGCGGGCTGTCAGTTGGGCGGGTGGGTGGCAGAGGGAGGGGATGTCTGTCTCGTTTCTCCCTAAAATTGCGGTTTTTCTGCGTTTACGGGAAAAGTTGAGGTCCGACGCGCAAAAGTGGGGTATCGTAGAAATCACCTTTTAAAGACGCACATTTCTGGCCCCCCCAAAAATGGGCATTTCAAATGAGAAATGAGTCCAATGAACAAAATAGGGTGAATAAGTATGTATTTCAGGGGTGAGTTAGCAGGTTATTGGGGAAGTAAGTCCTGATATTTTTGGAGGTTGCAGGGGCCACTACACCATTCAAAATAGGCAGGCTTTAGCATATGCAGTTAGGCCCCGTAGGATGATATTAGCTAAAAAGTGCCCCAAACACTCAAACGGGCTTGCATCTGGGAAGGGAAAATATGGGAAACATGACTTAGACACCAAAAGATACACTATATGCCATGTTTCCAAATTTTTATGCACAGTGGTTACAGCATGAAGCGAATGCATGTAAATATACAAAGGTGCATTGCATTAAACAAGTCCACTGAGTGTCCCAAAATTGCCGGCCTGCCTGCTTTCATCCATCAATTGTTCTAAATTTTTCATTACCCAATGAGCTGAGGTGGAGTCTTAGCCACTGGTACCATCAGGGAGGTGTGTAAAGCACTTTAGGCTAGACAGCCAATCAGCTGCCAGCTTCCATCTGTCAATCAAATACAGCAACCAATCAGAAAGCTGCCCATTGATCAGCAGGCCCTTTATGACATCACAGACATACCCTCAGAACTATCTGTGCATGTCTAATGGCTGGCTGTCAGTTGGGCGGGTGGGTGGCAGAGGGAGGGGATGTCTGTCTCGTTTCTCCTGAAAATTGCAGTTTTTCTGCGTTTACGGGAAAAGTTGAGGTCCGACGCGCAAAAGTGGGGTATCGTAGAAATCACCTTTTAAAGTCGCACATTTCCAGCCCCCCAAAAATGGGCATTTCAAATGAGAAATGAGTCCAATGAACAAAATAGGGTTAATAAGTATGTATTTCAGGGGTGAGTTAGCAGGTTATTGGGGAAGTAAGTCCTGATTTTTTTGGAGGTTGCAGGGGCCACTACACCATTTAAAATAGGCAGGTTTTAGCATATGCAGTTAGGCCCTGTAGGATGATTTTAGCTAAAAAGTGCCCCAAACACTCAAATGGGCTTGTATCTGGGAAGGGAAAAAATGGGAAACATGACTTAGACACCAAATGATACACTGTTTGCCATGTTTCCAAATTTTTATGCACAGCGGTTACAGCATGAAGCGAATGCATGTGAATATACAAAGGTGCATTTCATTAAACAAGTCCAATGAGCATCCCAAAATGGCCGGCCTGCCTGCTTTCATCCATCAATTGTTCTAAATTTTTCATTTCCCAACGAGCTGAGGTGGAGTCTTAGCCAGTGGTACCATCAGGGAGGTGTGTAAAGCACTTTAGGCTAGACAGCCAATCAGCTGCCAGCTTCCATCTGTCAATCAAATACAGCAGCCAATCAGAAAGCTGCCCATTGATCAGCAGGCCCTTTATGACATCACAGACAGACCCTCAGAACTATCTGTGCATGTCTAATGGCGGTCTGTCAGTTGGGCGGGTGGGTGGCAGAGGGAGGGGATGTCTGTCTCGTTTCTCCTGAAAATTGCGCTTTTTCTGTGTTTACGGGAAAAGTTGAGGTCCGACGCGCAAAAGTGGGGTATCGTAGAAATCACCTTTTAAAGACGCACATTTCTGCCCCCCCCCAAAAATGGGCATTTCAAATGAGAAATGAGTCCAATGAACAAAATAGGGTGAATAAGTATGTATTTCAGGGGTGAGTTAGCAGGTTATTGGGGAAGTAAGTCCTGATATTTTTGGAGGTTGCAGGGGCCACTACACCATTCAAAATAGGCAGGCTTTAGCATATGCAGTTAGGCCCCGTAGGATGATTTTAGCTAAAAAGTGCCCCAAACACTCAAACGGGCTTGTATCTGGGAAGGGAAAATATGGGAAACATGACTTAGACAGCAAATGATACACTGTTTGCCATGTTTCCAAATTTTTATGCACAGTGGTTACAGCATGAAGCGAATGCATGTGAATATACAAAGGTGCATTGCATTAAACATGTCCACTGAGTGTCCCAAAATGGCCGGCCTGCCTGCTTTCATCCATCAATTGTTCTAAAATTTTTCATTACCCAATGAGCTGAGGTGGAGTCTTAGCCAGTGGTACCATCAGGGAGGTGTGTAAAGCACTTTAGGCTAGACAGCCAATCAGCTGCCAGCTTCCATCTGTCAATCAAATACAGCAGCCAATCAGAAAGCTGCCCATTGATCAGCAGGCCCTTTATGACATCACAGAAAGACCCTCAGAACTATCTGTGCATGTCTAATGGCTGGCTGTCAGTTGGGTGGGTGGGTGGCAGAGGGAGGGGATGTCTGTCTCGTTTCTCCTGAAAATTGCGCTTTTTCTGCGTTTACGGGAAAAGTTGAGGTCCGACGCGCAAAACTGGGGTATCGTAGAAATCACCTTTTAAAGACGCACATTTCTGCCCCCCCCCCCCCCCAAAATGGGCATTTCAAATGAGAAATGAGTCCAATGAACAAAATAGGGTGAATAAGTATGTATTTCAGGGGTGAGTTAGCAGGTTATTGGGGAAGTAAGTCCTGATATTTTTGGAGGTTGCAGGGGCCACTACACCATTCAAAATAGGCAGGCTTTAGCATATGCAGTTAGGCCCCGTAGGTTGATTTTAGCTAAAAAGTGCCCCAAACACTCAAACGGGCTTGTATCTGGGAAGGGAAAATATGGGAAACATGACTTAGACAGCAAATGATACACTGTATGCCATGTTTCCAAATTTTTATGCACAGTGGTTACAGCATGAAGCGAATGCATGTGAATATACAAAGGTGCATTGCATTAAACAAGTCCAATGAGCGTCCCAAAATGGCCGGCCTGCCTGCTTTCATCAATCAATTGTTCTAAATTTTTCATTACCCAATGAGCTGAGGTGGAGTCTTAGCCAGTGGTACCATCAGAAGGAGGTGTGTAAAGCACTTTAGGCTAGACAGCCAATCAGCTGCCAGCTTCCATCTGTCAATCAAATACAGCAGCCAATCAGAAAGCTGCCCATTGATCAGCAGGCCCTTTATGACATCACAAACAGACCCTCAGAACTATCTGTGCATGTCTAATGGCTGGCTGTCAGTTGGGTGGGTGGGTGGCAGAGGGAGGGGATGTCTGTCTCGTTTCTCCTGAAAATTGCGCTTTTTCTGCGTTTACGGGAAAAGTTGAGGTCCGACGCGCAAAAGTGGGGTATCGTAGAAATCACCTTTTAAAGACGCACATTTCTGACCCCCCAAAAATGGGCATTTCAAATGAGAAATGAGTCCAATGAACAAAATAGGGTTAATAAGTATGTATTTCAGGGGTGAGTTAGCAGGTTATTGGGGAAGTAAGTCCTGATATTTTTGGAGGTTGCAGGGGCCACTACACCATTTAAAATAGGCAGGTTTTAGCATATGCAGTTAGGCCCTGTAGGATGATTTTAGCTAAAAAGTGCCCCAAACACTCAAATGGGCTTGTATCTGGGAAGGGAAAAAATGGGAAACATGACTTAGACACCAAATGATACACTGTTTGCCATGTTTCCAAATTTTTATGCACAGCGGTTACAGCATGAAGCGAATGCATGTTAATATACAAAGGTGCATTTCATTAAACAAGTCCAATGAGCATCCCAAAATGGCCGGCCTGCTTGCTTTCATCCATCAATTGTTCTAAATTTTTCATTTCCCAACGAGCTGAGGTGGAGTCTTAGCCAGTGGTACCATCAGGGAGGTGTGTAAAGCACTTTAGGCTAGACAGCCAATCAGCTGCCAGCTTCCATCTGTCAATCAAATACAGCAGCCAATCAGAAAGCTGCCCATTGATCAGCAGGCCCTTTATGACATCGCAGACAGACCCTCAGAACTATCTGTGCATGTCTAATTGCTGGCTGTCAGTTGGGCGGGTGGGTGGCAGAGGGAGGGGATGTCTGTCTCGTTTCTCCTGAAAATTGCGCTTTTTCTGTGTTTACGTGAAAAGTTGAGGTCCGACGCGCAAAAGTGGGGTATCGTAGAAATCACCTTTTAAAGACGCACATTTCTGCCCCCCCAAAAATGGGCATTTCAAATGAGAAATGAGTCCAATGAACAAAATAGGGTGAATAAGTATGTATTTCAGGGGTGAGTTAGCAGGTTATTGGGGAAGTAAGTCCTGATATTTTTGGAGGTTGCAGGGGCCACTACACCATTCAAAATAGGCAGGTTTTAGCATATGCAATTAGGCCCTGTAGGATGATTTTAGCTAAAAAGTGCCCCAAACACTCAAATGGGCTTGTATCTGGGAAGGGAAAAAATGGGAAACATGACTTAGACACCAAATGATACACTGTTTGCCATGTTTCCAAATTTTTATGCACAGCGGTTACAGCATGAAGCGAATGCATGTTAATATACAAAGGTGCATTTCATTAAACAAGTCCAATGAGCATCCCAAAATGGCCGGCCTGCCTGCTTTCATCCATCAATTGTTCTAAATTTTTCATTTCCCAACAAGCTGAGGTGGAGTCTTAGCCAGTGGTACCATCAGGGAGGTATGTAAAGCACTTTAGGCTAGACAGCCAATCAGCTGCCAGCTTCCATCTGTCAATCAAATACAGCAGCCAATCAGAAAGCTGCCCATTGATCAGCAGGCCCTTTATGACATCACAGACAGACCCTCAGAACTATCTGTGCATGTCTAATGGCGGGCTGTCAGTTGGGCGGGTGGGTGGCAGAGGGAGGGGATGTCTGTCTCGTTTCTCCCTAAAATTGCGGTTTTTCTGCGTTTACGGGAAAAGTTGAGGTCCGACGCGCAAAAGTGGGGTATCGTAGAAATCACCTTTTAAAGACGCACATTTCTGGCCCCCCCAAAAATGGGCATTTCAAATGAGAAATGAGTCCAATGAACAAAATAGGGTGAATAAGTATGTATTTCAGGGGTGAGTTAGCAGGTTATTGGGGAAGTAAGTCCTGATATTTTTGGAGGTTGCAGGGGCCACTACACCATTCAAAATAGGCAGGCTTTAGCATATGCAGTTAGGCCCTGTAGGATGATATTAGCTAAAAAGTGCCCCAAACACTCAAACGGGCTTGCATCTGGGAAGGGAAAATATGGGAAACATGACTTAGACACCAAAAGATACACTATATGCCATGTTTCCAAATTTTTATGCACAGTGGTTACAGCATGAAGCGAATGCATGTGAATATACAAAGGTGCATTGCATTAAACAAGTCCACTGAGTGTCCCAAAATTGCCGGCCTGCCTGCTTTCATCCATCAATTGTTCTAAATTTTTCATTACCCAATGAGCTGAGGTGGAGTCTTAGCCACTGGTACCATCAGGGAGGTGTGTAAAGCACTTTAGGCTAGACAGCCAATCAGCTGCCAGCTTCCATCTGTCAATCAAATACAGCAACCAATCAGAAAGCTGCCCATTGATCAGCAGGCCCTTTATGACATCACAGACATACCCTCAGAACTATCTGTGCATGTCTAATGGCTGGCTGTCAGTTGGGCGGGTGGGTGGCAGAGGGAGGGGATGTCTGTCTCGTTTCTCCTGAAAATTGCAGTTTTTCTGCGTTTACGGGAAAAGTTGAGGTCCGACGCGCAAAAGTGGGGTATCGTAGAAATCACCTTTTAAAGTCGCACATTTCCAGCCCCCCAAAAATGGGCATTTCAAATGAGAAATGAGTCCAATGAACAAAATAGGGTTAATAAGTATGTATTTCAGGGGTGAGTTAGCAGGTTATTGGGGAAGTAAGTCCTGATATTTTTGGAGGTTGCAGGGGCCACTACACCATTTAAAATAGGCAGGTTTTAGCATATGCAGTTAGGCCCTGTAGGATGATTTTAGCTAAAAAGTGCCCCAAACACTCAAATGGGCTTGTATCTGGGAAGGGAAAAAATGGGAAACATGACTTAGACACCAAATGATACACTGTTTGCCATGTTTCCAAATTTTTATGCACAGCGGTTACAGCATGAAGCGAATGCATGTGAATATACAAAGGTGCATTTCATTAAACAAGTCCAATGAGCATCCCAAAATGGCCGGCCTGCCTGCTTTCATCCATCAATTGTTCTAAATTTTTCATTTCCCAACGAGCTGAGGTGGAGTCTTAGCCAGTGGTACCATCAGGGAGGTGTGTAAAGCACTTTAGGCTAGACAGCCAATCAGCTGCCAGCTTCCATCTGTCAATCAAATACAGCAGCCAATCAGAAAGCTGCCCATTGATCAGCAGGCCCTTTATGACATCACAGACAGACCCTCAGAACTATCTGTGCATGTCTAATGGCGGTCTGTCAGTTGGGCGGGTGGGTGGCAGAGGGAGGGGATGTCTGTCTCGTTTCTCCTGAAAATTGCGCTTTTTCTGTGTTTACGGGAAAAGTTGAGGTCCGACGCGCAAAAGTGGGGTATCGTAGAAATCACCTTTTAAAGACGCACATTTCTGCCCCCCCCCAAAAATGGGCATTTCAAATGAGAAATGAGTCCAATGAACAAAATAGGGTGAATAAGTATGTATTTCAGGGGTGAGTTAGCAGGTTATTGGGGAAGTAAGTCCTGATATTTTTGGAGGTTGCAGGGGCCACTACACCATTCAAAATAGGCAGGCTTTAGCATATGCAGTTAGGCCCCGTAGGATGATTTTAGCTAAAAAGTGCCCCAAACACTCAAACGGGCTTGTATCTGGGAAGGGAAAATATGGGAAACATGACTTAGACAGCAAATGATACACTGTTTGCCATGTTTCCAAATTTTTATGCACAGTGGTTACAGCATGAAGCGAATGCATGTGAATATACAAAGGTGCATTGCATTAAACATGTCCACTGAGTGTCCCAAAATGGCCGGCCTGCCTGCTTTCATCCATCAATTGTTCTAAAATTTTTCATTACCCAATGAGCTGAGGTGGAGTCTTAGCCAGTGGTACCATCAGGGAGGTGTGTAAAGCACTTTAGGCTAGACAGCCAATCAGCTGCCAGCTTCCATCTGTCAATCAAATACAGCAGCCAATCAGAAAGCTGCCCATTGATCAGCAGGCCCTTTATGACATCACAGAAAGACCCTCAGAACTATCTGTGCATGTCTAATGGCTGGCTGTCAGTTGGGTGGGTGGGTGGCAGAGGGAGGGGATGTCTGTCTCGTTTCTCCTGAAAATTGCGCTTTTTCTGCGTTTACGGGAAAAGTTGAGGTCCGACGCGCAAAACTGGGGTATCGTAGAAATCACCTTTTAAAGACGCACATTTCTGCCCCCCCCCCCCAAAATGGGCATTTCAAATGAGAAATGAGTCCAATGAACAAAATAGGGTGAATAAGTATGTATTTCAGGGGTGAGTTAGCAGGTTATTGGGGAAGTAAGTCCTGATATTTTTGGAGGTTGCAGGGGCCACTACACCATTCAAAATAGGCAGGCTTTAGCATATGCAGTTAGGCCCCGTAGGATGATTTTAGCTAAAAAGTGCCCCAAACACTCAAACGGGCTTGTATCTGGGAAGGGAAAATATGGGAAACATGACTTAGACAGCAAATGATACACTGTTTGCCATGTTTCCAAATTTTTATGCACAGTGGTTACAGCATGAAGCGAATGCATGTGTATATACAAAGGTGCATTGCATTAAACATGTCCACTGAGTGTCCCAAAATGGCCGGCCTGCCTGCTTTCATCCATCAATTGTTCTAAATTTTCATTACCCAATGAGCTGAGGTGGAGTCTTAGCCAGTGGTACCATCAGGGAGGTGTGTAAAGCACTTTAGGCTAGACAGCCAATCAGCTGCCAGCTTCCATCTGTCAATCAAATACAGCAGCCAATCAGAAAGCTGCCCATTGATCAGCAGGCCCTTTATGACATCACAGAAAGACCCTCAGAACTATCTGTGCATGTCTAATGGCTGGCTGTCAGTTGGGTGGGTGGGTGGCAGAGGGAGGGGATGTCTGTCTCGTTTCTCCTGAAAATTGCGCTTTTTCTGCGTTTACGGGAAAAGTTGAGGTCCGACGCGCAAAACTGGGGTATCGTAGAAATCACCTTTTAAAGACGCACATTTCTGCCCCCCCCAAAAATGGGCATTTCAAATGAGAAATGAGTCCAATGAACAAAATAGGGTGAATAAGTATGTATTTCAGGGGTGAGTTAGCAGGTTATTGGGGAAGTAAGTCCTGATATTTTTGGAGGTTGCAGGGCCACTACACCATTCAAAATAGGCAGGCTTTAGCATATGCAGTTAGGCCCCGTAGGATGATTTTAGCTAAAAAGTGCCCCAAACACTCAAACGGGCTTGTATCTGGGAAGGGAAAATATGGGAAACATGACTTAGACAGCAAATTATACAATGTTTGCCATGTTTACAAATTTTTATGCACAGTGGTTACAGCATGAAGCGAATGCATGTGAATATACAAAGGTGCATTGCATTAAACAAGTCCACTGAGTGTCCCAAAATGGCCGGCCTGCCTGCTTTCATCCATCAATTGTTCTAAATTTTTCATTACCCAATGAGCTGAGGTGGAGTCTTAGCCAGTGGTACCATCAGGGAGGTGTGTAAAGCACTTTAGGCTAGACAGCCAATCAGCTGCCAGCTTCCATCTTTCAATCAAATACAGCAGCCAATCAGAAAGCTGCCCATTGATCAGCAGGCCCTTTATGACATCACAGAAAGACCCTCAGAACTATCTGTGCATGTCTAATGGCTGGCTGTCAGTTGGGCGGGTGGGTGGCAGAGGGAGGGGATGTCTGTCTCGTTTCTCCCTAAAATTGCGGTTTTTCTGCGTTTACGGGAAAAGTTGAGGTCCGACGCGCAAAAGTGGGGTATCGTAGAAATCACCTTTTAAAGACGCACATTTCTGTCCCCCCAAAAATGGGAATTTCAAATGAGAAATGAGTCCAATGAACAAAATAGGGTGAATAAGTATGTATTTCAGGCGTGAGTTAGCAGGTTATTTTGGAAGTAAGTCCTGATATTTTTGGAGCTTGCAGGGGCCACTACACCATTCAAAATAGGCAGGCTTTAGCATATGCAGTTAGGCCCCGTAGGTTGATTTTAGCTAAAAAGTGCCCCAAACACTCAAACGGGCTTGTATCTGGGAAGGGAAAATATGGGAAACATGACTTAGACAGCAAATGATACACTGTATGCCATGTTTCCAAATTTTTATGCACAGTGGTTACAGCATGAAGCGAATGCATGTGAATATACAAAAGGTGCATTGCATTAAACAAGTCCAATGAGCGTCCCAAAATGGCCGGCCTGCCTGCTTTCATCCATCAATTGTTCTAAATTTTTCATTACCCAATGAGCTGAGGTGGAGTCTTAGCCAGTGGTACCATCAGGGAGGTGTGTAAAGCACTTTAGGCTAGACAGCCAATCAGCTGCCAGCTTCCATCTGTCAATCAAATACAGCAGCCAATCAGAAATCTGCCCATTGATCAGCAGGCCCTTTATGACATCACAGAAAGACCCTCAGAACTATCTTTGCATGTCTAATGGCTGGCTGTCAGTTGGGCGGGTGGGTGGCAGAGGGAGGGGATGTCTGTCTCGTTTCTCCCTAAAATTGCGGTTTTTCTGAGTTTACGGGAAAAGTTGAGGTCCGACGCGCAAAAGTGGGGTATCGTAGAAATCACCTTTTAAAGACGCACATTTCGGGCCCCCCCAAAAATGGGCATTTCAAATGAGAAATGAGTCCAATGAACAAAATAGGGTGAATAAGTATGTATTTCAGGGGTGAGTTAGCAGGTTATTGGGGAAGTAAGTTCTGATATTTTTGGAGGTTGCAGGGGTCACTACACCATTCAAAATAGGCAGGCTTTAGCATATGCAGTTAGGCCCCGTAGGTTGATTTTAGCTAAAAAGTGCCCCAAACACTGAAACGGGCTTGTATCTGGGAAGGGAAAATATGGGAAACATGACCTAGACAGCAAATGATACACTGTATGCCATGTTTCCAAATTTTTATGCACAGTGGTTACAGCATGAAGCGAATGCATGTGAATATACAAAGGTGCATTGCATTAAACAAGTCCAATGAGCGTCCCAAAATGGCCGGCCTGCCTGCTTTCATCCATCAATTGTTCTAAATTTTTCATTACCCAATGAGCTGAGGTGGAGTCTTAGCCAGTGGTACCATCAGGGAGGTGTGTAAAGCACTTTAGGCTAGACAGCCAATCAGCTGCCAGCTTCCATCTGTCAAGCAAATACAGCAGCCAATCAGAAAGCTGCCCATTGATCAGCAGGCCCTTTATGACATCACAAACAGACCCTCAGAACTATCTGTGCATGTCTAATGGCGGGCTGTCAGTTGGGCGGGTGGGTGGCAGAGGGAGGGGATGTCTGTCTCGTTTCTCCTGAAATTTTCGCTTTTTCTGTGTTTACGGGAAAAGTTGAGGTCCGACGCGCAAAAGTGGGGTATCGTAGAAATCACCTTTTAAAGACGCACATTTCTGCCCCCCCAAAAATGGGCATTTCAAATGAGAAATGAGTCCAATGAACAAAATAGGGTGAATAAGTATGTATTTCAGGGGTGAGTTAGCAGGTTATTGGGGAAGTAAGTCCTGATATTTTTGGAGGTTGCAGGGGCCACTACAACATTCAAAATAGGCAGGCTTTAGCATATGCAGTTAGGCCCCGTAGGATGATTTTAGCTAAAAAGTGCCCCAAACACTCAAACGGGCTTGTATCTGGGAAGGGAAAATATGGGAAACATGACTTAGACAGCAAATGATACACTGTTTGCCATGTTTCCAAATTTTTATGCACAGTGGTTACAGCATGAAGCGAATGCATGTGAATATACAAAGGTGCATTGCATAAAACATGTCCACTGAGTGTCCCAAAATGGCCGGCCTGCCTGCTTTCATCCATCAATTGTTCTAAATTTTTCATTACCCAATGAGCTGAGGTGGAGTCTTAGCCAGTGGTACCATCAGGGAGGTGTGTAAAGCACTTTAGGCTAGACAGCCAATCAGCTGCCAGCTTCCATCTGTCAATCAAATACAGCAGCCAATCAGAAAGCTGCCCATTGATCAGCAGGCCCTTTATGACATCACAGAAAGACCCTCAGAACTATCTTTGCATGTCTAATGGCTGGCTGTCAGTTGGGCGGGTGGGTGGCAGAGGGAGGGGATGTCTGTCTCGTTTCTCCCTAAAATTGCGGTTTTTCTGAGTTTACGGTAAAAGTTGAGGTCCGACGCGCAAAAGTGGGGTATCGTAGAAATCACCTTTTAAAGACGCACATTTCGGGCCCCCCCAAAAATGGGCATTTCAAATGAGAAATGAGTCCAATGAACAAAATAGGGTGAATAAGTATGTATTTCAGGGGTGAGTTAGCAGGTTATTGGGGAAGTAAGTTCTGATATTTTTGGAGGTTGCAGGGGTCACTACACCATTCAAAATAGGCAGGCTTTAGCATATGCAGTTAGGCCCCGTAGGTTGATTTTAGCTAAAAAGTGCCCCAAACACTGAAACGGGCTTGTATCTGGGAAGGGAAAATATGGGAAACATGACCTAGACAGCAAATGATACACTGTATGCCATGTTTCCAAATTTTTATGCACAGTGGTTACAGCATGAAGCGAATGCATGTGAATATACAAAGGTGCATTGCATTAAACAAGTCCAATGAGCGTCCCAAAATGGCCGGCCTGCCTGCTTTCATCCATCAATTGTTCTAAATTTTTCATTACCCAATGAGCTGAGGTGGAGTCTTAGCCAGTGGTACCATCAGGGAGGTGTGTAAAGCACTTTAGGCTAGACAGCCAATCAGCTGCCAGCTTCCATCTGTTAAGCAAATACAGCAGCCAATCAGAAAGCTGCCCATTGATCAGCAGGCCCTTTATGACATCACAAACAGACCCTCAGAACTATCTGTGCATGTCTAATGGCGGGCTGTCAGTTGGGCGGGTGGGTGGCAGAGGGAGGGGATGTCTGTCTCGTTTCTCCTGAAAATTTTGCTTTTTCTGTGTTTACGGGAAAAGTTGAGGTCCGACGCGCAAAAGTGGGGTATCGTAGAAATCACCTTTTAAAGACGCACATTTCTGCCCCCCCAAAAATGGGCATTTCAAATGAGAAATGAGTCCAATGAACAAAATAGGGTGAATAAGTATGTATTTCAGGGGTGAGTTAGCAGGTTATTGGGGAAGTAAGTACTGATATTTTTGGAGGTTGCAGGGGCCACTACAACATTCAAAATAGGCAGGCTTTAGCATATGCAGTTAGGCCCCGTAGGATGATTTTAGCTAAAAAGTGCCCCAAACACTCAAACGGGCTTGTATCTGGGAAGGGAAAATATGGGAAACATGACTTAGACAGCAAATGATACACTGTTTGCCATGTTTCCAAATTTTTATGCACAGTGGTTAAAGCATGAAGCGAATGCATGTGAATATACAAAGGTGCATTGCATAAAACATGTCCACTGAGTGTCCCAAAATGGCCGGCCTGCCTGCTTTCATCCATCAATTGTTCTAAATTTTTCATTACCCAATGAGCTGAGGTGGAGTCTTAGCCAGTGGTACCATCAGGGAGGTGTGTAAAGCACTTTAGGCTAGACAGCCAATCAGCTGCCAGCTTCCATCTGTCAATCAAATACAGCAGCCAATCAGAAAGCTGCCCATTGATCAGCAGGCCCTTTATGACATCACAGAAAGACCCTCAGAACTATCTTTGCATGTCTAATGGCTGGCTGTCAGTTGGGCGGGTGGGTGGCAGAGGGAGGGGATGTCTGTCTCGTTTCTCCCTAAAATTGCGGTTTTTCTGAGTTTACGGGAAAAGTTGAGGTCCGACGCGCAAAAGTGGGGTATCGTAGAAATCACCTTTTAAAGACGCACATTTCGGGCCCCCCCAAAAATGGGCATTTCAAATGAGAAATGAGTCCAATGAACAAAATAGGGTGAATAAGTATGTATTTCAGGGGTGAGTTAGCAGGTTATTGGGGAAGTAAGTTCTGATATTTTTGGAGGTTGCAGGGGTCACTACACCATTCAAAATAGGCAGGCTTTAGCATATGCAGTTAGGCCCCGTAGGTTGATTTTAGCTAAAAAGTGCCCCAAACACTGAAACGGGCTTGTATCTGGGAAGGGAAAATATGGGAAACATGACCTAGACAGCAAATGATACACTGTATGCCATGTTTCCAAATTTTTATGCACAGTGGTTACAGCATGAAGCGAATGCATGTGAATATACAAAGGTGCATTGCATTAAACAAGTCCAATGAGCGTCCCAAAATGGCCGGCCTGCCTGCTTTCATCCATCAATTGTTCTAAATTTTTCATTACCCAATGAGCTGAGGTGGAGTCTTAGCCAGTGGTACCATCAGGGAGGTGTGTAAAGCACTTTAGGCTAGACAGCCAATCAGCTGCCAGCTTCCATCTGTCAAGCAAATACAGCAGCCAATCAGAAAGCTGCCCATTGATCAGCAGGCCCTTTATGACATCACAAACAGACCCTCAGAACTATCTGTGCATGTCTAATGGCGGGCTGTCAGTTGGGCGGGTGGGTGGCAGAGGGAGGGGATGTCTGTCTCGTTTCTCCTGAAAATTGCGCTTTTTCTGTGTTTACGGGAAAAGTTGAGGTCCGACGCGCAAAAGTGGGGTATCGTAGAAATCACCTTTTAAAGACGCACATTTCTGCCCCCCCAAAAATGGGCATTTCAAATGAGAAATGAGTCCAATGAACAAAATAGGGTGAATAAGTATGTATTTCAGGGGTGAGTTAGCAGGTTATTGGGGAAGTAAGTCCTGATATTTTTGGAGGTTGCAGGGGCCACTACAACATTCAAAATAGGCAGGCTTTAGCATATGCAGTTAGGCCCCGTAGGATGATTTTAGCTAAAAAGTGCCCCAAACACTCAAACGGGCTTGTATCTGGGAAGGGAAAATATGGGAAACATGACTTAGACAGCAAATGATACACTGTTTGCCATGTTTCCAAATTTTTATGCACAGTGGTTACAGCATGAAGCGAATGCATGTGAATATACAAAGGTGCATTGCATAAAACATGTCCACTGAGTGTCCCAAAATGGCCGGCCTGCCTGCTTTCATCCATCAATTGTTCTAAATTTTTCATTACCCAATGAGCTGAGGTGGAGTCTTAGCCAGTGGTACCATCAGGGAGGTGTGTAAAGCACTTTAGGCTAGACAGCCAATCAGCTGCCAGCTTCCATCTGTCAATCAAATACAGCAGCCAATCAGAAAGCTGCCCATTGATCAGCAGGCCCTTTATGACATCACAGAAAGACCCTCAGAACTATCTGTGCATGTCTAATGGCTGGCTGTCAGTTGGGTGGGTGGGTGGGTGGCAGAGGGAGGGGATGTCTGTCTCGTTTCTCCTGAAAATTGCGCTTTTTCTGCGTTTACGGGAAAAGTTGAGGTCCGACGCGCAAAACTGGGGTATCGTAGAAATCACCTTTTAAAGACGCACATTTCTGCCCCCCCAAAAATGGGCATTTAAAATGAGAAAGGAGTCCAATGAACAAAATAGGGTGAATAAGTATGTATTTCAGGCGTGAGTTAGCAGGTTATTGGGGAAGTAAGTCCTGATATTTTTGGAGCTTGCAGGGGCCACTACACCATTCAAAATAGGCAGGCTTTAGCATATGCAGTTAGGCCCCGTAGGTTGATTTTAGCTAAAAAGTGCCCCAAACACTCAAACGGGCTTGTATCTGGGAAGGGAAAATATGGGAAACATGACTTAGACAGCAAATGATACACTGTATGCCATGTTTCCAAATTTTTATGCACAGTGGTCACAGCATGAAGCGAATGCATGTGAATATACAAAAGGTGCATTGCATTAAACAAGTCCAATGAGCGTCCCAAAATGGCCGGCCTGCCTGCTTTCATCCATCAATTGTTCTAAATTTTTCATTACCCAATGAGCTGAGGTGGAGTCTTAGCCAGTGGTACCATTAGGGAGGTGTGTAAAGCACTTTAGGCTAGACAGCCAATCAGCTGCCAGCTTCCATCTGTCAATCAAATACAGCAGCCAATCAGAAAGCTGCCCATTGATCAGCAGGCCCTTTATGACATCACAGAAAGACCCTCAGAACTATCTGTGCATGTCTAATGGCTGGCTGTCAGTTGGGCGGGTGGGTGGCAGAGGGAGGCGATGTCTGTCTCGTTTCTCCCTAAAATTGCGGTTTTTCTGAGTTTACGGGAAAAGTTGAGGTTCGACGCGCAAAAGTGGGGTATCGTAGAAATCACCTTTTAAAGACGCACATTTCTGGCCCCCCCAAAAATGGGCATTTCAAATGAGAAATGAGTCCAATGAACAAAATAGGGTGAATAAGTATGTATTTCAGGGGTGAGTTAGCAGGTTATTGGGGAAGTAAGTTCTGATATTTTTGGAGGTTGCAGGGGTCACTACACCATTCAAAATAGGCAGGCTTTAGCATATGCAGTTAGGCCCCGAAGGTTGATTTTAGCTAAAAAGTGCCCCAAACACTGAAACGGGCTTGTATCTGGGAAGGGAAAATATGGGAAACATGACCTAGACAGCAAATGATACACTGTATGCCATGTTTCCAAATTTTTATGCACAGTGGTTACAGCATGAAGCGAATGCATGTGAATATACAAAGGTGCATTGCATTAAACAAGTCCAATGAGCGTCCCAAAATGGCCGGCCTGCCTGCTTTCATCCATCAATTGTTCTAAATTTTTCATTACCCAATGAGCTGAGGTGGAGTCTTAGCCAGTGGTACCATCAGGGAGGTGTGTAAAGCACTTTAGGCTAGACAGCCAATCAGCTGCCAGCTTCCATCTGTCAAGCAAATACAGCAGCCAATCAGAAAGCTGCCCATTGATCAGCAGGCCCTTTATGACATCACAAACAGACCCTCAGAACTATCTGTGCATGTCTAATGGCTGGCTGTCAGTTGGGCGGGTGGGTGGCAGAGGGAGGGGATGTCTGTCTCGTTTCTCCTGAAAATTGCGCTTTTTCTGCGTTTACGGGAAAAGTTGAGGTCCGACGCGCAAAAGTGGGGTATCGTAGAAATCACCTTTTAAAGACGCACATTTCTGCCCCCCCCCCCCAAAAAATGGGCATTTCAAATGAGAAATGAGTCCAATGAACAAAATAGGGTGAATAAGTATGTATTTCAGGGGTGAGTTAGCAGGTTATTGGGGAAGTAAGTCCTGATATTTTTGGAGGTTGCAGGGGCCACTACACCATTCAAAATAGGCAGGCTTTAGCATATGCAGTTAGGCCCTGTAGGATGATGTTAGCTAAAAAGTGCCCCAAACACTCAAACGGGCTTGTATCTGGGAAGGGAAAATATGGGAAATGATACACTGTTTGCCATGATACACTGTTTGCCATGTTTCCAAATTTTTATGCACAGTGGTTACAGCATGAAGCGAATGCATGTGAATATACAAAGGTGCATTGCATTAAACATGTCCACTGAGTGTCCCAAAATGGCCGGCCTGCCTGCTTTCATCCATCAATTGTTCTAAATTTTTCATTACCCAATGAGCTGAGGTGGAGTCTTAGCCAGTGGTACCATCAGGGAGGTGTGTAAAGCACTTTAGGCTAGACAGCCAATCAGCTGCCAGCTTCCATCTGTCAATCAAATACAGCAGCCAATCAGAAAGCTGCCCATTGATCAGCAGGCCCTTTATGACATCACAGAAAGACCCTCAGAACTATCTGTGCATGTCTAATGGCTGGCTGTCAGTTGGGTGGGTGGGTGGCAGAGGGAGGGGATGTCTGTCTCGTTTCTCCTGAAAATTGCGCTTTTTCTGCGTTTACGGGAAAAGTTGAGGTCCGACGCGCAAAACTGGGGTATTGTAGAAATCACCTTTTAAAGACGCACATTTCTGCCCCCCCAAAAATGGGCATTTCAAATGAGAAATGAGTCTAATGAACAAAATAGGGTGAATAAGTATGTATTTCAGGGGTGAGTTAGCAGGTTATTGGGGAAGTAAGTCCTGATATTTTTGGAGGTTGCAGGGCCACTACACCATTCAAAATAGGCAGGCTTTAGCATATGCAGTTAGGCCCCGTAGGATGATTTTAGCTAAAAAGTGCCCCAAACACTCAAACGGGCTTGTATCTGGGAAGGGAAAATATGGGAAACATGACTTAGACAGCAAATGATACACTGTTTGCCATGTTTCCAAATTTTTATGCACAGTGGTTACAGCATGAAGCGAATGCATGTGAATATACAAAGGTGCATTGCATTAAACAAGTCCACTGAGTGTCCCAAAATGGCCGGCCTGCCTGCTTTCATCCATCAATTGTTCTAAATTTTTCATTACCCAATGAGCTGAGGTGGAGTCTTAGCCAGTGGTACCATCAGGGAGGTGTGTAAAGCACTTTAGGCTAGACAGCCAATCAGCTGCCAGCTTCCATCTGTCAATCAAATACAGCAGCCAATCAGAAAGCTGCCCATTGATCAACAGGCCCTTTATGACATCACAGAAAGACCCTCAGAACTATCTGTGCATGTCTAATGGCTGGCTGTCAGTTGGGCGGGTGGGTGGCAGAGGGAGGGGATGTCTGTCTCGTTTCTCCCTAAAATTGCGGTTTTTCTGAATTTACGGGAAAAGTTGAGATCCGACGCGCAAAAGTGGGGTATCGTAGAAATCACCTTTTAAAGACGCACATTTCTGGCCCCCCCAAAAATGGGCATTTCAAATGAGAAATGAGTCCAATGAACAAAATAGGGTGAATAAGTATGTATTTCAGGGGTGAGTTAGCAGGTTATTGGGGAAGTAAGTTCTGATATTTTTGGAGGTTGCAGGGGTCACTACACCATTCAAAATAGGCAGGCTTTAGCATATGCAGTTAGGCCCTGTAGGATGATTTTAGCTAAAAAGTGCCCCAAACACTCAAACGGGCTTGCATCTGGGAAGGGAAAATATGGGAAACATGACTTAGACACCAAAAGATACACTAAATGCCATGTTTCCAAATTTTTATGCACAGTGGTTACAGCATGAAGCGAATGCATGTGAATATACAAATGTGCATTGTATTAAACAAGTCCAATGAGCGTCCCAAAATGGCCGGCCTGCCTGCTTTCATCCATCAATTGTTCTAAATTTTTCATTACCCAATGAGCTGAGGTGGAGTCTTAGCCAGTGGTACCATCAGGGAGGTGTGTAATGCACTTTAGGCTAGACAGCCAATCAGCTGCCAGCTTCCATCTGTCAATCAAATACAGCAGCCAATCAGAAAGCTGCCCATTGATCAGCAGGCCCTTTATGACATCACAGACAGACCCTCAGAACTATCTGTGCATGTCTAATGGCTGGCTGTCAGTTGGGTGGGTGGGTGGCAGAGGGAGGGGATGTCTGTCTCGTTTCTCCTGAAAATTTCGCTTTTTCTGCGTTTACGGGAAAAGTTGAGGTCCGACGCGCAAAAGTGAGGTATCGTAGAAATCACCTTTTAAAGACGCACATTTCTGGCCCCCCAAAAATGGGCATTTCAAATGAGAAATGAGTCCAATGAACAAAATAGAATGAATAAGTATGTATTTCAGGGGTGAGTTAGCAGGTTATTGGGGAAGTAAGTCCTGATATTTTTGGAGGTTGCAGGGGCTACTACACTATTCAAAATAGGCAGGCTTTAGCATATGCAGTTAGGCCCCGTAGGATGATTTTAGCTAAAAAGTGCCCCAAACACTCAAACGGGCTTGTATCTGGGAAGGGAAAATATGGGAAACATGACTTAGACAGCAAATGATACACTGTTTGCCATGTTTCCAAATTTTTATGCACAGTGGTTACAGCATGAAGCGAATGCATGTGAATATACAAAGGTGCATTGCATTAAACAAGTCCACTGAGTGTCCCAAAATGGCCGGCCTGCCTGCTTTCATCCATCAATTGTTCTAAATTTTTCATTACCCAATGAGCTGAGGTGGAGTCTTAGCCAGTGGTACCATCAGGGAGGTGTGTAAAGCACTTTAGGCTAGACAGCCAATCAGCTGCCAGCTTCCATCTGTCAATCAAATACAGCAGCCAATCAGAAAGCTGCCCATTGATCAGCAGGCCCTTTATGACATCACATAAAGACCCTCAGAACTATCTGTGCATGTCTAATGGCTGGCTGTCAGTTGGGCGGGTGGGTGGCAGAGGGAGGGGATGTCTGTCTCGTTTCTCCTGAAAATTGCGCTTTTTCTGCGTTTACGGGAAAAGTTGAGGTCCGACGCGGAAAAGTGGGGTATCGTAGAAATCACCTTTTAAAGACGCACATTTCTGGCCCCCCAAAAATGGGCATTTCAAATAAGAAATGAGTCCAATGTACAAAATAGGGTGAATAAGTATGTATTTCAGGGGTGAGTTAGCAGGTTATTGGGGAAGTAAGTCCTGATATTTTTTGGAGGTTGCAGGGGCCACTACACCATTCAAAATAGGCAGGTTTTAGCATATGCAGTTAGGCCCCGTAGGATGATTTTAGCTAAAAGGTGCCCCAAACACTCAAACGGGCTTGTATCTGGGAAGGGAAAATATGGGAAACATGACTTAGACACCAAATGATACACTATATGCCATGTTTCCAAATTTTTATGCACAGTGGTTACAGCATGAAGCGAATGCATGTGAATATACAAAGGTGCATTGCATTAAACAAGTCCACTGAGTGTCCCAAAATGGCCGGCCTGCCTGCTTTCATCCATCAATTGTTCTAAATTTTTCATTACCCAATGAGCTGAGGTGGAGTCTTAGCCAGTGGTACCATCAGGGAGGTGTGTAAAGCACTTTAGGCTAGACAGCCAATCAGCTGCCAGCTTCCATCTGTCAATCAAATACAGCAGCCAATCAGAAAGCTGCCCATTGATCAGCAGGCCCTTTATGACATCACAGACAGACCCTCAGAACTATCTGTGCATGTCTAATGGCTGGCTGTCAGTTGGGTGGGTGGGTGGCAGAGGGAGGGGATGTCTGTCTCGTTTCTCCTGAAAATTGCGCTTTTTCTGCGTTTACGGGAAAAGTTGAGGTCCGACGCGCAAAAGTGGGGTATCGTAGAAATAACCTTTTAAAGACGCACATTTCTGGCCCACCAAAAATGGGCATTTCAAATGAGAAATGAGTCCAATGAACAAAATAGGATGAATAAGTATGTATTTCAGGGGTGAGTTAGCAGGTTATTGGGGAAGTAAGTCCTGATATTTTTGGAGGTTGCAGGGGCCACTACACCATTCAAAATAGGCAGGCTTTAGCATATGCAGTTAGGCCTCGTAGGATGATTTTAGCTAAAAAGTGCCCCAATCACTCAAACAGGCTTGTATCTGGGAAGGGAAAATATGGGAAACATGACTTAGACAGCAAATGATACACTGTTTGCCATGTTTCCAAATTTTTATGCACAGTGGTTACAGCATGAAGCGAATGCATGTGAATATACAAAGGTGCATTGCATTAAACAAGTCCACTGAGTGTCCCAAAATGGCCGGCCTGCCTGCTTTCATCCATCAATTGTTCTAAATTTTTCATTACCCAATGAGCTGAGGTGGAGTCTTAGCCAGTGGTACCATCAGGGAGGTGTGTAAAGCACTTTAGGCTAGACAGCCAATCAGCTGCCAGCTTCCATCTGTCACTCAAATACAGCAGCCAATCAGAAAGCTGCCCATTGATCAGCAGGCCCTTTATGACATCACAAACAGACCCTCAGAACTATCTGTGCATGTCTAATGGCTGGCTGTCAGTTGGGCGGGTGGGTGGCAGAGGGAGGGGATGTCTGTCTCGTTTCTCCTGAAAATTGCGGTTTTTCTGCGTTTACGGGAAAAGTTGAGGTCCGACGCGCAAAAGTGGGGTATCGTAGAAATCACATTTTAAAGACGCACATTTCTGGCCCCCCAAAAATGGGCATTTCAAATGAGAAATGAGTCCAATGAACAAAATAGGGTGAATAAGTATGTATTTCAGGGGTGAGTTAGCAGGTTATTGGGGAAGTAAGTCCTGATATTTTTGGAGGTTGCAGGGGCCACTACACCATTCAAAATAGGCAGGCTTTAGCATATGCAGTTAGGCCTCGTAGGATGATTTTAGCTAAAAAGTGCCCCAATCACTCAAACGGGCTTGTATCTGGGAAGGGAAAATATGGGAAACATGACTTAGACAGCAAATGATACACTGTTTGCCATGTTTCCAAATTTGTATGCACAGTGGTTACAGCATGAAGCGAATGCATGTGAATATACAAAGGTGCATTGCATTAAACAAGTCCACTGAGTGTCCCAAAATGGCCGGCCTGCCTGCTTTCATCCATCAATTGTTCTAAATTTTTCATTACCCAATGAGCTGAGGTGGAGTCTTAGCCAGTGGTACCATCAGGGAGGTGTGTAAAGCACTTTAGGCTAGACAGCCAATCAGCTGCCAGCTTCCATCTGTCAATCAAATACAGCAGCCAATCAGAAAGCTGCCCATTGATCAGCAGGCCCTTTATGACATCACAGAAAGACTCTCAGAACTATCTGTGCATGTCTAATGGCTGGCTGTCAGTTGGGTGGGTGGGTGGCAGAGGGAGGGGATGTCTGTCTCGTTTCTCCTGAAAATTGCGCTTTTTCTGCGTTTACGGGAAAAGTTGAGATCCGACGCGCAAAAGTGGGGTATCGTAGAAATCACCTTTTAAAGATGCACATTTCTGCCCCCCCCCCCCCAAAAATGGGCATTTCAAATGAGAAATGAGTCCAATGAACAAAATAGGGTGAATAAGTATGTATTTCAGGGGTGAGTTAGCAGGTTATTGGGGAAGTAAGTCCTGATATTTTTGGAGGTTGCAGAGGCCACTACACCATTCAAAATAGGCGGGTTTTAGCATATGCAGTTAGGCCCCGTAGGTTGATTTTAGCTAAAAAGTGCCCCAAACACTCAAACGGGCTTGTATCTGGGAAGGGAAAATATGGGAAACATGACTTAGACAGCAAATGATACACTGTATGCCATGTTTCCAAATTTTTATGCACAGTGGTTACAGCATGAAGCGAATGCATGTGAATATACAAAGGTGCATTGCATTAAACAAGTCCAATGAGCGTCCCAAAATGGCCGGCCTGCCTGCTTTCATCCATCAATTGTTCTAAATTTTTCATTACCCAATGAGCTGAGGTGGAATCTTAGCCAGTGGTACCATCAGGGAGGTGTGTAAAGCACTTTAGGCTAGACAGCCAATCAGCTGCCAGCTTCCATCTGTAAATCAAATACAGCAGCCAATCAGAAAGCTGCCCATTGATCAGCAGGCCCTTTATGACATCACAAACAGACCCTCAGAACTATCTGTGCATGTCTAATGGCTGGCTGTCAGTTGGGCGGGTGGGTGGCAGAGGGAGGGGATGTCTGTCTCGTTTCTCCTGAAAATTGCGGTTTTTCTGCGTTTACGGGAAAAGTTGAGGTCCGACGCGCAAAAGTGGGGTATCGTAGAAATCACATTTTAAAGACGCACATTTCTGGCCCCCCAAAAATGGGCATTTCAAATGAGAAATGAGTCCAATGAACAAAATAGGGTGAATAAGTATGTATTTCAGGGGTGAGTTAGCAGATTATTGGGGAAGTAAGTCCTGATATTTTTGGAGGTTGCAGGGGCCACTACACCATTCAAAATAGGCAGGTTTTAGCATATGCAGTTAGGCCCCGTAGGATGATTTTAGCTAAAAAGTGCCCCAAACACTCAAACGGGCTTGTATCTGGGAAGGGAAAATATGGGAAACATGACTTAGACAGAAAATGATACACTGTATGCCATGTTTCCAAATTTTTATGCACAGTGGTTACAGCATGAAGCGAATGCATGTGAATATACAAAGGTGCATTGCATTAAACAAGTCCACTGAGTGTCCCAAAATTGCCGGCCTGCCTGCTTTCATCCATCAATTGTTCTAAATTTTTCATTACCCAATGAGCTGAGGTGGAGTCTTAGCCACTGGTACCATCAGGGAGGTGTGTAAAGCACTTTAGGCTAGACAGCCAATCAGCTGCCAGCTTCCATCTGTCAATCAAATACAGCAGCCAATCAGAAAGCTGCCCATTGATCAGCAGGCCCTTTATGACATCACAAACAGACCCTCAGAACTATCTGTGCATGTCTAATGGCTGGCTGTCAGTTGGGCGGGTGGGTGGCAGAGGGAGGGGATGTCTGTCTCGTTTCTCCTGAAAATTGCGGTTTTTCTGCGTTTACGGGAAAAGTTGAGGTCCGACGCGCAAAAGTGGGGTATCGTAGAAATCACATTTTAAAGACGCACATTTCTGGCCCCCCAAAAATGGGCATTTCAAATGAGAAATGAGTCCAATGAACAAAATAGGGTGAATAAGTATGTATTTCAGGGGTGAGTTAGCAGATTATTGGGGAAGTAAGTCCTGATATTTTTGGAGGTTGCAGGGGCCACTACACCATTCAAAAAAGGCAGGTTTTAGCATATGCAGTTAGGCCCCGTAGGATGATTTTAGCTAAAAAGTGCCCCAAACACTCAAACGGGCTTGTATCTGGGAAGGGAAAAAATGGGAAACATGACTTAGACACCAAATGATACACTGTTTGCCATGTTTCCAAATTTTTATGCACAGCGGTTACAGCATGAAGCGAATGCATGTGAATATACAAAGGTGCATTGCATTAAACAAGTCCAATGAGCGTCCCAAAATGGCCGGCCTGCCTGCTTTCATCCATCAATTGTTCTAAATTTTTCATTTCCCAACGAGCTGAGGTGGAGTCTTAGCCAGTGGTACCATCAGGGAGGTGTGTAAAGCACTTTAGGCTAGTCTGCCAATAAAGCTGCCAGCTTCTATCTGTCAATCAAATACAGCAGCCAATCAGAAAGCTGCCCCTTAATCAGCAGGCCCTTTATGACATCACAGAAAGACCCTCAGAACTATCTGTGTATGTCTAATGGCTGGCTGTCAGTTGGGCGGGTGGGTGGCAGAGGGAGGGGATGTCTGTCTCGTTTCTCCTGAAAATTGCGTTTTTTCTGCGTTTACGGGAAAAGTTGAGGTCCGACGCGCAAAAGTGGGGTATCGCAGAAATCACCTTTTATAGATGCACATTTCTGGCCCCCCAAAAATGGGCATTTCAAATGAGAAATGAGTCCAATGAACAAAATAGGGTGAATAAGTATGTATTTCAGGGGTGAGTTAGCAGGTTATTGGGGAAGTAAGTCATGATATTTTTGGAGGTTGCAGGGGCCACTACACCATTCAAAATAGGCAGGGTTTAGCATATGCAGTTAGGCCCCGTAGGTTGATTTTAGCTAAAAAGTGCCACAAACACTTAAACGGGCTTGTATCTGGGAAGGGAAAATATGGGAAACATGACTTAGACAGCAAATGATACACTGTTTGCCATGTTTCCAAATTTTTATGCACAGTGGTTACAGCATGAAGCGAATGCATGTGAATATACAAAGGTGCATTGCATTAAACAAGTCCAATGAGCGTCCCAAAATGGCCGGCCTGCCTGCTTTCATCCATCAATTGTTCTAAATTTTTCATTTCCCAACGAGCTGAGGTGGAGTCTTAGCCAGTGGTACCATCAGGGAGGTGTGTAAAGCACTTTAGGCTAGTCTGCCAATCAGCTGCCAGCTTCTATCTGTCAATCAAATACAGCAGCCAATCAGAAAGCTGCCCCTTAATCAGCAGGCCCTTTATGACATCACAGAAAGACCCTCAGAACTATCTGTGCATGTCTAATGGCTGGCTGTCAGTTGGGCGGGTGGGTGGCAGAGGGAGGGGATGTCTGTCTCGTTTCTCCTGAAAATTGCGTTTTTTCTGCGTTTACGGGAAAAGTTGAGGTCCGACGCGCAAAAGTGGGGTATCGCAGAAATCACCTTTTATAGATGCACATTTCTGGCCCCCCAAAAATGGGCATTTCAAATGAGAAATGAGTCCAATGAACAAAATAGGGTGAATAAGTATGTATTTCAGGGGTGAGTTAGCAGGTTATTGGGGAAGTAAGTCATGATATTTTTGGAGGTTGCAGGGGCCACTACACCATTCAAAATAGGCAGGGTTTAGCATATGCAGTTAGGCCCCGTAGGTTGATTTTAGCTAAAAAGTGCCACAAACACTCAAACGGGCTTGTATCTGGGAAGGGAAAATATGGGAAACATGACTTAGACAGCAAATGATACACTGTTTGCCATGTTTCCAAATTTTTATGCACAGTGGTTACAGCATGAAGCGAATGCATGTGAATATACAAAGGTGCATTGCATTAAACAAGTCCAATGAGCGTCCCAAAATGGCCGGCCTGCCTGCTTTCATCCATCAATTGTTCTAAATTTTTCATTAACCAATGAGCTGAGGTGGAGTCTTAGCCAGTGGTACCATCAGGGAGGTGTGTAAAGCACTTTAGGCTAGACAGCCAATCAGCTGCCAGCTTCCATCTGTCAATCAAATACAGCAGCCAATCAGAAAGCTGCCCATTAATCAGCAGGCCCTTTATGACATCACAAACAGACCCTCAGAACTATCTGTGCATGTCTAATGGCTGGCTGTCAGTTGGGTGGGTGGGTGGCAGAGGGAGGGGATGTCTGTCTCGTTTCTCCTGAAAATTGCGCTTTTTCTGCGTTTACGGGAAAAGTTGAGGTCCGACGCGCAAAAGTGGGGTATCGTAGAAATCACCTTTTAAAGACGCACATTTCTGCCCCCCCAAAAATGGGCATTTCAAATGAGAAATGAGTCCAATGAACAAAATAGGGTTAATAAGTATGTATTTCAGGGGTGAGTTAGCAGGTTATTGGGGAAGTAAGTCCTGATATTTTTGGAGGTTGCAGGGGCCACTACACCATTCAAAATAGGCAGGCTTTAGCATATGCAGTTAGGCCCCGTAGGATGATTTTAGCTAAAAAGTGCCCCAAACACTCAAACGGGCTTGTATCTGGGAAGGCAAACTATGAGAAACATGACTTAGACAGCAAATGATACACTGTTTGCCATGTTTCCAAATTTTTATGCACAGTGGTTACAGCATGAAGCGAATGCATGTGAATATACAAAGGTGCATTGCATTAAACAAGTCCACTGAGTGTCCCAAAATGGCTGGCCTGCCTGCTTTCATCCATCAATTGTTCTAAATGTTTCATTACCCAATGAGCTGAGGTGGAGTCTTAGCCAGTGGTACCATCAGGGAGGTGTGTAAAGCACTTTAGGCTAGACAGCCAATCAGCTGCCAGCTTCCATCTGTCAATCAAATACAGCAACCAATCAGAAAGCTGCCCATTGATCAGCAGGCCCTTTATGACATCACAGACAGACCCTCAGAACTATCTGTGCATGTCTAATTGCTGGCTGTCAGTTGGGCGGGTGGGTGGCATAGGGGGGGGGATGTCTGTCTCGTTTCTCCTGAAAATTGCAGTTTTTCTGCGTTTACGGGAAAAGTTGAGGTCCGACGCGCAAAAGTGGGGTATCGTAGAAATCACCTTTTAAAGTCGCACATTTCCGGCCCCCCAAAAATGGGCATTTCAAATGAGAAATGAGTCCAATGAACAAAATAGTGTGAATAAGTATGTATTTCAGGGGTGATTTAGCAGATTATTGGGGAAGTTAGTCCTGATATTTTTGGAGGTTGCAGGGGCCACTACACCATTTAAAATAGGCAGGTTTTAGCATATGCAGTTAGGCCCTGTAGGATGATTTTAGCTAAAAAGTGCCCCAAACACTCAAATGGGCTTGTATCTGGGAAGGGAAAAAATGGGAAACATGACTTAGACACCAAATGATACACTGTTTGCCATGTTTCCAAATTTTTATGCACAGCGGTTACAGCATGAAGCGAATGCATGTGAATATACAAAGGTGCATTGCATTAAACAAGTCCAATGAGCGTCCCAAAATGGCCGGCCTGCCTGCTTTCATCCATCAATTGTTCTAAATTTTTCATTTCCCAACGAGCTGAGGTGGAGTCTTAGCCAGTGGTACCATCAGGGAGGTGTGTAAAGCACTTTAGGCTAGACTGCCAATCAGCTGCCAGCTTCTATCTGTCAATCAAATACAGCAGCCAATCAGAAAGCTGCCCCTTAATCAGCAGGCCCTTTATGACATCACAGAAAAACCCTCAGAACTATCTGTGCATGTCTAATTGCTGGCTGTCAGTTGGGCGGGTGGGTGGCAGAGGGAGGGGATGTCTGTCTCGTTTCTCCTGAAAATTGCGTTTTTTCTGCGTTTACGGGAAAAGTTGAGGTCCGACGCGCAAAAGTGGGGTATCGTAGAAATCACCTTTTAAAGAAGCACATTTCTGGCCCCCCAAAAATGGGCATTTCAAATGAGAAATGAGTCCAATGAACAAAATAGGATGAATAAGTATGTATTTCAGGGGTGAGTTAGCAGGTTATTGGGGAAGTAAGTCCTGATATTTTTGGAGGTTGCAGGGGCCACTACACCATTCAAAATAGGCAGGGTTTAGCATATGCAGTTAGGCCCCGTAGGTTGATTTTAGCTAAAAAGTGCCCCAAACACTCAAACGGGCTTGTATCTGGGAAGGGAAAATATGGGAAACATGACTTAGACAGCAAATGATACACTGTTTGCCATGTTTCCAAATTTTTATGCACAGTGGTTACAGCATGAAGCGAATGCATGTGAATATACAAAGGTGCATTGCATTAAACATGTCCACTGAGTGTCCCAAAATGGCCGGCCTGCCTGCTTTCATCCATCAATTGTTCTAAATTTTTCATTACCCAATGAGCTGAGGTGGAGTCTTAGCCAGTGGTACCATCAGGGAGGTGTGTAAAGCACTTTAGGCTAGACAGCCAATCAGCTGCCAGCTTCCATCTGTCAATCAAATACAGCAACCAATCAGAAAGCTGCCCATTGATCAGCAGGCCCTTTATGACATCACAGAAAGACCCTCAGAACTATCTGTGCATGTCTAATGGCTGGCTGTCAGTTGGGTGGGTGGGTGGCAGAGGGAGGGGATGTCTGTCTCGTTTCTCCTGAAAATTGCGCTTTTTCTGCGTTTACGGGAAAAGTTGAGGTCCGACGCGCAAAACTGGGGTATTGTAGAAATCACCTTTTAAAGACGCACATTTCTGCCCCCCCAAAAATGGGCATTTCAAATGAGAAATGAGTCTAATGAACAAAATAGGGTGAATAAGTATGTATTTCAGGGGTGAGTTAGCAGGTTATTGGGGAAGTAAGTCCTGATATTTTTGGAGGTTGCAGGGCCACTACACCATTCAAAATAGGCAGGCTTTAGCATATGCAGTTAGGCCCCGTAGGATGATTTTAGCTAAAAAGTGCCCCAAACACTCAAACGGGCTTGTATCTGGGAAGGGAAAATATGGGAAACATGACTTAGACAGCAAATGATACACTGTTTGCCATGTTTCCAAATTTTTATGCACAGTGGTTACAGCATGAAGCGAATGCATGTGAATATACAAAGGTGCATTGCATTAAACAAGTCCACTGAGTGTCCCAAAATTGCCGGCCTGCCTGCTTTCATCCATCAATTGTTCTAAATTTTTCATTACCCAATGAGCTGAGGTGGAGTCTTAGCCAGTGGTACCATCAGGGAGGTGTGTAAAGCACTTTAGGCTAGACAGCCAATCAGCTGCCAGCTTCCATCTGTCAATCAAATACAGCAGCCAATCAGAAAGCTGCCCATTGATCAACAGGCCCTTTATGACATCACAGAAAGACCCTCAGAACTATCTGTGCATGTCTAATGGCTGGCTGTCAGTTGGGCGGGTGGGTGGCAGAGGGAGGGGATGTCTGTCTCGTTTCTCCCTAAAATTGCGGTTTTTCTGAGTTTACGGGAAAAGTTGAGATCCGACGCGCAAAAGTGGGGTATCGTAGAAATCACCTTTTAAAGACGCACATTTCTGGCCCCCCCAAAAATGGGCATTTCAAATGAGAAATGAGTCCAATGAACAAAATAGGGTGAATAAGTATGTATTTCAGGGGTGAGTTAGCAGGTTATTGGGGAAGTAAGTTCTGATATTTTTGGAGGTTGCAGGGGTCACTACACCATTCAAAATAGGCAGGCTTTAGCATATGCAGTTAGGCCCCGTAGGTTGATTTTAGCTAAAAAGTGCCCCAAACACTGAAACGGGCTTGTATCTGGGAAGGGAAAATATGGGAAACATGACTTAGACAGCAAATGATACACTGTTTGCCATGTTTACAAATTTTTATGCACAGTGGTTACAGCATGAAGCGAATGAATGTGAATATACAAAGGTGCATTGCATTAAACAAGTCCACTGAGTGTCCCAAAATGGCCGGCCTGCCTGCTTTCATCCATCAATTGTTCTAAATTTTTCATTACCCAATGAGCTGAGGTGGAGTCTTAGCCAGTGGTACCATCAGGGAGGTGTGTAAAGCACTTTAGGCTAGACAGCCAATCAGCTGCCAGCTTCCATCTGTCAATCAAATACAGCAGCCAATCAGAAAGCTGCCCATTGATCAGCAGGCCCTTTATGACATCACAGAAAGACCCTCAGAACTATCTGTGCATGTCTAATGCCTGGCTGTCAGTTGGGCGGGTGGGTGGCAGAGGGAGGGGATGTCTGTCTCGTTTCTCCCTAAAATTGCGTTTTTTCTGCGTTTACGGGAAAAGTTGAGGTCCGACGCGCAAAAGTGGGGTATCGTAGAAATCACCTTTTAAAGACGCACATTTCTGGCCCCCCAAAAATGGGCATTTCAAATGAGAAATGAGTCCAATGAACAAAATAGGATGAATAAGTATGTATTTCAGGGGTGAGTTTGCAGGTTATTGGGGAAGTAAGTCCTGATATTTTTGGAGGTTGCAGGGGCCACTACACCATTCAAAATAGGCAGGCTTTAGCATATGCAGTTAGGCCCTGTAGGATGATTTTAGCTAAAAAGTGCCCCAAACACTCAAACGGGCTTGCATCTGGGAAGGGAAAATATGGGAAACATGACTTAGACACCAAAAGATACACTAAATGCCATGTTTCCAAATTTTTATGCACAGTGGTTACAGCATGAAGCGAATGCATGTGAATATACAAAGGTGCATTGTATTAAACAAGTCCAATGAGCGTCCCAAAATGGCCGGCCTGCCTGCTTTCATCCATCAATTGTTCTAAATTTTTCATTACCCAATGAGCTGAGGTGGAGTCTTAGCCAGTGGTACCATCAGGGAGGTGTGTAATGCACTTTAGGCTAGACAGCCAATCAGCTGCCAGCTTCCATCTGTCAATCAAATACAGCAGCCAATCAGAAAGCTGCCCATTGATCAGCAGGCCCTTTATGACATCACAGACAGACCCTCAGAACTATCTGTGCATGTCTAATGGCTGGCTGTCAGTTGGGTGGGTGGGTGGCAGAGGGAGGGGATGTCTGTCTCGTTTCTCCTGAAAATTTCGCTTTTTCTGCGTTTACGGGAAAAGTTGAGGTCCGACGCGCAAAAGTGGGGTATCGTAGAAATCACCTTTTAAAGTCGCACATTTCCGGCCCCCCAAAAATGGGCATTTCAAATGAGAAATGAGTCCAATGAACAAAATAGTGTGAATAAGTATGTATTTCAGGGGTGATTTAGTAGTAGTAGTAGTACCTTTATTTATATGGCGCCGCAAAGTGTCCGCAGCGCCGTACATAGCAAACAAAAAAAAATGACGAGGTAACGTACAGGGTGTGTTGAAAAATACAGTATAAATGGGGGTATAGCTGGTAGAACTAAAATCAGCATCAGTTCAGAAGTAGGTGTCAAAATTGTCAAGGAGACTAAAGATGAAGTAGAGGAAGGGAAGAACAGGACAGGAGCACAGGTGAGGTAAAGAGGTAGGGTGAGTACGTGAGGAAGGAGGGCCCTACTCATAAGAGTTAACATACTAAAAATAGGTGGGTGGACGAACGAAAAACAATAGGATAAGTAGGAACGGAGGGGAACGGAGGCAGGATAAGAGGATCAAAAGAGGTTAGGAGGAGGGATAGGCTAGTCGAAAAAAGTGGGTTTTGAGGGAGCGCTTGAAGGAGGTAAGGGAATCAGAAAGCCTGATGGGTGGCGGGAGGTTGTTCCAGTGCAGGGGGGCAGCGCGAGAGAAGTCTTGGACACGGGAGTGGGAGGAGGTGATTAGGTGAGAGGTCAGTCGGCGGTCAGTGATGGAGCGAAGAGGACGGGAGGGAGTGTGGATAGAGATCAGTGAAGAGAGGTAAGGAGGGGTGGAGGAGGAGAGAGCTTTGTAGGTGGTGGTGAGGAGTTTAAAGAGAACTCGGAAAGGAATGGGGAGCCAGTGAAGAGATAGACAGAGGGGGGAGGCGGAGGTAGAGCGGCGGGAGAGGAAGATGAGCCTAGCAGCAGCGTTAAGAATGGATTGGAGAGGTGCGAGGCGGGTGAGAGGTAGCCCGGAGAGAAGGATGTTGCAGTAGTCAAGGCGGGAGATGACAAGAGAGTGAATGAGAATTTTGGTCGCGTCAGTGGAGAGGAATGGTCTGATGCGTGAGATGTTGCGTAGGTGAAAGCGGCAAGACTGTGAGAGAGCACGAATGTGGGGGGTGAAAGAGAGGGAGGAGTCAATGATGACACCAAGGCAGCGCGTTTGGTCGGTGGAGGTGATCTCGGTTTCACCAATACTGATGGAGATAGTGGGAGAAGAGGGGATGTTCGGGGGATGGAAGATTAGAAGTTCAGTTTTAGCCATGTTTAGCTTCAGGAAGCGTTGGGTCATCCAGGCTGAGATGGCTGTGAGGCATTCAGAGACCTTGGACAGGAGTGATGGGGATAGATCGGGGGAAGAGAGATAGATTAGGGTATCATCAGCATAAAGGTGGTAATGAAAACCATAGGAGCTGATGAGAGTGCCCAGAGAGGTGGTGTAGAGAGAGAAGAGGAGAGGGCCAAGGACAGACCCTTGGGGAACACCGACTGGCTGCGGGGTAGTAGGAGAGGAGGAGCTCGGAGTGGAGACGGAGAAGGAGCGATCGGAGAGGTATGAGGTGAACCAGGAGAATACCGTGCCAGTGATGCCAAAGGAGCGGAGTGTGTTGAGCAGGAGAGGGTGGTCAACAGTGTCAAAGGCAGCTGACAGATCAAGCTGGATGAGGATAGAGAAGAGGCCTTTGGATTTAGCCGATATTAGATCGTTAGTGACTTTGGTCAGGGCAGTTTCAGTGGAATGTAAAGGGCGGAACCCGGATTGGAGGGGGTCGAGAATGGAGTTAGCAGTAAGGTGGTTTAGGAGACGATTATAGGTCAGACGTTCTAGGAGTTTGGAGGCAAAAGGGAGGAGGGAGATGGGCCTGTAGTTGGATGGGGAGTTGGGGTCCAGATTTGTTTTTTTGAGAATTGGGGAGACAAGAGCGTGTTTGAAGGAGGAAGGGAAGATCCCAGAGGATAGGGAAAGATTAAACAGGTGAGCCAGGTGAGAGCAGACTGACGGACTGAGACGACGGATAATATTGGAGGGGATAGGATCAAGCGGGCAGGTGGAGGGAGAAGCGGATTGAAGGATAGAGTGGACTTCAGCAGCAGTGGTGGGGTAAAATGAGGATGTGGATGTGATTTAGCAGATTATTGGGGAAGTTAGTCCTGATATTTTTGGAGGTTGCAGGGGCCACTACACCATTTAAAATAGGCAGGTTTTAGCATATGCAGTTAGGCCCTGTAGGATGATTTTAGCTAAAAAGTGCCCCAAACACTCAAATGGGCTTGTATCTGGGAAGGGAAAAAATGGGAAACATGACTTAGACACCAAATGATACACTGTTTGCCATGTTTCCAAATTTTTATGCACAGCGGTTACAGCATGAAGCGAATGCATGTGAATATACAAAGGTGCATTGCATTAAACAAGTCCAATGAGCGTCCCAAAATGGCCGGCCTGCCTGCTTTCATCCATCAATTGTTCTAAATTTTTCATTTCCCAACGAGCTGAGGTGGAGTCTTAGCCAGTGGTACCATCAGGGAGGTGTGTAAAGCACTTTAGGCTAGTCTGCCAATCAGCTGCCAGCTTCTATCTGTCAATCAAATACAGCAGCCAATCAGAAAGCTGCCCCTTAATCAGCAGGCCCTTTATGACATCACAGAAAGACCCTCAGAACTATCTGTGTATGTCTAATGGCTGGCTGTCAGTTGGGCGGGTGGGTGGCAGAGGGAGGGGATGTCTGTCTCGTTTCTCCTGAAAATTGCGTTTTTTCTGCGTTTACGGGAAAAGTTGAGCTCCGACGCGCAAAAGTGGGGTATCGCAGAAATCACCTTTTATAGATGCACATTTCTGGCCCCCCAAAAATGGGCATTTCAAATGAGAAATGAGTCCAATGAACAAAATAGGGTGAATAAGTATGTATTTCAGGGGTGAGTTAGCAGGTTATTGGGGAAGTAAGTCATGATATTTTTGGAGGTTGCAGGGGCCACTACACCATTCAAAATAGGCAGGGTTTAGCATATGCAGTTAGGCCCCGTAGGTTGATTTTAGCTAAAAAGTGCCACAAACACTTAAACGGGCTTGTATCTGGGAAGGGAAAATATGGGAAACATGACTTAGACAGCAAATGATACACTGTTTGCCATGTTTCCAAATTTTTATGCACAGTGGTTACAGCATGAAGCGAATGCATGTGAATATACAAAGGTGCATTGCATTAAACAAGTCCAATGAGCGTCCCAAAATGGCCGGCCTGCCTGCTTTCATCCATCAATTGTTCTAAATTTTTCATTTCCCAACGAGCTGAGGTGGAGTCTTAGCCAGTGGTACCATCAGGGAGGTGTGTAAAGCACTTTAGGCTAGTCTGCCAATCAGCTGCCAGCTTCTATCTGTCAATCAAATACAGCAGCCAATCAGAAAGCTGCCCCTTAATCAGCAGGCCCTTTATGACATCACAGAAAGACCCTCAGAACTATCTGTGCATGTCTAATGGCTGGCTGTCAGTTGGGCGGGTGGGTGGCAGAGGGAGGGGATGTCTGTCTCGTTTCTCCTGAAAATTGCGTTTTTTCTGCGTTTACGGGAAAAGTTGAGGTCCGACGCGCAAAAGTGGGGTATCGCAGAAATCACCTTTTATAGATGCACATTTCTGGCCCCCCAAAAATGGGCATTTCAAATGAGAAATGAGTCCAATGAACAAAATAGGGTGAATAAGTATGTATTTCAGGGGTGAGTTAGCAGGTTATTGGGGAAGTAAGTCATGATATTTTTGGAGGTTGCAGGGGCCACTACACCATTCAAAATAGGCAGGGTTTAGCATATGCAGTTAGGCCCCGTAGGTTGATTTTAGCTAAAAAGTGCCACAAACACTCAAACGGGCTTGTATCTGGGAAGGGAAAATATGGGAAACATGACTTAGACAGCAAATGATACACTGTTTGCCATGTTTCCAAATTTTTATGCACAGTGGTTACAGCATGAAGCGAATGCATGTGAATATACAAAGGTGCATTGCATTAAACAAGTCCAATGAGCGTCCCAAAATGGCCGGCCTGCCTGCTTTCATCCATCAATTGTTCTAAATTTTTCATTAACCAATGAGCTGAGGTGGAGTCTTAGCCAGTGGTACCATCAGGGAGGTGTGTAAAGCACTTTAGGCTAGACAGCCAATCAGCTGCCAGCTTCCATCTGTCAATCAAATACAGCAGCCAATCAGAAAGCTGCCCATTAATCAGCAGGCCCTTTATGACATCACAAACAGACCCTCAGAACTATCTGTGCATGTCTAATGGCTGGCTGTCAGTTGGGTGGGTGGGTGGCAGAGGGAGGGGATGTCTGTCTCGTTTCTCCTGAAAATTGCGCTTTTTCTGCGTTCACGGGAAAAGTTGAGGTCCGACGCGCAAAAGTGGGGTATCGTAGAAATCACCTTTTAAAGACGCACATTTCTGGCCCCCCAAAAATGGGCATTTCAAATGAGAAATGAGTCCAATGAACAAAATAGGGTTAATAAGTATGTATTTCAGGGGTGAGTTAGCAGGTTATTGGGGAAGTAAGTCCTGATATTTTTGGAGGTTGCAGGGGCCACTACACCATTCAAAATAGGCAGGCTTTAGCATATGCAGTTAGGCCCCGTAGGATGATTTTAGCTAAAAAGTGCCCCAAACACTCAAACGGGCTTGTATCTGGGAAGGCAAACTATGAGAAACATGACTTAGACAGCAAATGATACACTGTTTGCCATGTTTCCAAATTTTTATGCACAGTGGTTACAGCATGAAGCGAATGCATGTGAATATACAAAGGTGCATTGCATTAAACAAGTCCACTGAGTGTCCCAAAATGGCTGGCCTGCCTGCTTTCATCCATCAATTGTTCTAAATGTTTCATTACCCAATGAGCTGAGGTGGAGTCTTAGCCAGTGGTACCATCAGGGAGGTGTGTAAAGCACTTTAGGCTAGACAGCCAATCAGCTGCCAGCTTCCATCTGTCAATCAAATACAGCAACCAATCAGAAAGCTGCCCATTGATCAGCAGGCCCTTTATGACATCACAGACAGACCCTCAGAACTATCTGTGCATGTCTAATTGCTGGCTGTCAGTTGGGCGGGTGGGTGGCATAGGGGGGGGATGTCTGTCTCGTTTCTCCTGAAAATTGCAGTTTTTCTGCGTTTACGGGAAAAGTTGAGGTCCGACGCGCAAAAGTGGGGTATCGTAGAAATCACCTTTTAAAGTCGCACATTTCCGGCCCCCCAAAAATGGGCATTTCAAATGAGAAATGAGTCCAATGAACAAAATAGTGTGAATAAGTATGTATTTCAGGGGTGATTTAGCAGATTATTGGGGAAGTTAGTCCTGATATTTTTGGAGGTTGCAGGGGCCACTACACCATTTAAAATAGGCAGGTTTTAGCATATGCAGTTAGGCCCTGTAGGATGATTTTAGCTAAAAAGTGCCCCAAACACTCAAATGGGCTTGTATCTGGGAAGGGAAAAAATGGGAAACATGACTTAGACAGCAAATGATACACTGTTTGCCATGTTTCCAAATTTTTATGCACAGCGGTTACAGCATGAAGCGAATGCATGTGAATATACAAAGGTGCATTGCATTAAACAAGTCCAATGAGCGTCCCAAAATGGCCGGCCTGCCTGCTTTCATCCATCAATTGTTCTAAATTTTTCATTTCCCAACGAGCTGAGGTGGAGTCTTAGCCAGTGGTACCATCAGGGAGGTGTGTAAAGCACTTTAGGCTAGACTGCCAATCAGCTGCCAGCTTCTATCTACCAATCAAATACAGCAGCCAATCAGAAAGCTGCCCCTTAATCAGCAGGCCCTTTATGACATCACAGAAAAACCCTCAGAACTATCTGTGCATGTCTAATGGCTGGCTGTCAGTTGGGCGGGTGGGTGGCAGAGGGAGGGGATGTCTGTCTCGTTTCTCCTGAAAATTGCGTTTTTTCTGCGTTTACGGGAAAAGTTGAGGTCCGACGCGCAAAACTGGGGTATCGTAGAAATCACCTTTTAAAGAAGCACATTTCTGGCCCCCCAAAAATGGGCATTTGAAATGAGAAATGAGTCCAATGAACAAAATATGGGGGAGAAAATTATGTATTTCAGGGGTGAGTTAGCAGGTTATTGGGGAAGTAAGTCCTGATATTTTTGGAGGTTGCAGGGGCCACTACACCATTCAAAATAGGCAGGGTTTAGCATATGCAGTTAGGCCCCGTAGGTTGATTTTAGCTAAAAAGTGCCCCAAACACTCAAACGGGCTTGTATCTGGGAAGGGAAAATATGGGAAACATGACTTAGACAGCAAATGATACACTGTTTGCCATGTTTCCAAATTTTTATGCATAGGGGTTACAGCATGAAGCGAATGCATGTGAATATACAAAGGTGCATTGCATTAAACAAGTCCAATGAGCGTCCCAAAATGGCCGGCCTGCCTGCTTTCATCCATCAATTGTTCTAAATTTTTCATTACCCAATGAGCTGAGGTGGAGTCTTAGCCAGTGGTACCATCAGGGAGGTGTGTAAAGCACTTTAGGCTAGACAGCCAATCAGCTGCCAGCTTCCATCTGTCAATCAAATACAGCAGCCAATCAGAAAGCTGCCCAGTGATCAGCAGGCCCTTTATGACATCACAGAAAGACCCTCAGAACTATCTGTGCATGTCTAATGGCTGGCTGTCAGTTGGGTGGGTGGGTGGCGGAGGGAGGGGATGTCTGTCTCGTTTCTCCTGAAAATTGCGCTTTTTCTGCGTTTACGGGAAAAGTTGAGGTCCGACGTGCAAAAGTGGGGTATCGTAGAAATCACCTTTTAAAGACGCACATTTCTGGCCTCCCAAAAATGGGCATTTCAAATGAGAAATGAGTCCAATGAACAAAATAGGGTTAATAAGTATGTATTTCAGGGGTGAGTTAGCAGGTTATTGGGGAAGTAAGTCCTGATATTTTTGGAGGTTGCAGGGGCCACTACACCATTCAAAATAGGCAGGCTTTAGCATATGCAGTTAGGCCCCGTAGGATGATTTTAGCTAAAAAGTGCCCCAAACACTCAAACGGGCTTGTATCTGGGAAGGGAAAATATGAGAAACATGACTTAGACAGCAAATGATACACTGTTTGCCATGTTTCCAAATTTTTATGCACAGTGGTTACAGCATGAAGCGAATGCATGTGAATATACAAAGGTGCATTGCATTAAACAAGTCCACTGAGTGTCCCAAAATGGCTGGCCTGCCTGCTTTCATCCATCAATTGTTCTAAATTTTTCATTACCCAATGAGCTGAGGTGGAGTCTTAGCCAGTGGTACCATCAGGGAGGTGTGTAAAGCACTTTAGGCTAGACAGCCAATCAGCTGCCAGCTTCCATCTGTCAATCAAATACAGCAACCAATCAGAAAGCTGCCCATTGATCAGCAGGCCCTTTATGACATCACAGACAGACCCTCAGAACTATCTGTGCATGTCTAATGGCTGGCTGTCAGTTGGGCGGGTGGGTGGCAGAGGGAGGGGATGTCTGTCTCGTTTCTCCTGAAAATTGCAGTTTTTCTCCGTTTACGGGAAAAGTTGAGGTCCGACGCGCAAAAGTGGGGTATCGTAGAAATCACCTTTTAAAGTCGCACATTTCCAGCCCCCCAAAAATGGGCATTTCAAATGAGAAATGAGTCCAATGAACAAAATAGAGTGAATAAGTATGTATTTCAGGGGTGAGTTAGCAGGTTATTGGGGAAGTAAGTCCTGATATTTTTGGAGGTTGCAGGGGCCACTACACCATTTAAAATAGGCAGGTTTTAGCATATGCAGTTAGGCCCTGTAGGATGATTTTAGCTAATAAGTGCCCCAAACACTCAAATGGGCTTGTATCTGGGAAAGGAAAAAATGGGAAACATGACTTAGACACCAAATGATACACTGTATGCCATGTTTCCAAATTTGTATGCACAGTGGTTACAGCATGAAGCGAATGCATGTGAATATACAAAGGTGCATTGCATTAAACAAGTCCACTGAGTGTCCCAAAATGGCTGGCCTGCCTGCTTTCATCCATCAATTGTTCTAAATTTTTCATTACCCAATGAGCTGAGGTGGAGTCTTAGCCAGTGGTACCATCAGGGAGGTGTGTAAAGCACTTTAGGCTAGACAGCCAATCAGCTGCCAGCTTCCATCTTTCAATCAAATACAGCAGCCAATCAGAAAGCTGCCCATTGATCAGCAGGCCCTTTATGACATCACAGAAAGACCCTCAGAACTATCTGTGCATGTCTAATGGCTGGCTGTCAGTTGGGCGGGTGGGTGGCAGAGGGAGAGGATGTCTGTCTCGTTTCTCCTGAAAATTGCGCTTTTTCTGCGTTTACGGGAAAAGTTGAGGTCCGACGCGCAAAACTGGGGTATCGTAGAAATCACCTTTTAAAGACGCACATTTCTGCCCCCCCAAAAATGGGCATTTCAAATGAGAAATGAGTCCAATGAACAAAATAGGGTGAATAAGTATGTATTTCAGGGGTGAGTTAGCAGGTTATTGGGGAAGTAAGTCCTGATATTTTTGGAGGTTGCAGGGCCACTACACCATTCAAAATAGGCAGGCTTGAGCATATGCAGTTAGGCCCCGTAGGTTGATTTTAGCTAAATGTGCCCCAAACACTCAAACGGGCTTGTATCTGGGAAGGGAAAATATGGGAAACATGACTTAGACAGCAAATGATACACTGTATGCCATGTTTCCAAATTTTTATGCACAGTGGTTACAGCATGAAGCGAATGCATGTGAATATACAAAAGGTGCATTGCATTAAACAAGTCCAATGAGCGTCCCAAAATGGCCGGCCTGCCTGCTTTCATCCATCAATTGTTCTAAATTTTTCATTACCCAATGAGCTGAGGTGGAGTCTTAGCCAGTGGTACCATCAGGGAGGTGTGTAAAGCACTTTAGGCTAGACAGCCAATCAGCTGCCAGCTTCCATCTGTCAATCAAATAAAGCAGCCAATCAGAAAGCTGCCCATTGATCAGCAGGCCCTTTATGACATCACAGAAAGACCCTCAGAACTATCTGTGCATGTCTAATGGCTGGCTGTCAGTTGGGCGGGTGGGTGGCAGAGGGAGGGGATGTCTGTCTCGTTTCTCCCTAAAATTGCGGTTTTTCTGCGTTTACGGGAAAAGTTGAGATCCGACGCGCAAAAGTGGGGTATCGTAGAAATCACCTTTTAAAGACGCACATTTCTGGCCCCCCAAAAATGGGCATTTCAAATGAGAAATGAGTCCAATGAACAAAATAGGGTGAATAAGTATGTATTTCAGGGTTGAGTTAGCAGGTTATTGGGGAAGTAAGTCCTGATATTTTTGGAGGTTGCAGGGCCACTACACCATTCAAAATAGGCAGGCTTTAGCATATGCAGTTAGGCCCCGTAGGATGATTTTAGCTAAAAAGTGCCCCAAACACTCAAACGGGCTTGTATCTGGGAAGGGAAAATATGGGAAACATGACTTAGACAGCAAATGATACACTGTTTGCCATGTTTACAAATTTTTATGCACAGTGGTTACAGCATGAAGCGAATGCATGTGAATATACAAAGGTGCATTGCATTAAACAAGTCCACTGAGTGTCCCAAAATGGCCGGCCTGCCTGCTTTCATCCATCAATTGTTCTAAATTTTTCATTACCCAATGAGCTGAGGTGGAGTCTTAGCCAGTGGTACCATCAGGGAGGTGTGTAAAGCACTTTAGGCAAGACAGCCAATCAGCTGCCAGCTTCCATCTGTCAATCAAATACAGCAGCCAATCAGAAAGCTGCCCATTGATCAGCAGGCCCTTTATGACATCACAGAAAGACCCTCAGAACTATCTGTGCATGTCTAATGGCTGGCTGTCAGTTGGGCGGGTGGGTGGACGAGGGAGGGGATGTCTGTCTCGTTTCTCCCTAAAATTGCGGTTTTTCTGAGTTTACGGGAAAAGTTGAGGTCCGACGCGCAAAAGTGGGTTATCGTAGAAATCACCTTTTAAAGACGCACATTTCTGCCCCCCCCAAAAATGGGCATTTCAAATGAGAAATGAGTCCAATGAACAAAATAGGGTGAATAAGTATGTATTTCAGGGGTGAGTTAGCAGGTTATTGGGGAAGTAAGTTCTGATATTTTTGGAGGTTGAAGGGGTCACTACACCATTCAAAATAGGCAGGCTTTAGCATATGCAGTTAGGCCCCGTAGGTTGATTTTAGCTAAAAAGTGCCCCAAACACTGAAACGGGCTTGTATCTGGGAAGGGAAAATATGGGAAACATGACCTAGACAGCAAATGATACACTGTATGCCATGTTTCCAAATTTTTATGCACAGTGGTTACAGCATGAAGCGAATGCATGTGAATATACAAAGGTGCATTGCATTAAACAAGTCCAATGAGCGTCCCAAAATGGCCGGCCTGCCTGCTTTCATCCATCAATTGTTCTAAATTTTTCATTACCCAATGAGCTGAGGTGGAGTCTTAGCCAGTGGTACCATCAGGGAGGTGTGTAAAGCACTTTAGGCTAGACAGCCACTCAGCTGCCAGCTTCCATCTGTCAATCAAATACAGCAGCCAATCAGAAAGCTGCCCATTGATCAGCAGGCCCTTTATGACATCACAGAAAGACCCTCAGAACTATCTGTGCATGTCAATGGCTGGCTGTCAGTTGGGCGGGTGGGTGGCAGAGGGAGGGGATGTCTGTCTCGTTTCTCCTGAAAATTGCGCTTTTTCTGCGTTTACGGGAAAAGTTGAGGTCCGACGCGCAAAAGTGGGGTATCGTAGAAATCACCTTTTAAAGACGCACATTTCTGCCCCCCCAAAAATGGGCATTTCAAATGAGAAATGAGTCCAATGAACAAAATAGGGTGAATAAGTATGTATTTCAGGGGTGAGTTAGCAGGTTATTGGGGAAGTAAGTCCTGATATTTTTGGAGGTTGCAGGGCCACTACACCATTCAAAATAGGCAGGCTTTAGCATATGCAGTTAGGCCCCGTAGGATGATTTTAGCTAAAAAGTGCCCCAAACACTCAAACGGGCTTGTATCTGGGAAGGGAAAATATGGGAAACATGACTTAGACAGCAAATGATACACTGTTTGCCATGTTTACAAATTTTTATGCACAGTGGTTACAGCATGAAGCGAATGCATGTGAATATACAAAGGTGCATTGCATTAAACAAGTCCACTGAGTGTCCCAAAATGGCCGGCCTGCCTGCTTTCATCCATCAATTGTTCTAAATTTTTCATTACCCAATGAGCTGAGGTGGAGTCTTAGCCAGTGGTACCATCAGGGAGGTGTGTAAAGCACTTTAGGCTAGACAGCCAATCAGCTGCCAGCTTCCATCTCTCAATCAAATACAGCAGCCAATCAGAAAGCTGCCCATTGATCAGCAGGCCCTTTATGACATCACAGAAAGACCCTCAGAACTATCTGTGCATGTCTAATGGCTGGCTGTCAGTTGGGCGGGTGGGTGGCAGAGGGAGGGGATGTCTGTCTCGTTTCTCCCTAAAATTGCGGTTTTTCTGCGTTTACGGGAAAAGTTGAGATCCGACGCGCAAAAGTGGGGTATCGTAGAAATCACTTTTTAAAGACGCACATTTCTGGCCCCCCAAAAATGGGCATTTCAAATGAGAAATGAGTCCAATGAACAAAATAGGATGAATAAGTATGTATTTCAGGGGTGAGTTAGCAGGTTATTGGGGAAGTAAGTCCTGATATTTTTGGAGGTTGCAGGGGCCACTACACCATTCAAAATAGGCAGGCTTTAGCATATGCAGTTAGGCCCTGTAGGATGATTTTAGCTAAAAAGTGCCCCAAACACTCAAACGGGCTTGCATCTGGGAAGGGAAAATATGGGAAACATGACTTAGACACCAAAAGATTCACTAAATGCCATGTTTCCAAATTTTTATGCACAGTGGTTACAGCATGAAGCGAATGCATGTGAATATACAAAGGTGCATTGCATTAAACAAGTCCAATGAGCGTCCCAAAATGGCCGGCCTGCCTGCTTTCATCCATCAATTGTTCTAAATTTTTCATTACCCAATGAGCTGAGGTGGAGTCTTAGCCAGTGGTACCATCAGGGAGGTGTGTAATGCACTTTAGGCTAGACAGCCAATCAGCTGCCAGCTTCCATCTGTCAATCAAATACAGCAGCCAATCAGAAAGCTGCCCATTGATCAGCAGGCCCTTTATGACATCACAGACAGACCCTCAGAACTATCTGTGCATGTCTAATGGCTGGCTGTCAGTTGGGTGGGTGGGTGGCAGAGGGAGGGGATGTCTGTCTCGTTTCTCCTGAAAATTTCACTTTTTCTGCGTTTACGGGAAAAGTTGAGGTCCGACGCGCAAAAGTGGGCTATTGTAGAAATCACCTTTTAAAGACGCACATTTCTGGCCCCCCAAAAATGGGCATTTCAAATGAGAAATGAGTCCAATGAACAAAATAGAATGAATAAGTATGTATTTCAGGGGTGAGTTAGCAGGTTATTGGGGAAGTAAGTCCTGATATTTTTGGAGGTTGCAGGGCCACTACACCATTCAAAATAGGCAGGCTTGAGCATATGCAGTTAGGCCCCGTAGGATGATTTTAGCTAAAAAGTGCCCCAAACACTCAAACGGGCTTGTATCTGGGAAGGGAAAATATGGGAAACATGACTTAGACAGCAAATGATACACTGTTTGCCATGTTTACAAATTTTTATGCACAGTGATTACAGCATGAAGCGAATGCATGTGAATATACAAAGGTGCATTGCATTAAACAAGTCCACTGAGTGTCCCAAAATGGCCGGCCTGCATGCTTTCATCCATCAATTGTTCTAAATTTTTCATTACCCAATGAGCTGAGGTGGAGTCTTAGCCAGTGGTACCATCAGGGAGGTGTGTAAAGCACTTTAGGCTAGACAGCCAATCAGCTGCCAGCTTCCATCTTTCAATCAAATACAGCAGCCAATCAGAAAGCTGCCCATTGATCAGCAGGCCCTTTATGACATCACAGAAAGACCCTCAGAACTATCTGTGCATGTCTAATGGCTGGCTGTCAGTTGGGCTTGTGGGTGGCAGAGGGAGGGGATGTCTGTCTTGTTTCTCCCTAAAATTGCGGTTTTTCTGCGTTTACGGGAAAAGTTGAGGTCCGACGCGCAAAAGTGGGGTATCGTAGAAATCACCTTTTAAAGACGCACATTTCTGTCCCCCCAAAAATGGGCATTTCAAATGAGAAATGAGTCCAATGAACAAAATAGGGTGAATAAGTATGTATTTCAGGCGTGAGTTAGCAGGTTATTGGGGAAGTAAGTCCTGATATTTTTGGAGCTTGCAGGGGCCACTACACCAATCAAAATAGGCAGGCTTTAGCATATGCAGTTAGGCCCCGTAGGTTGATTTTAGCTAAATGTGCCCCAAACACTCAAACGGGCTTGTATCTGGGAAGGGAAAATATGGGAAACATGACTTAGACAGCAAATGATACACTGTATGCCATGTTTCCAAATTTTTATGCACAGTGGTTACAGCATGAAGCGAATGCATGTGAATATACAAAGGTGCATTGCATTAAACAAGTCCAATAAGCGTCCCAAAATGGCCGGCCTGCCTGCTTTCATCCATCAATTGTTCTAAATTTTTCATTAACCAATGAGCTGAGGTGGAGTCTTAGCCAGTGGTACCATCAGGGAGGTGTGTAAAGCACTTTAGGCTAGACAGCCAATCAGCTGCCAGCTTCCATCTGTCAATCAAATACAGCAGCCAATCAGAAAGCTGCCCATTAATCAGCAGGCCCTTTATGACATCACAAACAGACCCTCAGAACTATCTGTGCATGTCTAATGGCTGGCTGTCAGTTGGGTGGGTGGGTGGCAGAGGGAGGGGATGTCTGTCTCGTTTCTCCTGAAAATTGCGCTTTTTCTGCGTTTACGGGAAAAGTTGAGGTCCGACGCGCAAAAGTGGGGTATCGTAGAAATCACCTTTTAAAGACGCACATTTCTGGCCCCCCAAAAATGGGCATTTCAAATGAGAAATGAGTCCAATGAACAAAATAGGGTTAATAAGTATGTATTTCAGGGGTGAGTTAGCAGGTTATTGGGGAAGTAAGTCCTGATATTTTTGGAGGTTGCAGGGGCCACTACACCATTCAAAATAGGCAGGCTTTAGCATATGCAGTTAGGCCCCGTAGGATGATTTTAGCTAAAAAGTGCCCCAAACACTCAAACGGGCTTGTATCTGGGAAGGCAAACTATGAGAAACATGACTTAGACAGCAAATGATACACTGTTTGCCATGTTTCCAAATTTTTATGCACAGTGGTTACAGCATGAAGCGAATGCATGTGAATATACAAAGGTGCATTGCATTAAACAAGTCCACTGAGTGTCCCAAAATGGCTGGCCTGCCTGCTTTCATCCATCAATTGTTCTAAATGTTTCATTACCCAATGAGCTGAGGTGGAGTCTTAGCCAGTGGTACCATCAGGGAGGTGTGTAAAGCACTTTAGGCTAGACAGCCAATCAGCTGCCAGCTTCCATCTGTCAATCAAATACAGCAACCAATCAGAAAGCTGCCCATTGATCAGCAGGCCCTTTATGACATCACAGACAGACCCTCAGAACTATCTGTGCATGTCTAATTGCTGGCTGTCAGTTGGGCGGGTGGGTGGCATAGGGGGGGGATGTCTGTCTCGTTTCTCCTGAAAATTGCAGTTTTTCTGCGTTTACGGGAAAAGTTGAGGTCCGACGCGCAAAAGTGGGCTATCGTAGAAATCACCTTTTAAAGTCGCACATTTCCGGCCCCCCAAAAATGGGCATTTCAAATGAGAAATGAGTCCAATGAACAAAATAGTGTGAATAAGTATGTATTTCAGGGGTGATTTAGCAGATTATTGGGGAAGTTAGTCCTGATATTTTTGGAGGTTGCAGGGGCCACTACACCATTTAAAATAGGCAGGTTTTAGCATATGCAGTTAGGCCCTGTAGGATGATTTTAGCTAAAAAGTGCCCCAAACACTCAAATGGGCTTGTATCTGGGAAGGGAAAAAATGGGAAACATGACTTAGACAGCAAATGATACACTGTTTGCCATGTTTCCAAATTTTTATGCACAGCGGTTACAGCATGAAGCGAATGCATGTGAATATACAAAGGTGCATTGCATTAAACAAGTCCAATGAGCGTCCCAAAATGGCCGGCCTGCCTGCTTTCATCCATCAATTGTTCTAAATTTTTCATTTCCCAACGAGCTGAGGTGGAGTCTTAGCCAGTGGTACCATCAGGGAGGTGTGTAAAGCACTTTAGGCTAGACTGCCAATCAGCTGCCAGCTTCTATCTGTCAATCAAATACAGCAGCCAATCAGAAAGCTGCCCCTTAATCAGCAGGCCCTTTATGACATCACAGAAAAACCCTCAGAACTATCTGTGCATGTCTAATGGCTGGCTGTCAGTTGGGCGGGTGGGTGGCAGAGGGAGGGGATGTCTGTCTCGTTTCTCCTGAAAATTGCGTTTTTTCTGCGTTTACGGGAAAAGTTGAGGTCCGACGCGCAAAAGTGGGGTATCGTAGAAATCACCTTTTAAAGAAGCACATTTCTGGCCCCCCAAAAATGGGCATTTCAAATGAGAAATGAGTCCAATGAACAAAATAGGATGAATAAGTATGTATTTCAGGGGTGAGTTAGCAGGTTATTGGGGAAGTAAGTCCTGATATTTTTGGAGGTTGCAGGGGCCACTACACCATTCAAAATAGGCAGGGTTTAGCATATGCAGTTAGGCCCCGTAGGTTGATTTTAGCTAAAAAGTGCCCCAAACACTCAAACGGGCTTGTATCTGGGAAGGGAAAATATGGGAAACATGACTTAGACAGCAAATGATACACTGTTTGCCATGTTTCCAAATTTTTATGCACAGTGGTTACAGCATGAAGCGAATGCATGTGAATATACAAAGGTGCATTGCATTAAACAAGTCCAATGAGCGTCCCAAAATGGCCGGCCTGCCTGCTTTCATCCATCAATTGTTCTAAATTTTTCATTACCCAATGAGCTGAGGTGGAGTCTTAGCCAGTGGTACCATCAGGGAGGTGTGTAAAGCACTTTAGGCTAGACAGCCAATCAGCTGCCAGCTTCCATCTGTCAATCAAATACAGCAGCCAATCAGAAAGCTGCCCAGTGATCAGCAGGCCCTTTATGACATCACAGAAAGACCCTCAGAACTATCTGTGCATGTCTAATGGCTGGCTGTCAGTTGGGTGGGTGGGTGGCGGAGGGAGGGGATGTCTGTCTCGTTTCTCCTGAAAATTGCGCTTTTTCTGCGTTTACGGGAAAAGTTGAGGTCCGACGTGCAAAAGTGGGGTATCTTAGAAATCACCTTTTAAAGACGCACATTTCTGGCCCCCCAAAAATGGGCATTTCAAATGAGAAATGAGTCCAATGAACAAAATAGGGTTAATAAGTATGTATTTCAGGGGTGAGTTAGCAGGTTATTGGGGAAGTAAGTCCTGATATTTTTGGAGGTTGCAGGGGCCACTACACCATTCAAAATAGGCAGGCTTTAGCATATGCAGTTAGGCCCCGTAGGATGATTTTAGCTAAAAAGTGCCCCAAACTCTCAAACGGGCTTGTATCTGGGAAGGGAAAATATGAGAAACATGACTTAGACAGCAAATGATACACTGTTTGCCATGTTTCCAAATTTTTATGCACAGTGGTTACAGCATGAAGCGAATGCATGTGAATATACAAAGGTGCATTGCATTAAACAAGTCCACTGAGTGTCCCAAAATGGCTGGCCTGCCTGCTTTCATCCATCAATTGTTCTAAATTTTTCATTACCCAATGAGCTGAGGTGGAGTCTTAGCCAGTGGTACCATCAGGGAGGTGTGTAAAGCACTTTAGGCTAGACAGCCAATCAGCTGCCAGCTTCCATCTGTCAATCAAATACAGCAACCAATCAGAAAGCTGCCCATTGATCAGCAGGCCCTTTATGACATCACAGACAGACCCTCAGAACTATCTGTGCATGTCTAATGGCTGGCTGTCAGTTGGGCGGGTGGGTGGCAGAGGGAGAGGATGTCTGTCTCGTTTCTCCTGAAAATTGCGCTTTTTCTGCGTTTACGGGAAAAGTTGAGGTCCGACGGGCAAAACTGGGGTATCGTAGAAGTCACCTTTTAAAGACGCACATTTCTGCCCCCCCAAAAATGGGCATTTCAAATGAGAAATGAGTCCAATGAACAAAATAGGGTGAATAAGTATGTATTTCAGGGGTGAGTTAGCAGGTTATTGGGGAAGTAAGTCCTGATATTTTTGGAGGTTGCAGGGCCACTACACCATTCAAAATAGGCAGGCTTGAGCATATGCAGTTAGGCCCCGTAGGTTGATTTTAGCTAAATGTGCCCCAAACACTCAAACGGGCTTGTATCTGGGAAGGGAAAATATGGGAAACATGACTTAGACAGCAAATGATACACTGTATGCCATGTTTCCAAATTTTTATGCACAGTGGTTACAGCATGAAGCGAATGCATGTGAATATACAAAAGGTGCATTGCATTAAACAAGTCCAATGAGCGTCCCAAAATGGCCGGCCTGCCTGCTTTCATCCATCAATTGTTCTAAATTTTTCATTACCCAATGAGCTGAGGTGGAGTCTTAGCCAGTGGTACCATCAGGGAGGTGTGTAAAGCACTTTAGGCTAGACAGCCAATCAGCTGCCAGCTTCCATCTGTCAATCAAATAAAGCAGCCAATCAGAAAGCTGCCCATTGATCAGCAGGCCCTTTATGACATCACAGAAAGACCCTCAGAACTATCTGTGCATGTCTAATGGCTGGCTGTCAGTTGGGCGGGTGGGTGGCAGAGGGAGGGGATGTCTGTCTCGTTTCTCCCTAAAATTGCGGTTTTTCTGCGTTTACGGGAAAAGTTGAGATCCGACGCGCAAAAGTGGGGTATCGTAGAAATCACCTTTTAAAGACGCACATTTCTGGCCCCCCAAAAATGGGCATTTCAAATGAGAAATGAGTCCAATGAACAAAATAGGGTGAATAAGTATGTATTTCAGGGTTGAGTTAGCAGGTTATTGGGGAAGTAAGTCCTGATATTTTTGGAGGTTGCAGGGCCACTACACCATTCAAAATAGGCAGGCTTTAGCATATGCAGTTAGGCCCCGTAGGATGATTTTAGCTAAAAAGTGCCCCAAACACTCAAACGGGCTTGTATCTGGGAAGGGAAAATATGGGAAACATGACTTAGACAGCAAATGATACACTGTTTGCCATGTTTACAAATTTTTATGCACAGTGGTTACAGCATGAAGCGAATGCATGTGAATATACAAAGGTGCATTGCATTAAACAAGTCCACTGAGTGTCCCAAAATGGCCGGTCTGCCTGCTTTCATCCATCAATTGTTCTAAATTTTTCATTACCCAATGAGCTGAGGTGGAGTCTTAGCCAGTGGTACCATCAGGGAGGTGTGTAAAGCACTTTAGGCTAGACAGCCAATCAGCTGCCAGCTTCCATCTGTCAATCAAATACAGCAGCCAATCAGAAAGCTGCCCATTGATCAGCAGGCCCTTTATGACATCACAGAAAGACCCTCAGAACTATCTGTGCATGTCTAATGGCTGGCTGTCAGTTGGGCGGGTGGGTGGCAGAGGGAGGGGATGTCTGTCTCGTTTCTCCCTAAAATTGCGGTTTTTCTGAGTTTACGGGAAAAGTTGAGGTCCGACGCGCAAAAGTGGGGTATCGTAAAAATCACCTTTTAAAGACGCACATTTCTGCCCCCCCAAAAAATGGGCATTTCAAATGAGAAATGAGTCCAATGAACAAAATAGGGTGAATAAGTATGTATTTCAGGGGTGAGTTAGCAGGTTATTGGGGAAGTAAGTTCTGATATTTTTGGAGGTTGAAGGGGTCACTACACCATTCAAAATAGGCAGGCTTTAGCATATGCAGTTAGGCCCCGTAGGTTGATTTTAGCTAAAAAGTGCCCCAAACACTGAAACGGGCTTGTATCTGGGAAGGGAAAATATGGGAAACATGACCTAGACAGCAAATGATACACTGTATGCCATGTTTCCAAATTTTTATGCACAGTGGTTACAGCATGAAGCGAATGCATGTGAATATACAAAGGTGCATTGCATTAAACAAGTCCAATGAGCGTCCCAAAATGGCCGGCCTGCCTGCTTTCATCCATCAATTGTTCTAAATTTTTCATTACCCAATGAGCTGAGGTGGAGTCTTAGCCAGTGGTACCATCAGGGAGGTGTGTAAAGCACTTTAGGCTAGACAGCCACTCAGCTGCCAGCTTCCATCTGTCAATCAAATACAGCAGCCAATCAGAAAGCTGCCCATTGATCAGCAGGCCCTTTATGACATCACAGAAAGACCCTCAGAACTATCTGTGCATGTCAATGGCTGGCTGTCAGTTGGGCGGGTGGGTGGCAGAGGGAGGGGATGTCTGTCTCGTTTCTCCTGAAAATTGCGCTTTTTCTGCGTTTACGGGAAAAGTTGAGGTCCGACGCGCAAAAGTGGGGTATCGTAGAAATCACCTTTTAAAGACGCACATTTCTGCCCCCCCAAAAATGGGCATTTCAAATGAGAAATGAGTCCAATGAACAAAATAGGGTGAATAAGTATGTATTTCAGGGGAGAGATAGCAGGTTATTGGGGAAGTAAGTCCTGATATTTTTGGAGGTTGCAGGGCCACTACACCATTCAAAATAGGCAGGCTTTAGCATATGCAGTTAGGCCCCGTAGGATGATTTTAGCTAAAAAGTGCCCCAAACACTCAAACGGGCTTGTATCTGGGAAGGGAAAATATGGAAAACATGACTTAGACAGCAAATGATACACTGTTTGCCATGTTTACAAATTTTTATGCACAGTGGTTACAGCATGAAGCGAATGCATGTGAATATACAAAGGTGCATTGCATTAAACAAGTCCACTGAGTGTCCCAAAATGGCCGGCCTGCCTGCTTTCATCCATCAATTGTTCAAAATTTTTCATTACCCAATGAGCTGAGGTGGAGTCTTAGCCAGTGGTACCATCAGGGAGGTGTGTAAAGCACTTTAGGCTAGACAGCCAATCAGCTGCCAGCTTCCATCTCTCAATCAAATACAGCAGCCAATCAGAAAGCTGCCCATTGATCAGCAGGCCCTTTATGACATCACAGAAAGACCCTCAGAACTATCTGTGCATGTCTAATGGCTGGCTGTCAGTTGGGCGGGTGGGTGGCAGAGGGAGGGGATGTCTGTCTCGTTTCTCCCTAAAATTGCGGTTTTTCTGCGTTTACGGGAAAAGTTGAGATCCGACGCGCAAAAGTGGTGTATCGTAGAAATCACCTTTTAAAGACGCACATTTCTGGCCCCCCAAAAATGGGCATTTCAAATGAGAAATGAGTCCAATGAACAAAATAGGATGAATAAGTATGTATTTCAGGGGTGAGTTAGCAGGTTATTGGGGAAGTAAGTCCTGATATTTTTGGAGGTTGCAGGGGCCACTACACCATTCAAAATAGGCAGGCTTTAGCATATGCAGTTAGGCCCTGTAGGATGATTTTAGCTAAAAAGTGCCCCAAACACTCAAACGGGCTTGCATCTGGGAAGGGAAAATATGGGAAACATGACTTAGACACCAAAAGATTCACTAAATGCCATGTTTCCAAATTTTTATGCACAGTGGTTACAGCATGAAGCGAATGCATGTGAATATACAAAGGTGCATTGCATTAAACAAGTCCAATGAGCGTCCCAAAATGGCCGGCCTGCCTGCTTTCATCCATCAATTCTTCTAAATTTTTCATTACCCAATGAGCTGAGGTGGAGTCTTAGCCAGTGGTACCATCAGGGAGGTGTGTAATGCACTTTAGGCTAGACAGCCAATCAGCTGCCAGCTTCCATCTGTCAATCAAATACAGCAGCCAATCAGAAAGCTGCCCATTGATCAGCAGGCCCTTTATGACATCACAGACAGACCCTCAGAACTATCTGTGCATGTCTAATGGCTGGCTGTCAGTTGGGTGGGTGGGTGGCAGAGGGAGGGGATGTCTGTCTCGTTTCTCCTGAAAATTTCACTTTTTCTGCGTTTACGGGAAAAGTTGAGGTCCGACGCGCAAAAGTGGGGTATCGTAGAAATCACCTTTTAAAGACGCACATTTCTGGCCCCCCAAAAATGGGCATTTCAAATGAGAAATGAGTCCAATGAACAAAATAGAATGAATAAGTATGTATTTCAGGGGTGAGTTAGCAGGTTATTGGGGAAGTAAGTCCTGATATTTTTGGAGGTTGCAGGGCCACTACACCATTCAAAATAGGCAGGCTTGAGCATATGCAGTTAGGCCCCGTAGGATGATTTTAGCTAAAAAGTGCCCCAAACACTCAAACGGGCTTGTATCTGGGAAGGGAAAATATGGGAAACATGACTTAGACAGCAAATGATACACTGTATGCCATGTTTACAAATTTTTATGCACAGTGATTACAGCATGAAGCGAATGCATGTGAATATACAAAGGTGCATTGCATTAAACAAGTCCACTGAGTGTCCCAAAATGGCCGGCCTGCATGCTTTCATCCATCAATTGTTCTAAATTTTTCATTACCCAATGAGCTGAGGTGGAGTCTTAGCCAGTGGTACCATCAGGGAGGTGTGTAAAGCACTTTAGGCTAGACAGCCAATCAGCTGCCAGCTTCCATCTTTCAATCAAATACAGCAGCCAATCAGAAAGCTGCCCATTGATCAGCAGGCCCTTTATGACATCACAGAAAGACCCTCAGAACTATCTGTGCATGTCTAATGGCTGGCTGTCAGTTGGGCTTGTGGGTGGCAGAGGGAGGGGATGTCTGTCTTGTTTCTCCCTAAAATTGCGGTTTTTCTGCGTTTACGGGAAAAGTTGAGGTCCGACGCGCAAAAGTGGGGTATCGTAGAAATCACCTTTTAAAGATGCACATTTCTGTCCCCCCAAAAATGGGCATTTCAAATGAGAAATGAGTCCAATGAACAAAATAGGGTGAATAAGTATGTATTTCAGGCGTGAGTTAGCAGGTTATTGGGGAAGTAAGTCCTGATATTTTTGGAGCTTGCAGGGGCCACTACACCATTCAAAATAGGCAGGCTTTAGCATATGCAGTTAGGCCCCGTAGGTTGATTTTAGCTAAATGTGCCCCAAACACTCAAACGGGCTTGTATCTGGGAAGGGAAAATATGGGAAACATGACTTAGACAGCAAATGATACACTGTATGCCATGTTTCCAAATTTTTATGCACAGTGGTTACAGCATGAAGCGAATGCATGTGAATATACAAAAGGTGCATTGCATTAAACAAGTCCAATGAGCGTCCCAAAATGGCCGGCCTGCCTGCTTTCATCCATCAATTGTTCTAAATTTTTCATTACCCAATGAGCTGAGGTGGAGTCTTAGCCAGTGGTACCATCAGGGAGGTGTGTAAAGCACTTTAGGCTAGACAGCCAATCAGCTGCCAGCTTCCATCTTTCAATCAAATACAGCAGCCAATCAGAAAGCTGCCCATTGATCAGCAGGCCCTTTATGACATCACAGAAAGACCCTCAGAACTATCTGTGCATGTCTAATGGCTGGCTGTCAGTTGGGCGGGTGGGTGGCAGAGGGAGGGGATGTCTGTCTCGTTTCTCCTGAAAATTGCGCTTTTTCTGCGTTTACGGGAAAAGTTGAGGTCCGACGCGCAAAACTGGGGTATCGTAGAAATCACCTTTTAAAGACGCACATTTCTGCCCCCCCAAAAATGGCATTTCAAATGAGAAATGAGTCCAATGAACAAAATAGGGTGAATAAGTATGTATTTCAGGCGTGAGTTAGCAGGTTATTGGGGAAGTAAGTCCTGATATTTTTGGAGCTTGCAGGGGCCACTACACCATTCAAAATAGGCAGGCTTTAGCATATGCAGTTAGGCCCCGTAGGTTGATTTTAGCTAAATGTGCCCCAAACACTCAAACGGGCTTGTATCTGGGAAGGGAAAATATGGGAAACATGACTTAGACAGCAAATGATACACTGTATGCCATGTTTCCAAATTTTTATGCACAGTGGTTACAGCATGAAGCGAATGCATGTGAATATACAAAAGGTGCATTGCATTAAACAAGTCCAATGAGCGTCCCAAAATGGCCGGCCTGCCTGCTTTCATCCATCAATTGTTCTAAATTTTTCATTACCCAATGAGCTGAGGTGGAGTCTTAGCCAGTGGTACCATCAGGGAGGTGTGTAAAGCACTTTAGGCTAGACAGCCAATCAGCTGCCAGCTTCCATCTTTCAATCAAATACAGCAGCCAATCAGAAAGCTGCCCATTGATCAGCAGGCCCTTTATGACATCACAGAAAGACCCTCAGAACTATCTGTGCATGTCTAATGGCTGGCTGTCAGTTGGGCGGGTGGGTGGCAGAGGGAGGGGATGTCTGTCTCGTTTCTCCTGAAAATTGCGCTTTTTCTGCGTTTACGGGAAAAGTTGAGGTCCGACGCGCAAAACTGGGGTATCATAGAAATCACCTTTTAAAGACGCACATTTCTGCCCCCCCAAAAATGGCATTTCAAATGAGAAATGAGTCCAATGAACAAAATAGGGTCAATAAGTATGTATTTCAGGGGTGAGTTAGCAGGTTATTGGGGAAGTAAGTCCTGATATTTTTGGAGGTTGCAGGGCCACTACACCATTCAAAATAGGCAGGCTTTAGCATATGCAGTTAGGCCCCGTAGGATGATTTTAGCTAAAAAGTGCCCCAAACACTCAAACGGGCTTGTATCTGGGAAGGGAAAATATGGGAAACATGACTTAGACAGCAAATGATACACTGTTTGCCATGTTTACAAATTTTTATGCACAGTGGTTACAGCATGAAGCGAATGCATGTGAATATACAAAGGTGCATTGCATTAAACAAGTCCACTGAGTGTCCCAAAATGGCCGGTCTGCCTGCTTTCATCCATCAATTGTTCTAAATTTTTCATTACCCAATGAGCTGAGGTGGAGTCTTAGCCAGTGGTACCATCAGGGAGGTGTGTAAAGCACTTTAGGCTAGACAGCCAATCAGCTGCCAGCTTCCATCTGTCAATCAAATACAGCAGCCAATCAGAAAGCTGCCCATTGATCAGCAGGCCCTTTATGACATCACAGAAAGACCCTCAGAACTATCTGTGCATGTCTAATGGCTGGCTGTCAGTTGGGCGGGTGGGTGGCAGAGGGAGGGGATGTCTGTCTCGTTTCTCCCTAAAATTGCGGTTTTTCTGAGTTTACGGGAAAAGTTGAGGTCCGACGCGCAAAAGTGGGGTATCGTAAAAATCACCTTTTAAAGACGCACATTTCTGCCCCCCCAAAAAATGGGCATTTCAAATGAGAAATGAGTCCAATGAACAAAATAGGGTGAATAAGTATGTATTTCAGGGGTGAGTTAGCAGGTTATTGGGGAAGTAAGTTCTGATATTTTTGGAGGTTGAAGGGGTCACTACACCATTCAAAATAGGCAGGCTTTAGCATATGCAGTTAGGCCCCGTAGGTTGATTTTAGCTAAAAAGTGCCCCAAACACTGAAACGGGCTTGTATCTGGGAAGGGAAAATATGGGAAACATGACCTAGACAGCAAATGATACACTGTATGCCATGTTTCCAAATTTTTATGCACAGTGGTTACAGCATGAAGCGAATGCATGTGAATATACAAAGGTGCATTGCATTAAACAAGTCCAATGAGCGTCCCAAAATGGCCGGCCTGCCTGCTTTCATCCATCAATTGTTCTAAATTTTTCATTACCCAATGAGCTGAGGTGGAGTCTTAGCCAGTGGTACCATCAGGGAGGTGTGTAAAGCACTTTAGGCTAGACAGCCACTCAGCTGCCAGCTTCCATCTGTCAATCAAATACAGCAGCCAATCAGAAAGCTGCCCATTGATCAGCAGGCCCTTTATGACATCACAGAAAGACTCTCAGAACTATCTGTGCATGTCTAATGGCTGGCTGTCAGTTGGGCGGGTGGGTGGCAGAGGGAGGGGATGTCTGTCTCGTTTCTCCCTAAAATTGCGGTTTTTCTGCATTTACGGGAAAAGTTGAGATCCGACGCGCAAAAGTGGGGTATCGTAGAAATCACCTTTTAAAGACGCACATTTCTGGCCCCCCAAAAATGGGCATTTCAAATGAGAAATGAGTCCAATGAACAAAATAGGGTGAATAAGTATGTATTTCAGGGGTGAGTTAGCAGGTTATTGGGGAAGTAAGTCCTGATATTTTTGGAGGTTGCAGGGGCCACTACACCATTCAAAATAGGCAGGCTTTAGCATATGCAGTTAGGCCCTGTAGGATGATTTTAGCTAAAAAGTGCCCCAAACACTCAAACGGGCTTGTATCTGGGAAGGGAAAATATGGGAAACATGACTTAGACAGCAAATGATACACTGTTTGCCATGTTTCCAAATTTTTATGCACAGTGGTTACAGCATGAAGCGAATGCATGTGAATATACAAAGGTGCATTGCATTAAACATGTCCACTGAGTGTCCCAAAATGGCCGGCCTGCCTGCTTTCATCCATCAATTGTTCTAAATTTTTCATTACCCAATGAGCTGAGGTGGAGTCTTAGCCAGTGGTACCATCACAGAGGTGTGTAAAGCACTTTAGGCTAGACAGCCAATCAGCTGCCAGCTTCCATCTGTCAATCAAATACAGCAGCCAATCAGAAAGCTGCCCATTGATCAGCAGGCCCTTTATGACATCACAGAAAGACCCTCAGAACTATCTGTGCATGTCTAGTGGCTGGCTGTCAGTTGGGTGGGTGGGTGGCAGAGGGAGGGGATGTCTGTCTCGTTTCTCCTGAAAATTGCGCTTTTTCTGCGTTTACGGGAAAAGTTGAGGTCCGACGCGCAAAACTGGGGTATTGTAGAAATCACCTTTTAAAGACGCACATTTCTGCCCCCCCAAAAATGGGCATTTCAAATGAGAAATGAGTCCAATGAACAAAATAGGGTGAATAAGTATGTATTTCAGGGTTGAGTTAGCAGGTTATTGGGGAAGTAAGTCCTGATATTTTTGGAGGTTGCAGGGGCCACTACACCATTCAAAATAGGCAGGCTTTAGCATATGCAGTTAGGCCCCGTAGGATGATTTTAGCTAAAAAGTGCACCAAACACTCAAACGGGCTTGTATCTGGGAAGGGAAAATATGGGAAACATGACTTAGACAGCAAATGATACACTGTTTGCCATGTTTACAAATTTTTATGCACAGTGGTTACAGCATGAAGCGAATGCATGTGAATATACAAAGGTGCATTGCATTAAACAAGTCCACTGAGTGTCCCAAAATGGCCTGCCTGCCTGCTTTCATCCATCAATTGTTCTAAATTTTTCATTACCCAATGAGCTGAGGTGGAGTCTTAGCCAGTGGTACCATCAGGGAGGTGTGTAAAGCACTTTAGGCTAGACAGCCAATCAGCTGCCAGCTTCCATCTGTCAATCAAATACAGCAGCCAATCAGAAAGCTGCCCATTGATCAGCAGGCCCTTTATGACATCACATAAAGACCCTCAGAACTATCTGTGCATGTCTAATGGCTGGCTGTCAGTTGGGCGGGTGGGTGGCAGAGGGAGGGGATGTCTGTCTCGTTTCTCCTGAAAATTGCGCTTTTTCTGCGTTTACAGGAAAAGTTGAGGTCCGACGCGCAAAAGTGGGGTATCGTAGAAATCACCTTTTAAAGACGCACATTTATGGCCCCCCAAAAATGGGCATTTCAAATAAGAAATGAGTCCAATGTACAAAATAGGGTGAATAAGTATGTATTTCAGGGGTGAGTTAGCAGGTTATTGGGGAAGTAAGTCCTGATATTTTTTGGAGGTTGCAGGGGCCACTACACCATTCAAAATAGGCAGGTTTTAGCATATGCAGTTAGGCCCCGTAGGATGATTTTAGCTAAAAAGTGCCCCAAACACTCAAACGGGCTTGCATCTGGGAAGGGAAAATATGGGAAACATGACTTAGACACCAAAAGATACACTAAATGCCATGTTTCCAAATTTTTATGCACAGTGGTTACAGCATGAAGCGAATGCATGTGAATATACAAAGGTTCATTGCATTAAACAAGTCCACTGAGTGTCCCAAAATTGCCGGCCTGCCTGCTTTCATCCATCAATTGTTCTAAATTTTTCATTACCCAATGAGCTGAGGTGGAGTCTTAGCCACTGGTACCATCAGGGAGGTGTGTAAAGCACTTTAGGCTAGACAGCCAATCAGCTGCCAGCTTCCATCTGTCAATCAAATACAGCAGCCAATCAGAAAGCTGCCCATTGATCAGCAGGCCCTTTATGACATCACAAACAGACCCTCAGAACTATCTGTGCATGTCTAATGGCTGGCTGTCAGTTGGGCGGGTGGGTGGCAGAGGGAGGGGATGTCTGTCTCATTTCTCCTGAAAATTGCGGTTTTTCTGCGTTTACGGGAAAAGTTGAGGTCCGACGCGCAAAAGTGGGGTATCGTAGAAATCACATTTTAAAGACGCACATTTCTGGCCCCCCAAAAATGGGCATTTCAAATGAGAAATGAGTCCAATGAACAAAATAGGGTGAATAAGTATGTATTTCAGGGGTGAGTTAGCAGATTATTGGGGAAGTAAGTCCTGATATTTTTGGAGGTTGCAGGGGCCACTACACCATTCAAAAAAGGCAGGTTTTAGCATATGCAGTTAGGCCCCGTAGGATGATTTTAGCTAAAAAGTGCCCCAAACACTCAAACGGGCTTGTATCTGGGAAGGGAAAATATGGGAAACATGACTTAGACACCAAATGATACACTATATGCCATGTTTCCAAATTTTTATGCACAGTGGTTACAGCATGAAGCGAATGCATGTGAATATACAAAGGTGCATTGCATTAAACAAGTCCACTGAGTGTCCCAAAATGGCCAGCCTGCCTGCTTTCATCCATCAATTGTTCTAAATTTTTCATTACCCAATGAGCTGAGGTGGAGTCTTAGCCAGTGGTACCATCAGGGAGGTGTGTAAAGCACTTTAGGCTAGACAGCCAATCAGCTGCCAGCTTCCATCTGTCAATCAAATACAGCAGCCAATCAGAAAGCTGCCCATTGATCAGCAGGCCCTTTATGACATCACAGACAGACCCTCAGAACTATCTGTGCATGTCTAATGGCTGGCTGTCAGTTGGGTGGGTGGGTGGCAGAGGGAGGGGATGTCTGTCTCGTTTCTCCTGAAAATTGCGCTTTTTCTGCGTTTACGGGAAAAGTTGAGGTCCGACGCGCAAAAGTGGGGTATCGTAGAAATAACCTTTTAAAGACGCACATTTCTGGCCCACCAAAAATGGGCATTTCAAATGAGAAATGAGTCCAATGAACAAAATAGGATGAATAAGTATGTATTTCAGGGGTGAGTTAGCAGGTTATTGGGGAAGTAAGTCCTGATATTTTTGGAGGTTGCTGGGGCCACTACACCATTCAAAATAGGCAGGCTTTAGCATATGCAGTTAGGCCTCGTAGGATGATTTTAGCTAAAAAGTGCCCCAATCACTCAAACGGGCTTGTATCTGGGAAGGGAAAATATGGGAAACATGACTTAGACAGAAAATGATACACTGTATGCCATGTTTCCAAATTTTTATGCACAGTGGTTACAGCATGAAGCGAATGCATGTGAATATACAAAGGTGCATTGCATTAAACAAGTCCAATGAGCGTCCCAAAATGGCCGGCCTGCCTGCTTTCATCCATCAATTGTTCTAAATTTTTCATTACCCAATGAGCTGAGGTGGAGTCTTAGCCAGTGGTACCATCAGGGAGGTGTGTAAAGCACTTTAGGCTAGACAGCCAATCAGCTGCCAGCTTCCATCTGTCAATCAAATACAGCAGCCAATCAGAAAGCTGCCCATTGATCAGCAGGCCCTTTATGACATCACAAACAGACCCTCAGAACTATCTGTGCATGTCTAATGGCTGGCTGTCAGTTGGGCGGGTGGGTGGCAGAGGGAGGGGATGTCTGTCTCGTTTCTCCTGAAAATTGCGGTTTTTCTGCGTTTACGGGAAAAGTTGAGGTCCGACGCGCAAAAGTGGGGTATCGTAGAAATCACATTTTAAAGACGCACATTTCTGGCCCCCCAAAAATGGGCATTTCAAATGAGAAATGAGTCCAATGAACAAAATAGGGTGAATAAGTATGTATTTCAGGGGTGAGTTAGCAGGTTATTGGGGAAGTAAGTCCTGATATTTTTGGAGGTTGCAGGGGCCACTACACCATTCAAAATAGGCAGGCTTTAGCATATGCAGTTAGGCCTCGTAGGATGATTTTAGCTAAAAAGTGCCCCAATCACTCAAACGGGCTTGTATCTGGGAATTGAAAATATGGGAAACATGACTTAGACAGCAAATGATACACTGTTTGCCATGTTTCCAAATTTTTATGCACAGTGGTTACAGCATGAAGCGAATGCATGTGAATATACAAAGGTGCATTGCATTAAACAAGTCCACTGAGTGTCCCAAAATGGCCGGCCTGCCTGCTTTCATCCATCAATTGTTCTAAATTTTTCATTACCCAATGAGCTGAGGTGGAGTCTTAGCCAGTGGTACCATCAGGGAGGTGTGTAAAGCACTTTAGGCTAGACAGCCAATCAGCTGCCAGCTTCCATCTGTCAATCAAATACAGCAGCCAATCAGAAAGCTGCCCATTGATCAGCAGGCCCTTTATGACATCACAGAAAGACTCTCAGAACTATCTGTGCATGTCTAATGGCTGGCTGTCAGTTGGGCGGGTGGGTGGCAGAGGGAGGGGATGTCTCGTTTCTCCTGAAAATTGCGGTTTTTCTGCGTTTACGGGAAAAGTTGAGGTCCGACGCGCAAAAGTGGGGTATCGTAGAAATCACATTTTAAAGACGCACATTTCTGGCCCCCCAAAAATGGGCATTTCAAATGAGAAATGAGTCCAATGAACAAAATAGGGTGAATAAGTATGTATTTCAGGGGTGAGTTAGCAGGTTATTGGGGAAGTAAGTCCTGATATTTTTGGAGGTTGCAGGGGCCACTACACCATTCAAAATAGGCAGGCGTTAGCATATGCAGTTAGGCCTCGTAGGATGATTTTAGCTAAAAAGTGCCCCAATCACTCAAACGGGCTTGTATCTGGGAATTGAAAATATGGGAAACATGACTTAGACAGCAAATGATACACTGTTTGCCATGTTTCCAAATTTTTATGCACAGTGGTTACAGCATGAAGCGAATGCATGTGAATATACAAAGGTGCATTGCATTAAACAAGTCCACTGAGTGTCCCAAAATGGCCGGCCTGCCTGCTTTCATCCATCAATTGTTCTAAATTTTTCATTACCCAATGAGCTGAGGTGGAGTCTTAGCCAGTGGTACCATCAGGGAGGTGTGTAAAGCACTTTAGGCTAGACAGCCAATCAGCTGCCAGCTTCCATCTGTCAATCAAATACAGCAGCCAATCAGAAAGCTGCCCATTGATCAGCAGGCCCTTTATGACATCACAGACAGACCCTCAGAACTATCTGTGCATGTCTAATGGCTGGCTGTCAGTTGGGTGGGTGGGTGGCAGAGGGAGGGGATGTCTGTCTCGTTTCTCCTGAAAATTGCGCTTTTTCTGCGTTTACGGGAAAAGTTGAGGTCCGACGCGCAAAAGTGGGGTATCGTAGAAATAACCTTTTAAAGACGCACATTTCTGGCCCACCAAAAATGGGCATTTCAAATGAGAAATGAGTCCAATGAACAAAATAGGATGAATAAGTATGTATTTCAGGGGTGAGTTAGCAGGTTATTGGGGAAGTAAGTCCTGATATTTTTGGAGGTTGCTGGGGCCACTACACCATTCAAAATAGGCAGGCTTTAGCATATGCAGTTAGGCCTCGTAGGATGATTTTAGCTAAAAAGTGCCCCAATCACTCAAACGGGCTTGTATCTGGGAAGGGAAAATATGGGAAACATGACTTAGACAGAAAATGATACACTGTATGCCATGTTTCCAAATTTTTATGCACAGTGGTTACAGCATGAAGCGAATGCATGTGAATATACAAAGGTGCATTGCATTAAACAAGTCCAATGAGCGTCCCAAAATGGCCGGCCTGCCTGCTTTCATCCATCAATTGTTCTAAATTTTTCATTACCCAATGAGCTGAGGTGGAGTCTTAGCCAGTGGTACCATCAGGGAGGTGTGTAAAGCACTTTAGGCTAGACAGCCAATCAGCTGCCAGTTTCCATCTGTCAATCAAATACAGCAGCCAATCAGAAAGCTGCCCATTGATCAGCAGGCCCTTTATGACATCACAGACAGACCCTCAGAACTATCTGTGCATGTCTAATGGCTGGCTGTCAGTTGGGTGGGTGGGTGGCAGAGGGAGGGGAGGTCTGTCTCGTTTCTCCTGAAAATTGCGCTTTTTCTGCGTTTACGGGAAAAGTTGAGGTCCGACGCGCAAAAGTGGGGTATCGTAGAAATAACCTTTTAAAGACGCACATTTCTGGCCCACCAAAAATGGGCATTTCAAATGAGAAATGAGTCCAATGAACAAAATAGGATGAATAAGTATGTATTTCAGGGGTGAGTTAGCAGGTTATTGGGGAAGTAAGTCCTGATATTTTTGGAGGTTGCTGGGGCCACTACACCATTCAAAATAGGCAGGCTTTAGCATATGCAGTTAGGCCTCGTAGGATGATTTTAGCTAAAAAGTGCCCCAATCACTCAAACGGGCTTGTATCTGGGAAGGGAAAATATGGGAAACATGACTTAGACAGAAAATGATACACTGTTTGCCATGTTTCCAAATTTTTATGCACAGTGGTTACAGCATGAAGCGAATGCATGTGAATATACAAAGGTGCATTGCATTAAACAAGTCCAATGAGCGTCCCAAAATGGCCGGCCTGCCTGCTTTCATCCATCAATTGTTCTAAATTTTTCATTACCCAATGAGCTGAGGTGGAGTCTTAGCCAGTGGTACCATCAGGGAGGTGTGTAAAGCACTTTAGGCTAGACAGCCAATCAGCTGCCAGCTTCCATCTGTCAATCAAATACAGCAGCCAATCAGAAAGCTGCCCATTGATCAGCAGGCCCTTTATGACATCACAGAAAGACTCTCAGAACTATCTGTGCATGTCTAATGGCTGGCTGTCAGTTGGGCGGGTGGGTGGCAGAGGGAGGGGATGTCTGTCTCGTTTCTCCTGAAAATTGCGGTTTTTCTGCGTTTACGGGAAAAGTTGAGGTCCGACGCGCAAAAGTGGGGTATCGTAGAAATCACCTTTTAAAGACGCACATTTCTGGCCCCCCAAAAATGGGCATTTCAAATGAGAAATGAGTCCAATGAACAAAATAGGGTGAATAAGTATGTATTTCAGGGGTGAGTTAGCAGGTTATTGGGGAAGTAAGTCCTGATATTTTTGGAGGTTGCAGGGGCCACTACACCATTCAAAATAGGCAGGCTTTAGCATATGCAGTTAGGCCTCGTAGGATGATTTTAGCTAAAAAGTGCCCCAATCACTCAAACGGGCTTGTATCTGGGAATTGAAAATATGGGAAACATGACTTAGACAGCAAATGATACACTGTTTGCCATGTTTCCAAATTTTTATGCACAGTGGTTACAGCATGAAGCGAATGCATGTGAATATACAAAGGTGCATTGCATTAAACAAGTCCACTGAGTGTCCCAAAATGGCCGGCCTGCCTGCTTTCATCCATCAATTGTTCTAAATTTTTCATTACCCAATGAGCTGAGGTGGAGTCTTAGCCAGTGGTACCATCAGGGAGGTGTGTAAAGCACTTTAGGCTAGACAGTCAATCAGCTGCCAGCTTCCATCTGTCAATCAAATACAGCAGCCAATCAGAAAGCTGCCCATTGATCAGCAGGCCCTTTATGACATCACAGAAAGACTCTCAGAACTATCTGTGCATGTCTAATGGCTGGCTGTCAGTTGGGTGGGTGGGTGGCAGAGGGAGGGGATGTCTGTCTCGTTTCTCCTGAAAATTGCGCTTTTTCTGCGTTTACGGGAAAAGTTGAGAGCCGACGCGCAAAAGAGGGGTATCGTAGAAATCACCTTTTAAAGATGCACATTTCTGCCCCCCCAAAAATGGGCTTTTCAAATGAGACATGAGTCCAATGAACAAAATAGGGTGAATAAGTATGTATTTCAGGGGTGAGTTAGCAGGTTGTTGGGGAAGTAAGTCCTGATATTTTTGGAGGTTGCAGGGGCCACTACACCATTCAAAATAGGCAGGCTTTAGCATATGCAGTTAGGCCTCGTAGGATGATTTTAGCTAAAAAGTGCCCCAATCACTCAAACGGGCTTGTATCTGGGAATTGAAAATATGGGAAACATGACTTAGACAGCAAATGATACACTGTTTGCCATGTTTCCAAATTTTTATGCACAGTGGTTACAGCATGAAGCGAATGCATGTGAATATACAAAGGTGCATTGCATTAAACAAGTCCACTGAGTGTCCCAAAATGGCCGGCCTGCCTGCTTTCATCCATCAATTGTTCTAAATTTTTCATTACCCAATGAGCTGAGGTGGAGTCTTAGCCAGTGGTACCATCAGGGAGGTGTGTAAAGCACTTTAGGCTAGACAGCCAATCAGCTGCCAGCTTCCATCTGTCAATCAAATACAGCAGCCAATCAGAAAGCTGCCCATTGATCAGCAGGCCCTTTATGACATCACAGAAAGACTCTCAGAACTATCTGTGCATGTCTAATGGCTGGCTGTCAGTTGGGTGGGTGGGTGGCAGAGGGAGGGGATGTCTGTCTCGTTTCTCCTGAAAATTGCGCTTTTTCTGCGTTTACGGGAAAAGTTGAGAGCCGACGCGCAAAAGTGGGGTATCGTAGAAATCACCTTTTAAAGATGCACATTTCTGCCCCCCCAAAAATGGGCATTTCAAATGAGAAATGAGTCCAATGAACAAAATAGGGTGAATAAGTATGTATTTCAGGGGTGAGTTAGCAGGTTATTGGGGAAGTAAGTCCTGATATTTTTGGAGGTTGCAGGGGCCACTACACCATTCAAAATAGGCGGGCTTTAGCATATGCAGTTAGGCCCCGTAGGTTGATTTTAGCTAAAAAGTGCCCCAAACACTCAAACGGGCTTGTATCTGGGAAGGGAAAATATGGGAAACATGACTTAGACAGCAAATGATACACTGTATGCCATTTTTCCAAATTTTTATGCACAGTGGTTACAGCATGAAGCGAATGCATGTGAATATACAAAGGTGCATTGCATTAAACAAGTCCAATGAGCGTCCCAAAATGGCCGGCCTGCCTGCTTTCATCCATCAATTGTTCTAAATTTTTCATTACCCAATGAGCTGAGGTGGAGTCTTAGCCACTGGTATCATCAGGGAGGTGTGTAAAGCACTTTAGGCTAGACAGCCAATCAGCTGCCAGCTTCCATCTGTCAATCAAATACAGCAGCCAATCAGAAAGCTGCCCATTGATCAGCAGGCCCTTTATGACATCACAAACAGACCCTCAGAACTATCTGTGCATGTCTAATGGCTGGCTGTCAGTTGGGCGGGTGGGTGGCAGAGGGAGGGGATGTCTGTCTCGTTTCTCCTGAAAATTGCGGTTTTTCTGCGTTTACGGGAAAAGTTGAGGTCCGACGCGCAAAAGTGGGGTATCGTAGAAATCACATTTTAAAGACGCACATTTCTGGCCCCCCAAAAATGGGCATTTCAAATGAGAAATGAGTCCAATGAACAAAATAGGGTGAATAAGTATGTATTTCAGGGGTGAGTTAGCAGATCATTGGGGAAGTAAGTCCTGATATTTTTGGAGGTTGCAGGGGCCACTACACCATTCAAAAAAGGCAGGTTTTAGCATATGCAGTTAGGCCCCGTAGGATGATTTTAGCTAAAAAGTGCCCCAAACACTCAAACGGGCTTGTATCTGGGAAGGGAAAATATGGGAAACATGACTTAGACACCAAATGATACACTATATGCCATGTTTCCAAATTTTTATGCACAGTGGTTACAGCATGAAGCGAATGCATGTGAATATACAAAGGTGCATTGCATTAAACAAGTCCACTGAGTGTCCCAAAATGGCCGGCCTGCATGCTTTCATCCATCAATTGTTCTAAATTTTTCATTACCCAATGAGCTGAGGTGGAGTCTTAGCCAGTGGTACCATCAGGGAGGTGTGTAAAGCACTTTAGGCTAGACAGCCAATCAGCTGCCAGCTTCCATCTGTCAATCAAATACAGCAGCCAATCAGAAAGCTGCCCATTGATCAGCAGGCCCTTTATGACATCACAGACAGACCCTCAGAACTATCTGTGCATGTCTAATGGCTGGCTGTCAGTTGGGTGGGTGGGTGGCAAAGGGAGGGGATGTCTGTCTCGTTTCTCCTGAAAATTGCGCTTTTTCTGCGTTTACGGGAAAAGTTGAGGTCCGACGCGCAAAAGTGGGGTATCGTAGAAATAACCTTTTAAAGACGCACATTTCTGGCCCACCAAAAATGGGCATTTCAAATGAGAAATGAGTCCAATGAACAAAATAGGATGAATAAGTATGTATTTCAGGGGTGAGTTAGCAGGTTATTGGGGAAGTAAGTCCTGATATTTTTGGAGGTTGCAGGGGCCACTACACCATTCAAAATAGGCAGGCTTTAGCATATGCAGTTAGGCCTCGTAGGATGATTTTATCTAAAAAGTGCCCCAATCACTCAAACGGGCTTGTATCTGGGAAGGGAAAATATGGGAAACATGACTTAGACAGCAAATGATACACTGTTTGCCATGTTTCCAAATTTTTATGCACAGTGGTTACAGCATGAAGCGAATGCATGTGAATATACAAAGGTGCATTGCATTAAACAAGTCCACTGAGTGTCCAAAAATGGCCGGCCTGCCTGCTTTCATCCATCAATTGTTCTAAATTTTTCATTACCCAATGAGCTGAGGTGGAGTCTTAGCCAGTGGTACCATCAGGGAGGTGTGTAAAGCACTTTAGGCTAGACAGCCAATCAGCTGCCAGCTTCCATCTGTCAATCAAATACAGTTGCCAATCAGAAAGCTGCCCATTGATCAGCAGGCCCTTTATGACATCACAAACAGACCCTCAGAACTATCTGTGCATGTCTAATGGCTGGCTGTCAGTTGGTCGGGTGGGTGGCAGAGGGAGGGGATGTCTTTCTCGTTTCTCCTGAAAATTGCGCTTTTTCTGCGTTTACGGGAAAAGTTGAGGTCCGACGCGCAAAAGTGGGGTATCGTAGAAATCACATTTTAAAGACGCACATTTCTGGCCCCCCAAAAATGGGCATTTCAAATGAGAAATGAGTCCAATGAACAAAATAGGGTGAATAAGTATGTATTTCAGGGGTGAGTTAGCAGATTATTGGGGAAGTAAGTCCTGATATTTTTGGAGGTTGCAGGGGCCACTACACCATTCAAAATAGGCAGATTTTAGCATATGCAGTTAGGCCCCGTAGGATGATTTTAGCTAAAAAGTGCCCCAAACACTCAAACGGGCTTGTATCTGGGAAGGGAAAATATGGGAAACATGACTTAGACAGAAAATGATACACTGTATGCCATGTTTCCAAATTTTTATGCACAGTGGTTACAGCATGAAGCGAATGCATGTGAATATACAAAGGTGCATTGCATTAAACAAGTCCAATGAGCGTCCCAAAATGGCCGGCCTGCCTGCTTTCATCCATCAATTGTTCTAAATTTTTCATTACCCAATGAGCTGAGGTGGAGTCTTAGCCAGTGGTACCATCAGGGAGGTGTGTAAAGCACTTTAGGCTAGACAGCCAATCAGCTGCCAGCTTCCATCTGTCAATCAAATACAGCAGCCAATCAGAAAGCTGCCCATTGATCAGCAGGCCCTTTATGACATCACAAACAGACCCTCAGAACTATCTGTGCATGTCTAATGGCTGGCTGTCAGTTGGGCGGGTGGGTGGCAGAGGGAGGGGATGTCTGTCTCGTTTCTCCTAAAAATTGCGCTTTTTCTGCGATTACGGGAAAAGTTGAGGTCCGACGCGCAAAAGTGGGGTATCGTAGAAATCACCTTTTAAAGACGCACATTTCTGCCGCCCCCCCAAAAAATGGGCATTTCAAATGAGAAATGAGTCAAATGAACAAAATAGGGTGAATAAGTATGTATTTCAGGGGTGAGTTAGTAGGTTATTGGGGAAGTAAGTCCTGATATTTTTGGAGGTTGCAGGGGCCACTACACCATTCAAAATAGGCAGGCTTTAGCATATGCAGTTAGGCCTCGTAGGATGATTTTAGCTAAAAAGTGCCCCAATCACTCAAACGCGCTTGTATCTGGGAAGGGAAAATATGGGAAACATGACTTAGACAGCAAATGATACACTGTATGCCATTTTTCCAAATTTTTATGCACAGTGGTTACAGCATGAAGCGAATGCATGTGAATATACAAAGGTGCATTGCATTAAACAAGTCCAATGAGCGTCCCAAAATGGCCGGCCTGCCTGCTTTCATCCATCAATTGTTCTAAATTTTTCATTACCCAATGAGCTGAGGTGGAGTCTTAGCCACTGGTATCATCAGGGAGGTGTGTAAAGCACTTTAGGCTAGACAGCCAATCAGCTGCCAGCTTCCATCTGTCAATCAAATACAGCAGCCAATCAGAAAGCTGCCCATTGATCAGCAGGCCCTTTATGACATCACAAACAGACCCTCAGAACTATCTGTGCATGTCTAATGGCTGGCTGTCAGTTGGGCGGGTGGGTGGCAGAGGGAGGGGATGTCTGTCTCGTTTCTCCTGAAAATTGCGGTTTTTCTGCGTTTACGGGAAAAGTTGAGGTCCGACGCGCAAAAGTGGGGTATCGTAGAAATCACATTTTAAAGACGCACATTTCTGGCCCCCCAAAAATGGGCATTTCAAATGAGAAATGAGTCCAATGAACAAAATAGGGTGAATAAGTATGTATTTCAGGGGTGAGTTAGCAGATCATTGGGGAAGTAAGTCCTGATATTTTTGGAGGTTGCAGGGGCCACTACACCATTCAAAAAAGGCAGGTTTTAGCATATGCAGTTAGGCCCCGTAGGATGATTTTAGCTAAAAAGTGCCCCAAACACTCAAACGGGCTTGTATCTTGGAAGGGAAAATATGGGAAACATGACTTAGACACCAAATGATACACTGTTTGCCATGTTTCCAAATTTTTATGCACAGTGGTTACAGCATGAAGCGAATGCATGTGAATATACAAAGGTGCATTGCATTAAACAAGTCCACTGAGTGTCCCAAAATGGCCGGCCTGCCTGCTTTCATCCATCAATTGTTCTAAATTTTTCATTACCCAATGAGCTGAGGTGGAGTCTTAGCCAGTGGTACCATCAGGGAGGTGTGTAAAGCACTTTAGGCTAGACAGCCAATCAGCTGCCAGCTTCCATCTGTCAATCAAATACAGTTGCCAATCAGAAAGCTGCCCATTGATCAGCAGGCCCTTTATGACATCACAGACAGACCCTCAGAACTATCTGTGCATGTCTAATGGCTGGCTGTCAGTTGGGCGGGTGGGTGGCAGAGGGAGGGGATGTCTTTCTCGTTTCTCCTGAAAATTGCGCTTTTTCTGCGTTTACGGGAAAAGTTGAGGTCCGACGCGCAAAAGTGGGGTATCGTAGAAATCACATTTTAAAGACGCACATTTCTGGCCCCCCAAAAATGGGCATTTCAAATGAGAAATGAGTCCAATGAACAAAATAGGGTGAATAAGTATGTATTTCAGGGGTGAGTTAGCAGATTATTGGGGAAGTAAGTCCTGATATTTTTGGAGGTTGCAGGGGCCACTACACCATTCAAAATAGGCAGGTTTTAGCATATGCAGTTAGGCCCCGTAGGATGATTTTAGCTAAAAAGTGCCCCAAACACTCAAACGGGCTTGTATCTGGGAAGGGAAAATATGGGAAACATGACTTAGACAGAAAATGATACACTGTATGCCATGTTTCCAAATTTTTATGCACAGTGGTTACAGCATGAAGCGAATGCATGTGAATATACAAAGGTGCATTGCATTAAACAAGTCCAATGAGCGTCCCAAAATGGCCGGCCTGCCTGCTTTCATCCATCAATTGTTCTAAATTTTTCATTACCCAATGAGCTGAGGTGGAGTCTTAGCCAGTGGTACCATCAGGGAGGTGTGTAAAGCACTTTAGGCTAGACAGCCAATCAGCTGCCAGCTTCCATCTGTCAATCAAATACAGCAGCCAATCAGAAAGCTGCCCATTGATCAGCAGGCCCTTTATGACATCACAAACAGACCCTCAGAACTATCTGTGCATGTCTAATGGCTGGCTGTCAGTTGGGCGGGTGGGTGGCAGAGGGAGGGGATGTCTGTCTCGTTTCTCCTAAAAATTGCGCTTTTTCTGCGATTACGGGAAAAGTTGAGGTCCGACGCGCAAAAGTGGGGTATCGTAGAAATCACCTTTTAAAGACGCACATTTCTGCCGCCCCCCCAAAAAATGGGCATTTCAAATGAGAAATGAGTCAAATGAACAAAATAGGGTGAATAAGTATGTATTTCAGGGGTGAGTTAGTAGGTTATTGGGGAAGTAAGTCCTGATATTTTTGGAGGTTGCAGGGGCCACTACACCATTCAAAATAGGCAGGCTTTAGCATATGCAGTTAGGCCTCGTAGGATGATTTTAGCTAAAAAGTGCCCCAATCACTCAAACGGGCTTGTATCTGGGAAGGGAAAATATGGGAAACATGACTTACACAGCAAATGATACACGGTTTGCCATGTTTCCAAATTTTTATGCACAGTGGTTACAGCATGAAGCGAATGCATGTGAATATACAAAGGTGCATTGCATTAAACAAGTCCACTGAGTGTCCCAAAATGGCCGGCCTGCCTGCTTTCATCCATCAATTGTTCTAAATTTTTCATTAACCAATGAGCTGAGGTGGAGTCTTAGCCAGTGGTACCATCAGGGAGGTGTGTAAAGCACTTTAGGCTAGACAGCCAATTAGCTGCCAGCTTCCATCTGTCAATTAAATACAGCAGCCAATCAAAAAGCTGCCCATTGATCAGCAGGCCCTTTATGACATCACAGAAAGACTCTCAGAACTATCTGTGCATGTCTAATGGCTGGCTGTCAGTTGGGTGGGTGGGTGGCAGAGGGAGGGGATGTCTGTCTCGTTTCTCCTGAAAATTGCGCTTTTTCTGCGTTTACGGGAAAAGTTGAGATCCGACGCGCAAAAGTGGGGTATCGTAGAAATCACCTTTTAAAGATGCACATTTCTGCCCCCCCAAAAATGGGCATTTCAAATGAGAAATGAGTCCAATGAACAAAATAGTGTGAATAAGTATGTATTTCAGGGGTGAGTTAGCAGGTTATTGGGGAAGTAAGTCCTGATATTTTTGGAGGTTGCAGGGGCCACTACACCATTCAAAATAGGCAGGTTTTAGCATATGCAGTTAGGCCCCGTAGGATGATTTTAGCTAAAAAGTGCCCCAAACACTCAAACGGGCTTGTATCTGGGAAGGGAAAATATGGGAAACATGACTTAGACAGAAAATGATACACTGTATGCCATGTTTCCAAATTTTTATGCATAGTGGTTACAGCATGAAGCGAATGCATGTGAATATACAAAGGTGCATTGCATTAAACAAGTCCAATGAGCGTCCCAAAATGGCCGGCCTGCCTGCTTTCATCCATCAATTGTTCTAAATTTTTCATTACCCAATGAGCTGAGGTGGAGTCTTAGCCAGTGGTACCATCAGGGAGGTGTGTAAAGCACTTTAGGCTAGACAGCCAATCAGCTGCCAGCTTCCATCTGTCAATCAAATACAGCAGCCAATCAGAAAGCTGCCCATTGATCAGCAGGCCCTTTATGACATCACAAACAGACCCTCAGAACTATCTGTGCATGTCTAATGGCTGGCTGTCAGTTGGGCGGGTGGGTGGCAGAAGGAGGGGATATCTGTCTCGTTTCTCCTGAAAATTGCGGTTTTTCTGCGTTTACGGGAAAAGTTGAGGTCCGACGCGCAAAAGTGGGGTATCGTAGAAATCACCTTTTAAAGACGCACATTTCTGCCCCCCCCCCCCCAAAAAAATGGGCATTTCAAATGAGAAATGAGTCAAATGAACAAAATAGGGTGAATAAGTATGTATTTCAGGGGTGAGTTAGCAGGTTATTGGGGAAGTAAGTCCTGATATTTTTGGAGGTTGCAGGGGCCACTACACCATTCAAAATAGGCAGGCTTTAGCATATGCAGTTAGGCCTCGTAGGATGATTTTAGCTAAAAAGTGCCCCAATCACTCAAACGGGCTTGTATCTGGGAAGGGAAAATATGGGAAACATGACTTAGACAGCAAATGATACACTGTTTGCCATGTTTCCAAATTTTTATGCACAGTGGTTACAGCATGAAGCGAATGCATGTGAATATACAAAGGTGCATTGCATTAAACAAGTCCACTGAGTGTCCCAAAATGGCCGGCCTGCCTGCTTTCATCCATCAATTGTTCTAAATTTTTCATTAACCAATGAGCTGAGGTGGAGTCTTAGCCAGTGGTACCATCAGGGAGGTGTGTAAAGCACTTTAGGCTAGACAGCCAATCAGCTGCCAGCTTCCATCTGTCAATCAAATACAGCAGCCAATCAGAAAGCTGCCCATTGATCAGCAGGCCCTTTATGACATCACAGAAAGACTCTCAGAACTATCTGTGCATGTCTAATGGCTGGCTGTTAGTTGGGTGGGTGGGTGGCAGAGGGAGGGGATGTCTGTCTCGTTTCTCCTGAAAATTGCGCTTTTTCTGCGTTTACGGGAAAAGTTGAGATCCGACGCGCAAAAGTGGGGTATCGTAGAAATCACCTTTTAAAGATGCACATTTCTGCCCCCCCAAAAATGGGCATTTCAAATGAGAAATGAGTCCAATGAACAAAATAGGGTGAATAAGTATGTATTTCAGGGGTGAGTTAGCAGGTTATTGGGGAAGTAAGTCCTGATATTTTTGGAGGTTGCAGGGGCCACTACACCATTCAAAATAGGCGGGCTTTAGCATATGCAGTTAGGCCCCGTAGGTTGATTTTAGCTAAAAAGTGCCCCAAACACTCAAACGGGCTTGTATCTGGGAAGGGAAAATGTGGGAAACATGACTTAGACAGCAAATAATACAGTGTATGCCATGTTTCCAAATTTGTATGCACAGTGGTTACAGCATGAAGCGAATGCATGTGAATATACAAAGGTGCATTGCATTAAACAAGTCCACTGAGTGTCCCAAAATTGCCGGCCTGCCTGCTTTCATCCATCAATTGTTCTAAATTTTTCATTACCCAATGAGCTGAGGTGGAGTCTTAGCCACTGGTACCATCAGGGAGGTGTGTAAAGCACTTAAGGCTAGACAGCCAATCAGCTGCCAGCTTCCATCTGTCAATCAAATACAGCAGCCAATCAGAAAGCTGCCCATTGATCAGCAGGCCCTTTATGACATCACAAACAGACCCTCAGAACTATCTGTGCATGTCTAATGGCTGGCTGTCAGTTGGGCGGGTGGGTGGCAGAGGGAGGGGATGTCTGTCTCGTTTCTCTTGAAAATTGCGGTTTTTCTGCGTTTACGGGAAAAGTTGAGGTCCGACGCGCAAAAGTGGGGTATCGTAGAAATCACATTTTAAAGACGCACATTTCTGGCCCCCCAAAAATGGGCATTTCAAATGAGAAATGAGTCCAATGAACAAAATAGGGTGAATAAGTATGTATTTCAGGGGTGAGTTAGCAGATTATTGGGGAAGTAAGTCCTGATATTTTTGGAGGTTGCAGGGGCCACTACACCATTCAAAAAAGGCAGGTTTTAGCATATGCAGTTAGGCCCCGTAGGATGATTTTAGCTAAAAAGTGCCCCAAACACTCAAACGGGCTTGTATCTGGGAAGGGAAAATATGGGAAACATGACTTAGACACCAAATGATACACTATATGCCATGTTTCCAAATTTTTATGCACAGTGGTTACAGCATGAAGCGAATGCATGTGAATATACAAAGGTGCATTGCATTAAACAAGCCCACTGAGTGTCCCAAAATGGCCGGCCTGCCTGCTTTCATCCATCAATTGTTCTAAATTTTTCATTACCCAATGAGCTGAGGTGGAGTCTTAGCCAGTGGTACCATCAGGGAGGTGTGTAAAGCACTTTAGGCTAGACAGCCAATCAGCTGCCAGCTTCCATCTGTCAATCAAATACAGCAGCCAATCAGAAAGCTGCCCATTGATCAGCAGGCCCTTTATGACATCACAGACAGACCCTCAGAACTATCTGTGCATGTCTAATGGCTGGCTGTCAGTTGGGTGGGTGGGTGGCAGAGGGAGGGGATGTCTGTCTCGTTTCTCCTGAAAATTGCGCTTTTTCTGCGTTTACGGGAAAAGTTGAGGTCCGACGCGCAAAAGTGGGGTATCGTAGAAATAACCTTTTAAAGACGCACATTTCTGGCCCACCAAAAATGGGCATTTCAAATGAGAAATGAGTCCAATGAACAAAATAGGATGAATAAGTATGTATTTCAGGGGTGAGTTAGCAGGTTATTGGGGAAGTAAGTCCTGATATTTTTGGAGGTTGCAGGGGCCACTACACCATTCAAAATAGGCAGGCTTTAGCATATGCAGTTAGGCCTCGTAGGATGATTTTAGCTAAAAAGTGCCCCAATCACTCAAACGGGCTTGTATCTGGGAAGGGAAAATATGGGAAACATGACTTAGACAGCAAATGATACACTGTTTGCCATGTTTCCAAATTTTTATGCACAGTGGTTACAGCATGAAGCGAATGCATGTGAATATACAAAGGTGCATTGCATTAAACAAGTCCACTGAGTGTCCCAAAATGGCCGGCCTGCCTGCTTTCATCCATCAATTGTTCTAAATTTTTCATTACCCAATGAGCTGAGGTAGAGTCTTAGCCAGTGGTACCATCAGGGAGGTGTGTAAAGCACTTTAGGCTAGACAGCCAATCAGCTGCCAGCTTCCATCTGTCAATCAAATACAGCAGCCAATCAGAAAGCTGCCCATTGATCAGCAGGCCCTTTATGACATCACAAACAGACCCTCAGAACTATCTGTGCATGTCTAATGGCTGGCTGTCAGTTGGGCGGGTGGGTGGCAGAGGGAGGGGATGTCTGTCTCGTTTCTCCTGAAAATTGCGCTTTTTCTGCGTTTACGGGAAAAGTTGAGGTCCGACGCGCAAAAGTGGGGTATCGTAGAAATCACATTTTAAAGACGCACATTTCTGGCCGCCCAAAAATGGGCATTTCAAATGAGAAATGAGTCCAATGAACAAAATAGGGTGAATAAGTATGTATTTCAGGGGTGAGTTAGCAGATTATTGGGGAAGTAAGTCCTGATATTTTTGGAGATTGCAGGAGCCACTACACCATTCAAAATAGGCAGGTTTTAGCATATGCAGTTAGGCCCCGTAGGATGATTTTAGCTAAAAAGTGCCCCAAACACTCAAACGGGCTTGTATCTGGGAAGGGAAAATATGAGAAACATGACTTAGAAAGAAAATGATACACTGTATGCCATGTTTCCAAATTTTTATGCACAGTGGTTACAGCATGAAGCGAATGCATGTGAATATACAAAGGTGCATTGCATTAAACAAGTCCAATGAGCGTCCCAAAATGGCCGGCCTGCCTGCTTTCATCCATCAATTGTTCTAAATTTTTCACTACCCAATGAGCTGAGGTAGAGTCTTAGCCAGTGGTACCATCAGGGAGGTGTGTAAAGCACTTTAGGCTAGACAGCCAATCAGCTGCCAGCTTCCATCTGTCAATCAAATACAGCAGCCAATCAGAAAGCTGCCCATTGATCAGCAGGCCCTTTATGACATCACAAACAGACCCTCAGAACTATCTGTGCATGTCTAATGGCTGGCTGTCAGTTGGGCGGGTGGGTGGCAGAGGGAGGGGAAGTCTGTCTCGTTTCTCCTGAAAATTGCGCTTTTTCTGCGTTTACGGGAAAAGTTGAGGTCCGACGCGCAAAAGTGGGGTATCGTAGAAATCACATTTTAAAGACGCACATTTCTGGCCGCCCAAAAATGGGCATTTCAAATGAGAAATGAGTCCAATGAACAAAATAGGGTGAATAAGTATGTATTTCAGGGGTGAGTTAGCAGATTATTGGGGAAGTAAGTCCTGATATTTTTGGAGGTTGCAGGGGCCACTACACCATTCAAAAAAGGCAGGTTTTAGCATATGCAGTTAGGCCCCGTAGGATGATTTTAGCTAAAAAGTGCCCCAAACACTCAAACGGGCTTGTATCTGGGAAGGGAAAATATGGGAAACATGACTTAGACACCAAATGATACACTATATGCCATGTTTCCAAATTTTTATGCACAGTGGTTACAGCATGAAGCGAATGCATGTGAATATACAAAGGTGCATTGCATTAAACAAGCCCACTGAGTGTCCCAAAATGGCCGGCCTGCCTGCTTTCATCCATCAATTGTTCTAAATTTTTCATTACCCAATGAGCTGAGGTGGAGTCTTAGCCAGTGGTACCATCAGGGAGGTGTGTAAAGCACTTTAGGCTAGACAGCCAATCAGCTGCCAGCTTCCATCTGTCAATCAAATACAGCAGCCAATCAGAAAGCTGCCCATTGATCAGCAGGCCCTTTATGACATCACAGACAGACCCTCAGAACTATCTGTGCATGTCTAATGGCTGGCTGTCAGTTGGGTGGGTGGGTGGCAGAGGGAGGGGATGTCTGTCTCGTTTCTCCTGAAAATTGCGCTTTTTCTGCGTTTACGGGAAAAGTTGAGGTCCGACGCGCAAAAGTGGGGTATCGTAGAAATAACCTTTTAAAGACGCACATTTCTGGCCCACCAAAAATGGGCATTTCAAATGAGAAATGAGTCCAATGAACAAAATAGGATGAATAAGTATGTATTTCAGGGGTGAGTTAGCAGGTTATTGGGGAAGTAAGTCCTGATATTTTTGGAGGTTGCAGGGGCCACTACACCATTCAAAATAGGCAGGCTTTAGCATATGCAGTTAGGCCTCGTAGGATGATTTTAGCTAAAAAGTGCCCCAATCACTCAAACGGGCTTGTATCTGGGAAGGGAAAATATGGGAAACATGACTTAGACAGCAAATGATACACTGTTTGCCATGTTTCCAAATTTTTATGCACAGTGGTTACAGCATGAAGCGAATGCATGTGAATATACAAAGGTGCATTGCATTAAACAAGTCCACTGAGTGTCCCAAAATGGCCGGCCTGCCTGCTTTCATCCATCAATTGTTCTAAATTTTTCATTACCCAATGAGCTGAGGTAGAGTCTTAGCCAGTGGTACCATCAGGGAGGTGTGTAAAGCACTTTAGGCTAGACAGCCAATCAGCTGCCAGCTTCCATCTGTCAATCAAATACAGCAGCCAATCAGAAAGCTGCCCATTGATCAGCAGGCCCTTTATGACATCACAAACAGACCCTCAGAACTATCTGTGCATGTCTAATGGCTGGCTGTCAGTTGGGCGGGTGGGTGGCAGAGGGAGGGGATGTCTGTCTCGTTTCTCCTGAAAATTGCGCTTTTTCTGCGTTTACGGGAAAAGTTGAGGTCCGACGCGCAAAAGTGGGGTATCGTAGAAATCACATTTTAAAGACGCACATTTCTGGCCGCCCAAAAATGGGCATTTCAAATGAGAAATGAGTCCAATGAACAAAATAGGGTGAATAAGTATGTATTTCAGGGGTGAGTTAGCAGATTATTGGGGAAGTAAGTCCTGATATTTTTGGAGATTGCAGGAGCCACTACACCATTCAAAATAGGCAGGTTTTAGCATATGCAGTTAGGCCCCGTAGGATGATTTTAGCTAAAAAGTGCCCCAAACACTCAAACGGGCTTGTATCTGGGAAGGGAAAATATGAAAAACATGACTTAGAAAGAAAATGATACACTGTATGCCATGTTTCCAAATTTTTATGCACAGTGGTTACAGCATGAAGCGAATGCATGTGAATATACAAAGGTGCATTGCATTAAACAAGTCCAATGAGCGTCCCAAAATGGCCGGCCTGCCTGCTTTCATCCATCAATTGTTCTAAATTTTTCACTACCCAATGAGCTGAGGTAGAGTCTTAGCCAGTGGTACCATCAGGGAGGTGTGTAAAGCACTTTAGGCTAGACAGCCAATCAGCTGCCAGCTTCCATCTGTCAATCGAATACAGCAGCCAATCAGAAAGCTGCCTATTGATCAGCAGGCCCTTTATGACATCACAAACAGACCCTCAGAACTATCTGTGCATGTCTAATGGCTGGCTGTCAGTTGGGCGGGTGGGTGGCAGAGGGAGGGGAAGTCTGTCTCGTTTCTCCTGAAAATTGCGCTTTTTCTGCGTTTACGGGAAAAGTTGAGGTCCGACGCGCAAAAGTGGGGTATCGTAGAAATCACATTTTAAAGACGCACATTTCTGGCCGCCCAAAAATGGGCATTTCAAATGAGAAATGAGTCCAATGAACAAAATAGGGTGAATAAGTATGTATTTCAGGGGTGAGTTAGCAGATTATTGGGGAAGTAAGTCCTGATATTTTTGGAGGTTGCAGGAGCCACTACACCATTCAAAATAGGCAGGCTTTAGCATATGCAGTTAGGCCTCGTAGGATGATTTTAGCTAAAAAGTGCCCCAATCACTCAAACAGGCTTGTATCTGGGAAGGGAAAATATGGGAAACATGACTTAGACAGCAAATGATACACTGTTTGCCATGTTTCCAAATTTTTATGCACAGTGGTTACAGCATGAAGCGAATGCATGTGAATATACAAAGGTGCATTGCATTAAACAAGTCCACTGAGTGTCCCAAAATGGCCGGCCTGCCTGCTTTCATCCATCAATTGTTCTAAATTTTTCATTACCCAATGAGCTGAGGTGGAGTCTTAGCCAGTGGTACCATCAGGGAGGTGTGTAAAGCACTTTAGGCTAGACAGCCAATCAGCTGCCAGCTTCCATCTGTCAATCAAATACAGCAGCCAATCAGAAAGCTGCCCATTGATCAGCAGGCCCTTTATGACATCACAGAAAGACTCTCAGAACTATCTGTGCATGTCTAATGGCTGGCTGTCAGTTGGGTGGGTGGGTGGCAGAGGGAGGGGATGTCTGTCTCGTTTCTCCTGAAAATTGCGCTTTTTCTGCGTTTACGGGAAAAGTTGAGATCCGACGCGCAAAAGTGGGGTATCGTAGAAATCACCTTTTAAAGATGCACATTTCTGCCCCCCCAAAAATGGGCATTTCAACTGAGAAATGAGTCCAATGAACAAAATAGGGTGAATAAGTATGTATTTCAGGGGTGAGTTAGCAGGTTATTGGGGAAGTAAGTCCTGATATTTTTGGAGGTTGCAGGGGCCACTACACCATTCAAAATAGGCGGGCTTTAGCATATGCAATTAGGCCCCGTAGGTTGATATTAGCTAAAAAGTGCCCCAAACACTCAAACGGGCTTGTATCTGGGAAGGGAAAATATGGGAAACATGACTTAGACAGCAAATGATACACTGTATGCCATGTTTCCAAATTTTTATGCACAGTGGTTACAGCATGAAGCGAATGCATGTGAATATACAAAGGTGCATTGCATTAAACAAGTCCAATGAGCGTCCCAAAATGGCCGGCCTGCCTGCTTTCATCCATCAATTGTTCTAAATTTTTCATTACCCAATGAGCTGAGGTGGAGTCTTAGCCAGTGGTACCATCAGGGAGGTGTGTAAAGCACTTTAGGCTAGACAGCCAATCAGCTGCCAGCTTCCATCTGTCAATCAAATACAGCAGCCAATCAGAAAGCTGCCCATTGATCAGCAGGCCCTTTATGACATCACAAACAGACCCTCAGAACTATCTGTGCATGTCTAATGGCTGGCTGTCAGTTGGGCGGGTGGGTGGCAGAGGGAGGGGATGTCTGTCTCGTTTCTCCTGAAAATTGCGGTTTTTCTGCGTTTACGGGAAAAGTTGAGGTCCGACGCGCAAAAGTGGGGTATCGTAGAAATCACATTTTAAAGATGCACATTTCTGGCCCCCCAAAAATGGCCATTTCAAATGAGAAATGAGTCCAATGAACAAAATAGGATGAATAAGTATGTATTTCAGGGGTGAGTTAGCAGGTTATTGGGGAAGTAAGTCCTGATATTTTTGGAGGTTGCAGGGGCCACTACACCATTCAAAATAGGCAGGCTTTAGCATATGCAGTTAGGCCCCGTAGGATGATTTTAGCTAAAAAGTGCCCCAAACACTCAAACGGGCTTGTATCTGGGAAGGGAAAATATGGAAAACATGACTTAGACAGCAAATGATACACTGTTTGCCATGTTTCCAAATTTTTATGCACAGTGGTTACAGCATGAAGCGAATGCATGTGAATATACAAAGGTGCATTGCATTAAACAAGTCCACTGAGTGTCCCAAAATGGCCGGCCTGCCTGCTTTCATCCATCAATTGTTCTAAATTTTTCATTACCCAATGAGCTGAGGTGGAGTCTTAGCCAGTGGTACCATCAGGGAGGTGTGTAAAGCACTTTAGGCTAGACAGCCAATCAGCTGCCAGCTTCCATCTGTCAATCAAATACAGCAGCCAATCAGAAAGCTGCTTATTGATCAGCAGGCCCTTTATGACATCACAGACAGACCCTCAGAACTATCTGTGCATGTCTAATGGCTGGCTGTCAGTTGGGTGGGTGGGTGGCAGAGGGAGGGGATTTCTGTCTCGTTTCTCCTGAAAATTGCGCTTTTTCTGCGTTTACGGGAAAAGTTGAGGTCCGACGCGCAAAAGTGGGGTATCGTAGAAATCACCTTTTAAAGACGCACATTTCTGGCCCCCCAAAAATGGGCATTTCAAATGAGAAATGAGTCCAATGAACAAAATAGGATGAATAAGTATGTATTTCAGGGGTGAGTTAGCAGGTTATTGGGGAAGTAAGTCCTGATATTTTTGGAGGTTGCAGGGCCACTACACCATTCAAAATAGGCAGGCTTTAGCATATGCAGTTAGGCCCCGTAGGATGATTTTAGCTAAAAAGTGTCCCAAACACTCAAACGGGCTTGTATCTGGGAAGGGAAAATATGGGAAACATGACTTAGACAGCAAATGATACACTGTTTGCCATGTTTACAAATTTTTATGCACAGTGGTTACAGCATGAAGCGAATGCATGTGAATATACAAAGGTGCATTGCATTAAACAAGTCCACTGAGTGTCCCAAAATGGCCAGCCTGCCTGCTTTCATCCATCAATTGTTCTAAATTTTTCATTACCCAATGAGCTGAGGTGGAGTCTTAGCCAGTGGTACCATCAGGGAGGTGTGTAAAGCACTTTAGGCTAGACAGCCAATCAGCTGCCAGCTTCCATCTGTCAATCAAATACAGCAGCCAATCAGAAAGCTGCCCATTGATCAGCAGGCCCTTTATGACATCACAGAAAGACCCTCAGAACTATCTGTGCATGTCTAATGCCTGGCTGTCAGTTGGGCGGGTGGGTGGCAGAGGGAGGGGATGTCTGTCTCGTTTCTCCCTAAAATTGCGGTTTTTCTGCGTTTACGGGAAAAGTTGAGATCCGACGCGCAAAAGTGGGGTATCGTAGAAATCACCTTTTAAAGACGCACATTTCTGGCCCCCCAAAAATGGGCATTTCAAATGAGAAATGAGTCCAATGAACAAAATAGGATGAATAAGTATGTATTTCAGGGGTGAGTTTGCAGGTTATTGGGGAAGTAAGTCCTGATATTTTTGGAGGTTGCAGGGGCCACTACACCATTCAAAATAGGCAGGCTTTAGCATATGCAGTTAGGCCCTGTAGGATGATTTTAGCTAAAAAGTGCCCCAAACACTCAAACGGGCTTGCATCTGGGAAGGGAAAATATGGGAAACATGACTTAGACACCAAAAGATACACTAAATGCCATGTTTCCAAATTTTTATGCACAGTGGTTACAGCATGAAGCGAATGCATGTGAATATACAAAGGTGCATTGCATTAAACAAGTCCAATGAGCGTCCCAAAATGGCCGGACTGCCTGCTTTCATCCATCAATTGTTCTAAATTTTTCATTACCCAATGAGCTGAGGTGGAGTCTTAGCCAGTGGTACCATCAGGGAGGTGTGTAATGCACTTTAGGCTAGACAGCCAATCAGCTGCCAGCTTCCATCTGTCAATCAAATACAGCAGCCAATCAGAAAGCTGCCCATTGATCAGCAGGCCCTTTATGACATCACAGACAGACCCTCAGAACTATCTGTGCATGTCTAATGGCTGGCTGTCAGTTGGGTGGGTGGGTGGCAGAGGGAGGGGATGTCTGTCTCGTTTCTCCTGAAAATTTCGCTTTTTCTGCGTTTACGGGAAAAGTTGAGGTCCGACGCGCAAAAGTGGGGTATCGTAGAAATCACCTTTTAAAGACGCACATTTCTGGCCCCCCAAAAATGGGCATTTCAAATGAGAAATGAGTCCAATGAACAAAATAGGATGAATAAGTATGTATTTCAACGGTGAGTTAGCAGGTTATTGGGGAAGTAAGTCCTGATATTTTTGGAGGTTGCAGGGGCCACTACACCATTCAAAATAGGCAGGCTTTAGCATATGCAGTTAGGCCCTGTAGGATGATTTTAGCTAAAAAGTGCCCCAAACACTCAAACGGGCTTGCATCTGGGAAGGGAAAATATGGGAAACATGACTTAGACAGCAAATGATACACTGTTTGCCATGTTTCCAAATTTTTATGCACAGTGGTTACAGCATGAAGCGAATGCATGTGAATATACAAAGGTGCATTGCATTAAACAAGTCCACTGAGTGTCCCAAAATGGCCGGCCTGCCTGCTTTCATCCATCAATTGTTCTAAATTTTTCATTACCCAATGAGCTGAGGTGGAGTCTTAGCCAGTGGTACCATCAGGGAGGTGTGTAAAGCACTTTAGGCTAGACAGCCAATCAGCTGCCAGCTTCCATCTGTCAATCAAATACAGCAGCCAATCAGAAAGCTGCCCATTGATCAGCAGGCCCTTTATGACATCACAGAAAGACCCTCAGAACTATCTGTGCATGTCTAATGCCTGGCTGTCAGTTGGGCGGGTGGGTGGCAGAGGGAGGGGATGTCTGTCTCGTTTCTCCCTAAAATTGCGGTTTTTCTGCGTTTACGGGAAAAGTTGAGATCCGACGCGCAAAAGTGGGGTATCGTAGAAATTCACCTTTTAAAGACGCACATTTCTGGCCCCCCAAAAATGGGCATTTCAAATGAGAAATGAGTCCAATGAACAAAATAGGATGAATAAGTATGTATTTCAGGGGTGAGTTTGCAGGTTATTGGGGAAGTAAGTCCTGATATTTTTGGAGGTTGCAGGGGCCACTACACCATTCAAAATAGGCAGGCTTTAGCATATGCAGTTAGGCCCTGTAGGATGATTTTAGCTAAAAAGTGCCCCAAACACTCAAACGGGCTTGCATCTGGGAAGGGAAAATATGGGAAACATGACTTAGACACCAAAAGATACACTAAATGCCATGTTTCCAAATTTTTATGCACAGTGGTTACAGCATGAAGCGAATGCATGTGAATATACAAAGGTGCATTGCATTAAACAAGTCCAATGAGCGTCCCAAAATGGCCGGCCTGCCTGCTTTCATCCATCAATTGTTCTAAATTTTTCATTACCCAATGAGCTGAGGTGGAGTCTTAGCCAGTGGTACCATCAGGGAGGTGTGTAATGCACTTTAGGCTAGACAGCCAATCAGCTGCCAGCTTCGAACTGTCAATCAAATACAGCAGCCAATCAGAAAGCTGCCCATTGATCAGCAGGCCCTTTATGACATCACAGACAGACCCTCAGAACTATCTGTGCATGTCTAATGGCTGGCTGTCAGTTGGGTGGGTGGGTGGCAGAGGGAGGGGATGTCTGTCTCGTTTCTCCTGAAAATTTCGCTTTTTCTGCGTTTACGGGAAAAGTTGAGGTCCGACGCGCAAAAGTGGGGTATCGTAGAAATCACCTTTTAAAGACGCACATTTCTGGCCCCCCAAAAATGGGCATTTCAAATGAGAAATGAGTCCAATGAACAAAATAGAATGAATAAGTATGTATTTCAGGGGTGAGTTAGCAGGTTATTGGGGAAGTAAGTCCTGATATTTTTTGGAGGTTGCAGGGGCCACTACACCATTCAAAATAGGCAGGTTTTAGCATATGCAGTTAGGCCCCGTAGGATGATTTTAGCTAAAAAGTGCCCCAAACACTCAAACGGGCTTGCATCTGGGAAGGGAAAATATGGGAAACATGACTTAGACAACAAAAGATACACTAAATGCCATGTTTCCAAATTTTTATGCACAGTGGTTACAGCATGAAGCGAATGCATGTGAATATACAAAGGTGCATTGCATTAAACAAGTCCACTGAGTGTCCCAAAATTGCCGGCCTGCCTGCTTTCATCCATCAATTGTTCTAAATTTTTCATTACCCAATGAGCTGAGGTGGAGTCTTAGCCACTGGTACCATCAGGGAGGTGTGTAAAGCACTTTAGGCTAGACAGCCAATCAGCTGCCAGCTTCCATCTGTCAATCAAATACAGCAGCCAATCAGAAAGCTGCCCATTGATCAGCAGGCCCTTTATGACATCACAAACAGACCCTCAGAACTATCTGTGCATGTCTAATGGCTGGCTGTCAGTTGGGCGGGTGGGTGGCAGAGGGAGGGGATGTCTGTCTCGTTTCTCCTGAAAATTGCGCTTTTTCTGCGTTTACGGGAAAAGTTGAGGTCCGACGCGCAAAAGTGGGGTATCGTAGAAATCACATTTTAAAGACGCACATTTCTGGCCCCCCAAAAATGGGCATTTCAAATGAGAAATGAGTCCAATGAACAAAATAGGGTGAATAAGTATGTATTTCAGGGGTGAGTTAGCAGATTATTGGGGAAGTAAGTCCTGATATTTTTGGAGGTTGCAGGGGCCACTACACCATTCAAAAAAGGCAGGTTTTAGCATATGCAGTTAGGCCCCGTAGGATGATTTTAGCTAAAAAGTGCCCCAAACACTCAAACGGGCTTGTATCTGGGAAGGGAAAATATGGGAAACATGACTTAGACACCAAATGATACACTATATGCCATGTTTCCAAATTTTTATGCACAGTGGTTACAGCATGAAGCGAATGCATGTGAATATACAAAGGTGCATTGCATTAAACAAGTCCACTGAGTGTCCCAAAATGGCCGGCCTGCCTGCTTTCATCCATCAATTGTTCTAAATTTTTCATTACCCAATGAGCTGAGGTGGAGTCTTAGCCAGTGGTACCATCAGGGAGGTGTGTAAAGCACTTTAGGCTAGACAGCCAATCAGCTGCCAGCTTCCATCTGTCACTCAAATACAGCAGCCAATCAGAAAGCTGCCCATTGATCAGCAGGCCCTTTATGACATCACAAACAGACCCTCAGAACTATCTGTGCATGTCTAATGGCTGGCTGTCAGTTGGGCGGGTGGGTGGCAGAGGGAGGGGATGTCTGTCTCGTTTCTCCCTAAAATTGCGCTTTTTCTGCGTTTACGGGAAAAGTTGAGGTCCGACGCGAAAAAGTGGGGTATTGTAGAAATCACATTTTAAAGACGCACATTTCTGGCCCCCCAAAAATGGGCATTTCAAATGAGAAATGAGTCCAATGAACAAAATAGGGTGAATAAGTATGTATTTCAGGGGTGAGTTAGCAGGTTATTGGGGAAGTAAGTCCTGATATTTTTGGAGGTTGCAGGGGCCACTACACCATTCAAAATAGGCAGGCTTTAGCATATGCAGTTAGGCCTCGTAGGATGATTTTAGCTAAAAAGTGCCCCAATCACTCAAACGGGCTTGTATCTGCGAAGGGAAAATATGGGAAACATGACTTAGACAGCAAATGATACACTGTTTGCCATGTTTCCAAATTTTTATGCACAGTGGTTACAGCATGAAGCGAATGCATGTGAATATACAAAGGTGCATTGCATTAAACAAGTCCACTGAGTGTCCCAAAATGGCCGGCCTGCCTGCTTTCATCCATCAATTGTTCTAAATTTTTCATTACCCAATGAGCTGAGGTGGAGTCTTAGCCAGTGGTACCATCAGGGAGGTGTGTAAAGCACTTTAGGCTAGACAGCCAATCAGCTGCCAGCTTCCATCTGTCAATCAAATACAGCAGCCAATCAGAAAGCTGCCCATTGATCAGCAGGCCCTTTATGACATCACAAAAAGACTCTCAGAACTATCTGTGCATGTCTAATGGCTGGCTGTCAGTTGGGTGGGTGGGTGGCAGAGGGAGGGGATGTCTGTCTCGTTTCTCCTGAAAATTGCGCTTTTTCTGCGTTTACGTGAAAAGTTGAGATCCGACGCGCAAAAGTGGGGTAACGTAGAAATCACCTTTTAAAGATGCACATTTCTGCCCCCCCAAAAATGGGCATTTCAAATGAGAAATGAGTCCAATGAACAAAATAGGGTGAATAAGTATGTATTTAAGGGGTGAGTTAGCAGGTTATTGGGGAAGTAAGTCCTGATATTTTTGGAGGTTGCAGGGGCCACTACACCATTCAAAATAGGCGGGCTTTAGCATATGCAGTTAGGCCCCGTAGGTTAATTTTAGCTAAAAAGTGCCCCAAACACTCAAACGGGCTTGTATATGGGAAGGGAAAATATGGGAAACATGACTTAGACAGCAAATGATACACTGTATGCCATGTTTCCAAATTTTTATGCACAGTGGTTACAGCATGAAGCGAATGCATGTGAATATACAAAGGTGCATTGCATTAAACAAGTCCAATGAGCGTCCCAAAATGGCCGGCCTGCCTGCTTTCATCCATCAATTGTTCTAAATTTTTCATTACCCAATGAGCTGAGGTGGAGTCTTAGCCAGTGGTACCATCAGGGAGGTGTGTAAAGCACTTTAGGCTAGACAGCCAATCAGCTGCCAGCTTCCATCTGTCAATCAAATACAGCAACCAATCAGAAAGCTGCCCATTGATCAGCAGGCCCTTTATGACATCACAGACAGACCCTCAGAACTATCTGTGCATGTCTAATTGCTGGCTGTCAGTTGGGCGGGTGGGTGGCATAGGGGGGGGATGTCTGTCTCGTTTCTCCTGAAAATTGCAGTTTTTCTGCGTTTACGGGAAAAGTTGAGGTCCGACGCGCAAAAGTGGGGTATCGTAGAAATCACCTTTTAAAGTCGCACATTTCCGGCCCCCCAAAAATGGGCATTTCAAATGAGAAATGAGTCCAATGAACAAAATAGGGTGAATAAGTATGTATTTCAGGGGTGATTTAGCAGATTATTGGGGAAGTTAGTCCTGATATTTTTGGAGGTTGCAGGGGCCACTACACCATTTAAAATAGGCAGGTTTTAGCATATGCAGTTAGGCCCTGTAGGATGATTTTAGCTAAAAAGTGCCCCAAACACTCAAACGGGCTTGTATCTGGGAAGGGAAAAAATGGGAAACATGACTTAGACACCAAATGATACACTGTTGTACCATCAGGGAGGTGTGTAAAGCACTTTAGGCTAGACAGCCAATCAGCTGCCAGCTTCCATCTGTCAATCAAATACAGCAGCCAATCAGAAAGCTGCCCATTGATCAGCAGGCCCTTTATGACATCACAGACAGACCCTCAGAACTATCTGTGCATGTCTAAAGGCGGGCTGTCAGTTGGGCGGGTGGGTGGCAGAGGGAGGGGATGTCTGTCTCGTTTCTCCCTAAAATTGCGGTTTTTCTGCGTTTACGGGAAAAGTTGAGGTCCGACGCGCAAAAGTGGGGTATCGTAGAAATCACCTTTTAAAGACGCACATTTCTGCCCCCCCAAAAATGGGCATTTCAAATGAGAAATGAGTCCAATGAACAAAATAGGGTGAATAAGTATGTATTTCATGGGTGAGTTAGCAGGTTATTGGGGAAGTAAGTCCTGATATTTTTGGAGGTTGCAGGGGCCACTACACCATTCAAAATAGGCAGGCTTTAGCATATGCAGTTAGGCCCCGTAGGTTTATTTTAGCTAAAAAGTGCCCCAAACACTCAAACGGGCTTGTATCTGGGAAGGGAAAATATGGGAAACATGACTTAGACAGCAAATGATACACTGTATGCCATGTTTCCAAATTTTTATGCACAGTGGTTACAGCATGAAGCGAATGCATGTGAATATACAAAGGTGCATTTCATTAAACAAGTCCAATGAGCATCCCAAAATGGCCGGCCTGCCTGCTTTCATCCATTAATTGTTCTAAATTTTTCATTTCCCAACGAGCTGAGGTGGAGTCTTAGCCAGTGGTACCATCAGGGAGGTGTGTAAAGCACTTTAGGCTAGACAGCCAATCAGCTGCCAGCTTCCATTCTTCAATCAAATACAGCAGCCAATCAGAAAGCTGCCCATTGATCAGTAGGCCCTTTATGACATCACAGACAGACCCTCAGAACTATCTGTGCATGTCTAATGGCGGGCTGTCAGTTGGGCGGGTGGGTGGCAGAGGGAGGGGATGTCTGTCTCGTTTCTCCCTAAAATTACGGTTTTTCTGCGTTTACGGGAAAAGTTGAGGTCCGACGCGCAAAAGTGGGGTATCGTAGAAATCACCTTTTAAAGACGCACATTTCTGCCCCCCCAAAAATGGGCATTTTAAATGAGAAATGAGTCCAATGAACAAAATAGGGTGAATAAGTATGTATTTCAGGGGTGAGTTAGCAGGTTATTGCGGAAGTAAGTCCTGATATTTTTGGAGGTTGCAGGGGCCACTACACCATTCAAAATAGGCAGGCTTTAGCATATGCAGTTAGGCCCCGTAGGTTGATTTTAGCTAAAAAGTGCCCCAAACACTCAAACGGGCTTGTATCTGGGAAGGGAAAATATGGGAAACATGACTTAGACAGCAAATGATACACTGTATGCCATGTTTCCAAATTTTTATGCACAGTGGTTACAGCATGAAGCGAATGCATTTGAATATACAAAGGTGCATTGCATTAAACAAGTCCAATGAGCGTCCCAAAATGGCCGGCCTGCCTGCATTCATCCATCAATTGTTCTAAATTTTTCATTACCCAATGAGCTGAGGTGGAGTCTTAGCCAGTGGTACCATCAGGGAGGTGTGTAAAGCACTTTAGGCTAGACAGCCAATCAGCTGCCAGCTTCCATCTTTTAATCAAATACAGCAGCCAATCAGAAAGCTGCCCATTGATCAGCAGGCCCTTTATGACATCACAAACAGACCCTCAGAACTATCTGTGCATGTCTAATGGCTGGCTGTCAGTTGGGTGGGTGGGTGGCAGAGGTAGGGGATGTCTGTCTCGTTTCTCCTGAAAATTGCGCTTTTTCTGCGTTTACGGGAAAAGTTGAGGTCCGACGCGCAAAAGTGGGGTATCGTAGAAATCAGCTATTAAAGACGCACATTTCTGACCCCCCAAAAATGGGCATTTCAAATGAGAAATGAGTCCAATGAACAAAATAGGGTGAATAAGTATGTATTTCAGGGGTGAGTTAGCAGGTTATTGGGGAAGTAAGTCCTGATATTTTTGGAGGTTGCAGGGGCCACTACACCATTCAAAATAGGCAGGCTTTAACATATGCAGTTAGGCCCCGTAGGATGATATTAGCTAGTAAGTGCCCCAAACACTCAAACGGGCTTGCATCTGGGAAGGGAAAATATGGGAAACATGACTTAGACACCAAAAGATACACTATATGCCATGTTTCCAAATTTTTATGCACAGTGGTTACAGCATGAAGCGAATGCATGTGAATATACAAAGGTGCATTGCATTAAACAAGTCCACTGAGTGACCCAAAATTGCCGGCCTGCCTGCTTTCATCCATCAATTGTTCTAAATTTTTCATTACCCAATGAGCTGAGGTGGAGTCTTAGCCACTGGTACCATCAGGGAGGTGTGTAAAGCACTTTAGGCTAGACAGCCAATCAGCTGCCAGCTTCCATCTGTCAATCAAATACAGCAACCAATCAGAAAGCTGCCCATTGATCAGCAGGCCCTTTATGACATCACAGACATACCCTCAGAACTATCTGTGCATGTCTAATGGCTGGCTGTCAGTTGGGCGGGTGGGTGGCAGAGGGAGGGGATGTCTGTCTCGTTTCTCCTGAAAATTGCAGTTTTTCTGCGTTTACGGGAAAAGTTGAGGTCCGACGCGCAAAAGTGGGGTATCGTAGAAATCACCTTTTAAAGTCGCACATTTCCAGCCCCCCAAAAATGGGCATTTCAAATGAGAAATGAGTCCAATGAACAAAATAGGGTTAATAAGTATGTATTTCAGGGGTGAGTTAGCAGGTTATTGGGGAAGTAAGTCCTGATATTTTTGGAGGTTGCAGGGGCCACTACACCATTTAAAATAGGCAGGTTTTAGCATATGCAGTTAGGCCCTGTAGGATGATTTTAGCTAAAAAGTGCCCCAAACACTCAAATGGGCTTGTATCTGGGAAGGAAAAATATGGGAAACATGACTTAGACAGCAAATGATACACTGTTTGCCATGTTTCCAAATTTTTATGCACAGTGGTTACAGCATGAAGCGAATGCATGTGAATATACAAAGGTTCATTGCATTAAACATGTCCACTGAGTGTCCCAAAATGGCCGGCCTGCCTGCTTTCATCCATCAATTGTTCTAAATTTTTCATTACCCAATGAGCTGAGGTGGAGTCTTAGCCAGTGGTACCATCAGGGAGGTGTGTAAAGCACTTTAGGCTAGACAGCCAATCAGCTGCCAGCTTCCATCTGTCAATCAAATACAGCAGCCAATCAGAAAGCTGCCCATTGATCAGCAGGCCCTTTATGACATCACAGAAAGACCATCAGAACTATCTGTGCATGTCTAATGGCTGGCTGTCAGTTGGGTGGGTGGGTGGCAGAGGGAGGGGATGTCTGTCTCGTTTCTCCTGAAAATTGCGGTTTTTCTGCGTTTACGGGAAAAGTTGAGGTCCGACGCGCAAAACTGGGGTATCGTAGAAATCACCTTTTAAAGACGCACATTTCTGCCCCCCCAAAAATGGGCATTTCAAATGAGAAATGAGTCCAATGAACAAAATAGGGTGAATAAGTATGTATTTCAGGGGTGAGTTAGCAGGTTATTGGGGAAGTAAGTCCTGATATTTTTGGAGGTTGCAGGGGCCACTACACCATTCAAAATAGGCAGGCTTTAGCATATGCAGTTAGGCCCCGTAGGATGATTTTAGCTAAAAAGTGCCCCAAACACTCAAACGGGCTTGTATCTGGGAAGGGAAAATATGGGAAACATGACTTAGACAGCAAATGATACACTGTTTGCCATGTTTCCAAATTTTTATGCACAGTGGTTACAGCATGAAGCGAATGCATGTGAATATACAAAGGTGCATTGCATTAAACAAGTCCACTGAGTGTCCCAAAATTGCCAGCCTGCCTGCTTTCATCCATCAATTGTTCTAAATTTTTCATTACCCAATGAGCTGAGGTGGAGTCTTAGCCAGTGGTACCATCAGGGAGGTGTGTAAAGCACTTTAGGCTAGACAGCCAATCAGCTGCCAGCTTCCATCTGTCAATCAAATACAGCAACCAATCAGAAAGCTGCCCATTGATCAGCAGGCCCTTTATGACATCACAGACATACCCTCAGAACTATCTGTGCATGTCTAATGGCTGGCTGTCAGTTGGGCGGGTGGGTGGCAGAGGGAGGGGATGTCTGTCTCGTTTCTCCTGAAAATTGCAGTTTTTCTGCGTTTACGGGAAAAGTTGAGGTCCGACGCGCAAAAGTGGGGTATCGTAGAAATCACCTTTTAAAGTCGCACATTTCCAGCCCCCCAAAAATGGGCATTTCAAATGAGAAATGAGTCCAATGAACAAAATAGGGTTAATAAGTATGTATTTCAGGGGTGAGTTAGCAGGTTATTGGGGAAGTAAGTCCTGATATTTTTGGAGGTTGCAGGGGCCACTACACCATTTAAAATAGGCAGGTTTTAGCATATGCAGTTAGGCCCTGTAGGATGATTTTAGCTAAAAAGTGCCCCAAACACTCAAATGGGCTTGTATCTGGGAAGGGAAAATATGGGAAACATGACTTAGACAGCAAATGATACACTGTTTGCCATGTTTCCAAATTTTTATGCACAGTGGTTACAGCATGAAGCGAATGCATGTGAATATACAAAGGTGCATTGCATTAAACATGTCCACTGAGTGTCCCAAAATGGCCGGCCTGCCTGCTTTCATCCATCAATTGTTCTAAATTTTTCATTACCCAATGAGCTGAGGTGGAGTCTTAGCCAGTGGTACCATCAGGGAGGTGTGTAAAGCACTTTAGGCTAGACAGCCAATCAGCTGCCAGCTTCCATCTGTCAATCAAATACAGCAGCCAATCAGAAAGCTGCCCATTGATCAGCAGGCCCTTTATGACATCACAGAAAGACCCTCAGAACTATCTGTGCATGTCTAATGGCTGGCTGTCAGTTGGGTGGGTGGGTGGCAGAGGGAGGGGATGTCTGTCTCGTTTCTCCTGAAAATTGCGGTTTTTCTGCGTTTACGGGAAAAGTTGAGGTCCGACGCGCAAAACTGGGGTATCGTAGAAATCACCTTTTAAAGACGCACATTTCTGCCCCCCCCAAAAATGGGCATTTCAAATGAGAAATGAGTCCAATGAACAAAATAGGGTGAATAAGTATGTATTTCAGGGGTGAGTTAGCAGGTTATTGGGGAAGTAAGTCCTGATATTTTTGGAGGTTGCAGGGGCCACTACACCATTCAAAATAGGCAGGCTTTAGCATATGCAGTTAGGCCCCGTAGGATGATTTTAGCTAAAAAGTGCCCCAAACACTCAAACGGGCTTGTATCTGGGAAGGGAAAATATGGGAAACATGACTTAGACAGCAAATGATACACTGTTTGCCATGTTTCCAAATTTTTATGCACAGTGGTTACAGCATGAAGCGAATGCATGTGAATATACAAAGGTGCATTACATTAAACATGTCCACTGAGTGTCCCAAAATGGCCGGCCTGCCTGCTTTCATCCATCAATTGTTCTAAATTTTTCATTACCCAATGAGCTGAGGTGGAGTCTTAGCCAGTGGTACCATCAGGGAGGTGTGTAAAGCACTTTAGGCTAGACAGCCAATCAGCTGCCAGCTTCCATCTGTCAATCAAATACAGCAGCCAATCAGAAAGCTGCCCATTGATCAGCAGGCCCTTTATGACATCACAGAAAGACCCTCAGAACTATCTGTGCATGTCTAATGGCTGGCTGTCAGTTGGGTGGGTGGGTGGCAGAGGGAGGGGATGTCTGTCTCGTTTCTCCTGAAAATTGCGCTTTTTCTGCGTTTACGGGAAAAGTTGAGGTCCGACGCGCAAAAGTGGGGTATCGTAGAAATCACCTTTTAAAGACGCACATTTCTGGCCCCCCCAAAAATGGGCATTTCAAATGAGAAATGAGTCCAATGAACAAAATAGGGTGAATAAGTATGTATTTCAGGGGTGAGTTAGCAGGTTATTGGGGAAGTAAGTCCTGATATTTTTGGAGGTTGCAGGGGCCACTACACCACTCAAAATAGGCAGGCTTTAACATATGCAGTTAGGCCCCGTAGGATGATATTAGCTAAAAAGTGCCCCAAACACTCAAACGGGCTTGCATCTGGGAAGGGAAAATATGGTAAACATGACTTAGACACCAAAAGATACACTATATGCCATGTTTCCAAATTTTTATGCACAGTGGTTACAGCATGAAGCGAATGCATGTGAATATACAAAGGTGCATTGCATTAAACAAGTCCACTGAGTGTCCCAAAATTGCCGGCCTGCCTGCTTTCATCCATCAATTGTTCTAAATTTTTCATTACCCAATGAGCTGAGGTGGAGTCTTAGCCACTGGTACCATCAGGGAGGTGTGTAAAGCACTTTAGGCTAGACAGCCAATCAGCTGCCAGCTTCCATCTGTCAATCAAATACAGCAACCAATCAGAAAGCTGCCCATTGATCAGCAGGCCCTTTATGACATCACAGAAAGACCCTCAGAACTATCTGTGCATGTCTAATGGCTGGCTGTCAGTTGGGCGGGTGGGTGGCAGAGGGAGGGGATGTCTGTCTCGTTTCTCCCTAAAATTGCGTTTTTTCTGCGTTTACGGGAAAAGTTGAGGTCCGACGCGCAAAAGTGGGGTATCGTAGAAATCACCTTTTAAAGACGCACATTTCTGCCCCCCCCCCAAAAATGGGCATTTCAAATGAGAAATGAGTCCAATGAACAAAATAGGGTGAATAAGTATGTATTTCAGGGGTGAGTTAGCAGGTTATTGGGGAAGTAAGTCCTGATATTTTTGGAGGTTGCAGGGGCCACTACACCATTCAAAATAGGCAGGCTTTAACATATGCAGTTAGGCCCCGTAGGATGATATTAGCTAAAAAGTGCCCCAAACACTCAAACGGGCTTGCATCTGGGAAGGGAAAATATGGGAAACATGACTTAGACACCAAAAGATACACTATATGCCATGTTTCCAAATTTTTATGCACAGTGGTTACAGCATGAAGCGAATGCATGTGAATATACAAAGGTGCATTGCATTAAACAAGTCCACTGAGTGTCCCAAAATTGCCGGCCTGCCTGCTTTCATCCATCAATTGTTCTAAATTTTTCATTACCCAATGAGCTGAGGTGGAGTCTTAGCCACTGGTACCATCAGGGAGGTGTGTAAAGCACTTTAGGCTAGACAGCCAATCAGCTGCCAGCTTCCATCTGTCAATCAAATACAGCAGCCAATCAGAAAGCTGCCCATTGATCAGCAGGCCCTTTATGACATCACAGACATACCCTCAGAACTATCTGTGCATGTCTAATGGCTGGCTGTCAGTTGGGCGGGTGGGTGGCAGAGGGAGGGGATGTCTGTCTCGTTTCTCCTGAAAATTGCGCTTTTTCTGTGTTTACGGGAAAAGTTGAGGTCCGACGCGCAAAAGTGGGGTATCGTAGAAATCACCTTTTAAAGACGCACATTTCTGCCCCCCCCAAAAATGGGCATTTCAAATGAGAAATGAGTCCAATGAACAAAATAGGGTGAATAAGTATGTATTTCAGGGGTGAGTTAGCAGGTTATTGGGGAAGTAAGTCCTGATATTTTTGGAGGTTGCAGGGGCCACTACACCATTCAAAATAGGCAGGCTTTAGCATATGCAGTTAGGCCCCGTAGGATGATTTTAGCTAAAAAGTGCCCCAAACACTCAAACGGGCTTGTATCTGGGAAGGGAAAATATGGGAAACATGACTTAGACAGCAAATGATACACTGTTTGCCATGTTTCCAAATTTTTATGCACAGTGGTTACAGCATGAAGCGAATGCATGTGAATATACAAAGGTGCATTGCATTAAACATGTCCACTGAGTGTCCCAAAATGGCCGGCCTGCCTGCTTTCATCCATCAATTGTTCTAAAATTTTTCATTACCCAATGAGCTGAGGTGGAGTCTTAGCCAGTGGTACCATCAGGGAGGTGTGTAAAGCACTTTAGGCTAGACAGCCAATCAGCTGCCAGCTTCCATCTGTCAATCAAATACAGCAGCCAATCAGAAAGCTGCCCATTGATCAGCAGGCCCTTTATGACATCACAGAAAGACCCTCAGAACTATCTGTGCATGTCTAATGGCTGGCTGTCAGTTGGGTGGGTGGGTGGCAGAGGGAGGGGATGTCTGTCTCGTTTCTCCTGAAAATTGCGCTTTTTCTGCGTTTACGGGAAAAGTTGAGGTCCGACGCGCAAAAGTGGGGTATCGTAGAAATCACCTTTTAAAGACGCACATTTCGGGCCCCCCCAAAAATGGGCATTTCAAATGAGAAATGAGTCCAATGAACAAAATAGGGTGAATAAGTATGTATTTCAGGGGTGAGTTAGCAGGTTATTGGGGAAGTAAGTTCTGATATTTTTGGAGGTTGCAGGGGTCACTACACCATTCAAAATAGGCAGGCTTTAGCATATGCAGTTAGGCCCCGTAGGTTGATTTTAGCTAAAAAGTGCCCCAAACACTGAAACGGGCTTGTATCTGGGAAGGGAAAATATGGGAAACATGACCTAGACAGCAAATGATACACTGTATGCCATGTTTCCAAATTTTTATGCACAGTGGTTACAGCATGAAGCGAATGCATGTGAATATACAAAGGTGCATTGCATTAAACAAGTCCAATGAGCGTCCCAAAATGGCCGGCCTGCCTGCTTTCATCCATCAATTGTTCTAAATTTTTCATTACCCAATGAGCTGAGGTGGAGTCTTAGCCAGTGGTACCATCAGGGAGGTGTGTAAAGCACTTTAGGCTAGACAGCCAATCAGCTGCCAGCTTCCATCTGTCAATCAAATACAGCAGCCAATCAGAAAGCTGCCCATTGATCAGCAGGCCCTTTATGACATCACAGAAAGACCCTCAGAACTATCTGTGCATGTCTAATGGCTGGCTGTCAGTTGGGTGGGTGGGTGGCAGAGGGAGGGGATGTCTGTCTCGTTTCTCCTGAAAATTGCGCTTTTTCTGCGTTTACGGGAAAAGTTGAGGTCCGACGCGCAAAACTGGGGTATCGTAGAAATCACCTTTTAAAGACGCACATTTCTGCCACCCCAAAAATGGGCATTTCAAATGAGAAATGAGTCCAATGAACAAAATAGGGTGAATAAGTATGTATTTCAGGGGTGAGTTAGCAGGTTATTGGGGAAGTAAGTCCTGATATTTTTGGAGGTTGCAGGGCCACTACACCATTCAAAATAGGCAGGCTTTAGCATATGCAGTTAGGCCCCGTAGGATGATTTTAGCTAAAAAGTGCCCCAAACACTCACACGGGCTTGTATCTGGGAAGGGAAAATATGGGAAACATGACTTAGACAGCAAATGATACACTGTTTGCCATGTTTACAAATTTTTATGCACAGTGGTTACAGCATGAAGCGAATGCATGTGAATATACAAAGGTGCATTGCATTAAACAAGTCCACTGAGTGTCCCAAAATGGCCGGCCTGCCTGCTTTCATCCATCAATTGTTCTAAATTTTTCATTACCCAATGAGCTGAGGTGGAGTCTTAGCCAGTGGTACCATCAGGGAGGTGTGTAAAGCACTTTAGGCTAGACAGCCAATCAGCTGCCAGCTTCCATCTGTCAATCAAATACAGCAGCCAATCAGAAAGCTGCCCATTGATCAGCAGGCCCTTTATGACATCACAGAAAGACCCTCAGAACTATCTGTGCATGTCAAATGGCTGGCTGTCAGTTGGGCGGGTGGGTGGCAGAGGTAGGCGATGTCTGTCTCGTTTCTCCCTAAAATTGCGGTTTTTCTGAGTTTACGGGAAAAGTTGAGGTCCGACGCGCAAAAGTGGGGTATCGTAGAAATCACCTTTTAAAACGCACATTTCTGGCCCCCCCAAAAATGGGCATTTCAAATGAGAAATGAGTCCAATGAACAAAATAGGGTGAATAAGTATGTATTTCAGGGGTGAGTTAGCAGGTTATTGGGGAAGTAAGTTCTGATATTTTTGGAGGTTGCAGGGGTCACTACACCATTCAAAATAGGCAGGCTTTAGCATATGCAGTTAGGCCCCGTAGGTTGATTTTAGCTAAAAAGTGCCCCAAACACTGAAACGGGCTTGTATCTGGGAAGGGAAAATATGGGAAACATGACCTAGACAGCAAATGATACACTGTATGCCATGTTTCCAAATTTTTATGCACAGTGGTTACAGCATGAAGCGAATGCATGTGAATATACAAAGGTGCATTGCATTAAACAAGTCCAATGAGCGTCCCAAAATGGCCAGCCTGCCTGCTTTCATCCATCAATTGTTCTAAATTTTTCATTACCCAATGAGCTGAGGTGGAGTCTTAGCCAGTGGTACCATCAGGGAGGTGTGTAAAGCACTTTAGGCTAGACAGCCAATCAGCTGCCAGCTTCCATCTGTCAAGCAAATACAGCAGCCAATCAGAAAGCTGCCCATTGATCAGCAGGCCCTTTATGACATCACAAACAGACCCTCAGAACTATCTGTGCATGTCTAATGGCTGGCTGTCAGTTGGGCGGGTGGGTGGCAGAGGGAGGGGATGTCTGTCTCGTTTCTCCTGAAAATTGCGCTTTTTCTGCGTTTACGGGAAAAGTTGAGGTCCGACGCGCAAAAGTGGGGTATCGTAGAAATCACCTTTTAAAGTCGCACATTTCCAGTTCCCCAAAAATGGGCATTTCAAATGAGAAATGAGTCCAATGAACAAAATAGGGTGAATAAGTATGTATTTCAGGGGTGAGTTAGCAGGTTATTGGGGAAGTAAGTCCTGATATTTTTGGAGGTTGCAGGGCCACTACACCATTCAAAATAGGCAGGTTTTAGCATATGCAGTTAGGCCCCGTAGGATGATTTTAGCTAAAAAGTGCCCCAAACACTCAAACGGGCTTGTATCTGGGAAGGGAAAATATGGGAAACATGACTTAGACAGCAAATGATACACTGTTTGCCATGTTTCCAAATTTTTATGCACAGTGGTTACAGCATGAAGCGAATGCATGTGAATATACAAAGGTGCATTGCATTAAACAAGTCCACTGAGTGTCCCAAAATGGCCGGCCTGCCTGCTTTCATCCATCAATTGTTCTAAATTTTTCATTACCCAATGAGCTGAGGTGGAGTCTTAGCCAGTGGTACCATCAGGGAGGTGTGTAAAGCACTTTAGGCTAGACAGCCAATCAGCTGCCAGCTTCCATCTGTCAATCAAATACAGCAGCCAATCAGAAAGCTGCCCATTGATCAGCAGGCCCTTTATGACATCACAGAAAGACCCTCAGAACTATCTGTGCATGTCTAATGGCTGGCTGTCAGTTGGGCGGGTGGGTGGCAGAGGGAGGGGATGTCTGTCTCGTTTCTCCCTAAAATTGCGGTTTTTCTGAGTTTACGGGAAAAGTTGAGATCCGACGCGCAAAAGTGGGGTATCGTAGAAATCACCTTTTAAAGACGCACATTTCTGGCCCCCCCAAAAATGGGCATTTCAAATGAGAAATGAGTCCAATGAACAAAATAGGGTGAATAAGTATGTATTTCAGGGGTGAGTTAGCAGGTTATTGGGGAAGTAAGTTCTGATATTTTTGGAGGTTGCAGGGGTCACTACACCATTCAAAATAGGCAGGCTTTAGCATATGCAGTTAGGCCCCGTAGGTTGATTTTAGCTAAAAAGTGCCCCAAACACTGAAACGGGCTTGTATCTGGGAAGGGAAAATATGGGAAACATGACTTAGACAGCAAATGATACACTGTTTGCCATGTTTCCAAATTTTTATGCACAGTGGTTACAGCATGAAGCGAATGCATGTGAATATACAAAGGTGCATTGCATTAAACAAGTCCACTGAGTGTCCCAAAATGGCCGGCCTGCCTGCTTTCATCCATCAATTGTTCTAAATTTTTCATTACCCAATGAGCTGAGGTGGAGTCTTAGCCAGTGGTACCATCAGGGAGGTGTGTAAAGCACTTTAGGCTAGACAGCCAATCAGCTGCCAGCTTCCATCTGTCAATCAAATACAGCAGCCAATCAGAAAGCTGCCCATTGATCAGCAGGCCCTTTATGACATCACAGAAAGACCCTCAGAACTATCTGTGCATGTCTAATGCCTGGCTGTCAGTTGGGCGGGTGGGTGGCAGAGGGAGGGGATGTCTGTCTCGTTTCTCCCTAAAATTGCGGTTTTTCTGCGTTTACGGGAAAAGTTGAGATCCGACGCGCAAAAGTGGGGTATCGTAGAAATCACCTTTTAAAGACGCACATTTCTGGCCCCCCAAAAATGGGCATTTCAAATGAGAAATGAGTCCAATGAACAAAATAGGATGAATAAGTATGTATTTCAGGGGTGAGTTTGCAGGTTATTGGGGAAGTAAGTCCTGATATTTTTGGAGGTTGCAGGGGCCACTACACCATTCAAAATAGGCAGGCTTTAGCATATGCAGTTAGGCCCTGTAGGATGATTTTAGCTAAAAAGTGCCCCAAACACTCAAACGGGCTTGCATCTGGGAAGGGAAAATATGGGAAACATGACTTAGACACCAAAAGATACACTAAATGCCATGTTTCCAAATTTTTATGCACAGTGGTTACAGCATGAAGCGAATGCATGTGAATATACAAAGGTGCATTGTATTAAACAAGTCCAATGAGCGTCCCAAAATGGCCGGCCTGCCTGCTTTCATCCATCAATTGTTCTAAATTTTTCATTACCCAATGAGCTAAGGTGGAGTCTTAGCCAGTGGTACCATCAGGGAGGTGTGTAATGCACTTTAGGCTAGACAGCCAATCAGCTGCCAGCTTCCATCTGTCAATCAAATACAGCAGCCAATCAGAAAGCTGCCCATTGATCAGCAGGCCCTTTATGACATCACAGACAGACCCTCAGAACTATCTGTGCATGTCTTATGGCTGGCTGTCACTTGGGTGGGTGGGTGGCAGAGGGAGGGGATGTCTGTCTCGTTTCTCCTGAAAATTTCGCTTTTTCTGCGTTTACGGGAAAAGTTGAGGTCCGACGCGCAAAAGTGGGGTATCGTAGAAATCACCTTTTAAAGACGCACATTTCTGGCCCCCCAAAAATGGGCATTTCAAATGAGAAATGAGTCCAATGAACAAAATAGAATGAATAAGTATGTATTTCAGGGGTGAGTTAGCAGGTTATTGGGGAAGTAAGTCCTGATATTTTTGGAGGTTGCAGGGGCTACTACACTATTCAAAATAGGCAGGCTTTAGCATATGCAGTTAGGCCCCGTAGGATGATTTTAGCTAAAAAGTGCCCCAAACACTCAAACGGGCTTGTATCTGGGAAGGGAAAATATGGGAAACATGACTTAGACAGCAAATGATACACTGTTTGCCATGTTTCCAAATTTTTATGCACAGTGGTTACAGCATGAAGCGAATGCATGTGAATATACAAAGGTGCATTGCATTAAACAAGTCCACTGAGTGTCCCAAAATGGCCGGCCTGCCTGCTTTCATCCATCAATTGTTCTAAATTTTTCATTACCCAATGAGCTGAGGTGGAGTCTTAGCCAGTGGTACCATCAGGGAGGTGTGTAAAGCACTTTAGGCTAGACAGCCAATCAGCTGCCAGCTTCCATCTGTCAATCAAATACAGCAGCCAATCAGAAAGCTGCCCATTGATCAGCAGGCCCTTTATGACATCACATAAAGACCCTCAGAACTATCTGTGCATGTCTAATGGCTGGCTGTCAGTTGGGCGGGTGGGTGGCAGAGGGAGGGGATGTCTGTCTCATTTCTCCTGAAAATTGCGCTTTTACTGCGTTTACGGGAAAAGTTGAGGTCCGACGCGCAAAAGTGGGGTATCGTAGAAATCACCTTTTAAAGACGCACATTTCTGGCCCCCCAAAAATGGGCATTTCAAATAAGAAATGAGTCCAATGTACAAAATAGGGTGAATAAGTATGTATTTCAGGGGTGAGTTAGCAGGTTATTGGGGAAGTAAGTCCTGATATTTTTTGGAGGTTGCAGGGGCCACTACACCATTCAAAATAGGCAGGTTTTAGCATATGCAGTTAGGCCCCGTAGGATGATTTTAGCTAAAAAGTGCCCCAAACACTCAAACGGGCTTGTATCTGGGAAGGGAAAATATGGGAAACATGACTTAGACACCAAATGATACACTATATGCCATGTTTCCAAATTTTTATGCACAGTGGTTACAGCATGAAGCGAATGCATGTGAATATACAAAGGTGCATTGCATTAAACAAGTCCACTGAGTGTCCCAAAATGGCCGGCCTGCCTGCTTTCATCCATCAATTGTTCTAAATTTTTCATTACCCAATGAGCTGAGGTGGAGTCTTAGCCAGTGGTACCATCAGGGAGGTGTGTAAAGCACTTTAGGCTAGACAGCCAATCAGCTGCCAGCTTCCATCTGTCAATCAAATACAGCAGCCAATCAGAAAGCTGCCCATTGATCAGCAGGCCCTTTATGACATCACAGACAGACCCTCAGAACTATCTGTGCATGTCTAATGGCTGGCTGTCAGTTGGGTGGGTGGGTGGCAGAGGGAGGGGATGTCTGTCTCGTTTCTCCCTAAAATTGCGGTTTTTCTGCGTTTACGGGAAAAGTTGAGATCCGACGCGCAAAAGTGGGGTATCGTAGAAATCACCTTTTAAAGACGCACATTTCTGGCCCCCCAAAAATGGGCATTTCAAATGAGAAATGAGTCCAATGAACAAAATAGGATGAATAAGTATGTATTTCAGGAGTGAGTTTGCAGGTTATTGGGGAAGTAAGTCCTGATATTTTTGGAGGTTGCAGGGGCCACTACTCCATTCAAAATAGGCAGGCTTTAGCATATGCAGTTAGGCCCCGTAGGATGATTTTAGCTAAAAAGTGCCCCAAACACTCAAACGGGCTTTTATCTGGGAAGGGAAAATATGGGAAACATGACTTAGACAGCAAATGATACACTGTTTGCCATGTTTCCAAATTTTTATGCACAGTGGTTACAGCATGAAGCGAATGCATGTGAATATACAAAGGTGCATTGCATTAAACAAGTCCACTGAGTGTCCCAAAATGGCCGGCCTGCCTGCTTTCATCCATCAATTGTTCTAAATTTTTCATTACCCAATGAGCTGAGGTGGAGTCTTAGCCAGTGGTACCATCAGGGAGGTGTGTAAAGCACTTTAGGCTAGACAGCCAATCAGCTGCCAGCTTCCATCTGTCAATCAAATACAGCAGCCAATCAGAAAGCTGCCCATTGATCAGCAGGCCCTTTATGACATCACATAAAGACCCTCAGAACTATCTGTGCATGTCTAATGGCTGGCTGTCAGTTGGGCGGGTGGGTGGCAGAGGGAGGGGATGTCTGTCTCGTTTCTCCTGAAAATTGCGCTTTTTCTGCGTTTACGGGAAAAGTTGAGGTCCGACGTGCAAAAGTGGGGTATCGTAGAAATCACCTTTTAAAGACGCACATTTCTGGCCCCCCAAAAATGGGCATTTCAAATAAGAAATGAGTCCAATGTACAAAAGAGGGTGAATAAGTATGTATTTCAGGGGTGAGTTAGAAGGTTATTGGGGAAGTAAGTCCTGATATTTTTTGGAGGTTGCAGGGGCCACTACACCATTCAAAATAGGCAGGTTTTAGCATATGCAGTTAGGCCCCGTAGGATGATTTTAGCTAAAAAGTGCCCCAAACACTCAAACGGGCTTGTATCTGGGAAGGGAAAATATGGAAAACATGACTTAGACACCAAATGATACACTATATGCCATGTTTCCAAATTTTTATGCACAGTGGTTACAGCATGAAGCGAATGCATGTGAATATACAAAGGTGCATTGCATTAAACAAGTCCACTGAGTGTCCCAAAATGGCCGGCCTGCCTGCTTTCATCCATCAATTGTTCTAAATTTTTCATTACCCAATGAGCTGAGGTGGAGTCTTAGCCAGTGGTACCATCAGGGAGGTGTGTAAAGCACTTTAGGCTAGACAGCCAATCAGCTGCCAGCTTCCATCTGTCAATCAAATACAACAGCCAATCAGAAAGCTGCCCATTGAACAGCAGGCCCTTTATGACATCACAGACAGACCCTCAGAACTATCTGTGCATGTCTAATGGCTTGCTGTCAGTTGGGTGGGTGGGTGGCAGAGGGAGGGGATGTCTGTCTCGTTTCTCCTGAAAATTGCGCTTTTTCTGCGTTTACGGGAAAAGTTGAGGTCCGACGCGCAAAAGTGGGGTATCGTAGAAATCACCTTTTAAAGACGCACATTTCTGGCCCACCAAAAATGGGCATTTCAATTGAGAAATGAGTCCAATGAACAAAATAGGATGAATAAGTATGTATTTCAGGGGTGAGTTAGCAGGTTATTGGGGAAGTAAGTCCTGATATTTTTGGAGGTTGCAGGGGCCACTACACCATTCAAAATAGGCAGGCTTTAGCATATGCAGTTAGGCCTCGTAGGATGATTTTAGCTAAAAAGTGCCCCAATCACTCAAACAGGCTTGTATCTGGGAAGGGAAAATATGGGAAACATGACTTAGACAGCAAATGATACACTGTTTGCCATGTTTCCAAATTTTTATGCACAGTGGTTACAGCATGAAGCGAATGCATGTGAATATACAAAGGTGCATTGCATTAAACAAGTCCACTGAGTGTCCCAAAATGGCCGGCCTGCCTGCTTTCATCCATCAATTGTTCTAAATTTTTCATTACCCAATGAGCTGAGGTGGAGTCTTAGCCAGTGGTACCATCAGGGAGGTGTGTAAAGCACTTTAGGCTAGACAGCCAATCAGCTGCCAGCTTCCATCTGTCACTCAAATACAGCAGCCAATCAGAAAGCTGCCCATTGATCAGCAGGCCCTTTATGACATCACAAACAGACCCTCAGAACTATCTGTGCATGTCTAATGGCTGGCTGTCAGTTGGGCGGGTGGGTGGCAGAGGGAGGGGATGTCTGTCTCGTTTCTCCTGAAAATTGCGCTTTTTCTGCGTTTACGGGAAAAGTTGAGGTCCGACGCGCAAAAGTGGGGTATCATAGAAATCACCTTTTAAAGACGCACATTTCTGGCCCCCCAAAAATGGGCATTTCAAATAAGAAATGAGTCCAATGTACAAAAGAGGGTGAATAAGTATGTATTTCAGGGGTGAGTTAGCAGGTTATTGGGGAAGTAAGTCCTGATATTTTTTGGAGGTTGCAGGGGCCACTACACCATTCAAAATAGGCAGGTTTTAGCATATGCAGTTAGGCCCCATAGGATGATTTTAGCTAAAAAGTGCCCCAAACACTCAAACGGGCTTGTATCTGGGAAGGGAAAATATGGAAAACATGACTTAGACACCAAATGATACACTATATGCCATGTTTCCAAATTTTTATGCACAGTGGTTACAGCATGAAGCGAATGCATGTGAATATACAAAGGTGCATTGCATTAAACAAGTCCACTGAGTGTCCCAAAATGGCCGGCCTGCCTGCTTTCATCCATCAATTGTTCTAAATTTTTCATTACCCAATGAGCTGAGGTGGAGTCTTAGCCAGTGGTACCATCAGGGAGGTGTGTAAAGCACTTTAGGCTAGACAGCCAATCAGCTGCCAGCTTCCATCTGTCAATCAAATACAGCAGCCAATCAGAAAGCTGCCCATTGAACAGCAGGCCCTTTATGACATCACAGACAGACCCTCAGAACTATCTGTGCATGTCTAATGGCTTGCTGTCAGTTGGGTGGGTGGGTGGCAGAGGGAGGGGATGTCTGTCTCGTTTCTCCTGAAAATTGCGCTTTTTCTGCGTTTACGGGAAAAGTTGAGGTCCGACGCGCAAAAGTGGGGTATCGTAGAAATCACCTTTTAAAGATGCACATTTCTGGCCCACCAAAAATGGGCATTTCAATTGAGAAATGAGTCCAATGAACAAAATAGGATGAATAAGTATGTATTTCAGGGGTGAGTTAGCAGGTTATTGGGGAAGTAAGTCCTGATATTTTTGGAGGTTGCAGGGGCCACTACACCATTCAAAATAGGCAGGCTTTAGCATATGCAGTTAGGCCTCGTAGGATGATTTTAGCTAAAAAGTGCCCCAATCACTCAAACAGGCTTGTATCTGGGAAGGGAAAATATGGGAAACAGAACCACGAATGCTGACTAAGCACTGAGTGAGCATAAACCCCTGATGGTTCCCCAGGTTACGCTGGAAGGTCAGCTGATATGCTGATAGGATGGGCACAAGGCCTATCAGAGCTGTGGGAGGAGTATAGACAGGGAAGAAAAGGATCATACTCACAGGAAGTCTTCCTCTGTCTGAAAAAGCGTGCTGCAGGATCAGGCAAGGCTGCTCTGCAGCAATAAATTTCCGTTTGTCTTTCAAGCGTTTTCTTCCTTCCCTAATACCACTCTGTCTCTCCTTTTTTTCTCTTCATAGATCTGTCCCCTTTTTCTTTACCTGTCCCTCTCTGTCAGATATGGCCTATAGGCCGCGCAGAGCGATCCGCCCGCCCGCCTTGCTGAAGCAGAGGCGGATTGGGAGGCGGCGGGGCCTAGTGGCGCGGTCCCTGGTGGTTCCAGTGGGGACCGGAGGGGATCGCGGCGCGGTCCTGCGGCTCCTGTGCCGCCCGCGCGTCAAGACGCGATGGTCGCGGCGCCGGCTGATGAAGCGGCCGGGCGCCGGACCTCGCGTAGTGCGGGCAGAGGCCGCGGCGTGCGCGGCGGTGCTCGCGGCAGCCAGGGGGGGTCGGGCAGGGGTAGCGCCCGTCCAGCAAACACCCGTGCGAGCGGGCTAGGCCTCCGCACGTCGGCCAGCTACGACAGGCCTGGATCGCGGCCTTCCGCCCGATCCAGCTACCGAGGCGCTGTGGTACAGGCCGCGCAGTTGGAGCCCCAGCAATCACCGGGCGCCCATAGGCGCAGACATACCCGCGCCAGAGGCGCTGTGGCACAGGCCACGCAGGTCACCCCTATGCAATCACAGGGCGCCCAAAGGCGCAGTCAGGGTACCCGCGCCAGAGGCGCTGTGTTACAGGCCACACAGGTCACCCTTCCGCAATCACAGGGCGCCAATAGGCGCAGTCAGGGCTCTCGCCCCTCATCCATCCCCATCCTGGCATCTAGGTTGCCACAGGGGGGCCTCCCATCGGGAGTAACCACCCCAACCCCCAGCAGGTCGGGTAGGGGCCGCGGGAGGGCCAGAGGTGGGGGCCAGGGGCCGGCTAGGGCCCAGTTAGTGCCACCAGCCCCTTTGGAGACACCTAGGGGAACAAGGCCACTAGGGATGAGGTCCTCACTGCACATAGCAAGGCGGCAGATCCTTAGAAGGGCCAGATTGCTTCCCCTGCGCAGTACTCAGGCCTCTGCGCCTGCTGCACCAGTTACCATGGCAGCCCCCACACCACCTGCGGCCGCAGATGGGGGGGTACAGCAGTTCCTGTCCCTACTTTCAGACTTTATGAGGCAGTCACCTGCTCCCGGGGGGGTTGCCCCGGCCCACAGTCAGGACCCTTTGGCACCCTCAGGGATCCCTTCCCCGGCTCCGGCAGCTAGGGCCTCATCAGCGGCGATGGCAAGACCTACGGCCCCCCTCACCGCGAGGGATATCGTTGCTTCTGGAACCCCTCCAGTGGGTTTGGTGGTGGATACCCCACAGATGAGCCTTGTACCAGTGGAGGGTACTTCAGGTGGGTCAGCGCCCAAGCGCAAGCGGCGCAAGCGTAGGGCGGCGCATACCTCCTCTTCCTCCGGCGGATCTGACTCAGGGTCGTCGGAGGGAGATGGGGGCAGAAAATCGCGCAGGCGTCGCAGGCACAGGCGCAGAAGGCATTCTAGCTCCAGTGGCAGCTCGGGGTCCCCGTTGTTCCCTAGGGGACAAGTTGTCCAGTGCGAGAACACAGCAGTGCTCAGAGGGCTTAGGCGCAGCGTCCAGGAACGCATTAACGACGGGAAATACGTCAGCTTCTTCACCATGACGGCTCAGGCGGAAAAAGAATATCTCGCGGCAAAGAGGCGAGGGGGTATTGGGGAGGAGGCCTACTGCACCTATCACCGGTGGCAGGCGGGCATGTTCATGTTCGCGGCTTGTTACCTAGAAACAAGACCGCAAGAACACATGAACATGGTGCGTTACATGCACATGATTCATCAGATGTTCCTGTCAGAGGCCGACTCTTCATGGCGCTCATATGATGAGAATTTTCGCCGCAAACAGTCAGGGCTGGCCATTATGGCATTAGGGTGCAAAGACGTGGAGATCTGGATGGGGCCAAAGCCGGCGGCTGCTCCGGCAGTTGCTGCTGCGGCCACGCCAGCCTCCAGCCCCGCCCCTCGCAAGCAACAACAACCCTTTCGCGGTAGGGCGGGGGGGGCCCCCGCCGGGCGTTGCTTCGCATTCAACGGAGCTGGCTGCGCCCTGGGAGCCTCGTGCAAGTTTAAGCACGCATGCTCAAAATGCTGGGGCAATCACCCTTTTAGAGACTGCAGGAAGGGCAAGCAGGGAGGCACCTCCCAGGCTTCCACAGCCGGGGGCACACCTCAGTAAGGCCCCTTCTCCTGTACGGGTTGACCGCTTGGCCGGATGGCTGGGACGGTACCCGTGTAGGGAGGAGGCAAAATTCCTAGAGCAAGGCTTCCTCCTGGGCTTCCGTCTACCAATCCAGGGGGAGGTGGTAGCACGTTCCCCCCGAAATTTAAAATCCGCAATACAGATGCCCGGGATAGTGTTAGAAAAGGTAGACAAAGAGGTGAGCTTGGGGAGAATGGTGGGTCCTTTTCCATTCCCCCCTATAGAGAACCTGGTTCTCTCCCCGGTGGGGGTAGTCCCCAAAAAAGCTAGCGGCAAATTTAGGCTTATCCAACACTTGTCCCACCCACCGGGCGGCTCTGTTAATGACGCCATCCCTGAGCACTTGTGTCGCGTGCGATACCAGTCGTTTGAGCAGGCCCTTGATATAGTGCGCAGCCACGGACACGGGGCCCTGCTGGCCAAGGTGGACATCGAGTCAGCCTTTCGCCTTCTCCCTCTACATCCGGAATCATTCCGGTTCATGGGATTTCGCCTGCCCACGGGTTTTTACGTGGACAGGTGCTTACCGATGGGCTGCTCGATTTCCTGCGCCTACTTCGAGAGATTTAGCAGTTTCTTGCATTGGTGCGTAGAAGTGGGTTCAGGCGAAACTAGCCTGGCCCACTACTTGGATGACTTCCTGTGTGTGGGCCCTGCCGATTCTCAGCGGTGCAAGCTTCTGCTGACTTACCTGCAGAATCTGTTCAGTGAGTTTGGTGTCCCCATTGCGGAGGACAAGACGGAGGGCCCAGTGCAGCGCCTGTCCTTCTTGGGGATTGAAATAGACACAATAGCGGCCTGTTGCCGCCTCCCCCAGGACAAGCTTTCGCGGCTACGCGGAGCCATTAGCCTGGCACTGGCCACGGGCAAACTTCAGTTGCGCCAACTTCAGTCTCTCCTGGGACTACTTCACTTTGCTTGCAGGGTCATACCCATGGGCAGAGTTTTTTGTAGAAAGTTGGAAAGATCCATGTCAGGCGTCAGGCACCCACTCCACTTCGTACGTCTCTCTGCAGAGATAAAGAGGGATTTACGCACTTGGCTCTCCTTCTTGGAGCAGTTCAACGGTGTCCTGATTTGGCCTGCCAGCCCGCGCACCAATGCGCAGTTACAATTGTATACTGACGCAGCAGGCGGGGTGGGTTTCGGAGCCTTCCTGCACGGGTCATGGTGCGCCGCGCCATGGCCTGTGGAATGGGTAGCGGAAGGACTTACAAAAAACTTACTGCTGTTGGAGCTGTTCCCCATTGTAGTGGCGCTGGAGCTATGGGCAGACAGGCTACGCGACTCCAGCATCATATTTTGGTGCGATAATTTGGGAGTGGTGCACTCTATTAACAGGCAGGGATCAGCTTCCATGCCTGTGGTTCGCCTGCTTGCGCGGTTGGTGCTGCGATGCCTGCTGTTCAACATACAGTTTGTGGCACAACATGTTCCCGGAGTAGAGAACTCTGTGGCAGATGCATTGTCCAGGGCCGATTGGGAGAAGTTTCGGGCCCTGGCTCCCGATGCATCGATTGTTGGTGAATGCTGTCCCTCTTATATTTGGCAGATGATCAGGCCGGAATGGAGGGGCTAGCCATGCGGGCTATCGCACCACGGACGCTCCACTGCTATCAGGCTGGATGGCAGGAGTGGGAGCAGTTCAGACTGGCTGCTCCTCAAGCAGGTAAGACACCTGAGGAAGCCATGGTGGCTTTTGTTTGGAGTGCATACTCCAATGGTCGCTCTGTTTCCTCCGTGCGCAGGGTCTTGGCAGGGGTGTCGTTTTTCTCCGCATTACAGGGTAGGGCGGACCCGTCCCGATCATTCCTGGTGTCTAGGGCGCTGCGGGGTTGGCGGCGGGATACACCTGCCCCCACGGACTGTAGGCGTCCCATTGATATGTCATTACTTCCAGCACTGCTGGACGCTCTGGGGGACATCTGCTGGCCTCACTATGAGGTACTCTTGTTCCGCACGGCGTACGTGATGGCGTACCACGGGGCCTTCAGGATTGGGGAACTGGTGGCACCGTCAAAACGAGCGCCCTCGCCTCTGACTGTGGACGACCTGGTGGTCCAAGCTGACTCGGTGCTATGTCACCTGCGACGATCCAAGACGGACCAGGCTGGGAGGGGGCGGTGGCTGTCCTTGCTGCCGTGCACGGTGGAAAAGGCGTGCCCTGTGACGTTGGTCTCGGCCTTCGCCCAGGCGCGCCCGGACCTTCCAGGTGCATGGTTGATGCACGAGGATGGGTCACCGCTCACAAAATACCAGTTTTGTCACGTCTTGGGACGGGCGCTGGAGGCCACGGGTCTCGATCCTAGGGAATTTGGGTCTCATTCCTTTAGGATCGGGGCTGCTACCTCGGCGGCTGCGGAGGGCCGCTCCGACGCAGAGATTCAAGCTCTGGGTCGATGGCGCTCGGCAGCATTCCGGAGGTACATTCGGCCAGCTTTATCTGTCACTTTCAACCTTGGTCAACTGGACGCATAAGCGCTCGCCAACTTCCAGTGGGGGCCTTGAGGTGTGTTTTCACATCCGTCTGGGGGCACAATTCGGCTATAATTACAATCTGGCATGGCATACTTGTTAGTTTACTCCAGACGGTGTGTTTTGTGCCTCAAGAGCTGGTCGGCCTCGGCTTCTTCTCATTCCTCTCTCTAACAAGCGTGGTGAATGCTTGGTATGCAAGCTTGTCGACAGCCTTCTAACCTCTTTATAAATATTTCAGGTCGACAGGACGTTAAGTCCATTTGGATGATTGGACATTCCTTTGTCTATTGGGCTTCCAGGGCAAACATAGCATCGGATGTACGCGTGTTTAGTCGAGCTGGGGAGGTTAGGTGGCTGGGTGAGAGAGGTATGCTGTGGAAAGGGCTGCAGGCGGGGCTGATTCGAGCCCTGAGAGATTTTGGGGTCCCGAGGGTCATTATTTTCCACCTGGGTGGTAATGACTTAGGGCGAATGACTGCTCTCGAGCTGCGCTCAGTGATTGTGCGGGACCTCTATTTTATTTCTCTGTATTTGCCTGCATGTAAGTTGGTGTGGTCCTCCATTACATCGAGGATAGTGTGGAGAAATGCGGTATCCTGCCCCCGCCTGGAGCGTTCACGGAAACGGTGAACGCTGCAGTTGAGAAGTATCTGCTGACCAATGGCGGGGGTGTTATTCGCCATGACGCCATCAGCTTTCAGCGGAGTGCGCTGTATAGGAGCGATGGCGTTCATCTGAGCCCGGAGGGCGTGGCTCTGTTTTTGGGCGATGTTTTTAGTTGGTTAGACACACAGTGCTGAGCGTTTCCTACTTGGTGGCGGTGCTGCGGCTTAGGGCCTAGCTTTGGCGGTAAAGAACGGTCATCCTTGTAAGATCTTGATGTGTGTGTGTAGATAGTGGGGTGTCGCTCTCTCCTGACATCGATGGTCATCGGCCATGCTCCCGCCCGGGGTGGTGGTCACCACTAGCACGAGTGGATGACCGGGGAGAGCGATCACCAGCGATGGTGTGTATGGTAACATCTTTAACCCCCACTTTCCTATAATGACCGTTCTTTGGTGCCGCCACCATTATATATATATATAGTTAGTTTAATTGTCAAAATAAATTGACATTCATTTTGAAACGCCAGCACTTGTGTCTGTGTCTTTTTTATTATATAAGTTAGTGTTAAGGTTTAGGTTAAGTTTATGGTGAGATGGAAAGGTGTGGACCTGGGGATACCTGATGGGGAGTTTAAGAACCACGAATGCTGACTAAGCACTGAGTGAGCATAAACCCCTGATGGTTCCCCAGGTTACGCTGGAAGGTCAGCTGATATGCTGATAGGATGGGCACAAGGCCTATCAGAGCTGTGGGAGGAGTATAGACAGGGAAGAAAAGGATCATACTCACAGGAAGTCTTCCTCTGTCTGAAAAAGCCCCGCCCACCCTTCCCTATTTCTTTTCTCTCCGGCGGCGGTAAAGAACGGTCATCCTTGTAAGATCTTGATGTGTGTGTGTAGATAGTGGGGTGTCGCTCTCTCCTGACATCGATGGTCATCGGCCATGCTCCCGCCCGGGGTGGTGGTCACCACTAGCACGAGTGGATGACCGGGGAGAGCGATCACCAGCGATGGTGTGTATGGTAACATCTTTAACCCCCACTTTCCTATAATGACCGTTCTTTGGTGCCGCCACCATTATATATATATAGTTAGTTTAATTGTCAAAATAAATTGACATTCATTTTGAAACGCCAGCACTTGTGTCTGTGTCTTTTTTATTATATAAGTTAGTGTTAAGGTTTAGGTTAAGTTTATGGTGAGATGGAAAGGTGTGGACCTGGGGATACCTGATGGGGAGTTTAATGACTTAGACAGCAAATGATACACTGTTTGCCATGTTTCCAAATTTTTATGCACAGTGGTTACAGCATGAAGCGAATGCATGTGAATATACAAAGGTGCATTGCATTAAACAAGTCCACTGAGTGTCCCAAAATGGCCGGCCTGCCTGCTTTCATCCATCAATTGTTCTAAATTTTTCATTACCCAATGAGCTGAGGTGGAGTCTTAGCCAGTGGTACCATCAGGGAGGTGTGTAAAGCACTTTAGTCTAGACAGCCAATCAGCTGCCAGCTTCCATCTGTCACTCAAATACAGCAGCCAATCAGAAAGCTGCCCATTGATCAGCAGGCCCTTTATGACATCACAAACAGACCCTCAGAACTATCTGTGCATGTCTAATGGCTGGCTGTCAGTTGGGCGGGTGGGTGGCAGAGGGAGGGGATGTCTGTCTCGTTTCTCCTGAAAATTGCGCTTTTTCTGCGTTTACGGAAAAAAAGTTGAGGTCCGACGCGCAAAAGTGGGGTATCGTAGAAATCACATTTTAAAGACGCACATTTCTGGCCCCCCAAAAATGGGCATTTCAAATGAGAAATGAGTCCAATGAACAAAATAGGGTGAATAAGTATGTATTTCAGGGGTGAGTTAGCAGATTATTGGGGAAGTAAGTCCTGATATTTTTGGAGGTTGCAGGGGCCACTACACCATTCAAAATAGGCAGGTTTTAGCATATGCAGTTAGGCCCCGTAGGATGATTTTAGCTAAAAAGTGCCCCAAACACTCAAACGGGCTTGTATCTGGGAAGGAAAAATATGGGAAACATGACTTAGACAGAAAATGATACACTGTATGCCATGTTTCCAAATTTTTATGCACAGTGGTTACAGCACGAAGCGAATGCATGTGAATATACAAAGGTGCATTGCATTAAACAAGTCCAATGAGCGTCCCAAAATGGCCGGCCTGCCTGCTTTCATCCATCAATTGTTCTAAATTTTTCATTACCCAATGAGCTGAGGTGGAGTCTTAGCCAGTGGTACCATCAGGGAGGTGTGTAAAGCACTTTAGGCTAGACAGCCAATCAGCTGCCAGCTTCCATCTGTCAATCAAATACAGCAGCCAATCAGAAAGCTGCCCATTGATCAGCAGGCCCTTTATGACATCACAAACAGACCCTCAGAACTATCTGTGCATGTCTAATGGCTGGCTGTCAGTTGGGCGGGTGGGTGGCAGAGGGAGGGGATGTCTGTCTCGTTTCTCCTGAAAATTGCGGTTTTTCTGCGTTTACGGGAAAAGTTGAGGTCCGACGCGCAAAAGTGGGGTATCGTAGAAATCACATTTTAAAGACGCACATTTCTGGCCCCCCAAAAATGGGCATTTCAAATGAGAAATGAGTCCAATGAACAAAATAGGGTGAATAAGTATGTATTTCAGGGGTGAGTTAGCAGATTATTGGGGAAGTAAGTCCTGATATTTTTGGAGGTTGCAGGGGCCACTACACCATTCAAAATAGGCAGGCTTTAGCATATGCAGTTAGGCCTCGTAGGATGATTTTAGCTAAAAAGTGCCCCAATCACTCAAACGGGCTTGTATCTGGGAAGGGAAAATATGGGAAACATGACTTAGACAGCAAATGATACACTGTTTGCCATGTTTCCAAATTTTTATGCACAGTGGTTACAGCATGAAGCGAATGCATGTGAATATACAAAGGTGCATTGCATTAAACAAGTCCACTGAGCGTCCCAAAATGGCCGGACTGCCTGCTTTCATCCATCAATTGTTCTAAATTTTTCATTACCCAATGAGCTGAGGTGGAGTCTTAGCCATTGGTACCATCAGGGAGGTGTGTAAAGCACTTTAGGCTAGACAGCCAATCAGCTGCCAGCTTCCATCTGTCAATCAAATACAGCAGCCAATCAGAAAGCTGCCCATTGATTAGCAGGCCCTTTATGACATCACAGAAAGACTCTCAGAACTATCTGTGCATGTCTAATGGCTGGCTGTCAGTTGGGTGGGTGGGTGGCAGAGGGAGGGGATGTCTGTCTCGTTTCTCCTGAAAATTGCGCTTTTTCTGCGTTTACGGGAAAAGTTGAGATCCGACGCGCAAAAGTGGGGTATCGTAGAAATCACCTTTTAAAGATGCACATTTCTGCCCCCCCAAAAATGGGCATTTCAAATGAGAAATGAGTCCAATGAACAAAATAGGGTGAATAAGTATGTATTTCAGGGGTGAGTTAGCAGGTTATTGGGGAAGTAAGTCCTGATATTTTTGGAGGTTGCAGGGGCCACTACACCATTCAAAATAGGCGGGCTTTAGCATATGCAGTTAGGCCCCGTAGGTTGATTTTAGCTAAAAAGTGCCCCAAACACTCAAACGGGCTTGTATCTGGGAAGGGAAAATATGGGAAACATGACTTAGACAGCAAATGATACACTGTATGCCATGTTTCCAAATTTTTATGCACAGTGGTTACAGCATGGAGCGAATGCATGTGAATATACAAAGGTGCATTGCATTAAACAAGTCCAATGAGCGTCCCAAAATTGCCGGCCTGCCTGCTTTCATCCATCAATTGTTCTAAATTTTTCATTACCCAATGAGCTGAGGTGGAGTCTTAGCCACTGGTACCATCAGGGAGGTGTGTAAAGCACTTTAGGCTAGACAGCCAATCAGCTGCCAGCTTCCATCTGTCAATCAAATACAGCAGCCAATCAGAAAGCTGCCCATTGATCAGCAGGCCCTTTATGACATCACAAACAGACCCTCAGAACTATCTGTGCATGTCTAATGGCTGGCTGTCAGTTGGGCGGGTGGGTGGCAGAGGGAGGGGATGTCTGTCTCGTTTCTCCTGAAAATTGTGGTTTTTCTGCGTTTACGGGAAAAGTTGAGGTCCGACGCGCAAAATGCGGGTATCGTAGAAATCACATTTTAAAGACGCACATTTCTGGCCCCCCAAAAATGGGCATTTCAAATGAGAAATGAGTCCAATGAACAAAATAGGGTGAATAAGTATGTATTTCAGGGGTGAGTTAGCAGATTATTGGGGAAGTAAGTCCTGATATTTTTGGAGGTTGCAGGGGCCACTACACCATTCAAAAAAGGCAGGTTTTAGCATATGCAGTTAGGCCCCGTAGGATGATTTTAGCTAAAAAGTGCCCCAAACACTCAAACGGGCTTGTATCTGGGAAGGGAAAAAATGGGAAACATGACTTAGACACCAAATGATACACTGTTTGCCATGTTTCCAAATTTTTATGCACAGCGGTTACAGCATGAAGCGAATGCATGTGAATATACAAAGGTGCATTGCATTAAACAAGTCCAATGAGCGTCCCAAAATGGCCGGCCTGCCTGCTTTCATCCATCAATTGTTCTAAATTTTTCATTTCCCAACAAGCTGAGGTGGAGTCTTAGCCAGTGGTACCATCAGGGAGGTGTGTAAAGCACTTTAGGCTAGTCTGCCAATCAGCTGCCAGCTTCTATCTGTCAATCAAATACAGCAGCCAATTAGAAAGCTGCCCCTTAATCAGCAGGCCCTTTATGACCCTCAGAACTATCTGTGCATGTCTAATGGCTGGCTGTCAGTTGGGCGGGTGGGTGGCAGAGGGAGGGGATGTCTGTCTCGTTTCTCCTGAAAATTGCGTTTTTTCTGCGTTTACGGGAAAAGTTGAGGTCCGACGCGCAAAAGTGGGGTATCGCAGAAATCACCTTTTATAGAAGCACATTTCTGGCCCCCCAAAAATGGGCATTTCAAATGAGAAATGAGTCCAATGAACAAAATAGGGTGAATAAGTATGTATTTCAGGGGTGAGTTAGCAGGTTATTGGGGAAGTAAGTCCTGATATTTTTGGAGGTTGCAGGGGCCACTACACCATTCAAAATAGGCAGGGTTTAGCATATGCAGTTAGGCCCCGTAGGTTGATTTTAGCTAAAAAGTGCCACAAACACTCAAACGGGCTTGTATCTGGGAAGGGAAAATATGGGAAACATGACTTAGACAGCAAATGATACACTGTATGCCATGTTTCCAAATTTTTATGCACAGTGGTTACAGCATGAAGCGAATGCATGTGAATATACAAAGGTGCATTGCATTAAACAAGTCCAATATGCGTCCCAAAATGGCCGGCCTGCCTGCTTTCATCCATCAATTGTTCTAAATTTTTCATTACCCAATGAGCTGAGGTGGAGTCTTAGCCAGTGGTACCATCAGGGAGGTGTGTAAAGCACTTTAGGCTAGACAGCCAATCAGCTGCCAGCTTCCATCTGTCAATCAAATACAGCAGCCAATCAGAAAGCTGCCCATTGATCAGCAGGCCCTTTATGACATCACAAACAGACCCTCAGAACTATCTGTGCATGTCTAATGGCTGGCTGTCAGTTGGGCGGGTGGGTGGCAGAGGGAGGGGATGTCTGTCTCGTTTCTCCTGAAAATTGCGGTTTTTCTGCGTTTACGGGAAAAGTTGAGGTCCGACGCGCAAAAGTGGGGTATCGTAGAAATCACATTTTAAAGACGCACATTTCTGGCCCCCCAAAAATGGGCATTTCAAATGAGAAATGAGTCCAATGAACAAAATAGGGTGAATAAGTATGTATTTCAGGGGTGAGTTAGCAGATTATTGGGGAAGTAAGTCCTGATATTTTTGGAGGTTGCAGGGGCCACTACACCATTCAAAATAGGCAGGTTTTAGCATATGCAGTTAGGCCCCGTAGGATGATTTTAGCTAAAAAGTGCCCCAAACACTCAAACGGGCTTGTATCTGGGAAGGAAAAATATGGGAAACATGACTTAGACAGAAAATGATACACTGTATGCCATGTTTCCAAATTTTTATGCACAGTGGTTACAGCACGAAGCGAATGCATGTGAATATACAAAGGTGCATTGCATTAAACAAGTCCAATGAGCGTCCCAAAATGGCCGGCCTGCCTGCTTTCATCCATCAATTGTTCTAAATTTTTCATTACCCAATAAGCTGAGGTGGAGTCTTAGCCAGTGGTACCATCAGGGAGGTGTGTAAAGCACTTTAGGCTAGACAGCCAATCAGCTGCCAGCTTCCATCTGTCAATCAAATACAGCAGCCAATCAGAAAGCTGCCCATTGATCAGCAGGCCCTTTATGACATCACAAACAGACCCTCAGAACTATCTGTGCATGTCTAATGGCTGGCTGTCAGTTGGGCGGGTGGGTGGCAGAGGGAGGGGATGTCTGTCTCGTTTCTCCTGAAAATTGCGGTTTTTCTGCGTTTACGGGAAAAGTTGAGGTCCGACGCGCAAAAGTGGGGTATCGTAGAAATCACCTTTTAAAGACGCACATTTCTGGCCCCCCAAAAATGGGCATTTCAAATGAGAAATGAGTCCAATGAACAAAATAGGGTGAATAAGTATGTATTTCAGGGGTGAGTTAGCAGGTTATTGGGGAAGTAAGTCCTGATATTTTTGGAGGTTGCAGGGGCCACTACACCATTCAAAATAGGCAGGCTTTAGCATATGCAGTTAGGCCTCGTAGGATGATTTTAGCTAAAAAGTGCCCCAATCACTCAAACGGGCTTGTATCTGGGAAGGGAAAATATGGGAAACATGACTTAGACAGCAAATGATACACTGTTTGCCATGTTTCCAAATTTTTATGCACAGTGGTTACAGCATGAAGCGAATGCATGTGAATATACAAAGGTGCATTGCATTAAACAAGTCCACTGAGCGTCCCAAAATGGCCGGCCTGCCTGCTTTCATCCATCAATTGTTCTAAATTTTTCATTACCCAATGAGCTGAGGTGGAGTCTTAGCCAGTGGTACCATCAGGGAGGTGTGTAAAGCACTTTAGGCTAGACAGCCAATCAGCTGCCAGCTTCCATCTGTCAATCAAATACAGCAGCCAATCAGAAAGCTGCCCATTGATTAGCAGGCCCTTTATGACATCACAGAAAGACTCTCAGAACTATCTGTGCATGTCTAATGGCTGGCTGTCAGTTGGGTGGGTGGGTGGCAGAGGGAGGGGATGTCTGTCTCGTTTCTCCTGAAAATTGCGCTTTTTCTGCGTTTACGGGAAAAGTTGAGATCCGACGCGCAAAAGTGGGGTATCGTAGAAATCACCTTTTAAAGATGCACATTTCTGCCGCCCCAAAAATGGGCATTTCAAATGAGAAATGAGTCCAATGAACAAAATAGGGTGAATAAGTATGTATTTCAGGGGTGAGTTAGCAGGTTATTGGGGAAGTAAGTCCTGATATTTTTGGAGGTTGCAGGGGCCACTACACCATTCAAAATAGGCGGGCTTTAGCATATGCAGTTAGGCCCCGTAGGTTGATTTTAGCTAAAAAGTGCCCCAAACACTCAAACGGGCTTGTATCTGGGAAGGGAAAATATGGGAAACATGACTTAGACAGCAAATGATACACTGTATGCCATGTTTCCAAATTTTTATGCACAGTGGTTACAGCATGGAGCGAATGCATGTGAATATACAAAGGTGCATTGCATTAAACAAGTCCAATGAGCGTCCCAAAATGGCCGGCCTGCCTGCTTTCATCCATCAATTGTTCTAAATTTTTCATTACCCAATGAGCTGAGGTGGAGTCTTAGCCAGTGGTACCATCAGGGAGGTGTGTAAAGCACTTTAGGCTAGACAGCCAATCAGCTGCCAGCTTCCATCTGTCAATCAAATACAGCAGCCAATCAGAAAGCTGCCCATTGATCAGCAGGCCCTTTATGACATCACAAACAGACCCTCAGAACTATCTGTGCATGTCTAATGGCTGGCTGTCAGTTGGGCGGGTGGGTGGCAGAGGGAGGGGATGTCTGTCTCGTTTCTCCTGAAAATTGCGGTTTTTCTGCGTTTACGGGAAAAGTTGAGGTCCGACGCGCAAAAGTGGGGTATCGTAGAAATCACATTTTAAAGACGCACATTTCTGGCCCCCCAAAAATGGGCATTTCAAATGAGAAATGAGTCCAATGAACAAAATAGGGTGAATAAGTATGTATTTCAGGGGTGAGTTAGCAGATTATTGGGGAAGTAAGTCCTGATATTTTTGGAGGTTGCAGGGGCCACTACACCATTCAAAATAGGCAGGTTTTAGCATATGCAGTTAGGCCCCGTAGGATGATTTTAGCTGAAAAGTGCCCCAAACACTCAAACGGGCTTGTATCTGGGAAGGGAAAATATGGGAAACATGACTTAGACAGAAAATGATACACTGTATGCCATGTTTCCAAATTTTTATGCACAGTGGTTACAGCATGAAGCGAATGCATGTGAATATACAAATGTGCATTGCATTAAACAAGTCCACTGAGTGTCCCAAAATTGCCGGCCTGCCTGCTTTCATCCATCAATTGTTCTAAATTTTTCATTACCCAATGAGCTGAGGTGGAGTCTTAGCCACTGGTACCATCAGGGAGGTGTGTAAAGCACTTTAGGCTAGACAGCCAATCAGCTGCCAGCTTCCATCTGTCAATCAAATACAGCAGCCAATCAGAAAGCTGCCCATTGATCAGCAGGCCCTTTATGACATCACAAACAGACCCTCAGAACTATCTGTGCATGTCTAATGGCTGGCTGTCAGTTGGGCGGGTGGGTGGCAGAGGGAGGGGATGTCTGTCTCGTTTCTCCTGAAAATTGTGGTTTTTCTGCGTTTACGGGAAAAGTTGAGGTCCGACGCGCAAAAGTGGGGTATCGTAGAAATCACATTTTAAAGACGCACATTTCTGGCCCCCCAAAAATGGGCATTTCAAATGAGAAATGAGTCCAATGAACAAAATAGGGTGAATAAGTATGTATTTCAGGGGTGAGTTAGCAGATTATTGGGGAAGTAAGTCCTGATATTTTTGGAGGTTGCAGGGGCCACTACACCATTCAAAAAAGGCAGGTTTTAGCATATGCAGTTAGGCCCCGTAGGATGATTTTAGCTAAAAAGTGCCCCAAACACTCAAACGGGCTTGTATCTGGGAAGGGAAAAAATGGGAAACATGACTTAGACACCAAATGATACACTGTTTGCCATGTTTCCAAATTTTTATGCACAGCGGTTACAGCATGAAGCGAATGCATGTGAATATACAAAGGTGCATTGCATTAAACAAGTCCAATGAGCGTCCCAAAATGGCCGGCCTGCCTGCTTTCATCCATCAATTGTTCTAAATTTTTCATTTCCCAACAAGCTGAGGTGGAGTCTTAGCCAATGGTACCATCAGGGAGGTGTGTAAAGCACTTTAGGCTAGTCTGCCAATCAGCTGCCAGCTTCTATCTGTCAATCAAATACAGCAGCCAATAAGAAAGCTGCCCCTTAATCAGCAGGCCCTTTATGACATCACAGAAAGACCCTCAGAACTATCTGTGCATGTCTAATGGCTGGCTGTCAGTTGGGCGGGTGGGTGGCAGAGGGAGGGGATGTCTGTCTCGTTTCTCCTGAAAATTGCGGTTTTTCTGCGATTACGGGAAAAGTTGAGGTCCGACGCGCAAAAGTGGGGTATCGTAGAAATCACATTTTAAAGACGCACATTTCTGGCCCCCCAAAAATGGGCATTTCAAATGAGAAATGAGTCCAATGAACAAAATAGGGTGAATAAGTATGTATTTCAGGGGTGAGTTAGCAGATTATTGGGGAAGTAAGTCCTGATATTTTTGGAGGTTGCAGGGGCCACTACACCATTCAAAATAGGCAAGTTTTAGCATATGCAGTTAGGCCCCGTAGGATGATTTTAGCTAAAAAGTGCCCCAAACACTCAAACGGGCTTGTATCTGGGAAGGGAAAATATGGGAAACATGACTTAGACAGAAAATGATACACTATATGCCATGTTTCCAAATTTTTATGCACAGTGGTTACAGCATGAAGCGAATGCATGTGAATATACAAAGGTGCATTGCATTAAACAAGTCCACTGAGTGTCCCAAAATTGCCGGCCTGCCTGCTTTCATCCATCAATTGTTCTAAATTTTTCATTACCCATTGAGCTGAGGTGGAGTCTTAGCCACTGGTACCATCAGGGAGGTGTGTAAAGCACTTTAGGCTAGACAGCCAATCAGCTGCCAGCTTCCATCTGTCAATCAAATACAGCAGCCAATCAGAAAGCTGCCCATTGATCAGCAGGCCCTTTATGACATCACAAACAGACCCTCAGAACTATCTGTGCATGTCTAATGGCTGGCTGTCAGTTGGGCGGGTGGGTGGCAGAGGGAGGGGATGTCTGTCTCGTTTCTCCTGAAAATTGTGGTTTTTCTGCGTTTACAGGAAAAGTTGAGGTCCGACGCGCAAAAGTGGGGTATCGTAGAAATCACATTTTAAAGACGCACATTTCTGGCCCCCCAAAAATGGGCATTTCAAATGAGAAATGAGTCCAATGAACAAAATAGGGTGAATAAGTATGTATTTCAGGGGTGAGTTAGCAGATTATTGGGGAAGTAAGTCCTGATATTTTTGGAGGTTGCAGGGGCCACTACACCATTCAAAAAAGGCAGGTTTTAGCATATGCAGTTAGGCCCCGTAGGATGATTTTAGCTAAAAAGTGCCCCAAAAACTCAAACGGGCTTGTATCTGGGAAGGGAAAAAATGGGAAACATGACTTAGACACCAAATGATACACTGTTTGCCATGTTTCCAAATTTTTATGCACAGCGGTTACAGCATGAAGCGAATGCATGTGAATATACAAAGGTGCATTGCATTAAACAAGTCCAATGAGCGTCCCAAAATGGCCGGCCTGCCTGCTTTCATCCATCAATGGTTCTAAATTTTTCATTTCCCAACAAGCTGAGGTGGAGTCTTAGCCAGCGGTACCATCAGGGAGGTGTGTAAAGCACTTTAGGCTAGTCTGCCAATCAGCTGCCAGCTTCTATCTGTCAATCAAATACAGCAGCCAATCAGAAAGCTGCCCCTTAATCAGCAGGCCCTTTATGACATCACAGAAAGACCCTCAGAACTATCTGTGCATGTCTAATGGCTGGCTGTCAGTTGGGCGGGTGGGTGGCAGAGGGAGGGTATGTCTGTCTCGTTTCTCCTGAAAATTGCGTTTTTTCTGCGTTTACGGGAAAAGTTGAGGTCCGACGCGCAAAAGTGGGGTATCGCAGAAATCACCTTTTATAGAAGCACATTTCTGGCCCCCCAAAAATGGGCATTTCAAATGAGAAATGAGTCCAATGAACAAAATAGGGTGAATAAGTATGTATTTCAGGGGTGAGTTAGCAGGTTATTGGGGAAGTAAGTCCTGATATTTTTGGAGGTTGCAGGGGCCACTACACCATTCAAAATAGGCAGGGTTTAGCATATGCAGTTAGGCCCCGTAGGTTGATTTTAGCTAAAAAGTGCCACAAACACTCAAACGGGCTTGTATCTGGGAAGGGAAAATATGGGAAACATGACTTAGACAGCAAATGATACACTGTTTGCCATGTTTCCAAATTTTTATGCACAGTGGTTACAGCATGAAGCGAATGCATGTGAATATACAAAGGTGCATTGCATTAAACAAGTCCAATGAGCGTCCCAAAATGGCCGGCCTGCCTTCTTTCATCCATCAATTGTTCTAAATTTTTCATTACCCAATGAGCTGAGGTGGAGTCTTAGCCAGTGGTACCATCAGGGAGGTGTGTAAAGCACTTTAGGCTAGACAGCCAATCAGCTGCCAGCTTCCATCTGTCAATCAAATACAGCAGCCAATCAGAAAGCTGCCCATTGATCAGCAGGCCCTTTATGACATCACAAACAGACCCTCAGAACTATCTGTGCATGTCTAATGGCTGGCTGTCAGTTGGGTGGGTGGGTGGCAGAGGGAGGGGATGTCTGTCTCGTTTCTCCTGAAAATTGCGCTTTTTCTGCGTTTACGGGAAAAGTTGAGGTCCGACGCGCAAAAGTGGGGTATCGTAGAAATCACCTTTTAAAGACGCACATTTCTGGCCCCCCAAAAATGGGCATTTCAAATGAGAAATGAGTCCAATGAACAAAATAGGGTTAATAAGTATGTATTTCAGGGGTGAGTTAGCAGGTTATTGGGGAAGTAAGTCCTGATATTTTTGGATGTTGCAGGGGCCACTACACCATTCAAAATAGGCAGGCTTTAGCATATGCAGTTAGGCCCCGTAGGATGATTTTAGCTAAAAAGTGCCCCAAACACTCAAACGGGCTTGTATCTGGGAAGGCAAAATATGAGAAACATGACTTAGACAGCAAATGATACACTGTTTGCCATGTTTCCAAATTTTTATGCACAGTGGTTACAGCATGAAGCAAATGCATGTGAATATACAAAGGTGCATTGCATTAAACAAGTCCACTGAGTGTCCCAAAATGGCTGGCCTGCCTGCTTTCATCCATCAATTGTTCTAAATGTTTCATTACCCAATGAGCTGAGGTGGAGTCTTAGCCAGTGGTACCATCAGGGAGGTGTGTAAAGCACTTTAGGCTAGACAGCCAATCAGCTGCCAGCTTCCATCTGTCAATCAAATACAGCAGCCAATCAGAAAGCTGCCCATTGATCAGCAGGCCCTTTATGACATCACAGACAGACCCTCAGAACTATCTGTGCATGTCTAATTGCTGGCTGTCAGTTGGGCGGGTGGGTGGCATAGGGGGGGATGTCTGTCTTGTTTCTCCTGAAAATTGCAGTTTTTCTGCGTTTACGGGAAAAGTTGAGGTCCGACGCGCAAAAGTGGGGTATCGTAGAAATCACCTTTTAAAGTCGCACATTTCCGGCCCCCCAAAAATGGGCATTTCAAATGAGAAATGAGTCCAATGAACAAAATAGGGTGAATAAGTATGTATTTCAGGGGTGATTTAGCAGATTATTGGGGAAGTTAGTCCTGATATTTTTGGAGGTTGCAGGGGCCACTACACCATTTAAAATAGGCAGGTTTTAGCATATGCAGTTAGGCCCTGCAGGATGATTTTAGCTAAAAAGTGCCCCAAACACTCAAATGGGCTTGTATCTGGGAAGGGAAAAAATGGGAAACATGACTTAGACACCAAATGATACACTGTTTGCCATGTTTCCAAATTTTTATGCACAGCGGTTACAGCATGAAGCGAATGCATGTGAATATACAAAGGTGCATTGCATTAAACAAGTCCAATGAGCGTCCCAAAATGGCCGGCCTGCCTGCTTTCATCCATCAATTGTTCTAAATTTTTCATTTCCCAACGAGCTGAGGTGGAGTCTTAGCCAGTGGTACCATCAGGGAGGTGTGTAAAGCACTTTAGGCTAGACTGCCTATCAGCTGCCAGCTTCTATCTGTCAATCAAATACAGCAGCCAATCAGAAAGCTGCCCCTTAATCAGCAGGCCCTTTATGACATCACAGAAAAACCCTCAGAACTATCTGTGCATGTCTAATGGCTGGCTGTCAGTTGGGCGGGTGGGTGGCAGAGGGAGGGGATGTCTGTCTCGTTTCTCCTGAAAATTGCGCTTTTTCTGCGTTTACGGGAAAAGTTGAGGTCCGACGCGCAAAAGTGGGGTATCGTAGAAATCACATTTTAAAGACGCACATTTCTGGCTCCCCAAAAATGGGCATTTCAAATGAGAAATGAGTCCAATGAACAAAATAGGGTGAATAAGTATGTATTTCAGGGGTGAGTTAGCAGATTATTGGGGAAGTAAGTCCTGATATTTTTGGAGGTTGCAGGGGCCATAACACCATTCAAAAAAGGCAGGTTTTAGCATATGCAGTTAGGCCCCGTAGGATGATTTTAGCTAAAAAGTGCCCCAAACACTCAAATGGGCTTGTATCTGGGAAGGGAAAAAATGGGAAACATGACTTAGACACCAAATGATACACTGTTTGCCATGTTTCCAAATTTTTATGCACAGCGGTTACAGCATGAAGCGAATGCATGTGAATATACAAAGGTGCATTGCATTAAACAAGTCCAATGAGCGTCCCAAAATGGCCGGCCTGCCTGCTTTCATCCATCAATTGTTCTAAATTTTTCATTTCCCAACGAGCTGAGGTGGAGTCTTAGCCAGTGGTACCATCAGGGAGGTGTGTAAAGCACTTTAGGCTAGACTGCCTATCAGCTGCCAGCTTCTATCTGTCAATCAAATACAGCAGCCAATCAGAAAGCTGCCCCTTAATCAGCAGGCCCTTTATGACATCACAGAAAAACCCTCAGAACTATCTGTGCATGTCTAATGGCTGGCTGTCAGTTGGGCGGGTGGGTGGCAGAGGGAGGGGATGTCTGTCTCGTTTCTCCTGAAAATTGCGCTTTTTCTGCGTTTACGGGAAAAGTTGAGGTCCGACGCGCAAAAGTGGGGTATCGTAGAAATCACATTTTAAAGACGCACATTTCTGGCTCCCCAAAAATGGGCATTTCAAATGAGAAATGAGTCCAATGAACAAAATAGGGTGAATAAGTATGTATTTCAGGGGTGAGTTAGCAGATTATTGGGGAAGTAAGTCCTGATATTTTTGGAGGTTGCAGGGGCCATAACACCATTCAAAAAAGGCAGGTTTTAGCATATGCAGTTAGGCCCCGTAGGATGATTTTAGCTAAAAAGTGCCCCAAACACTCAAACGGGCTTGTATCTGGGAAGGGAAAATATGGGAAACATGACTTAGACAGAAAATGATACACTATATGCCATGTTTCCAAATTTTTATGCACAGTGGTTACAGCATGAAGCGAATGCATGTGAATATACAAAGGTGCATTGCATTAAACAAGTCCACTGAGTGTCCCAAAATGGCCGGCCTGCCTGCTTTCATCTATCAATTGTTCTAAATTTTTCATGACCCAATGAGCTGAGGTGGAGTCTTAGCCAGTGGTACCATCAGGGAGGTGTGTAAAGCACTTTAGGCTAGACAGCCAATCAGCTGCCAGCTTCCATCTGTCACTCAAATACAGCAGCCAATCAGAAAGCTGCCCATTGATCAGCAGGCCCTTTATGACATCACAAACAGACCCTCAGAACTATCTGTGCATGTCTAATGGCTGGCTGTCAGTTGGGCGGGTGGGTGGCAGAGGGAGGGGATGTCTGTCTCGTTTCTCCTGAAAATTGCGCTTTTTCTGCGTTTACGGGATTAGTTGAGGTCCGACGCGCAAAAGTGGGGTATCGTAGAAATCACATTTTAAAGATGCACATTTCTGGCCCCCCAAAAATGGGCATTTCAAATGAGAAATGAGTCCAATGAACAAAATAGGGTGAATAAGTATGTATTTCAGGGGTGAGTTAGCAGATTATTGGGGAAGTAAGTCCTGATATTTTTGGAGGTTGCAGGGGCCACTACACCATTCAAAATAGGCAGGTTTTAGCATATGCAGTTAGGCCCCGTAGGATGATTTTAGCTAAAAAGTGCCCCAAACACTCAAACGGGCTTGTATCTGGGAAGGAAAAATATGGGAAACATGACTTAGACAGAAAATGATACACTGTATGCCATGTTTCCAAATTTTTATGCACAGTGGTTACAGCACGAAGCGAATGCATGTGAATATACAAAGGTGCATTGCATTAAACAAGTCCAATGAGCGTCCCAAAATGGCCGGCCTGCCTGCTTTCATCCATCAATTGTTCTAAATTTTTCATTACCCAATGAGCTGAGGTGGAGTCTTAGCCAGTGGTACCATCAGGGAGGTGTGTAAAGCACTTTAGGCTAGACAGCCAATCAGCTGCCAGCTTCCATCTGTCAATCAAATACAGCAGCCAATCAGAAAGCTGCCCATTGATCAGCAGGCCCTTTATGACATCACAAACAGACCCTCAGAACTATCTGTGCATGTCTAATGGCTGGCTGTCAGTTGGGCGGGTGGGTGGCAGAGGGAGGGGATGTCTGTCTCGTTTCTCCTGAAAATTTTGGTTTTTCTGCGTTTACAGGAAAAGTTGAGGTCCGACGCGCAAAAGTGGGGTATCGTAGAAATCACATTTTAAAGACGCACATTTCTGGCCCCCCAAAAATGGGCATTTCAAATGAGAAATGAGTCCAATGAACAAAATAGGGTGAATAAGTATGTATTTCAGGGGTGAGTTAGCAGATTATTGGGGAAGTAAGTCCTGATATTTTTGGAGGTTGCAGGGGCCACTACACCATTCAAAAAAGGCAGGTTTTAGCATATGCAGTTAGGCCCCGTAGGATGATTTTAGCTAAAAAGTGCCCCAAAAACTCAAACGGGCTTGTATCTGGGAAGGGAAAAAATGGGAAACATGACTTAGACACCAAATGATACACTGTATGCCATGTTTCCAAATTTTTATGCACAGCGGTTACAGCATGAAGCGAATGCATGTGAATATACAAAGGTGCATTGCATTAAACAAGTCCAATGAGCGTCCCAAAATGGCCGGCCTGCCTGCTTTCATCCATCAATTGTTCTAAATTTTTCATTTCCCAACAAGCTGAGGTGGAGTCTTAGCCAGCGGTACCATCAGGGAGGTGTGTAAAGCACTTTAGGCTAGTCTGCCAATCAGCTGCCAGCTTCTATCTGTCAATCAAATACAGCAGCCAATCAGAAAGCTGCCCCTTAATCAGCAGGCCCTTTATGACATCACAGAAAGACCCTCAGAACTATCTGTGCATGTCTAATGGCTGGCTGTCAGTTGGGCGGGTGGGTGGCAGAGGGAGGGTATGTCTGTCTCGTTTCTCCTGAAAATTGCGTTTTTTCTGCGTTTACGGGAAAAGTTGAGGTCCGACGCGCAAAAGTGGGGTATCGCAGAAATCACCCTTTATAGAAGAACATTTCTGGCCCCCCAAAAATGGGCATTTCAAATGAGAAATGAGTCCAATGAACAAAATAGGGTGAATAAGTATGTATTTCAGGGGTGAGTTAGCAGGTTATTGGGGAAGTAAGTCCTGATATTTTTGGAGGTTGCAGGGGCCACTACACCATTCAAAATAGGCAGGGTTTAGCATATGCAGTTAGGCCCCGTAGGTTGATTTTAGCTAAAAAGTGCCACAAACACTCAAACGGGCTTGTATCTGGGAAGGGAAAATATGGGAAACATGACTTAGACAGCAAATGATACACTGTTTGCCATGTTTCCAAATTTTTATGCACAGTGGTTACAGCATGAAGCGAATGCATGTGAATATACAAAGGTGCATTGCATTAAACAAGTCCAATGAGCGTCCCAAAATGGCCGGCCTGCCTGCTTTCATCCATCAATTGTTCTAAATTTTTCATTACCCAATGAGCTGAGGTGGAGTCTTAGCCAGTGGTACCATCAGGGAGGTGTGTAAAGCACTCTAGGCTAGACAGCCAATCAGCTGCCAGCTTCCATCTGTCAATCAAATACAGCAGCCAATCAGAAAGCTGCCCATTGATCAGCAGGCCCTTTATGACATCACAAACAGACCCTCAGAACTATCTGTGCATGTCTAATGGCTGGCTGTCAGTTGGGTGGGTGGCAGAGGGAGGGGATGTCTGTCTCGTTTCTCCTGAAAATTGCGCTTTTTCTGCGTTTACGGGAAAAGTTGAGGTCCGACGCGCAAAAGTGGGGTATCGTAGAAATCACCTTTTAAAGACGCACATTTCTGGCCCCCCAAAAATGGGCATTTCAAATGAGAAATGAGTCCAATGAACAAAATAGGGTTAATAAGTATGTATTTCAGGGGTGAGTTAGCAGGTTATTGGGGAAGTAAGTCCTGATATTTTTGGATGTTGCAGGGGCCACTACACCATTCAAAATAGGCAGGCTTTAGCATATGCAGTTAGGCCCCGTAGGATGATTTTAGCTAAAAAGTGCCCCAAACACTCAAACGGCTTGTATCTGGGAAGGCAAAATATGAGAAACATGACTTAGACAGCAAATGATACACTGTTTGCCATGTTTCCAAATTTTTATGCACAGTGGTTACAGCATGAAGCAAATGCATGTGAATATACAAAGGTGCATTGCATTAAACAAGTCCACTGAGTGTCCCAAAATGGCTGGCCTGCCTGCTTTCATCCATCAATTGTTCTAAATGTTTCATTACCCAATGAGCTGAGGTGGAGTCTTAGCCAGTGGTACCATCAGGGAGGTGTGTAAAGCACTTTAGGCTAGACAGCCAATCAGCTGCCAGCTTCTATCTGTCAATCAAATACAGCAGCCAATCAGAAAGCTGCCCCTTAATCAGCAGGCCCTTTATGACATCACAGAAAAACCCTCAGAACTATCTGTGCATGTCTAATGGCTGGCTGTCAGTTGGGCGGGTGGGTGGCAGAGGGAGGGGATGTCTGTCTCGTTTCTCCTGAAAATTGCGCTTTTTCTGCGTTTACGGGAAAAGTTGAGGTCCGACGCGCAAAAGTGGGGTATCGTAGAAATCACATTTTAAAGACGCACATTTCTGGCTCCCCAAAAATGGGCATTTCAAATGAGAAATGAGTCCAATGAACAAAATAGGGTGAATAAGTATGTATTTCAGGGGTGAGTTAGCAGATTATTGGGGAAGTAAGTCCTGATATTTTTGGAGGTTGCAGGGGCCATAACACCATTCAAAAAAGGCAGGTTTTAGCATATGCAGTTAGGCCCCGTAGGATGATTTTAGCTAAAAAGTGCCCCAAACACTCAAACGGGCTTGTATCTGGGAAGGGAAAATATGGGAAACATGACTTAGACAGAAAATGATACACTATATGCCATGTTTCCAAATTTTTATGCACAGTGGTTACAGCATGAAGCGAATGCATGTGAATATACAAAGGTGCATTGCATTAAACAAGTCCACTGAGTGTCCCAAAATGGCCGGCCTGCCTGCTTTCATCTATCAATTGTTCTAAATTTTTCATGACCCAATGAGCTGAGGTGGAGTCTTAGCCAGTGGTACCATCATGGAGGTGTGTAAAGCTTTTTAGGCTAGACAGCCAATCAGCTGCCAGCTTCCATCTGTCTCTCAAATACAGCAGCCAATCAGAAAGCTGCCCATTGATCAGCAGGCCCTTTATGACATCACAAACAGACCCTCAGAACTATCTGTGCATGTCTAATGGCAGGCTGTCAGTTGGGCGGGTGGGTGGCAGAGGGAGGGGATGTCTGTCTCGTTTCTCCTGAAAATTGCGCTTTTTCTGCGTTTACGGGATTAGTTGAGGTCCGACGCGCAAAAGTGGGGTATCGTAGAAATCACATTTTAAAGATGCACATTTCTGGCCCCCCAAAAATGGGCATTTCAAATGAGAAATGAGTCCAATGAACAAAATAGGGTGAATAAGTATGTATTTCAGGGGTGAGTTAGCAGATTATTGGGGAAGTAAGTCCTGATATTTTTGGAGGTTGCAGGGGCCACTACACCATTCAAAATAGGCAGGTTTTAGCATATGCAGTTAGGCCCCGTAGGATGATTTTAGCTAAAAAGTGCCCCAAACACTCAAACGGGCTTGTATCTGGGAAGGAAAAATATGGGAAACATGACTTAGACAGAAAATGATACACTGTATGCCATGTTTCCAAATTTTTATGCACAGTGGTTACAGCACGAAGCGAATGCATGTGAATATACAAAGGTGCATTGCATTAAACAAGTCCAATGAGCGTCCCAAAATGGCCGGCCTGCCTGCTTTCATCCATCAATTGTTCTAAATTTTTCATTACCCAATGAGCTGAGGTGGAGTCTTAGCCAGTGGTACCATCAGGGAGGTGTGTAAAGCACTTTAGGCTAGACAGCCAATCAGCTGCCAGCTTCCATCTGTCAATCAAATACAGCAGCCAATCAGAAAGCTGCCCATTGATCAGCAGGCCCTTTATGACATCACAAACAGACCCTCAGAACTATCTGTGCATGTCTAATGGCTGGCTGTCAGTTGGGCGGGTGGGTGGACGAGGGAGGGGATGTCTGTCTCGTTTCTCCTGAAAATTGCGGTTTTTCTGCGTTTACGGGAAAAGTTGAGGTCCGACGCGCAAAAGTGGGGTATCGTAGAAATCACATTTTAAAGACGCACATTTCTGGCCCCCCAAAAATGGGCATTTCAAATGAGAAATGAGTCCAATGAACAAAATAGGGTGAATAAGTATGTATTTTAGGGGTGAGTTAGCAGGTTATTGGGGAAGTAAGTCCTGATATTTTTGGAGGTTGCAGGGGCCACTACACCATTCAAAATAGGCAGGCTTTAGCATATGCAGTTAGGCCTCGTAGGATGATTTTAGCTAAAAAGTGCCCCAATCACTCAAACGGGCTTGTATCTGGGAAGGGAAAATATGGGAAACATGACTTAGACAGCAAATGATACACTGTTTGCCATGTTTCCAAATTTTTATGCACAGTGGTTACAGCATGAAGCGAATGCATGTGAATATACAAAGGTGCATTGCATTAAACAAGTCCACTGAGTGTCCCAAAATGGCCGGCCTGCCTGCTTTCATCCATCAATTGTTCTAAATTTTTCATTACCCAATGAGCTGAGGTGGAGTCTTAGCCAGTGGTACCATCAGGGAGGTGTGTAAAGCACTTTAGGCTAGACAGCCAATCAGCTGCCAGCTTCCATCTGTCAATCAAATACAGCAGCCAATCAGAAAGCTGCCCATTGATCAGCAGGCCCTTTATGACATCACAAACAGACCCTCAGAACTATCTGTGCATGTCTAATGGCTGGCTGTCAGTTGGGCGGGTGGGTGGACGAGGGAGGGGATGTCTGTCTCGTTTCTCCTGAAAATTGCGGTTTTTCTGCGTTTACGGGAAAAGTTGAGGTCCGACGCGCAAAAGTGGGGTATCGTAGAAATCACATTTTAAAGACGCACATTTCTGGCCCCCCAAAAATGGGCATTTCAAATGAGAAATGAGTCCAATGAACAAAATAGGGTGAATAAGTATGTATTTCAGGGGTGAGTTAGCAGGTTATTGGGGAAGTAAGTCCTGATATTTTTGGAGGTTGCAGGGGCCACTACACCATTCAAAATAGGCAGGCTTTAGCATATGCAGTTAGGCCTCGTAGGATGATTTTAGCTAAAAAGTGCCCCAATCACTCAAACGGGCTTGTATCTGGGAAGGGAAAATATGGGAAACATGACTTAGACAGCAAATGATACACTGTTTGCCATGTTTCCAAATTTTTATGCACAGTGGTTACAGCATGAAGCGAATGCATGTGAATATACAAAGGTGCATTGCATTAAACAAGTCCACTGAGTGTCCCAAAATGGCCGGCCTGCCTGCTTTCATCCATCAATTGTTCTAAATTTTTCATTACCCAATGAGCTGAGGTGGAGTCTTAGCCAGTGGTACCATCAGGGAGGTGTGTAAAGCACTTTAGGCTAGACAGCCAATCAGCTGCCAGCTTCCATCTGTCAATCAAATACAGCAGCCAATCAGAAAGCTGCCCATTGATCAGCAGGCCCTTTATGACATCACAGAAAGACTCTCAGAACTATCTGTGCATGTCTAATGGCTGGCTGTCAGTTGGGTGGGTGGGTGGCAGAGGGAGGGGATGTCTGTCTCGTTTCTCCTGAAAATTGCGCTTTTTCTGCGTTTACGGGAAAAGTTGAGATCCGACGCGCAAAAGTGGGGTATCGTAGAAATCACCTTTTAAAGATGCACATTTCTGCCCCCCCCAAAAATGGGCATTTCAAATGAGAAATGAGTCCAATGAACAAAATAGGGTGAATAAGTATGTATTTCAGGGGTGAGTTAGCAGGTTATTGGGGAAGTAAGTCCTGATATTTTTGGAGGTTGCAGGGGCCACTACACCATTCAAAATAGGTGGGCTTTAGCATATGCAGTTAGGCCCCGTAGGTTGATTTTAGCTAAAAAGTGCCCCAAACACTCAAACGGGCTTGTATCTGGGAAGGGAAAATATGGGAAACATGACTTAGACAGCAAATGATACACTGTATGCCATGTTTCCAAATTTTTATGCACAGTGGTTACAGCATGAAGCGAATGCATGTGAATATACAAAGGTGCATTGCATTAAATAAGTCTAATGAGCGTCCCAAAATGGCCAGCCTGCCTGCTTTCATCCATCAATTGTTCTAAATTTTTCATTACCCAATGAGCTGAGGTGGAGTCTTAGCCAGTGGTACCATCAGGGAGGTGTGTAAAGCACTTTAGGCTAGACAGCCAATCAGCTGCCAGCTTCCATCTGTCAATCAAATACAGCAGCCAATCAGAAAGCTGCCCATTGATCAGCAGGCCCTTTATGACATCACAAACAGACCCTCAGAACTATCTGTGCATGTCTAATGGCTGGCTGTCAGTTGGGCGGGTGGGTGGCAGAGGGAGGGGATGTCTGTCTCGTTTCTCCTGAAAATTGCGCTTTTTCTGCGTTTACCGGAAAAGTTGAGATCCGACGCGCAAAAGTGGGGTATCGTAGAAATCACCTTTTAAAGATGCACATTTCTGCCCCCCCAAAAATGGGCATTTCAAATGAGAAATGAGTCCAATGAACAAAATAGGGTGAATAAGTATGTATTTCAGGGGTGAGTTAGCAGGTTATTGGGGAAGTAAGTCCTGATATTTTTGGAGGTTGCAGGGGCCACTACACCATTCAAAATAGGCGGGCTTTAGCATATGCAGTTAGGCCCCGTAGGTTGATTTTAGCTAAAAAGTGCCCCAAACACTCAAACGGGCTTGTATCTGGGAAGGGAAAATATGGGAAACATGACTTAGACAGCAAATGATACACTGTATGCCATGTTTCCAAATTTTTATGCACAGTGGTTACAGCATGAAGCGAATGCATGTGAATATACAAAGGTGCATTGCATTAAACAAGTCCAATGAGCGTCCCAAAATGGCCAGCCTGCCTGCTTTCATCCATCAATTGTTCTAAATTTTTCATTACCCAATGAGCTGAGGTGGAGTTTTAGCCAGTGGTACCATCAGGGAGGTGTGTAAAGCACTTTAGGCTAGACAGCCAATCAGCTGCCAGCTTCCATCTGTCACTCAAATACAGCAGCCAATCAGAAAGCTGCCCATTGATCAGCAGGCCCTTTATGACATCACAAACAGACCCTCAGAACTATCTGTGCATGTCTAATGGCTGGCTGTCAGTTGGGCGGGTGGGTGGCAGAGGCAGGGGATGTCTGTCTCGTTTCTCCTGAAAATTGCGCTTTTTCTGCGTTTACGGGAAAAGTTGAGGTCCGACGCGCAAAAGTGGGGTATCGTAGAAATCACATTTTAAAGACGCACATTTCTGGCCCCCCAAAAATTGGCATTTCAAATGAGAAATGAGTCCAATAAACAAAATAGGGTGAATAAGTATGTATTTCAGGGGTGAGTTAGCAGATTATTGGGGAAGTAAGTCCTGATATTTTTGGAGTTTGCAGTCGCCACTACACCATTCAAAATAGGCAGGTTTTAGCATATGCAGTTAGGCCCCGTAGGTTGATTTTAGCTAAAAAGTGCCCCAAACACTCAAACGGGCTTGTATCTGGGAAGGGAAAATATGGGAAACATGACTTAGACAGCAAATGATACACTGTATGCCATGTTTCCAAATTTTTATGCACAGTGGTTACAGCATGAAGCGAATGCATGTGAATATACAAAGGTGCATTGCATTAAACAAGTCCAATGAGCGTCCCAAAATGGCCAGCCTGCCTGCTTTCATCCATCAATTGTTCTAAATTTTTCATTACCCAATGAGCTGAGGTGGAGTCTTAGCCAGTGGTACCATCAGGGAGGTGTGTAAAGCACTTTAGGCTAGACAGCCAATCAGCTGCCAGCTTCCATCTGTCAATCAAATACAGCAGCCAATCAGAAAGCTGCCCATTGATCAGCAGGCCCTTTATGACATCACAAACAGACCCTCAGAACTATCTGTGCATGTCTAATGGCTGGCTGTCAGTTGGGCGGGTGGGTGGCAGAGGGAGGGGATGTCTGTCTCGTTTCTCCTGAAAATTGCGCTTTTTCTGCGTTTACGGGAAAAGTTGAGGTCCGACGCGCAAAAGTGGGGTATCGTAGAAATCACATTTTAAAGACGCACATTTCTGGCCCCCCAAAAATGGGCATTTCAAATGAGAAATGAGTCCAATGAACAAAATAGGGTGAATAAGTATGTATTTCAGGGGTGAGTTAGCAGATTATTGGGGAAGTAAGTCCTGATATTTTTGGAGGTTGCAGGGGCCACTACACCATTAAAAAAAGGCAGGTTTTAGCATATGCAGTTAGGCCCCGTAGGATGATTTTAGCTAAAAAGTGCCCCAAACACTCAAACGGGCTTGTATCTGGGAAGGGAAAAAATGGGAAACATGACTTAGACACCAAATGATACACTGTTTGCCATGTTTCCAAATTTTTATGCACAGCGGTTACAGCATGAAGCGAATGCATGTGAATATACAAAGGTGCATTGCATTAAACAAGTCCAATGAGCGTCCCAAAATGGCCGGCCTGCCTGCTTTCATCCATCAATTGTTCTAAATTTTTCATTTCCCAACAAGCTGAGGTGGAGTCTTAGCCAGCGGTACCATTAGGGAGGTGTGTAAAGCACTTTAGGCTAGTCTGCCAATCAGCTGCCAGCTTCTATCTGTCAATCAAATACAGCAGCCAATCAGAAAGCTGCCCCTTAATCAGCAGGCCCTTTATGACATCACAGAAAGACCCTCAGAACTATCTGTGCATGTCTAATGGCTGGCTGTCAGTTGGGCGGGTGGGTGGCAGAGGGAGGGGATGTCTGTCTCGTTTCTCCTGAAAATTGCGTTTTTTCTGCCTTTTTCGGGAAAAGTTGAGGTCCGACGCGCAAAAGTGGGGTATCGCAGAAATCACCTTTTATAGAAGCACATTTCTGGCCCCCCAAAAATGGGCATTTCAAATGAGAAATGAGTCCAATGAACAAAATAGGGTGAATAAGTATGTATTTCAGGGGTGAGTTAGCAGGTTATTGGGGAAGTAAGTCCTGATATTTTTGGAGGTTGCAGGGGCCACTACACCATTCAAAATAGGCAGGGTTTAGCATATGCAGTTAGGCCCCGTAGGTTGATTTTAGCTAAAAAGTGCCACAAACACTCAAACGGGCTTGTATCTGGGAAGGGAAAATATGGGAAACATGACTTAGACAGCAAATGATACACTGTTTGCCATGTTTCCAAATTTTTATGCACAGTGGTTACAGCATGAAGCGAATGCATGTGAATATACAAAGGTGCATTGCATTAAACAAGTCCAATGAGCGTCCCAAAATGGCCGGCCTGCCTGCTTTCATCCATCAATTGTTCTAAATTTTTCATTACCCAATGAGCTGAGGTGGAGTCTTAGCCAGTGGTACCATCAGGGAGGTGTGTAAAGCACTTTAGGCTAGACAGCCAATCAGCTGCCAGCTTCCATCTGTCAATCAAATACAGCAGCCAATCAGAAAGCTGCCCATTGATCAGCAGGCCCTTTATGACATCACAAACAGACCCTCAGAACTATCTGTGCATGTCTAATGGCTGGCTGTCAGTTGGGTGGGTGGATGGCAGAGGGAGGGGATGTCTGTCTCGTTTCTCCTGAAAATTGCGCTTTTTCTGCGTTTACGGGAAAAGTTGAGGTCCGACGCGCAAAAGTGGGGTATCGTAGAAATCACATTTTAAAGACGCACATTTCTGGCCCCCCAAAAATGGGCATTTCAAATGAGAAATGAGTCCAATGAACAAAATAGGGTGAATAAGTATGTATTTCAGGGGTGAGTTAGCAGATTATTGGGGAAGTAAGTCCTGATATTTTTGGAGGTTGCAGGGGCCACTACACCATTAAAAAAAGGCAGGTTTTAGCATATGCAGTTAGGCCCCGTAGGATGATTTTAGCTAAAAAGTGCCCCAAACACTCAAACGGGCTTGTATCTGGGAAGGGAAAAAATGGGAAACATGACTTAGACACCAAATGATACACTGTTTGCCATGTTTCCAAATTTTTATGCACAGCGGTTACAGCATGAAGCGAATGCATGTGAATATACAAAGGTGCATTGCATTAAACAAGTCCAATGAGCGTCCCAAAATGGCCGGCCTGCCTGCTTTCATCCATCAATTGTTCTAAATTTTTCATTTCCCAACAAGCTGAGGTGGAGTCTTAGCCAGCGGTACCATTAGGGAGGTGTGTAAAGCACTTTAGGCTAGTCTGCCAATCAGCTGCCAGCTTCTATCTGTCAATCAAATACAGCAGCCAATCAGAAAGCTGCCCCTTAATCAGCAGGCCCTTTATGACATCACAGAAAGACCCTCAGAACTATCTGTGCATGTCTAATGGCTGGCTGTCAGTTGGGCGGGTGGGTGGCAGAGGGAGGGGATGTCTGTCTCGTTTCTCCTGAAAATTGCGTTTTTTCTGCCTTTTTCGGGAAAAGTTGAGGTCCGACGCGCAAAAGTGGGGTATCGCAGAAATCACCTTTTATAGAAGCACATTTCTGGCCCCCCAAAAATGGGCATTTCAAATGAGAAATGAGTCCAATGAACAAAATAGGGTGAATAAGTATGTATTTCAGGGGTGAGTTAGCAGGTTATTGGGGAAGTAAGTCCTGATATTTTTGGAGGTTGCAGGGGCCACTACACCATTCAAAATAGGCAGGGTTTAGCATATGCAGTTAGGCCCCGTAGGTTGATTTTAGCTAAAAAGTGCCACAAACACTCAAACGGGCTTGTATCTGGGAAGGGAAAATATGGGAAACATGACTTAGACAGCAAATGATACACTGTTTGCCATGTTTCCAAATTTTTATGCACAGTGGTTACAGCATGAAGCGAATGCATGTGAATATACAAAGGTGCATTGCATTAAACAAGTCCAATGAGCGTCCCAAAATGGCCGGCCTGCCTGCTTTCATCCATCAATTGTTCTAAATTTTTCATTACCCAATGAGCTGAGGTGGAGTCTTAGCCAGTGGTACCATCAGGGAGGTGTGTAAAGCACTTTAGGCTAGACAGCCAATCAGCTGCCAGCTTCCATCTGTCAATCAAATACAGCAGCCAATCAGAAAGCTGCCCATTGATCAGCAGGCCCTTTATGACATCACAAACAGACCCTCAGAACTATCTGTGCATGTCTAATGGCTGGCTGTCAGTTGGGTGGGTGGATGGCAGAGGGAGGGGATGTCTGTCTCGTTTCTCCTGAAAATTGCGCTTTTTCTGCGTTTACGGGAAAAGTTGAGGTCCGACGCGCAAAAGTGGGGTATCGTAGAAATCACATTTTAAAGACGCACATTTCTGGCCCCCCAAAAATGGGCATTTCAAATGAGAAATGAGTCCAATGAACAAAATAGGGTTAATAAGTATGTATTTCAGGGGTGAGTTAGCAGGTTATTGGGGAAGTAAGTCCTGATATTTTTGGAGGTTGCAGGGGCCACTACACCATTCAAAATAGGCAGGCTTTAGCATATGCAGTTAGGCCCCGTAGGATGATTTTAGCTAAAAAGTGCCCCAAACACTCAAACGGGCTTGTATCTGGGAAGGGAAAATATGGGAAACATGACTTAGACAGCAAATGATACACTGTATGCCATGTTTCCAAATTTTTATGCACAGTGGTTACAGCATGAAGCGAATGCATGTGAATATACAAAGGTGCATTGCATTAAACAAGTCCAATGAGCGTCCCAAAATGGCCAGCCTGCCTGCTTTCATCCATCAATTGTTCTAAATTTTTCATTACCCAATGAGCTGAGGTGGAGTCTTAGCCAGTGGTACCATCAGGGAGGTGTGTAAAGCACTTTAGGCTAGACAGCCAATCAGCTGCCAGCTTCCATCTGTCAATCAAATACAGCAGCCAATCAGAAAGCTGCCCATTGATCAGCAGGCCCTTTATGACATCACAAACAGACCCTCAGAACTATCTGTGCATGTCTAATGGCTGGCTGTCAGTTGGGCGGGTGGGTGGCAGAGGGAGGGGATGTCTGTCTCGTTTCTCCTGAAAATTGCGCTTTTTCTGCGTTTACGGGAAAAGTTGAGGTCCGACGCGCAAAAGTGGGGTATCGTAGAAATCACATTTTAAAGACGCACATTTCTGGCCCCCCAAAAATGGGCATTTCAAATGAGAAATGAGTCCAATGAACAAAATAGGGTGAATAAGTATGTATTTCAGGGGTGAGTTAGCAGATTATTGGGGAAGTAAGTCCTGATATTTTTGGAGGTTGCAGGGGCCACTACACCATTAAAAAAAGGCAGGTTTTAGCATATGCAGTTAGGCCCCGTAGGATGATTTTAGCTAAAAAGTGCCCCAAACACTCAAACGGGCTTGTATCTGGGAAGGGAAAAAATGGGAAACATGACTTAGACACCAAATGATACACTGTTTGCCATGTTTCCAAATTTTTATGCACAGCGGTTACAGCATGAAGCGAATGCATGTGAATATACAAAGGTGCATTGCATTAAACAAGTCCAATGAGCGTCCCAAAATGGCCGGCCTGCCTGCTTTCAACCATCAATTGTTCTAAATTTTTCATTTCCCAACAAGCTGAGGTGGAGTCTTAGCCAGCGGTACCATTAGGGAGGTGTGTAAAGCACTTTAGGCTAGTCTGCCAATCAGCTGCCAGCTTCTATCTGTCAATCAAATACAGCAGCCAATCAGAAAGCTGCCCCTTAATCAGCAGGCCCTTTATGACATCACAGAAAGACCCTCAGAACTATCTGTGCATGTCTAATGGCTGGCTGTCAGTTGGGCGGGTGGGTGGCAGAGGGAGGGGATGTCTGTCTCGTTTCTCCTGAAAATTGCGTTTTTTCTGCCTTTTTCGGGAAAAGTTGAGGTCCGACGCGCAAAAGTGGGGTATCGCAGAAATCACCTTTTATAGAAGCACATTTCTGGCCCCCCAAAAATGGGCATTTCAAATGAGAAATGAGTCCAATGAACAAAATAGGGTGAATAAGTATGTATTTCAGGGGTGAGTTAGCAGGTTATTGGGGAAGTAAGTCCTGATATTTTTGGAGGTTGCAGGGGCCACTACACCATTCAAAATAGGCAGGGTTTAGCATATGCAGTTAGGCCCCGTAGGTTGATTTTAGCTAAAAAGTGCCACAAACACTCAAACGGGCTTGTATCTGGGAAGGGAAAATATGGGAAACATGACTTAGACAGCAAATGATACACTGTTTGCCATGTTTCCAAATTTTTATGCACAGTGGTTACAGCATGAAGCGAATGCATGTGAATATACAAAGGTGCATTGCATTAAACAAGTCCAATGAGCGTCCCAAAATGGCCGGCCTGCCTGCTTTCATCCATCAATTGTTCTAAATTTTTCATTACCCAATGAGCTGAGGTGGAGTCTTAGCCAGTGGTACCATCAGGGAGGTGTGTAAAGCACTTTAGGCTAGACAGCCAATCAGCTGCCAGCTTCCATCTGTCAATCAAATACAGCAGCCAATCAGAAAGCTGCCCATTGATCAGCAGGCCCTTTATGACATCACAAACAGACCCTCAGAACTATCTGTGCATGTCTAATGGCTGGCTGTCAGTTGGGTGGGTGGATGGCAGAGGGAGGGGATGTCTGTCTCGTTTCTCCTGAAAATTGCGCTTTTTCTGCGTTTACGGGAAAAGTTGAGGTCCGACGCGCAAAAGTGGGGTATCGTAGAAATCACATTTTAAAGACGCACATTTCTGGCCCCCCAAAAATGGGCATTTCAAATGAGAAATGAGTCCAATGAACAAAATAGGGTTAATAAGTATGTATTTCAGGGGTGAGTTAGCAGGTTATTGGGGAAGTAAGTCCTGATATTTTTGGAGGTTGCAGGGGCCACTACACCATTCAAAATAGGCAGGCTTTAGCATATGCAGTTAGGCCCCGTAGGATGATTTTAGCTAAAAAGTGCCCCAAACACTCAAACGGGCTTGTATCTGGGAAGGCAAAATATGAGAAACATGACTTAGACAGCAAATGATACACTGTTTGCCATGTTTCCAAATTTTTATGCACAGTGGTTACAGCATGAAGCGAATGCATGTGAATATACAAAGGTGCATTGCATTAAACAAGTCCACTGAGTGTCCCAAAATGGCTGGCCTGCCTGCTTTCATCCATCAATTGTTCTAAATGTTTCATTACCCAATGAGCTGAGGTGGACTCTTAGCCAGTGGTACCATCAGGGAGGTGTGTAAAGCACTTTAGGCTAGACAGCCAATCAGCTGCCAGCTTCCATCTGTCAATCAAATACAGCAACCAATCAGAAAGCTGCCCATTGATCAGCAGGCCCTTTATGACATCACAGACAGACCCTCAGAACTATCTGTGCATGTCTAATTGCTGGCTGTCAGTTTGGCGGGTGGGTGGCATAGGGGGGGATGTCTGTCTCGTTTCTCCTGAAAATTGCAGTTTTTCTGCGTTTACGGGAAAAGTTGAGGTCAGACGCGCAAAAGTGGGGTATCGTAGAAATCACCTTTTAAAGACGCACATTTCCGGCCCCCCAAAAATGGGCATTTCAAATGAGAAATGAGTCCAATGAACAAAATAGTGTGAATAAGTATGTATTTCAGGGGTGATTTAGCAGATTATTGGGGAAGTTAGTCCTGATATTTATGGAGGTTGCAGGGGCCACTACACCATTTAAAATAGGCAGGTTTTAGCATATGCAGTTAGGCCCTGCATGATGATTTTAGCTAAAAAGTGCCCCAAACACTCAAATGGGCTTGTATCTGGGAAGGGAAAAAATGGGAAACATGACTTAGACACCAAATGATACACTGTTTGCCATGTTTCCAAATTTTTATGCACAGCGGTTACAGCATGAAGCGAATGCATGTGAATATACAAAGGTGCATTGCATTAAACAAGTCCAATGAGCGTCCCAAAATGGCCGGCCTGCCTGCTTTCATCCATCAATTGTTCTAAATTTTTCATTTCCCAACGAGCTGAGGTGGAGTCTTAGCCAGTGGTACCATCAGGGAGGTGTGTAAAGCACTTTAGGCTAGACTGCCAATCAGCTGCCAGCTTCTATCTGTCAATCAAATACAGCAGCCAATCAGAAAGCTGCCCTTTAATCAGCAGGCCCTTTATGACATCACAGAAAAACCCTCAGAACTATCTGTGCATGTCTAATGGCTGGCTGTCAGTTGGGCGGGTGGGTGGCAGAGGGAGGGGATGTCTGTCTCGTTTCTCCTGAAAATTGCGCTTTTTCTGCGTTTACGGGAAAAGTTGAGGTCCGACTCGCAAAAGTGGGGTATCGTAGAAATCACATTTTAAAGACGCACATTTCTGGCTCCCCAAAAATGGGCATTTCAAATGAGAAATGAGTCCAATGAACAAAATAGGGTGAATAAGTATGTATTTCAGGGGTGAGTTAGCAGATTATTGGGGAAGTAAGTCCTGATATTTTTGGAGGTTGCAGGGGCCACTGCACCATTCAAAAAAGGCAGGTTTTAGCATATGCAGTTAGGCCCCGTAGGATGATTTTAGCTAAAAAGTGCCCCAAACACTCAAACGGGCTTGTATCTGGGAAGGGAAAATATGGGAAACATGACTTAGACAGCAAATGATACACTGTTTGCCATGTTTCCAAATTTTTATGCACAGTGGTTACAGCATGAAGCGAATGCATGTGAATATACAAAGGTGCATTGCATTAAACAAGTCCACTGAGTGTCCCAAAATGGCCGGCCTGCCTGCTTTCATCCATCAATTGTTCTAAATTTTTCATTACCCAATGAGCTGAGGTGGAGTCTTAGCCAGTGGTACCATCAGGGAGGTGTGTAAAGCACTTTAGGCTAGACAGCCAATCAGCTGCCAGCTTCCATCTGTCAATCAAATACAGCAGCCAATCAGAAAGCTGCCCATTGATCAGCAGGCCCTTTATGACATCACAGACAGACCCTCAGAACTATCTGTGCATGTCTAAAGGCTGGCTGTCAGTTGGGTGGGTGGGTGGCAGAGGGAGGGGATGTCTGTCTCGTTTCTCCTGAAAATTGCGCTTTTTCTGCGTTTACGGGAAAAGTTGAGGTCCGACGCGCAAAAGTGGGGTATCGTAGAAATAACCTTTTAAAGACGCACATTTCTGGCCCACCAAAAATGGGCATTTCAAATGAGAAATGAGTCCAATGAACAAAATAGGATGAATAAGTATGTATTTCAGGGGTGAGTTAGCAGGTTATTGGGGAAGTAAGTCCTGATATTTTTGGAGGTTGCAGGGGCCACTACACCATTCAAAATAGGCAGGCTTTAGCATATGCAGTTAGGCCTCGTAGGATGATTTTAGCTAAAAAGTGCCCCAATCACTCAAACAGGCTTGTATCTGGGAAGGGAAAATATGGGAAACATGACTTAGACAGCAAATGATACACTGTTTGCCATGTTTCCAAATTTTTATGCACAGTGGTTACAGCATGAAGCGAATGCATGTGAATATACAAAGGTGCATTGCATTAAACAAGTCCACTGAGTGTCCCAAAATGGCCGGCCTGCCTGCTTTCATCCATCAATTGTTCTAAATTTTTCATTACCCAATGAGCTGAGGTGGAGTCTTAGCCAGTGGTACCATCAGGGAGGTGTGTAAAGCACTTTAGGCTAGACAGCCAATCAGCTGCCAGCTTCCATCTGTCACTCAAATACAGCAGCCAATCAGAAAGCTGCCAATTGATCAGCAGGCCCTTTATGACATCACAAACAGACCCTCAGAACTATCTGTGCATGTCTAATGGCTGGCTGTCAGTTGGGCGGGTGGGTGGCAGAGGGAGGGGATGTCTGTCTCGTTTCTCCTGAAAAGTGCGCTTTTTCTGCGTTTACGGGAAAAGTTGAGGTCCGACGCGCAAAAGTGGGGTATCGTAGAAATCACATTTTAAAGACGCACATTTCTGGCCCCCCAAAAATGGGCATTTCAAACGAGAAATGAGTCCAATGAACAAAATAGGGTGAATAAGTATGTATTTCAGGGGTGAGTTAGCAGATTATTGGGGAAGTAAGTCCTGATATTTTTGGAGTTTGCAGTCGCCACTACACCATTCAAAATAGGCAGGTTTTAGCATATGCAGTTAGGCCCCGTAGGTTGATTTTAGCTAAAAAGTGCCCCAAACACTCAAACGGGCTTGTATCTGGGAAGGGAAAATATGGGAAACATGACTTAGACAGCAAATGATACACTGTATGCCATGTTTCCAAATTTTTATGCACAGTGGTTACAGCATGAAGCGAATGCATGTGAATATACAAAGGTGCATTGCATTAAACAAGTCCAATGAGCGTCCCAAAATGGCCAGCCTGCCTGCTTTCATCCATCAATTGTTCTAAATTTTTCATTACCCAATGAGCTGAGGTGGAGTCTTAGCCAGTGGTACCATCAGGGAGGTGTGTAAAGCACTTTAGGCTAGACAGCCAATCAGCTGCCAGCTTCCATCTGTCAATCAAATACAGCAGCCAATCAGAAAGCTGCCCATTGATCAGCAGGCCCTTTATGACATCACAAACAGACCCTCAGAACTATCTGTGCATGTCTAATGGCTGGCTGTCAGTTGGGCGGGTGGGTGGCAGAGGGAGGGGATGTCTGTCTCGTTTCTCCTGAAAATTGCGCTTTTTCTGCGTTTACGGGAAAAGTTGAGGTCCGACGCGCAAAAGTGGGGTATCGTAGAAATTACATTTTAAAGACGCACATTTCTGGCCCCCCAAAAATGGGCATTTCAAATGAGAAATGAGTCCAATGAACAAAATAGGGTGAATAAGTATGTATTTCAGGGGTGAGTTAGCAGATTATTGGGGAAGTAAGTCCTGATATTTTTGGAGGTTGCAGGGGCCACTACACCATTAAAAAAAGGCAGGTTTTAGCATATGCAGTTAGGCCCCGTAGGATGATTTTAGCTAAAAAGTGCCCCAAACACTCAAACGGGCTTGTATCTGGGAAGGGAAAAAATGGGAAACATGACTTAGACACCAAATGATACACTGTTTGCCATGTTTCCAAATTTTTATGCACAGCGGTTACAGCATGAAGCGAATGCATGTGAATATACAAAGGTGCATTGCATTAAACAAGTCCAATGAGCGTCCCAAAATGGCCGGCCTGCCTGCTTTCATCCATCAATTGTTCTAAATTTTTCATTTCCCAACAAGCTGAGGTGGAGTCTTAGCCAGCGGTACCATCAGGGAGGTGTGTAAAGCACTTTAGGCTAGTCTGCCAATCAGCTGCCAGCTTCTATCTGTCAATCAAATACAGCAGCCAATCAGAAAGCTGCCCCTTAATCAGCAGGCCCTTTATGACATCACAGAAAGACCCTCAGAACTATCTGTGCATGTCTAATGGCTGGCTGTCAGTTGGGCGGGTGGGTGGCAGAGGGAGGGGATGTCTGTCTCGTTTCTCCTGAAAATTGCGTTTTTTCTGCGTTTACGGGAAAAGTTGAGGTCCGACGCGCAAAAGTGGGGTATCGCAGAAATCACCTTTTATAGAAGCACATTTCTGGCCACCCAAAAATGGGCATTTCAAATGAGAAATGAGTCCAATGAACAAAATAGGGTGAATAAGTATGTATTTCAGGGGTGAGTTAGCAGGTTATTGGGGAAGTAAGTCCTGATATTTTTGGAGGTTGCAGGGGCCACTACACCATTCAAAATAGGCAGGCTTTAGCATATGCAGTTAGGCCCCGTAGGTTGATTTTAGCTAAAAAGTGCCACAAACACTCAAACGGGCTTGTATCTGGGAAGGGAAAATATGGGAAACATGACTTAGACAGCAAATGATACACTGTTTGCCATGTTTCCAAATTTTTATGCACAGTGGTTACAGCATGAAGCGAATGCATGTGAATATACAAAGGTGCATTGCATTAAACAAGTCCAATGAGCGTCCCAAAATGGCCGGCCTGCCTGCTTTCATCCATCAATTGTTCTAAATTTTTCATTACCCAATGAGCTGAGGTGGAGTCTTAGCCAGTGGTACCATCAGGGAGGTGTGTAAAGCACTTTAGGCTAGACAGCCAATCAGCTGCCAGCTTCCATCTGTCAATCAAATACAGCAGCCAATCAGAAAGCTGCCCATTGATCAGCAGGCCCTTTATGACATCACAAACAGACCCTCAGAACTATCTGTGCATGTCTAATGGCTGGCTGTCAGTTGGGTGGGTGGGTGGCAGAGGGAGGGGATGTCTGTCTCGTTTCTCCTGAAAATTGCGCTTTTTCTGCGTTTACGGGAAAAGTTGAGGTCCGACGCGCAAAAGTGGGGTATCGTAGAAATCACCTTTTAAAGACGCACATTTCTGGCCCCCCAAAAATGGGCATTTCAAATGAGAAATGAGTCCAATGAACAAAATAGGGTTAATAAGTATGTATTTCAGGGGTGAGTTAGCAGGTTATTGGGGAAGTAAGTCCTGATATTTTTGGAGGTTGCAGGGGCCACTACACCATTCAAAATAGGCAGGCTTTAGCATATGCAGTTAGGCCCCGTAGGATGATTTTAGCTAAAAAGTGCCCCAAACACTCAAACGGGCTTGTATCTGGGAAGGCAAAATATGAGAAACATGACTTAGACAGCAAATGATACACTGTTTGCCATGTTTCCAAATTTTTATGCACAGTGGTTACAGCATGAAGCGAATGCATGTGAATATACAAAGGTGCATTGCATTAAACAAGTCCACTGAGTGTCCCAAAATGGCTGGCCTGCCTGCTTTCATCCATCAATTGTTCTAAATGTTTCATTACCCAATGAGCTGAGGTGGACTCTTAGCCAGTGGTACCATCAGGGAGGTGTGTAAAGCACTTTAGGCTAGACAGCCAATCAGCTGCCAGCTTCCATCTGTCAATCAAATACAGCAACCAATCAGAAAGCTGCCCATTGATCAGCAGGCCCTTTATGACATCACAGACAGACCCTCAGAACTATCTGTGCATGTCTAATTGCTGGCTGTCAGTTGGGCGGGTGGGTGGCATAGGGGGGGGATGTCTGTCTCGTTTCTCCTGAAAATTGCAGTTTTTCTGCGTTTACGGGAAAAGTTGAGGTCCGACGCGCAAAAGTGGGGTATCGTAGAAATCACCTTTTAAAGTCGCACATTTCCGGCCCCCCAAAAATGGGCATTTCAAATGAGAAATGAGTCCAATGAACAAAATAGTGTGAATAAGTATGTATTTCAGGGGTGATTTAGCAGATTATTGGGGAAGTTAGTCCTGATATTTTTGGAGGTTGCAGGGGCCACTACACCATTTAAAATAGGCAGGTTTTAGCATATGCAGTTAGGCCCTGCAGGATGATTTTAGCTAAAAAGTGCCCCAAACACTCAAATGGGCTTGTATCTGGGAAGGGAAAAAATGGGAAACATGACTTAGACACCAAATGATACACTGTTTGCCATGTTTCCAAATTTTTATGCACAGCGGTTACAGCATGAAGCGAATGCATGTGAATATACAAAGGTGCATTGCATTAAACAAGTCCAATGAGCGTCCCAAAATGGCCGGCCTGCCTGCTTTCATCCATCAATTGTTCTAAATTATTCATTTCCCAACGAGCTGAGGTGGAGTCTTAGCCAGTGGTACCATCAGGGAGGTGTGTAAAGCACTTTAGGCTAGACAGCCAATCAGCTGCCAGCTTCCATCTGTCAATCAAATACAGCAGCCAATCAGAAAGCTGCCCATTGATCAGCAGGCCCTTTATGACATCACAGACAGACCCTCAGAACTATCTGTGCATGTCTAATGGCTGGCTGTCAGTTGGGTGGGTGGGTGGCAGAGGGAGGGGATGTCTGTCTCGTTTCTCCTGAAAATTGCGCTTTTTCTGCGTTTACGGGAAAAGTTGAGGTCCGACGCGCAAAAGTGGGGTATCGTAGAAATAACCTTTTAAAGACGCACATTTCTGGCCCACCAAAAATGGGCATTTCAAATGAGAAATGAGTCCAATGAACAAAATAGGATGAATAAGTATGTATTTCAGGGGTGAGTTAGCAGGTTATTGGGGAAGTAAGTCCTGATATTTTTGGAGGTTGCAGGGGCCACTACACCATTCAAAATAGGCAGGCTTTAGCATATGCAGTTAGGCCTCGTAGGATGATTTTAGCTAAAAAGTGCCCCAATCACTCAAACAGGCTTGTATCTGGGAAGGGAAAATATGGGAAACATGACTTAGACAGCAAATGATACACTGTTTGCCATGTTTCCAAATTTTTATGCACAGTGGTTACAGCATGAAGCGAATGCATGTGAATATACAAAGGTGCATTGCATTAAACAAGTCCACTGAGTGTCCCAAAATGGCCGGCCTGCCTGCTTTCATCCATCAATTGTTCTAAATTTTTCATTACCCAATGAGCTGAGGTGGAGTCTTAGCCAGTGGTACCATCAGGGAGGTGTGTAAAGCACTTTAGGCTAGACAGCCAATCAGCTGCCAGCTTCCATCTGTCACTCAAATACAGCAGCCAATCAGAAAGCTGCCCATTGATCAGCAGGCCCTTTATGACATCACAAACAGACCCTCAGAACTATCTGTGCATGTCTAATGGCTGGCTGTCAGTTGGGCGGGTGGGTGGCAGAGGGAGGGGATGTCTGTCTCGTTTCTCCTGAAAATTGCGCTTTTTCTGCGTTTACGGGAAAAGTTGAGGTCCGACGCGCAAAAGTGGGGTATCGTAGAAATCACATTTTAAAGACGCACATTTCTGGCCCCCCAAAAATGGGCATTTCAAACGAGAAATGAGTCCAATGAACAAAATAGGGTGAATAAGTATGTATTTCAGGGGTGAGTTAGCAGATTATTGGGGAAGTAAGTCCTGATATTTTTGGAGTTTGCAGTCGCCACTACACCATTCAAAATAGGCAGGTTTTAGCATATGCAGTTAGGCCCCGTAGGTTGATTTTAGCTAAAAAGTGCCCCAAACACTCAAACGGGCTTGTATCTGGGAAGGGAAAATATGGGAAACATGACTTAGACAGCAAATGATACACTGTATGCCATGTTTCCAAATTTTTATGCACAGTGGTTACAGCATGAAGCGAATGCATGTGAATATACAAAGGTGCATTGCATTAAACAAGTCCAATGAGCGTCCCAAAATGGCCAGCCTGCCTGCTTTCATCCATCAATTGTTCTAAATTTTTCATTACCCAATGAGCTGAGGTGGAGTCTTAGCCAGTGGTACCATCAGGGAGGTGTGTAAAGCACTTTAGGCTAGACAGCCAATCAGCTGCCAGCTTCCATCTGTCAATCAAATACAGCAGCCAATCAGAAAGCTGCCCATTGATCAGCAGGCCCTTTATGACATCACAAACAGACCCTCAGAACTATCTGTGCATGTCTAATGGCTGGCTGTCAGTTGGGCGGGTGGGTGGCAGAGGGAGGGGATGTCTGTCTCGTTTCTCCTGAAAATTGCGCTTTTTCTGCGTTTACGGGAAAAGTTGAGGTCCGACGCGCAAAAGTGGGGTATCGTAGAAATTACATTTTAAAGACGCACATTTCTGGCCCCCCAAAAATGGGCATTTCAAATGAGAAATGAGTCCAATGAACAAAATAGGGTGAATAAGTATGTATTTCAGGGGTGAGTTAGCAGATTATTGGGGAAGTAAGTCCTGATATTTTTGGAGGTTGCAGGGGCCACTACACCATTAAAAAAAGGCAGGTTTTAGCATATGCAGTTAGGCCCCGTAGGATGATTTTAGCTAAAAAGTGCCCCAAACACTCAAACGGGCTTGTATCTGGGAAGGGAAAAAATGGGAAACATGACTTAGACACCAAATGATACACTGTTTGCCATGTTTCCAAATTTTTATGCACAGCGGTTACAGCATGAAGCGAATGCATGTGAATATACAAAGGTGCATTGCATTAAACAAGTCCAATGAGCGTCCCAAAATGGCCGGCCTGCCTGCTTTCATCCATCAATTGTTCTAAATTTTTCATTTCCCAACAAGCTGAGGTGGAGTCTTAGCCAGCGGTACCATCAGGGAGGTGTGTAAAGCACTTTAGGCTAGTCTGCCAATCAGCTGCCAGCTTCTATCTGTCAATCAAATACAGCAGCCAATCAGAAAGCTGCCCCTTAATCAGCAGGCCCTTTATGACATCACAGAAAGACCCTCAGAACTATCTGTGCATGTCTAATGGCTGGCTGTCAGTTGGGCGGGTGGGTGGCAGAGGGAGGGGATGTCTGTCTCGTTTCTCCTGAAAATTGCGTTTTTTCTGCGTTTACGGGAAAAGTTGAGGTCCGACGCGCAAAAGTGGGGTATCGCAGAAATCACCTTTTATAGAAGCACATTTCTGGCCCCCCAAAAATGGGCATTTCAAATGAGAAATGAGTCCAATGAACAAAATAGGGTGAATAAGTATGTATTTCAGGGGTGAGTTAGCAGGTTATTGGGGAAGTAAGTCCTGATATTTTTGGAGGTTGCAGGGGCCACTACACCATTCAAAATAGGCAGGCTTTAGCATATGCAGTTAGGCCCCGTAGGTTGATTTTAGCTAAAAAGTGCCACAAACACTCAAACGGGCTTGTATCTGGGAAGGGAAAATATGGGAAACATGACTTAGACAGCAAATGATACACTGTTTGCCATGTTTCCAAATTTTTATGCACAGTGGTTACAGCATGAAGCGAATGCATGTGAATATACAAAGGTGCATTGCATTAAACAAGTCCAATGAGCGTCCCAAAATGGCCGGCCTGCCTGCTTTCATCCATCAATTGTTCTAAATTTTTCATTACCCAATGAGCTGAGGTGGAGTCTTAGCCAGTGGTACCATCAGGGAGGTGTGTAAAGCACTTTAGGCTAGACAGCCAATCAGCTGCCAGCTTCCATCTGTCAATCAAATACAGCAGCCAATCAGAAAGCTGCCCATTGATCAGCAGGCCCTTTATGACATCACAAACAGACCCTCAGAACTATCTGTGCATGTCTAATGGCTGGCTGTCAGTTGGGTGGGTGGGTGGCAGAGGGAGGGGATGTCTGTCTCGTTTCTCCTGAAAATTGCGCTTTTTCTGCGTTTACGGGAAAAGTTGAGGTCCGACGCGCAAAAGTGGGGTATCGTAGAAATCACCTTTTAAAGACGCACATTTCTGGCCCCCCAAAAATGGGCATTTCAAATGAGAAATGAGTCCAATGAACAAAATAGGGTTAATAAGTATGTATTTCAGGGGTGAGTTAGCAGGTTATTGGGGAAGTAAGTCCTGATATTTTTGGAGGTTGCAGGGGCCACTACACCATTCAAAATAGGCAGGCTTTAGCATATGCAGTTAGGCCCCGTAGGATGATTTTAGCTAAAAAGTGCCCCAAACACTCAAACGGGCTTGTATCTGGGAAGGCAAAATATGAGAAACATGACTTAGACAGCAAATGATACACTGTTTGCCATGTTTCCAAATTTTTATGCACAGTGGTTACAGCATGAAGCGAATGCATGTGAATATACAAAGGTGCATTGCATTAAACAAGTCCACTGAGTGTCCCAAAATGGCTGGCCTGCCTGCTTTCATCCATCAATTGTTCTAAATGTTTCATTACCCAATGAGCTGAGGTGGACTCTTAGCCAGTGGTACCATCAGGGAGGTGTGTAAAGCACTTTAGGCTAGACAGCCAATCAGCTGCCAGCTTCCATCTGTCAATCAAATACAGCAACCAATCAGAAAGCTGCCCATTGATCAGCAGGCCCTTTATGACATCACAGACAGACCCTCAGAACTATCTGTGCATGTCTAATTGCTGGCTGTCAGTTGGGCGGGTGGGTGGCATAGGGGGGGGATGTCTGTCTCGTTTCTCCTGAAAATTGCAGTTTTTCTGCGTTTACGGGAAAAGTTGAGGTCCGACGCGCAAAAGTGGGGTATCGTAGAAATCACCTTTTAAAGTCGCACATTTCCGGCCCCCCAAAAATGGGCATTTCAAATGAGAAATGAGTCCAATGAACAAAATAGTGTGAATAAGTATGTATTTCAGGGGTGATTTAGCAGATTATTGGGGAAGTTAGTCCTGATATTTTTGGAGGTTGCAGGGGCCACTACACCATTTAAAATAGGCAGGTTTTAGCATATGCAGTTAGGCCCTGCAGGATGATTTTAGCTAAAAAGTGCCCCAAACACTCAAATGGGCTTGTATCTGGGAAGGGAAAAAATGGGAAACATGACTTAGACACCAAATGATACACTGTTTGCCATGTTTCCAAATTTTTATGCACAGCGGTTACAGCATGAAGCGAATGCATGTGAATATACAAAGGTGCATTGCATTAAACAAGTCCAATGAGCGTCCCAAAATGGCCGGCCTGCCTGCTTTCATCCATCAATTGTTCTAAATTATTCATTTCCCAACGAGCTGAGGTGGAGTCTTAGCCAGTGGTACCATCAGGGAGGTGTGTAAAGCACTTTAGGCTAGACAGCCAATCAGCTGCCAGCTTCCATCTGTCAATCAAATACAGCAGCCAATCAGAAAGCTGCCCATTGATCAGCAGGCCCTTTATGACATCACAGACAGACCCTCAGAACTATCTGTGCATGTCTAATGGCTGGCTGTCAGTTGGGTGGGTGGGTGGCAGAGGGAGGGGATGTCTGTCTCGTTTCTCCTGAAAATTGCGCTTTTTCTGCGTTTACGGGAAAAGTTGAGGTCCGACGCGCAAAAGTGGGGTATCGTAGAAATAACCTTTTAAAGACGCACATTTCTGGCCCACCAAAAATGGGCATTTCAAATGAGAAATGAGTCCAATGAACAAAATAGGATGAATAAGTATGTATTTCAGGGGTGAGTTAGCAGGTTATTGGGGAAGTAAGTCCTGATATTTTTGGAGGTTGCAGGGGCCACTACACCATTCAAAATAGGCAGGCTTTAGCATATGCAGTTAGGCCTCGTAGGATGATTTTAGCTAAAAAGTGCCCCAATCACTCAAACAGGCTTGTATCTGGGAAGGGAAAATATGGGAAACATGACTTAGACAGCAAATGATACACTGTTTGCCATGTTTCCAAATTTTTATGCACAGTGGTTACAGCATGAAGCGAATGCATGTGAATATACAAAGGTGCATTGCATTAAACAAGTCCACTGAGTGTCCCAAAATGGCCGGCCTGCCTGCTTTCATCCATCAATTGTTCTAAATTTTTCATTACCCAATGAGCTGAGGTGGAGTCTTAGCCAGTGGTACCATCAGGGAGGTGTGTAAAGCACTTTAGGCTAGACAGCCAATCAGCTGCCAGCTTCCATCTGTCACTCAAATACAGCAGCCAATCAGAAAGCTGCCCATTGATCAGCAGGCCCTTTATGACATCACAAACAGACCCTCAGAACTATCTGTGCATGTCTAATGGCTGGCTGTCAGTTGGGCGGGTGGGTGGCAGAGGGAGGGGATGTCTGTCTCGTTTCTCCTGAAAATTGCGCTTTTTCTGCGTTTACGGGAAAAGTTGAGGTCCGACGCGCAAAAGTGGGGTATCGTAGAAATCACATTTTAAAGACGCACATTTCTGGCCCCCCAAAAATGGGCATTTCAAATGAGAAATGAGTCCAATGAACAAAATAGGGTGAATAAGTATGTATTTCAGGGGTGAGTTAGCAGATTATTGGGGAAGTAAGTCCTGATATTTTTGGAGGTTGCAGGGGCCACTACACCATTCAAAATAGGCAGGTTTTAGCATATGCAGTTAGGCCCCGTAGGATGATTTTAGCTAAAAAGTGCCCCAAACACTCAAACGGGCTTGTATCTGGGAAGGGAAAATATGGGAAACATGACTTAGACAGCAAATGATACACTGTTTGCCATGTTTCCAAATTTTTATGCACAGTGGTTACAGCATGAAGCGAATGCATTAAACAAGTCCACTGAGTGTCCCAAAATGGCCGGCCTGCCTGCTTTCATCCATCAATTGTTCTAAATTTTTCATTACCCAATGAGCTGAGGTGGAGTCTTAGCCAGTGGTACCATCAGGGAGGTGTGTAAAGCACTTTAGGCTAGACAGCCAATCAGCTGCCAGCTTCCATCTGTCAATCAAATACAGCAGCCAATCAGAAAGCTGCCCATTGATCAGCAGGCCCTTTATGACATCACAGAAAGACTCTCAGAACTATCTGTGCATGTCTAATGGCTGGCTGTCAGTTGGGTGGGTGGGTGGCAGAGGGAGGGGATGTCTGTCTCGTTTCTCCTGAAAATTGCGCTTTTTCTGCGTTTACGGGAAAAGTTGAGATCCGACGCGCAAAAGTGGGGTATCGTAGAAATCACCTTTTAAAGATGCACATTTCTGCCCCCCCCAAAAATGGGCATTTCAAATGAGAAATGAGTCCAATGAACAAAATAGGGTGAATAAGTATGTATTTCAGGGGTGAGTTAGCAGGTTATTGGGGAAGTAAGTCCTGATATTTTTGGAGGTTGCAGGGGCCACTACACCATTCAAAATAGGCGGGCTTTAGCATATGCAGTTAGGCCCCGTAGGTTGATTTTAGCTAAAAAGTGCCCCAAACACTCAAACGGGCTTGTATCTGGGAAGGGAAAATATGGGAAACATGACTTAGACAGCAAATGATACACTGTATGCCATGTTTCCAAATTTTTATGCACAGTGGTTACAGCATGAAGCGAATGCATGTGAATATACAAAGGTGCATTGCATTAAACAAGTCCAATGAGCGTCCCAAAATGGCCGGCCTGCCTGCTTTCATCCATCAATTGTTCTAAATTTTTCATTACCCAATGAGCTGAGGTGGAGTCTTAGCCAGTGGTACCATCAGGGAGGTGTGTAAAGCACTTTAGGCTAGACAGCCAATCAGCTGCCAGCTTCCATCTGTCAATCAAATACAGCAGCCAATCAGAAAGCTGCCCATTGATCAGCAGGCCCTTTATGACATCACAAACAGACCCTCAGAACTATCTGTGCATGTCTAATTGCTGGCTGTCAGTTGGGCGGGTGGGTGGCATGGGGGGGGGATGTCTGTCTCGTTTCTCCTGAAAATTGCAGTTTTTCTGCGTTTACGGGAAAAGTTGAGGTCCGACGCGCAAAAGTGGGGTATCGTAGAAATCACCTTTTAAAGTCGCACATTTCCGGCCCCCCAAAAATGGGCATTTCAAATGAGAAATGAGTCCAATGAACAAAATAGTGTGAATAAGTATGTATTTCAGGGGTGATTTAGCAGATTATTGGGGAAGTTAGTCCTGATATTTTTGGAGGTTGCAGGGGCCACTACACCATTTAAAATAGGCAGGTTTTAGCATATGCAGTTAGGCCCTGTAGGATGATTTTAGCTAAAAAGTGCCCCAAACACTCAAATGGGCTTGTATCTGGGAAGGAAAAATATGGGAAACATGACTTAGACAGAAAATGATACACTGTATGCCATGTTTCCAAATTTTTATGCACAGTGGTTACAGCACGAAGCGAATGCATGTGAATATACAAAGGTGCATTGCATTAAACAAGTCCAATGAGCGTCCCAAAATGGCCGGCCTGCCTGCTTTCATCCATCAATTGTTCTAAATTTTTCATTACCCAATGAGCTGAGGTGGAGTCTTAGCCAGTGGTACCATCAGGGAGGTGTGTAAAGCACTTTAGGCTAGACAGCCAATCAGCTGCCAGCTTCCATCTGTCAATCAAATACAGCAGCCAATCAGAAAGCTGCCCATTGATCAGCAGGCCCTTTATGACATCACAAACAGACCCTCAGAACTATCTGTGCATGTCTAATGGCTGGCTGTCAGTTGGGCGGGTGGGTGGACGAGGGAGGGGATGTCTGTCTCGTTTCTCCTGAAAATTGCGGTTTTTCTGCGTTTACGGGAAAAGTTGAGGTCCGACGCGCAAAAGTGGGGTATCGTAGAAATCACATTTTAAAGACGCACATTTCTGGATCCCCAAAAATGGGCATTTCAAATGAGAAATGAGTCCAATGAACAAAATAGGGTGAATAAGTATGTATTTCAGGGGTGAGTTAGCAGGTTATTGGGGAAGTAAGTCCTGATATTTTTGGAGGTTGCAGGGGCCACTACACCATTCAAAATAGGCAGGCTTTAGCATATGCAGTTAGGCCTCGTAGGATGATTTTAGCTAAAAAGTGCCCCAATCACTCAAACGGGCTTGTATCTGGGAAGGGAAAATATGGGAAACATGACTTAGACAGCAAATGATACACTGTTTGCCATGTTTCCAAATTTTTATGCACAGTGGTTACAGCATGAAGCGAATGCATGTGAATATACAAAGGTGCATTGCATTAAACAAGTCCACTGAGTGTCCCAAAATGGCCGGCCTGCCTGCTTTCATCCATCAATTGTTCTAAATTTTTCATTACCCAATGAGCTGAGGTGGAGTCTTAGCCAGTGGTACCATCAGGGAGGTGTGTAAAGCACTTTAGGCTAGACAGCCAATCAGCTGCCAGCTTCCATCTGTCAATCAAATACAGCAGCCAATCAGAAAGCTGCCCATTGATCAGCAGGCCCTTTATGACATCACAGAAAGACTCTCAGAACTATCTGTGCATGTCTAATGGCTGGCTGTCAGTTGGGTGGGTGGGTGGCAGAGGGAGGGGATGTCTGTCTCGTTTCTCCTGAAAATTGCGCTTTTTCTGCGTTTACGGGAAAAGTTGAGATCCGACGCGCAAAAGTGGGGTATCGTAGAAATCACCTTTTAAAGTCGCACATTTCCGGCCCCCCAAAAATGGGCATTTCAAATGAGAAATGAGTCCAATGAACAAAATAGTGTGAATAAGTATGTATTTCAGGGGTGATTTAGCAGATTATTGGGGAAGTTAGTCCTGATATTTTTGGAGGTTGCAGGGGCCACTACACCATTTAAAATAGGCAGGTTTTAGCATATGCAGTTAGGCCCTGTAGGATGATATTAGCTAAAAAGTGCCCCAAACACTCAAATGGGCTTGTATCTGGGAAGGGAAAAAATGGGAAACATGACTTAGACACCAAATGATACACTGTTTGCCATGTTTCCAAATTTTTATGCACAGCGGTTACAGCATGAAGCGAATGCATGTGAATATACAAAGGTGCATTGCATTAAACAAGTCCAATGAGCGTCCCAAAATGGCCGGCCTGCCTGCTTTCATCCATCAATTGTTCTAAATTTTTCATTTCCCAACGAGCTGAGGTGGAGTCTTAGCCAGTGGTACCATCAGGGAGGTGTGTAAAGCACTTTAGGCTAGACTGCCAATCAGCTGCCAGCTTCTATCTGTCAATCAAATACAGCAGCCAATCAGAAAGCTGCCCCTTAATCAGCAGGCCCTTTATGACATCACAGAAAAACCCTCAGAACTATCTGTGCATGTCTAATGGCTGGCTGTCAGTTGGGCGGGTGGGTGGCAGAGGGAGGGGATGTCTGTCTCGTTTCTCCTGAAAATTGCGTTTTTTCTGCGTTTACGGGAAAAGTTGAGGTCCGACGCGCAAAAGTGGGGTATCGTAGAAATCACCTTTTAAAGAAGCACATTTCTGGCCCCCCAAAAATGGGCATTTCAAATGAGAAATGAGTCCAATGAACAAAATAGGGTTAATAAGTATGTATTTCAGGGGTGAGTTAGCAGGTTATTGGGGAAGTAAGTCCTGATATTTTTGGAGGTTGCAGGGGCCACTACACCATTCAAAATAGGCAGGCTTTAGCATATGCAGTTAGGCCCCGTAGGATGATTTTAGCTAAAAAGTGCCCCAAACACTCAAACGGGCTTGTATCTGGGAAGGGAAAATATGAGAAACATGACTTAGACAGCAAATGATACACTGTTTGCCATGTTTCCAAATTTTTATGCACAGTGGTTACAGCATGAAGCGAATGCATGTGAATATACAAAGGTGCATTGCATTAAACAAGTCCACTGAGTGTCCCAAAATGGCTGGCCTGCCTGCTTTCATCCATCAATTGTTCTAAATTTTTCATTACCCAATTAGCTGAGGTGGAGTCTTAGCCAGTGGTACCATCAGGGAGGTGTGTAAAGCACTTTAGGCTAGACAGCCAATCAGCTGCCAGCTTCCATCTGTCAATCAAATACAGCAACCAATCAGAAAGCTGCCCATTGATCAGCAGGCCCTTTATGACATCACAGACAGACCCTCAAAACTATCTGTGCATGTCTAATGGCTGGCTGTCAGTTGGGCGGGTGGGTGGCAGAGGGAGGGGATGTCTGTCTCGTTTCTCCTGCAAATTGCAGTTTTTCTGCGTTTACGGGAAAAGTTGAGGTCTGACGCGCAAAAGTGGGGTATCGTAGAAATCACCTTTTAAAGTCGCACATTTCCAGCCCCCCAAAAATGGGCATTTCAAATGAGAAATGAGTCCAATGAACAAAATAGAGTGAATAAGTATGTATTTCAGGGGTGAGTTAGCAGGTTATTGGGGAAGTAAGTCCTGATATTTTTGGAGGTTGCAGGGGCCACTACACCATTTAAAATAGGCAGGTTTTAGCATATGCAGTTAGGCCCTGTAGGATGATTTTAGCTAATAAGTGCCCCAAACACTCAAATGGGCTTGTATCTGGGAAAGGAAAAAATGGGAAACATGACTTAGACACCAAATGATACACTGTTTGCCATGTTTCCAAATTTTTATGCACAGCGGTTACAGCATGAAGCGAATGCATGTGAATATACAAAGGTGCATTTCATTAAACAAGTCCAATGAGCATCCCAAAATGGCCGGCCTGCCTGCTTTCATCCATCAATTGTTCTAAATTTTTCATTTCCCAACGAGCTGAGGTGGAGTCTTAGCCAGTGGTACCATCAGGGAGGTGTGTAAAGCACTTTAGGCTAGACAGCCAATCAGCTGCCAGCTTCCATTCTTCAATCAAATACAGCAGCCAATCAGAAAGCTGCCCATTGATCAGTAGGCCCTTTATGACATCACAGACAGACCCTCACTCAGAACTATCTGTGCATGTCTAATGGCGGGCTGTCAGTTTGGCGGGTGGGTGGCAGAGGGAGGGGATGTCTGTCTCGTTTCTCCTGAAAATTGCGCTTTTTCTGCGTTTACGGGAAAAGTTGAGGTCCGACGCGCAAAAGTGGGGTATCGTAGAAATCACCTTTTAAAGACGCACATTTCTGCCCCCCCAAAAATGGGCATTTCAAATGAGAAATGAGTCCAATGAACAAAATAGGGTGATTAAGTATGTATGTATCAGGGGTGAGTTAGCAGGTTATTGGGGAAGTATGTCCTGATAATTTTGGAGGTTGCAGGGGCCACTACACCATTCAAAATAGGCAGGCTTTAGCATATGCAGTTAGGCCCCGTAGGATGATTTTAGCTAAAAAGTGCCCCAAACACTCAAACGGGCTTGTATCTGGGAAGGGAAAATATGGGAAACATGACTTAGACAGCAAATGATACACTGTTTGCCATGTTTCCAAATTTTTATGCACAGTGGTTACAGCATGAAGCGAATGCATGTGAATATACAAAGGTGCATTGCATTAAACAAGTCCACTGAGTGTCCCAAAATGGCCTACCTGCCTGCTTTCATCCATCAATTGTTCTAAATTTTTCATTACCCAATGAGCTGAGGTGGAGTCTTAGCCAGTGGTACCATCAGGGAGGTGTGTAAAGCACTTTAGGCTAGACAGCCAATCAGCTGCCAGCTTCCATCTGTCAATCAAATACAGCAGCCAATCAGAAAGCTGCCCATTGATTAGCAGGCCCTTTATGACATCACAGAAAGACCCTCAGAACTACCTGTGCATGTCTAATGGCTGGCTGTCAGTTGGGCGGGTGGGTGGCAGAGGGAGGGGATGTCTGTCTCGTTTCTCCCTAAAATTGCGTTTTTTCTGCGTTTACGGGAAAAGTTGAGGTCCGACGCGCAAAAGTGGGGTATCGTAGAAATCACCTTTTAAAGACGCACATTTCTGCCCCCCCAAAAATGGGCATTTCAAATGAGAAATGAGTCCAATGAACAAAATAGGGTGAATAAGTATGTATTTCAGGGGTGAGTTAGCAGGGTATTGGGGAAGTATGTCCTGATAATTTTGGAGGTTGCAGGGGCCACTACACCATTCAAAATAGGCAGGCTTTAGCATATGCAGTTAGGCCCCGTAGGATGATTTTAGCTAAAAAGTGCCCCAAACACTCAAACGGGCTTGTATCTGGGAAGGGAAAATATGGGAAACATGACTTAGACAGCAAATGATACACTGTTTGCCATGTTTCCAAATTTTTATGCACAGTGGTTACAGCATGAAGCGAATGCATGTGAATATACAAAGGTGCATTGCATTAAACAAGTCCACTGAGTGTCCCAAAATGGCCTACCTGCCTGCTTTCATCCATCAATTGTTCTAAATTTTTCATTACCCAATGAGCTGAGGTGGAGTCTTAGCCAGTGGTACCATCAGGGAGGTGTGTAAAGCACTTTAGGCTAGACAGCCAATCAGCTGCCAGCTTCCATCTGTCAATCAAATACAGCAGCCAATCAGAAAGCTGCCCATTGATTAGCAGGCCCTTTATGACATCACAGAAAGACCCTCAGAACTACCTGTGCATGTCTAATGGCTGGCTGTCAGTTGGGCGGGTGGGTGGCAGAGGGAGGGGATGTCTGTCTCGTTTCTCCCTAAAATTGCGTTTTTTCTGCGTTTACGGGAAAAGTTGAGGTCCGACGCGCAAAAGTGGGGTATCGTAGAAATCACCTTTTAAAGACGCACATTTCTGCCCCCCCAAAAATGGGCATTTCAAATGAGAAATGAGTCCAATGAACAAAATAGGGTGAATAAGTATGTATTTCAGGGGTGAGTTAGCAGGTTATTGGGGAAGTATGTCCTGATAATTTTGGAGGTTGCAGGGGCCACTACACCATTCAAAATAGGCAGGCTTTAGCATATGCAGTTAGGCCCCGTAGGTTGATTTTAGCTAAAAAGTGCCCCAAACACTCAAACGGGCTTGCATCTGGGAAGGGAAAATATGGGAAACATGACTTAGACACCAAAAGATACACTATATGCCATGTTTCCAAATTTTTATGCACAGTGGTTACAGCATGAAGCGAATGCATGTGAATATACAAAGGTGCATTGCATTAAACAAGTCCACTGAGTGTCCCAAAATTGCCGGCCTGCCTGCTTTCATCCATCAATTGTTCTAAATTTGTCATTACCCAATGAGCTGAGGTGGAGTCTTAGCCACTGGTACCATCAGGGAGGTGTGTAAAGCACTTTAGGCTAGACAGCCAATCAGCTGCCAGCTTCCATCTGTCAATCAAATACAGCAACCAATCAGAAAGCTGCCCATTGATCAGCAGGCCCTTAATGACATCACAGACATACCCTCAGAACTATCTGTGCATGTCTAATGGCTGGCTGTCAGTTGGGCGGGTGGGTGGCAGAGGGAGGGGATGTCTGTCTCGTTTCTCCTGAAAATTGCAGTTTTTCTGCGTTTACGGGAAAAGTTGAGGTCCGACGCGCAAAAGTGGGGTATCGTAGAAATCACCTTTTAAAGTCGCACATTTCCAGTTCCCCAAAAATGGGCATTTCAAATGAGAAATGAGTCCAATGAACAAAATAGGGTTAATAAGTATGTATTTCAGGGGTAAGTTAGCAGGTTATTGGGGAAGTAAGTCCTGATATTTTTGGAGGTTGCAGGGGCCACTACACCATTTAAAATAGGCAGGTTTTAGCATATGCAGTTAGGCCCTGTAGGATGATTTTAGCTAAAAAGTGCCCCAAACACTCAAACGGGCTTGTATCTGGGAAGGGAAAATATGGGAAACATGAATTAGACAGCAAATGATACACTGTTTGCCATGTTTCCAAATTTTTATGCACAGTGGTTACAGCATGAAGCGAATGCATGTGAATATACAAAGATGCATTGCATTAAACATGTCCACTGAGTGTCCCAAAATGGCCGGCCTGCCTGCTTTCATCCATCAATTGTTCTAAATTTTTCATTACCCAATGAGCTGAGGTGGAGTCTTAGCCAGTGGTACCATCAGGGAGGTGTGTAAAGCACTTTAGGCTAGACAGCCAATCAGCTGCCAGCTTCCATCTGTCAATCAAATACAGCAGCCAATCAGAAAGCTGCCCATTGATCAGCAGGCCCTTTATGACATCACAGAAAGACCCTCAGAACTATCTGTGCATGTCTAATGGCTGGCTGTCAGTTGGGTGGGTGGGTGGCAGAGGGAGGGGATGTCTGTCTTGTTTCTCCTGAAAATTGCGCTTTTTCTGCGTTTACGGGAAAAGTTGAGGTCCGACGCGCAAAACTGGGGTATCGTAGAAATCACCTTTTAAAGACGCACATTTCTGCCCCCCCAAAAATGGGCATTTCAAATGAGAAATGAGTCCAATGAACAAAATAGGGTGAATAAGTATGTATTTCAGGAGTGAGTTAGCAGGTTATTGGGGAAGTAAGTCCTGATATTTTTGGAGGTTGCAGGGGCCACTACACCATTCAAAATAGGCAGGCTTTAGCATATGCAGTTAGGCCCCGTAGGATGATTTTAGCTAAAAAGTGCCCCAAACACTCAAACGGGCTTGTATCTGGGAAGGGAAAATATGGGAAACATGAATTAGACAGCAAATGATACACTGTTTGCCATGTTTCCAAATTTTTATGCACAGTGGTTACAGCATGAAGCGAATGCATGTGAATATACAAAGGTGCATTGCATTAAACATGTCCACTGAGTGTCCCAAAATGGCCGGCCTGCCTGCTTTCATCCATCAATTGTTCTAAATTTTTCATTACCCAATGAGCTGAGGTGGAGTCTTAGCCAGTGGTACCATCAGGGAGGTGTGTAAAGCACTTTAGGCTAGACAGCCAATCAGCTGCCAGCTTCCATCTGTCAATCAAATACAGCAGCCAATCAGAAAGCTGCCCATTGATCAGCAGGCCCTTTATGACATCACAGAAAGACCCTCAGAACTATCTGTGCATGTCTAATGGCTGGCTGTCAGTTGGGTGGGTGGGTGGCAGAGGGAGGGGATGTCTGTCTCGTTTCTCCTGAAAATTGCGCTTTTTCTGCGTTTACGGGAAAAGTTGAGGTCCGACGCGCAAAACTGGGGTATCGTAGAAATCACCTTTTAAAGACGCACATTTCTACCCCCCCAAAAATGGGCATTTCAAATGAGAAATGAGTCCAATGAACAAAATAGGGTGAATAAGTATGTATTTCAGGGGTGAGTTAGCAGGTTATTGGGGAAGTAAGTCCTGATATTTTTGGAGGTTGCAGGGCCACTACACCATTCAAAATAGGCAGGCTTGAGCATATGCAGTTAGGCCCCGTAGGATGATTTTAGCTAAAAAGTGCCCCAAACACTCAAACGGGCTTGCATCTGGGAAGGGAAAATATGGGAAACATGACTTAGACACCAAAAGATACACTATATGCCATGTTTCCAAATTTTTATGCACAGTGGTTACAGCATGAAGCGAATGCATGTGAATATACAAAGGTGCATTGCATTAAACAAGTCCACTGAGTGTCCCAAAATTGCCGGCCTGCCTGCTTTCATCCATCAATTGTTCTAAATTTTTCATTACCCAATGAGCTGAGGTGGAGTCTTAGCCACTGGTACCATCAGGGAGGTGTGTAAAGCACTTTAGGCTAGACAGCCAATCAGCTGCCAGCTTCCATCTGTCAATCAAATACAGCAACCAATCAGAAAGCTGCCCATTGATCAGCAGGCCCTTAATGACATCACAGACATACCCTCAGAACTATCTGTGCATGTCTAATGGCTGGCTGTCAGTTGGGCGGGTGGGTGGCAGAGGGAGGGGATGTCTGTCTCGTTTCTCCTGAAAATTGCAGTTTTTCTGCGTTTACGGGAAAAGTTGAGGTCCGACGCGCAAAAGTGGGGTATCGTAGAAATCACCTTTTAAAGTCGCACATTTCCAGCCTCCCAAAAATGGGCATTTCAAATGAGAAATGAGTCCAATGAACAAAATAGGGTTAATAAGTATGTATTTCAGGGGTAAGTTAGCAGGTTATTGGGGAAGTAAGTCCTGATATTTTTGGAGGTTGCAGGGGCCACTACACCATTTAAAATAGGCAGGTTTTAGCATATGCAGTTAGGCCCTGTAGGATGATTTTAGCTAAAAAGTGCCCCAAACACTCAAACGGGCTTGTATCTGGGAAGGGAAAATATGGGAAACATGACTTAGACAGCAAATGATACACTGTTTGCCATGTTTCCAAATTTTTATGCACAGTGGTTACAGCATGAAGCGAATGCATGTGAATATACAAAGATGCATTGCATTAAACATGTCCACTGAGTGTCCCAAAATGGCCGGCCTGCCTGCTTTCATCCATCAATTGTTCTAAATTTTTCATTACCCAATGAGCTGAGGTGGAGTCTTAGCCAGTGGTACCATCAGGGAGGTGTGTAAAGCACTTTAGGCTAGACAGCCAATCAGCTGCCAGCTTCCATCTGTCAATCAAATACAGCAGCCAATCAGAAAGCTGCCCATTGATCAGCAGGCCCTTTATGACATCACAGAAAGACCCTCAGAACTATCTGTGCATGTCTAATGGCTGGCTGTCAGTTGGGTGGGTGGGTGGCAGAGGGAGGGGATGTCTGTCTCGTTTCTCCTGAAAATTGCGCTTTTTCTGCGTTTACGGGAAAAGTTGAGGTCCGACGCGCAAAACTGGGGTATCGTAGAAATCACCTTTTAAAGACGCACATTTCTGCCCCCCCCCCCCCCCAAATATGGGCATTTCAAATGAGAAATGAGTCCAATGAACAAAATAGGGTGAATAAGTATGTATTTCAGGGGTGAGTTAGCAGGTTATTGGGGAAGTAAGTCCTGATATTTTTGGAGGTTGCAGGGCCACTACACCATTCAAAATAGGCAGGCTTTAGCATATGCAGTTAGGCCCCGTAGGATGATTTTAGCTAAAAAGTGCCCCAAACACTCAAACAGGCTTGTATCTGGGAAGGGAAAATATGGGAAACATGACTTAGACAGCAAATGATACACTGTTTGCCATGTTTACAAATTTTTATGCACAGTGGTTACAGCATGAAGCGAATTCATGTGAATATACAAAGGTGCATTGCATTAAACAAGTCCACTGAGTGTCCCAAAATGGCCGGCATGCCTGCTTTCATCCATCAATTGTTCTAAATTTTTCATTACCCAATGAGCTGAGGTGGAGTCTTAGCCAGTGGTACCATCAGGGAGGTGTGTAAAGCACTTTAGGCTAGACAGCCAATCAGCTGCCAGCTTCCATCTTTCAATCAAATACAGCAGCCAATCAGAAAGCTGCCCATTGATCAGCAGGCCCTTTATGACATCACAGAAAGACCCTCAGAAATATCTGTGCATGTCTAATGGCTGGCTGTCAGTTGGGCGGGTGGGTGGCAGAGGGAGGGGATGTCTGTCTCGTTTCTCCCTAATTTTGCGGTTTTTCTGCGTTTACGGGAAAAGTTGAGGTCCGACGCGCAAAAGTGGGGTATCGTAGAAATCACCTTTTAAAGACGCACATTTCTGCCCCCCCAAAAATGGGCATTTCAAATGAGAAATGAGTCCAATGAACAAAATAGGGTGAATAAGTATGTATTTCAGGGGTGAGTTAGCAGGTTATTGGGGAAGTAAGTCCTGATATTCTTGGAGGTTGCAGGGGCCACTACACCATTCAAAATAGGCAGGCTTTAGCATATGCAGTTAGGCCCCGTAGGATGATTTTAGCTAAAAAGTGCCCCAAACACTCAAACGGGCTTGTATCTGGGAAGGGAAAATATGGGAAACATGACTTAGACAGCAAATGATACACTGTTTGCCATGTTTCCAAATTTGTATGCACAGTGGTTACAGCATGAAGCGAATGCATGTGAATATACAAAGGTGCATTGCATTAAACATGTCCACTGAGTGTCCCAAAATGGCCGGCCTGCCTGCTTTCATCCATCAATTGTTCTAAATTTTTCATTACCCAATGAGCTGAGGTGGAGTCTTAGCCAGTGGTACCATCAGGGAGGTGTGTAAAGCACTTTAGGCTAGACAGCCAATCAGCTGCCAGCTTCCATCTGTCAATCAAATACAGCAGCCAATCAGAAAGCTGCCCATTGATCAGCAGGCCCTTTATGACATCACAGAAAGACCCTCAGAACTATCTGTGCATGTCTAATGGCTGGCTGTCAGTTGGGTGGGTGGGTGGCAGAGGGAGGGGATGTCTGTCTCGTTTCTCCTGAAAATTGCGCTTTTTCTGCGTTTACGGGAAAAGTTGAGGTCCGACGCGCAAAACTGGGGTATCGTAGAAATCACCTTTTAAAGACGCACATTTCTGCCCCCCCAAAAATGGGCATTTCAAATGAGAAATGAGTCCAATGAACAAAATAGGGTGAATAAGTATGTATTTCAGGGGTGAGTTAGCAGGTTATTGGGGAAGTAAGTCCTGATATTTTTGGAGGTTGCAGGGCCACTACACCATTCAAAATAGGCAGGCTTGAGCATATGCAGTTGGGCCCCGTAGGATGATTTTAGCTAAAAAGTGCCCCAAACACTCAAACGGGCTTGTATCTGGGAAGGGAAAATATGGGAAACATGACTTAGACAGCAAATGATACACTGTTTGCCATGTTTCCAAATTTTTATGCACAGTGGTTACAGCATGAAGCGAATGCATGTGAATATACAAAGGTGCATTGCATTAAACAAGTCCACTGAGTGTCCCAAAATGGCCGGCCTGCCTGCTTTCATCCATCAATTGTTCTAAATTTTTCATTACCCAATGAGCTGAGGTGGAGTCTTAGCCAGTGGTACCATCAGGGAGGTGTGTAAAGCACTTTTGGCTAGACAGCCAATCAGCTGCCAGCTTCCATCTTTCAATCAAATACAGCAGCCAATCAGAAAGCTGCCCATTGATCAGCAGGCCCTCTATGACATCACAGAAAGACCCTCAGAACTATCTGTGCATGTCTAATGGCTGGCTGTCAGTTGGGCGGGTGGGTGGCAGAGGGAGGGGATGTCTGTCTTGTTTCTCCCTAAAATTGCGTTTTTTCTGCGTTTACGGGAAAAGTTGAGGTCCGACGCGCAAAAGTGGGGTATCGTAGAAATCACCTTTTAAAGACGCACATTTCTGCCCCCCCAAAAATGGGCATTTCAAATGAGAAATGAGTCCAATGAACAAAATAGGGTGAATAAGTATGTATTTCAGGGGTGAGTTAGCAGGATATTGGGGAAGTAAGTCCTGATATTTTTGGAGGTTGCAGGGGCCACTACACCCTTCAAAATAGGCAGGCTTTAGCATATGCAGTTAGGCCCCGTAGGATGATTTTAGCTAAAAAGTGCCCCAAACACTCAAACGGGCTTGTATCTGGGAAGGGAAAATATGGGAAACATGACTTAGACAGCAAATAATACACTGTTTGCCATGTTTCCAAATTTTTATGCACAGTGGTTACAGCATGAAGCGAATGCATGTGAATATACAAAGGTGCATTGCATTAAACATGTCCACTGAGTGTCCCAAAATGGCCGGCCTGCCTGCTTTCATCCATCAATTGTTCTAAATTTTTCATTACCCAATGAGCTGAGGTGGAGTCTTAGCCAGTGGTACCATCAGGGAGGTGTGTAAAGCACTTTAGGCTAGACAGCCAATCAGCTGCCAGCTTCCATCTGTCAATCAAATACAGCAGCCAATCAGAAAGCTGCCCATTGATCAGCAGGCCCTTTATGACATCACAGAAAGACCCTCAGAACTATCTGTGCATGTCTAATGGCTGGCTGTCAGTTGGGTGGGTGGGTGGCAGAGGGAGGGGATGTCTGTCTCGTTTCTCCTGAAAATTGCGCTTTTTCTGCGTTTACGGGAAAAGTTGAGGTCCGACGCGCAAAACTGGGGTATCGTAGAAATCACCTTTTAAAGACGCACATTTCTGCCCCCCAAAAATGGGCATTTCAAATGAGAAATGAGTCCAATGAACAAAATAGGGTGAATAAGTATGTATTTCAGGGGTGAGTTAGCAGGTTATTGGGGAAGTAAGTCCTGATATTTTTGGAGGTTGCAGGGCCACTACACCATTCAAAATAGGCAGGCTTGAGCATATGCAGTTAGGCCCCGTAGGATGATTTTAGCTAAAAAGTGCCCCAAACACTCAAACGGGCTTGTATCTGGGAAGGGAAAATATGGGAAACATGACTTAGACCAGGGGTTCTCAAACTGTGCGCCGCGGCTCCCTGGTGTGCCGCGATGCTGTGACAGGGGAGCCGCGGCGCCAGAGTCCCTACACACGAAAGCCGCAGTTAGAAGCGGTAGCGGGTGCCGTCAGTGAGTGACAGGCAGCTCCTGTCACTGTGCGCCGGACGGCCCGGGTGCAGGAGTGAGCGCGGCAGGAGGGAAGGGGGGAGGACTGCCTGCGCTCGCTCCCTCAGGATTGGCTCCCTGGAGGGTGTCAATCAATTGTGCAGCCACTGGACATGGGTAGACTGCACAGGACATCCGGGGCTCCTTGGAGGTGCGTCTGTGTTCCTGTGTGTTTCCTGAAGGCTGCTGCTGATCATATCTGGTGAGTGGCAGTACATTTGACAGTTGGGGGGGGGGAGGGGGGTTAGGGGGGTTATGTCTGAGTTTGTAAAGCCACACAGTTGCTTTAAGTGCTACGGGGGGGGGGGGGGGTGTCTAGGAGGTTTGTAAAAGCCACGCTGTGAGTGCTGGGCTGTGTGCCAGGCCCACAGCAGGGGTGTGATGTCCCTGCTGTCCTTGTCCCTCTTGGTGTCCCTGCCATCCCACTGACTGTCCCTGCTGTCCTAGTCCCTCTTGGTGTCCCTGCCATCCCACTGACTGTCCCTGCTGTCCTAGTAGTAGTAGTACGTTTATTTATTTATAAGGCGCCACAAAGTGTCCGCAGCGCCGTACATAGCAAACAAAAAAAATTACGAGGTAACGTACAGGGTGTGTTGAAAAATGTCCTAGTCCCTCTTGGTGTCCCTGCCGTCCCACTGACTGTCCCTGCCGTCCCTCTTGGTGTCCCTGATGTCCCACTGCCTGTCCCTGCCGTCCCACTTGGTGTCCCTGCTGTCCCACTTGGTGTCCCTGCCATCCTACTGCCTGTCCCTGCCATCCCTCTTGGTGTCCCTGCCGTCCCACTGCCTGTCCCCGCCGTCACTCTGACTGTCCCCGCCGTCACTCTGACTGTTCCCGCCGTCACTCTGACTGTCCATGCCGTCACTCTGACTGTCCATGCCGTCACTCTGACTGTCCATGCCGTCACTCTGACTGTTCCCGCCGTCACTCTGACTGTCCATGCCGTCACTCTGACTGTCCATGCCGTCACTCTGACTGTCCATGCCGTCACTCTGACTGTCCATGCCGTCACTCTGACTGTCCCCGCCGTCACTCTGACTGTCCATGCCGTCACTCTGACTGTCCATGCCGTCACTCTGACTGTCCCCGCCGTCACTCTGACTGTCCATGCCGTCACTCTGACTGTCCATGCCGTCACTCTGACTGTCCATGCCGTCACTCTGACTGTCCATGCCGTCACTCTGACTGTCCCCGCCGTCACTCTGACTGTCCATGCCATCCCACTGACTGTCCCTGCTGTCCTAGTAGTAGTAGTACGTTTATTTATTTATAAGGCGCCACAAAGTGTCCGCAGCGCCGTACATAGCAAACAAAAAAAATTACGAGGTAACGTACAGGGTGTGTTGAAAAATGTCCTAGTCCCTCTTGGTGTCCCTGCCGTCCCACTGACTGTCCCTGCCGTCCCACTGCCTGTCCCTGCCGTCCCTCTTGGTGTCCCTGACATCCCACTGCCTGTCCCTGCCGTCCCACTTGGTGTCCCTGCTGTCCCACTTGGTGTCCCTGCCATCCTACTGCCTTTCCCTGCCATCCCTCTTGGTGTCCCTGCCGTCCCACTGCCTGTCCCCGCCGTCACTCTGACTGTCCCCACCGTCACTCTGACTGTCCCCGCCGTCACTCTGACTGTCCATGCCGTCACTCTGACTGTCCATGCCGTCACTCTGACTGTCCATGCCGTCACTCTGACTGTCCATGCCGTCACTCTGACTGTCCATGCCGTCACTCTGACTGTCCCCGCCATCACTCTGACTGTCCATGCTGTCACTCTCTCTGTCCTGACCAGAGCCTCCTCTTCACAGCTGCAGAAGCCAATTACAGCTTTTTCCACACCACCGCTGACCACAGCCTCCTCCTTCACACTACCGCCGCTGAATCCAGCCTCCTTCTCCACACTACCGCCGCTGAACCCAGCCTCATCTGCAAGGTATTATACATGTGGGGCATAACATGTAATGGGCATTACGGTGTGGTGTCGTGTAATAGGTATTATGGTGTGTGGCATTATGTGTAATGGACATTATGGTGTGTGGCGTCATGTGTAATGGGCATTGCGCTCCTATTGTCATGTAGCTACTCCTCAAGCTTTGTGTCACCACACCCCCCTCATGCCATGTGTCCACACCTACAGCGTGTGCTTTGAGTACCACCAAGAAAAATGTACTTGTTGCACCACTGGGTATGTGAGCTACAGTGCTATAAGTGACTTTTACAAGCTGGCAAAGGGGGGTTGTCTAGGTGCTGCTTAATAGGGCACTTAGCATTCTTGCCTTTTCTGCATTGATGTACAGATTTCCACCTTCTGAGATGGTGAATCTGAACGCCATGGAGTAGAAAGCATTACTTTCCATTCCTTCATGAATCACACTCGCCATACTAAAGTATGGTGATGCGATTCAGACGCAGGGCTGGAGTACCACTGGAGAAGTCTAAGCCACTCTATACTTACAGTCAGGATGCCGGCAGTCAGGATTTTGGAATTGGCATATCTGTTGATGTCAGTATTCCAGTATCCTGCCTGCTTTCACAAGTAAAATCACATTTGCCTAGTCAGGTAGGAACAACAGTGCAAGGGTTTCCGGTGGCTTAAAAGGGCTGACCCAGTTTATGCATATTCCTACCAATCGTACCAAACCTGTACTTTATTATTTATAGAAGGCGATTTTTGGTGTCAATCCCATTTTAAGCAAAATCGATAAATGAGGTACCATTGTAAGATTAAGTTCTCTGCTTCTGACGAATTGTTAATTTGCAATTGCACATTGTATTTTTTGTTTGAAATCTATGTTAAAAATTTACTTTTGGCCCCTAGAGTTCTTTCCCTGGTTGCGTCGATATGTCACGGCTAACAGGGCCTTCACACGTAGTGTTTTAGGGGCATTTTGTAAGTGATCTCACTAGATTGCTTACAAAATACCATAGTGATAGTGATGCATTGACCTGCACGCCGATATTGCCCAGTGATTAATATCCACCATGTGGGATATTAATCGGTCAGGGCCAGTGTTTGCTGTGTGCTGAGCAATCTTACTGAGCGATCTAGCATCAGTCAGTACGCTTACCTGCATCTCCCCGTGTGTAGGCCCCTTAAGAGGATCAGTTTTGCTCAGCTACTCGAAATGGCTACAAATTAACTGTCTTTTCTTTCATCCTACTACAAACCACCAACCTCGCTATAACACCTAGTTACCTATATTTGTATGCTAAGCAACTGCGTATGATCCATTGCTCAGCCTTAATTGTGTGACTAAATTATCAGTAAGGGGGTGTATGGATTTTATAATTGTAACCTGTAGCATTTCCCCTGTTTTTATGGTGTTGCTTTTTGGAAGCACAATTTACAGTAACTTATCGGATAGAAGCTACAAAGGATTTGCCTTCAACTTAAATTCATTTATTGTGATTGCTCCAGTACAGAATTATTTTGTTGCACAAAAAATGGAAAGGTTTTTGAACACTGGAAAGAAGACTGGTAGTGAAGAAAAGGATGAAGAACCACAGACCAGTGGTGCAGTTGGAAAGAAAAGGAAACATCGCAGATACGACGATTCTTATCTAGACATCGGTTTTACATCTGTAGATGTCAACCATGAAGAGCGTCCACAGTGTGTACTTTGCCTGAAGATATTATCAGCAGAAAGCATGATTCCAAGCAAACTAAGACGCCATTTGGAGACAAATCACCCTAACATGGCTAAGAAACCGCGTGATTTCTTCATCAGAAAGCTAAAAGAATTAAAAGAACAAAAAGGCTCATTTTTTAAGCAAGCATCCATACCAAGCAATGCTTTGCTTGCATCCTACAAGGTGGCACATAGAATTGCGATGTGTAAAAAGCCTCACACCATCGCAGAAGAACTGATTCTACCGGCTGCAGTGGATTTGGTTAACATTATGGTTGGGGAATCAGCTGGAAAACTGCTTTCGAAGGTACCTTTATCAAACAGTACCATCAGTCGCAGAATCCAACATATGGCTGAAGATCTACAGGACCAGTTAATTGAAAAAATGAAAGGGAAGGATTTTGCACTGCAACTAGATGAGGCAACAGACAGCAATAAGGATGCTCATCTGATTTTCTACACACGCTTTATAGATTGTGGCAATATTGTGGAAGACCTTCTCTTTTGTAAAACTATAACCGCCGGTATAAAGGCACAAGACTTGTTTCAGATCATTGACACTTTTATGAGTGAAAACCAGTTAGACTGGACAAAGTGCTGTGGTGTCTGTACTGATGGTGGCCGTTCTATGTCTGGCTGTTACGGAGGATTGCAGGCACTCATACGAAGCAAAGCTGCTGATGCACTGTGGACCCACTGCATTATCCACAGGGAAGCACTTGCATCAAGGCATCTGAGTCCTCCACTGAATGCAGTGATGGAAAGTGTATTGAAAGCTGTAAATTTTATAAAGACTCGGCCACAGAAGGCAAGGTTTTTTAGAAAAATGTGTGAGGATATGGGCTCTGAGCACACATCTTTGTTGTACTACTGCAGCTCACGATGGCTCTCCCGTGGCAATGTACTTTCTCGTGTTTATAGATTACACCAGGAACTCTACTCCTATCTTGCTGAGGAAGAACACGAGTGTGCCAATAATTACTTGGATACCGGGTTTTTGTCCAAGTTAGCCTACCTTTGTGATATCTTTGACAAACTGAATGCACTGAATCTCTCACTGCAGGGAAACAACACCCACATTCTGAAACTCTCAGAGAAGGTATCAGCATTCAGGAAAAAATTGTTTCTTTGGAGAAGAAAAGTAAATGAAGACTTTTACGATGACTGTTTCCCCATGTTGCATCAGTTTGTTACATCCAATGATGTTTGTTTGACACATGAACTTAAATCAGTTTTTGAGCAGCACCTAAAAAACCTCAGTGACTGGTTTGAAAAATATTTTCCTGAAAATATGGAAAAGTTTGTATGGATCCAAGATCCATTCAATACTAGCGCCCCAACAGAATTTACTTCTGTAGAAGAAGAAAAACTAATTGAGCTTTCCTGTGACAAGACCTTGAAAGTAAAATTCAGCAGCATGGGACTTCAAGAATTTTGGATATCCATTAAAGATGAATATCCGATGCTCAGTGCTAAAGCACAACAAATCCTTGTTCCTTTTGCCACAACATATTTGTGTGAAGCCGGGTTTTCAGCAGTTGCTGTAATTAAAAGCAAGTATCGTTCAAAAATCAATGTGGAACAGGAAATGAGGGTGGCCGTGTCCAAGCTGATCCCAAGGTTTGAAAAGTTGTGTAGTGCACAACAGGCTCACATATCCCATTAATAAGTGTTGTCATTGTTGATCACTCTTTAATAAATGTTATTGTTGTTTATTTTGTTTGATATTATTCCTGTTAACGAGTGCTGTCAATTGTTCTTTGAAAGAAATCAAATTAAAGAAATATATTTTTTTCTTGAATTTATGTTTATTATTTTTACAAGCAAGCTAATAATAATTTTAGCATTGTTTTATTCCAACTACTTTAAAAAAGGGACAGTTCGGTAATTATTTTGGCTTAGGGGTGCCTTGAAAACGTCATGGAGACCCAAAGGGTGCCTTGGACTGAAAAAGTTTGGGAACCACTGACTTAGACAGCAAATGATACACTGTTTGCCATGTTTACAAATTTTTATGCACAGTGGTTACAGCATGAAGCGAATGCATGTGAATATACAAAGGTGCATTGCATTAAACAAGTCCACTGAGTGTCCCAAAATGGCCGGCCTGCCTGCTTTCATCCATCAATTGTTCTAAATTTTTCATTACCCAATGAGCTGAGGTGGAGTCTTAGCCAGTGGTACCATCAGGGAGGTGTGTAAAGCACTTTAGGCTAGACAGCCAATCAGCTGCCAGCTTCCATCTTTCAATCAAATACAGCAGCCAATCAGAAAGCTGCCCATTGATCAGCAGGCCCTTTATGACATCACAGAAAGACCCTCAGAACTATCTGTGCATGTCTAATGGCTGGCTGTCAGTTGGGCGGGTCGGTGGCAGAGGGAGGGGATGTCTGTCTTGTTTCTCCCTAAAATTGTGGTTTTTCTGCATTTACGGGAAAAGTTGAGGTCCAACGCGCAAAAGTGGGGTATCGTAGAAATCACCTTTTAAAGACGCACATTTCTGTCCCCCCAAAAATGGGCATTTCAAATGAGAAATGAGTCCAATGAACAAAATAGGGTGAATAAGTATGTATTTCAGGCGTGAGTTAGCAGGTTATTGGGGAAGTAAGTCCTGATATTTTTGGAGCTTGCAGGGGCCACTACACCATTCAAAATAGGCAGGCTTTAGCATATGCAGTTAGGCCCCGTAGGTTGATTTTAGCTAAATGTGCCCCAAACACTCAAACAGGCTTGTATCTGGGAAGGGAAAATATGGGAAACATGACTTAGACAGCAAATGATACACTGTATGCCATGTTTCCAAATTTTTATGCACAGTGGTTACAGCATGAAGCGAATGCATGTGAATATACAAAAGGTGCATTGCATTAAACATGTCCACTGAGTGTCCCAAAATGGCCGGCCTGCCTGCTTTCATCCATCAATTGTTCTAAATTTTTCATTACCCAATGAGCTGAGGTGGAGTCTTAGCCAGTGGTACCATCAGGGAGGTGTGTAAAGCACTTTAGGCTAGACAGCCAATCAGCTGCCAGCTTCTATCTGTCAATCAAATACAGCAGCCAATCAGAAAGCTGCCCATTGATCAGCAGGCCCTTTATGACATCACAGAAAGACCCTCAGAACTATCTGTGCATGTCTAGTGGCTGGCTGTCAGTTGGGTGGGTGGGTGGCAGAGGGAGGGGATGTCTGTCTCGTTTCTCCTGAAAATTGCGCTTTTTCTGCGTTTACGGGAAAAGTTGAGGTGCGACGCGCAAAACTGGGGTATTGTTGAAATCACCTTTTAAAGACGCACATTTCTGCCCCCCCAAAAATGGACATTTCAAATGAGAAATGAGTCCAATGAACAAAATAGGGTGAATAAGTATGTATTTCAGGGTTGAGTTAGCAGGTTATTGGGGAAGTAAGTCCTGATATTTTTGGAGGTTGCAGGGCCACTACACCATTCAAAATAGGCAGGCTTTAGCATATGCAGTTAGGCCCCGTAGGATGATTTTAGCTAAAAAGTGCCCCAAACACTCAAACGGGCTTGTATCTGGGAAGGGGAAATATGGGAAACATGACTTAGACAGCAAATGATACACTGTTTGCCATGTTTACAAATTTTTATGCACAGTGGTTACAGCATGAAGCGAATGCATGTGAATATACAAAGGTGCATTGCATTAAACAAGTCCACTGAGTGTCCCAAAATGGCCGGCCTGCCTGCTTTTATCCATCAATTGTTCTAAATTTTTCATTACCCAATGAGCTGAGGTGGAGTCTTAGCCAGTGGTACCATCAGGGAGGTGTGTAAAGCACTTTAGGCTAGACAGCCAATCAGCTGCCAGCTTCCATCTGTCAATCAAATACAGCAGCCAATCAGAAAGCTGCCCATTGATCAGCAGGCCCTTTATGACATCACAGAAAGACCCTCAGAACTATCTGTGCATGTCTAATGGCTGGCTGTCAGTTGGGCGGGTGGGTGGCAGAGGGAGGGGATGTCTGTCTCGTTTCTCCCTAAAATTGCGGTTTTTCTGAGTTTACGGGAAAAGTTGAGGTCCGACGCGCAAAAGTGGGGTATCGTAGAAATCACCTTTTAAAGACGCACATTTCTGGCCCCCCCAAAAATGGGCATTTCAAATGAGAAATGAGTCCAATGAACAAAATAGGGTGAATAAGTATGTATTTCAGGGGTGAGTTAGCAGGTTATTGGGGAAGTAAGTTCTGATATTTTTGGAGGTTGCAGGGGTCACTACACCATTCAAAATAGGCAGGCTTTAGCATATGCAGTTAGGCCCCGTAGGTTGATTTTAGCTAAAAAGTGCCCCAAACACTGAAACGGGCTTGTATCTGGGAAGGGAAAATATGGGAAACATGACCTAGACAGCAAATGATACACTGTATGCCATGTTTCCAAATTTTTATGCACAGTGTTTACAGCATGAAGCGAATGCATGTGAATATACAAAGGTGCATTGCATTAAACAAGTCCAATGAGCGTCCCAAAATGGCCGGCCTGCCTGCTTTCATCCATCAATTGTTCTAAATTTTTCATTACCCAATGAGCTGAGGTGGAGTCTTAGCCAGTGGTACCATCAGGGAGGTGTGTAAAGCACTTTAGGCTAGACAGCCACTCAGCTGACAGCTTCCATCTGTCAATCAAATACAGCAGCCAATCAGAAAGCTGCCCATTGATCAGCAGGCCCTTTATGACATCACAGAAAGACCCTCAGAACTATCTGTGCATGTCTAATGGCTGGCTGTCAGTTGGGCGGGTGGGTGGCAGAGGGAGGGGATGTCTGTCTCGTTTCTCCTGAAAATTGCGCTTTTTCTGCGTTTACGGGAAAAGTTGAGGTCCGACGCGCAAAAGTGGGGTATCGTAGAAATCACCTTTTAAAGACGCACATTTCTGCCCCCCCCCCCAGAAATGGGCATTTCAAATGAGAAATGAGTCCAATGAACAAAATAGGGTGAATAAGTATGTATTTCAGGGGTGAGTTAGCAGGTTATTGGGGAAGTAAGTCCTGATATTTTTGGAGGTTGCAGGGCCACTACACCATTCAAAATAGGCAGGCTTTAGCATATGCAGTTAGGCCCCGTAGGATGATTTTAGCTAAAAAGTGCCCCAAACACTCAAACGGGCTTGTATCTGGGAAGGGAAAATATGGGAAACATGACTTAGACAGCAAATGATACACTGTTTGCCATGTTTACAAATTTTTATGCACAGTGGTTACAGCATGAAGCGAATGCATGTGAATATACAAAGGTGCATTGCATTAAACAAGTCCACTGAGTGTCCCAAAATGGCCGGCCTGCCTGCTTTCATCCATCAATTGTTCTAAATTTTTCATTACCCAATGAGCTGAGGTGGAGTCTTAGCCAGTGGTACCATCAGGGAGGTGTGTAATGCACTTTAGGCTAGACAGCCAATCAGCTGCCAGCTTCCATCTGTCAATCAAATACAGCAGCCAATCAGAAAGCTGCCCATTGATCAGCAGGCCCTTTATGACATCACAGAAAGACCCTCAGAACTATCTGTGCATGTCTAATGGCTGGCTGTCAGTTGGGCGGGTGGGTGGCAGAGGGAGGGGATGTCTGTCTCGTTTCTCCCTAAAATTGCGGGTTTTCTGCGTTTACGGGAAAAGTTGAGATACGACGCGCAAAAGTGGGTTATCGTAGAAATCACCTTTTAAAGACGCACATTTCTGGCCCCCCAAAAATGGGCATTTCAAATGAGAAATGAGTCCAATGAACAAAATAGGATGAATAAGTATGTATTTCAGGGGTGAGTTAGCAGGTTATTGGGGAAGTAAGTCCTGATATTTTTGGAGGTTGCAGGGGCCACTACACCATTCAAAATAGGCAGGCTTTAGCATATGCAGTTAGGCCCTGTAGGATGATTTTAGCTAAAAAGTGCCCCAAACACTCAAACGGGCTTGCATCTGGGAAGGGAAAATATGGGAAACATGACTTAGACACCAAAAGATTCACTAAATGCCATGTTTCCAAATTTGTATGCACAGTGGTTACAGCATGAAGCGAATGCATGTGAATATACAAAGGTGCATTGCATTAAACAAGTCCAATGAGCGTCCCAAAATGGCCGGCCTGCCTGCTTTCATCCATCAATTGTTCTAAATTTTTCATTACCCAATGAGCTGAGGTGGAGTCTTAGCCAGTGGTACCATCAGGGAGGTGTGTAATGCACTTTAGGCTAGACAGCCAATCAGCTGCCAGCTTCCATCTGTCAATCAAATACAGCAGCCAATCAGAAAGCTGCCCATTGATCAGCAGGCCCTTTATGACATCACAGACAGACCCTCAGAACTATCTGTGCATGTCTAATGGCTGGCTGTCAGTTGGGTGGGTGGGTGGCAGAGGGAGGGGATGTCTGTCTCGTTTCTCCTGAAAATTTCGCTTTTTCTGCGTTTACGGGAAAAGTTGAGGTCCGACGCGCAAAAGTGGGGTATCGTAGAAATCACCTTTTAAAGACGCACATTTCTGGGCCCCCAAAAATGGGCATTTCAAATGAGAAATGAGTGCAATGAACAAAATAGAATGAATAAGTATGTATTTCAGGGGTGAGTTAGCAGGTTATTGGGGAAGTAAGTCCTGATATTTTTGGAGGTTGCAGGGGCCACTACACCATTCAAAATAGGCAGGCTTTAGCATATGCAGTTAGGCCCTGTAGGATTATTTTAGCTAAAAAGTGCCCCAAACACTCAAACGGGCTTGTATCTGGGAAGGGAAAATATGGGAAACATGACTTAGACAGCAAATGATACACTGTTTGCCATGTTTCCAAATTTTTATGCACAGTGGTTACAGCATGAAGCGAATGCATGTGAATATACAAAGGTGCATTGCATTAAACATGTCCACTGAGTGTCCCAAAATGGCCGGCCTGCCTGCTTTCATCCATCAATTGTTCTAAATTTTTCATTACCCAATGAGCTGAGGTGGAGTCTTAGCCAGTGGTACCATCAGGGAGGTGTGTAAAGCACTTTAGGCTAGACAGCCAATCAGCTGCCAGCTTCCATCTGTCAATCAAATACAGCAGCCAATCAGAAAGCTGCCCATTGATCAGCAGGTCCTTTATGACATCACAGAAAGACCCTCAGAACTATCTGTGCATGTCTAGTGGCTGGCTGTCAGTTGGGTGGGTGGGTGGCAGAGGGAGGGGATGTCTGTCTCGTTTCTCCTGAAAATTGCGCTTTTTCTGCGTTTACGGGAAAAGTTGAGGTCCGACGCGCAAAACTGGGGTATTGTAGAAATCACCTTTTAAAGACGCACATTTCTGCCCCCCCAAAAATGGGCATTTCAAATGAGAAATGAGTCCAATGAACAAAATAGGGTGAATAAGTATGTATTTCAGGGTTGAGTTAGCAGGTTATTGGGGAAGTAAGTCCTGATATTTTTGGAGGTTGCAGGGCCACTACACCATTCAAAATAGGCAGGCTTTAGCATATGCAGTTAGGCCCCGTAGGATGATTTTAGCTAAAAAGTGCCCCAAACACTCAAACGGGCTTGTATCTGGGAAGGGAAAATATGGGAAACATGACTTAGACAGCAAATGATACACTGTTTGCCATGTTTACAAATTTTTATGCACAGTGGTTACAGCATGAAGCGAATGCATGTGAATATACAAAGGTGCATTGCATTAAACAAGTCCACTGAGTGTCCCAAAATGGCCGGCCTGCCTGCTTTCATCCATCAATTGTTCTAAATTTTTCATTACCCAATGAGCTGAGGTGGAGTCTTAGCCAGTGGTACCATCAGGGAGGTGTGTAAAGCACTTTAGGCTAGACAGCCAATCAGCTGCCAGCTTCCATCTGTCAATCAAATACAGCAGCCAATCAGAAAGCTGCCCATTGATCAGCAGGCCCTTTATGACATCACAGAAAGACCCTCAGAACTATCTGTGCATGTCTAATGGCTGGCTGTCAGTTGGGCGGGTGGGTGGCAGAGGGAGGGGATGTCTGTCTCGTTTCTCCTGAAAATTACGCTTTTTCTGCGTTTACGGGAAAAGTTGAGGTCCGACGCGCAAAAGTGGGGTATCGTAGAAATCACCTTTTAAAGACGCACATTTCTGGCCCCCCAAAAATGGGCATTTCAAATGAGAAATGAGTCCAATGAACAAAATAGGGTGAATAAGTATGTATTTCAGGGGTGAGTTAGCAGGTTATTGGGGAAGTAAGTCCTGATATTTTTGGAGGTTGCAGGGCCACTACACCATTCAAATTAGGCAGGCTTTAGCATATGCAGTTAGGCCCCGTAGGATGATTTTAGCTAAAAAGTGCCCCAAACACTCAAACGGGCTTGTATCTGGGAAGGGAAAATATGGGAAACATGACTTAGACAGCAAATGATACACTGTTTGCCATGTTTACAAATTTTTATGCACAGTGGTTACAGCATGAAGCGAATGCATGTGAATATACAAAGGTGCATTGCATTAAACAAGTCCACTGAGTGTCCCAAAATGGCCGGCCTGCCTGCTTTCATCCATTAATTGTTCTAAATTTTTCATTACCCAATGAGCTGAGGTGGAGTCTTAGCCAGTGGTACCATCAGGGAGGTGTGTAAAGCACTTTAGGCTAGACAGCCAATCAGCTGCCAGCTTCCATCTCTCAATCAAATACAGCAGCCAATCAGAAAGCTGCCCATTGATCAGCAGGCCCTTTATGACATCACAGAAAGACCCTCAGAACTATCTGTGCATGTCTAATGGCTGGCTGTCAGTTGGGCGGGTGGGTGGCAGAGGGAGGGGATGTCTGTCTCGTTTCTCCCTAAAATTGCGGGTTTTCTGCGTTTACGGGAAAAGTTGAGATCCGACGCGCAAAAGTGGGTTATCGTAGAAATCACCTTTTAAATACGCACATTTCTGGCCCCCCAAAAATGGGCATTTCAAATGAGAAATGAGTCCAATGAACAAAATAGGATGAATAAGTATGTATTTCAGGGGTGAGTTAGCAGGTTATTGGGGAAGTAAGTCCTGATATTTTTGGAGGTTGCAGGGGCCACTACACCATTCAAAATAGGCAGGCTTTAGCATATGCAGTTAGGCCCTGTAGGATGATTTTAGCTAAAAAGTGCCCCAAACACTCAAACGGGCTTGCATCTGGGAAGGGAAAATATGGGAAACATGACTTAGACACCAAAAGATTCACTAAATGCCATGTTTCCAAATTTTTATGCACAGTGGTTACAGCATGAAGCGAATGCATGTGAATATACAAAGGTGCATTGCATTAAACAAGTCCAATGAGCGTCCCAAAATGGCCGGCCTGCCTGCTTTCTTCCATCAATTGTTCTAAATTTTTCATTACCCAATGAGCTGAGGTGGAGTCTTAGCCAGTGGTACCATCAGGGAGGTGTGTAAAGCACTTTAGGCTAGACAGCCAATCAGCTGCCAGCTTCCATCTGTCAATCAAATACAGCAGCCAATCAGAAAGCTGCCCATTGATCAGCAGGCCCTTTATGACATCACAGAAAGACCCTCAGAACTATCTGTGCATGTCTAATGGCTGGCTGTCAGTTGGGCGGGTGGGTGGCAGAGGGAGGGGATGTCTGTCTCGTTTCTCCCTAAAATTGCGGGTTTTCTGCGTTTACGGGAAAAGTTGAGATCCGACGCGCAAAAGTGGGTTATCGTAGAAATCACCTTTTAAAGACGCACATTTCTGGCCCCCCAAAAATGGGCATTTCAAATGAGAAATGAGTCCAATGAACAAAATAGGATGAATAAGTATGTATTTCAGGGGTGAGTTAGCAGGTTATTGGGGAAGTAAGTCCTGATATTTTTGGAGGTTGCAGGGGCCACTACACCATTCAAAATAGGCAGGCTTTAGCATATGCAGTTAGGCCCTGTAGGATGATTTTAGCTAAAAAGTGCCCCAAACACTCAAACGGGCTTGTATCTGGGAAGGGAAAATATGGGAAACATGACTTAGACAGCAAATGATACACTGTTTGCCATGTTTCCAAATTTTTATGCACAGTGGTTACAGCATGAAGCGAATGCATGTGAATATACAAAGGTGCATTGCATTAAACATGTCCACTGAGTGTCCCAAAATGGCCGGCCTGCCTGCTTTCATCCATCAATTGTTCTAAATTTTTCATTACCCAATGAGCTGAGGTGGAGTCTTAGCCAGTGGTACCATCAGGGAGGTGTGTAAAGCACTTTAGGCTAGACAGCCAATCAGCTGCCAGCTTCCATCTGTCAATCAAATACAGCAGCCAATCAGAAAGCTGCCCATTGATCAGCAGGCCCTTTATGACATCACAGAAAGACCCTCAGAACTATCTGTGCATGTCTAGTGGCTGGCTGTCAGTTGGGTGGGTGGGTGGCAGAGGGAGGGGATGTCTGTCTCGTTTCTCCTGAAAATTGCGCTTTTTCTGCGTTTACGGGAAAAGTTGAGGTCCGACGCGCAAAACTGGGGTATTGTAGAAATCACCTTTTAAAGACGCACATTTCTGCCCCCCCAAAAATGGGCATTTCAAATGAGAAATGAGTCCAATGAACAAAATAGGGTGAATAAGTATGTATTTCAGGGTTGAGTTAGCAGGTTATTGGGGAAGTAAGTCCTGATATTTTTGGAGGTTGCAGGGCCACTACACCATTCAAAATAGGCAGGCTTTAGCATATGCAGTTAGGCCCCGTAGGATGATTTTAGCTAAAAAGTGCCCCAAACACTCAAACGGGCTTGTATCTGGGAAGGGAAAATATGGGAAACATGACTTAGACAGCAAATGATACACTGTTTGCCATGTTTACAAATTTTTATGCACAGTGGTTACAGCATGAAGCGAATGCATGTGAATATACAAAGGTGCATTGCATTAAACAAGTCCACTGAGTGTCCCAAAATGGCCGGCCTGCCTGCTTTCATCCATCAATTGTTCTAAATTTTTCATTACCCAATGAGCTGAGGTGGAGTCTTAGCCAGTGGTACCATCAGGGAGGTGTGTAAAGCACTTTAGGCTAGACAGCCAATCAGCTGCCAGCTTCCATCTGTCAATCAAATACAGCAGCCAATCAGAAAGCTGCCCATTGATCAGCAGGCCCTTTATGACATCACAGACAGACCCTCAGAACTATCTGTGCATGTCTAATTGCTGGCTGTCAGTTGGGCAGGTGGGTGGCATAGGGGGGGGATGTCTGTCTCGTTTCTCCTGAAAATTGCAGTTTTTCTGCGTTTACGGGAAAAGTTGAGGTCCGACGCGCAAAAGATGCCCTGAGGAAGATCTGCGAAGCGTACGCCGGCCACACAGCCGTGCGGTCGCTTCACATGCATACCCCTTTTTGTGCCTAAGGGTTGCCCTGAGGAAGATCTGCGAAGCGTACGCCGGCCACACAGCCGTGCGGTCGCTTCACATGCATACCCCTTTTTGTGCCTAGGGTTGCCCTGAGGAAGATCTGCGAAGCATACGCCGGCCACACAGCCGTGCGGTCGCTTCACATGCATACCCCTTTTTGTGCCTGAAATACAGTCCTTTTTAGGACTCCTATTCAAACGATTCCGTGTCTGCTAATACTAGTCCTTATCAGGACTCTAATGTCATAATGCTGTGTGTTTGCGGTGCCCGAATATGCCTCTAGCCTACTGGTGAATTAAATCACCCCTGGGACTCTGCCGAGTACCCTTAACATATATCGGGTCTGACGCGCCATCCGTGTCTGCTAATACTAGTCCTTATCAGGACTCTAATGTCATAATGCTGTGTGTTTGCGGTGCCCGAATATGCCTCTAGCCCACTGGTGAATTAAATCACCCCTGGGATTCTGCCGAGTAACCTTAACAATTATCGGGTCTGATGCGCCATCGCATATGGCAATATCCATATGAATAGCCTATGTTTAGTAATTAAAACTGAGTGACAGTTTATATACCTAACATTTCCTGCGCTACTCTGGAGCATATTATTAAACATCACACTAATTGATTGTTGGCTCGATGAGCCCAGAACCGTTCAGACCATTGATTAAATCAGCACCCATTTATTGTGCAGTATGTACGCGACAACCACTATGTGTAGCAATAGCTACGGCAACTAACAGCAGTTAATAAATTGACAAACTGTATTAAATTGTGTATCTAATTAATGTGTATGTATGAAGGAGTACACTAATTCATGAAATAAATAATAATGGGATATTACTGATGAAACAGTGCTTTAACATATGCAAACGGACTATAATAAATGAGGGGACCCATTTGGGATATTTCTCCCCTTGTAAGATAGACCGCATAGGACATGTTCACAAATAGAACAGTCCAATAATCTCTACTTGTGACCACGTATAGGAGGGGACCCTGTGGGACATTATACCCCCCCAATTTTGAACCAGATTCACAGACCAATTAATCGGTCAGTGTGTAGTAAGGTGATTGGATCTACGGTCCTAATAAGATTCTCCGGTATATAAAAACATACCATCAGTATCCCACGTGAGAGGGGACCCGTGAGGGGCACAAATTCCCCCGATTAGATACTCAGACCGCACGGACTTTTATGTGCGAGTGAGATAGTGCAAAAACTAACTAATCTGGGAATATATGTAAGGAGGGACCCTACAGGGGCAATATCTCCCCCACACAAACCCCAGTTTGCACTCACTCTTTGTCTTATATACTCCACACGGAATAAGGTCATACACACCAGGAGATTTGGAAATTCGATCAATTCCAACTCCAACAAACAATAAGATCATTTTTGTCTGTTTACAATCCAATTACTGCCGCTAATACTGGCATATATCCAGAGACACCACCATACTCAGCTAATTCCCAGACACGGATAGGCACACATAGAAGGATCACCTTATACTTAACCTCGATAACCCCACCCGCCGTTTTCTGCAATATAGGCCAATTTGAGCCATCAGAGACGGTTCAAGGGTGATAAATAAGAGGTATTAATAGGAGAAGTGATCAATAAAATAGGAGGTATTGCATGTCCAACCGCACGTGCATCTTTTAAAACCACTGTATTCACTGTTTAATGTTTTATGTTAGTTTGTATATTTCGCAGTTTTAAATGAACCTAATAAAAGGTATTTTTTATGAGTCAAAAATTAATTTCTTTTCTGGTGCACCACACCTGTGACAATCCCTATTCTCTCCCAAACTATATTCTGCCTAACCATTGTCCGTGGTCGCACACCCCTGCATTCCTATTGAACACCCAACAATATCAATACTTACAGGGGGCCTAATTCAATATGATATAACTCCAATGATTAAGTCTTGTGCGATTGTACCCCCAAAAAATCCTATTTTGACATCACAGAAAGACCCTCAGAACTATCTGTGCATGTCTAATGGCTGGCTGTCAGTTGGGCGGGTGGGTGGCAGAGGGAGGGGATGTCTGTCTCGTTTCTCCCTAAAATTGCGGTTTTTCTGAGTTTACGGGAAAAGTTGAGGTCCGACGCGCAAAAGTGGGGTATCGTAGAAATCACCTTTTAAAGACGAACATTTCTGGCCCCCCCAAAAATGGGCATTTCAAATGAGAAATGAGTCCAATGAACAAAATAGGGTGAATAAGTATGTATTTCAGGGGTGAGTTAGCAGATTATTGGGGAAGTAAGTTCTGATATTTTTGGAGGTTGCAGGGGTCACTACACCATTCAAAATAGGCAGGCTTTAGCATATGCAGTTAGGCCCCGTAGGTTGATTTTAGCTAAAAAGTGCCCCAAACACTGAAACGGGCTTGTATCTGGTAAGGGAAAATATGGGAAACATGACCTAGACACCAAATGATACACTGTTTGCCATGTTTCCAAATTTTTATGCACAGTGGTTACAGCATGAAGCGAATGCATGTGAATATACAAAGGTGCATTGCATTAAACAAGTCCAATGAGCGTCCCAAAATGGCCGGCCTGCCTGCTTTCATCCATCAATTGTTCTAAATTTTTCATTACCCAATGAGCTGAGGTGGAGTCTTAGCCAGTGGTACCATCAGGGAGGTGTGTAAAGCACTTTAGGCTAGACAGCCACTCAGCTGCCAGCTTCCATCTGTCAATCAAATACAGCAGCCAATCAGAAAGCTGCCCATTGATCAGCAGGCCCTTTATGACATCACAGAAAGACCCTCAGAACTATCTGTGCATGTCTAATGGCTGGCTGTCAGTTGGGCGGGTGGGTGGCAGAGGGAGGGGATGTCTGTCTCGTTTCTCCTGAAAATTTCGCTTTTTCTGCGTTTACGGGAAAAGTTGAGGTCCGACGCGCAAAAGTGGGGTATCGTAGAAATCACCTTTTAAAGACGCACATTTCTGGCCCCCCAAAAATGGGCATTTCAAATGAGAAATGAGTCCAATGAACAAAATAGAATGAATAAGTATGTATTTCAGGGGTGAGTTAGCAGGTTATTGGGGAAGTAAGTCCTGATATTTTTGGAGGTTGCAGGGGCTACTACACCATTCAAAATAGGCAGGCTTTAGCATATGCAGTTAGGCCCCGTAGGTTGATTTTAGCTAAAAAGTGCCCCAAACACTGAAACGGGCTTGTATCTGGGAAGGGAAAATATGGGAAACATGACCTAGACACCAAATGATACACTGTTTGCCATGTTTCCAAATTTTTATGCACAGTGGTTACAGCATGAAGCGAATGCATGTGAATATACAAAGGTGCATTGCATTAAACAAGTCCAATGAGCGTCCCAAAATGGCCGGCCTGCCTGCTTTCATCCATCAATTGTTCTAAATTTTTCATTACCCAATGAGCTGAGGTGGAGTCTTAGCCAGTGGTACCATCAGGGAGGTGTGTAAAGCACTTTAGGCTAGACAGCCACTCAGCTGCCAGCTTCCATCTGTCAATCAAATACAGCAGCCAATCAGAAAGCTGCCCATTGATCAGCAGGCCCTTTATGACATCACAGAAAGACCCTCAGAACTATCTGTGCATGTCTAATGGCTGGCTGTCAGTTGGGCGGGTGGGTGGCAGAGGGAGGGGATGTCTGTCTCGTTTCTCCTGAAAATTTCGCTTTTTCTGCGTTTACGGGAAAAGTTGAGGTCCGACGCGCAAAAGTGGGGTATCGTAGAAATCACCTTTTAAAGACGCACATTTCTGGCCCCCCAAAAATGGGCATTTCAAATGAGAAATGAGTCCAATGAACAAAATAGAATGAATAAGTATGTATTTCAGGGGTGAGTTAGCAGGTTATTGGGGAAGTAAGTCCTGATATTTTTGGAGGTTGCAGGGGCTACTACACCATTCAAAATAGGCAGGCTTTAGCATATGCAGTTAGGCCCCGTAGGATGATTTTAGCTAAAAACTGCCCCAAACACTCAAACGGGCTTGTATCTGGGAAGGGAAAATATGGGAAACATGACTTAGACAGAAAATGATACACTGTATGCCATGTTTCCAAATTTTTATGCACAGTGGTTACAGCACGAAGCGAATGCATGTGAATATACAAAGGTGCATTGCATTAAACAAGTCCACTGAGTGTCTTAAAATGGCCGGCCTGCCTGCTTTCATCCATCAATTGTTCTAAATTTTTCATTACCCAATGAGCTGAGGTGGAGTCTTAGCCAGTGGTACCATCAGGGAGGTGTGTAAAGCACTTAAGGCTAGACAGCCAATCAGCTGCCAGCTTCCATCTGTCAATCAAATACAGCAGCCAATCAGAAAGCTGCCCATTGATCAGCAGGCCCTTTATGACATCACAGAAAGACTCTCAGAACTATCTGTGCATGTCTAATGGCTGGCTGTCAGTTGGGTGGGTGGGTGGCAGAGGGAAGGGATGTCTGTCTCGTTTCTCCTGAAAATTGCGCTTTTTCTGCGTTTACGGGAAAAGTTGAGATCCGACGCGCAAAAGTGGGGTAACGTAGAAATCACCTTTTAAAGATGCACATTTCTGCCCCCCCAAAAATGGGCATTTCAAATGAGAAATGAGTCCAATGAACAAAATAGGGTGAATAAGTATGTATTTCAGGGGTGAGTTAGCAGGTTATTGGGGAAGTAAGTCCTGATATTTTTGGAGGTTGCAGGGGCCACTACACCATTCAAAATAGGCGGGCTTTAGCATATGCAGTTAGGCCCCGTAGGTTAATTTTAGCTAAAAAGTGCCCCAAACACTCAAACGGGCTTGTATATGGGAAGGGAAAATATGGGAAACATGACTTAGACAGCAAATGATACACTGTATGCCATGTTTCCAAATTTTTATGCACAGTGGTTACAGCATGAAGCGAATGCATGTGAATATACAAAGGTGCATTGCATTAACCCCTTCCCGACATTTGACGTACATGTACGTCATGGTCGGGAAGTACTTCCCGACATTTGACGTACATGTACGTCATGGCTTCTAACTGTCACTGCGTCTATAGACGCGGTGACAGTTAAGAGATGTCTGCTGTCCCTGACAGCAGACATCCCCCCTCGCCGCCCAGGGGGGGCAGGGGTGCCCCCCCCGGTCGGCGATCGCTGTGATTGGCTGTTCAAATCTGAACAGTCAATCACAGCGTTTCCTGTGTTACCGGCGGCTAAGCCGCTCGGTAACACAGAAAACGGTGGTGATCGGTGCAGCACCGATCACCACCGAGCGGCAGCACCCCCCTCCCACCCGCCGGGCACTCACCCGGCAGCAGCAGCAGCTCCCCCGGCTCCACCGCTACGTCCGGAGCGCACGCTGCGCTCCCCTCCTCCCCCCTCCCCCCCGCAGCAGCAGCAGCAGCAGCAGCAGCATCATGCTGCTGCTGGAAAAGTTAAAAATAAAATAAAATAAAAAATAATGTGCAAATGTGTATATATATATATATATATATACACACACATATATATATATATATATGTGTGTGTATATATATGTATATATATATATATATATATATATATATACACACATATATATATATATATGTGTGTGTGTGTGTGTGTGTGCGTATACCGCACCGATCACCTACGATCGCCAGCCCCCCCCCCCTCCCACCCGGCAGCCCCCCTCCCTCCCACCCACCCGGCTGCCGCAGCGCCAGCACCCCTCCCACCCCCCCGCCAGCCGCAGCGCCAGCCCCCCTCCCAAAGCTGGTGACCAAAATGGGGTCACTTGTGGGGGGGTTCCACTGTATTGGTGCTTCGGGGGTCTTGCTAATGCGACATAGCACCCGCCATTCATTCCACCACCAAAAATCACTCCTTCCCTTCTGAGTCCTGCCATGCACCCAACTGGTATTTTTTGGTCACATGTGAGGCATTGCCGTACCCGGGAGAAATTGGGGCACAGATTTTGGGGTGCTTTGTCTCCTTCATTCCTTGTGAAAATTAAAAATTTTGAGCCAGAACTGCATTTTTGTGTAAAAAAATAATTTTTTTTACACAAAAATGCAGATCTGGCTCAAAATTTTTCATTTTCACAAGGAATGAAGGAGACAAAGCACCCCAAAATCTGTGCCCCAATTTCTCCCGGGTACGGCAATGCCTCACATGTGACCAAAAAATACCAGTTGGGTGCATGGCAGGACTCAGAAGGGAAGGAGTGATTTTTGGATTTTGCAGCACAGATTCTGGTTGAATGACCCCCGAAACACCCATACAGTGGAACCCCCCCACAAGTGACCCCATTTTGCAAACTACACCCCTCAGGGAATTCATCTAGGGGTATAGAGTACATTTCAAACCCCCCGGGGTTTCACCAATTTTGATACAACTGAGCTGTGAAAATGAAAAATTATTTTTTTTCATTTTCACTGCCCAGTTGTACCACAATTGGTGAAACCCCTGGGGGTTTGAAATGTACACTATACCCCTAGATGAATTCCCTGAGGGGTGTAGTTTGCAAAATGGGGTCACTTGTGGGGGGGTTCCTAACTTTTAGCATCTTATGGTGCCTAGAAACCTACATGGTGCCTAAAAAATAATCTCATAAAAAGGAGGCTCCAAAATCAAGTAGGTGCTCCTTCTATTATGAAGCCGGTGGTTTGGTCACCGTGCACACTAGGGCCACATATAGGATATTTATGAAAACCAAAGAATTGGGGGAATCAATTTTTAGTCACATTTCTCTAGTAAAATCTACTGTGTTCCTTAGAAAAATGTATTAAAATTGAAAATCCGAAAAAAAAATGAAATTTTGAAATTTCACCTACACTTTGTTTTAATTCCTGTGAAACACCTAAAGGGTTAACAAACTTCCAAAATGCTGTTTTGAATACTGTGAGGGGTGCAGTTTTTGAAATGGCATCATTTATGGGGGTGTCTCACATACAAGTCCCTCAAAGTCACATCAGAACTGAACTGGTCCCTAAAAAAATCAGTGTTTGAAATTTTCTTGAAAATTTGAGAATTTGCTAGTCATATTTGAAGCCTCCTAGTGTCCAAAAAAATGAAAAGGAGGTTGAAATAATAATTGCAACATAAAGTAGACATATGGTCTTTGTTAGTTATTAACTATTTTGAGTGGTATGATTATTTGTCTCACAAGCAGAAAATGTGACATTTTGCATATTGCTAAATTTTCCATTTTTTCACGATATTTTGGTATTTTTCACAAAAAAACACAGACTGTATCGACCCAAATTTACCACTAACTTGAAGTACAATGTGTCACGAGAAAACAATCTCAAAATCACTGGGATAAGTAAAAGCAAAAAAAAGTTATCCCCACTTAAGTGAGACATGTCAGATTTGAAAAAAAGGGCTCTGTCATGAAGGCACAAACTGGCTCTGTCATGAAGGGGTTAAACAAGTCCAATGAGCGTCCCAAAATGGCCGGCCTGCCTGCTTTCATCCATCAATTGTTCTAAATTTTTCATTACCCAATGAGCTGAGGTGGAGTCTTAGCCAGTGGTACCATCAGGGAGGTGTGTAAAGCACTTTAGGCTAGACAGCCAATCAGCTGCCAGCTTCCATCTGTCAATCAAATACAGCAACCAATCAGAAAGCTGCCCATTGATCAGCAGGCCCTTTATGACATCACAGACAGACCCTCAGAACTATCTGTGCATGTCTAATTGCTGGCTGTCAGTTGGGCGGGTGGGTGGCATAGGGGGGGGATGTCTGTCTCGTTTCTCCTGAAAATTGCAGTTTTTCGGCGTTTACGGGAAAAGTTGAGGTCCGACGCGCAAAAGTGGGGTATCGTAGAAATCACCTTTTAAAGTGGCTCATTTCCGGCCCCCCAAAAATGGGCATTTCAAATGAGAAATGAGTCCAATGAACAAAATAGGGTGAATAAGTATGTATTTCAGGGGTGATTTAGCAGATTATTGGGGAAGTTAGTCCTGATATTTTTGGAGGTTGCAGGGGCCACTACACCATTTAAAATAGGCAGGTTTTAGCATATGCAGTTAGGCCCTGTAGGATGATTTTAGCTAAAAAGTGCCCCAAACACTCAAATGGGCTTGTATCTGGGAAGGGAAAAAATGGGAAACATGACTTAGACACCAAATGATACACTGTTTGCCATGTTTCCAAATTTTTATGCACAGCGGTTACAGCATGAAGCGAATGCATGTGAATATACAAAGGTGCATTGCATTAAACAAGTCCAATGAGCGTCCCAAAATGGCCAGCCTGCCTGCTTTCATCCATCAATTGTTCTAAATTTTTCATTTCCCAACGAGCTGAGGTGGAGTCTTAGCCAGTGGTACCATCAGGGAGGTGTGTAAAGCACTTTAGGCTAGACTGCCAATCAGCTGCCAGCTTCTATCTGTCAATCAAATACAGCAGCCAATCAGAAAGCTGCCCCTTAATCAGCAGGCCCTTTATGACATCACAGAAAAACCCTCAGAACTATCTGTGCATGTCTAATGGCTGGCTGTCAGTTGGGCGGGTGGGTGGCAGAGGGAGGGGATGTCTGTCTCGTTTCTCCTGAAAATTGCGTTTTTTCTGCGTTTACGGGAAAAGTTGAGGTCCGACGCGCAAAACTGGGGTATCGTAGAAATCACCTTTTAAAGAAGCACATTTCTGGCCCCCCAAAAATGGGCATTTGAAATGAGAAATGAGTCCAATGAACAAAATAGGGTGAATAAGTATGTATTTCAGGGGTGAGTTAGCAGGTTATTGGGGAAGTAAGTCCTGATATTTTTGGAGGTTGCAGGGGCCACTACACCATTCAAAATAGGCAGGCTTTAGCATATGCAGTTAGGCCCCGTAGGTTGATTTTAGCTAAAAAGTGCCCCAAACACTCAAACGGGCTTGTATCTGGGAAGGGAAAATATGGGAAACATGACTTAGACAGCAAATGATACACTGTTTGCCATGTTTCCAAATTTTTATGCACAGTGGTTTCAGCATGAAGCGAATGCATGTGAATATACAAAGGTGCATTGCATTAAACAAGTCCAATGAGCATCCCAAAATGGCCGGCCTGCCTGCTTTCATCCATCAATTGTTCTAAATTTTTCATTACCCAATGAGCTGAGGTGGAGTCTTAGCCAGTGGTACCATCAGGGAGGTGTGTAAAGCACTTTAGGCTAGACAGCCAATCAGCTGCCAGCTTCCATCTGTCAATCAAATACAGCAGCCAATCAGAAAGCTGCCCATTGATCAGCAGGCCCTTTATGACATCACAAACAGACCCTCAGAACTATCTGTGCATGTCTAATGGCTGGCTGTCAGTTGGGCGGGTGGGTGGCAGAGGGAGGGGATGTCTGTCTCGTTTCTCCTGAAAATTGCGGTTTTTCTGCGTTTACGGGAAAAGTTGAGGTCCGACGCGCAAAAGTGGGGTATCGTAGAAATCACATTTTAAAGACGCACATTTCTGGCCCCCCAAAAATGGGCATTTCAAATGAGAAATGAGTCCAATGAACAAAATAGGGTGAATAAGTATGTATTTCAGGGGTGAGTTAGCAGATTATTGGGGAAGTAAGTCCTGATATTTTTGGAGGTTGCAGGGGCCACTACACCATTCAAAAAAGGCAGGTTTTAGCATATGCAGTTAGGCCCCGTAGGATGATTTTAGCTAAAAAGTGCCTCAAACACTCAAACGGGCTTGTATCTGGGAAGGGAAAATATGGGAAACATGACTTAGACACCAAATGATACACTATATGCCGTGTTTCCAAATTTTTATGCACAGTGGTTACAGCATGAAGCGAATGCATGTGAATATACAAAGGTGCATTGCATTAAACAAGTCCACTGAGTGTCCCAAAATGGCCGGCCTGCCTGCTTTCATCCATCAATTGTTCTAAATTTTTTATTACCCAATGAGCTGAGGTGGAGTCTTAGCCAGTGGTACCATCAGGGAGGTGTGTAAAGCACTTTAGGCTAGACAGCCAATCAGCTGCCAGCTTCCATCTGTCACTCAAATACAGCAGCCAATCAGAAAGCTGCCAATTGATCAGCAGGCCCTTTATGACATCACAAACAGACCCTAAGAACTATCTGTGCATGTCTAATGGCTGGCTGTCAGTTGGGCGGGTGGGTGGCAGAGGGAGGGGATGTCTGTCTCGTTTCTCCTGAAAATTGCGCTTTTTCTGCGTTTACGGGAAAAGTTGAGGTCTGACGCGCAAAAGTGGGGTATCGTAGAAATCACATTTTAAAGACGCACATTTCTGGCCCCCCAAAAATGGGCATTTCAAATGAGAAATGAGTCCAATGAACAAAATAGGGTGAATAAGTATGTATTTCAGGGGTGAGTTAGCAGATTATTGGGGAAGTAAGTCCTGATATTTTTGGAGGTTGCAGGGGCCACTACACCATTCAAAATAGGCAGGTTTTAGCATATGCAGTTAGGCCCCGTAGGATGATTTTAGCTAAAAACTGCCCCAAACACTCAAACGGGCTTGTATCTGGGAAGGGAAAATATGGGAAACATGACTTAGACAGAAAATGATACACTGTATGCCATGTTTCCAAATTTTTATGCACAGTGGTTACAGCACGAAGCGAATGCATGTGAATATACAAAGGTGCATTGCATTAAACAAGTCCAATGAGTGTCCCAAAATGGCCGGCCTGCCTGCTTTCATCCATCAATTGTTCTAAATTTTTCATTACCCAATGAGCTGAGGTGGAGTCTTAGCCAGTGGTACCATCAGGGAGGTGTGTAAAGCACTTTAGGCTAGACAGCCAATCAGCTGCCAGCTTCCATCTGTCAATCAAATACAGCAGCCAATCAGAAAGCTGCCCATTGATCAGCAGGCCCTTTATGACATCACATAAAGACCCTCAGAACTATCTGTGCATGTCTAATGGCTGGCTGTCAGTTGGGCGGGTGGGTGGCAGAGGGAGGGGATGTCTGTCTCGTTTCTCCTGAAAATTGCGCTTTTTCTGCGTTTACGGGAAAAGTTGAGGTCCGACGCACAAAAGTGGGGTATCGTAGAAATCACCTTTTAAAGACGCACATTTCTGGCCCCCCAAAAATGGGCATTTCAAATGAGAAATGAGTCCAATGTACAAAATAGGGTGAATAAGTATGTATTTCAGGGGTGAGTTAGCAGGTTATTGGGGAAGTAAGTCCTGATATTTTTTGGAGGTTGCAGGGGCCACTACACCATTCAAAATAGGCAGGTTTTAGCATATGCAGTTAGGCCCCGTAGGATGATTTTAGCTAAAAAGTGCCCCAAACACTCAAACGGGCTTGCATCTGGGAAGGGAAAATATGGGAAACATGACTTAGACACCAAAAGATACACTAAATGCCATGTTTCCAAATTTTTATGCACAGTGGTTACAGCATGAAGCGAATGCATGTGAATATACAAAGGTGCATTGCATTAAACAAGTCCACTGAGTGTCCCAAAATTGCCGGCCTGCCTGCTTTCATCCATCAATTGTTCTAAATTTTTCATTACCCAATGAGCTGAGGTGGAGTCTTAGCCACTGGTACCATCAGGGAGGTGTGTAAAGCACTTTAGGCTAGACAGCCAATCAGCTGCCAGCTTCCATCTGTCAATCAAATACAGCAGCCAATCAGAAAGCTGCCCATTGATCAGCAGGCCCTTTATGACATCACAAACAGACCCTCAGAACTATCTGTGCATGTCTAATGGCTGGCTGTCAGTTGGGCGGGTGGGTGGCAGAGGGAGGGGATGTCTGTCTCGTTTCTCCTGAAAATTGCGGTTTTTCTGCGTTTACGGGAAAAGTTGAGGTCCGACGCGCATAAGTGGGGTATCGTAGAAATCACATTTTAAAGACGCACATTTCTGGCCCCCCAAAAATGGGCATTTCAAATGAGAAATGAGTCCAATGAACAAAATAGGGTGAATAAGTATGTATTTCAGGGGTGAGTTAGCAGATTATTGGGGAAGTAAGTCCTGATATTTTTAAAGGTTGCAGGGGCCACTACACCATTCAAAAAAGGCAGGTTTTAGCATATGCAGTTAGGCCCCGTAGGATGATTTTAGCTAAAAAGTGCCCCAAACACTCAAACGGGCTTGTATATGGGAAGGGAAAATATGGGAAACATGACTTATGCTGGCCACACATCAGACCAACTTCCGACCAACTTTTTTAAAACCCTTGAAACCTCCAACCATCCAACTTGACAGTCCAACTAAAACCATTCCCCACACATCTAACCAACTTTTCTTCCAACCAGCAAACTTCTTTTTTTTTTTTAAGTCCAGCCAACTTCTGTCCAACCTCTGATGTCATAGAAGTGGGCAGGCAGTGTCTGCCTGTTTTGAAGATTTTTTTTTTTTTTAAGTGTCTTTATTTCAGTGAACTTTTGCTTTTCTTCTTGCAGGCTTCAGTGTAAAAATAGAAAAATAAATGATAAAAAGAGCCGGGCTGGTATTAAAAAATCATAGATTAAACCATTGGGTTTTGTTGTGCAACTATGAGTCCCAGCAAGCCTGGAACACATACTGGGACTTGGAGTACCACAAGTCCCAGCATGCGGCCCATTAATGGCCATGTTGGGACTCTTAGTTCCACAACAAAACCAATAGTTAAATAAAAGCACACTGACACATAAAAAAAAATAAAACTTTAATACATACGGAGCCCATACATACTGATACTTACCTATCTTGAGCCCGTAGGTAGCCCTCGGTCCTGGTCTGGTGTCCTGGTCTTGTGTCCTGGGATCCTGGTCTTGAGTTCCGGCGTCCTGGTCTGGCATCCTGGTCCGGGGGTCCTGCATCCTGGTCCGGTGCTGATTTTTTTTGTAAAAGATAGACAAACCATTGGGTTCTGCTGTGGAACTATGAGTCCCAACAAGCCTGCACTGCATACTGGGACTTGGAGAACCACAGGTCCCAGCATGCGGCCCATTAATGGGCTTGCTGGGACTCTTAGTTCCACAGCAGAACCAATAGTATTAGTAATAGTAATATCACACAGGGACAGTGGCAGAGGAGGATGTGGGCACAGGGACAGCGGGGAGAGTGACAGGCAGCGGGGAATGCAGGACAGGTACAGCGGGGACATGGGGACAGTGACAGACGGCTGAAGCACTTACTTTTCAAGAATAGCTTCAGCGGCAGTGGCAGCGGGAGGACGAGGGAAGCCGGGCTCCGGGTATACACCCGCAGCGTGAAGAGAGCCGGGCAAGGTGAGAGCCGGGTGATACACATATACAGGCCGCCTCTCTCGACGGTGCCTGTCTCCCCTGTCTGGTAGTGCAGCACCGTCATCTGCAGCTCGTTCTGCACGGCGGAGAGCCGGGACACCAGCGACTTCGCCCGACGGCCGTCCCGCAGCGCCCTCTTCTTCAACTCCGTCCCCAGCCCGGAGAACTTCGCCTGCAGCAGCCCGTTGTGCTCCCGCAGCGCCCACAGGCAGGAGTGATCACCCAAGCTCTGCTCCCGGCAGGTGAGCGTCAGCCCGCAGGGAGAGGACATGGGATGCTGAAGGGGGGGGGGGGGGGACGGACAGGACACGGGATGCTTCGGGGGCAGCAGTGACAGATGTAGGCGGGCACTGCTTGTCATTGTCCGTCTACATATCGTTCGGTTGGGGGAACTTTCCCCCTACACCAGAACGATTAGCTGGGAAAAATCAAACAGGTTTGATTTTTCCCAGCTAGTTGGAACGACCGTTTTGGGCCGTTGATCAGCGTTTTTGTCCGTGTGGGAGCAAACGGCTGATAATCGTTTGCTCCCACACACTAGAAAGATTATCATTCCAACCAGCCAAAAGTTGGCTGGTTGGAACGATATCTTTCTGATGTGTGGCCAGCATTAGACAGCAAATGATACACTGTTTGCCATGTTTCCAAATTTTTATGCACAGTGGTTACAGCATGAAGCGAATGCATGTGAATATACAAAGGTGCATTGCATTAAACAAGTCCACTGAGTATCCCAAAATGGCCGGCCTGCCTGCTTTCATCCATCAATTGTTCTAAATTTTTCATTACCCAATGAGCTGAGGTGGAGTCTTAGCCAGTGGTACCATCAGGGAGGTGTGTAAAGCACTTTAGGCTAGACAGCCAATCAGCTGCCAGCTTCCATCTGTCAATCAAATACAGCAGCCAATCAGAAAGCTGCCCATTGATCAGCAGGCCCTTTATGACATCACAGAAAGACTCTCAGAACTATCTGTGCATGTCTAATGGCTGGCTGTCAGTTGGGCGGGTGGGTGGCATAGGGGGGGGGGGGGATGTCTGTCTCGTTTCTCCTGAAAATTGCAGTTTTTCGGCGTTTACGGGAAAAGTTGAGGTCCGACGCGCAAAAGTGGGGTATCGTAGAAATCACCTTTTAAAGTGGCTCATTTCCGGCCCCCCAAAAATGGGCATTTCAAATGAGAAATGAGTCCAATGAACAAAATAGGGTGAATAAGTATGTATTTCAGGGGTGATTTAGCAGATTATTGGGGAAGTTAGTCCTGATATTTTTGGAGGTTGCAGGGGCCACTACACCATTTAAAAAAGGCAGGTTTTAGCATATGCAGTTAGGCCCTGTAGGATGATTTTAGCTAAAAAGTGCCCCAAACACTCAAATGGGCTTGTATCTGGGAAGGGAAAAAATGGGAAACATGACTTAGACACCAAATGATACACTGTTTGCCATGTTTCCAAATTTTTATGCACAGCGGTTACAGCATGAAGCGAATGCATGTGAATATACAAAGGTGCATTGCATTAAACAAGTCCAATGAGCGTCCCAAAATGGCCGGCCTGCCTGCTTTCATCCATCAATTGTTCTAAATTTTTCATTTCCCAACGAGCTGAGGTGGAGTCTTAGCCAGTGGTACCATCAGGGAGGTGTGTAAAGCACTTTAGGCTAGACTGCCAATCAGCTGCCAGCTTCTATCTGTCAATCAAATACAGCAGCCAATCAGAAAGCTGCCTCTTAATCAGCAGGCCCTTTATGACATCACAGAAAAACCCTCAGAACTATCTGTGCATGTCTAATGGCTGGCTGTCAGTTGGGCGGGTGGGTGGCAGAGGGAGGGAATGTCTGTCTCGTTTCTCCTGAAAATTGCGTTTTTTCTGCGTTTACGGGAAAAGTTGAGGTCCGACGCGCAAAACTGGGGTATCGTAGAAATCACCTTTTAAAGAAGCACATTTCTGGCCCCCCAAAAATGGGCATTTGAAATGAGAAATGAGTCCAATGAACAAAATAGGGTGAATAAGTATGTATTTCAGGGGTGAGTTAGCAGGTTATTGGGGAAGTAAGTCCTGATATTTTTGGAGGTTGCAGGGGCCACTACACCATTCAAAATAGGCAGGCTTTAGCATATGCAGTTAGGCCCGTAGGTTGATTTTAGCTAAAAAGTGCCCCAAACACTCAAACGGGCTTGTATCTGGGAAGGGAAAATATGGGAAACATGACTTAGACAGCAAATGATACACTGTTTGCCATGTTTCCAAATTTTTATGCACAGTGGTTTCAGCATGAAGCGAATGCATGTGAATATACAAAGGTGCATTGCATTAAACAAGTCCAATGAGCGTCCCAAAATGGCCGGCCTGCCTGCTTTCATCCATCAATTGTTCTAAATTTTTCATTACCCAATGAGCTGAGGTGGAGTCTTAGCCAGTGGTACCATCAGGGAGGTGTGTAAAGCACTTTAGGCTAGACAGCCAATCAGCTGCCAGCTTCCATCTGTCAATCAAATACAGCAGCCAATCAGAAAGCTGCCCATTGATCAGCAGGCCCTTTATGACATCACAAACAGACCCTCAGAACTATCTGTGCATGTCTAATGGCTGGCTGTCAGTTGGGCGGGTGGGTGGCAGAGGGAGGGGATGTCTGTCTCGTTTCTCCTGAAAATTGCGGTTTTTCTGCGTTTACGGGAAAAGTTGAGGTCCGACGCGCAAAAGTGGGGTATCGTAGAAATCACATTTTAAAGACGCACATTTCTGGCCCCCCAAAAATGGGCATTTCAAATGAGAAATGAGTCCAATGAACAAAATAGGGTGAATAAGTATGTATTTCAGGGGTGAGTTAGCAGATTATTGGGGAAGTAAGTCCTGATATTTTTGGAGGTTGCAGGGGCCACTACACCATTCAAAATAGGCAGGTTTTAGCATATGCAGTTAGGCCCCGTAGGATGATTTTAGCTAAAAACTGCCCCAAACACTCAAACGGGCTTGTATCTGGGAAGGGAAAATATGGGAAACATGACTTAGACAGAAAATGATACACTGTATGCCATGTTTCCAAATTTTTATGCACAGTGGTTACAGCACGAAGCGAATGCATGTGAATATACAAAGGTGCATTGCATTAAACAAGTCCAATGAGTGTCCCAAAATGGCCGGCCTGCCTGCTTTCATCCATCAATTGTTCTAAATTTTTCATTACCCAATGAGCTGAGGTGGAGTCTTAGCCAGTGGTACCATCAGGGAGGTTTGTAAAGCACTTTAGGCTAGACAGCCAATCAGCTGCCAGCTTCCATCTGTCAATCAAATACAGCAGCCAATCAGAAAGCTGCCCATTGATCAGCAGGCCCTTTATGACATCACATAAAGACCCTCAGAACTATCTGTGCATGTCTAATGGCTGGCTGTCAGTTGGGCGGGTGGGTGGCAGAGGGAGGGGATGTCTGTCTCGTTTCTCCTGAAAATTGCGCTTTTTCTGCATTTACGGGAAAAGTTGAGGTCCGACGCGCAAAAGTGGGGTATCGTAGAAATCACCTTTTAAAGACGCACATTTCTGGCCCCCCAAAAATGGGCATTTCAAATAAGAAATGAGTCCAATGTACAAAATAGGGTGAATAAGTATGTATTTCAGGGGTGAGTTAGCAGGTTATTGGGGAAGTAAGTCCTGATATTTTTTGGAGGTTGCAGGGGCCACTACACCATTCAAAATAGGCAGGTTTTAGCATATGCAGTTAGGCCCCGTAGGATGATTTTAGCTAAAAAGTGCCCCAAACACTCAAACGGGCTTGCATCTGGGAAGGGAAAATATGGGAAACATGACTTAGACACCAAAAGATACACTAAATGCCATGTTTCCAAATTTTTATGCACAGTGGTTACAGCATGAAGCGAATGCATGTGAATATACAAAGGTGCATTGCATTAAACAAGTCCACTGAGTGTCCCAAAATTGCCGGCCTGCCTGCTTTCATCCATCAATTGTTCTAAATTTTTCATTACCCAATGAGCTGAGGTGGAGTCTTAGCCACTGGTACCATCAGGGAGGTGTGTAAAGCACTTTAGGCTAGACAGCCAATCAGCTGCCAGCTTCCATCTGTCAATCAAATACAGCAGCCAATCAGAAAGCTGCCCATTGATCAGCAGGCCCTTTATGACATCACAAACAGACCCTCAGAACTATCTGTGCATGTCTAATGGCTGGCTGTCAGTTGGGCGGGTGGGTGGCAGAGGGAGGGGATGTCTGTCTCGTTTCTCCTCAAAATTGCGCTTTTTCTGCGTTTACGGGAAAAGTTGAGGTCCGACGCGCAAAAGTGGGGTATCGTAGAAATCACATTTTAAAGACGCACATTTCTGGCCCCCCAAAAATGGGCATTTCAAATGAGAAATGAGTCCAATGAACAAAATAGGGTGAATAAGTATGTATTTCAGGGGTGAGTTAGCAGATTATTGGGGAAGTAAGTCCTGATATTTTTGGAGGTTGCAGGGGCCACTACACCATTCAAAAAAGGCAGGTTTTAGCATATGCAGTTAGGCCCCGTAGGATGATTTTAGCTAAAAAGTGCCCCAAACACTCAAACGGGCTTGTATCTGGGAAGGGAAAATATGGGAAACATGACTTAGACACCAAATGATACACTATATGCCATGTTTCCAAATTTTTATGCACAGTGGTTACAGCATGAAGCGAATGCATGTGAATATACAAAGGTGCATTGCATTAAACAAGTCCACTGAGTGTCCCAAAATGGCCGGCCTGCCTGCTTTCATCCATCAATTGTTCTAAATTTTTCATTACCCAATGAGCTGAGGTGGAGTCTTAGCCAGTGGTACCATCAGGGAGGTGTGTAAAGCACTTAAGGCTAGACAGCCAATCAGCTGCCAGCTTCCATCTGTCAATCAAATACAGCAGCCAATCAGAAAGCTGCCCATTGATCAGCAGGCCCTTTATGACATCACAAACAGACCCTCAGAACTATCTGTGCATGTCTAATGGCTGGCTGTCAGTTGGGCGGGTGGGTGGCAGAGGGAGGGGATGTCTGTCTCGTTTCTCCTGAAAATTGCGGTTTTTCTGCGTTTACGGGAAAAGTTGAGGTCCGACGCGCAAAAGTGGGGTATCGTAGAAATCACATTTTAAAGACGCACATTTCTGGCCCCCCAAAAATGGGCATTTCAAATGAGAAATGAGTCCAATGAACAAAATAGGGTGAATAAGTATGTATTTCAGGGGTGAGTTAGCAGGTTATTGGGGAAGTAAGTCCTGATATTTTTGGAGGTTGCAGGGGCCACTACACCATTCAAAATAGGCAGGCTTTAGAATATGCAGTTAGGCCTCGTAGGATGATTTTAGCTAAAAAGTGCCCCAATCACTCAAACGGGCTTGTATCTGGGAAGGGAAAATATGGGAAACATGACTTAGACAGCAAATGATACACTGTTTGCCATGTTTCCAAATTTTTATGCACAGTGGTTACAGCATGAAGCGAATGCATGTGAATATACAAAGGTGCATTGCATTAAACAAGTCCAATGAGCGTCCCAAAATGGCCGGCCTGCCTGCTTTCATCCATCAATTGTTCTAAATTTTTCATTACCCAATGAGCTGAGGTGGAGTCTTAGCCAGTGGTACCATCAGGGAGGTGTGTAAAGCACTTTAGGCTAGACAGCCAATCAGCTGCCAGCTTCCATCTGTCAATCAAATACAGCTGCCAATCAGAAAGCTGCCCATTGATCAGCAGGCCCTTTATGACATCACAGAAAGACCCTCAGAACTATCTGTGCATGTCTAATGGCTGGCTGTCAGTTGGGCGGGTGGGTGGCAGAGGGAGGGGATGTCTGTCTCGTTTCTCCCTAAAATTACGGTTTTTCTGCGTTTACGGGAAAAGTTGAGGTCCGACGCGCAAAAGTGGGGTATCGTAGAAATCACCTTTTAAAGACGCACATTTCTGCCCCCCCCAAAAATGGGCATTTTAAATGAGAAATGAGTCCAATGAACAAAATACGGTGAATAAGTATGTATTTCAGGGGTGAGTTAGCAGGTTATTGCGGAAGTAAGTCCTGATATTTTTGGAGGTTGCAGGGGCCACTACACCATTCAAAATAGGCAGGCTTTAGCATATGCAGTTAGGCCCCGTAGGTTGATTTTAGCTAAAAAGTGCCCCAAACACTCAAACGGGCTTGTATCTGGGAAGGGAAAATATGGGAAACATGACTTAGACATCAAATGATACACTGTATGCCATATTTCCAAATTTTTATGCACAGTGGTTACAGCATGAAGCGAATGCATGTGAATATACAAAGGTGCATTGCATTAAACAAGTCCAATGAGCGTCCCAAAATGGCCGGCCTGCCTGCATTCATCCATCAATTGTTCTAAATTTTTCATTACCCAATGAGCTGAGGTGGAGTCTTAGCCAGTGGTACCATCAGGGAGGTGTGTAAAGCACTTTAGGCTAGACAGCCAATCAGCTGCCAGCTTCCATCTGTCAATCAAATACAGCAGCCAATCAGAAAGCTGCCCATTGATCAGCAGGCCCTTTATGACATCACAAACAGACCCTCAGAACTATCTGTGCATGTCTAATGGCTGGCTGTCAGTTGGGTGGGTGGGTGGCAGAGGGAGGGGATGTCTGTCTCGTTTCTCCTGAAAATTGCGCTTTTTCTGCGTTTACGGGAAAAGTTGAGGTCCGACGCGCAAAAGTGGGGTATCGTAGAAATCAGCTTTTAAAGACGCACATTTCTGACCCCCCAAAAATGGGCATTTCAAATGAGAAATGAGTCCAATGAACAAAATAGGGTTAATAAGTATGTATTTCAGGGGTGAGTTAGCAGGTTATTGGGGAAGTAAGTCCTGATATTTTTGGAGGTTGCAGGGGCCACTACACCATTTAAAATAGGCAGGTTTTAGCATATGCAGTTAGGCCCTGTAGGATGATTTTAGCTAAAAAGTGCCCCAAACACTCAAATGGGCTTGTATCTGGGAAGGGAAAAAATGGGAAACATGACTTAGACACCAAATGATACACTGTTTGCCATGTTTCCAAATTTTTATGCACAGCAGTTACAGCATGAAGCGAATGCATGTTAATATACAAAGGTGCATTTCATTAAACAAGTCCAATGAGCATCCCAAAATGGCCGGCCTGCCTGCTTTCATCCATCAATTGTTCTAAATTTTTCATTTCCCAACGAGCTGAGGTGGAGTCTTAGCCAGTGGTACCATCAGGGAGGTGTGTAAAGCACTTTAGGCTAGACAGCCAATCAGCTGCCAGCTTCCATCTGTCAATCAAATACAGCAGCCAATCAGAAAGCTGCCCATTGATCAGCAGGCCCTTTATGACATCACAGACAGACCCTCAGAACTATCTGTGCATGTCTAATGGCGGGCTGTCAGTTGGGCAGGTGGGTGGCAGAGGGAGGGGATGTCTGTCTCGTTTCTCCCTAAAATTGCGGTTTTTCTGCGTTTACGGGAAAAGTTGAGGTCCGACGCGCAAAAGTGGGGTATCGTAGAAATCACCTTTTAAAGATGCACATTTCTGGCCCCTCAAAAATGGGCATTTCAAATGAGAAATGAGTCCAATGAACAAAATAGGGTGAATAAGTATGTATTTCAGGGGTGAGTTAGCAGGTTATTGGGGAAGTAAGTCCTGATATTTTTGGAGGTTGCAGGGGCCACTACACCATTCAAAATAGGCAGGCTTTAACATATGCAGTTAGGCCCCGTAGGATGATATTAGCTAAAAAGTGCCCCAAACACTCAAACGGGCTTGCATCTGGGAAGGGAAAATATGGGAAACATGACTTAGACACCAAAATATACACTATATGCCATGTTTCCAAATTTTTATCCACAGTGGTTACAGCATGAAGCGAATGCATGTGAATATACAAAGGTGCATTGCATTAAACAAGTCCACTGAGTGTCCCAAAATTGCCGGCCTGCCTGCTTTCATCCATCAATTGTTCTAAATTTTTCATTACCCAATGAGCTGAGGTGGAGTCTTAGCCACTGGTACCATCAGGGAGGTGTGTAAAGCACTTTAGGCTAGACAGCCAATCAGCTGCCAGCTTCCATCTGTCAATCAAATACAGCAACCAATCAGAAAGCTGCCCATTGATCAGCAGGCCCTTTATGACATCACAGACATACCCTCAGAACTATCTGTGCATGTCTAATGGCTGGCTGTCAGTTGGGCGGGTGGGTGGCAGAGGGAGGGGATGTCTGTCTCGTTTCTCCTGAAAATTGCAGTTTTTCTGCGTTTACGGGAAAAGTTGAGGTCCGACGCGCAAAAGTGGGGTATCGTAGAAATCACCTTTTAAAGTCGCACATTTCCAGCCCCCCAAAAATGGGCATTTCAAATGAGAAATGAGTCCAATGAACAAAATAGGGTTAATAAGTATGTATTTCAGGGGTGAGTTAGCAGGTTATTGGGGAAGTAAGTCCTGATATTTTTGGAGGTTGCAGGGGCCACTACACCATTTACAATAGGCAGGTTTTAGCATATGCAGTTAGGCCCTGTAGGATGATTTTAGCTAAAAAGTGCCCCAAACACTCAAACGGGCTTGTATCTGGGAAGGGAAAATATGGGAAACATGACTTAGACAGCAAATGATACACTGTTTGCCATGTATCCAAATTTTTATGCACAGTGGTTACAGCATGAAGCGAATGCATGTGAATATACAAAGGTGCATTGCATTAAACATGTCCACTGAGTGTCCCAAAATGGCCGGCCTGCCTGCTTTCATCCATCAATTGTTCTAAATTTTTCATTACCCAATGAGCTGAGGTGGAGTCTTAGCCAGTGGTACCATCAGGGAGGTGTGTAAAGCACTTTAGGCTAGACAGCCAATCAGCTGCCAGCTTCCATCTGTCAATCAAATACAGCAGCCAATCAGAAAGCTGCCCATTGATCAGCAGGCCCTTTATGACATCACAGAAAGACCCTCAGAACTATCTGTGCATGTCTAATGGCTGGCTGTCAGTTGGGTGGGTGGGTGGCAGAGGGAGGGGATGTCTGTCTCGTTTCTCCTGAAAATTGCGCTTTTTCTGCATTTACGGGAAAAGTTGAGGTCCGACGCGCAAAACTGGGGTATCGTAGAAATCACCTTTTAAAGACGCACATTTCTACCCCCCCAAAAATGGGCATTTCAAATGAGAAATGAGTCCAATGAACAAAATAGGGTGAATAAGTATGTATTTCAGGGGTGAGTTAGCAGGTTATTGGGGAAGTAAGTCCTGATATTTTTGGAGGTTGCAGGGGCCACTACACCATTCAAAATAGGCAGGCTTTAGCATATGCAGTTAGGCCCCGTAGGATGATTTTAGCTAAAAAGTTCCCCAAACACTCAAACGGGCTTGTATCTGGGAAGGGAAAATATGGGAAACATGACTTAGACAGCAAATGATACACTGTTTGCCATGTTTCCAAATTTTTATGCACAGTGGTTACAGCATGAAGCGAATGCATGTGAATATACAAAGGTGCATTGCATTAAACATGTCCACTGAGTGTCCCAAAATGGCCGGCCTGCCTGCTTTCATCCATCAATTGTTCTAAATTTTTCATTACCCAATGAGCTGAGGTGGAGTCTTAGCCAGTGGTACCATCAGGGAGGTGTGTAAAGCACTTTAGGCTAGACAGCCAATCAGCTGCCAGCTTCCATCTGTCAATCAAATACAGCAGCCAATCAGAAAGCTGCCCATTGATCAGCAGGCCCTTTATGACATCACAAACAGACCCTCAGAACTATCTGTGCATGTCTAATGGCTGGCTGTCAGTTGGGTGGGTGGGTGGCAGAGGGAGGGGATGTCTGTCTCGTTTCTCCTGAAAATTGCGCTTTTTCTGCGTTTACGGGAAAAGTTGAGGTCCGACGCGCAAAAGTGGGGTATCGTAGAAATCAGCTTTTAAAGACGCACATTTCTGACCCCCCAAAAATGGGCATTTCAAATGAGAAATGAGTCCAATGAACAAAATAGGGTTAATAAGTATGTATTTCAGGGGTGAGTTAGCAGGTTATTGGGGAAGTAAGTCCTGATATTTTTGGAGGTTGCAGGGGCCACTACACCATTTAAAATAGGCAGGTTTTAGCATATGCAGTTAGGCCCTGTAGGATGATTTTAGCTAAAAAGTGCCCCAAACACTCAAATGGGCTTGTATCTGGGAAGGGAAAAAATGGGAAACATGACTTAGACACCAAATGATACACTGTTTGCCATGTTTCCAAATTTTTATGCACAGCGGTTACAGCATGAAGCGAATGCATGTTAATATACAAAGGTGCATTTCATTAAACAAGTCCAATGAGCATCCCAAAATGGCCGGCCTGCCTGCTTTCATCCATCAATTGTTCTAAATTTTTCATTTCCCAACGAGCTGAGGTGGAGTCTTAGCCAGTGGTACCATCAGGGAGGTGTGTAAAGCACTTTAGGCTAGACAGCCAATCAGCTGCCAGCTTCCATCTGTCAATCAAATACAGCAGCCAATCAGAAAGCTGCCCATTGATCAGCAGGCCCTTTATGACATCACAGACAGACCCTCAGAACTATCTGTGCATGTCTAATGGCGGGCTGTCAGTTGGGCGGGTGGGTGGCAGAGGGAGGGGATGTCTGTCTCGTTTCTCCCTAAAATTGCGGTTTTTCTGCGTTTACGGGAAAAGTTGAGGTCCGACGCGCAAAAGTGGGGTATCGTAGAAATCACCTTTTAAAGACGCACATTTCTGGGCCCCCCAAAAATGGGCATTTCAAATGAGAAATGAGTCCAATGAACAAAATAGGGTGAATAAGTATGTATTTCAGGGGTGAGTTAGCAGGTTATTGGGGAAGTAAGTCCTGATATTTTTGGAGGTTGCAGGGGCCACTACACCATTCAAAATAGGCAGGCTTTAACATATGCAGTTAGGCCCCGTAGGATGATATTAGCTAAAAGGTGCCCCAAACACTCAAACGGGCTTGCATCTGGGAAGGGAAAATATGGGAAACATGACTTAGACACCAAAAGATACACTATATGCCATGTTTCCAAATTTTTATGCACAGTGGTTACAGCATGAAGCGAATGCATGTGAATATACAAAGGTGCATTGCATTAAACAAGTCCACTGAGTGTCCCAAAATTGCCGGCCTGCCTGCTTTCATCCATCAATTGTTCTAAATTTTTCAATACCCAATGAGCTGAGGTGGAGTCTTAGCCACTGGTACCATCAGGGAGGTGTGTAAAGCACTTTAGGCTAGACAGCCAATCAGCTGCCAGCTTCCATCTGTCAATCAAATACAGCAACCAATCAGAAAGCTGCCCATTGATCAGCAGGCCCTTTATGACATCACAGACATACCCTCAGAACTATCTGTGCATGTCTAATGGCTGGCTGTCAGTTGGGCGGGTGGGTGGCAGAGGGAGGGGATGTCTGTCTCGTTTCTCCTGAAAATTGCAGTTTTTCTGCGTTTACGGGAAAAGTTGAGGTCCGACGCGCAAAAGTGGGGTATCGTAGAAATCACCTTTTAAAGTCGCACATTTCCAGCCCCCCAAAAATGGGCATTTCAAATGAGAAATGAGTCCAATGAACAAAATAGGGTTAATAAGTATGTATTTCAGGGGTGAGTTAGCAGGTTATTGGGGAAGTAAGTCCTGATATTTTTGGAGGTTGCAGGGGCCACTACACCATTTAAAATAGGCAGGTTTTAGCATATGCAGTTAGGCCCTGTAGGATGATTTTAGCTAAAAAGTGCCCCAAACACTCAAACGGGCTTGTATCTGGGAAGGGAAAATATGAGAAACATGACTTAGACAGCAAATGATACACTGTTTGCCATGTTTCCAAATTTTTATGCACAGTGGTTACAGCATGAAGCGAATGCATGTGAATATACAAAGGTGCATTGCATTAAACATGTCCACTGAGTGTCCCAAAATGGCCGGCCTGCCTGCTTTCATCCATCAATTGTTCTAAATTTTTCATTACCCAATGAGCTGAGGTGGAGTCTTAGCCAGTGGTACCATCAGGGAGGTGTGTAAAGCACTTTAGGCTAGACAGCCAATCAGCTGCCAGCTTCCATCTGTCAATCAAATACAGCAGCCAATCAGAAAGCTGCCCATTGATCAGCAGGCCCTTTATGACATCACAGAAAGACCCTCAGAACTATCTGTGCATGTCTAATGGCTGGCTGTCAGTTGGGTGGGTGGGTGGCAGAGGGAGGGGATGTCTGTCTCGTTTCTCCTGAAAATTGCGCTTTTTCTGCGTTTACGGGAAAAGTTGAGGTCCGACGCGCAAAACTGGGGTATCGTAGAAATCAACTTTTAAAGACGCACATTTCTGCCCCCCCCAAAAATGGGCATTTCAAATGAGAAATGAGTCCAATGAACAAAATAGGGTTAATAAGTATGTATTTCAGGGGTGAGTTAGCAGGTTATTGGGGAAGTAAGTCCTGATATTTTTGGAGGTTGCAGGGGCCACTACACCATTTACAATAGGCAGGTTTTAGCATATGCAGTTAGGCCCTGTAGGATGATTTTAGCTAAAAAGTGCCCCAAACACTCAAACGGGCTTGTATCTGGGAAGGGAAAATATGGGAAACATGACTTAGACAGCAAATGATACACTGTTTGCCATGTATCCAGATTTTTATGCACAGTGGTTACAGCATGAAGCGAATGCATGTGAATATACAAAGGTGCATTGCATTAAACATGTCCACTGAGTGTCCCAAAATGGCCGGCCTGCCTGCTTTCATCCATCAATTGTTCTAAATTTTTCATTACCCAATGAGCTGAGGTGGAGTCTTAGCCAGTGGTACCATCAGGGAGGTGTGTAAAGCACTTTAGGCTAGACAGCCAATCAGCTGCCAGCTTCCATCTGTCAATCAAATACAGCAGCCAATCAGAAAGCTGCCCATTGATCAGCAGGCCCTTTATGACATCACAGAAAGACCCTCAGAACTATCTGTGCATGTCTAATGGCTGGCTGTCAGTTGGGTGGGTGGGTGGCAGAGGGAGGGGATGTCTGTCTCGTTTCTCCTGAAAATTGCGCTTTTTCTGCGTTTACGGGAAAAGTTGAGGTCCGACGCGCAAAACTGGGGTATCGTAGAAATCACCTTTTAAAGACGCACATTTCTGCCCCCCCCAAAAATGGGCATTTCAAATGAGAAATGAGTCCAATGAACAAAATAGGGTTAATAAGTATGTATTTCAGGGGTGAGTTAGCAGGTTATTGGGGAAGTAAGTCCTGATATTTTTGGAGGTTGCAGGGGCCACTACACCATTTACAATAGGCAGGTTTTAGCATATGCAGTTAGGCCCTGTAGGATGATTTTAGCTAAAAAGTGCCCCAAACACTCAAACGGGCTTGTATCTGGGAAGGGAAAATATGGGAAACATGACTTAGACAGCAAATGATACACTGTTTGCCATGTATCCAAATTTTTATGCACAGTGGTTACAGCATGAAGCGAATGCATGTGAATATACAAAGGTGCATTGCATTAAACATGTCCACTGAGTGTCCCAAAATGGCCGGCCTGCCTGCTTTCATCCATCAATTGTTCTAAATTTTTCATTACCCAATGAGCTGAGGTGGAGTCTTAGCCAGTGGTACCATCAGGGAGGTGTGTAAAGCACTTTAGGCTAGACAGCCAATCAGCTGCCAGCTTCCATCTGTCAATCAAATACAGCAGCCAATCAGAAAGCTGCCCATTGATCAGCAGGCCCTTTATGACATCACAGAAAGACCCTCAGAACTATCTGTGCATGTCTAATGGCTGGCTGTCAGTTGGGTGGGTGGGTGGCAGAGGGAGGGGATGTCTGTCTCGTTTCTCCTGAAAATTGCGCTTTTTCTGCGTTTACGGGAAAAGTTGAGGTCCGACGCGCAAAACTGGGGTATCGTAGAAATCACCTTTTAAAGACGCACATTTCTACCCCCCCCAAAAATGGGCATTTCAAATGAGAAATGAGTCCAATGAACAAAATAGGGTTAATAAGTATGTATTTCAGGGGTGAGTTAGCAGGTTATTGGGGAAGTAAGTCCTGATATTTTTGGAGGTTGCAGGGGCCACTACACCATTCAAAATAGGCAGGCTTTAGCATATGCAGTTAGGCCCCGTAGGATGATTTTAGCTAAAAAGTTCCCCAAACACTCAAACGGGCTTGTATCTGGGAAGGGAAAATATGGGAAACATGACTTAGACAGCAAATGATACACTGTTTGCCATGTTTCCAAATTTTTATGCACAGTGGTTACAGCATGAAGCGAATGCATGTGAATATACAAAGGTGCATTGCATTAAACATGTCCACTGAGTGTCCCAAAATGGCCGGCCTGCCTGCTTTCATCCATCAATTGTTCTAAATTTTTCATTACCCAATGAGCTGAGGTGGAGTCTTAGCCAGTGGTACCATCAGGGAGGTGTGTAAAGCACTTTAGGCTAGACAGCCAATCAGCTGCCAGCTTCCATCTGTCAATCAAATACAGCAGCCAATCAGAAAGCTGCCCATTGATCAGCAGGCCCTTTATGACATCACAGAAAGACCCTCAGAACTATCTGTGCATGTCTAATGGCTGGCTGTCAGTTGGGTGGGTGGGTGGCAGAGGGAGGGGATGTCTGTCTCGTTTCTCCTGAAAATTGCGCTTTTTCTGCGTTTACGGGAAAAGTTGAGGTCCGACGCGCAAAAGTGGGGTATCGTAGAAATCACCTTTTAAAGACGCACATTTCTGCCCCCCCCAAAAATGGGCATTTCAAATGAGAAATGAGTCCAATGAACAAAATAGGGTGAATAAGTATGTATTTCAGGGGTGAGTTAGGAGGTTATTGGGGAAGTAAGTCCTGATATTTTTGGAGGTTGCAGGGGCCACTACACCATTCAAAATAGGCAGGCTTTAGCATATGCAGTTAGGCCCCGTAGGATGATTTTAGCTAAAAAGTGCCCCAAACACTCAAACGGGCTTGTATCTGGGAAGGGAAAATATGGGAAACATGACTTAGACAGCAAATGATACACTGTTTGCCATGTTTACAAATTTTTATGCACAGTGGTTACAGCATGAAGCGAATTCATGTGAATATACAAAGGTGCATTGCATTAAACAAGTCCACTGAGTGTCCCAAAATGGCCGGCCTGCCTGCTTTCATCCATCAATTGTTCTAAATTTTTCATTACCCAATGAGCTGAGGTGGAGTCTTAGCCAGTGGTACCATCAGGGAGGTGTGTAAAGCACTTTAGGCTAGACAGCCAATCAGCTGCCAGCTTCCATCTGTCAATCAAATACAGCAGCCAATCAGAAAGCTGCCCATTGATCAGCAGGCCCTTTATGACATCACAGAAAGACCCTCAGATCTATCTGTGCATGTCTAATGGCTGGCTGTCAGTTGGGCGGGTGGGTGGCAGAGGGAGGGGATGTCTGTCTCGTTTCTCCTGAAAATTGCGGTTTTTCTGAGTTTACGGGAAAAGTTGAGGTCCGACGCGCAAAAGTGGGGTATCGTAGAAATCACCTTTTAAAGACGCACATTTCTACCCCCCCGAAAAATGGGCATTTCAAATGAGAAATGAGTCCAATGAACAAAATAGGGTGAATAAGTATGTATTTCAGGGGTGAGTTAGCAGGTTATTGGGGAAGTAAGTTCTGATATTTTTGGAGGTTGCAGGGGTCACTACACCATTCAAAATAGGCAGGCTTTAGCATATGCAGTTAGGCCCCGTAGGTTGATTTTAGCTAAAAAGTGCCCCAAACACTGAAACGGGCTTGTATCTGGGAAGGGAAAATATGGGAAACATGACCTAGACAGCAAATGATACACTGTATGCCATGTTTCCAAATTTTTATGCACAGTGGTTACAGCATGAAGCGAATGCATGTGAATATACAAAGGTGCATTGCATTAAACAAGTCCAATGAGCGTCCCAAAATGGCCGGCCTGCCTGCTTTCATCCATCAATTGTTCTAAATTTTTCATTACCCAATGAGCTGAGGTGGAGTCTTAGCCAGTGGTACCATCAGGGAGGTGTGTAAAGCACTTTAGGCTAGACAGCCACTCAGCTGCCAGCTTCCATCTGTCAATCAAATACAGCAGCCAATCAGAAAGCTGCCCATTGATCAGCAGGCCCTTTATGACATCACAGAAAGACCCTCAGAACTATCTGTGCATGTCTAATGGCTGGCTGTCAGTTGGGCGGGTGGGTGGCAGAGGGAGGGGATGTCTGTCTCGTTTCTCCTGAAAATTGCGCTTTTTCTGCGTTTACGGGAAAAGTTGAGGTCCGACGCGCAAAAGTGGGGTATCGTAGAAATCACCTTTTAAAGACGCACATTTCTGCCCCCCCAAAAATGGGCATTTCAAATGAGAAATGAGTCCAATGAACAAAATAGGGTGAATAAGTATGTATTTCAGGGGTGAGTTAGCAGGTTATTGGGGAAGTAAGTCCTGATATTTTTGCAGGTTGCAGGGCCACTACATCATTCAAAATAGGCAGGCTTTAGCATATGCAGTTAGGCCCCGTAGGATGACTTTAGCTAAAAAGTGCCCCAAACACTCAAACGGGCTTGTATCTGGGAAGGGAAAATATGGGAAACATAACTTAGACAGCAAATGATACACTGTTTGCCATGTTTACAAATTTTTATGCACAGTGGTTACAGCATGAAGCGAATGCATGTGAATATACAAAGGTGCATTGCATTAAACAAGTCCACTGAGTGTCCCAAAATGGCCGGCCTGCCTGCTTTCATCCATCAATTGTTCTAAATTTTTCATTACCCAATGAGCTGAGGTGGAGTCTTAGCCAGTGGTACCATCAGGGAGGTGTGTAAAGCACTTTAGGCTAGACAGCCAATCAGCTGCCAGCTTCCATCTGTCAATCAAATACAGCAGCCAATCAGAAAGCTGCCCATTGATCAGCAGGCCCTTTATGACATCACAGAAAGACCCTCAGAACTATCTGTGCATGTCTAATGGCTGGCTGTCAGTTGGGCGGGTGGGTGGCAGAGGGAGGGGATGTCTGTCTCGTTTCTCCCTAAAATTGCGGTTTTTCTGCGTTTACGGGAAAAGTTGAGATCCGACGCGCAAAAGTGGGGTATCGTAGAAATCACCTTTTAAAGACGCACATTTCTGGCCCCCCAAAAATGGGCATTTCAAATGAGAAATGAGTCCAATGAACAAAATAGGATGAATAAGTATGTATTTCAGGGGTGAGTTAGCAGGTTATTGGGGAAGTAAGTCCTGATATTTTTGGAGGTTGCAGGGGCCACTACACCATTCAAAATAGGCAGGCTTTAGCATATGCAGTTAGGCCCTGTAGGATGATTTTAGCTAAAAAGTGCCCCAAACACTCAAACGGGCTTGCATCTGGGAAGGGAAAATATGGGAAACATGACTTAGACACCAAAAGATTCACTAAATGCCATGTTTCCAAATTTTTATGCACAGTGGTTACAGCATGAAGCGAATGCATGTGAATATACAAAGGTGCATTGCATTAAACAAGTCCAATGAGCGTCCCAAAATGGCCGGCCTGCCTGCTTTCATCCATCAATTGTTCTAAATTTTTCATTACCCAATGAGCTGAGGTGGAGTCTTAGCCAGTGGTACCATCAGGGAGGTGTGTAATGCACTTTAGGCTAGACAGCCAATCAGCTGCCAGCTTCCATCTGTCAATCAAATACAGCAGCCAATCAGAAAGCTGCCCATTGATCAGCAGGCCCTTTATGACATCACAGACAGACCCTCAGAACTATCTGTGCATGTCTAATGGCTGGCTGTCAGTTGGGTGGGTGGGTGGCAGAGGGAGGGGATGTCTGTCTCGTTTCTCCTGAAAATTTCGCTTTTTCTGCGTTTACGGGAAAAGTTGAGGTCCGACGCGCAAAAGTGGGGTATCGTAGAAATCACCTTTTAAAGACGCACATTTCTGGCCCCCCAAAAATGGGCATTTCAAATGAGAAATGAGTCCAATGAACAAAATAGAATGAATAAGTATGTATTTCAGGGGTGAGTTAGCAGGTTATTGGGGAAGTAAGTCCTGATATTTTTGGAGGTTGCAGGGGCTACTACACCATTCAAAATAGGCAGGCTTTAGCATATGCAGTTAGGACCCGTAGGATGATTTTAGCTAAAAAGTGCCCCAAACACTCAAACGGGCTTGCATCTGGGAAGGGAAAATATGGGAAACATGACTTAGACACCAAAAGATACACTAAATGCCATGTTTCCAAATTTTTATGCACAGTGGTTACAGCATGAAGCGAATGCATGTGAATATACAAAGGTGCATTGCATTAAACAAGTCCACTGAGTGTCCCAACATTGCCGGCCTGCCTGCTTTCATCCATCAATTGTTCTAAATTTTTCATTACCCAATGAGCTGAGGTGGAGTCTTAGCCACTGGTACCATCAGGGAGGTGTGTAAAGCACTTTAGGCTAGACAGCCAATCAGCTGCCAGCTTCCATCTGTCAATCAAATACAGCAGCCAATCAGAAAGCTGCCCATTGATCAGCAGGCCCTTTATGACATCACAAACAGACCCTCAGAACTATCTGTGCATGTCTAATGGCTGGCTGTCAGTTGGGCGGGTGGGTGGCAGAGGGAGGGGATGTCTGTCTCGTTTCTCCTGAAAATTGCGGTTTTTCTGCGTTTACGGGAAAAGTTGAGGTCCGACGCGCAAAAGTGGGGTATCGTAGAAATCACATTTTAAAGACGCACATTTCTGGCCCCCCAAAAATGGGCATTTCAAATGAGAAATGAGTCCAATGAACAAAATAGGGTGAATAAGTATGTATTTCAGGGGTGAGTTAGCAGATTATTGGGGAAGTAAGTCCTGATATTTTTGGAGGTTGCAGGGGCCACTACACCATTCAAAAAAGGCAGGTTTTAGCATATGCAGTTAGGCCCCGTAGGATGATTTTAGCTAAAAAGTGCCCCAAACACTCAAACGGGCTTGTATCTGGGAAGGGAAAATATGGGAAACATGACTTAGACACCAAATGATACACTATATGCCATGTTTCCAAATTTTTATGCACAGTGGTTACAGCATGAAGCGAATGCATGTGAATATACAAAGGTGCATTGCATTAAACAACTCCACTGAGTGTCCCAAAATGGCCGGCCTGCCTGCTTTCATCCATCAATTGTTCTAAATTTTTCATTACCCAATGAGCTGAGGTGGAGTCTTAGCCAGTGGTACCATCAGGGAGGTGTGTAAAGCACTTTAGGCTAGACAGCCAATCAGCTGCCAGCTTCCATCTGTCAATCAAATACAGCAGCCAATCAGAAAGCTGCCCATTGATCAGCAGGCCCTTTATGACATCACAGACAGACCCTCAGAACTATCTGTGCATGTCTAATGGCTGGCTGTCAGTTGGGTGGGTGGGTGGCAGAGGGAGGGGATGTCTGTCTCGTTTCTCCTGAAAATTGCGCTTTTTCTGCGTTTACGGGAAAAGTTGAGGTCCGACGCGCAAAAGTGGGATATCGTAGAAATAACCTTTTAAAGACGCACATTTCTGGCCCCCCAAAAATGGGCATTTCAAATGAGAAATGAGTCCAATGAACAAAATAGGGTGAATAAGTATGTATTTCAGGGGTGAGTTAGCAGGTTATTGGGGAAGTAAGTCCTGATATTTTTGGAGGTTGCAGGGGCCTTTACACCATTCAAAATAGGCAGGCTTTAGCATATGCAGTTAGGCCTCGTAGGATGATTTTAGCTAAAAAGTGCCCCAATCACTCAAACGGGCTTGTATCTGGGAAGGGAAAATATGGGAAACATGACTTAGACAGAAAATGATACACTGTATGCCATGTTTCCAAATTTTTATGCACAGTGGTTACAGCATGAAGCGAATGAATGTGAATATACAAAGGTGCATTGCATTAAACAAGTCCAATGAGCGTCCCAAAATGGCCGGCCTGCCTGCTTTCATCCATCAATTGTTCTAAATTTTTCATTACCCAATGAGCTGAGGTGGAGTCTTAGCCAGTGGTACCATCAGGGAGGTGTGTAAAGCACTTTAGGCTAGACAGCCAATCAGCTGCCAGCTTCCATCTGTCAATCAAATACAGCAGCCAATCAGAAAGCTGCCCATTGATCAGCAGGCCCTTTATGACATCACAGACAGACCCTCAGAACTATCTGTGCATGTCTAATGGCTGGCTGTCAGTTGAGTGGGTGGGTGGCAGAGGGAGGGGATGTCTGTCTCGTTTCTCCTGAAAATTGCGCTTTTTCTGCGTTTACGGGAAAAGTTGAGGTCCGACGCGCAAAAGTGGGATATCGTAGAAATAACCTTTTAAAGACGCACATTTCTGGCCCCCCAAAAATGGGCATTTCAAATGAGAAATGAGTCCAATGAACAAAATAGGGTGAATAAGTATGTATTTCAGGGGTGAGTTAGCAGGTTATTGGGGAAGTAAGTCCTGATATTTTTGGAGGTTGCAGGGGCCACTACACCATTCAAAATAGGCAGGCTTTAGCATATGCAGTTAGGCCTCGTAGGATGATTTTAGCTAAAAAGTGCCCCAATCACTCAAACGGGCTTGTATCTGGGAAGGGAAAATATGGGAAACATGACTTAGACAGAAAATGATACACTGTATGCCATGTTTCCAAATTTTTATGCACAGTGGTTACAGCATGAAGCGAATGCATGTGAATATACAAAGGTGCATTGCATTAAACAAGTCCAATGAGCGTCCCAAAATGGCCGGCCTGCCTGCTTTCATCCATCAATTGTTCTAAATTTTTCATTACCCAATGAGCTGAGGTGGAGTCTTAGCCAGTGGTACCATCAGGGAGGTGTGTAAAGCACTTTAGGCTAGACAGCCAATCAGCTGCCAGCTTCCATCTGTCAATCAAATACAGCAGCCAATCAGAAAGCTGCCCATTGATCAGCAGGCCCTTTATGACATCACAAACAGACCCTCAGAACTATCTGTGCATGTCTAATGGCTGGCTGTCAGTTGGGCGGGTGGGTGGCAGAGGGAGGGGATATCTGTCTCGTTTCTCCTGAAAATTGCGGTTTTTCTGCGTTTACGGGAAAAGTTGAGGTCCGACGCGCAAAAGTGGGGTATCGTAGAAATCACATTTTAAAGACGCACATTTCTGGCCCCCCAAAAATGGGCATTTCAAATGAGAAATGAGTCCAATGAACAAAATAGGGTGAATAAGTATGTATTTCAGGGGTGAGTTAGCAGGTTATTGGGGAAGTAAGTCCTGATATTTTTGGAGGTTGCAGGGGCCACTACACCATTCAAAATAGGCAGGCTTTAGCATATGCAGTTAGGCCTCGTAGGATGATTTTAGCTAAAAAGTGCCCCAATCACTCAAACGGGCTTGTATCTGGGAATTGAAAATATGGGAAACATGACTTAGACAGCAAATGATACACTGTTTGCCATGTTTCCAAATTTTTATGCACAGTGGTTATAGCATGAAGCGAATGCATGTGAATATACAAAGGTGCATTGCATTAAACAAGTCCACTGAGTCAGGGCCGGCGGAACCCGCTCAGCGAGGGATGCAAAGCAGGGAGGCGCTGGCCAGTAGAGGCGCTCTCCCCGCTTTGCACCCTCTTACTGCTGGCTGCCGCTGTCTGTCAAACTGCAGCAGCGCCGGCAACATGAAGCACTTACCAGCGCTGCGGGAAGCGTGAGGGTCGGGGGAGGCAGACAGTGATCTGTGGACGGCTCTGGAGTTACTGCTGACTGCAGTACTGCCAGGTGCCACTAGATGCCCCCAGCTGATCCCAGTGCTGTGGAGCTATGCCGTGCCATGATCAATGGAGATGGCCCGGGACCCTACAGAGGAGCTGAGTGAGTGTTTTATGTGTGTGTATCTCACTAATATCTATCTATGTCTGCCTGTCTCTCTAATATCTATCTATGTCTGCCTGTCTCTCCAATATCTATTCATGTCTGCCTGTCTCTCCAATATCTATCTATCTATGTCTGGCTGTCTCTCTAATATCTGTCTGCCTATCTGTCTAATATCTATCTATAGCTGCCTATCTGTCTAATATCTATCTATATCTGCCTATCTGTCTAATATCTATCTATATCTGCCTGTCTGTCTAATATCTATCTATGTCTGCCTGTCTCTCCAATATCTATCTATGTCTGGCTGTCTCTCTAATATCTATCTATGTCTGCCTGTCTCTCCAATATCTATCTATGTCTGGCTGTCTCTCTAATATCTATCTATATCTGCCTGTCTCTCTAATATCTATCTATGTCTGCCTGTCTCTCTAATATCTATCTATGTCTGCCTGTCTCTCTAATATCTATCTATGTCTGCCTGTCTCTCCAATATCTATCTATGTCTGGCTGTCTCTCTAATATCTGTCTGCCTATCTGTCTAATATCTATCTATATCTGCCTATCTGTCTAATATCTATCTATATCTGCCTATCTGTCTAATATCTATCTATATCTGCCTGTCTGTCTAATATCTATCTATATCTGCCTGTCTGTCTAATATCTATCTATATCTGCCTGTCTAATATCTATCTATATCTGCCTGTCAAATATCTATCTATATCTGCCTGTCTGTCTAATATCTATCTATATCTGCCTGTCTGTCTAATATCTATCTATATCTGCCTGTCTGTCTAATATCTATCTATATCTGCCTGTCTGTCTAATATCTATCTATCTATCTATCTATCTATGTCAGACTGAGACATATATATTAGACAGACAGAGATAGATAGATATTAGACTGTCTATATCTATCAATATCTGTGTCTAATATCTAGATTTGTCTGTCTGTTGATATCTATCTCTGTCTTTCTGTCTATTTATCTATCTGATGAACTCCCCCATAGCACTCACTTATTTATTTATTTTAAATGGGAAAATAGGAAAATGTTATTTAGTGTACATAAGACCTGTGCTTCCCGGATGCTAAAAATATATTCAAGTATACAGTATCTTAAGTAAGGTAAAACTCACCCTTACCTCTGTGAAAATAGGATTTAAAGGTGTATATTTTAGGATTTCCCTCCTGCGGTGCGTCCTATCGTGCAGTTTTAATTCACGCCAGACGTTAGATCAGGAAAGTAAAAGTAGTGACAGGTCACTATCTTGTGATGTTGAATGTGTTCTTCTCTGTGTCACTTTCCCGGTCTGATGTCCAGCGTGAATCGAAAATAATAGGGCGCACCTTTTCTTGAAGCATGAGTTTTTCCTGTATGGGCTATGGAAGGAAGGGCGCAAAATTTCAGTTTGCAGGGAGGCGCCAGACACCCTAGCACCGGCCCTGCACTGAGTGTCCCAAAATGGCCGGCCTGCCTGCTTTCATCCATCAATTGTTCTAAATTTTTCATTACCCAATGAGCTGAGGTGGAGTCTTAGCCAGTGGTACCATCAGGGAGGTGTGTAAAGCACTTTAGGCTAGACAGCCAATCAGCTGCCAGCTTTCATCTGTCAATCAAATACAGCAGCCAATCAGAAAGCTGCCCATTGATCAGCAGGCCCTTTATGACATCACAGAAAGACTCTCAGAACTATCTGTGCATGTCTAATGGCTGGCTGTCAGTTGGGCGGGTGGGTGGCAGAGGGAGGGGATGTCTGTCTCGTTTCTCCTGAAAATTGCGGTTTTTCTGCGTTTACGGGAAAAGTTGAGGTCCGACGCGCAAAAGTGGGGTATCGTAGAAATCACATTTTAAAGACGCACATTTCTGGCCCCCCAAAAATGGGCATTTCAAATGAGAAATGAGTCCAATGAACAAAATAGGGTGAATAAGTATGTATTTCAGGGGTGAGTTAGCAGGTTATTGGGGAAGTAAGTCCTGATATTTTTGGAGGTTGCAGGGGCCACTACACCATTCAAAATAGGCAGGCTTTAGCATATGCAGTTAGGCCTCATAGGATGATTTTAGCTAAAAAGTGCCCCAATCACTCAAACGGGCTTGTATCTGGGAATTGAAAATATGGGAAACATGACTTAGACAGCAAATGATACACTGTTTGCCATGTTTCCAAATTTTTATGCACAGTGGTTACAGCATGAAGCGAATGCATGTGAATATACAAAGGTGCATTGCATTAAACAAGTCCACTGAGTGTCCCAAAATGGCCGGCCTGCCTGCTTTCATCCATCAATTGTTCTAAATTTTTCATTACCCAATGAGCTGAGGTGGAGTCTTAGCCAGTGGTACCATCAGGGAGGTGTGTAAAGCACTTTAGGCTAGACAGCCAATCAGCTGCCAGCTTCCATCTGTCAATCAAATACAGCAGCCAATCAGAAAGCTGCCCATTGATCAGCAGGCCCTTTATGACATCACAGAAAGACTCTCAGAACTATCTGTGCATGTCTAATGGCTGGCTGTCAGTTGGGTGCGTGGGTGGCAGAGGGAGGGGATGTCTGTCTCGTTTCTCCTGAAAATTGAGCTTTTTCTGCGTTTACGGGAAAAGTTGAGATCCGACGCGCAAAAGTGGGGTATCGTAGAAATCACCTTTTAAAGATGCACATTTCTGCCCCCCCAAAAATGGGCATTTCAAATGAGAAATGAGTCCAATGAACAAAATAGGGTGAATAAGTATGTATTTCAGGGGTGAGTTAGCAGGTTATTGGGGAAGTAAGTCCTGATATTTTTGGAGGTTGCAGGGGCCACTACACCATTCAAAATAGGCGGGCTTTAGCATATGCAGTTAGGCCCCGTAGGTTGATTTTAGCTAAAAAGTGCCCCAAACACTCAAACGGGCTTGTATCTGGGAAGGGAAAATATGGGAAACATGACTTAGACAGCAAATGATACACTGTATGCCATGTTTCCAAATTTTTATGCACAGTGGTTACAGCATGAAGCGAATGCATGTGAATATACAAAGGTGCATTGCATTAAACAAGTCCACTGAGTGTCCCAAAATGGCCGGCCTGCCTGCTTTCATCCATCAATTGTTCTAAATTTTTCATTACCCAATGAGCTGAGGTGGAGTCTTAGCCAGTGGTACCATCAGGGAGGTGTGTAAAGCACTTTAGGCTAGACAGCCAATCAGCTGCCAGCTTCCATCTGTCAATAAAATACAGCAGCCAATCAGAAAGCTGCCCATTGATCAGCAGGCCCTTTATGACATCACAGACAGACCCTCAGAACTATCTGTGCATGTCTAATGGCTGGCTGTCAGTAGGGTGGGTGGGTGGCAGAGGGAGGGGATGTCTGTCTCGTTTCTCCTGAAAATTGCGCTTTTTCTGCGTTTACGGGAAAAGTTGAGGTCCGACGCGCAAAAGTGGGGTATCGTAGAAATAACCTTTTAAAGACGCACATTTCTGGCCCACCAAAAATGGGCATTTCAAATGAGAAATGAGTCCAATGAACAAAATAGGATGAATAAGTATGTATTTCAGGGGTGAGTTAGCAGGTTATTGGGGAAGTAAGTCCTGATATTTTTGGAGGTTGCAGGGGCCACTACACCATTCAAAATAGGCAGGCTTTAGCATATGCAGTTAGGCCTCGTAGGATGATTTTAGCTAAAAAGTGCCCCAAACACTCAAACGGGCTTGTATCTGGGAAGGGAAAATATGGGAAACATGACTTAGACACCAAATGATACACTATATGCCATGTTTCCAAATTTTTATGCACAGTGGTTACAGCATGAAGCGAATGCATGTGAATATACAAAGGTGCATTGCATTAAACAACTCCACTGAGTGTCCCAAAATGGCCGGCCTGCCTGCTTTCATCCATCAATTGTTCTAAATTTTTCATTACCCAATGAGCTGAGGTGGAGTCTTAGCCAGTGGTACCATCAGGGAGGTGTGTAAAGCACTTTAGGCTAGACAGCCAATCAGCTGCCAGCTTCCATCTGTCAATCAAATACAGCAGCCAATCAGAAAGCTGCCCATTGATCAGCAGGCCCTTTATGACATCACAGACAGACCCTCAGAACTATCTGTGCATGTCTAATGGCTGGCTGTCAGTTGGGTGGGTGGCAGAGGGAGGGGATGTCTGTCTCGTTTCTCCTGAAAATTGTGCTTTTTCTGCGTTTACGGGAAAAGTTGAGGTCCGACGCGCAAAAGTGGGATATCGTAGAAATAACCTTTTAAAGACGCACATTTCTGGCCCCCCAAAAATGGGCATTTCAAATGAGAAATGAGTCCAATGAACAAAGGATGAATAAGTATGTATTTCAGGGGTGAGTTAGCAGGTTATTGGGGAAGTAAGTCCTGATATTTTTGGAGGTTGCAGGGGCCACTACACCATTCAAAATAGGCAGGCTTTAGCATATGCAGTTAGGCCTCGTAGGATGATTTTAGCTAAAAAGTGCCCCAATCACTCAAACGGGCTTGTATCTGGGAAGGGAAAATATGGGAAACATGACTTAGACAGAAAATGATACACTGTATGCCATGTTTCCAAATTTTTATGCACAGTGGTTACAGCATGAAGCGAATGCATGTGAATATACAAAGGTGCATTGCATTAAACAAGTCCAATGAGCGTCCCAAAATGGCCGGCCTGCCTGCTTTCATCCATCAATTGTTCTAAATTTGTCATTACCCAATGAGCTGAGGTGGAGTCTTAGCCAGTGGTACCATCAGGGAGGTGTGTAAAGCACTTTAGGCTAGACAGCCAATCAGCTGCCAGCTTCCATCTGTCAATCAAATACAGCAGCCAATCAGAAAGCTGCCCATTGATCAGCAGGCCCTTTATGACATCACAAGCAGACCCTCAGAACTATCTGTGCATGTCTAATGGCTGGCTGTCAGTTGGGCGGTGGGTGGCAGAGGGAGGGGATGTCTGTCTCGTTTCTCCTGAAAATTGCGGTTTTTCTGCGTTTACGGGAAAAGTTGAGGTCCGACGCGCAAAAGTGGGGTATCGTAGAAATCACATTTTAAAGACGCACATTTCTGGATCCCCAAAAATGGGCATTTCAAATGAGAAATGAGTCCAATGAACAAAATAGGGTGAATAAGTATGTATTTCAGGGGTGAGTTAGCAGGTTATTGGGGAAGTAAGTCCTGATATTTTTGGAGGTTGCAGGGGCCACTACACCATTCAAACTAGGCAGGCTTTAGCATATGCAGTTAGGCCTCGTAGGATGATTTTAGCTAAAAAGTGCCCCAATCACTCAAACAGGCTTGTATCTGGGAATTGAAAATATGGGAAACATGACTTAGACAACAAATGATACACTGTTTGCCATGTTTCCAAATTTTTATGCACAGTGGTTACAGCATGAAGCGAATGCATGTGAATATACAAAGGTGCATTGCATTAAACAAGTCCACTGAGTGTCCCAAAATGGCCGGCCTGCCTGCTTTCATCCATCAATTGTTTTAAATTTTTCATTACCCAATGAGCTGAGGTGGAGTCTTAGCCAGTGGTACCATCAGGGAGGTGTGTAAAGCACTTTAGGCTAGACAGCCAATCAGCTGCCAGCTTTCATCTGTCAATCAAATACAGCAGCCAATCAGAAAGCTGCCCATTGATCAGCAGGCCCTTTATGACATCACAGAAAGACTCTCAGAACTATCTGTGCATGTCTAATGGCTGGCTGTCAGTTGGGCGGGTGGGTGGCAGAGGGAGGGGATGTCTGTCTTGTTTCTCCTGAAAATTGCGGTTTTTCTGCGTTTACGGGAAAAGTTGAGGTCCGACGCGCAAAAGTGGGGTATCGTAGAAATCACATTTTAAAGACGCACATTTCTGGCCCCCCAAAAATGGGCATTTCAAATGAGAAATGAGTCCAATGAACAAAATAGGGTGAATAAGTATGTATTTCAGGGGTGAGTTAGCAGGTTATTGGGGAAGTAAGTCCTGATATTTTTGGAGGTTGCAGGGGCCACTACACCATTCAAAATAGGCACGCTTTAGCATATGCAGTTAGGCCTCATAGGATGATTTTAGCTAAAAAGTGCCCCAATCACTCAAACGGGCTTGTATCTGGGAATTGAAAATATGGGAAACATGACTTAGACAGCAAATGATACACTGTTTGCCATGTTTCCAAATTTTTATGCACAGTGGTTACAGCATGAAGCGAATGCATGTGAATATACAAAGGTGCATTGCATTAAACAAGTCCACTGAGTGTCCCAAAATGGCCGGCCTGCCTGCTTTCATCCATCAATTGTTCTAAATTTTTCATTACCCAATGAGCTGAGGTGGAGTCTTAGCCAGTGGTACCATCAGGGAGGTGTGTAAAGCACTTTAGGCTAGACAGCCAATCAGCTGCCAGCTTCCATCTGTCAATCAAATACAGCAGCCAATCAGAAAGCTGCCCATTGATCAGCAGGCCCTTTATGACATCACAGAAAGACTCTCAGAACTATCTGTGCATGTCTAATGGCTGGCTGTCAGTTGGGTGCGTGGGTGGCAGAGGGAGGGGATGTCTGTCTCGTTTCTCCTGAAAATTGCGCTTTTTCTGCGTTTACGGGAAAAGTTGAGATCCGACGCGCAAAAGTGGGGTATCGTAGAAATCACCTTTTAAAGATGCACATTTCTGCCCCCCCAAAAATGGGCATTTCAAATGAGAAATGAGTCCAATGAACAAAATAGGGTGAATAAGTATGTATTTCAGGGGTGAGTTAGCAGATTATTGGGGAAGTAAGTCCTGATATTTTTGGAGATTGCAGGGGCCACTACACCATTCAAAATAGGCAGGTTTTAGCATATGCAGTTAGGCCCCGTAGGATGATTTTAGCTAAAAAGTGCCCCAAACACTCAAACGGGCTTGTATCTGGGAAGGGAAAATATGGGAAACATGACTTAGACAGAAAATGATACACTGTTTGCCATGTTTCCAAATTTTTATGCACAGTGGTTACAGCATGAAGCGAATGCATGTGAATATACAAAGGTGCATTGCATTAAACAAGTCCACTGAGTGTCCCAAAATTGCCGGCCTGCCTGCTTTCATCCATCAATTGTTCTAAATTTTTCATTACCCAATGAGCTGAGGTGGAGTCTTAGCCACTGGTACCATCAGGGAGGTGTGTAAAGAACTTTAGGCTAGACAGCCAATCAGCTGCCAGCTTCCATCTGTCAATCAAATACAGCAGCCAATCAGAAAGCTGCCCATTGATCAGCAGGCCCTTTATGACATCACAAACAGACCCTCAGAACTATCTGTGCATGTCTAATGGCTGGCTGTCAGTTGGGCGGGTGGGTGGCAGAGGGAGGGGATGTCTGTCTCGTTTCTCCTGAAAATTGCGGTTTTTCTGCGTTTACGGGAAAAGTTGAGGTCCGACGCGCAAAAGTGGGGTATCGTAGAAATCACATTTTAAAGACGCACATTTCTGGCCCCCCAAAAATGGGCATTTCAAATGAGAAATGAGTCCAATGAACAAAATAGGGTGAATAAGTATGTATTTCAGGGGTGAGTTAGCAGATTATTGGGGAAGTAAGTCCTGATATTTTTGGAGGTTGCAGGGGCCACTACACCATTCAAAAAAGGCAGGTTTTAGCATATGCAGTTAGGCCCCGTAGGATGATTTTAGCCAAAAAGTGCCCCAAACACTCAAACGGGCTTGTATCTGGGAAGGGAAAATATGGGAAACATGACTTAGACACCAAATGATACACTATATGCCATGTTTCCAAATTTTTATGCACAGTGGTTACAGCATGAAGCGAATGCATGTGAATATACAAAGGTGCATTGCATTAAACAAATCCACTGAGTGTCCCAAAATGGCCGGCCTGCCTGCTTTCATCCATCAATTGTTCTAAATTTTTCATTACCCAATGAGCTGAGGTGGAGTCTTAGCCAGTGGTACCATCAGGGAGGTGTGTAAAGCACTTTAGGCTAGACAGCCAATCAGCTGCCAGCTTCCATCTGTCAATCAAATACAGCAGCCAATCAGAAAGCTGCCCATTGATCAGCAGGCCCTTTATGACATCACAGACAGACCCTCAGAACTATCTGTGCATGTCTAATGGCTGGCTGTCAGTTGGGTGGGTGGGTGGCAGAGGGAGGGGATGTCTGTCTCGTTTCTCCTGAAAATTGCGCTTTTTCTGCGTTTACGGGAAAAGTTGAGGTCCGACGCGCAAAAGTGGGAAATCGTATAAATAACCTTTTAAAGACGCACATTTCTGGCCCACCAAAAATGGGCATTTCAAATGAGAAATGAGTCCAATGAACAAAATAGGATGAATAAGTATGTATTTCAGGGGTGAGTTAGCAGGTTATTGGGGAAGTAAGTCCTGATATTTTTGGAGGTTGCAGGGGCCACTACACCATTCAAAATAGGCAGGCTTTAGCATATGCAGTTAGGCCTCGTAGGATGATTTTAGCTAAAAAGTGCCCCAAACACTCAAACAGGCTTGTATCTGGGAAGGGAAAATATGGGAAACATGACTTAGACAGCAAATGATACACTGTTTGCCATGTTTCCAAATTTTTATGCACAGTGGTTACAGCATGAAGCGAATGCATGTGAATATACAAAGGTGCATTGCATTAAACAAGTCCACTGAGTGTCCCAAAATGGCCGGCCTGCCTGCTTTCATCCATCAATTGTTCTAAATTTTTCATTACCCAATGAGCTGAGGTAGAGTCTTAGCCAGTGGTACCATCAGGGAGGTGTGTAAAGCACTTTAGGCTAGACAGCCAATCAGCTGCCAGCTTCCATCTGTCAATCAAATACAGCAGCCAATCAGAAAGCTGCCCATTGATCAGCAGGCCCTTTATGACATCACAAACAGACCCTCAGAACTATCTGTGCATGTCTAATGGCTGGCTGTCAGTTGGGCGGGTGGGTGGCAGAGGGAGGGGATGTCTGTCTCGTTTCTCCTGAAAATTGCGCTTTTTCTGCGTTTACGGGAAAAGTTGAGGTCCGACGCGCAAAAGTGGGGTATCGTAGAAATCACATTTTAAAGACGCACGTTTCTGGCCCCCCAAAAATGGGCATTTTAAATGAGAAATGAGTCCAATGAACAAAATAGGGTGAATAAGTATGTATTTCAGGGGTGAGTTAGCAGATTATTGGGGAAGTAAGTCCTGATATTTTTGGAGGTTGCAGGAGCCACTACACCATTCAAAATAGGCAGGTTTTAGCATATGCAGTTAGGCCCCGTAGGATGATTTTAGCTAAAAAGTGCCCCAAACACTCAAACGGGCTTGTATCTGGGAAGGGAAAATATGGGAAACATGACTTAGAAAGAAAATGATACACTGTATGCCATGTTTCCAAATTTTTATGCACAGTGGTTACAGCATGAAGCGAATGCATGTGAATATACAAAGGTGCATTGCATTAAACAAGTCCAATGAGCGTCCCAAAATGGCCGGCCTGCCTGCTTTCATCCATCAATTGTTCTAAATTTTTCATTACCCAATGAGCTGAGGTGGAGTCTTAGCCAGTGGTACCATCAGGGAGGTGTGTAAAGCACTTTAGGCTAGACAGCCAATCAGCTGCCAGCTTCCATCTGTCAATCAAATACAGCAGCCAATCAGAAAGCTGCCCATTGATCAGCAGGCCCTTTATGACATCACAAACAGACCCTCAGAACTATCTGTGCATGTCTAATGGCTGGCTGTCAGTTGGGCGGGTGGGTGGCAGAGGGAGGGGATGTCTGTCTCGTTTCTCCTGAAAATTGCGGTTTTTCTGCGTTTACGGGAAAAGTTGAGGTCCGACGCGCAAAAGTGGGGTATCGTAGAAATCACATTTTAAAGACGCACATTTCTGGCCCCCCAAAAATGGGCATTTCAAATGAGAAATGAGTCCAATGAACAAAATAGGGTGAATAAGTATGTATTTCAGGGGTGAGTTAGCAGGTTATTGGGGAAGTAAGTCCTGATATTTTTGGAGGTTGCAGGGGCCACTACACCATTCAAAATAGGCAGGCTTTAGCATATGCAGTTAGGCCTCATAGGATGATTTTAGCTAAAAAGTGCCCCAATCACTCAAACGGGCTTGTATCTGGGAATTGAAAATATGGGAAACATGACTTAGACAGCAAATGATACACTGTTTGCCATGTTTCCAAATTTTTATGCACAGTGGTTACAGCATGAAGCGAATGCATGTGAATATACAAAGGTGCATTGCATTAAACAAGTCCACTGAGTGTCCCAAAATGGCCGGCCTGCCTGCTTTCATCCATCAATTTTTCTAAATTTTTCATTACCCAATGAGCTGAGGTGGAGTCTTAGCCAGTGGTACCATCAGGGAGGTGTGTAAAGCACTTTAGGCTAGACAGCAAATCAGCTGCCAGCTTCCATCTGTCAATCAAATACAGCAGCCAATCAGAAAGCTGCCCATTGATCAGCAGGCCCTTTATGACATCACAGAAAGACTCTCAGAACTATCTGTGCATGTCTAATGGCTGGCTGTCAGTTGGGTGCGTGGGTGGCAGAGGGAGGGGATGTCTGTCTCGTTTCTCCTGAAAATTGCGCTTTTTCTGCGTTTACGGGAAAAGTTGAGATCCGACGCGCAAAAGTGGGGTATCGTAGAAATCACCTTTTAAAGATGCACATTTCTGCCCCCCCAAAAATGGGCATTTCAAATGAGAAATGAGTCCAATGAACAAAATAGGGTGAATAAGTATGTATTTCAGGGGTGAGTTAGCAGATTATTGGGGAAGTAAGTCCTGATATTTTTGGAGGTTGCAGGGGCCACTACACCATTCAAAATAGGCAGGTTTTAGCATATGCAGTTAGGCCCCGTAGGATGATTTTAGCTAAAAAGTGCCCCAAACACTCAAACGGGCTTGTATCTGGGAAGGGAAAATATGGGAAACATGACTTAGACAGCAAATGATACACTTTATGCCATGTTTCCAAATTTTTATGCACAGTGGTTACAGCATGAAGCGAATGCATGTGAATATACAAAGGTGCATTGCATTAAACAAGTCCACTGAGTGTCCCAAAATGGCCGGCCTGCCTGCTTTCATCCATCAATTGTTCTAAATTTTTCAATACCCAATGAGCTGAGGTAGAGTCTTAGCCAGTGGTACCATCAGGGAGGTGTGTAAAGCACTTTAGGCTAGACAGCCAATCAGCTGCCAGCTTCCATCTGTCAATCAAATACAGCAGCCAATCAGAAAGCTGCCCATTGATCAGTTTGTGATTTATGACATCACAAACAGACCCTCAGAACTATCTGTGCATGTCTAATGGCTGGCTGTCAGTTGGGCGGGTGGGTGGCAGAGGGAGGGGATGTCTGTCTCGTTTCTCCTGAAAATTGCGCTTTTTCTGCGTTTACGGGAAAAGTTGAGGTCCGACGCGCAAAAGTGGGGTATCGTAGAAATCACATTTTAAAGACGCACATTTCTGGCCCCCCAAAAATGGGCATTTCAAATGAGAAATGAGTCCAATGAACAAAATAGGGTGAATAAGTATGTATTTCAGGGGTGAGTTAGCAGATTATTGGGGAAGTAAGTCCTGATATTTTTGGAGGTTGCAGGAGCCACTACACCATTCAAAATAGGCAGGTTTTAGCATATGCAGTTAGGCTCCGTAGGATGATTTTAGCTAAAAAGTGCCCCAAACACTCAAACGGGCTTGTATCTGGGAAGGGAAAATATGGGAAACATGATTTAGAAAGAAAATGATACACTGTATGCCATGTTTCCAAATTTTTATGCACAGTGGTTACAGCATGAAGCGAATGCATGTGAATATACAAAGGTGCATTGCATTAAACAAGTCCAATGAGCGTCCCAAAATGGCCGGCCTGCCTGCTTTCATCCATCAATTGTTCTAAATTTTTCATTACCCAATGAGCTGAGGTGGAGTCTTAGCCAGTGGTACCATCAGGGAGGTGTGAAAAGCACTTTAGGCTAGACAGCCAATCAGCTGCCAGCTTCCATCTGTCAATCAAATACAGCAGCCAATCAGAAAGCTGCCCATTGATCAGCAGGCCCTTTATGACATCACAAACAGACCCTCAGAACTATCTGTGCATGTCTAATGGCTGGCTGTCAGTTGGGCGGGTGGGTGGCAGAGGGAGGGGATGTCTGTCTCGTTTCTCCTGAAAATTGCGGTTTTTCTGCGTTTACGGGAAAAGTTGAGGTCCGACGCGCAAAAGTGGGGTATCGTAGAAATCACATTTTAAAGACGCACATTTCTGGCCCCCCAAAAATGGGCATTTCAAATGAGAAATTAGTCCAATGAACAAAATAGGGTGAATAAGTATGTATTTCAGGGGTGAGTTAGCAGGTTATTGGGGAAGTAAGTCCTGATATTTTTGGAGGTTGCAGGGGCCACTACACCATTCAAAATAGGCAGGCTTTAGCATATGCAGTTAGGCCCCGTAGGATGATTTTAGCTAAAAAGTGCCCCAAACACTCAAACGGGCTTGTATCTGGGAAGGGAAAATATGGGAAACATGACTTAGACAGCAAATGATACACTGTTTGCCATGTTTCCAAATTTTTATGCACAGTGGTTACAGCATGAAGCGAATGCATGTGAATATACAAAGGTGCATTGCATTAAACAAGTCCACTGAGTGTCCCAAAATGGCCGGCCTGCCTGCTTTCATCCATCAATTGTTCTAAATTTTTCATTACCCAATGAGCTGAGGTGGAGTCTTAGCCAGTGGTACCATCAGGGAGGTGTGTAAAGCACTTTAGGCTAGACAGCCAATCAGCTGCCAGCTTCCATCTGTCAATCAAATACAGCAGCCAATCAGAAAGCTGCCCATTGATCAGCAGGCCCTTTATGACATCACAGACAGACCCTCAGAACTATCTGTGCATGTCTAATGGCTGGCTGTCAGTTGGGTGGGTGGGTGGCAGAGGGAGGGGATGTCTGTCTCGTTTCTCCTGAAAATTGCGCTTTTTCTGCGTTTACGGGAAAAGTTGAGGTCCGACGCGCAAAAGTGGGGTATCGTAGAAATCACCTTTTAAAGACGCACATTTCTGGCCCCCCAAAAATGGGCATTTTAAAATAAGAAATGAGTCCAATGTACAAAATAGGGTGAATAAGTATGTATTTCAGGGGTGAGTTAGCAGGTTATTGGGGAAGTAAGTCCTGATATTTTTTGGAGGTTGCAGGGGCCACTACACCATTCAAAATAGGCAGGTTTTAGCATATGTAGTTAGGCCCCGTAGGATGATTTTAGCTAAAAAGTGCCCCAAACACTCAAACGGGCTTGTATCTGGGAAAATATGGGACCCATGACTTAGACACCAAATGATACACTATATGCCATGTTTCCAAATTTTTATGCACAGTGGTTACAGCATGAAGCGAATGCATGTGAATATACAAAGGTGCATTGCATTAAACAAGTCCACTGAGTGTCCCAAAATGGCCGGCCTGCCTGCTTTCATCCATCAATTGTTCTAAATTTTTCATTACCCAATGAGCTGAGGTGGAGTCTTAGCCAGTGGTACCATCAGGGAGGTGTGTAAAGCACTTTAGGCTAGACAGCCAATCAGCTGCCAGCTTCCATCTGTCAATCAAATACAGCAGCCAATCAGAAAGCTGCCCATTGATCAGCAGGCCCTTTATGACATCACAGAAAGACCCTCAGAACTATCTGTGCATGTCTAATGGCTGGCTGTCAGTTGGGCGGGTGGGTGGCAGAGGGAGGGGATGTCTGTCTCGTTTCTCCTTAAAATTGCGGTTTTTCTGCGTTTACGGGAAAAGTGGAGGTCCGACACGCAAAAGTGGGGTATCGTAGAAATCAACTTTTAAAGACGCACATTTCTGGCCCCCCAAAAATGGGCATTTCAAATAAGAAATGAGTCCAATGTACAAAATAGGGTGAATAAGTATGTATTTCAGGGGTGAGTTAGCAGGTTATTGGGGAAGTAAGTCCTGATATTTTTGGAGGTTGCAGGGGCCACTACACCATTCAAAATAGGCAGGCTTTAGCATATGCAGTTAGGCCCCGTAGGATGATTTTAGCTAAAAAGTGCCCCAAACACTCAAACGGGCTTGTATCTGGGAAGGGAAAATATGGGAAACATGACTTAGACACCAAATGATACACTGTTTGCCATGTTTACAATTTTTTATGCACAGTGGTTACAGCATGAAGCGAATGCATGTGAATATACAAAGGTGCATTGCATTAAACAAGTCCACTGAGTGTCCCAAAATGGCCGGCCTGCTTGCTTTTATCCATCAATTGTTCTAAATTTTTCATTACCCAATGAGCTGAGGTGGAGTTTTAGCCAGTGGTACCATCAGGGAGGTGTGTAAAGCACTTTAGGCTAGACAGCCAATCAGCTGCCAGCTTCCATCTTTCAATCAAATACAGCAGCCAATCAGAAAGCTGCCCATTGATCAGCAGGCCCTTTTTGACATCACAGAAAGACCCTCAGAACTATCTGTGCATGTCTAATGGCTGGCTGTCAGTTGGGCGGGTGGGTGGCAGAGGGAGGGGATGTCTGTCTCGTTTCTCCCTAAAATTGCGTTTTTTTCTGCGTTTACGGGAAAAGTTGAGGTCCGACGCGCAAAAGTGGGGTATCGTAGAAATCACCTTTTAAAGACGCACATTTCTGGCCCCCCAAAAATGGGCATTTCAAATGAGAAATGAGTCCAATGAACAAAATAGGGTGAATAAGTATGTATTTCAGGGGTGAGTTAGAAGGTTATTGGGGAAGTAAGTCCTGATATTTTTGGAGGTTGCAGGGGCCACTACACCATTCAAAATAGGCAGGCTTTAGCATATGCAGTTAGGCCCCGTAGGTTGATTTTAGCTAAAAAGTGCCCCAAACACTCAAACGGGCTTGTATCTGGGAAGGGATAATATGGTAAACATGACTTAGACACCAAATGATACACTGTTTGCCATGTTTACAAATTTTTATGCACAGTGGTTACAGCATGAAGCGAATGCATGTGAATATACAAAGGTGCATTGCATTAAACAAGTCCACTGAGTGTCCCAAAATGGCCGGCCTGCTTGCTTTCATCCATCAATTGTTCTAAATTTTTCATTACCCAATGAGCTGAGGTGGAGTCTTAGCCAGTGGTACCATCAGGGAGGTGTGTAAAGCACTTTAGGCTAGACAGCTAATCAGCTGCCAGCTTCCATCTGTCAATCAAATACAGCAGCCAATCAGAAAGCTGCCCATTGATCAGCAGGCCCTTTATGACATCACAGAAAGACCCTCAGAACTATCTGTGCATGTCTAATGGCTGGCTGTCAGTTGGGCGGGTGGGTGGCAGAGGGAGGGGATGTCTGTCTCGTTTCTCCCTAAAATTGCGTTTTTTCTGCGTTTACGGGAAAAGTTGAGGTCCGACGCGCAAAAGTGGGGTATCGTAGAAATCACCTTTTAAAGACGCACATTTCTGGCCCCCCAACAATGGGCATTTCAAATGAGAAATGAGTCCAATGAACAAAATAGCGTGAATAAGTATGTATTTCAGGGGTGAGTTAGCAGGTTATTGGGGAAGTAAGTCCTAATATTTTTGGAGGTTGCAGGGGCCACTACACCATTCAAAATAGGCAGGCTTTAGCATATGCAGTTAGGCCCCGTAGGTTGATTTTAGCTAAAAAGTGCCCCAAACACTCAAACGGGCTTGTATCTGGGAAGGGAAAATATGGGAAACATGACTTAGACAGCAAATGATACACTGTATGCCATGTTTCCAAATTTTTATGCACAGTGGTTACAGCATGAAGCGAATGCATGTGAATATACAAAGGTGCATTGCATTAAACAAGTCCAATGAGCGTCCCAAAATGGCCGGCCTGCCTGCTTTCATCCATCAATTGTTCTAAATTTTTCATTACCCAATGAGCTGGGGTGGAGTCTTAGCCAGTGGTACCATCAGGGAGGTGTGTAAAGCACTTTAGGCTAGACAGCCAATCAGCTGCCAGCTTCCATCTGTCAATCAAATACAGCAGCCAATCAGAAAGCTGCCCATTGATCAGCAGGCCCTTTATGACATCACAAACAGACCCTCAGAACTATCTGTGCATGTCTAATGGCTGGCTGTCAGTTGGGCGGGTGGGTGGCAGAGGGAGGGGATGTCTGTCTCGTTTCTCCTGAAAATTGCGGTTTTTCTGCGTTTACGGGAAAAGTTGAGGTCCGACGCGCAAAAGTGGGGTATCGTAGAAATCACTTTTTAAAGACGCACATTTATGGCCCCTAAAAAATGGGCATTTCAAATGAGAAATGAGTCCAATGAACAAAATAGGGTGAATAAGTATGTATTTCAGGGGTGAGTTAGAAGGTTATTGGGGAAGTAAGTCCTGATATTTTTGGAGGTTGCAGGGGCCACTACACCTTTCAAAATAGGCAGGCTTTAGCATATGCAGTTAGGCCCCGTAGGTTGATTTTAGCTAAAAAGTGCCCCAAACACTCAAACGGGCTTGTATCTGGGAAGGGAAAATATGGGAAACATGACTTAGACACCAAATGATACACTGTATGCCATGTTTCCAAATTTTTATGCACAGTGGTTACAGCATGAAGCGAATGCATGTGAATATACAAAGGTGCATTGCATTAAACAAGTCCAATGAGCGTCCCAAAATGGCCGGCCTGCCTGCTTTCATCCATCAATTGTTCTAAATTTTTCATTACCAAATGAGCTGAGGTGGAGTCTTAGCCAGTGGTACCATCAGGGAGATGTGTAAAGCACTTTAGGCTAGACAGCCAATCAGCTGCCAGCTTCCATCTGTCAATCAAATACAGCAGCCAATCAGAAAGCTGCCCATTGATCAGCAGGCCCTTTATGACATCACAAACAGACCCTCAGAACTATCTGTGCATGTCTAATGGCTGGCTGTCAGCTGGGCGGGTGGGTGGCAGAGGGAGGGGATGTCTGTCTCATTTCTCCTGAAAATTGCGCTTTTTCTGCGTTTACGGGAAAAGTTGAGGTCCGACGCGCAAAAGTGGGGTATCGTAGAAATCACCTTTTAAAGACGCACATTTCTGCCCCCCCCAAAAATGGGCATTTCACATGAGAAATGAGTCCAATGAACAAAATAGGGTGAATAAGTATGTATTTCAGGGGTGAGTTAGCAGGTTATTGGGGAAGTAAGTCATGATATTTTTGGAGGTTGCAGGGGCCACTACACCATTCAAAATAGGCAGGCTTTAGCATATGCAGTTAGGCCCCGTACGTTGATTTTAGCTAAAAAGTGCCCCAAACACTCAAACGGGCTTGTATCTGGGAAGGGATAATATGGTAAACATGACTTAGACACCAAATGATACACTGTTTGCCATGTTTACAAATTTTTATGCACAGTGGTTACAGCATGAAGCGAATGCATGTGAATATACAAAGGTGCATTGCATTAAACAAGTCCACTGAGTGTCCCAAAATGGCCGGCCTGCTTGCTTTCATCCATCAATTGTTCTAAATTTTTCATTACCCAATGAGCTGAGGTGGAGTCTTAGCCAGTGGTACCATCAGGGAGGTGTGTAAAGCACTTTAGGCTAGACAGCTAATCAGCTGCCAGCTTCCATCTGTCAATCAAATACAGCAGCCAATCAGAAAGCTGCCCATTGATCAGCAGGCCCTTTATGACATCACAGAAAGACCCTCAGAACTATCTGTGCATGTCTAATGGCTGGCTGTCAGTTGGGTGGGTGGGTGGCAGAGGGAGGGGATGTCTGTCTCGTTTCTCCTGAAAATTGCGCTTTTTCTGCGTTTACGGGAAAAGTTGAGGTCCGACGCGCAAAACTGGGGTATTGTAGAAATCACCTTTTAAAGACGCACATTTCTGCCCCCCCAAAAATGGGCATTTCAAATGAGAAATGAGTCCAATGAACAAAATAGGGTGAATAAGTATGTATTTCAGGGTTGAGTTAGCAGGTTATTGGGGAAGTAAGTCCTGATATTTTTGGAGGTTGCAGGGCCACTACACCATTCAAAATAGGCAGGCTTTAGCATATGCAGTTAGGCCCCGTAGGATGATTTTAGCTAAAAAGTGCCCCAAACACTCAAACGGGCTTGTATCTGGGAAGGGAAAATATGGGAAACATGACTTAGACAGCAAATGATACACTGTTTGCCATGTTTACAAATTTTTATGCACAGTGGTTACAGCATGAAGCGAATGCATGTGAATATACAAAGGTGCATTGCATTAAACAAGTCCACTGAGTGTCCCAAAATGGCCGGCCTGCCTGCTTTTATCCATCAATTGTTCTAAATTTTTCATTACCCAATGAGCTGAGGTGGAGTCTTAGCCAGTGGTACCATCAGGGAGGTGTGTAAAGCACTTTAGGCTAGACAGCCAATCAGCTGCCAGCTTCCATCTGTCAATCAAATACAGCAGCCAATCAGAAAGCTGCCCATTGATCAGCAGGCCCTTTATGACATCACAGAAAGACCCTCAGAACTATCTGTGCATGTCTAATGGCTGGCTGTCAGTTGGGCGGGTGGGTGGCAGAGGGAGGGGATGTCTGTCTCGTTTCTCCCTAAAATTGCGGTTTTTCTGAGTTTACGGGAAAAGTTGAGGTCCGACGCGCAAAAGTGGGGTATCGTAGAAATCACCTTTTAAAGACGCACATTTCTGGCCCCCCCAAAAATGGGCATTTCAAATGAGAAATGAGTCCAATGAACAAAATAGGGTGAATAAGTATGTATTTCAGGGGTGAGTTAGCAGGTTATTGGGGAAGTAAGTTCTGATATTTTTGGAGGTTGCAGGGGTCACTACACCATTCAAAATAGGCAGGCTTTAGCATATGCAGTTAGGCCCCGTAGGTTGATTTTAGCTAAAAAGTGCCCCAAACACTGAAACGGGCTTGTATCTGGGAAGGGAAAATATGGGAAACATGACCTAGACAGCAAATGATACACTGTATGCCATGTTTCCAAATTTTTATGCACAGTGGTTACAGCATGAAGCGAATGCATGTGAATATACAAAGGTGCATTGCATTAAACAAGTCCAATGAGCGTCCCAAAATGGCCGGCCTGCCTGCTTTCATCCATCAATTGTTCTAAATTTTTCATTACCCAATGAGCTGAGGTGGAGTCTTAGCCAGTGGTACCATCAGGGAGGTGTGTAAAGCACTTTAGGCTAGACAGCCACTCAGCTGACAGCTTCCATCTGTCAATCAAATACAGCAGCCAATCAGAAAGCTGCCCATTGATCAGCAGGCCCTTTATGACATCACAGAAAGACCCTCAGAACTATCTGTGCATGTCTAATGGCTGGCTGTCAGTTGGGCGGGTGGGTGGCAGAGGGAGGGGATGTCTGTCTCGTTTCTCCTGAAAATTGCGCTTTTTCTGCGTTTACGGGAAAAGTTGAGGTCCGACGCGCAAAAGTGGGGTATCGTAGAAATCACCTTTTAAAGACGCACATTTCTGCCCCCCCCCCAGAAATGGGCATTTCAAATGAGAAATGAGTCCAATGAACAAAATAGGGTGAATAAGTATGTATTTCAGGGGTGAGTTAGCAGGTTATTGGGGAAGTTAGTACTGATATTTTTGGAGGTTGCAGGGCCACTACACCATTCAAAATAGGCAGGCTTTAGCATATGCAGTTAGGCCCCGTAGGATGATTTTAGCTAAAAAGTGCCCCAAACACTCAAACGGGCTTGTATCTGGGAAGGGAAAATATGGGAAACATGACTTAGACAGCAAATGATACACTGTTTGCCATGTTTACAAATTTTTATGCACAGTGGTTACAGCATGAAGCGAATGCATGTGAATATACAAAGGTGCATTGCATTAAACAAGTCCACTGAGTGTCCCAAAATGGCCGGCCTGCCTGCTTTCATCCATCAATTGTTCTAAATTTTTCATTACCCAATGAGCTGAGGTGGAGTCTTAGCCAGTGGTACCATCAGGGAGGTGTGTAATGCACTTTAGGCTAGACAGCCAATCAGCTGCCAGCTTCCATCTGTCAATCAAATACAGCAGCCAATCAGAAAGCTGCCCATTGATCAGCAGGCCCTTTATGACATCACAGAAAGACCCTCAGAACTATCTGTGCATGTCTAATGGCTGGCTGTCAGTTGGGCGGGTGGGTGGCAGAGGGAGGGGATGTCTGTCTCGTTTCTCCCTAAAATTGCGGGTTTTCTGCGTTTACGGGAAAAGTTGAGATACGACGCGCAAAAGTGGGTTATCGTAGAAATCACCTTTTAAAGACGCACATTTCTGGCCCCCCAAAAATGGGCATTTCAAATGAGAAATGAGTCCAATGAACAAAATAGGATGAATAAGTATGTATTTCAGGGGTGAGTTAGCAGGTTATTGGGGAAGTAAGTCCTGATATTTTTGGAGGTTGCAGGGGCCACTACACCATTCAAAATAGGCAGGCTTTAGCATATGCAGTTAGGCCCTGTAGATTGATTTTAGCTAAAAAGTGCCCCAAACACTCAAACGGGCTTGCATCTGGGAAGGGAAAATATGGGAAACATGACTTAGACACCAAAAGATTCACTAAATGCCATGTTTCCAAATTTGTATGCACAGTGGTTACAGCATGAAGCGAATGCATGTGAATATACAAAGGTGCATTGCATTAAACAAGTCCAATGAGCGTCCCAAAATGGCCGGCCTGCCTGCTTTCATCCATCAATTGTTCTAAATTTTTCATTACCCAATGAGCTGAGGTGGAGTCTTAGCCAGTGGTACCATCAGGGAGGTGTGTAATGCACTTTAGGCTAGACAGCCAATCAGCTGCCAGCTTCCATCTGTCAATCAAATACAGCAGCCAATCAGAAAGCTGCCCATTGATCAGCAGGCCCTTTATGACATCACAGACAGACCCTCAGAACTATCTGTGCATGTCTAATGGCTGGCTGTCAGTTGGGTGGGTGGGTGGCAGAGGGAGGGGATGTCTGTCTCGTTTCTCCTGAAAATTTCGCTTTTTCTGCGTTTACGGGAAAAGTTGAGGTCCGACGCGCAAAAGTGGGGTATCGTAGAAATCACCTTTTAAAGACGCACATTTCTGGGCCCCCAAAAATGGGCATTTCAAATGAGAAATGAGTCCAATGAACAAAATAGAATGAATAAGTATGTATTTCAGGGGTGAGTTAGCAGGTTATTGGGGAAGTAAGTCCTGATATTTTTGGAGGTTGCAGGGGCCACTACACCATTCAAAATAGGCAGGCTTTAGCATATGCAGTTAGGCCCTGTAGGATTATTTTAGCTAAAAAGTGCCCCAAACACTCAAACGGGCTTGTATCTGGGAAGGGAAAATATGGGAAACATGACTTAGACAGCAAATGATACACTGTTTGCCATGTTTCCAAATTTTTATTCACAGTGGTTACAGCATGAAGCGAATGCATGTGAATATACAAAGGTGCATTGCATTAAACATGTCCACTGAGTGTCCCAAAATGGCCGGCCTGCCTGCTTTCATCCATCAATTGTTCTAAATTTTTCATTACCCAATGAGCTGAGGTGGAGTCTTAGCCAGTGGTACCATCAGGGAGGTGTGTAAAGCACTTTAGGCTAGACAGCCAATCAGCTGCCAGCTTCCATCTGTCAATCAAATACAGCAGCCAATCAGAAAGCTGCCCATTGATCAGCAGGCCCTTTATGACATCACAGAAAGACCCTCAGAACTATCTGTGCATGTCTAGTGGCTGGCTGTCAGTTGGGTGGGTGGGTGGCAGAGGGAGGGGATGTCTGTCTCGTTTCTCCTGAAAATTGCGCTTTTTCTGCGTTTACGGGAAAAGTTGAGGTCCGACGCGCAAAACTGGGGTATTGTAGAAATCACCTTTTAAAGACGCACATTTCTGCCCCCCCAAAAATGGGCATTTCAAATGAGAAATGAGTCCAATGAACAAAATAGGGTGAATAAGTATGTATTTCAGGGTTGAGTTAGCAGGTTATTGGGGAAGTAAGTCCTGATATTTTTGGAGGTTGCAGGGCCACTACACCATTCAAAATAGGCAGGCTTTAGCATATGCAGTTAGGCCCCGTAGGATGATTTTAGCTAAAAAGTGCCCCAAACACTCAAACGGGCTTGTATCTGGGAAGGGAAAATATGGGAAACATGACTTAGACAGCAAATGATACACTGTTTGCCATGTTTACAAATTTTTATGCACAGTGGTTACAGCATGAAGCGAATGCATGTGAATATACAAAGGTGCATTGCATTAAACAAGTCCACTGAGTGTCCCAAAATGGCCGGCCTGCCTGCTTTCATCCATCAATTGTTCTAAATTTTTCATTACCCAATGAGCTGAGGTGGAGTCTTAGCCAGTGGTACCATCAGGGAGGTGTGTAAAGCACTTTAGGCTAGACAGCCAATCAGCTGCCAGCTTCCATCTGTCAATCAAATACAGCAGCCAATCAGAAAGCTGCCCATTGATCAGCAGGCCCTTTATGACATCACAGAAAGACCCTCAGAACTATCTGTGCATGTCTAATGGCTGGCTGTCAGTTGGGCGGGTGGGTGGCAGAGGGAGGGGATGTCTGTCTCGTTTCTCCTGAAAATTACGCTTTTTCTGCGTTTACGGGAAAAGTTGAGGTCCGACGCGCAAAAGTGGGGTATCGTAGAAATCACCTTTTAAAGACGCACATTTCTGCCCCCCCAAAAATGGGCATTTCAAATGAGAAATGAGTCCAATGAACAAAATAGGGTGAATAAGTATGTATTTCAGGGGTGAGTTAGCAGGTTATTGGGGAAGTAAGTCCTGATATTTTTGGAGGTTGCAGGGCCACTACACCATTCAAATTAGGCAGGCTTTAGCATATGCAGTTAGGCCCCGTAGGATGATTTTAGCTAAAAAGTGCCCCAAACACTCAAACGGGCTTGTATCTGGGAAGGGAAAATATGGGAAACATGACTTAGACAGCAAATGATACACTGTTTGCCATGTTTACAAATTTTTATGCACAGTGGTTACAGCATGAAGCGAATGCATGTGAATATACAAAGGTGCATTGCATTAAACAAGTCCACTGAGTGTCCCAAAATGGCCGGCCTGCCTGCTTTCATCCATTAATTGTTCTAAATTTTTCATTACCCAATGAGCTGAGGTGGAGTCTTAGCCAGTGGTACCATCAGGGAGGTGTGTAAAGCACTTTAGGCTAGACAGCCAATCAGCTGCCAGCTTCCATCTCTCAATCAAATACAGCAGCCAATCAGAAAGCTGCCCATTGATCAGCAGGCCCTTTATGACATCACAGAAAGACCCTCAGAACTATTTGTGCATGTCTAATGGCTGGCTGTCAGTTGGGCGGGTGGGTGGCAGAGGGAGGGGATGTCTGTCTCGTTTCTCCCTAAAATTGCGGGTTTTCTGCGTTTACGGGAAAAGTTGAGATCCGACGCGCAAAAGTGGGTTATCGTAGAAATCACCTTTTAAAGACGCACATTTCTGGCCCCCCAAAAATGGGCATTTCAAATGAGAAATGAGTCCAATGAACAAAATAGGATGAATAAGTATGTATTTCAGGGGTGAGTTAGCAGGTTATTGGGGAAGTAAGTCCTGATATTTTTGGAGGTTGCAGGGGCCACTACACCATTCAAAATAGGCAGGCTTTAGCATATGCAGTTAGGCCCTGTAGGATGATTTTAGCTAAAAAGTGCCCCAAACACTCAAACGGGCTTGCATCTGGGAAGGGAAAATATGGGAAACATGACTTAGACACCAAAAGATTCACTAAATGCCATGTTTCCAAATTTTTATGCACAGTGGTTACAGCATGAAGCGAATGCATGTGAATATACAAAGGTGCATTGCATTAAACAAGTCCAATGAGCGTCCCAAAATGGCCGGCCTGCCTGCTTTCTTCCATCAATTGTTCTAAATTTTTCATTACCCAATGAGCTGAGGTGGAGTCTTAGCCAGTGGTACCATCAGGGAGGTGTGTAAAGCACTTTAGGCTAGACAGCCAATCAGCTGCCAGCTTCCATCTGTCAATCAAATACAGCAGCCAATCAGAAAGCTGCCCATTGATCAGCAGGCCCTTTATGACATCACAGAAAGACCCTCAGAACTATCTGTGCATGTCTAATGGCTGGCTGTCAGTTGGGCGGGTGGGTGGCAGAGGGAGGGGATGTCTGTCTCGTTTCTCCCTAAAATTGCGGGTTTTCTGCGTTTACGGGAAAAGTTGAGATCCGACGCGCAAAAGTGGGTTATCGTAGAAATCACCTTTTAAAGACGCACATTTCTGGCCCCCCAAAAATGGGCATTTCAAATGAGAAATGAGTCCAATGAACAAAATAGGATGAATAAGTATGTATTTCAGGGGTGAGTTAGCAGGTTATTGGGGAAGTAAGTCCTGATATTTTTGGAGGTTGCAGGGGCCACTACACCATTCAAAATAGGCAGGCTTTAGCATATGCAGTTAGGCCCTGTAGGATGATTTTAGCTAAAAAGTGCCCCAAACACTCAAACGGGCTTGCATCTGGGAAGGGAAAATATGGGAAACATGACTTAGACACCAAAAGATTCACTAAATGCCATGTTTCCAAATTTTTATGCACAGTGGTTACAGCATGAAGCGAATGCATGTGAATATACAAAGGTGCATTGCATTAAACAAGTCCAATGAGCGTCCCAAAATGGCCGGCCTGCCTGCTTTCATCCATCAATTGTTCTAAATTTTTCATTACCCAATGAGCTGAGGTGGAGTCTTAGCCAGTGGTACCATCAGGGAGGTGTGTAATGCACTTTAGGCTAGACAGCCAATCAGCTGCCAGCTTCCATCTGTCAATCAAATACAGCAGCCAATCAGAAAGCTGCCCATTGATCAGCAGGCCCTTTATGACATCACAGACAGACCCTCAGAACTATCTGTGCATGTCTAATGGCTGGCTGTCAGTTGGGTGGGTGGGTGGCAGAGGGAGGGGATGTCTGTCTCGTTTCTCCTGAAAATTTCACTTTTTCCGCGTTTACGGGAAAAGTTGAGGTCCGACGCGCAAAAGTGGGGAATCGTAGAAATCACCTTTTAAAGACGCACATTTCTGGCCCCCCAAAAATGGGCATTTCAAATGAGAAATGAGTCCAATGAACAAAATAGAATGAATAAGTATGTATTTCAGGGGTGAGTTAGCAGGTTATTGGGGAAGTAAGTCCTGATATTTTTAGAGGTTGCAGGGGCCACTACACCATTCAAAATAGGCAGGCTTTAGCATATGCAGTTAGGCCCTGTAGGATGATTTTAGCTAAAAAGTGCCCCAAACACTCAAACGGGCTTGTATCTGGGAAGGGAAAATATGGGAAACATGACTTAGACAGCAAATGATACACTGTTTGCCATGTTTCCAAATTTTTATGCACAGTGGTTACAGCATGAAGCGAATGCATGTGAATATACAAAGGTGCATTGCATTAAACATGTCCACTGAGTGTCCCAAAATGGCCGGCCTGCCTGCTTTCATCCATCAATTGTTCTAAATTTTTCATTACCCAATGAGCTGAGGTGGAGTCTTAGCCAGTGGTACCATCAGGGAGGTGTGTAAAGCACTTTAGGCTAGACAGCCAATCAGCTGCCAGCTTCCATCTGTCAATCAAATACAGCAGCCAATCAGAAAGCTGCCCATTGATCAGCAGGCCCTTTATGACATCACAGAAAGACCCTCAGAACTATCTGTGCATGTCTAGTGGCTGGCTGTCAGTTGGGTGGGTGGGTGGCAGAGGGAGGGGATGTCTGTCTCGTTTCTCCTGAAAATTGCGCTTTTTCTGCGTTTACGGGAAAAGTTGAGGTCCGACGCGCAAAACTGGGGTATTGTAGAAATCACCTTTTAAAGACGCACATTTCTGCCCCCCCAAAAATGGGCATTTCAAATGAGAAATGAGTCCAATGAACAAAATAGGGTGAATAAGTATGTATTTCAGGGTTGAGTTAGCAGGTTATTGGGGAAGTAAGTCCTGATATTTTTGGAGGTTGCAGGGCCACTACACCATTCAAAATAGGCAGGCTTTAGCATATGCAGTTAGGCCCTGTAGGATGATTTTAGCTAAAAAGTGCCCCAAACACTCAAACGGGCTTGTATCTGGGAAGGGAAAATATGGGAAACATGACTTAGACAGCAAATGATACACTGTTTGCCATGTTTCCAAATTTTTATGCACAGTGGTTACAGCATGAAGCGAATGCATGTGAATATACAAAGGTGCATTGCATTAAACATGTCCACTGAGTGTCCCAAAATGGCCGGCCTGCCTGCTTTCATCCATCAATTGTTCTAAATTTTTCATTACCCAATGAGCTGAGGTGGAGTCTTAGCCAGTGGTACCATCAGGGAGGTGTGTAAAGCACTTTAGGCTAGACAGCCAATCAGCTGCCAGCTTCCATCTGTCAATCAAATACAGCAGCCAATCAGAAAGCTGCCCATTGATCAGCAGGCCCTTTATGACATCACAGAAAGACCCTCAGAACTATCTGTGCATGTCTAGTGGCTGGCTGTCAGTTGGGTGGGTGGGTGGCAGAGGGAGGGGATGTCTGTCTCGTTTCTCCTGAAAATTGCGCTTTTTCTGCGTTTACGGGAAAAGTTGAGGTCCGACGCGCAAAACTGGGGTATTGTAGAAATCACCTTTTAAAGACGCACATTTCTGCCCCCCCAAAAATGGGCATTTCAAATGAGAAATGAGTCCAATGAACAAAATAGGGTGAATAAGTATGTATTTCAGGGTTGAGTTAGCAGGTTATTGGGGAAGTAAGTCCTGATATTTTTGGAGGTTGCAGGGCCACTACACCATTCAAAATAGGCAGGCTTTAGCATATGCAGTTAGGCCCCGTAGGATGATTTTAGCTAAAAAGTGCCCCAAACACTCAAACGGGCTTGTATCTGGGAAGGGAAAATATGGGAAACATGACTTAGACAGCAAATGATACACTGTTTGCCATGTTTACAAATTTTTATGCACAGTGGTTACAGCATGAAGCGAATGCATGTGAATATACAAAGGTGCATTGCATTAAACAAGTCCACTGAGTGTCCCAAAATGGCCGGCCTGCCTGCTTTCATCCATCAATTGTTCTAAATTTTTCATTACCCAATGAGCTGAGGTGGAGTCTTAGCCAGTGGTACCATCAGGGAGGTGTGTAAAGCACTTTAGGCTAGACAGCCAATCAGCTGCCAGCTTCCATCTGTCAATCAAATACAGCAGCCAATCAGAAAGCTGCCCATTGATCAGCAGGCCCTTTATGACATCACAGACAGACCCTCAGAACTATCTGTGCATGTCTAATTGCTGGCTGTCAGTTGGGCAGGTGGGTGGCATAGGGGGGGGATGTCTGTCTCGTTTCTCCTGAAAATTGCAGTTTTTCTGCGTTTACGGGAAAAGTTGAGGTCCGACGCGCAAAAGATGCCCTGAGGAAGATCTGCGAAGCGTACGCCGGCCACACAGCCGTGCGGTCGCTTCACATGCATACCCCTTTTTGTGCCTAAGGGTTGCCCTGAGGAAGATCTGCGAAGCGTACGCCGGCCACACAGCCGTGCGGTCGCTTCACATGCATACCCCTTTTTGTGCCTAGGGTTGCCCTGAGGAAGATCTGCGAAGCATACGCCGGCCACACAGCCGTGCGGTCGCTTCACATGCATACCCCTTTTTGTGCCTGAAATACAGTCCTTTTTAGGACTCCTATTCAAACGATTCCGTGTCTGCTAATACTAGTCCTTATCAGGACTCTAATGTCATAATGCTGTGTGTTTGCGGTGCCCGAATATGCCTCTAGCCTACTGGTGAATTAAATCACCCCTGGGACTCTGCCGAGTACCCTTAACATATATCGGGTCTGACGCGCCATCCGTGTCTGCTAATACTAGTCCTTATCAGGACTCTAATGTCATAATGCTGTGTGTTTGCGGTGCCCGAATATGCCTCTAGCCCACTGGTGAATTAAATCACCCCTGGGATTCTGCCGAGTACCCTTAACAATTATCGGGTCTGATGCGCCATCGCATATGGCAATATCCATATGAATAGCCTATGTTTAGTAATTAAAACTGAGTGACAGTTTATATACCTAACATTTCCTGCGCTACTCTGGAGCATATTATTAAACATCACACTAATTGATTGTTGGCTCGATGAGCCCAGAACCGTTCAGACCATTGATTAAATCAGCACCCATTTATTGTGCAGTATGTACGCGACAACCACTATGTGTAGCAATAGCTACGGCAACTAACAGCAGTTAATAAATTGACAAACTGTATTAAATTGTGTATCTAATTAATGTGTATGTATGAAGGAGTACACTAATTCATGAAATAAATAATAATGGGATATTACTGATGAAACAGTGCTTTAACATATGCAAACGGACTATAATAAATGAGGGGACCCATTTGGGATATTTCTCCCCTTGTAAGATAGACCGCATAGGACATGTTCACAAATAGAACAGTCCAATAATCTCTACTTGTGACCACGTATAGGAGGGGACCCTGTGGGACATTATACCCCCCCAATTTTGAACCAGATTCACAGACCAATTAATCGGTCAGTGTGTAGTAAGGTGATTGGATCTACGGTCCTAATAAGATTCTCCGGTATATAAAAACATACCATCAGTATCCCACGTGAGAGGGGACCCGTGAGGGGCACAAATTCCCCCGATTAGATACTCAGACCGCACGGACTTTTATGTGCGAGTGAGATAGTGCAAAAACTAACTAATCTGGGAATATATGTAAGGAGGGACCCTACAGGGGCAATATCTCCCCCACACAAACCCCAGTTTGCACTCACTCTTTGTCTTATATACTCCACACGGAATAAGGTCATACACACCAGGAGATTTGGAAATTGGATCAATTCCAACTCCAACAAACAATAAGATCATTTTTGTCTGTTTACAATCCAATTACTGCCGCTAATACTGGCATATATCCAGAGACACCACCATACTCAGCTAATTCCCAGACACGGATAGGCACACATAGAAGGATCACCTTATACTTAACCTCGATAACCCCACCCGCCGTTTTCTGCAATATAGGCCAATTTGAGCCATCAGAGACGGTTCAAGGGTGATAAATAAGAGGTATTAATAGGAGAAGTGATCAATAAAATAGGAGGTATTGCATGTCCAACCGCACGTGCATCTTTTAAAACCACTGTATTCACTGTTTAATGTTTTATGTTAGTTTGTATATTTCGCAGTTTTAAATGAACCTAATAAAAGGTATTTTTTATGAGTCAAAAATTAATTTCTTTTCTGGTGCACCACACCTGTGACAATCCCTATTCTCTCCCAAACTATATTCTGCCTAACCATTGTCCGTGGTCGCACACCCCTGCATTCCTATTGAACACCCAACAATATCAATACTTACAGGGGGCCTAATTCAATATGATATAACTCCAATGATTAAGTCTTATGCGATTGTACCCCCAAAAAATCCTATTTTGACATCACAGAAAGACCCTCAGAACTATCTGTGCATGTCTAATGGCTGGCTGTCAGTTGGGCGGGTGGGTGGCAGAGGGAGGGGATGTCTGTCTCGTTTCTCCCTAAAATTGCGGTTTTTCTGAGTTTACGGGAAAAGTTGAGGTCCGACGCGCAAAAGTGGGGTATCGTAGAAATCACCTTTTAAAGACGAACATTTCTGGCCCCCGCAAAAATGGGCATTTCAAATGAGAAATGAGTCCAATGAACAAAATAGGGTGAATAAGTATGTATTTCAGGGGTGAGTTAGCAGATTATTGGGGAAGTAAGTTCTGATATTTTTGGAGGTTGCAGGGGTCACTACACCATTCAAAATAGGCAGGCTTTAGCATATGCAGTTAGGCCCCGTAGGTTGATTTTAGCTAAAAAGTGCCCCAAACACTGAAACGGGCTTGTATCTGGGAAGGGAAAATATGGGAAACATGACCTAGACACCAAATGATACACTGTTTGCCATGTTTCCAAATTTTTATGCACAGTGGTTACAGCATGAAGCGAATGCATGTGAATATACAAAGGTGCATTGCATTAAACAAGTCCAATGAGCGTCCCAAAATGGCCGGCCTGCCTGCTTTCATCCATCAATTGTTCTAAATTTTTCATTACCCAATGAGCTGAGGTGAAGTCTTAGCCAGTGGTACCATCAGGGAGGTGTGTAAAGCACTTTAGGCTAGACAGCCACTCAGCTGCCAGCTTCCATCTGTCAATCAAATACAGCAGCCAATCAGAAAGCTGCCCATTGATCAGCAGGCCCTTTATGACATCACAGAAAGACCCTCAGAACTATCTGTGCATGTCTAATGGCTGGCTGTCAGTTGGGCGGGTGGGTGGCAGAGGGAGGGGATGTCTGTCTCGTTTCTCCTGAAAATTTCGCTTTTTCTGCGTTTACGGGAAAAGTTGAGGTCCGACGCGCAAAAGTGGGGTATCGTAGAAATCACCTTTTAAAGACGCACATTTCTGGCCCCCCAAAAATGGGCATTTCAAATGAGAAATGAGTCCAATGAACAAAATAGAATGAATAAGTATGTATTTCAGGGGTGAGTTAGCAGGTTATTGGGGAAGTAAGTCCTGATATTTTTGGAGGTTGCAGGGGCTACTACACCATTCAAAATAGGCAGGCTTTAGCATATGCAGTTAGGCCCCGTAGGTTGATTTTAGCTAAAAAGTGCCCCAAACACTGAAACGGGCTTGTATCTGGGAAGGGAAAATATGGGAAACATGACCTAGACACCAAATGATACACTGTTTGCCATGTTTCCAAATTTTTATGCACAGTGGTTACAGCATGAAGCGAATGCATGTGAATATACAAAGGTGCATTGCATTAAACAAGTCCAATGAGCGTCCCAAAATGGCCGGCCTGCCTGCTTTCATCCATCAATTGTTCTAAATTTTTCATTACCCAATGAGCTGAGGTGGAGTCTTAGCCAGTGGTACCATCAGGGAGGTGTGTAAAGCACTTTAGGCTAGACAGCCACTCAGCTGCCAGCTTCCATCTGTCAATCAAATACAGCAGCCAATCAGAAAGCTGCCCATTGATCAGCAGGCCCTTTATGACATCACAGAAAGACCCTCAGAACTATCTGTGCATGTCTAATAACTGGCTGTCAGTTGGGCGGTTGGGTGGCAGAGGGAGGGGATGTCTGTCTCGTTTCTCCTGAAAATTTCGCTTTTTCTGCGTTTACGGGAAAAGTTGAGGTCCGACGCGCAAAAGTGGGGTATCGTAGAAATCACCTTTTAAAGACGCACATTTCTGGCCCCCCAAAAATGGGCATTTCAAATGAGAAATGAGTCCAATGAACAAAATAGAATGAATAAGTATGTATTTCAGGGGTGAGTTAGCAGGTTATTGGGGAAGTAAGTCCTGATATTTTTGGAGGTTGCAGGGGCTACTACACCATTCAAAATAGGCAGGCTTTAGCATATGCAGTTAGGCCCCGTAGGATGATTTTAGCTAAAAACTGCCCCAAACACTCAAACGGGCTTGTATCTGGGAAGGGAAAATATGGGAAACATGACTTAGACAGAAAATGATACACTGTATGCCATGTTTCCAAATTTTTATGCACAGTGGTTACAGCACGAAGCGAATGCATGTGAATATACAAAGGTGCATTGCATTAAACAAGTCCACTGAGTGTCTTAAAATGGCCGGCCTGCCTGCTTTCATCCATCAATTGTTCTAAATTTTTCATTACCCAATGAGCTGAGGTGGAGTCTTAGCCAGTGGTACCATCAGGGAGGTGTGTAAAGCACTTAAGGCTAGACAGCCAATCAGCTGCCAGCTTCCATCTGTCAATCAAATACAGCAGCCAATCAGAAAGCTGCCCATTGATCAGCAGGCCCTTTATGACATCACAGAAAGACTCTCAGAACTATCTGTGCATGTCTAATGGCTGGCTGTCAGTTGGGTGGGTGGGTGGCAGAGGGAAGGGATGTCTGTCTCGTTTCTCCTGAAAATTGCGCTTTTTCTGCGTTTACGGGAAAAGTTGAGATCCGACGCGCAAAAGTGGGGTAACGTAGAAATCACCTTTTAAAGATGCACATTTCTGCCCCCCCAAAAATGGGCATTTCAAATGAGAAATGAGTCCAATGAACAAAATAGGGTGAATAAGTATGTATTTCAGGGGTGAGTTAGCAGGTTATTGGGGAAGTAAGTCCTGATATTTTTGGAGGTTGCAGGGGCCACTACACCATTCAAAATAGGCGGGCTTTAGCATATGCAGTTAGGCCCCGTAGGTTAATTTTAGCTAAAAAGTGCCCCAAACACTCAAACGGGCTTGTATATGGGAAGGGAAAATATGGGAAACATGACTTAGACAGCAAATGATACACTGTATGCCATGTTTCCAAATTTTTATGCACAGTGGTTACAGCATGAAGCGAATGCATGTGAATATACAAAGGTGCATTGCATTAACCCCTTCCCGACATTTGACGTACATGTACGTCATGGTCGGGAAGTACTTCCCGACATTTGACGTACATGTACGTCATGGCTTCTAACTGTCACTGCGTCTATAGACGCGGTGACAGTTAAGAGATGTCTGCTGTCCCTGACAGCAGACATCCCCCCTCGCCGCCCAGGGGGGGCAGGGGTGCCCCCCCCGGTCGGCGATCGCTGTGATTGGCTGTTCAAATCTGAACAGTCAATCACAGCGTTTCCTGTGTTACCGGCGGCTAAGCCGCTCGGTAACACAGAAAACGGTGGTGATCGGTGCAGCACCGATCACCACCGAGCGGCAGCACCCCCCTCCCACCCGCCGGGCACTCACCCGGCAGCAGCAGCAGCTCCCCCGGCTCCACCGCTACGTCCGGAGCGCACGCTGCGCTCCCCTCCTCCCCCCTCCCCCCCGCAGCAGCAGCAGCAGCAGCAGCAGCATCATGCTGCTGCTGGAAAAGTTAAAAATAAAATAAAATAAAAAATAATGTGCAAATGTGTATATATATATATATATATACACACACATATATATATATATATATATATGTGTGTGTATATATATGTATATATATATATATATATATATATATACACACATATATATATATATATATGTGTGTGTGTGTGTGTGTGTGTGTGCGTATACCGCACCGATCACCTACGATCGCCAGCCCCCCCCCCCTCCCACCCGGCAGCCCCCCTCCCACCCACCCGGCTGCCGCAGCGCCAGCACCCCTCCCACCCCCCGCCAGCCGCAGCGCCAGCCCCCCTCCCAAAGCTGGTGACCAAAATGGGGTCACTTGTGGGGGGGTTCCACTGTATTGGTGCTTCGGGGGTCTTGCTAATGCGACATAGCACCCGCCATTCATTCCACCACCAAAAATCACTCCTTCCCTTCTGAGTCCTGCCATGCACCCAACTGGTATTTTTTGGTCACATGTGAGGCATTGCCGTACCCGGGAGAAATTGGGGCACAGATTTTGGGGTGCTTTGTCTCCTTCATTCCTTGTGAAAATTAAAAATTTTGAGCCAGAACTGCATTTTTGTGTAAAAAAATAAATTTTTTTACACAAAAATGCAGATCTGGCTCAAAATTTTTCATTTTCACAAGGAATGAAGGAGACAAAGCACCCCAAAATCTGTGCCCCAATTTCTCCCGGGTACGGCAATGCCTCACATGTGACCAAAAAATACCAGTTGGGTGCATGGCAGGACTCAGAAGGGAAGGAGTGATTTTTGGATTTTGCAGCACAGATTCTGGTTGAATGACCCCCGAAACACCCATACAGTGGAACCCCCCCACAAGTGACCCCATTTTGCAAACTACACCCCTCAGGGAATTCATCTAGGGGTATAGAGTACATTTCAAACCCCCCGGGGTTTCACCAATTTTGATACAACTGAGCTGTGAAAATGAAAAATTATTTTTTTTCATTTTCACTGCCCAGTTGTACCACAATTGGTGAAACCCCTGGGGGTTTGAAATGTACACTATACCCCTAGATGAATTCCCTGAGGGGTGTAGTTTGCAAAATGGGGTCACTTGTGGGGGGGTTCCTAACTTTTAGCATCTTATGGTGCCTAGAAACCTACATGGTGCCTAAAAAATAATCTCATAAAAAGGAGGCTCCAAAATCAAGTAGGTGCTCCTTCTATTATGAAGCCGGTGGTTTGGTCACCGTGCACACTAGGGCCACATATAGGATATTTATGAAAACCAAAGAATTGGGGGAATCAATTTTTAGTCACATTTCTCTAGTAAAATCTACTGTGTTCCTTAGAAAAATGTATTAAAATTGAAAATCCGAAAAAAAAATGAAATTTTGAAATTTCACCTACACTTTGTTTTAATTCCTGTGAAACACCTAAAGGGTTAACAAACTTCCAAAATGCTGTTTTGAATACTGTGAGGGGTGCAGTTTTTGAAATGGCATCATTTATGGGGGTGTCTCACATACAAGTCCCTCAAAGTCACATCAGAACTGAACTGGTCCCTAAAAAAATCAGTGTTTGAAATTTTCTTGAAAATTTGAGAATTTGCTAGTCATATTTGAAGCCTCCTAGTGTCCAAAAAAATGAAAAGGAGGTTGAAATAATAATTGCAACATAAAGTAGACATATGGTCTTTGTTAGTTATTAACTATTTTGAGTGGTATGATTATTTGTCTCACAAGCAGAAAATGTGACATTTTGCATATTGCTAAATTTTCCATTTTTTCACGATATTTTGGTATTTTTCACAAAAAAACACAGACTGTATCGACCCAAATTTACCACTAACTTGAAGTACAATGTGTCACGAGAAAACAATCTCAAAATCACTGGGATAAGTAAAAGCAAAAAAAAGTTATCCCCACTTAAGTGAGACATGTCAGATTTGAAAAAAAGGGCTCTGTCATGAAGGCACAAACTGGCTCTGTCATGAAGGGGTTAAACAAGTCCAATGAGCGTCCCAAAATGGCCGGCCTGCCTGCTTTCATCCATCAATTGTTCTAAATTTTTCATTACCCAATGAGCTGAGGTGGAGTCTTAGCCAGTGGTACCATCAGGGAGGTGTGTAAAGCACTTTAGGCTAGACAGCCAATCAGCTGCCAGCTTCCATCTGTCAATCAAATACAGCAACCAATCAGAAAGCTGCCCATTGATCAGCAGGCCCTTTATGACATCACAGACAGACCCTCAGAACTATCTGTGCATGTCTAATTGCTGGCTGTCAGTTGGGCGGGTGGGTGGCATAGGGGGGGGATGTCTGTCTCGTTTCTCCTGAAAATTGCAGTTTTTCGGCGTTTACGGGAAAAGTTGAGGTCCGACGCGCAAAAGTGGGGTATCGTAGAAATCACCTTTTAAAGTGGCTCATTTCCGGCCCCCCAAAAATGGGCATTTCAAATGAGAAATGAGTCCAATGAACAAAATAGGGTGAATAAGTATGTATTTCAGGGGTGATTTAGCAGATTATTGGGGAAGTTAGTCCTGATATTTTTGGAGGTTGCAGGGGCCACTACACCATTCAAAATAGGCAGGTTTTAGCATATGCAGTTAGGCCCTGTAGGATGATTTTAGCTAAAAAGTGCCCCAAACACTCAAATGGGCTTGTATCTGGGAAGGGAAAAAATGGGAAACATGACTTAGACACCAAATGATACACTGTTTGCCATGTTTCCAAATTTTTATGCACAGCGGTTACAGCATGAAGCGAATGCATGTGAATATACAAAGGTGCATTGCATTAAACAAGTCCAATGAGCGTCCCAAAATGGCCGGCCTGCCTGCTTTCATCCATCAATTGTTCTAAATTTTTCATTTCCCAACGAGCTGAGGTGGAGTCTTAGCCAGTGGTACCATCAGGGAGGTGTGTAAAGCACTTTAGGCTAGACTGCCAATCAGCTGCCAGCTTCTATCTGTCAATCAAATACAGCAGCCAATCAGAAAGCTGCCCCTTAATCAGCAGGCCCTTTATGACATCACAGAAAAACCCTCAGAACTATCTGTGCATGTCTAATGGCTGGCTGTCAGTTGGGCGGGTGGGTGGCAGAGGGAGGGGATGTCTGTCTCGTTTCTCCTGAAAATTGCGTTTTTTCTGCGTTTACGGGAAAAGTTGAGGTCCGACGCGCAAAACTGGGGTATCGTAGAAATCACCTTTTAAAGAAGCACATTTCTGGCCCCCCAAAAATGGGCATTTGAAATGAGAAATGAGTCCAATGAACAAAATAGGGTGAATAAGTATGTATTTCAGGGGTGAGTTAGCAGGTTATTGGGGAAGTAAGTCCTGATATTTTTGGAGGTTGCAGGGGCCACTACACCATTCAAAATAGGCAGGCTTTAGCATATGCAGTTAGGCCCCGTAGGTTGATTTTAGCTAAAAAGTGCCCCAAACACTCAAACGGGCTTGTATCTGGGAAGGGAAAATATGGGAAACATGACTTAGACAGCAAATGATACACTGTTTGCCATGTTTCCAAATTTTTATGCACAGTGGTTTCAGCATGAAGCGAATGCATGTGAATATACAAAGGTGCATTGCATTAAACAAGTCCAATGAGCATCCCAAAATGGCCGGCCTGCCTGCTTTCATCCATCAATTGTTCTAAATTTTTCATTACCCAATGAGCTGAGGTGGAGTCTTAGCCAGTGGTACCATCAGGGAGGTGTGTAAAGCACTTTAGGCTAGACAGCCAATCAGCTGCCAGCTTCCATCTGTCAATCAAATACAGCAGCCAATCAGAAAGCTGCCCATTGATCAGCAGGCCCTTTATGACATCACAAACAGACCCTCAGAACTATCTGTGCATGTCTAATGGCTGGCTGTCAGTTGGGCGGGTGGGTGGCAGAGGGAGGGGATGTCTGTCTCGTTTCTCCTGAAAATTGCGGTTTTTCTGCGTTTACGGGAAAAGTTGAGGTCCGACGCGCAAAAGTGGGGTATCGTAGAAATCACATTTTAAAGACGCACATTTCTGGCCCCCCAAAAATGGGCATTTCAAATGAGAAATGAGTCCAATGAACAAAATAGGGTGAATAAGTATGTATTTCAGGGGTGAGTTAGCAGATTATTGGGGAAGTAAGTCCTGATATTTTTGGAGGTTGCAGGGGCCACTACACCATTCAAAAAAGGCAGGTTTTAGCATATGCAGTTAGGCCCCGTAGGATGATTTTAGCTAAAAAGTGCCCCAAACACTCAAATGGGCTTGTATCTGGGAAGGGAAAAAATGGGAAACATGACTTAGACACCAAATGATACACTGTTTGCCATGTTTCCAAATTTTTATGCACAGCGGTTACAGCATGAAGCGAATGCATGTGAATATACAAAGGTGCATTGCATTAAACAAGTCCAATGAGCGTCCCAAAATGGCCGGCCTGCCTGCTTTCATCCATCAATTGTTCTAAATTTTTCATTTCCCAACGAGCTGAGGTGGAGTCTTAGCCAGTGGTACCATCAGGGAGGTGTGTAAAGCACTTTAGGCTAGACTGCCAATCAGCTGCCAGCTTCTATCTGTCAATCAAATACAGCAGCCAATCAGAAAGCTGCCCCTTAATCAGCAGGCCCTTTATGACATCACAGAAAAACCCTCAGAACTATCTGTGCATGTCTAATGGCTGGCTGTCAGTTGGGCGGGTGGGTGGCAGAGGGAGGGGATGTCTGTCTCGTTTCTCCTGAAAATTGCGTTTTTTCTGCGTTTACGGGAAAAGTTGAGGTCCGACGCGCAAAACTGGGGTATCGTAGAAATCACCTTTTAAAGAAGCACATTTCTGGCCCCCCAAAAATGGGCATTTGAAATGAGAAATGAGTCCAATGAACAAAATAGGGTGAATAAGTATGTATTTCAGGGGTGAGTTAGCAGGTTATTGGGGAAGTAAGTCCTGATATTTTTGGAGGTTGCAGGGGCCACTACACCATTCAAAATAGGCAGGCTTTAGCATATGCAGTTAGGCCCCGTAGGTTGATTTTAGCTAAAAAGTGCCCCAAACACTCAAACGGGCTTGTATCTGGGAAGGGAAAATATGGGAAACATGACTTAGACACCAAATGATACACTGTTTGCCATGTTTCCAAATTTTTATGCACAGTGGTTTCAGCATGAAGCGAATGCATGTGAATATACAAAGGTGCATTGCATTAAACAAGTCCAATGAGCATCCCAAAATGGCCGGCCTGCCTGCTTTCATCCATCAATTGTTCTAAATTTTTCATTACCCAATGAGCTGAGGTGGAGTCTTAGCCAGTGGTACCATCAGGGAGGTGTGTAAAGCACTTTAGGCTAGACAGCCAATCAGCTGCCAGCTTCCATCTGTCAATCAAATACAGCAGCCAATCAGAAAGCTGCCCATTGATCAGCAGGCCCTTTATGACATCACAAACAGACCCTCAGAACTATCTGTGCATGTCTAATGGCTGGCTGTCAGTTGGGCGGGTGGGTGGCAGAGGGAGGGGATGTCTGTCTCGTTTCTCCTGAAAATTGCGGTTTTTCTGCGTTTACGGGAAAAGTTGAGGTCCGACGCGCAAAAGTGGGGTATCGTAGAAATCACATTTTAAAGACGCACATTTCTGGCCCCCCAAAAATGGGCATTTCAAATGAGAAATGAGTCCAATGAACAAAATAGGGTGAATAAGTATGTATTTCAGGGGTGAGTTAGCAGATTATTGGGGAAGTAAGTCCTGATATTTTTGGAGGTTGCAGGGGCCACTACACCATTCAAAAAAGGCAGGTTTTAGCATATGCAGTTAGGCCCCGTAGGATGATTTTAGCTAAAAAGTGCCTCAAACACTCAAACGGGCTTGTATCTGGGAAGGGAAAATATGGGAAACATGACTTAGACACCAAATGATACACTATATGCCGTGTTTCCAAATTTTTATGCACAGTGGTTACAGCATGAAGCGAATGCATGTGAATATACAAAGGTGCATTGCATTAAACAAGTCCACTGAGTGTCCCAAAATGGCCGGCCTGCCTGCTTTCATCCATCAATTGTTCTAAATTTTTTATTACCCAATGAGCTGAGGTGGAGTCTTAGCCAGTGGTACCATCAGGGAGGTGTGTAAAGCACTTTAGGCTAGACAGCCAATCAGCTGCCAGCTTCCATCTGTCACTCAAATACAGCAGCCAATCAGAAAGCTGCCAATTGATCAGCAGGCCCTTTATGACATCACAAACAGACCCTAAGAACTATCTGTGCATGTCTAATGGCTGGCTGTCAGTTGGGCGGGTGGGTGGCAGAGGGAGGGGATGTCTGTCTCGTTTCTCCTGAAAATTGCGCTTTTTCTGCGTTTACGGGAAAAGTTGAGGTCCGACGCGCAAAAGTGGGGTATCGTAGAAATCACATTTTAAAGACGCACATTTCCGGCCCCCCAAAAATGGGCATTTCAAATGAGAAATGAGTCCAATGAACAAAATAGGGTGAATAAGTATGTATTTCAGGGGTGAGTTAGCAGATTATTGGGGAAGTAAGTCCTGATATTTTTGGAGGTTGCAGGGGCCACTACACCATTCAAAATAGGCAGGTTTTAGCATATGCAGTTAGGCCCCGTAGGATGATTTTAGCTAAAAACTGCCCCAAACACTCAAACGGGCTTGTATCTGGGAAGGGAAAATATGGGAAACATGACTTAGACAGAAAATGATACACTGTATGCCATGTTTCCAAATTTTTATGCACAGTGGTTACAGCACGAAGCGAATGCATGTGAATATACAAAGGTGCATTGCATTAAACAAGTCCAATGAGTGTCCCAAAATGGCCGGCCTGCCTGCTTTCATCCATCAATTGTTCTAAATTTTTCATTACCCAATGAGCTGAGGTGAAGTCTTAGCCAGTGGTACCATCAGGGAGGTGTGTAAAGCACTTTAGGCTAGACAGCCAATCAGCTGCCAGCTTCCATCTGTCAATCAAATACAGCAGCCAATCAGAAAGCTGCCCATTGATCAGCAGGCCCTTTATGACATCACATAAAGACCCTCAGAACTATCTGTGCATGTCTAATGGCTGGCTGTCAGTTGGGCGGGTGGGTGGCAGAGGGAGGGGATGTCTGTCTCGTTTCTCCTGAAAATTGCGCTTTTTCTGCGTTTACGGGAAAAGTTGAGGTCCGACGCACAAAAGTGGGGTATCGTAGAAATCACCTTTTAAAGACGCACATTTCTGGCCCCCCAAAAATGGGCATTTCAAATGAGAAATGAGTCCAATGTACAAAATAGGGTGAATAAGTATGTATTTCAGGGGTGAGTTAGCAGGTTATTGGGGAAGTAAGTCCTGATATTTTTTGGAGGTTGCAGGGGCCACTACACCATTCAAAATAGGCAGGTTTTAGCATATGCAGTTAGGCCCCGTAGGATGATTTTAGCTAAAAAGTGCCCCAAACACTCAAACGGGCTTGCATCTGGGAAGGGAAAATATGGGAAACATGACTTAGACACCAAAAGATACACTAAATGCCATGTTTCCAAATTTTTATGCACAGTGGTTACAGCATGAAGCGAATGCATGTGAATATACAAAGGTGCATTGCATTAAACAAGTCCACTGAGTGTCCCAAAATTGCCGGCCTGCCTGCTTTCATCCATCAATTGTTCTAAATTTTTCATTACCCAATGAGCTGAGGTGGAGTCTTAGCCACTGGTACCATCAGGGAGGTGTGTAAAGCACTTTAGGCTAGACAGCCAATCAGCTGCCAGCTTCCATCTGTCAATCAAATACAGCAGCCAATCAGAAAGCTGCCCATTGTTTAGCAGGCCCTTTATGACATCACAAACAGACCCTCAGAACTATCTGTGCATGTCTAATGGCTGGCTGTCAGTTGGGCGGGTGGGTGGCAGAGGGAGGGGATGTCTGTCTCGTTTCTCCTGAAAATTGTGGTTTTTCTGCGTTTACGGGAAAAGTTGAGGTCCGACGCGCATAAGTGGGGTATCGTAGAAATCACATTTTAAAGACGCACATTTCTGGCCCCCCAAAAATGGGCATTTCAAATGAGAAATGAGTCCAATGAACAAAATAGGGTGAATAAGTATGTATTTCAGGGGTGAGTTAGCAGATTATTGGGGAAGTAAGTCCTGATATTTTTAAAGGTTGCAGGGGCCACTACACCATTCAAAAAAGGCAGGTTTTAGCATATGCAGTTAGGCCCCGTAGGATGATTTTAGCTAAAAAGTGCCCCAAACACTCAAACGGGCTTGTATATGGGAAGGGAAAATATGGGAAACATGACTTATGCTGGCCACACATCAGACCAACTTCCGACCAACTTTTTTAAAACCCTTGAAACCTCCAACCATCCAACTTGACAGTCCAACTAAAACCATTCCCCACACATCTAACAACTTTTCTTCCAACCAGCAAACTTCTTTTTTTTTTTTAAGTCCAGCCAACTTCTGTCCAACCTCTGATGTCATAGAAGTGGGCAGGCAGTGTCTGCCTGTTTTGAAGATTTTTTTTTTTTTTAAGTGTCTTTATTTCAGTGAACTTTTGCTTTTCTTCTTGCAGGCTTCAGTGTAAAAATAGAAAAATAAATGATAAAAAGAGCCGGGCTGGTATTAAAAAATCATAGATTAAACCATTGGGTTTTGTTGTGCAACTATGAGTCCCAGCAAGCCTGGAACACATACTGGGACTTGGAGTACCACAAGTCCCAGCATGCGGCCCATTAATGGCCATGTTGGGACTCTTAGTTCCACAACAAAACCAATAGTTAAATAAAAGCACACTGACACATAAAAAAAAATAAAACTTTAATACATACGGAGCCCATACATACTGATACTTACCTATCTTGAGCCCGTAGGTAGCCCTCGGTCCTGGTCTGGTGTCCTGGTCTTGTGTCCTGGGATCCTGGTCTTGAGTTCCGGCGTCCTGGTCTGGCATCCTGGTCCGGGGGTCCTGCATCCTGGTCCGGTGCTGATTTTTTTTGTAAAAGATAGACAAACCATTGGGTTCTGCTGTGGAACTATGAGTCCCAACAAGCCTGCACTGCATACTGGGACTTGGAGAACCACAGGTCCCAGCATGCGGCCCATTAATGGGCTTGCTGGGACTCTTAGTTCCACAGCAGAACCAATAGTATTAGTAATAGTAATATCACACAGGGACAGTGGCAGAGGAGGATGTGGGCACAGGGACAGCGGGGAGAGTGACAGGCAGCGGGGAATGCAGGACAGGTACAGCGGGGACATGGGGACAGTGACAGACGGCTGAAGCACTTACTTTTCAAGAATAGCTTCAGCGGCAGTGGCAGCGGGAGGACGAGGGAAGCCGGGCTCCGGGTATACACCCGCAGCGTGAAGAGAGCCGGGCAAGGTGAGAGCCGGGTGATACACATATACAGGCCGCCTCTCTCGACGGTGCCTGTCTCCCCTGTCTGGTAGTGCAGCACCGTCATCTGCAGCTCGTTCTGCACGGCGGAGAGCCGGGACACCAGCGACTTCGCCCGACGGCCGGCCCGCAGCGCCCTCTTCTTCAACTCCGTCCCCAGCCCGGAGAACTTCGCCTGCAGCAGCCCGTTGTGCTCCCGCAGCGCCCACAGGCAGGAGTGATCACCCAAGCTCTGCTCCCGGCAGGTGAGCGTCAGCCCGCAGGGAGAGGACATGGGATGCTGAAGGGGGGGGGGGGGGGGGGGGGGGGACAGGACACGGGATGCTTCGGGGGCAGCAGTGACAGATGTAGGCGGGCACTGCTTGTCACTGTCCGTCTACATATCGTTCGGTTGGGGGAACTTTCCCCCTACACCAGAACGATTAGCTGGGAAAAATCAAACAGGTTTGATTTTTCCCAGCTAGTTGGAACGACCGTTTTGGGCCGTTGATCAGCGTTTTTGTCCGTGTGGGAGCAAACGGCTGATATTCGTTTGCTCCCACACACTAGAAAGATTATCATTCCAACCAGCCAAAAGTTGGCTGGTTGGAACGATATCTTTCTGATGTGTGGCCAGCATTAGACAGCAAATGATACACTGTTTGCCATGTTTCCAAATTTTTATGCACAGTGGTTACAGCATGAAGCGAATGCATGTGAATATACAAAGGTGCATTGCATTAAACAAGTCCACTGAGTGTCCCAAAATGGCCGGCCTGCCTGCTTTCATCCATCAATTGTTCTAAATTTTTCATTACCCAATGAGCTGAGGTGGAGTCTTAGCCAGTGGTACCATCAGGGAGGTGTGTAAAGCACTTTAGGCTAGACAGCCAATCAGCTGCCAGCTTCCATCTGTCAATCAAATACAGCAGCCAATCAGAAAGCTGCCCATTGATCAGCAGGCCCTTTATGACATCACAGAAAGACTCTCAGAACTATCTGTGCATGTCTAATGGCTGGCTGTCAGTTGGGTGGGTGGGTGGCAGAGGGAGGGGATGTCTGTCTCGTTTCTCCTGAAAATTGCGCTTTTTCTGCGTTTACGGGAAAAGTTGAGATCCGACGCGCAAAAGTGGGGTAACGTAGAAATCACCTTTTAAAGATGCACATTTCTGCCCCCCCAAAAATGGGCATTTCAAATGAGAAATGAGTCCAATGAACAAAATAGGGTGAATAAGTATGTATTTCAGGGGTGAGTTAGCAGGTTATTGGGGAAGTAAGTCCTGATATTTTTGGAGGTTGCAGGGGCCACTACACCATTCAAAATAGGCGGGCTTTAGCATACGCAGTTAGGCCCCGTAGGTTAATTTTAGCTAAAAAGTGCCCCAAACACTCAAACGGGCTTGTATATGGGAAGGGAAAATATGGGAAACATGACTTAGACAGCAAATGATACACTGTATGCCATGTTTCCAAATTTTTATGCACAGTGGTTACAGCATGAAGCGAATGCATGTGAATATACAAAGGTGCATTGCATTAAACAAGTCCAATGAGCGTCCCAAAATGGCCGGCCTGCCTGCTTTCATCCATCAATTGTTCTAAATTTTTCATTACCCAATGAGCTGAGGTGGAGTCTTAGCCAGTGGTACCATCAGGGAGGTGTGTAAAGCACTTTAGGCTAGACAGCCAATCAGCTGCCAGCTTCCATCTGTCAATCAAATACAGCAGCCAATCAGAAAGCTGCCCATTGATCAGCAGGCCCTTTATGACATCACAGACAGACCCTCAGAACTATCTGTGCATGTCTAATTGCTGGCTGTCAGTTGGGCGGGTGGGTGGCATAGGGGGGGGATGTCTGTCTCGTTTCTCCTGAAAATTGCAGTTTTTCGGCGTTTACGGGAAAAGTTGAGGTCCGACGCGCAAAAGTGGGGTATCGTAGAAATCACCTTTTAAAGTGGCTCATTTCCGGCCCCCCAAAAATGGGCATTTCAAATGAGAAATGAGTCCAATGAACAAAATAGGGTGAATAAGTATGTATTTAAGGGGTGAATTAGCAGATTATTGGGGAAGTTAGTCCTGATATTTTTGGAGGTTGCAGGGGCCACTACACCATTCAAAATAGGCAGGTTTTAGCATATGCAGTTAGGCCCTGTAGGATGATTTTAGCTAAAAAGTGCCCCAAACACTCAAATGGGCTTGTATCTGGGAAGGGAAAAAATGGGAAACATGACTTAGACACCAAATGATACACTGTTTGCCATGTTTCCAAATTTTTATGCACAGCGGTTACAGCATGAAGCGAATGCATGTGAATATACAAAGGTGCATTGCATTAAACAAGTCCAATGAGCGTCCCAAAATGGCCGGCCTGCCTGCTTTCATCCATCAATTGTTCTAAATTTTTCATTTCCCAAAGAGCTGAGGTGGAGTCTTAGCCAGTGGTACCATCAGGGAGGTGTGTAAAGCACTTTAGGCTAGACTGCCAATCAGCTGCCAGCTTCTATCTGTCAATCAAATACAGCAGCCAATCAGAAAGCTGCCCCTTAATCAGCAGGCCCTTTATGACATCACAGAAAAACCCTCAGAACTATCTGTGCATGTCTAATGGCTGGCTGTCAGTTGGGCGGGTGGGTGGCAGAGGGAGGGGATGTCTGTCTCGTTTCTCCTGAAAATTGCGTTTTTTCTGCGTTTACGGGAAAAGTTGAGGTCCGACGCGCAAAACTGGGGTATCGTAGAAATCACCTTTTAAAGAAGCACATTTCTGGCCCCCCAAAAATGGGCATTTGAAATGAGAAATGAGTCCAATGAACAAAATAGGGTGAATAAGTATGTATTTCAGGGGTGAGTTAGCAGGTTATTGGGGAAGTAAGTCCTGATATTTTTGGAGGTTGCAGGGGCCACTACACCATTCAAAATAGGCAGGCTTTAGCATATGCAGTTAGGCCCCGTAGGTTGATTTTAGCTAAAAAGTGCCCCAAACACTCAAACGGGCTTGTATCTGGGAAGGGAAAATATGGGAAACATGACTTAGACAGCAAATGATACACTGTTTGCCATGTTTCCAAATTTTTATGCACAGTGGTTTCAGCATGAAGCGAATGCATGTGAATATACAAAGGTGCATTGCATTAAACAAGTCCAATGAGCGTCCCAAAATGGCCGGCCTGCCTGCTTTCATCCATCAATTGTTCTAAATTTTTCATTACCCAATGAGCTGAGGTGGAGTCTTAGCCAGTGGTACCATCAGGGAGGTGTGTAAAGCACTTTAGGCTAGACAGCCAATCAGCTGCCAGCTTCCATCTGTCAATCAAATACAGCAGCCAATCAGAAAGCTGCCCAGTGATCAGCAGGCCCTTTATGACATCACAGAAAGACCCTCAGAACTATCTGTGCATGTCTAATGGCTGGCTGTCAGTTGGGTGGGTGGGTGGCGGAGGGAGGGGATGTCTGTCTCGTTTCTCCTGAAAATTGCGCTTTTTCTGCGTTTACGGGAAAAGTTGAGGTCCGACGCGCAAAAATGGGGTATCGTAGAAATCACCTTTTAAAGACGCACATTTCTGGCCCCCCAAAAATGGGCATTTCAAATGAGAAATGAGTCCAATGAACAAAATAGGGTTAATAAGTATGTATTTCAGGGGTGAGTTAGCAGGTTATTGGGGAAGTAAGTCCTGATATTTTTGGAGGTTGCAGGGGCCACTACACCATTCAAAATAGGCAGGCTTTAGCATATGCAGTTAGGCCCCGTAGGATGATTTTAGCTAAAAAGTGCCCCAAACACTCAAACGGGCTTGTATCTGGGAAGGGAAAATATGAGAAACATGACTTAGACAGCAAATGATACACTGTTTGCCATGTTTCCAAATTTTTATGCACAGTGGTTACAGCATGAAGCGAATGCATGTGAATATACAAAGGTGCATTGCATTAAACAAGTCCAATGAGCGTCCCAAAATGGCCGGCCTGCCTGCTTTCATCCATCAATTGTTCTAAATTTTTCATTTCCCAACGAGCTGAGGTGGAGTCTTAGCCAGTGGTACCATCAGGGAGGTGTGTAAAGCACTTTAGGCTAGACTGCCAATCAGCTGCCAGCTTCTATCTGTCAATCAAATACAGCAGCCAATCAGAAAGCTGCCCCTTAATCAGCACGCCCTTTATGACATCACAGAAAAACCCTCAGAACTATCTGTGCATGTCTAATGGCTGGCTGTCAGTTGGGCGGGTGGGTGGCAGAGGGAGGGGATGTCTGTCTCGTTTCTCCTGAAAATTGCGTTTTTTCTGCGTTTACGGGAAAAGTTGAGGTCCGACGCGCAAAACTGGGGTATCGTAGAAATCACCTTTTAAAGAAGCACATTTCTGGCCCCCCAAAAATGGGCATTTGAAATGAGAAATGAGTCCAATGAACAAAATAGGGTGAATAAGTATGTATTTCAGGGGTGAGTTAGCAGGTTATTGGGGAAGTAAGTCCTGATATTTTTGGAGGTTGCAGGGGCCACTACACCATTCAAAAAAGGCAGGTTTTAGCATATGCAGTTAGGCCCCGTAGGATGATTTTAGCTAAAAAGTGCCCCAAACACTCAAACGGGCTTGTATCTGGGAAGGGAAAATATGGGAAACATGACTTAGACACCAAATGATACACTATATGCCATGTTTCCAAATTTTTATGCACAGTGGTTACAGCATGAAGCGAATGCATGTGAATATACAAAGGTGCATTGCATTAAACAAGTCCACTGAGTGTCCCAAAATGGCCGGCCTGCCTGCTTTCATCCATCAATTGTTCTAAATTTTTGATTACCCAATGATCTGAGGTGGAGTCTTAGCCAGTGGAACCATCAGGGAGGTGTGTAAAGCACTTTAGGCTAGACAGCCAATCAGCTGCCAGCTTCCATCTGTCACTCAAATACAGCAGCCAATCAGAAAGCTGCCCATTGATCAGCAGGCCCTTTATGACATCACAAACAGACCCTCAGAACTATCTGTGCATGTCTAATGGCTGGCTGTCAGTTGGGCGGGTGGGTGGCAGAGGGAGGGGATGTCTGTCTCGTTTCTCCTGAAAATTGCGCTTTTTCTGCGTTTACGGGAAAAGTTGAGGTCCGACGCGCAAAAGTGGGGTATCGTAGAAATCACATTTTAAAGACGCACATTTCTGGCCCCCCAAAAATGGGCATTTCAAATGAGAAATGAGTCCAATGAACAAAATAGGGTGAATAAGTATGTATTTCAGGGGTGAGTTAGCAGATTATTGGGGAAGTAAGTCCTGATATTTTTGGAGGTTGCAGGGGCCACTACACCATTCAAAATAGGCAGGTTTTAGCATATGCAGTTAGGCCCCGTAGGATGATTTTAGCTAAAAAGTGCCCCAAACACTCAAACGGGCTTGTATCTGGGAAGGGAAAATATGGGAAACATGACTTAGACACCAAATGATACACTATATGCCATGTTTCCAAATTTTTATGCACAGTGGTTACAGCATGAAGCGAATGCATGTGAATATACAAAGGTGCATTGCATTAAACAAGTCCACTGAGTGTCCCAAAATGGCCGGCCTGCCTGCTTTCATCCATCAATTGTTCTAAATTTTTCATTACCCAATGAGCTGAGGTGGAGTCTTAGCCAGTGGAACCATCAGGGAGGTGTGTAAAGCACTTTAGGCTAGACAGCCAATCAGCTGCCAGCTTCCATCTGTCACTCAAATACAGCAGCCAATCAGAAAGCTGCCCATTGATCAGCAGGCCCTTTATGACATCACAAACAGACCCTCAGAACTATCTGTGCATGTCTAATGGCTGGCTGTCAGTTGGGCGGGTGGGTGGCAGAGGGAGGGGATGTCTGTCTCGTTTCTCCTGAAAATTGCGCTTTTTCTGCGTTTACGGGAAAAGTTGAGGTCCGACGCGCAAAAGTGGGGTATAGTAGAAATCACATTTTAAAGACGCACATTTCTGGCCCCCCAAAAATGGGCATTTCAAATGAGAAATGAGTCCAATGAACAAAATAGGGTGAATAAGTATGTATTTCAGGGGTGAGTTAGCAGATTATGTGGGAAGTAAGTCCTGATATTTTTGGAGGTTGCAGGGGCCACTACACCATTCAAAATAGGCAGGTTTTAGCATATGCAGTTAGGCCCCGTAGGATGATTTTAGCTAAAAACTGCCCCAAACACTCAAACGGGCTTGTATCTGGGAAGGGAAAATATGGGAAACATGACTTAGACAGAAAATGATACACTGTATGCCATGTTTCCAAATTTTTATGCACAGTGGTTACAGCACGAAGCGAATGCATGTGAATATACAAAGGTGCATTGCATTAAACAAGTCCAATGAGTGTCCCAAAATGGCCGGCCTGCCTGCTTTCATCCATCAATTGTTCTAAATTTTTCATTACCCAATGAGCTGAGGTGGAGTCTTAGCCAGTGGTACCATCAGGGAGGTGTGTAAAGCACTTAAGGCTAGACAGCCAATCAGCTGCCAGCTTCCATCTGTCAATCAAATACAGCAGCCAATCAGAAAGCTGCCCATTGATCAGCAGGCCCTTTATGACATCACAAACAGACCCTCAGAACTATCTGTGCATGTCTAATGGCTGGCTGTCAGTTGGGCGGGTGGGTGGCAGAGGGAGGGGATGTCTGTCTCGTTTCTCCTGAAAATTGCGGTTTTTCTGCGTTTACGGGAAAAGTTGAGGTCCGACGCGCAAAAGTGGGGTATCGTAGAAATCACATTTTAAAGACGCACATTTCTGGCCCCCCAAAAATGGGCATTTCAAATGAGAAATGAGTCCAATGAACAAAATAGGGTGAATAAGTATGTATTTCAGGGGTGAGTTAGCAGATTATTGGGGAAGTAAGTCCTGATATTTTTGGAGGTTGCAGGGGCCACTACACCATTCAAAATAGGCAGGCTTTAGCATATGCAGTTAGGCCTCGTAGGATGATTTTAGCTAAAAAGTGCCCCAATCACTCAAACGGGCTTGTATCTGGGAAGGGAAAATATGGGAAACATGACTTATGCTGGCCACACATCAGACCAACTTCCGACCAACTTTTTTAAAACCCTTGAAACCTCCAACCATCCAACTTGACAGTCCAACTAAAACCATTCCCCACACATCTAACCAACTTTTCTTCCAACCAGCAAACTTCTTTTTTTTTTTTAAGTCCAGCCAACTTCTGTCCAACCTCTGATGTCATAGAAGTGGGCAGGCAGTGTCTGCCTGTTTTGAAGATTTTTTTTTTTTTTAAGTGTCTTTATTTCAGTGAACTTTTGCTTTTCTTCTTGCAGGCTTCAGTGTAAAAATAGAAAAATAAATGATAAAAAGAGCCGGGCTGGTATTAAAAAATCATAGATTAAACCATTGGGTTTTGTTGTGCAACTATGAGTCCCAGCAAGCCTGGAACACATACTGGGACTTGGAGTACCACAAGTCCCAGCATGCGGCCCATTAATGGCCATGTTGGGACTCTTAGTTCCACAACAAAACCAATAGTTAAATAAAAGCACACTGACACATAAAAAAAAATAAAACTTTAATACATACGGAGCCCATACATACTGATACTTACCTATCTTGAGCCCGTAGGTAGCCCTCGGTCCTGGTCTGGTGTCCTGGTCTTGTGTCCTGGGATCCTGGTCTTGAGTTCCGGCGTCCTGGTCTGGCATCCTGGTCCGGGGGTCCTGCATCCTGGTCCGGTGCTGATTTTTTTTGTAAAAGATAGACAAACCATTGGGTTCTGCTGTGGAACTATGAGTCCCAACAAGCCTGCACTGCATACTGGGACTTGGAGAACCACAGGTCCCAGCATGCGGCCCATTAATGGGCTTGCTGGGACTCTTAGTTCCACAGCAGAACCAATAGTATTAGTAATAGTAATATCACACAGGGACAGTGGCAGAGGAGGATGTGGGCACAGGGACAGCGGGGAGAGTGACAGGCAGCGGGGAATGCAGGACAGGTACAGCGGGGACATGGGGACAGTGACAGACGGCTGAAGCACTTACTTTTCAAGAATAGCTTCAGCGGCAGTGGCAGCGGGAGGACGAGGGAAGCCGGGCTCCGGGTATACACCCGCAGCGTGAAGAGAGCCGGGCAAGGTGAGAGCCGGGTGATACACATATACAGGCCGCCTCTCTCGACGGTGCCTGTCTCCCCTGTCTGGTAGTGCAGCACCGTCATCTGCAGCTCGTTCTGCACGGCGGAGAGCCGGGACACCAGCGACTTCGCCCGACGGCCGTCCCGCAGCGCCCTCTTCTTCAACTCCGTCCCCAGCCCGGAGAACTTCGCCTGCAGCAGCCCGTTGTGCTCCCGCAGCGCCCACAGGCAGGAGTGATCACCCAAGCTCTGCTCCCGGCAGGTGAGCGTCAGCCCGCAGGGAGAGGACATGGGATGCTGAAGGGGGGGGGGGGGGACGGACAGGACACGGGATGCTTCGGGGGCAGCAGTGACAGATGTAGGCGGGCACTGCTTGTCACTGTCCGTCTACATATCGTTCGGTTGGGGGAACTTTCCCCCTACACCAGAACGATTAGCTGGGAAAAATCAAACAGGTTTGATTTTTCCCAGCTAGTTGGAACGACCGTTTTGGGCCGTTGATCAGCGTTTTTGTCCGTGTGGGAGCAAACGGCTGATAATCGTTTGCTCCCACACACTAGAAAGATTATCATTCCAACCAGCCAAAAGTTGGCTGGTTGGAACGATATCTTTCTGATGTGTGGCCAGCATTAGACAGCAAATGATACACTGTTTGCCATGTTTCCAAATTTTTATGCACAGTGGTTACAGCATGAAGCGAATGCATGTGAATATACAAAGGTGCATTGCATTAAACAAGTCCACTGAGTATCCCAAAATGGCCGGCCTGCCTGCTTTCATCCATCAATTGTTCTAAATTTTTCATTACCCAATGAGCTGAGGTGGAGTCTTAGCCAGTGGTACCATCAGGGAGGTGTGTAAAGCACTTTAGGCTAGACAGCCAATCAGCTGCTAGCTTCCATCTGTCAATCAAATACAGCAGCCAATCAGAAAGCTGCCCATTGATCAGCAGGCCCTTTATGACATCACAGAAAGACTCTCAGAACTATCTGTGCATGTCTAATGGCTGGCTGTCAGTTGGGCGGGTGGGTGGCATAGGGGGGGGGGGGATGTCTGTCTCGTTTCTCCTGAAAATTGCAGTTTTTCGGCGTTTACGGGAAAAGTTGAGGTCCGACGCGCAAAAGTGGGGTATCGTAGAAATCACCTTTTAAAGTGGCTCATTTCCGGCCCCCCAAAAATGGGCATTTCAAATGAGAAATGAGTCCAATGAACAAAATAGGGTGAATAAGTATGTATTTCAGGGGTGATTTAGCAGATTATTGGGGAAGTTAGTCCTGATATTTTTGGAGGTTGCAGGGGCCACTACACCATTTAAAAAAGGCAGGTTTTAGCATATGCAGTTAGGCCCTGTAGGATGATTTTAGCTAAAAAGTGCCCCAAACACTCAAATGGGCTTGTATCTGGGAAGGGAAAAAATGGGAAACATGACTTAGACACCAAATGATACACTGTTTGCCATGTTTCCAAATTTTTATGCACAGCGGTTACAGCATGAAGCGAATGCATGTGAATATACAAAGGTGCATTGCATTAAACAAGTCCAATGAGCGTCCCAAAATGGCCGGCCTGCCTGCTTTCATCCATCAATTGTTCTAAATTTTTCATTTCCCAACGAGCTGAGGTGGAGTCTTAGCCAGTGGTACCATCAGGGAGGTGTGTAAAGCACTTTAGGCTAGACTGCCAATCAGCTGCCAGCTTCTATCTGTCAATCAAATACAGCAGCCAATCAGAAAGCTGCCCCTTAATCAGCAGGCCCTTTATGACATCACAGAAAAACCCTCAGAACTATCTGTGCATGTCTAATGGCTGGCTGTCAGTTGGGCGGGTGGGTGGCAGAGGGAGGGGATGTCTGTCTCGTTTCTCCTGAAAATTGCGTTTTTTCTGCGTTTACGGGAAAAGTTGAGGTCCGACGCGCAAAACTGGGGTATCGTAGAAATCACCTTTTAAAGAAGCACATTTCTGGCCCCCCAAAAATGGGCATTTGAAATGAGAAATGAGTCCAATGAACAAAATAGGGTGAATAAGTATGTATTTCAGGGGTGAGTTAGCAGGTTATTGGGGAAGTAAGTCCTGATATTTTTGGAGGTTGCAGGGGCCACTACACCATTCAAAATAGGCAGGCTTTAGCATATGCAGTTAGGCCCGTAGGTTGATTTTAGCTAAAAAGTGCCCCAAACACTCAAACGGGCTTGTATCTGGGAAGGGAAAATATGGGAAACATGACTTAGACAGCAAATGATACACTGTTTGCCATGTTTCCAAATTTTTATGCACAGTGGTTTCAGCATGAAGCGAATGCATGTGAATATACAAAGGTGCATTGCATTAAACAAGTCCAATGAGCGTCCCAAAATGGCCGGCCTGCCTGCTTTCATCCATCAATTGTTCTAAATTTTTCATTACCCAATGAGCTGAGGTGGAGTCTTAGCCAGTGGTACCATCAGGGAGGTGTGTAAAGCACTTTAGGCTAGACAGCCAATCAGCTGCCAGCTTCCATCTGTCAATCAAATACAGCAGCCAATCAGAAAGCTGCCCATTGATCAGCAGGCCCTTTATGACATCACAAACAGACCCTCAGAACTATCTGTGCATGTCTAATGGCTGGCTGTCAGTTGGGCGGGTGGGTGGCAGAGGGAGGGGATGTCTGTCTCGTTTCTCCTGAAAATTGCGGTTTTTCTGCGTTTACGGGAAAAGTTGAGGTCCGACGCGCAAAAGTGGGGTATCGTAGAAATCACATTTTAAAGACGCACATTTCTGGCCCCCCAAAAATGGGCATTTCAAATGAGAAATGAGTCCAATGAACAAAATAGGGTGAATAAGTATGTATTTCAGGGGTGAGTTAGCAGATTATTGGGGAAGTAAGTCCTGATATTTTTGGAGGTTGCAGGGGCCACTACACCATTCAAAATAGGCAGGTTTTAGCATATGCAGTTAGGCCCCGTAGGATGATTTTAGCTAAAAACTGCCCCAAACACTCAAACGGGCTTGTATCTGGGAAGGGAAAATATGGGAAACATGACTTAGACAGAAAATGATACACTGTATGCCATGTTTCCAAATTTTTATGCACAGTGGTTACAGCACGAAGCGAATGCATGTGAATATACAAAGGTGCATTGCATTAAACAAGTCCAATGAGTGTCCCAAAATGGCCGGCCTGCCTGCTTTCATCCATCAATTGTTCTAAATTTTTCATTACCCAATGAGCTGAGGTGGAGTCTTAGCCAGTGGTACCATCAGGGAGGTGTGTAAAGCACTTTAGGCTAGACAGCCAATCAGCTGCCAGCTTCCATCTGTCAATCAAATACAGCAGCCAATCAGAAAGCTGCCCATTGATCAGCAGGCCCTTTATGACATCACATAAAGACCCTCAGAACTATCTGTGCATGTCTAATGGCTGGCTGTCAGTTGGGCGGGTGGGTGGCAGAGGGAGGGGATGTCTGTCTCGTTTCTCCTGAAAATTGCGCTTTTTCTGCATTTACGGGAAAAGTTGAGGTCCGACGCGCAAAAGTGGGGTATCGTAGAAATCACCTTTTAAAGACGCACATTTCTGGCCCCCCAAAAATGGGCATTTCAAATAAGAAATGAGTCCAATGTACAAAATAGGGTGAATAAGTATGTATTTCAGGGGTGAGTTAGCAGGTTATTGGGGAAGTAAGTCCTGATATTTTTGGAGGTTGCAGGGGCCACTACACCATTCAAAATAGGCAGGTTTTAGCATATGCAGTTAGGCCCCGTAGGATGATTTTAGCTAAAAAGTGCCCCAAACACTCAAACGGGCTTGCATCTGGGAAGGGAAAATATGGGAAACATGACTTAGACACCAAAAGATACACTAAATGCCATGTTTCCAAATTTTTATGCACAGTGGTTACAGCATGAAGCGAATGCATGTGAATATACAAAGGTGCATTGCATTAAACAAGTCCACTGAGTGTCCCAAAATTGCCGGCCTGCCTGCTTTCATCCATCAATTGTTCTAAATTTTTCATTACCCAATGAGCTGAGGTGGAGTCTTAGCCACTGGTACCATCAGGGAGGTGTGTAAAGCACTTTAGGCTAGACAGCCAATCAGCTGCCAGCTTCCATCTGTCAATCAAATACAGCAGCCAATCAGAAAGCTGCCCATTGATCAGCAGGCCCTTTATGACATCACAAACAGACCCTCAGAACTATCTGTGCATGTCTAATGGCTGGCTGTCAGTTGGGCGGGTGGGTGGCAGAGGGAGGGGATGTCTGTCTCGTTTCTCCTGAAAATTGCGCTTTTTCTGCGTTTACGGGAAAAGTTGAGGTCCGACGCGCAAAAGTGGGGTATCGTAGAAATCACATTTTAAAGACGCACATTTCTGGCCCCCCAAAAATGGGCATTTCAAATGAGAAATGAGTCCAATGAACAAAATAGGGTGAATAAGTATGTATTTCAGGGGTGAGTTAGCAGATTATTGGGGAAGTAAGTCCTGATATTTTTGGAGGTTGCAGGGGCCACTACACCATTCAAAAAAGGCAGGTTTTAGCATATGCAGTTAGGCCCCGTAGAATGATTTTAGCTAAAAAGTGCCCCAAACACTCAAACGGGCTTGTATCTGGGAAGGGAAAATATGGGAAACATGACTTAGACACCAAATGATACACTATATGCCATGTTTCCAAATTTTTATGCACAGTGGTTACAGCATGAAGCGAATGCATGTGAATATACAAAGGTGCATTGCATTAAACAAGTCCACTGAGTGTCCCAAAATGGCCGGCCTGCCTGCTTTCATCCATCAATTGTTCTAAATTTTTCATTACCCAATGAGCTGAGGTGGAGTCTTAGCCAGTGGTACCATCAGGGAGGTGTGTAAAGCACTTAAGGCTAGACAGCCAATCAGCTGCCAGCTTCCATCTGTCAATCAAATACAGCAGCCAATCAGAAAGCTGCCCATTGATCAGCAGGCCCTTTATGACATCACAAACAGACCCTCAGAACTATCTGTGCATGTCTAATGGCTGGCTGTCAGTTGGGCGGGTGGGTGGCAGAGGGAGGGGATGTCTGTCTCGTTTCTCCTGAAAATTGCGGTTTTTCTGCGTTTACGGGAAAAGTTGAGGTCCGACGCGCAAAAGTGGGGTATCGTAGAAATCACATTTTAAAGACGCACATTTCTGGCCCCCCAAAAATGGGCATTTCAAATGAGAAATGAGTCCAATGAACAAAATAGGGTGAATAAGTATGTATTTCAGGGGTGAGTTAGCAGGTTATTGGGGAAGTAAGTCCTGATATTTTTGGAGGTTGCAGGGGCCACTACACCATTCAAAATAGGCAGGCTTTAGAATATGCAGTTAGGCCTCGTAGGATGATTTTAGCTAAAAAGTGCCCCAATCACTCAAACGGGCTTGTATCTGGGAAGGGAAAATATGGGAAACATGACTTATGCTGGCCACACATCAGACCAACTTCCGACCAACTTTTTTAAAACCCTTGAAACCTCCAACCATCCAACTTGACAGTCCAACTAAAACCATTCCCCACACATCTAACCAACTTTTCTTCCAACCAGCAAACTTCTTTTTTTTTTTTTTAAGTCCAGCCAACTTCTGTCCAACCTCTGATGTCATAGAAGTGGGCAGGCAGTGTCTGCCTGTTTTGAAGATTTTTTTTTTTTTTAAGTGTCTTTATTTCAGTGAACTTTTGCTTTTCTTCTTGCAGGCTTCAGTGTAAAAATAGAAAAATAAATGATAAAAAGAGCCGGGCTGGTATTAAAAAATCATAGATTAAACCATTGGGTTTTGTTGTGCAACTATGAGTCCCAGCAAGCCTGGAACACATACTGGGACTTGGAGTACCACAAGTCCCAGCATGCGGCCCATTAATGGCCATGTTGGGACTCTTAGTTCCACAACAAAACCAATAGTTAAATAAAAGCACACTGACACATAAAAAAAAATAAAACTTTAATACATACGGAGCCCATACATACTGATACTTACCTATCTTGAGCCCGTAGGTAGCCCTCGGTCCTGGTCTGGTGTCCTGGTCTTGTGTCCTGGGATCCTGGTCTTGAGTTCCGGCGTCCTGGTCTGGCATCCTGGTCCGGGGGTCCTGCATCCTGGTCCGGTGCTGATTTTTTTTGTAAAAGATAGACAAACCATTGGGTTCTGCTGTGGAACTATGAGTCCCAACAAGCCTGCACTGCATACTGGGACTTGGAGAACCACAGGTCCCAGCATGCGGCCCATTAATGGGCTTGCTGGGACTCTTAGTTCCACAGCAGAACCAATAGTATTAGTAATAGTAATATCACACAGGGACAGTGGCAGAGGAGGATGTGGGCACAGGGACAGCGGGGAGAGTGACAGGCAGCGGGGAATGCAGGACAGGTACAGCGGGGACATGGGGACAGTGACAGACGGCTGAAGCACTTACTTTTCAAGAATAGCTTCAGCGGCAGTGGCAGCGGGAGGACGAGGGAAGCCGGGCTCCGGGTATACACCCGCAGCGTGAAGAGAGCCGGGCAAGGTGAGAGCCGGGTGATACACATATACAGGCCGCCTCTCTCGACGGTGCCTGTCTCCCCTGTCTGGTAGTGCAGCACCGTCATCTGCAGCTCGTTCTGCACGGCGGAGAGCCGGGACACCAGCGACTTCGCCCGACGGCCGGCCCGCAGCGCCCTCTTCTTCAACTCCGTCCCCAGCCCGGAGAACTTCGCCTGCAGCAGCCCGTTGTGCTCCCGCAGCGCCCACAGGCAGGAGTGATCACCCAAGCTCTGCTCCCGGCAGGTGAGCGTCAGCCCGCAGGGAGAGGACATGGGATGCTGAAGGGGGGGGGGGGGGACAGGACACGGGATGCTTCGGGGGCAGCAGTGACAGATGTAGGCGGGCACTGCTTGTCACTGTCCGTCTACATATCGTTCGGTTGGGGGAACTTTCCCCCTACACCAGAACGATTAGCTGGGAAAAATCAAACAGGTTTGATTTTTCCCAGCTAGTTGGAACGACCGTTTTGGGCCGTTGATCAGCGTTTTTGTCCGTGTGGGAGCAAACGGCTGATAATCGTTTGCTCCCACACACTAGAAAGATTATCATTCCAACCAGCCAAAAGTTGGCTGGTTGGAACGATATCTTTCTGATGTGTGGCCAGCATTAGACAGCAAATGATACACTGTTTGCCATGTTTCCAAATTTTTATGCACAGTGGTTACAGCATGAAGCGAATGCATGTGAATATACAAAGGTGCATTGCATTAAACAAGTCCACTGAGTGTCCCAAAATGGCCGGCCTGCCTGCTTTCATCCATCAATTGTTCTAAATTTTTCATTACCCAATGAGCTGAGGTGGAGTCTTAGCCAGTGGTACCATCAGGGAGGTGTGTAAAGCACTTAAGGCTAGACAGCCAATCAGCTGCCAGCTTCCATCTGTCAATCAAATACAGCAGCCAATCAGAAAGCTGCCCATTGATCAGCAGGCCCTTTATGACATCACAGAAAGACTCTCAGAACTATCTGTGCATGTCTAATGGCTGGCTGTCAGTTGGGTGGGTGGGTGGCAGAGGGAGGGGATGTCTGTCTCGTTTCTCCTGAAAATTGCGCTTTTTCTGCGTTTACGGGAAAAGTTGAGATCCGACGCGCAAAAGTGGGGTAACGTAGAAATCACCTTTTAAAGATGCACATTTCTGCCCCCCCAAAAATGGGCATTTCAAATGAGAAATGAGTCCAATGAACAAAATAGGGTGAATAAGTATGTATTTCAGGGGTGAGTTAGCAGGTTATTGGGGAAGTAAGTCCTGATATTTTTGGAGGTTGCAGGGGCAACTACACCATTCAAAATAGGCGGGCTTTAGCATATGCAGTTAGGCCCCGTAGGTTAATTTTAGCTAAAAAGTGCCCCAAACACTCAAACGGGCTTGTATATGGGAAGGGAAAATATGGGAAACATGACTTAGACAGCAAATGATACACTGTTTGCCATGTTTCCAAATTTTTATGCACAGTGGTTACAGCATGAAGCGAATGCATGTGAATATACAAAGGTGCATTGCATTAAACAAGTCCAATGAGCGTCCCAAAATGGCCGGCCTGCCTGCTTTCATCCATCAATTGTTCTAAATTTTTCATTACCCAATGAGCTGAGGTGGAGTCTTAGCCAGTGGTACCATCAGGGAGGTGTGTAAAGCACTTTAGGCTAGACAGCCAATCAGCTGCCAGCTTCCATCTGTCAATCAAATACAGCAACCAATCAGAAAGCTGCCCATTGATCAGCAGGCCCTTTATGACATCACAGACAGACCCTCAGAACTATCTGTGCATGTCTAATTGCTGGCTGTCAGTTGGGCGGGTGGGTGGCATAGGGGGGGGATGTCTGTCTCGTTTCTCCTGAAAATTGCAGTTTTTCGGCGTTTACGGGAAAAGTTGAGGTCCGACGCGCAAAAGTGGGGTATCGTAGAAATCACCTTTTAAAGTGGCTCATTTCCGGCCCCCCAAAAATGGGCATTTCAAATGAGAAATGAGTCCAATGAACAAAATAGGGTGAATAAGTATGTATTTCAGGGGTGATTTAGCAGATTATTGGGGAAGTTAGTCCTGATATTTTTGGAGGTTGCAGGGGCCACTACACCATTTAAAATAGGCAGGTTTTAGCATATGCAGTTAGGCCCTGTAGGATGATTTTAGCTAAAAAGTGCCCCAAACACTCAAATGGGCTTGTATCTGGGAAGGGAAAAAATGGGAAACATGACTTAGACACCAAATGATACACTGTTTGCCATGTTTCCAAATTTTTATGCACAGCGGTTACAGCATGAAGCGAATGCATGTGAATATACAAAGGTGCATTGCATTAAACAAGTCCAATGAGCGTCCCAAAATGGCCGGCCTGCCTGCTTTCATCCATCAATTGTTCTAAATTTTTCATTTCCCAACGAGCTGAGGTGGAGTCTTAGCCAGTGGTACCATCAGGGAGGTGTGTAAAGCACTTTAGGCTAGACTGCCAATCAGCTGCCAGCTTCTATCTGTCAATCAAATACAGCAGCCAATCAGAAAGCTGCCCCTTAATCAGCAGGCCCTTTATGACATCACAGAAAAACCCTCAGAACTATCTGTGCATGTCTAATGGCTGGCTGTCAGTTGGGCGGGTGGGTGGCAGAGGGAGGGGATGTCTGTCTCGTTTCTCCTGAAAATTGCGTTTTTTCTGCGTTTACGGGAAAAGTTGAGGTCCGACGCGCAAAACTGGGGTATCGTAGAAATCACCTTTTAAAGAAGCACATTTCTGGCCCCCCAAAAATGGGCATTTGAAATGAGAAATGAGTCCAATGAACAAAATATGGGGGAGAAAATTATGTATTTCAGGGGTGAGTTAGCAGGTTATTGGGGAAGTAAGTCCTGATATTTTTGGAGGTTGCAGGGGCCACTACACCATTCAAAATAGGCAGGCTTTAGCATATGCAGTTAGGCCCCGTAGGTTGATTTTAGCTAAAAAGTGCCCCAAACACTCAAACGGGCTTGTATCTGGGAAGGGAAAATATGGGAAACATGACTTAGACAGCAAATGATACACTGTTTTCCATGTTTCCAAATTTTTATGCACAGTGGTTTCAGCATGAAGCGAATGCATGTGAATATACAAAGGTGCATTGCATTAAACAAGTCCAATGAGCGTCCCAAAATGGCCGGCCTGCCTGCTTTCATCCATCAATTGTTCTAAATTTTTCATTACCCAATGAGCTGAGGTGGAGTCTTAGCCAGTGGTACCATCAGGGAGGTGTGTAAAGCACTTTAGGCTAGACAGCCAATCAGCTGCCAGCTTCCATCTGTCAATCAAATACAGCAGCCAATCAGAAAGCTGCCCAGTGATCAGCAGGCCCTTTATGACATCACAGAAAGACCCTCAGAACTATCTGTGCATTTCTAATGGCTGGCTGTCAGTTGGGTGGGTGGGTGGCAGAGGGAGGGGATGTCTGTCTCGTTTCTCCTGAAAATTGCGCTTTTTCTGCGTTTACGGGAAAAGTTGAGGTCCGACGCGCAAAAGTGGGGTATCGTAGAAATCACCTTTTAAAGACGCACATTTCTGCCCCCCCAAAAATGGGCATTTCAAATGAGAAATGAGTCCAATGAACAAAATAGGGTGAATAAGTATGTATTTCAGGGGTGAGTTAGCAGGTTATTGGGGAAGTATGTCCTGATAATTTTGGAGGTTGCAGGGGCCACTACACCATTCAAAATAGGCAGGCTTTAGCATATGCAGTTAGGCCCCGTAGGATGATTTTAGCTAAAAAGTGCCCCAAACACTCAAACGGGCTTGTATCTGGGAAGGGAAAATATGGGAAACATGACTTAGACACCAAATGATACACTGTTTGCCATGTTTCCAAATTTTTATGCACAGTGGTTACAGCATGAAGCGAATGCATGTGAATATACAAAGGTGCATTGCATTAAACAAGTCCACTGAGTGTCCCAAAATGGCCTACCTGCCTGCTTTCATCCATCAATTGTTCTAAATTGTTCATTACCCAATGAGCTGAGGTGGAGTCTTAGCCAGTGGTACCATCAGGGAGGTGTGTAAAGCACGGTACTTCTTGACTTTCACGGCGCCACTAGAAATCGCGGTCATCGCGGGCATTGAATGCACTAAAAAATCGGGTGCGACGCGATGCCCGCGATGCCCGCGATTTCCCATAGGGACCAATGTTAAATTTCTCAATGGACACGATTTTCTGTTCAATGCCTCAATTGACACGATTTTTCCATAGGAAACAATGTTAAATGGCCCACAGAGGCCAAATAGGCACCCTAAAGTGTGAAATGGCCCCCACAATTGTTAACGCCACCCCACGATCAACGTCAACCCGAAGCGTGGCGAGCGCAGCGAGCCCGCGAGGGGCGGCGGTACGCGTCCTCCGACCTTTTCATGCCCTACTATCCACTAGGGCGTGGAGTGAGAATAGAATAGTGTGGCGAGCGCAGCGAGCCACCGAGCCCGAAGCGTGGCGAGCGCAGCGAGCCCCGCGAGGGGACGCGGATACCTTCACAGGTAAACGCGTCCCTTCGCGGGCTTCACAGGTATCCGCGTCCCCTCGCGGGGCTCGCTGCGCTCGCCACGCTTCGGGCTCGGTGGCTCGCTGCGCTCGCCACACTATTCTATTCTCACTCCACGCCCTAGTGGATAGTAGGGCATGAAAAGGTCGGAGGACGCGTACCGCCGCCCCTCGCGGGCTCGCTGCGCTCGCCACGCTTCGGGTTGACGTTGATCGTGGGGTGGCGTTAACAACTTGAGGGTGCCTATTTGGCCTCTGTGGGCCATTTAACATTGTTTCCTATGGAAAAATCGTGTCAATTGAGGCATTGAACAGAAAATCGTGTCCATTGAGAAATTTAACATTGGTCCCTATGGGAAATCGCGGGCATCGCGGGCATCGCGTCGCACCCAATTTTTTAATGCATTCAATGCCCGCGATGACCACGATATCCTATCTGTCCTAATCTACTGGCGCCGTGAAAGTAAAGAAGTACCTAAAGCACTTTAGGCTAGACAGCCAATCAGCTGCCAGCTTCCATCTGTCAATCAAATACAGCAGCCAATCAGAAAGCTGCCCATTGATTAGCAGGCCCTTTATGACATCACAGAAAGACCCTCAGAACTACCTGTGCATGTCTAATGGCTGGCTGTCAGTTGGGCGGGTGGGTGGCAGAGGGAGGGGATGTCTGTCTCGTTTCTCCCTAAAATTGCGTTTTTTCTGCGTTTACGGGAAAAGTTGAGGTCCGACGCGCAAAAGTGGGGTATCGTAGAAATCACCTTTTAAAGACGCACATTTCTGCCCCCCCAAAAATGGGCATTTCAAATGAGAAATGAGTCCAATGAACAAAATAGGGTGAATAAGTATGTATTTCAGGGGTGAGTTAGCAGGTTATTGGGGAAGTAAGTCCTGATATTTTTGGAGGTTGCAGGGGCCACTACACCATTCAAAATAGGCAGGCTTTAGCATATGCAGTTAGGCCCCGTAGGTTGATTTTAGCTAAAAAGTGCCCCAAACACTCAAACGGGCTTGTATCTGGGAAGGGAAAATATGGGAAACATGACTTAGACAGCAAATGATACACTGTATGCCATGTTTCCAAATTTTTATGCACAGTGGTTACAGCATGAAGCGAATGCATGTGAATATACAAAGGTGCATTTCATTAAACAAGTCCAATGAGCATCCCAAAATGGCCGGCCTGCCTGCTTTCATCCATCAATTGTTCTAAATTTTTCATTTCCCAACGAGCTGAGGTGGAGTCTTAGCCAGTGGTACCATCAGGGAGGTGTGTAAAGCACTTTAGGCTAGACAGCCAATCAGCTGCCAGCTTCCATTCTTCAATCAAATACAGCAGCCAATCAGAAAGCTGCCCATTAATCAGTAGGCCCTTTATGACATCACAGACAGACCCTCAGAACTATCTGTGCATGTCTAATGGCGGGCTGTCAGTTGGGCGGGTGGGTGGCAGAGGGAGGGGATGTCTGTCTCATTTCTCCTGAAAATTGCGCTTTTTCTGCGTTTACGGGAAAAGTTGAGGTCCGACGCGCAAAAGTGGGGTATCGTAGAAATCACCTTTTAAAGACGCACATTTCTGCCCCCCCAAAAATGGCATTTCAAATGAGAAATGAGTCCAATGAACAAAATAGGGTGAATAAGTATGTATTTCAGGGGTGAGTTAGAAGGTTATTGGGGAAGTATGTCCTGATATTTTTGGAGGTTGCAGGGGCCACTACACCATTCAAAATAGGCAGGCTTTAGCATATGCAGTTAGGCCCCGTAGGATGATTTTAGCTAAAAAGTGCCTCAAACACTCAAACGGGCTTGTATCTGGGAAGGGAAAATATGGGAAACATGACTTAGACAGCAAATGATACACTGTTTGTCATGTTTCCAAATTTTTATGCACAGTGGTTACAGCATGAAGCGAATGCATGTGAATATACAAAGGTGCATTGCATTAAACAAGTCCACTGAGTGTCCCAAAATGGCCTACCTGCCTGCTTTCATCCATCAATTGTTCTAAATTTTTCATTACCCAATGAGCTGAGGTGGAGTCTTAGCCAGTGGTACCATCAGGGAGGTGTGTAAAGCACTTTAGGCTAGACAGCCAATCAGCTGCCAGCTTCCATCTGTCAATCAAATACAGCTGCCAATCAGAAAGCTGCCCATTGATCAGCAGGCCCTTTATGACATCACAGAAAGACCCTCAGAACTATCTGTGCATGTCTAATGGCTGGCTGTCAGTTGGGCGGGTGGGTGGCAGAGGGAGGGGATGTCTGTCTCGTTTCTCCATAAAATTGCGGTTTTTCTGCGTTCACGGGAAAAGTTGAGGTCCGACGCGCAAAAGTGGGGTATCGTAGAAATCACCTTTTAAAGACGCACATTTCTGCCCCCCCAAAAATGGGCATTTTAAATGAGAAATGAGTCCAATGAACAAAATAGGGTGAATAAGTATGTATTTCAGGGGTGAGTTAGCAGGTTATTGCGGAAGTAAGTCCTGATATTTTTGGAGGTTGCAGGGGCCACTACACCATTCAAAATAGGCAGGCTTTAGCATATGCAGTTAGGCCCCGTAGGTTGATTTTAGCTAAAAAGTGCCCCAAACACTCAAATGGGCTTGTATCTGGGAAGGGAAAAAATGGGAAACATGACTTAGACACCAAATGATACACTGTTTGCCATGTTTCCAAATTTTTATGCACAGCAGTTACAGCATGAAGCGAATGCATGTGAATATACAAAGGTGCATTGCATTAAACAAGTCCACTGAGTGTCCCAAAATGGCCTACCTGCCTGCTTTCATCCATCAATTGTTCTAAATTTTTCATTACCCAATGAGCTGAGGTGGAGTCTTAGCCAGTGGTACCATCAGGGAGGTGTGTAAAGCACTTTAGGCTAGACAGCCAATCAGCTGCCAGCTTCCATCTGTCAATCAAATACAGCTGCCAATCAGAAAGCTGCCCATTGATCAGCAGGCCCTTTATGACATCACAGAAAGACCCTCAGAACTATCTGTGCATGTCTAATGGCTGGCTGTCAGTTGGGCGGGTGGGTGGCAGAGGGAGGGGATGTCTGTCTCGTTTCTCCCTAAAATTACGGTTTTTCTGCGTTTACGGGAAAAGTTGAGGTCCGACGCGCAAAAGTGGGGTATCGTAGAAATCACCTTTTAAAGACGCACATTTCTGCCCCCCCCAAAAATGGGCATTTTAAATGAGAAATGAGTCCAATGAACAAAATACGGTGAATAAGTATGTATTTCAGGGGTGAGTTAGCAGGTTATTGCGGAAGTAAGTCCTGATATTTTTGGAGGTTGCAGGGGCCACTACACCATTCAAAATAGGCAGGCTTTAGCATATGCAGTTAGGCCCCGTAGGTTGATTTTAGCTAAAAAGTGCCCCAAACACTCAAACGGGCTTGTATCTGGGAAGGGAAAATATGGGAAACATGACTTAGACATCAAATGATACACTGTATGCCATATTTCCAAATTTTTATGCACAGTGGTTACAGCATGAAGCGAATGCATGTGAATATACAAAGGTGCATTGCATTAAACAAGTCCAATGAGCGTCCCAAAATGGCCGGCCTGCCTGCATTCATCCATCAATTGTTCTAAATTTTTCATTACCCAATGAGCTGAGGTGGAGTCTTAGCCAGTGGTACCATCAGGGAGGTGTGTAAAGCACTTTAGGCTAGACAGCCAATCAGCTGCCAGCTTCCATCTGTCAATCAAATACAGCAGCCAATCAGAAAGCTGCCCATTGATCAGCAGGCCCTTTATGACATCACAAACAGACCCTCAGAACTATCTGTGCATGTCTAATGGCTGGCTGTCAGTTGGGTGGGTGGGTGGCAGAGGGAGGGGATGTCTGTCTCGTTTCTCCTGAAAATTGCGCTTTTTCTGCGTTTACGGGAAAAGTTGAGGTCCGACGCGCAAAAGTGGGGTATCGTAGAAATCAGCTTTTAAAGACGCACATTTCTGACCCCCCAAAAATGGGCATTTCAAATGAGTAATGAGTCCAATGAACAAAATAGGGTTAATAAGTATGTATTTCAGGGGTGAGTTAGCAGGTTATTGGGGAAGTAAGTCCTGATATTTTTGGAGGTTGCAGGGGCCACTACACCATTTAAAATAGGCAGGTTTTAGCATATGCAGTTAGGCCCTGTAGGATGATTTTAGCTAAAAAGTGCCCCAAACACTCAAATGGGCTTGTATCTGGGAAGGGAAAAAATGGGAAACATGACTTAGACACCAAATGATACACTGTTTGCCATGTTTCCAAATTTTTATGCACAGCAGTTACAGCATGAAGCGAATGCATGTTAATATACAAAGGTGCATTTCATTAAACAAGTCCAATGAGCATCCCAAAATGGCCGGCCTGCCTGCTTTCATCCATCAATTGTTCTAAATTTTTCATTTCCCAACGAGCTGAGGTGGAGTCTTAGCCAGTGGTACCATCAGGGAGGTGTGTAAAGCACTTTAGGCTAGACAGCCAATCAGCTGCCAGCTTCCATCTGTCAATCAAATACAGCAGCCAATCAGAAAGCTGCCCATTGATCAGCAGGCCCTTTATGACATCACAGACAGACCCTCAGAACTATCTGTGCATGTCTAATGGCGGGCTGTCAGTTGGGCAGGTGGGTGGCAGAGGGAGGGGATGTCTGTCTCGTTTCTCCCTAAAATTGCGGTTTTTCTGCGTTTACGGGAAAAGTTGAGGTCCGACGCGCAAAAGTGGGGTATCGTAGAAATCACCTTTTAAAGACGCACATTTCTGGCCCCTCAAAAATGGGCATTTCAAATGAGAAATGAGTCCAATGAACAAAATAGGGTGAATAAGTATGTATTTCAGGGGTGAGTTAGCAGGTTATTGGGGAAGTAAGTCCTGATATTTTTGGAGGTTGCAGGGGCCACTACACCATTCAAAATAGGCAGGCTTTAACATATGCAGTTAGGCCCCGTAGGATGATATTAGCTAAAAAGTGCCCCAAACACTCAAACGGGCTTGCATCTGGGAAGGGAAAATATGGGAAACATGACTTAGACACCAAAATATACACTATATGCCATGTTTCCAAATTTTTATCCACAGTGGTTACAGCATGAAGCGAATGCATGTGAATATACAAAGGTGCATTGCATTAAACAAGTCCACTGAGTGTCCCAAAATTGCCGGCCTGCCTGCTTTCATCCATCAATTGTTCTAAATTTTTCATTACCCAATGAGCTGAGGTGGAGTCTTAGCCACTGGTACCATCAGGGAGGTGTGTAAAGCACTTTAGGCTAGACAGCCAATCAGCTGCCAGCTTCCATCTGTCAATCAAATACAGCAACCAATCAGAAAGCTGCCCATTGATCAGCAGGCCCTTTATGACATCACAGACATACCCTCAGAACTATCTGTGCATGTCTAATGGCTGGCTGTCAGTTGGGCGGGTGGGTGGCAGAGGGAGGGGATGTCTGTCTCGTTTCTCCTGAAAATTGCAGTTTTTCTGCGTTTACGGGAAAAGTTGAGGTCCGACGCGCAAAAGTGGGGTATCGTAGAAATCACCTTTTAAAGTCGCACATTTCCGGCCCCCCAAAAATGGGCATTTCAAATGAGAAATGAGTCCAATGAACAAAATAGGGTTAATAAGTATGTATTTCAGGGGTGAGTTAGCAGGTTATTGGGGAAGTAAGTCCTGATATTTTTGGAGGTTGCAGGGGCCACTACACCATTTACAATAGGCAGGTTTTAGCATATGCAGTTAGGCCCTGTAGGATGATTTTAGCTAAAAAGTGCCCCAAACACTCAAACGGGCTTGTATCTGGGAAGGGAAAATATGGGAAACATGACTTAGACAGCAAATGATACACTGTTTGCCATGTATCCAAATTTTTATGCACAGTGGTTACAGCATGAAGCGAATGCATGTGAATATACAAAGGTGCATTGCATTAAACATGTCCACTGAGTGTCCCAAAATGGCCGGCCTGCCTGCTTTCATCCATCAATTGTTCTAAATTTTTCATTACCCAATGAGCTGAGGTGGAGTCTTAGCCAGTGGTACCATCAGGGAGGTGTGTAAAGCACTTTAGGCTAGACAGCCAATCAGCTGCCAGCTTCCATCTGTCAATCAAATACAGCAGCCAATCAGAAAGCTGCCCATTGATCAGCAGGCCCTTTATGACATCACAGAAAGACCCTCAGAACTATCTGTGCATGTCTAATGGCTGGCTGTCAGTTGGGTGGGTGGGTGGCAGAGGGAGGGGATGTCTGTCTCGTTTCTCCTGAAAATTGCGCTTTTTCTGCATTTACGGGAAAAGTTGAGGTCCGACGCGCAAAACTGGGGTATCGTAGAAATCACCTTTTAAAGACGCACATTTCTACCCCCCCAAAAATGGGCATTTCAAATGAGAAATGAGTCCAATGAACAAAATAGGGTGAATAAGTATGTATTTCAGGGGTGAGTTAGCAGGTTATTGGGGAAGTAAGTCCTGATATTTTTGGAGGTTGCAGGGGCCACTACACCATTCAAAATAGGCAGGCTTTAGCATATGCAGTTAGGCCCCGTAGGATGATTTTAGCTAAAAAGTTCCCCAAACACTCAAACGGGCTTGTATCTGGGAAGGGAAAATATGGGAAACATGACTTAGACAGCAAATGATACACTGTTTGCCATGTTTCCAAATTTTTATGCACAGTGGTTACAGCATGAAGCGAATGCATGTGAATATACAAAGGTGCATTGCATTAAACATGTCCACTGAGTGTCCCAAAATGGCCGGCCTGCCTGCTTTCATCCATCAATTGTTCTAAATTTTTCATTACCCAATGAGCTGAGGTGGAGTCTTAGCCAGTGGTACCATCAGGGAGGTGTGTAAAGCACTTTAGGCTAGACAGCCAATCAGCTGCCAGCTTCCATCTGTCAATCAAATACAGCAGCCAATCAGAAAGCTGCCCATTGATCAGCAGGCCCTTTATGACATCACAGACATACCCTCAGAACTATCTGTGCATGTCTAATGGCTGGCTGTCAGTTGGGCGGGTGGGTGGCAGAGGGAGGGGATGTCTGTCTCGTTTCTCCTGAAAATTGCAGTTTTTCTGCGTTTACGGGAAAAGTTGAGGTCCGACGCGCAAAAGTGGGGTATCGTAGAAATCACCTTTTAAAGTCGCACATTTCCGGCCCCCCAAAAATGGGCATTTCAAATGAGAAATGAGTCCAATGAACAAAATAGGGTTAATAAGTATGTATTTCAGGGGTGAGTTAGCAGGTTATTGGGGAAGTAAGTCCTGATATTTTTGGAGGTTGCAGGGGCCACTACACCATTTACAATAGGCAGGTTTTAGCATATGCAGTTAGGCCCTGTAGGATGATTTTAGCTAAAAAGTGCCCCAAACACTCAAACGGGCTTGTATCTGGGAAGGGAAAATATGGGAAACATGACTTAGACAGCAAATGATACACTGTTTGCCATGTATCCAAATTTTTATGCACAGTGGTTACAGCATGAAGCGAATGCATGTGAATATACAAAGGTGCATTGCATTAAACATGTCCACTGAGTGTCCCAAAATGGCCGGCCTGCCTGCTTTCATCCATCAATTGTTCTAAATTTTTCATTACCCAATGAGCTGAGGTGGAGTCTTAGCCAGTGGTACCATCAGGGAGGTGTGTAAAGCACTTTAGGCTAGACAGCCAATCAGCTGCCAGCTTCCATCTGTCAATCAAATACAGCAGCCAATCAGAAAGCTGCCCATTGATCAGCAGGCCCTTTATGACATCACAGAAAGACCCTCAGAACTATCTGTGCATGTCTAATGGCTGGCTGTCAGTTGGGTGGGTGGGTGGCAGAGGGAGGGGATGTCTGTCTCGTTTCTCCTGAAAATTGCGCTTTTTCTGCATTTACGGGAAAAGTTGAGGTCCGACGCGCAAAACTGGGGTATCGTAGAAATCACCTTTTAAAGACGCACATTTCTACCCCCCCAAAAATGGGCATTTCAAATGAGAAATGAGTCCAATGAACAAAATAGGGTGAATAAGTATGTATTTCAGGGGTGAGTTAGCAGGTTATTGGGGAAGTAAGTCCTGATATTTTTGGAGGTTGCAGGGGCCACTACACCATTCAAAATAGGCAGGCTTTAGCATATGCAGTTAGGCCCCGTAGGATGATTTTAGCTAAAAAGTTCCCCAAACACTCAAACGGGCTTGTATCTGGGAAGGGAAAATATGGGAAACATGACTTAGACAGCAAATGATACACTGTTTGCCATGTTTCCAAATTTTTATGCACAGTGGTTACAGCATGAAGCGAATGCATGTGAATATACAAAGGTGCATTGCATTAAACATGTCCACTGAGTGTCCCAAAATGGCCGGCCTGCCTGCTTTCATCCATCAATTGTTCTAAATTTTTCATTACCCAATGAGCTGAGGTGGAGTCTTAGCCAGTGGTACCATCAGGGAGGTGTGTAAAGCACTTTAGGCTAGACAGCCAATCAGCTGCCAGCTTCCATCTGTCAATCAAATACAGCAGCCAATCAGAAAGCTGCCCATTGATCAGCAGGCCCTTTATGACATCACAAACAGACCCTCAGAACTATCTGTGCATGTCTAATGGCTGGCTGTCAGTTGGGTGGGTGGGTGGCAGAGGGAGGGGATGTCTGTCTCGTTTCTCCTGAAAATTGCGCTTTTTCTGCATTTACGGGAAAAGTTGAGGTCCGACGCGCAAAACTGGGGTATCGTAGAAATCACCTTTTAAAGACGCACATTTCTACCCCCCCAAAAATGGGCATTTCAAATGAGAAATGAGTCCAATGAACAAAATAGGGTGAATAAGTATGTATTTCAGGGGTGAGTTAGCAGGTTATTGGGGAAGTAAGTCCTGATATTTTTGGAGGTTGCAGGGGCCACTACACCATTCAAAATAGGCAGGCTTTAGCATATGCAGTTAGGCCCCGTAGGATGATTTTAGCTAAAAAGTTCCCCAAACACTCAAACGGGCTTGTATCTGGGAAGGGAAAATATGGGAAACATGACTTAGACAGCAAATGATACACTGTTTGCCATGTTTCCAAATTTTTATGCACAGTGGTTACAGCATGAAGCGAATGCATGTGAATATACAAAGGTGCATTGCATTAAACATGTCCACTGAGTGTCCCAAAATGGCCGGCCTGCCTGCTTTCATCCATCAATTGTTCTAAATTTTTCATTACCCAATGAGCTGAGGTGGAGTCTTAGCCAGTGGTACCATCAGGGAGGTGTGTAAAGCACTTTAGGCTAGACAGCCAATCAGCTGCCAGCTTCCATCTGTCAATCAAATACAGCAGCCAATCAGAAAGCTGCCCATTGATCAGCAGGCCCTTTATGACATCACAAACAGACCCTCAGAACTATCTGTGCATGTCTAATGGCTGGCTGTCAGTTGGGTGGGTGGGTGGCAGAGGGAGGGGATGTCTGTCTCGTTTCTCCTGAAAATTGCGCTTTTTCTGCGTTTACGGGAAAAGTTGAGGTCCGACGCGCAAAAGTGGGGTATCGTAGAAATCAGCTTTTAAAGACGCACATTTCTGACCCCCCAAAAATGGGCATTTCAAATGAGAAATGAGTCCAATGAACAAAATAGGGTTAATAAGTATGTATTTCAGGGGTGAGTTAGCAGGTTATTGGGGAAGTAAGTCCTGATATTTTTGGAGGTTGCAGGGGCCACTACACCATTTAAAATAGGCAGGTTTTAGCATATGCAGTTAGGCCCTGTAGGATGATTTTAGCTAAAAAGTGCCCCAAACACTCAAATGGGCTTGTATCTGGGAAGGGAAAAAATGGGAAACATGACTTAGACACCAAATGATACACTGTTTGCCATGTTTCCAAATTTTTATGCACAGCGGTTACAGCATGAAGCGAATGCATGTTAATATACAAAGGTGCATTTCATTAAACAAGTCCAATGAGCATCCCAAAATGGCCGGCCTGCCTGCTTTCATCCATCAATTGTTCTAAATTTTTCATTTCCCAACGAGCTGAGGTGGAGTCTTAGCCAGTGGTACCATCAGGGAGGTGTGTAAAGCACTTTAGGCTAGACAGCCAATCAGCTGCCAGCTTCCATCTGTCAATCAAATACAGCAGCCAATCAGAAAGCTGCCCATTGATCAGCAGGCCCTTTATGACATCACAGACAGACCCTCAGAACTATCTGTGCATGTCTAATGGCGGGCTGTCAGTTGGGCGGGTGGGTGGCAGAGGGAGGGGATGTCTGTCTCGTTTCTCCCTAAAATTGCGTTTTTTCTGCGTTTACGGGAAAAGTTGAGGTCCGACGCGCAAAAGTGGGGTATCGTAGAAATCACCTTTTAAAGACGCACATTTCTGGGCCCCCCAAAAATGGGCATTTCAAATGAGAAATGAGTCCAATGAACAAAATAGGGTGAATAAGTATGTATTTCAGGGGTGAGTTAGCAGGTTATTGGGGAAGTAAGTCCTGATATTTTTGGAGGTTGCAGGGGCCACTACACCATTCAAAATAGGCAGGCTTTAACATATGCAGTTAGGCCCCGTAGGATGATATTAGCTAAAAGGTGCCCCAAACACTCAAACGGGCTTGCATCTGGGAAGGGAAAATATGGGAAACATGACTTAGACACCAAAAGATACACTATATGCCATGTTTCCAAATTTTTATGCACAGTGGTTACAGCATGAAGCGAATGCATGTGAATATACAAAGGTGCATTGCATTAAACAAGTCCACTGAGTGTCCCAAAATTGCCGGCCTGCCTGCTTTCATCCATCAATTGTTCTAAATTTTTCAATACCCAATGAGCTGAGGTGGAGTCTTAGCCACTGGTACCATCAGGGAGGTGTGTAAAGCACTTTAGGCTAGACAGCCAATCAGCTGCCAGCTTCCATCTGTCAATCAAATACAGCAACCAATCAGAAAGCTGCCCATTGATCAGCAGGCCCTTTATGACATCACAGACATACCCTCAGAACTATCTGTGCATGTCTAATGGCTGGCTGTCAGTTGGGCGGGTGGGTGGCAGAGGGAGGGGATGTCTGTCTCGTTTCTCCTGAAAATTGCAGTTTTTCTGCGTTTACGGGAAAAGTTGAGGTCCGACGCGCAAAAGTGGGGTATCGTAGAAATCACCTTTTAAAGTCGCACATTTCCAGCCCCCCAAAAATGGGCATTTCAAATGAGAAATGAGTCCAATGAACAAAATAGGGTTAATAAGTATGTATTTCAGGGGTGAGTTAGCAGGTTATTGGGGAAGTAAGTCCTGATATTTTTGGAGGTTGCAGGGGCCACTACACCATTTAAAATAGGCAGGTTTTAGCATATGCAGTTAGGCCCTGTAGGATGATTTTAGCTAAAAAGTGCCCCAAACACTCAAACGGGCTTGTATCTGGGAAGGGAAAATATGAGAAACATGACTTAGACAGCAAATGATACACTGTTTGCCATGTTTCCAAATTTTTATGCACAGTGGTTACAGCATGAAGCGAATGCATGTGAATATACAAAGGTGCATTGCATTAAACATGTCCACTGAGTGTCCCAAAATGGCCGGCCTGCCTGCTTTCATCCATCAATTGTTCTAAATTTTTCATTACCCAATGAGCTGAGGTGGAGTCTTAGCCAGTGGTACCATCAGGGAGGTGTGTAAAGCACTTTAGGCTAGACAGCCAATCAGCTGCCAGCTTCCATCTGTCAATCAAATACAGCAGCCAATCAGAAAGCTGCCCATTGATCAGCAGGCCCTTTATGACATCACAGAAAGACCCTCAGAACTATCTGTGCATGTCTAATGGCTGGCTGTCAGTTGGGTGGGTGGGTGGCAGAGGGAGGGGATGTCTGTCTCGTTTCTCCTGAAAATTGCGCTTTTTCTGCGTTTACGGGAAAAGTTGAGGTCCGACGCGCAAAACTGGGGTATCGTAGAAATCACCTTTTAAAGACGCACATTTCTGCCCCCCCCAAAAATGGGCATTTCAAATGAGAAATGAGTCCAATGAACAAAATAGGGTTAATAAGTATGTATTTCAGGGGTGAGTTAGCAGGTTATTGGGGAAGTAAGTCCTGATATTTTTGGAGGTTGCAGGGTCCACTACACCATTTACAATAGGCAGGTTTTAGCATATGCAGTTAGGCCCTGTAGGATGATTTTAGCTAAAAAGTGCCCCAAACACTCAAACGGGCTTGTATCTGGGAAGGGAAAATATGGGAAACATGACTTAGACAGCAAATGATACACTGTTTGCCATGTATCCAAATTTTTATGCACAGTGGTTACAGCATGAAGCGAATGCATGTGAATATACAAAGGTGCATTGCATTAAACATGTCCACTGAGTGTCCCAAAATGGCCGGCCTGCCTGCTTTCATCCATCAATTGTTCTAAATTTTTCATTACCCAATGAGCTGAGGTGGAGTCTTAGCCAGTGGTACCATCAGGGAGGTGTGTAAAGCACTTTAGGCTAGACAGCCAATCAGCTGCCAGCTTCCATCTGTCAATCAAATACAGCAGCCAATCAGAAAGCTGCCCATTGATCAGCAGGCCCTTTATGACATCACAAACAGACCCTCAGAACTATCTGTGCATGTCTAATGGCTGGCTGTCAGTTGGGTGGGTGGGTGGCAGAGGGAGGGGATGTCTGTCTCGTTTCTCCTGAAAATTGCGCTTTTTCTGCGTTTACGGGAAAAGTTGAGGTCCGACGCGCAAAAGTGGGGTATCGTAGAAATCAGCTTTTAAAGACGCACATTTCTGACCCCCCAAAAATGGGCATTTCAAATGAGAAATGAGTCCAATGAACAAAATAGGGTTAATAAGTATGTATTTCAGGGGTGAGTTAGCAGGTTATTGGGGAAGTAAGTCCTGATATTTTTGGAGGTTGCAGGGGCCACTACACCATTTAAAATAGGCAGGTTTTAGCATATGCAGTTAGGCCCTGTAGGATGATTTTAGCTAAAAAGTGCCCCAAACACTCAAATGGGCTTGTATCTGGGAAGGGAAAAAATGGGAAACATGACTTAGACACCAAATGATACACTGTTTGCCATGTTTCCAAATTTTTATGCACAGCGGTTACAGCATGAAGCGAATGCATGTTAATATACAAAGGTGCATTTCATTAAACAAGTCCAATGAGCATCCCAAAATGGCCGGCCTGCCTGCTTTCATCCATCAATTGTTCTAAATTTTTCATTTCCCAACGAGCTGAGGTGGAGTCTTAGCCAGTGGTACCATCAGGGAGGTGTGTAAAGCACTTTAGGCTAGACAGCCAATCAGCTGCCAGCTTCCATCTGTCAATCAAATACAGCAGCCAATCAGAAAGCTGCCCATTGATCAGCAGGCCCTTTATGACATCACAGACAGACCCTCAGAACTATCTGTGCATGTCTAATGGCGGGCTGTCAGTTGGGCGGGTGGGTGGCAGAGGGAGGGGATGTCTGTCTCGTTTCTCCCTAAAATTGCGGTTTTTCTGCGTTTACGGGAAAAGTTGAGGTCCGACGCGCAAAAGTGGGGTATCGTAGAAATCACCTTTTAAAGACGCACATTTCTGGGCCCCCCAAAAATGGGCATTTCAAATGAGAAATGAGTCCAATGAACAAAATAGGGTGAATAAGTATGTATTTCAGGGGTGAGTTAGCAGGTTATTGGGGAAGTAAGTCCTGATATTTTTGGAGGTTGCAGGGGCCACTACACCATTCAAAATAGGCAGGCTTTAACATATGCAGTTAGGCCCCGTAGGATGATATTAGCTAAAAGGTGCCCCAAACACTCAAACGGGCTTGCATCTGGGAAGGGAAAATATGGGAAACATGACTTAGACACCAAAAGATACACTATATGCCATGTTTCCAAATTTTTATGCACAGTGGTTACAGCATGAAGCGAATGCATGTGAATATACAAAGGTGCATTGCATTAAACAAGTCCACTGAGTGTCCCAAAATTGCCGGCCTGCCTGCTTTCATCCATCAATTGTTCTAAATTTTTCAATACCCAATGAGCTGAGGTGGAGTCTTAGCCACTGGTACCATCAGGGAGGTGTGTAAAGCACTTTAGGCTAGACAGCCAATCAGCTGCCAGCTTCCATCTGTCAATCAAATACAGCAACTAATCAGAAAGCTGCCCATTGATCAGCAGGCCCTTTATGACATCACAGACATACCCTCAGAACTATCTGTGCATGTCTAATGGCTGGCTGTCAGTTGGGCGGGTGGGTGGCAGAGGGAGGGGATGTCTGTCTCGTTTCTCCTGAAAATTGCAGTTTTTCTGCGTTTACGGGAAAAGTTGAGGTCCGACGCGCAAAAGTGGGGTATCGTAGAAATCACCTTTTAAAGTCGCACATTTCCAGCCCCCCAAAAATGGGCATTTCAAATGAGAAATGAGTCCAATGAACAAAATAGGGTTAATAAGTATGTATTTCAGGGGTGAGTTAGCAGGTTATTGGGGAAGTAAGTCCTGATATTTTTGGAGGTTGCAGGGGCCACTACACCATTTAAAATAGGCAGGTTTTAGCATATGCAGTTAGGCCCTGTAGGATGATTTTAGCTAAAAAGTGCCCCAAACACTCAAACGGGCTTGTATCTGGGAAGGGAAAATATGAGAAACATGACTTAGACAGCAAATGATACACTGTTTGCCATGTTTCCAAATTTTTATGCACAGTGGTTACAGCATGAAGCGAATGCATGTGAATATACAAAGGTGCATTGCATTAAACATGTCCACTGAGTGTCCCAAAATGGCCGGCCTGCCTGCTTTCATCCATCAATTGTTCTAAATTTTTCATTACCCAATGAGCTGAGGTGGAGTCTTAGCCAGTGGTACCATCAGGGAGGTGTGTAAAGCACTTTAGGCTAGACAGCCAATCAGCTGCCAGCTTCCATCTGTCAATCAAATACAGCAGCCAATCAGAAAGCTGCCCATTGATCAGCAGGCCCTTTATGACATCACAGAAAGACCCTCAGAACTATCTGTGCATGTCTAATGGCTGGCTGTCAGTTGGGTGGGTGGGTGGCAGAGGGAGGGGATGTCTGTCTCGTTTCTCCTGAAAATTGCGCTTTTTCTGCGTTTACGGGAAAAGTTGAGGTCCGACGCGCAAAACTGGGGTATCGTAGAAATCACCTTTTAAAGACGCACATTTCTGCCCCCCCCAAAAATGGGCATTTCAAATGAGAAATGAGTCCAATGAACAAAATAGGGTTAATAAGTATGTATTTCAGGGGTGAGTTAGCAGGTTATTGGGGAAGTAAGTCCTGATATTTTTGGAGGTTGCAGGGGCCACTACACCATTTACAATAGGCAGGTTTTAGCATATGCAGTTAGGCCCTGTAGGATGATTTTAGCTAAAAAGTGCCCCAAACACTCAAACGGGCTTGTATCTGGGAAGGGAAAATATGGGAAACATGACTTAGACAGCAAATGATACACTGTTTGCCATGTATCCAAATTTTTATGCACAGTGGTTACAGCATGAAGCGAATGCATGTGAATATACAAAGGTGCATTGCATTAAACATGTCCACTGAGTGTCCCAAAATGGCCGGCCTGCCTGCTTTCATCCATCAATTGTTCTAAATTTTTCATTACCCAATGAGCTGAGGTGGAGTCTTAGCCAGTGGTACCATCAGGGAGGTGTGTAAAGCACTTTAGGCTAGACAGCCAATCAGCTGCCAGCTTCCATCTGTCAATCAAATACAGCAGCCAATCAGAAAGCTGCCCATTGATCAGCAGGCCCTTTATGACATCACAGAAAGACCCTCAGAACTATCTGTGCATGTCTAATGGCTGGCTGTCAGTTGGGTGGGTGGGTGGCAGAGGGAGGGGATGTCTGTCTCGTTTCTCCTGAAAATTGCGCTTTTTCTGCGTTTACGGGAAAAGTTGAGGTCCGACGCGCAAAACTGGGGTATCGTAGAAATCACCTTTTAAAGACGCACATTTCTGCCCCCCCCCAAAAATGGGCATTTCAAATGAGAAATGAGTCCAATGAACAAAATAGGGTTAATAAGTATGTATTTCAGGGGTGAGTTAGCAGGTTATTGGGGAAGTAAGTCCTGATATTTTTGGAGGTTGCAGGGGCCACTACACCATTTACAATAGGCAGGTTTTAGCATATGCAGTTAGGCCCTGTAGGATGATTTTAGCTAAAAAGTGCCCCAAACACTCAAACGGGCTTGTATCTGGGAAGGGAAAATATGGGAAACATGACTTAGACAGCAAATGATACACTGTTTGCCATGTATCCAAATTTTTATGCACAGTGGTTACAGCATGAAGCGAATGCATGTGAATATACAAAGGTGCATTGCATTAAACATGTCCACTGAGTGTCCCAAAATGGCCGGCCTGCCTGCTTTCATCCATCAATTGTTCTAAATTTTTCATTACCCAATGAGCTGAGGTGGAGTCTTAGCCAGTGGTACCATCAGGGAGGTGTGTAAAGCACTTTAGGCTAGACAGCCAATCAGCTGCCAGCTTCCATCTGTCAATCAAATACAGCAGCCAATCAGAAAGCTGCCCATTGATCAGCAGGCCCTTTATGACATCACAGAAAGACCCTCAGAACTATCTGTGCATGTCTAATGGCTGGCTGTCAGTTGGGTGGGTGGGTGGCAGAGGGAGGGGATGTCTGTCTCGTTTCTCCTGAAAATTGCGCTTTTTCTGCGTTTACGGGAAAAGTTGAGGTCCGACGCGCAAAACTGGGGTATCGTAGAAATCACCTTTTAAAGACGCACATTTCTACCCCCCCAAAAATGGGCATTTCAAATGAGAAATGAGTCCAATGAACAAAATAGGGTTAATAAGTATGTATTTCAGGGGTGAGTTAGCAGGTTATTGGGGAAGTAAGTCCTGATATTTTTGGAGGTTGCAGGGGCCACTACACCATTCAAAATAGGCAGGCTTTAGCATATGCAGTTAGGCCCCGTAGGATGATTTTAGCTAAAAAGTTCCCCAAACACTCAAACGGGCTTGTATCTGGGAAGGGAAAATATGGGAAACATGACTTAGACAGCAAATGATACACTGTTTGCCATGTTTCCAAATTTTTATGCACAGTGGTTACAGCATGAAGCGAATGCATGTGAATATACAAAGGTGCATTGCATTAAACATGTCCACTGAGTGTCCCAAAATGGCCGGCCTGCCTGCTTTCATCCATCAATTGTTCTAAATTTTTCATTACCCAATGAGCTGAGGTGGAGTCTTAGCCAGTGGTACCATCAGGGAGGTGTGTAAAGCACTTTAGGCTAGACAGCCAATCAGCTGCCAGCTTCCATCTGTCAATCAAATACAGCAGCCAATCAGAAAGCTGCCCATTGATCAGCAGGCCCTTTATGACATCACAGAAAGACCCTCAGATCTATCTGTGCATGTCTAATGGCTGGCTGTCAGTTGGGCGGGTGGGTGGCAGAGGGAGGGGATGTCTGTCTCGTTTCTCCTGAAAATTGCGGTTTTTCTGAGTTTACGGGAAAAGTTGAGGTCCGACGCGCAAAAGTGGGGTATCGTAGAAATCACCTTTTAAAGACGCACATTTCTACCCCCCCCCAAAAATGGGCATTTCAAATGAGAAATGAGTCCAATGAACAAAATAGGGTGAATAAGTATGTATTTCAGGGGTGAGTTAGCAGGTTATTGGGGAAGTAAGTTCTGATATTTTTGGAGGTTGCAGGGGTCACTACACCATTCAAAATAGGCAGGCTTTAGCATATGCAGTTAGGCCCCGTAGGTTGATTTTAGCTAAAAAGTGCCCCAAACACTGAAACGGGCTTGTATCTGGGAAGGGAAAAAATGGGAAACATGACTTAGACACCAAATGATACACTGTTTGCCATGTTTCCAAATTTTTATGCACAGCGGTTACAGCATGAAGCGAATGCATGTTAATATACAAAGGTGCATTTCATTAAACAAGTCCAATGAGCATCCCAAAATGGCCGGCCTGCCTGCTTTCATCCATCAATTGTTCTAAATTTTTCATTTCCCAACGAGCTGAGGTGGAGTCTTAGCCAGTGGTACCATCAGGGAGGTGTGTAAAGCACTTTAGGCTAGACAGCCAATCAGCTGCCAGCTTCCATCTGTCAATCAAATACAGCAGCCAATCAGAAAGCTGCCCATTGATCAGCAGGCCCTTTATGACATCACAGACAGACCCTCAGAACTATCTGTGCATGTCTAATGGCGGGCTGTCAGTTGGGCGGGTGGGTGGCAGAGGGAGGGGATGTCTGTCTCGTTTCTCCCTAAAATTGCGGTTTTTCTGCGTTTACGGGAAAAGTTGAGGTCCGACGCGCAAAAGTGGGGTATCGTAGAAATCACCTTTTAAAGACGCACATTTCTGGGCCCCCCAAAAATGGGCATTTCAAATGAGAAATGAGTCCAATGAACAAAATAGGGTGAATAAGTATGTATTTCAGGGGTGAGTTAGCAGGTTATTGGGGAAGTAAGTCCTGATATTTTTGGAGGTTGCAGGGGCCACTACACCATTCAAAATAGGCAGGCTTTAACATATGCAGTTAGGCCCCGTAGGATGATATTAGCTAAAAGGTGCCCCAAACACTCAAACGGGCTTGCATCTGGGAAGGGAAAATATGGGAAACATGACTTAGACACCAAAAGATACACTATATGCCATGTTTCCAAATTTTTATGCACAGTGGTTACAGCATGAAGCGAATGCATGTGAATATACAAAGGTGCATTGCATTAAACAAGTCCACTGAGTGTCCCAAAATTGCCGGCCTGCCTGCTTTCATCCATCAATTGTTCTAAATTTTTCAATACCCAATGAGCTGAGGTGGAGTCTTAGCCACTGGTACCATCAGGGAGGTGTGTAAAGCACTTTAGGCTAGACAGCCAATCAGCTGCCAGCTTCCATCTGTCAATCAAATACAGCAACTAATCAGAAAGCTGCCCATTGATCAGCAGGCCCTTTATGACATCACAGACATACCCTCAGAACTATCTGTGCATGTCTAATGGCTGGCTGTCAGTTGGGCGGGTGGGTGGCAGAGGGAGGGGATGTCTGTCTCGTTTCTCCTGAAAATTGCAGTTTTTCTGCGTTTACGGGAAAAGTTGAGGTCCGACGCGCAAAAGTGGGGTATCGTAGAAATCACCTTTTAAAGTCGCACATTTCCAGCCCCCCAAAAATGGGCATTTCAAATGAGAAATGAGTCCAATGAACAAAATAGGGTTAATAAGTATGTATTTCAGGGGTGAGTTAGCAGGTTATTGGGGAAGTAAGTCCTGATATTTTTGGAGGTTGCAGGGGCCACTACACCATTTAAAATAGGCAGGTTTTAGCATATGCAGTTAGGCCCTGTAGGATGATTTTAGCTAAAAAGTGCCCCAAACACTCAAACGGGCTTGTATCTGGGAAGGGAAAATATGAGAAACATGACTTAGACAGCAAATGATACACTGTTTGCCATGTTTCCAAATTTTTATGCACAGTGGTTACAGCATGAAGCGAATGCATGTGAATATACAAAGGTGCATTGCATTAAACATGTCCACTGAGTGTCCCAAAATGGCCGGCCTGCCTGCTTTCATCCATCAATTGTTCTAAATTTTTCATTACCCAATGAGCTGAGGTGGAGTCTTAGCCAGTGGTACCATCAGGGAGGTGTGTAAAGCACTTTAGGCTAGACAGCCAATCAGCTGCCAGCTTCCATCTGTCAATCAAATACAGCAGCCAATCAGAAAGCTGCCCATTGATCAGCAGGCCCTTTATGACATCACAGAAAGACCCTCAGAACTATCTGTGCATGTCTAATGGCTGGCTGTCAGTTGGGTGGGTGGGTGGCAGAGGGAGGGGATGTCTGTCTCGTTTCTCCTGAAAATTGCGCTTTTTCTGCGTTTACGGGAAAAGTTGAGGTCCGACGCGCAAAACTGGGGTATCGTAGAAATCACCTTTTAAAGACGCACATTTCTGCCCCCCCCAAAAATGGGCATTTCAAATGAGAAATGAGTCCAATGAACAAAATAGGGTTAATAAGTATGTATTTCAGGGGTGAGTTAGCAGGTTATTGGGGAAGTAAGTCCTGATATTTTTGGAGGTTGCAGGGGCCACTACACCATTTACAATAGGCAGGTTTTAGCATATGCAGTTAGGCCCTGTAGGATGATTTTAGCTAAAAAGTGCCCCAAACACTCAAACGGGCTTGTATCTGGGAAGGGAAAATATGGGAAACATGACTTAGACAGCAAATGATACACTGTTTGCCATGTATCCAAATTTTTATGCACAGTGGTTACAGCATGAAGCGAATGCATGTGAATATACAAAGGTGCATTGCATTAAACATGTCCACTGAGTGTCCCAAAATGGCCGGCCTGCCTGCTTTCATCCATCAATTGTTCTAAATTTTTCATTACCCAATGAGCTGAGGTGGAGTCTTAGCCAGTGGTACCATCAGGGAGGTGTGTAAAGCACTTTAGGCTAGACAGCCAATCAGCTGCCAGCTTCCATCTGTCAATCAAATACAGCAGCCAATCAGAAAGCTGCCCATTGATCAGCAGACCCTTTATGACATCACAGAAAGACCCTCAGAACTATCTGTGCATGTCTAATGGCTGGCTGTCAGTTGGGTGGGTGGGTGGCAGAGGGAGGGGATGTCTGTCTCGTTTCTCCTGAAAATTGCGCTTTTTCTGCGTTTACGGGAAAAGTTGAGGTCCGACGCGCAAAACTGGGGTATCGTAGAAATCACCTTTTAAAGACGCACATTTCTGCCCCCCCCCAAAAATGGGCATTTCAAATGAGAAATGAGTCCAATGAACAAAATAGGGTTAATAAGTATGTATTTCAGGGGTGAGTTAGCAGGTTATTGGGGAAGTAAGTCCTGATATTTTTGGAGGTTGCAGGGGCCACTACACCATTTACAATAGGCAGGTTTTAGCATATGCAGTTAGGCCCTGTAGGATGATTTTAGCTAAAAAGTGCCCCAAACACTCAAACGGGCTTGTATCTGGGAAGGGAAAATATGGGAAACATGACTTAGACAGCAAATGATACACTGTTTGCCATGTATCCAAATTTTTATGCACAGTGGTTACAGCATGAAGCGAATGCATGTGAATATACAAAGGTGCATTGCATTAAACATGTCCACTGAGTGTCCCAAAATGGCCGGCCTGCCTGCTTTCATCCATCAATTGTTCTAAATTTTTCATTACCCAATGAGCTGAGGTGGAGTCTTAGCCAGTGGTACCATCAGGGAGGTGTGTAAAGCACTTTAGGCTAGACAGCCAATCAGCTGCCAGCTTCCATCTGTCAATCAAATACAGCAGCCAATCAGAAAGCTGCCCATTGATCAGCAGGCCCTTTATGACATCACAGAAAGACCCTCAGAACTATCTGTGCATGTCTAATGGCTGGCTGTCAGTTGGGTGGGTGGGTGGCAGAGGGAGGGGATGTCTGTCTCGTTTCTCCTGAAAATTGCGCTTTTTCTGCGTTTACGGGAAAAGTTGAGGTCCGACGCGCAAAACTGGGGTATCGTAGAAATCACCTTTTAAAGACGCACATTTCTACCCCCCCAAAAATGGGCATTTCAAATGAGAAATGAGTCCAATGAACAAAATAGGGTTAATAAGTATGTATTTCAGGGGTGAGTTAGCAGGTTATTGGGGAAGTAAGTCCTGATATTTTTGGAGGTTGCAGGGGCCACTACACCATTCAAAATAGGCAGGCTTTAGCATATGCAGTTAGGCCCCGTAGGATGATTTTAGCTAAAAAGTTCCCCAAACACTCAAACGGGCTTGTATCTGGGAAGGGAAAATATGGGAAACATGACTTAGACAGCAAATGATACACTGTTTGCCATGTTTCCAAATTTTTATGCACAGTGGTTACAGCATGAAGCGAATGCATGTGAATATACAAAGGTGCATTGCATTAAACATGTCCACTGAGTGTCCCAAAATGGCCGGCCTGCCTGCTTTCATCCATCAATTGTTCTAAATTTTTCATTACCCAATGAGCTGAGGTGGAGTCTTAGCCAGTGGTACCATCAGGGAGGTGTGTAAAGCACTTTAGGCTAGACAGCCAATCAGCTGCCAGCTTCCATCTGTCAATCAAATACAGCAGCCAATCAGAAAGCTGCCCATTGATCAGCAGGCCCTTTATGACATCACAGAAAGACCCTCAGATCTATCTGTGCATGTCTAATGGCTGGCTGTCAGTTGGGCGGGTGGGTGGCAGAGGGAGGGGATGTCTGTCTCGTTTCTCCTGAAAATTGCGGTTTTTCTGAGTTTACGGGAAAAGTTGAGGTCCGACGCGCAAAAGTGGGGTATCGTAGAAATCACCTTTTAAAGACGCACATTTCTACCCCCCCCCAAAAATGGGCATTTCAAATGAGAAATGAGTCCAATGAACAAAATAGGGTGAATAAGTATGTATTTCAGGGGTGAGTTAGCAGGTTATTGGGGAAGTAAGTTCTGATATTTTTGGAGGTTGCAGGGGTCACTACACCATTCAAAATAGGCAGGCTTTAGCATATGCAGTTAGGCCCCGTAGGTTGATTTTAGCTAAAAAGTGCCCCAAACACTGAAACGGGCTTGTATCTGGGAAGGGAAAATATGGGAAACATGACCTAGACAGCAAATGATACACTGTATGCCATGTTTCCAAATTTTTATGCACAGTGGTTACAGCATGAAGCGAATGCATGTGAATATACAAAGGTGCATTGCATTAAACAAGTCCAATGAGCGTCCCAAAATGGCCGGCCTGCCTGCTTTCATCCATCAATTGTTCTAAATTTTTCATTACCCAATGAGCTGAGGTGGAGTCTTAGCCAGTGGTACCATCAGGGAGGTGTGTAAAGCACTTTAGGCTAGACAGCCACTCAGCTGCCAGCTTCCATCTGTCAATCAAATACAGCAGCCAATCAGAAAGCTGCCCATTGATCAGCAGGCCCTTTATGACATCACAGAAAGACCCTCAGAACTATCTGTGCATGTCTAATGGCTGGCTGTCAGTTGGGCGGGTGGGTGGCAGAGGGAGGGGATGTCTGTCTCGTTTCTCCTGAAAATTGCGCTTTTTCTGCGTTTACGGGAAAAGTTGAGGTCCGACGCGCAAAAGTGGGGTATCGTAGAAATCACATTTTAAAGACGCACATTTCTGGCCCCCCAAAAATGGGCATTTCAAATGAGAAATGAGTCCAATGAACAAAATAGGATGAATAAGTATGTATTTCAGGGGTGAGTTAGCAGGTTATTGGGGAAGTAAGTCCTGATATTTTTGGAGGTTGCAGGGGCCACTACACCATTCAAAATAGGCAGGCTTTAGCATATGCAGTTAGGCCCTGTAGGATGATTTTAGCTAAAAAGTGCCCCAAACACTCAAACGGGCTTGCATCTGGGAAGGGAAAATATGGGAAACATGACTTAGACACCAAAAGATTCACTAAATGCCATGTTTCCAAATTTTTATGCACAGTGGTTACAGCATGAAGCGAATGCATGTGAATATACAAAGGTGCATTGCATTAAACAAGTCCAATGAGCGTCCCAAAATGGCCGGCCTGCCTGCTTTCATCCATCAATTGTTCTAAATTTTTCATTACCCAATGAGCTGAGGTGGAGTCTTAGCCAGTGGTACCATCAGGGAGGTGTGTAATGCACTTTAGGCTAGACAGCCAATCAGCTGCCAGCTTCCATCTGTCAATCAAATACAGCAGCCAATCAGAAAGCTGCCCATTGATCAGCAGGCCCTTTATGACATCACAGACAGACCCTCAGAACTATCTGTGCATGTCTAATGGCTGGCTGTCAGTTGGGTGGGTGGGTGGCAGAGGGAGGTGATGTCTGTCTCGTTTCTCCTGAAAATTTCGCTTTTTCTGCGTTTACGGGAAAAGTTGAGGTCCGACGCGCAAAAGTGGGGTATCGTAGAAATCACCTTTTAAAGACGCACATTTCTGGCCCCCCAAAAATGGGCATTTCAAATGAGAAATGAGTCCAATGAACAAAATAGAATGAATAAGTATGTATTTCAGGGGTGAGTTAGCAGGTTATTGGGGAAGTAAGTCCTGATATTTTTGGAGGTTGCAGGGGCTACTACACCATTCAAAATAGGCAGGCTTTAGCATATGCAGTTAGGACCCGTAGGATGATTTTAGCTAAAAAGTGCCCCAAACACTCAAACGGGCTTGCATCTGGGAAGGGAAAATATGGGAAACATGACTTAGACAGAAAATGATACACTGTATGCCATGTTTCCAAATTTTTATGCACAGTGGTTACAGCATGAAGCGAATGCATGTGAATATACAAAGGTGCATTGCATTAAACAAGTCCAATGAGCGTCCCAAAATGGCCGGCCTGCCTGCTTTCATCCATCAATTGTTCTAAATTTTTCATTACCCAATGAGCTGAGGTGGAGTCTTAGCCAGTGGTACCATCAGGGAGGTGTGTAAAGCACTTTAGGCTAGACAGCCAATCAGCTGCCAGCTTCCATCTGTCAATCAAATACAGCAGCCAATCAGAAAGCTGCCCATTGATCAGCAGGCCCTTTATGACATCACAGACAGACCCTCAGAACTATCTGTGCATGTCTAATGGCTGGCTGTCAGTTGAGTGGGTGGGTGGCAGAGGGAGGGGATGTCTGTCTCGTTTCTCCTGAAAATTGCGCTTTTTCTGCGTTTACGGGAAAAGTTGAGGTCCGACGCGCAAAAGTGGGATATCGTAGAAATAACCTTTTAAAGACGCACATTTCTGGCCCCCCAAAAATGGGCATTTCAAATGAGAAATGAGTCCAATGAACAAAATAGGGTGAATAAGTATGTATTTCAGGGGTGAGTTAGCAGGTTATTGGGGAAGTAAGTCCTGATATTTTTGGAGGTTGCAGGGGCCACTACACCATTCAAAATAGGCAGGCTTTAGCATATGCAGTTAGGCCTCGTAGGATGATTTTAGCTAAAAAGTGCCCCAATCACTCAAACGGGCTTGTATCTGGGAAGGGAAAATATGGGAAACATGACTTAGACAGAAAATGATACACTGTATGCCATGTTTCCAAATTTTTATGCACAGTGGTTACAGCATGAAGCGAATGCATGTGAATATACAAAGGTGCATTGCATTAAACAAGTCCAATGAGCGTCCCAAAATGGCCAGCCTGCCTGCTTTCATCCATCAATTGTTCTAAATTTTTCATTACCCAATGAGCTGAGGTGGAGTCTTAGCCAGTGGTACCATCAGGGAGGTGTGTAAAGCACTTTAGGCTAGACAGCCAATCAGCTGCCAGCTTCCATCTGTCAATCAAATACAGCAGCCAATCAGAAAGCTGCCCATTGATCAGCAGGCCCTTTATGACATCACAAACAGACCCTCAGAACTATCTGTGCATGTCTAATGGCTGGCTGTCAGTTGGGCGGGTGGGTGGCAGAGGGAGGGGATATCTGTCTCGTTTCTCCTGAAAATTGCGGTTTTTCTGCGTTTACGGGAAAAGTTGAGGTCCGACGCGCAAAAGTGGGGTATCGTAGAAATCACATTTTAAAGACGCACATTTCTGGCCCCCCAAATATGGGCATTTCAAATGAGAAATGAGTCCAATGAACAAAATAGGGTGAATAAGTATGTATTTCAGGGGTGAGTTAGCAGGTTATTGGGGAAGTAAGTCCTGATATTTTTGGAGGTTGCAGGGGCCACTACACCATTCAAAATAGGCAGGCTTTAGCATATGTAGTTAGGCCTCGTAGGATGATTTTAGCTAAAAAGTGCCCCAATCACTCAAACGGGCTTGTATCTGGGAATTGAAAATATGGGAAACATGACTTAGACAGCAAATGATACACTGTTTGCCATGTTTCCAAATTTTTATGCACAGTGGTTACAGCATGAAGCGAATGCATGTGAATATACAAAGGTGCATTGCATTAAACAAGTCCACTGAGTCAGGGCCGGCGGAACCCGCTCAGCGAGGGATGCAAAGCAGGGAGGCGCTGGCCAGTAGAGGCGCTCTCCCCGCTCTGCACCCTCTTACTGCTGGCTGCCGCTGTCTGTCAAACTGCAGCAGCGCCGGCAACATGAAGCACTTACCAGCGCTGCGGGAAGCGTGAGGGTCGGGGGAGGCAGACAGTGATCTGTGGACGGCTCTGGAGTTACTGCTGACTGCAGTACTGCCAGGTGCCACTAGATGCCCCCAGCTGATCCCAGTGCTGTGGAGCTATGCCGTGCCATGATCAATGGAGATGGCCCGGGACCCTACAGAGGAGCTGAGTGAGTGTTTTATGTGTGTGTATCTCACTAATATCTATCTATGTCTGCCTGTCTCTCTAATATCTATCTATGTCTGCCTGTCTCTCCAATATCTATTCATGTCTGCCTGTCTCTCCAATATCTATCTATCTATGTCTGGCTGTCTCTCTAATATCTGTCTGCCTATCTGTCTAATATCTATCTATAGCTGCCTATCTGTCTAATATCTATCTATATCTGCCTATCTGTCTAATATCTATCTATATCTGCCTGTCTGTCTAATATCTATCTATGTCTGCCTGTCTCTCCAATATCTATCTATGTCTGGCTGTCTCTCTAATATCTTTCTATGTCTGCCTGTCTCTCCAATATCTATCTATGTCTGGCTGTCTCTCTAATATCTATCTATATCTGCCTGTCTCTCTAATATCTATCTATGTCTGCCTGTCTCTCTAATATCTATCTATGTCTGCCTGTCTCTCTAATATCTATCTATGTCTGCCTGTCTCTCCAATATCTATCTATGTCTGGCTGTCTCTCTAATATCTGTCTGCCTATCTGTCTAATATCTATCTATATCTGCCTATCTGTCTAATATCTATCTATATCTGCCTATCTGTCTAATATCTATCTATATCTGCCTGTCTGTCTAATATCTATCTATATCTGCCTGTCTGTCTAATATCTATCTATATCTGCCTGTCTAATATCTATCTATATCTGCCTGTCAAATATCTATCTATATCTGCCTGTCTGTCTAATATCTATCTATATCTGCCTGTCTGTCTAATATCTATCTATATCTGCCTGTCTGTCTAATATCTATCTATATCTGCCTGTCTGTCTAATATCTATCTATCTATCTATCTATCTATCTATCTATCTATCTATCTATCTATCTATCTATCTATCTATCTATGTCAGACTGAGACATATATATTAGACAGACAGAGATAGATAGATATTAGACTGTCTATATCTATCAATATCTGTGTCTAATATCTAGATTTGTCTGTCTGTTGATATCTATCTCTGTCTTTCTGTCTATTTATCTATCTGATGAACTCCCCCATAGCACTCACTTATTTATTTATTTTAAATGGGAAAATAGGAAAATGTTATTTAGTGTACATAAGACCTGTGCTTCCCGGATGCTAAAAATATATTCAAGTATACAGTATCTTAAGTAAGGTAAAACTCACCCTTACCTCTGTGAAAATAGGATTTAAAGGTGTATATTTTAGGATTTCCCTCCTGCGGTGCGTCCTATCGTGCAGTTTTAATTCACGCCAGACGTTAGATCAGGAAAGTAAAAGTAGTGACAGGTCACTATCTTGTGATGTTGAATGTGTTCTTCTCTGTGTCACTTTCCCGGTCTGATGTCCAGCGTGAATCGAAAATAATAGGGCGCACCTTTTCTTGAAGCATGAGTTTTTCCTGTATGGGCTATGGAAGGAAGGGCGCAAAATTTCAGTTTGCAGGGAGGCGCCAGACACCCTAGCACCGGCCCTGCACTGAGTGTCCCAAAATGGCCGGCCTGCCTGCTTTCATCCATCAATTGTTCTAAATTTTTCATTACCCAATGAGCTGAGGTGGAGTCTTAGCCAGTGGTACCATCAGGGAGGTGTGTAAAGCACTTTAGGCTAGACAGCCAATCAGCTGCCAGCTTTCATCTGTCAATCAAATACAGCAGCCAATCAGAAAGCTGCCCATTGATCAGCAGGCCCTTTATGACATCACAGAAAGACTCTCAGAACTATCTGTGCATGTCTAATGGCTGGCTGTCAGTTGGGCGGGTGGGTGGCAGAGGGAGGGGATGTCTGTCTCGTTTCTCCTGAAAATTGCGGTTTTTCTGCATTTACGGGAAAAGTTGAGGTCCGACGCGCAAAAGTGGGGTATCGTAGAAATCACATTTTAAAGACGCACATTTCTGGCCCCCCAAAAATGGGCATTTCAAATGAGAAATGAGTCCAATGAACAAAATAGGGTGAATAAGTATGTATTTCAGGGGTGAGTTAGCAGGTTATTGGGGAAGTAAGTCCTGATATTTTTGGAGGTTGCAGGGGCCACTACACCATTCAAAATAGGCAGGCTTTAGCATATGCAGTTAGGCCTCATAGGATGATTTTAGCTAAAAAGTGCCCCAATCACTCAAACGGGCTTGTATCTGGGAATTGAAAATATGGGAAACATGACTTAGACAGCAAATGATACACTGTTTGCCATGTTTCCAAATTTTTATGCACAGTGGTTACAGCATGAAGCGAATGCATGTGAATATACAAAGGTGCATTGCATTAAACAAGTCCACTGAGTGTCCCAAAATGGCCGGCCTGCCTGCTTTCATCCATCAATTGTTCTAAATTTTTCATTACCCAATGAGCTGAGGTGGAGTCTTAGCCAGTGGTACCATCAGGGAGGTGTGTAAAGCACTTTAGGCTAGACAGCCAATCAGCTGCCAGCTTCCATCTGTCAATCAAATACAGCAGCCAATCAGAAAGCTGCCCATTGATCAGCAGGCCCTTTATGACATCACAGAAAGACTCTCAGAACTATCTGTGCATGTCTAATGGCTGGCTGTCAGTTGGGTGCGTGGGTGGCAGAGGGAGGGGATGTCTGTCTCGTTTCTCCTGAAAATTGAGCTTTTTCTGCGTTTACGGGAAAAGTTGAGATCCGACGCGCAAAAGTGGGGTATCGTAGAAATCACCTTTTAAAGATGCACATTTCTGCCCCCCCAAAAATGGGCATTTCAAATGAGAAATGAGTCCAATGAACAAAATAGGGTGAATAAGTATGTATTTCAGGGGTGAGTTAGCAGGTTATTGGGGAAGTAAGTCCTGATATTTTTGGAGGTTGCAGGGGCCACTACACCATTCAAAATAGGCGGGCTTTAGCATATGCAGTTAGGCCCCGTAGGTTGATTTTAGCTAAAAAGTGCCCCAAACACTCAAACGGGCTTGTATCTGGGAAGGGAAAATATGGGAAACATGACTTAGACAGCAAATGATACACTGTATGCCATGTTTCCAAATTTTTATGCACAGTGGTTACAGCATGAAGCGAATGCATGTGAATATACAAAGGTGCATTGCATTAAACAAGTCCACTGAGTGTCCCAAAATGGCCGGCCTGCCTGCTTTCATCCATCAATTGTTCTAAATTTTTCATTACCCAATGAGCTGAGGTGGAGTCTTAGCCAGTGGTACCATCAGGGAGGTGTGTAAAGCACTTTAGGCTAGACAGCCAATCAGCTGCCAGCTTCCATCTGTCAATAAAATACAGCAGCCAATCAGAAAGCTGCCCATTGATCAGCAGGCCCTTTATGACATCACAGACAGACCCTCAGAACTATCTGTGCATGTCTAATGGCTGGCTGTCAGTAGGGTGGGTGGGTGGCAGAGGGAGGGGATGTCTGTCTCGTTTCTCCTGAAAATTGCGCTTTTTCTGCGTTTACGGGAAAAGTTGAGGTCCGACGCGCAAAAGTGGGGTATCGTAGAAATAACCTTTTAAAGACGCACATTTCTGGCCCACCAAAAATGGGCATTTCAAATGAGAAATGAGTCCAATGAACAAAATAGGATGAATAAGTATGTATTTCAGGGGTGAGTTAGCAGGTTATTGGGGAAGTAAGTCCTGATATTTTTGGAGGTTGCAGGGGCCACTACACCATTCAAAATAGGCAGGCTTTAGCATATGCAGTTAGGCCTCGTAGGATGATTTTAGCTAAAAAGTGCCCCAAACACTCAAACGGGCTTGTATCTGGGAAGGGAAAATATGGGAAACATGACTTAGACACCAAATGATACACTATATGCCATGTTTCCAAATTTTTATGCACAGTGGTTACAGCATGAAGCGAATGCATGTGAATATACAAAGGTGCATTGCATTAAACAACTCCACTGAGTGTCCCAAAATGGCCGGCCTGCCTGCTTTCATCCATCAATTGTTCTAAATTTTTCATTACCCAATGAGCTGAGGTGGAGTCTTAGCCAGTGGTACCATCAGGGAGGTGTGTAAAGCACTTTAGGCTAGACAGCCAATCAGCTGCCAGCTTCCATCTGTCAATCAAATACAGCAGCCAATCAGAAAGCTGCCCATTGATCAGCAGGCCCTTTATGACATCACAGACAGACCCTCAGAACTATCTGTGCATGTCTAATGGCTGGCTGTCAGTTGGGTGGGTGGCAGAGGGAGGGGATGTCTGTCTCGTTTCTCCTGAAAATTGTGCTTTTTCTGCGTTTACGGGAAAAGTTGAGGTCCGACGCGCAAAAGTGGGATATCGTAGAAATAACCTTTTAAAGACGCACATTTCTGGCCCCCCAAAAATGGGCATTTCAAATGAGAAATGAGTCCAATGAACAAAGGATGAATAAGTATGTATTTCAGGGGTGAGTTAGCAGGTTATTGGGGAAGTAAGTCCTGATATTTTTGGAGGTTGCAGGGGCCACTACACCATTCAAAATAGGCAGGCTTTAGCATATGCAGTTAGGCCTCGTAGGATGATTTTAGCTAAAAAGTGCCCCAATCACTCAAACGGGCTTGTATCTGGGAAGGGAAAATATGGGAAACATGACTTAGACAGAAAATGATACACTGTATGCCATGTTTCCAAATTTTTATGCACAGTGGTTACAGCATGAAGCGAATGCATGTGAATATACAAAGGTGCATTGCATTAAACAAGTCCAATGAGCGTCCCAAAATGGCCGGCCTGCCTGCTTTCATCCATCAATTGTTCTAAATTTGTCATTACCCAATGAGCTGAGGTGGAGTCTTAGCCAGTGGTACCATCAGGGAGGTGTGTAAAGCACTTTAGGCTAGACAGCCAATCAGCTGCCAGCTTCCATCTGTCAATCAAATACAGCAGCCAATCAGAAAGCTGCCCATTGATCAGCAGGCCCTTTATGACATCACAAGCAGACCCTCAGAACTATCTGTGCATGTCTAATGGCTGGCTGTCAGTTGGGCGGTGGGTGGCAGAGGGAGGGGATGTCTGTCTCGTTTCTCCTGAAAATTGCGGTTTTTCTGCGTTTACGGGAAAAGTTGAGGTCCGACGCGCAAAAGTGGGGTATCGTAGAAATCACATTTTAAAGACGCACATTTCTGGATCCCCAAAAATGGGCATTTCAAATGAGAAATGAGTCCAATGAACAAAATAGGGTGAATAAGTATGTATTTCAGGGGTGAGTTAGCAGGTTATTGGGGAAGTAAGTCCTGATATTTTTGTAGGTTGCAGGGGCCACTACACCATTCAAACTAGGCAGGCTTTAGCATATGCAGTTAGGCCTCGTAGGATGATTTTAGCTAAAAAGTGCCCCAATCACTCAAACAGGCTTGTATCTGGGAATTGAAAATATGGGAAACATGACTTAGACAACAAATGATACACTGTTTGCCATGTTTCCAAATTTTTATGCACAGTGGTTACAGCATGAAGCGAATGCATGTGAATATACAAAGGTGCATTGCATTAAACAAGTCCACTGAGTGTCCCAAAATGGCCGGCCTGCCTGCTTTCATCCATCAATTGTTTTAAATTTTTCATTACCCAATGAGCTGAGGTGGAGTCTTAGCCAGTGGTACCATCAGGGAGGTGTGTAAAGCACTTTAGGCTAGACAGCCAATCAGCTGCCAGCTTTCATCTGTCAATCAAATACAGCAGCCAATCAGAAAGCTGCCCATTGATCAGCAGGCCCTTTATGACATCACAGAAAGACTCTCAGAACTATCTGTGCATGTCTAATGGCTGGCTGTCAGTTGGGCGGGTGGGTGGCAGAGGGAGGGGATGTCTGTCTTGTTTCTCCTGAAAATTGCGGTTTTTCTGCGTTTACGGGAAAAGTTGAGGTCCGACGCGCAAAAGTGGGGTATCGTAGAAATCACATTTTAAAGACGCACATTTCTGGCCCCCCAAAAATGGGCATTTCAAATGAGAAATGAGTCCAATGAACAAAATAGGGTGAATAAGTATGTATTTCAGGGGTGAGTTAGCAGGTTATTGGGGAAGTAAGTCCTGATATTTTTGGAGGTTGCAGGGGCCACTACACCATTCAAAATAGGCACGCTTTAGCATATGCAGTTAGGCCTCATAGGATGATTTTAGCTAAAAAGTGCCCCAATCACTCAAACGGGCTTGTATCTGGGAATTGAAAATATGGGAAACATGACTTAGACAGCAAATGATACACTGTTTGCCATGTTTCCAAATTTTTATGCACAGTGGTTACAGCATGAAGCGAATGCATGTGAATATACAAAGGTGCATTGCATTAAACAAGTCCACTGAGTGTCCCAAAATGGCCGGCCTGCCTGCTTTCATCCATCAATTGTTCTAAATTTTTCATTACCCAATGAGCTGAGGTGGAGTCTTAGCCAGTGGTACCATCAGGGAGGTGTGTAAAGCACTTTAGGCTAGACAGCCAATCAGCTGCCAGCTTCCATCTGTCAATCAAATACAGCAGCCAATCAGAAAGCTGCCCATTGATCAGCAGGCCCTTTATGACATCACAGAAAGACTCTCAGAACTATCTGTGCATGTCTAATGGCTGGCTGTCAGTTGGGTGCGTGGGTGGCAGAGGGAGGGGATGTCTGTCTCGTTTCTCCTGAAAATTGCGCTTTTTCTGCGTTTACGGGAAAAGTTGAGATCCGACGCGCAAAAGTGGGGTATCGTAGAAATCACCTTTTAAAGATGCACATTTCTGCCCCCCCAAAAATGGGCATTTCAAATGAGAAATGAGTCCAATGAACAAAATAGGGTGAATAAGTATGTATTTCAGGGGTGAGTTAGCAGATTATTGGGGAAGTAAGTCCTGATATTTTTGGAGATTGCAGGGGCCACTACACCATTCAAAATAGGCAGGTTTTAGCATATGCAGTTAGGCCCCGTAGGATGATTTTAGCTAAAAAGTGCCCCAAACACTCAAACGGGCTTGTATCTGGGAAGGGAAAATATGGGAAACATGACTTAGACAGAAAATGATACACTGTTTGCCATGTTTCCAAATTTTTATGCACAGTGGTTACAGCATGAAGCGAATGCATGTGAATATACAAAGGTGCATTGCATTAAACAAGTCCACTGAGTGTCCCAAAATTGCCGGCCTGCCTGCTTTCATCCATCAATTGTTCTAAATTTTTCATTACCCAATGAGCTGAGGTGGAGTCTTAGCCACTGGTACCATCAGGGAGGTGTGTAAAGAACTTTAGGCTAGACAGCCAATCAGCTGCCAGCTTCCATCTGTCAATCAAATACAGCAGCCAATCAGAAAGCTGCCCATTGATCAGCAGGCCCTTTATGACATCACAAACAGACCCTCAGAACTATCTGTGCATGTCTAATGGCTGGCTGTCAGTTGGGCGGGTGGGTGGCAGAGGGAGGGGATGTCTGTCTCGTTTCTCCTGAAAATTGCGGTTTTTCTGCGTTTACGGGAAAAGTTGAGGTCCGACGCGCAAAAGTGGGGTATCGTAGAAATCACATTTTAAAGACGCACATTTCTGGCCCCCCAAAAATGGGCATTTCAAATGAGAAATGAGTCCAATGAACAAAATAGGGTGAATAAGTATGTATTTCAGGGGTGAGTTAGCAGATTATTGGGGAAGTAAGTCCTGATATTTTTGGAGGTTGCAGGGGCCACTACACCATTCAAAAAAGGCAGGTTTTAGCATATGCAGTTAGGCCCCGTAGGATGATTTTAGCCAAAAAGTGCCCCAAACACTCAAACGGGCTTGTATCTGGGAAGGGAAAATATGGGAAACATGACTTAGACACCAAATGATACACTATATGCCATGTTTCCAAATTTTTATGCACAGTGGTTACAGCATGAAGCGAATGCATGTGAATATACAAAGGTGCATTGCATTAAACAAATCCACTGAGTGTCCCAAAATGGCCGGCCTGCCTGCTTTCATCCATCAATTGTTCTAAATTTTTCATTACCCAATGAGCTGAGGTGGAGTCTTAGCCAGTGGTACCATCAGGGAGGTGTGTAAAGCACTTTAGGCTAGACAGCCAATCAGCTGCCAGCTTCCATCTGTCAATCAAATACAGCAGCCAATCAGAAAGCTGCCCATTGATCAGCAGGCCCTTTATGACATCACAGACAGACCCTCAGAACTATCTGTGCATGTCTAATGGCTGGCTGTCAGTTGGGTGGGTGGGTGGCAGAGGGAGGGGATGTCTGTCTAGTTTCTCCTGAAAATTGCGCTTTTTCTGCGTTTACGGGAAAAGTTGAGGTCCGACGCGCAAAAGTGGGAAATCGTATAAATAACCTTTTAAAGACGCACATTTCTGGCCCACCAAAAATGGGCATTTCAAATGAGAAATGAGTCCAATGAACAAAATAGGATGAATAAGTATGTATTTCAGGGGTGAGTTAGCAGGTTATTGGGGAAGTAAGTCCTGATATTTTTGGAGGTTGCAGGGGCCACTACACCATTCAAAATAGGCAGGCTTTAGCATATGCAGTTAGGCCTCGTAGGATGACTTTAGCTAAAAAGTGCCCCAAACACTCAAACAGGCTTGTATCTGGGAAGGGAAAATATGGGAAACATGACTTAGACAGCAAATGATACACTGTTTGCCATGTTTCCAAATTTGTATGCACAGTGGTTACAGCATGAAGCGAATGCATGTGAATATACAAAGGTGCATTGCATTAAACAAGTCCACTGAGTGTCCCAAAATGGCCGGCCTGCCTGCTTTCATCCATCAATTGTTCTAAATTTTTCATTACCCAATGAGCTGAGGTAGAGTCTTAGCCAGTGGTACCATCAGGGAGGTGTGTAAAGCACTTTAGGCTAGACAGCCAATCAGCTGCCAGCTTCCATCTGTCAATCAAATACAGCAGCCAATCAGAAAGCTGCCCATTGATCAGCAGGCCCTTTATGACATCACAAACAGACCCTCAGAACTATCTGTGCATGTCTAATGGCTGGCTGTCAGTTGGGCGGGTGGGTGGCAGAGGGAGGGGATGTCTGTCTCGTTTCTCCTGAAAATTGCGCTTTTTCTGCGTTTACGGGAAAAGTTGAGGTCCGACGCGCAAAAGTGGGGTATCGTAGAAATCACATTTTAAAGACGCACGTTTCTGGCCCCCCAAAAATGGGCATTTTAAATGAGAAATGAGTCCAATGAACAAAATAGGGTGAATAAGTATGTATTTTAGGGGTGAGTTAGCAGATTATTGGGGAAGTAAGTCCTGATATTTTTGGAGGTTGCAGGAGCCACTACACCATTCAAAATAGGCAGGTTTTAGCATATGCAGTTAGGCCCCGTAGGATGATTTTAGCTAAAAAGTGCCCCAAACACTCAAACGGGCTTGTATCTGGGAAGGGAAAATATGGGAAACATGACTTAGAAAGAAAATGATACACTGTATGCCATGTTTCCAAATTTTTATGCACAGTGGTTACAGCATGAAGCGAATGCATGTGAATATACAAAGGTGCATTGCATTAAACAAGTCCAATGAGCGTCCCAAAATGGCCGGCCTGCCTGCTTTCATCCATCAATTGTTCTAAATTTTTCATTACCCAATGAGCTGAGGTGGAGTCTTAGCCAGTGGTACCATCAGGGAGGTGTGTAAAGCACTTTAGGCTAGACAGCCAATCAGCTGCCAGCTTCCATCTGTCAATCAAATACAGCAGCCAATCAGAAAGCTGCCCATTGATCAGCAGGCCCTTTATGACATCACAAACAGACCCTCAGAACTATCTGTGCATGTCTAATGGCTGGCTGTCAGTTGGGCGGGTGGGTGGCAGAGGGAGGGGATGTCTGTCTCGTTTCTCCTGAAAATTGCGGTTTTTCTGCGTTTACGGGAAAAGTTGAGGTCCGACGCGCAAAAGTGGGGTATCGTAGAAATCACATTTTAAAGACGCACATTTCTGGCCCCCCAAAAATGGGCATTTCAAATGAGAAATGAGTCCAATGAACAAAATAGGGTGAATAAGTATGTATTTCAGGGGTGAGTTAGCAGGTTATTGGGGAAGTAAGTCCTGATATTTTTGGAGGTTGCAGGGGCCACTACACCATTCAAAATAGGCAGGCTTTAGCATATGCAGTTAGGCCTCATAGGATGATTTTAGCTAAAAAGTGCCCCAATCACTCAAACGGGCTTGTATCTGGGAATTGAAAATATGGGAAACATGACTTAGACAGCAAATGATACACTGTTTGCCATGTTTCCAAATTTTTATGCACAGTGGTTACAGCATGAAGCGAATGCATGTGAATATACAAAGGTACATTGCATTAAACAAGTCCACTGAGTGTCCCAAAATGGCCGGCCTGCCTGCTTTCATCCATCAATTTTTCTAAATTTTTCATTACCCAATGAGCTGAGGTGGAGTCTTAGCCAGTGGTACCATCAGGGAGGTGTGTAAAGCACTTTAGGCTAGACAGCCAATCAGCTGCCAGCTTCCATCTGTCAATCAAATACAGCAGCCAATCAGAAAGCTGCCCATTGATCAGCAGGCCCTTTATGACATCACAGAAAGACTCTCAGAACTATCTGTGCATGTCTAATGGCTGGCTGTCAGTTGGGTGCGTGGGTGGCAGAGGGAGGGGATGTCTGTCTCGTTTCTCCTGAAAATTGCGCTTTTTCTGCGTTTACGGGAAAAGTTGAGATCCGACGCGCAAAAGTGGGGTATCGTAGAAATCACCTTTTAAAGATGCACATTTCTGCCCCCCCAAAAATGGGCATTTCAAATGAGAAATGAGTCCAATGAACAAAATAGGGTGAATAAGTATGTATTTCAGGGGTGAGTTAGCAGATTATTGGGGAAGTAAGTCCTGATATTTTTGGAGGTTGCAGGGGCCACTACACCATTCAAAATAGGCAGGTTTTAGCATATGCAGTTAGGCCCCGTAGGATGATTTTAGCTAAAAAGTGCCCCAAACACTCAAACGGGCTTGTATCTGGGAAGGGAAAATATGGGAAACATGACTTAGACAGAAAATGATACACTTTATGCCATGTTTCCAAATTTTTATGCACAGTGGTTACAGCATGAAGCGAATGCATGTGAATATACAAAGGTGCATTGCATTAAACAAATCCACTGAGTGTCCCAAAATTGCCGGCCTGCCTGCTTTCATCCATCAATTGTTCTAAATTTTTCATTACCCAATGAGCTGAGGTGGAGTCTTAGCCACTGGTACCATCAGGGAGGTGTGTAAAGAACTTTAGGCTAGACAGCCAATCAGCTGCCAGCTTCCATCTGTCAATCAAATACAGCAGCCAATCAGAAAGCTGCCCATTGATCAGCAGGCCCTTTATGACATCACAAACAGACCCTCAGAACTATCTGTGCATGTCTAATGGCTGGCTGTCAGTTGGGCGGGTGGGTGGCAGAGGGAGGGGATGTCTGTCTCGTTTCTCCTGAAAATTGCGGTTTTTCTGCGTTTACGGGAAAAGTTGAGGTCCGACGCGCAAAAGTGGGGTATCGTAGAAATCACATTTTAAAGACGCACATTTCTGGCCCCCCAAAAATGGGCATTTCAAATGAGAAATGAGTCCAATGAACAAAATAGGGTGAATAAGTATGTATTTCAGGGGTGAGTTAGCAGATTATTGGGGAAGTAAGTCCTGATATTTTTGGAGGTTGCAGGGGCCACTACACCATTCAAAAAAGGCAGGTTTTAGCATATGCAGTTAGGCCCCGTAGGATGATTTTAGCTAAAAAGTGCCCCAAATACTCAAACGGGCTTGTATCTGGGAAGGGAAAATATGGGAAACATGACTTAGACACCAAATGATACACTATATGCCATGTTTCCAAATTTTTATGCACAGTGGTTACAGCATGAAGCGAATGCATGTGAATATACAAAGGTGCATTGCATTAAACAAGTCCACTGAGTGTCCCAAAATGGCCGGCCTGCCTGCTTTCATCCATCAATTGTTCTAAATTTTTCATTACCCAATGAGCTGAGGTGGAGTCTTAGCCAGTGGTACCATCAGGGAGGTGTGTAAAGCACTTTAGGCTAGACAGCCAATCAGCTGCCAGCTTCCATCTGTCAATCAAATACAGCAGCCAATCAGAAAGCTGCCCATTGATCAGCAGGCCCTTTATGACATCACAGACAGACCCTCAGAACTATCTGTGCATGTCTAATGGCTGGCTGTCAGTTGGGTGGGTGGGTGGCAGAGGGAGGGTATGTCTGTCTCGTTTCTCCTGAAAATTGCGCTTTTTCTGCGTTTACGGGAAAAGTTGAGGTCCGACGCGCAAAAGTGGGGTATCGTAGAAATAACCTTTTAAAGACGCACATTTCTGGCCCACCAAAAATGGGCATTTCAAATGAGAAATGAGTCCAATGAACAAAATAGGATGAATAAGTATGTATTTCAGGGGTGAGTTAGCAGGTTATTGGGGAAGTAAGTCCTGATATTTTTGGAGGTTGCAGGGGCCACTACACCATTCAAAATAGGCAGGCTTTAGCATATGCAGTTAGGCCTCGTAGGATGATTTTAGCTAAAAAGTGCCCCAATCACTCAAACAGGCTTGTATCTGGGAAGGGAAAATATGGGAAACATAACTTAGACAGCAAATGATACACTGTTTGCCATGTTTCCAAATTTTTATGCACAGTGGTTACAGCATGAAGCGAATGCATGTGAATATACAAAGGTGCATTGCATTAAACAAGTCCACTGAGTGTCCCAAAATGGCCGGCCTGCCTGCTTTCATCCATCAATTGTTCTAAATTTTTCATTACCCAATGAGCTGAGGTAGAGTCTTAGCCAGTGGTACCATCAGGGAGGTGTGTAAAGCACTTTAGGCTAGACAGCCAATCAGCTGCCAGCTTCCATCTGTCAATCAAATACAGCAGCCAATCAGAAAGCTGCCCATTGATCAGTTTGTGATTTATGACATCACAAACAGACCCTCAGAACTATCTGTGCATGTCTAATGGCTGGCTGTCAGTTGGGCGGGTGGGTGGCAGAGGGAGGGGATGTCTGTCTCGTTTCTCCTGAAAATTGCGCTTTTTCTGCGTTTACGGGAAAAGTTGAGGTCCGACGCGCAAAAGTGGGGTATCGTAGAAATCACATTTTAAAGACGCACATTTCTGGCCCCCCAAAAATGGGCATTTCAAATGAGAAATGAGTCCAATGAACAAAATAGGGTGAATAAGTATGTATTTTAGGGGTGAGTTAGCAGATTATTGGGGAAGTAAGTCCTGATATTTTTGGAGGTTGCAGGAGCCACTACACCATTCAAAATAGGCAGGTTTTAGCATATGCAGTTAGGCTCCGTAGGATGATTTTAGCTAAAAAGTGCCCCAAACACTCAAACAGGCTTGTATCTGGGAAGGGAAAATATGGGAAACATGATTTAGAAAGAAAATGATACACTGTATGCCATGTTTCCAAATTTTTATGCACAGTGGTTACAGCATGAAGCGAATGCATGTGAATATACAAAGGTGCATTGCATTAAACAAGTCCAATGAGCGTCCCAAAATGGCCGGCCTGCCTGCTTTCATCCATCAATTGTTCTAAATTTTTCATTACCCAATGAGCTGAGGTGGAGTCTTAGCCAGTGGTACCATCAGGGAGGTGTGTAAAGCACTTTAGGCTAGACAGCCAATCAGCTGCCAGCTTCCATCTGTCAATCAAATACAGCAGCCAATCAGAAAGCTGCCCATTGATCAGCAGGCCCTTTATGACATCACAAACAGACCCTCAGAACTATCTGTGCATGTCTAATGGCTGGCTGTCAGTTGGGCGGGTGGGTGGCAGAGGGAGGGGATGTCTGTCTCGTTTCTCCTGAAAATTGCGGTTTTTCTGCGTTTACGGGAAAAGTTGAGGTCCGACGCGCAAAAGTGGGGTATCGTAGAAATCACATTTTAAAGACGCACATTTCTGGCCCCCCAAAAATGGGCATTTCAAATGAGAAATGAGTCCAATGAACAAAATAGGGTGAATAAGTATGTATTTCAGGGGTGAGTTAGCAGGTTATTGGGGAAGTAAGTCCTGATATTTTTGGAGGTTGCAGGGGCCACTACACCATTCAAAATAGGCAGGCTTTAGCATATGCAGTTAGGCCTCGTAGGATGATTTTAGCTAAAAAGTGCCCCAAACACTCAAACGGGCTTGTATCTGGGAAGGGAAAATATGGGAAACATGACTTAGACAGCAAATGATACACTGTATGCCATGTTTCCAAATTTTTATGCACAGTGGTTACAGCATGAAGCGAATGCATGTGAATATACAAAGGTGCATTGCATTAAACAAGTCCAATGAGCGTCCCAAAATGGCCGGCCTGCCTGCTTTCATCCATCAATTGTTCTAAATTTTTCATTACCCAATGAGCTGAGGTGGAGTCTTAGCCAGTGGTACCATCAGGGAGGTGTGTAAAGCACTTTAGGCTAGACAGCCAATCAGCTGCCAGCTTCCATCTGTCAATCAAATACAGCAGCCAATCAGAAAGCTGCCCATTGATCAGCAGGCCCTTTATGACATCACAAACAGACCCTCAGAACTATCTGTGCATGTCTAATGGCTGGCTGTCAGTTGGGCGGGTGGGTGGCAGAGGGAGGGGATGTCTGTCTCGTTTCTCCTGGAAATTGCGGTTTTTCTGCGTTTATGGGAAAAGTTGAGGTCCGACGCGCAAAAGTGGGGTATCGTAGAAATCACATTTTAAAGACGCACATTTCTGGCCCCCCAAAAATGGCCATTTCAAATGAGAAATGAGTCCAATGAACAAAATAGGATGAATAAGTATGTATTTCAGGGGTGAGTTAGCAGGTTATTGGGGAAGTAAGTCCTGATATTTTTGGAGGTTGCAGGGGCCACTACACCATTCAAAATAGGCAGGCTTTAGCATATGCAGTTAGGCCCCGTAGGATGATTTTAGCTAAAAAGTGCCCCAAACACTCAAACGGGCTTGTATCTGGGAAGGGAAAATATGGGAAACATGACTTAGACAGCAAATGATACACTGTTTGCCATGTTTCCAAATTTTTATGCACAGTGGTTACAGCATGAAGCGAATGCATGTGAATATACAAAGGTGCATTGCATTAAACAAGTCCACTGAGTGTCCCAAAATGGCCGGCCTGCCTGCTTTCATCCATCAATTGTTCTAAATTTTTCATTACCCAATGAGCTGAGGTGGAGTCTTAGCCAGTGGTACCATCAGGGAGGTGTGTAAAGCACTTTAGGCTAGACAGCCAATCAGCTGCCAGCTTCCATCTGTCAATCAAATACAGCAGCCAATCAGAAAGCTGCCCATTGATCAGCAGGCCCTTTATGACATCACAGACAGACCCTCAGAACTATCTGTGCATGTCTAATAGCTGGCTGTCAGTTGGGTGGGTGGGTGGCAGAGGGAGGGGATGTCTGTCTCGTTTCTCCTGAAAATTGCGCTTTTTCTGCGTTTACGGGAAAAGTTGAGGTCCGACGCGCAAAAGTGGGGTATCGTAGAAATCACCTTTTAAAGACGCACATTTCTGGCCCCCCAAAAATGGGCATTTTAAAATAAGAAATGAGTCCAATGTACAAAATAGGGTGAATAAGTATGTATTTCAGGGGTGAGTTAGCAGGTTATTGGGGAAGTAAGTCCTGATATTTTTTGGAGGTTGCAGGGGCCACTACACCATTCAAAATAGGCAGGTTTTAGCATATGTAGTTAGGCCCCGTAGGATGATTTTAGCTAAAAAGTGCCCCAAACACTCAAACGGGCTTGTATCTGGGAAAATATGGGACCCATGACTTAGACACCAAATGATACACTATATGCCATGTTTCCAAATTTTTATGCACAGTGGTTACAGCATGAAGCGAATGCATGTGAATATACAAAGGTGCATTGCATTAAACAAGTCCACTGAGTGTCCCAAAATGGCCGGCCTGCCTGCTTTCATCCATCAATTGTTCTAAATTTTTCATTACCCAATGAGCTGAGGTGGAGTCTTAGCCAGTGGTACCATCAGGGAGGTGTGTAAAGCACTTTAGGCTAGACAGCCAATCAGCTGCCAGCTTCCATCTGTCAATCAAATACAGCAGCCAATCAGAAAGCTGCCCATTGATCAGCAGGCCCTTTATGACATCACAGAAAGACCCTCAGAACTATCTGTGCATGTCTAATGGCTGGCTGTCAGTTGGGCGGGTGGGTGGCAGAGGGAGGGGATGTCTGTCTCGTTTCTCCTTAAAATTGCGGTTTTTCTGCGTTTACGGGAAAAGTGGAGGTCCGACACGCAAAAGTGGGGTATCGTAGAAATCAACTTTTAAAGACGCACATTTCTGGCCCCCCAAAAATGGGCATTTCAAATAAGAAATGAGTCCAATGTACAAAATAGGGTGAATTAGTATGTATTTCAGGGGTGAGTTAGCAGGTTATTGGGGAAGTAAGTCCTGATATTTTTTGGAGGTTGCAGGGGCCACTACACCATTCAAAATAGGCAGGTTTTAGCATATGCAGTTAGGCCCCATAGGATGATTTTAGCTAAAAAGTGCCCCAAACACTCAAACGGGCTTGCATCTGGGAAGGGAAAATATGGGAAACAAGAATTAGACACCAAAAGATACACTAAATGCCATGTTTCCAAATTTTTATGCACAGTGGTTACAGCATGAAGCGAATGCATGTGAATATACAAAGGTGCATTGCATTAAACAAGTCCAATGAGTGTCCCAAAATGGCTGGCCTGCCTGCTTTCATCCATCAATTGTTCTAAATTTTTCATTTCCCAACGAGCTGAGGTGGAGTCTTAGCCAGTGGTACCATCAGGGAGGTGTGTAAAGCACTTTAGGCTAGACAGCCAATCAGCTGCCAGCTTCCATCTGTCAATCAAATACAGCAGCCAATCAGAAAGCTGCCCATTGATCAGCAGGCCCTTTATGACATCACAGACAGACCCTCAGAACTATCTGTGCATGTCTAATGGCTGGCTGTCAGTTGGGTGGGTGGGTGGCAGAGGGAGGGGATGTCTGTCTCATTTCTCCTGAAAATTGCGTTTTTTCTGCGTTTACGGGAAAAGTTGAGGTCCGACGCGCAAAATTGGGGTATCGTAGAAATCACCTTTTAAAGACGCACATTTCTGCCCCCCCCCCCCAAAAATGGGCATTTCAAATGAGAAATGAGTCCAATGAACAAAATAGGGTGAATAAGTATGTATTTCAGGGGTGAGTTAGCAGGTTATTGGGGAAGTAAGTCCTGATATTTTTGGAGGTTGCAGGGGCCACTACACCATTCAAAATAGGCAGGCTTTAGCATATGCAGTTAGGCCCCGTAGGATGATTTTAGCTAAAAAGTGCCCCAAACACTCAAACGGGCTTGTATCTGGGAAGGGAAAATATGGGAAACATGACTTAGACACCAAATGATACACTGTTTGCCATGTTTACAATTTTTTATGCACAGTGGTTACAGCATGAAGCGAATGCATGTGAATATACAAAGGTGCATTGCATTAAACAAGTCCACTGAGTGTCCCAAAATGGCTGGCCTGCTTGCTTTTATCCATCAATTGTTCTAAATTTTTCATTACCCAATGAGCTGAGGTGGAGTCTTAGCCAGTGGTACCATCAGGGAGGTGTGTAAAGCACTTTAGGCTAGACAGCCAATCAGCTGCCAGCTTCCATCTTTCAATCAAATACAGCAGCCAATCAGAAAGCTGCCCATTGATCAGCAGGCCCTTTTTGACATCACAGAAAGACCCTCAGAACTATCTGTGCATGTCTAATGGCTGGCTGTCAGTTGGGCGGGTGGGTGGCAGAGGGAGGGGATGTCTGTCTCGTTTCTCCCTAAAATTGCGTTTTTTTCTGCGTTTACGGGAAAAGTTGAGGTCCGACGCGCAAAAGTGGGGTATCGTAGAAATCACCTTTTAAAGACGCACATTTCTGGCCCCCCAAAAATGGGCATTTCAAATGAGAAATGAGTCCAATGAACAAAATAGGGTGAATAAGTATGTATTTCAGGGGTGAGTTAGAAGGTTATTGGGGAAGTAAGTCCTGATATTTTTGGAGGTTGCAGGGGCCACTACACCATTCAAAATAGGCAGGCTTTAGCATATGCAGTTAGGCCCCGTAGGTTGATTTTAGCTAAAAAGTGCCCCAAACACTCAAACGGGCTTGTATCTGGGAAGGGATAATATGGTAAACATGACTTAGACACCAAATGATACACTGTTTGCCATGTTTACAAATTTTTATGCACAGTGGTTACAGCATGAAGCGAATGCATGTGAATATACAAAGGTGCATTGCATTAAACAAGTCCACTGAGTGTCCCAAAATGGCCGGCCTGCTTGCTTTCATCCATCAATTGTTCTAAATTTTTCATTACCCAATGAGCTGAGGTGGAGTCTTAGCCAGTGGTACCATCAGGGAGGTGTGTAAAGCACTTTAGGCTAGACAGCTAATCAGCTGCCAGCTTCCATCTGTCAATCAAATACAGCAGCCAATCAGAAAGCTGCCCATTGATCAGCAGGCCCTTTATGACATCACAGAAAGACCCTCAGAACTATCTGTGCATGTCTAATGGCTGGCTGTCAGTTGGGCGGGTGGGTGGCAGAGGGAGGGGATGTCTGTCTCGTTTCTCCCTAAAATTGCTTTTTTTCTGCGTTTACGGGAAAAGTTGAGGTCCGACGCGCAAAAGTGGGGTATCGTAGAAATCACCTTTTAAAGACGCACATTTCTGGCCCCCCAACAATGGGCATTTCAAATGAGAAATGAGTCCAATGAACAAAATAGCGTGAATAAGTATGTATTTCAGGGGTGAGTTAGCAGGTTATTGGGGAAGTAAGTCCTAATATTTTTGGAGGTTGCAGGGGCCACTACACCATTCAAAATAGGCAGGCTTTAGCATATGCAGTTAGGCCCCGTAGGTTGATTTTAGCTAAAAAGTGCCCCAAACACTCAAACGGGCTTGTATCTGGGAATGAAAATATGGGAAACATGACTTAGACAGCAAATGATACACTGTATGCCATGTTTCCAAATTTTTATGCACAGTGGTTACAGCATGAAGCGAATGCATGTGAATATACAAAGGTGCATTGCATTAAACAAGTCCAATGAGCGTCCCAAAATGGCCGGCCTGCCTGCTTTCATCCATCAATTGTTCTAAATTTTTCATTACCCAATGAGCTGGGGTGGAGTCTTAGCCAGTGGTACCATCAGGGAGGTGTGTAAAGCACTTTAGGCTAGACAGCCAATCAGCTGCCAGCTTCCATCTGTCAATCAAATACAGCAGCCAATCAGAAAGCTGCCCATTGATCAGCAGGCCCTTTATGACATCACAAACAGACCCTCAGAACTATCTGTGCATGTCTAATGGCTGGCTGTCAGTTGGGCGGGTGGGTGGCAGAGGGAGGGGATGTCTGTCTCGTTTCTCCTGAAAATTGCGGTTTTTCTGCGTTTACGGGAAAAGTTGAGGTCCGACACGCAAAAGTGGGGTATCGTAGAAATCACTTTTTAAAGACGCACATTTATGGCCCCTAAAAAATGGGCATTTCAAATGAGAAATGAGTCCAATGAACAAAATAGGGTGAATAAGTATGTATTTCAGGGGTGAGTTAGAAGGTTATTGGGGAAGTAAGTCCTGATATTTTTGGAGGTTGCAGGGGCCACTACACCATTCAAAATAGGCAGGCTTTAGCATATGCAGTTAGGCCCCGTAGGTTGATTTTAGCTAAAAAGTGCCCCAAACACTCAAACGGGCTTGTATCTGGGAAGGGAAAATATGGGAAACATGACTTAGACACCAAATGATACACTGTATGCCATGTTTCCAAATTTTTATGCACAGTGGTTACAGCATGAAGCGAATGCATGTGAATATACAAAGGTGCATTGCATTAAACAAGTCCAATGAGCGTCCCAAAATGGCCGGCCTGCCTGCTTTCATCCATCAATTGTTCTAAATTTTTCATTACCAAATGAGCTGAGGTGGAGTCTTAGCCAGTGGTACCATCAGGGAGATGTGTAAAGCACTTTAGGCTAGACAGCCAATCAGCTGCCAGCTTCCATCTGTCAATCAAATACAGCAGCCAATCAGAAAGCTGCCCATTGATCAGCAGGCCCTTTATGACATCACAAACAGACCCTCAGAACTATCTGTGCATGTCTAATGGCTGGCTGTCAGCTGGGCGGGTGGGTGGCAGAGGGAGGGGATGTCTGTCTCATTTCTCCTGAAAATTGCGCTTTTTCTGCGTTTACGGGAAAAGTTGAGGTCCGACGCGCAAAAGTGGGGTATCGTAGAAATCACCTTTTAAAGACGCACATTTCTGCCCCCCCCAAAAATGGGCATTTCACATGAGAAATGAGTCCAATGAACAAAATAGGGTGAATAAGTATGTATTTCAGGGGTGAGTTAGCAGGTTATTGGGGAAGTAAGTCATGATATTTTTGGAGGTTGCAGGGGCCACTACACCATTCAAAATAGGCAGGCTTTAGCATATGCAGTTAGGCCCCGTACGTTGATTTTAGCTAAAAAGTGCCCCAAACACTCAAACGGGCTTGTATCTGGGAAGGGATAATATGGTAAACATGACTTAGACACCAAATGATACACTGTTTGCCATGTTTACAAATTTTTATGCACAGTGGTTACAGCATGAAGCGAATGCATGTGAATATACAAAGGTGCATTGCATTAAACAAGTCCACTGAGTGTCCCAAAATGGCCGGCCTGCTTGCTTTCATCCATCAATTGTTCTAAATTTTTCATTACCCAATGAGCTGAGGTGGAGTCTTAGCCAGTGGTACCATCAGGGAGGTGTGTAAAGCACTTTAGGCTAGACAGCTAATCAGCTGCCAGCTTCCATCTGTCAATCAAATACAGCAGCCAATCAGAAAGCTGCCCATTGATCAGCAGGCCCTTTATGACATCACAGAAAGACCCTCAGAACTATCTGTGCATGTCTAATGGCTGGCTGTCAGTTGGGCGGGTGGGTGGCAGAGGGAGGGGATGTCTGTCTCGTTTCTCCCTAAAATTGCGGTTTTTCTGCGTTTACGGGAAAAGTTGAGGTCCGACGCGCAAAAGTGGGGTATCGTAGAAATCACCTTTTAAAGACGCACATTTCTTGCCCCCCAACAATGGGCATTTCAAATGAGAAATGAGTCCAATGAACAAAATAGGGTGAATAAGTATGTATTTCAGGGGTGAGTTAGCAGGTTATTGGGGAAGTAAGTCCTGATATTTTTGGAGGTTGCAGGGGCCACTACACCATTCAAAATAGGCAGGCTTTAGCATATGCAGTTAGGCCCCGTAGGTTGATTTTAGCTAAAAAGTGCCCCAAACACTCAAACGGGCTTGTATCTGGGAAGGGAAAATATGGGAAACATGACTTAGACAGCAAATGATACACTGTATGCCATGTTTCCAAATTTTTATGCACAGTGGTTACAGCATGAAGCGAATGCATGTGAATATACAAAGGTGCATTGCATTAAACAAGTCCAATGAGCGTCCCAAAATGGCCGGCCTGCCTGCTTTCATCCATCAATTGTTCTAAATTTTTCATTACCCAATGAGCTGGGGTGGAGTCTTAGCCAGTGGTACCATCAGGGAGGTGTGTAAAGCACTTTAGGCTAGACAGCCAATCAGCTGCCAGCTTCCATCTGTCAATCAAATACAGCAGCCAATCAGAAAGCTGCCCATTGATCAGCAGGCCCTTTATGACATCACAAACAGACCCTCAGAACTATCTGTGCATGTCTAATGGCTGGCTGTCAGTTGGGCGGGTGGGTGGCAGAGGGAGGGGATGTCTGTCTCGTTTCTCCTGAAAATTGCGGTTTTTCTGCGTTTACGGGAAAAGTTGAGGTCCGACGCGCAAAAGTGGGGTATCGTAGAAATCACTTTTTAAAGACGCACATTTATGGCCCCTAAAAAATGGGCATTTCAAATGAGAAATGAGTCCAATGAACAAAATAGGGTGAATAAGTATGTATTTCAGGGGTGAGTTAGCAGATTATTGGGGAAGCAAGTCCTGATATTTTTGGAGGTTGCAGGGGCCACTACACCATTCAAAATAGGCAGGTTTTAGCATATGCAGTTAGGCCCCGTAGGATGATTTTAGCTAAAAAGTGCCCCAAACACTCAAACGGGCTTGTATCTGGGAAGGGAAAATATGGGACCTATGACTTAGACACCAAATGATACACTATGGAGGTTATTCTGATCGGAGCGGCCAAACGTGCGTACGTTCGCTATTACCGTACGCTAGCCGTACGCGGCCGTTAGGGTTAAGTCCTCCCACAAATCAGCCGCTTACGTACGGGCAGAAATACCGTAGAAGGGGAGTGGCGTACAGATGAGCGTACGGCAACGTACGCGGACGGGCCAGCCCTTGCACTCCGACAACAGGCGTACAACCGAGCGTACGGCGCCGTTTACGGACTTCTTTCGTCTGTCTTCCCACCGACTTCTTGCGGAGATCTGAGCGTACGCCAGCTTGCACGGACGGGTCCCTATTGTTTTCAATGGAAAACACAGCTTATGTCACCGCTCGTGAGAGTGAGCGTACGTCCGTGTACGCTGCCATACCCTTCACATATATGGACCTGCAAATCTTGCCTTTCAACTACAAATCTGACAATTGATTAATTAATCTATTTGTTATTCAATTATTGTTTTCTATTAACTCAATTGTCTACCTTAATAAAGACCTAATAAAACAACATTTGAACCCTCATTACATGTATATTTGTTATGTTCTAATGTGGCATTTTAATCACTATCTATGTGTCCCCATATTGCTGTTACTTTTACATCAAGTTATGTTGGTGTTTCTGTATATGTACTAAATTATGTCCATAATTACTTTGTCCACAATGTGTAACATGTACTGTATACCTACCCTGATGTTATGTGTGATGTTTTAATCTAACAACATTAAACATTCATGCATTTTCACTATGTGTTATTTTAATCAAAAACACACACATTCACACATCAATCATTACCCCTCACCTCAAATTACAAGTATAACGTACAGTACACATCTGTATGTACCTACCCTTACAAGCCCTCTAACATATTTATTAGTAAAAACACAGGCAATTTCGAACTGTACATAAACTTTTATTTCGGGCAAAAATAATAAGGGGGGGGGGGATAAAAAAAAATTTAATTCGGGCCTCCAGAAGTCCAAACAGTATCTGGAGGTACAGGAGGGTCAGTACAATCTCCCGCATTAGGGCTGCCACCTCCTCCTGCTGCTGTTCAGTGTCTGTAGTGAAGGGATAAAAAAAAAAAATTAATATATAACATACACAAATGTTTGTTGTATTTGTACATAATAAAAAGTTCAGAGTTATGTGTGAAGGCCACATACATTTTTAAACTACATTGAAGATGGGTCTGCTGTAAACACAGTACTACAAAATTATATGTTAACACACACATACTGTACATAGTAAATAACATTAATTCAATTACTCCTTCATGGATGAATATATGCTGTATCCCAATTGGTACTTTGGTTTTGGGGGACTGTCCTCTAACCTCACAATTAGGCTGTGCTATTTAAGGGTTATGACATTGTTTTGGCTTAAGCACTCCTTACTATTTTAAATTTAGGACATTGCTGTATAAATTATAGGCCTACAGCTATGTTTGTAAAGCATGCATCCGCATGGCCTCACACACTATTAACAAAACAATCTCTACATTTATGTTGCACCAGTGCCAGATTAAGCCTTTGGGGGGCCCGGGGTACTTTAGACCGGGGGGCCCCCTTGCACTTGTCATTACTGGCCGCACACTGCATGGGAGAATATTATACTGTCAAAACACAGAGTAAACTAGGTTAATGGTTAACTGCAGGGGATATATATATATATATATATATATACACACACACACACACACACACACACACACACACACACACACACACACACATATCACATGAAAAGCCTGTGTTTGTCCCTCTGCCCCTTACTCTGGAGGAGACCTCACAGTCCTAGTGCTGCCTCTGATTAAAAACACTCCCATGACTAAGCTGCTGCTGCTGTTCTCCATGGACCTGAGAAGCATGTAATGAGCTCCACCAATCAGAGCTCAGCACAAACTTCTCAGCCTCTGTCCTCTGGTGCAAAGTGTCAGGGGACTTAGTCAAGTCCCAGAAATGCACTGCACACTTGTGCAATCAGTGTGCCTTGGCTCCCGATGTTCAGCACCATAAATCATTGTCACATTGGCAGATAGGTGAAGCTGCAGCACTACCCCACCCATGGACAAAACCTTTAGCTAAAAAAATAAAATAAAAAACAAATCAATTATTTTTTTAAAAAATACATGCCAACCACAGGGGGACCCTAACTAGAGGGGGGCCCAGGGGCACTGACCCCTTGTGCCTCCATTATAATCCGGCCCTGTGTTGCACATCATGCTGGGAACTGGAGTTACCCAACACCTGGAGCCACATAACTACCACACCACTAATGTCGGATATCTCATTGGATGTACTGTTATGTCAATTATTCAAGGGGTGAGGCATGGCCACACTCAAAAAAACCACCAAGGGGACCCTTGTTCCTGGAGAAGGACAGGACACACCTCATAGTCGCCCTGCAGTGATATGTTGCAACTAATGTTGATGTTGGATACACATATGTGGTTGTTGTGATTGTTGATGTGTAGAAATGTGTAGGTCAACATTATACACATTATTTACTTACGGCTACTTGAGCCATCCTGGTCCCCGCTGGTTGGCTGTGCGGTGTTTGGGGGGTCATGAGCAAGGGGGTGGGGGTGGGGTTGGGGGTTGGGGAGGGGGTGGGGGTGGGGGTTGGGGAGGGGGAAGGGGATGGGGAAATTGGGTGGGCCCCAGCTTCACCCAGTGTCTCCAGTGTTGGGGAGGGGGAGGGGGTGGGGGTGGGGGTTGGGGAGGGGGTGGGGGTGGGGGTTGGGGAGGGGGAAGGGGATGGGGAAATTGGGTGGGCCCCAGCTTCACCCAGTGTCTCCAGTGTTGGGGAGGGGGAGGGGGTGGGGGTGGGGGTTGGGGAGGGGGTGGGGGTGGGGGTTGGGGAGGTGGGAAGGGGATGGGGAAATTGGGTGGGCCCCAGCTTCAGCCAGTGTCTCCTCTTCTTCCTCCTCCTCTTTTTCCTCCTCCTCTTCTTCCTCCTCCTCTTCCTCCTCCTCTTTCTTCTCCTCTTCCTCCTCCTCTTCCTCCTCCTCTTTCTTCTCCTCTTCCTCCTCCTCTTCCTCCTCCTCTTCCTCCTCCTCTTCCGGCTGCTCCTGGGCTGCCTGGTCCCGGCGTGCCTGCTCCCGGGCTTCTCTGCGGGCTGTTGCCCGTGCTGAAATGTTCATGTTGATGGCATAGAAATCGAAGATTGGGTTTCATAAAAAAGGGGGTAAGAAAAATTCACATTAGTCATGCTCATAGCCTTCAAAATTATCATTGCTGTGATATTTCAGACATTTATCATGCAAACTAATTGATATCCTACACCCAAAAACTGAGCAACTACTTAAACCCCCCCCTATACACCCCCTATACACCCATATACCCCCCTATACACCCATATACCCCCCATATACACCCCCATATACACCCATATACACCCCCATATACACCCATATACCCCCCATATACACCCATATACACCCCCATATACACCCCCATATACACCCATATACCCCCCATATACACCCATATACACCCCCATATACACCCATATACACCCCCATATACACCCATATACACCCATATACCCCCCCCCTATACACCCATATACCCCCCATATACACCCATATACACCCCCATATACACCCCCATATACACCCATATACCCCCCTATACACCCATATACACCCCCATATACACCCATATACACCCCCATATATACCCCCATACTCAGGAACATATTTATAAAAAGTACACAAAACATTGCAAAAAAACGCAGACATACTAGTAATCAAAATTTACATCGGGCAATATGGCGGCAAAGGGTGCAGAGCAAAACTGGCTGCCGCCGGCGCAGGTCAGACCAGCGCCGCTCAACTTGCCCCAGGCTCCTGCAGACGCCGGTCGTGGAGTAGATCAGGCGGCGGGCAGCAGTATACGCCCGCCGCTTGTCCATATTTGAGACATATGGGCCCCTGGGCCCCAGGTGACGGTCCATTACGTGAACCAGGGCCAACAGCTCCGGTGTGGAAAACGGCCTAGCCCTGGTAGTAGTCATAGTGCCTATGGCGCAGTTAATAATTGCAGGTACATATATCACTTTTGGTGCTTGCTGATTGGTCTAAAAAATTGTTTGTTTGGTATTAACTTTATTAATCCTTCTTACATTAACAAACTGGATGCGAATAGAAACTTACTCGGACCGTTTCGATATACACAGACCAAAACCAACAGCAAGCATTCAATGTATAGAGAAGTACTGTATATACAGTGTGCGGAAAATAATACACGCAACCGTCTACTTATAACTACGCTGCTTAAAGGGGGCACAATACACCGATTTCCATGGAGAGAAGTACTGTATATACAGAGGCGGAAAATAATGCACGCAACCATCTACTTATAAATACGCTGGTTAAAGGGGGCACAATGCAACATGTTGGTGTATGACAATTTCATACTCATGACATATGTAAGGAAAGCATAAACGAACTCCAACAGATACCAGCTGACAACACTCATCATAGGAATGACAGGTGCACACATTTCACGATGTAGCTCACAATGCTCCACAACCTGTGTATGTGCATATACAGGTGATTGATCAGGTGCGTTGAGACCTGCGTAATTTAAGCGGGAATTATCGGCGGGAAATATCGGCGAAAATTTGCATCTACATTGCGTAGAAAAATATACGCCCCCTTGTTCATGGCGGGAGATTAACATATAAATATTCAGTCAGATGCAGCCCACAATTGCTGCAAACATGTCTGACTCAGACGATTCCGCAGCTGAGGACGCTCTGCAGAGAGCTACAGCACAATCCCTGCTTGATGCACTGAACAAGAGGGAACAGGAGCGGAGAAGGAGGGCCCAAGAGAGGAGTAGCCTGCAAGACCAGGCGGGCCCCTCAGTAACAGGCCCTGTTGAACCTCCACCAGCTCCACAAGGGCCAAGCAACCAGCCAGAACAAGAGGTTGCATCTCTCCAAACAGGTGTGACCCAGCAGGTGCATGGTGAGAGAACTGGGGCCACCAGAAAGCAAGCTGCAACATCGAGGGTGAGGACTGAGCAGGATACCACCACCAGAAAGAGAAACCCTGCATTTGTAGAGGCCGAAATGCGAATTCTAGTGCCCAGGGCACGCGAATGGATTGAATTGCCAACCAGGAAGCCGGGTGCCAGTGCAAGGAGAAAACTTTGGGAGAAGATCACAGAGGAAGTGAACCAGGTGGCACCAGTGGTCAGAAATTGGGACGCGGTGAAGAAAAGGTTAGTGTGTTTGTCAGGGCAATTTTTCAGCAGTCTACAGCAGGAACTGAGGCCCTTATTCTAGTTCACTCTTTCTGCCCAAATATTTCTTAGATGGACAAAACCATGTGCACTGCAGGTGAGGCAGGTGTTACTTGTGCAGAGATAATCAGATTTGGGTGGGGTTTTACACCTGCCTCACCTGCAGTGCACATGGTTTTGTCCATCAAAGAAATATTTGGGCAGAAAGAGTGAACTAGAATAAGGGCCTCAGTTCCTGCTGAAGACTGCTGAAAAATTGCCCTGGTCTTTGTCCCCCTGATGTCATATGTGTGTACATATGTTACATGTATGTTTTGAGAATAATAGAAAGGTGTGTTTGTAGATAGTGCTACACTTCAATGTCACATGTGAACACAACCATGTCTAATAACCCACATTGATATATGAAACATGCACCATTGGTGTGATGTGAGGTTATGGGCACAGTTCTGCTCATGTGAAGTATGTGATGGGACAAGAGAAAGTGTTTTTTTGAAAGAGTTGTTGTAACATGTTCCATATGATGCTACTGAAACAAGAATGACCAAACTGTGCACATGTAGCTGGTGAGAAACTACACATCCCAGTATGCCATCCCATAGTTAAATGACTCCATAATAACCACATTGTCAAGCTATGGTGGAATGTGTAGTTTCACACCAGGTGGAGGTGCATAATTTGGCCATGGATGATGTCATTTCTGCATAGTGATGTATGTATGTGCATTTAGTGGCCTAATGAATGAGATGAGACACTGAAATGCCTCCTAATGGAGACATGAGTGTGTGTGTGTGGGACACATATGGCAAAAAAACATAAGATCACCCACACTAGGAAATGTCACGTAGCTAGGGGTACCACCTAGTCCCTTTAATTCCGGACACATATTAATTACACAGGTTCTGTGGCTGGCTGACTTCAAGACTCCACTTCACCTAATTTTAAACTGCCACAGAACCTGTGTAATTAACATGTGTCCGGAATTTAAGGGACTAGGTGGTATCCCTACACGTAGCACAGTGGTGCACATATCTCATGGTGATATTTGTATTTTTAAACTTGTAGGTGGACTGACTTCAAAACGGCAATGAAGAGGAAGATGACTGACCGGTACAACCACAGCATGTCCACCGGGAGAGGTCCTATGCCCGACCATTTGGAGTATACCCCCCTGGAGGAGGACTCCTTGGACGTGATAGATGTGGGCGAGGTCAGGGGGATCTCCAATATGGACAGTGAGCTCCCGGCGGAGGTCTTTGCTGCTGCTTTTGATGGTAAGTCACAGTAATGCATTGTATTTAGAAAGATATTTTTTAGTGCGTATGTGATGGTGACATTGTTTTCAATTCTTATCCTAGAAGAAGCAGAAACCCAGGATGTACCGGCAGCATCTTCCTCTGCAGAGCCACAGGTGGAGCAAGTGGTCCAGCCTCCACCAAGACGTCGCCCCCAGCCCCAGCCACAGGAGACATGGGATGAGAGTATGTTGGCAATGCTGGAGAGGATCGAGCAGCAAGGGTTGGATGCTGCGATCCGTCAGCAGCAGTTGGGGGAATTTATGGCGGAGTGGAAGGCCACAAACAGGCTGCAGGTTGAGGCCTTGAACCGCATTAATGAAACTCTGGCGGCTGGCATAGTAAGCATTGGCCAACACCTCAGCCGCCAGAATGAACTTCTTGCGGAGCAGCTGTCCACCGCCAGGTCCCTAAGGGACAATCCCCCATCTGCTGCCCCACCCCAAGCTGCTCCCCAACCTTCCACCTCTGCTGACCCTCCTGTGTCGACTAGGGGAAGACGCCGCAAGCCAGCTGAGCCAAAGGCCCCTGTCCCCAAGGCCCCATCTAAAAGGGGCAAAAAAGGGCCCAAATGAGACCTGGTTCACTTCCTCTGTGGTTGGACCCCAAAGGTTTAAATTGCACTGGACATCCGCTTCCTGAGTTGGCCATCGATCCATTTGCGTGCCATGGGCATGAAAGTTCGTATTTTGACCTCTACAAATGCAGGATATTTTTTTTGGGTGGTGTGTATCTTGCTTAGTATTCACCCTGGTTGTTGCAGTATGTATTCTGGTGTCCCCATTTCTTTCACCATTGCATTTGCAGGGTAACACATGTTTGGAGATATGCAACCTCTTGTTCTGGCAGTTTTTTTTATTTTTGTGTCTATTTTATTTGTTTATTTGATTTCTTACATTAAAGTGTGAAAAAAGCTGTGATGCTGAACAGCAAATAAATATATTTTCCCAATTAAATCAAAATTGTGGTATGTGTAATTTCTGGTGTGAAACAAATACTAGATTTATGTGTACTTACTGACCAGGGTATTTTTGAACATTTGTTGAAGTGTGGTAGAAGTTTCCCATGTGTAACCCTCTCCATGGCCATTACCATGTTCCTATCCAACTTTTCCCAGCTAATTAGTTTGTGTCAGCACATGTGCAGAGCAACTTCATAGGTGAGAAAGCAGTTTGTGTGCAGGTGAGGTAGCTCCTACAGTAGTAGGTAAAAGCAGGTCCAGAACAATGCTTTCCTCATGGAGTGGGTGAGGCAGACAAACAAGGGTGAAAAGGTACATTTGTGTAGGAATGCATATGTGTCCTCCCTAAAAAAAGATGTGTGAATGGGCCAAACATGATAAAATAGCTTGTGAACAAACATGCATAACTTTTTAAATATATATGATTTGACAGTGTCATAAGCAGATGTAGGAATCCTTTGTTAGAGAGATGTGAGTGCAATAATGTGATTGGTGGCATCTTACATCCAGAGTGTAGTCAAATCCAATTCATAGCAGATAAGATAGTGGTACAGTTCAGTATTTTGGGTACTATACAAAGATTGTGTGCAAAATAGTGGTCATGGCCTTAAAACATTGCTGAAACATCCTTTGTAGGTGTTAGATGTGGTTTATGTTATTGTATCCTAAATACAAAACCTATGTTTGTATTACAGTGAACACGTTGACACATGTCGACTTGTGTAGATTGAGTGTGCTACTGTGTAAAGTCTATGAAAGCACGTAGTGAATGTGTCTAACTGTTTAGCAAATAGCTACCTTAGCGTATATAAGCAGGTCTTAAAAAGATTCTTACCTTAAATTAAACAAACCTTTAAATGTGGAGAAGTAAAGAAAAATAAGCTTCCAATGTGTTTGCGTGCTGTGTGTGGCTTGCAGGTAGTGAAATAATGGTTTGGACTTAATAGACTGCAGCATTGCTTATTACATTCAGGTGTATGTGTTTGAGTAGGAATCAGCGTTAATTAGCAAACCCAGGCGCACGCTGGCATGCGGTATCTGTAGGGGTGGTCTGAGCTGGCGGTTGCCGGGCGCCTGTCTGGTGTCCGAAATGAACGGTGCTTTAGGCGATCGTGCGGTAGTAGCACCGCTCATTTTTGGTGCACACCCCCGTGTACGCCCATATTTACGCCCATTTTCCCTCATTATTTCGGCCGCTCCCATCAACACGCCCCTATGCCGCCCCCAATACCCGTACACTCGCGTACAGGTTTTTTCGCACGTTGAGACCCGTCCGTAAACGTTAGTCAGTGGTCGCGCCTGCGCATTAGCGTATCTGCACATGCGCAGATCATGAAAAACCCCGGGACGTACGCGTACGGCCCGCCCGCACCAACCAGAATAAGGCCCTATATGCCATGTTTCCAAATTTTTATGCACAGTGGTTACAGCATGAAGCGAATGCATGTGAATATACAAATGTGCATTGCATTAAACAAGTCCACTGAGTGTCCCAAAATGGCCGGCCTGCCTGCTTTCATCCATCAATTGTTCTAAATTTTTCATTACCCAATGAGCTGAGGTGGAGTCTTAGCCAGTGGTACCATCAGGGAGGTGTGTAAAGCACTTTAGGCTAGACAGCCAATCAACTGCCAGCTTCCATCTGTCAATCAAATACAGCAGCCAATCAGAAAGCTGCCCATTGATCAGCAGGCCCTTTATGACATCACAGACAGACCCTCAGAACTATCTGTGCATGTCTAATGGCTGGCTGTCAGTTGGGCGGGTGGGTGGCAGAGAGAGGGGATGTCTGTCTCGTTTCTCCTGAAAATTGCAGATTTTCTGCGTTTACGGGAAAAGTTGAGGTCCGACACGCAAAAGTGGGGTATCGTAGAAATCACCTTTTAAAGACGCACATTTCTGGCCCCCCAAAAATGGGCATTTCAAATGAGAAATGAGTCCAATGAACAAAAAAGGATGAATAAGTATGTATTTCAGGGGTGAGTTAGCAGGTTATTGGGGAAGTAAGTCCTGATATTTTTGGAGGTTGCAGGGGCCACTACACCATTCAAAATAGGCAGGCTTTAGCATATGCAGTTAGGCCCCGTAGGATGATTTTAGCTAAAAAGTGCCCCAAACACTCAAACGGGCTTGCATCTGGGAAGGGAAAATATGGGAAACATGACTTAGACACCAAAAGATACACTAAATGCCATGTTTCCAAATTTTTATGCACAGTGGTTACAGCATGAAGCGAATGCATGTGAATATACAAAGGTGCATTGCATTAAACAAGTCCACTGAGTGTCCCAAAATTGCCGGCCTGCCTGCTTTCATCCATCAATTGTTCTAAATTTTTCATTACCCAATGAGCTGAGGTGGAGTCTTAGCCACTGGTACCATCAGGGAGGTGTGTAAAGCACTTTAGGCTAGACAGCCAATCAGCTGCCAGCTTCCATTTGTCAATCAAATACAGCAACCAATCAGAAAGCTGCCCATTGATCAGCAGGCCCTTTATGACATCACAGACAGACCCTCAGAACTATCTGTGCATGTCTAATGGCTGGCTGTCAGTTGGGTGGGTGGGTGGCAGAGGGAGGGGATGTCTGTCTCGTTTCTACTGAAAATTGCGCTTTTTCTGCGTTTACGGGAAAAGTTGAGGTCCGACGCGCAAAAGTGGGGTATCGTAGAAATCACCTTTTAAAGACGCACATTTCTGGCCCCCCAAAAATGGGCATTTCAAATGAGAAATGAGTCCAATGAACAAAATAGGATGAATAAGTATGTATTTCAGGGGTGAGTTAGCAGGTTATGGGGAAGTAAGTCCTGATATTTTTGGAGGTTGCAGGGGCCACTACACCATTCAAAATAGGCAGGCTTTAGCATATGCAGTTAGGCCCCGTAGCATGATTTTAGCTAAAAAGTGCCCCAAACACTCAAACGGGCTTTTATCTGGGAAGGGAAAATATGGGAAACATGACTTAGACAGCAAATGATACACTGTTTGCCATGTTTACAAATTTTTATGCACAGTGGTTACAGCATGAAGCGAATGCATGTGAATATACAAAGGTACATTGCATTAAACAAGTCCACTGAGTGTCCCAAAATGGCCGGCCTGCCTGCTTTCATCCATCAATTGTTCTAAATTTTTCATTACCCAATGAGCTGAGGTGGAGTCTTAGCCAGTGGTACCATCAGGGATGTGTGTAAAGCACTTTAGGCTAGACAGCCAATCAGCTGCCAGCTTCCATCTGTCAATCAAATACAGCAGCCAATCAGAAAGCTGCCCATTGATCAGCAGGCCCTTTATGACATCACAGAAAGACCCTCAGAACTATCTGTGCATGTCTAATGGCTGGCTGTCAGTTGGGCGGGTGGGAGGCAGAGGGAGGGGATGTCTGTCTCGTTTTTCCTTAAAATTGCGGTTTTTCTGCGTTTACGGGAAAAGTTGAGGTCCGACACGCAAAAGTGGGGTATCGTAGAAATCACCTTTTAAAGACGCACATTTCTGGCCCCCCAAATATGGGCATTTCAAATAAGAAATGAGTCCAATGTACAAAATAGGGTGAATAAGTATGTATTTCAGGGGTGAGTTAGCAGGTTATTGGGGAAGTAAGTCCTGATATTTTTTGGAGGTTGCAGGGGCCACTACACCATTCAAAATAGGCAGGTTTTAGCATATGCAGTTAGGCCCCGTAGGATGATTTTAGCTAAAAAGTGCCCCAAACACTAAAACGGGCTTGTATCTGGGAAGGGAAAATATGGGACCCATGACTTAGACACCAAATGATACACTATATGCCATGTTTCCAAATTTTTATGCACAGTGGTGTTACCATATATAATTTTGTTCGCATAGAAATTAAATATTATTTTGATACTATAAAGTAATGTAGCTATAAATTGAATATGTATATCATTTAAACGTTTACAGAATGTAGCAATATTTGTATTTAGGTAGTCTGTGCTGTAAGGAGTAAGCAATGTATACACTATGGGCCAGACTCCAGCCATCTGGTTTCCTTTCTGGAGAATGTAGCTGCTAGTACATCATCCAAGTTACTTTGCAGGACAGACAAGACACTATTGTATTTTGACAACAGGAGTGTAAAATAGATTGATGCACAGGAAGAGCCCAGAAACAGGCAATGGAGATTACCACTAGCGTCCAGACAAGCAGGAGACCCTGTCACCATTAGCATCCATAAATTTAATAACGTCATGAGAACAGGGAACTTCAATTCATGTATTTGTGATATAAGGAGAGAGATAGAGTAGACATTCACTCACATTCGCACACAGACACACACGGACAGTCAGCAAGAAACCTAGTCAGTGAGTTAGGAGGAGAGATGTGAGCCACGAGCAGGAGAGAGGAACGGAACCTAGAAGCGATGGGCTGGAGTGAGTGAGTAATCATGGTAGATATAAATGTTCAGTTGTTGATAAAGTTATGGAATACTGAAGTCTACAATTTATGTTAGTTTTATAGCAGTCTTAAGTCTGTCAATTGTTTAATGTTGTTTTAGGTAATATAAGCAAGGAGGCGTATATATAAATATATATATAATAGCATATACAACAATCACTGTGTTAATCTATTCTGTATGGTTTGTTTTGCCTATAAATAAAATCCTCCAATTGGAGCTAAAATTACAAGTCTCGAACTCTCATATTTGGGGAATCAAATTATGACAAGTACTCTGCATATTGTATTGTAAGGTCTATTAGAATATAATTGCAGATGTCAAATATATATGTTATTATATCAATACCAGATATAATAAATATATTTTATATAATATTTCAATCTCAATAACCCTTATTGGGATAAGAGAGATATATGATCCCTAAAATAAAACTCTACAGTGGTTACAGCATGAAGCGAATGCATGTGAATATACAAAGGTGCATTGCATTAAACAAGTCCACTGAGTGTCCCAAAATGGCCGGCCTGCCTGCTTTCATCCATCAATTGTTCTAAATTTTTCATTACCCAATGAGCTGAGGTGGAGTCTTAGCCAGTGGTACCATCAGGGAGGTGTGTAAAGCACTTTAGGCTAGTTAGCCAATCAGCTGCCAGCTTCCATCTGTCAATCAAATACAGCAGCCAATCAGAAAGCTGCCCATTGATCAGCAGGCCCTTTATGACATCACAGAAAGACCCTCAGAACTATCTGTGCATGTCTAATGGCTGGCTGTCAGTTGGGCGGGTGGGTGGCAGAGGGAGGGGATGTCTGTCTCGTTTCTCCTGAAAATTGCAGATTTTCTGCGTTTACGGGGAAATTTGAGGTCCGACACGCAAAAGTGGGGTATCGTAGAAATCACCTTTTAAAGTCGCACATTTCCGGGCCCCCCAAAAATGGGCATTTCAAATGAGAAATGAGTCCAATGAACAAAATAGGGTGAATAAGTATGTATTTCAGGGGTGAGTTAGCAGGTTATTCGGGAAGTAAGTCCTGATATTTTTGGAGGTTGCAGGGGCCACTACACCATTTAAAATAGGCAGGTTTTAGCATATGCAGTTAGGCCCTGTAGGATGATTTTAGCTAAAAAGTGCCCCAAACACTCAAATGAGCTTGTATCTGGGAAGGAAAAAAAGGGGAAACATGACTTAGACACCAAATGATACACTGTTTGCCATGTTTCTAAATTTTTATGCACAGCGGTTACAGCATGAAGCGAATGCATGTGAATATACAAAGGTGCATTGCATTAAACAAGTCCAATGAGTGTCCCAAAATGGCCGGCCTGCCTGCTTTCATCCATCAATTGTTCTAAATTTTTCATTTCCCAACGAGCTGAGATGGAGTCTTAGACAGTGGTACCATCAGGGAGGTGTGTAAAGCTCTTTAGGCTAGACAGCCAATCAGCTGCCAGCTTCCATCTGTCAATCAAATACAGCAGCCAATCAGAAAGCTGCCCCTTGATCAGCAGGCCCTTTATGACATCACAGAAAGACCCTCAGAACTATCTGTGCATGTCTAATGGCTGGCTGTCAGTTGGGTGGGTGGGTGGCAGAGGGAGGGGATGTCTGTCTCGTTTCTCCTGAAAATTGCGCTTTTTCTGCGTTTACGGGAAAAGTTGAGGTCCGACGCGCAAAAGTGGGGTATCGTAGAAATCACCTTTTAAAGACGCACATTTCTGGCCCCCCAAAAATGGGCATTTCAAATGAGAAATGAGTCCAATGAACAAAAAAGGATGAATAAGTATGTATTTCAGGGGTGAGTTAGCAGGTTATTGGGGAAGTAAGTCCTGATATTTTTGGAGGTTGCAGGGGCCACTACACCATTCAAAATAGGCAGGCTTTAGCATATGCAGTTAGGCCCCGTAGGATGATTTTAGCTAAAAAGTGCCCCAAACACTTAAACGGGCTTGTATCTGGGAAGGGAAAATATGGGAAACATGACTTAGACAGCAAATGATACACTGTTTGCCATGTTTACAAATTTGTATGCACAGTGGTTACAGCATGAAGCGAATGCATGTGAATATACAAAGGTACATTGCATTAAACAAGTCCACTGAGTGTCCCAAAATGGCCGGCCTGCCTGCTTTCATCCATCAATTGTTCTAAATTTT